>NC_084843.1:78090265-79521515 GCF_033115175.1 Lepus europaeus | reverse complement strand
TTTATTAATATGTTTTCAAAAATATACAGTATTAGGTTTTATATAATCAATATATAATGGAAAATCGATGCCATTGCCTTGGCAATCAATATTTGGTACATTTAGGTCTACTCTACTTATTTAGATACCATCTAATGAGGTATATGTTAACTTTGTACCCATCCTGTGCCTTGCTGACTGCCTGCAGACATTTGGGTTGTCTCAGAATTTTGTCAGCATGCCCGCATTGACAGCCCTGCCGTGGGCATTATTGTATATATCTTGGGAGCAGATGGATGTGTTCCTTTGGGTACATACCTTGAACTAGAATTGCTGGCTCATTGGTATGGGCCTGCTTAATTTTATTAGACATTTGCAAATTACTCTCTAATGTGGTTTTTCAAATTTACATTGTCAGTCAGTAGCTGTGTCTGAGAGTACACAATGTTATGAATATTTGATTTCACACTTTTAATTTTTGAAAATCTGATGGATATCACATGCTATCTAGTGACCGTATTAATTTGGATTTTTCTGATTACAAATGAGGCCAAGCATGTTTTCATAAGCTTGTTTCTATTTGGGCTTCTTTTGCACATATCCTATACACATTTTTGTCCTTTTGAAAGATTGCATTATATTCGTCTTACATTTATACGTTACCTGTGTGCCAAACTTTTCTTCTACCCCGTGGCTTTCATTTAATTTTATTTATAGCATCTTTATTGTGGGAAGATTCTAATACTAGTATAGTTACTTGATAAGTTATTCCTTTTAGGGGTTGTTTTATTTGTATGCTCTTAGAAAACATCATCTTTAACACCAGGTCGTATAACCTATTTTAGAAATTATACAGTATTGATTTTCACATGTAGGTCTTTTATCCATTTGGAATTTATTTTGGAGATTGCCATTTAACCCATACAGATAAACACTTTTTTACAGAAACATTAATCAAAGAGTATGTCTTTCTGCCATGATTTGTTCAAGTAAACATTTTATTCTACAATAACTTATATATTTGTTGAAAATTACACAGGTAGTACCAAATTTCTACTTTCCTCTGTTGTTAATGTTTTTACATTACTGTGGTACATTTGCCTTTGGCTAAAATCCAACATTGGTGTAGGATTATTAACTGAAAGCCGTAGTTTATGTGGATTTCTCTACTTCTGCCCAGTTAAAATTATCCCATCCTAGGATCCCATCCAGGACAGCACATTATGTATTTGGTCGTTGTGTGTCATTATTTCTCCTGTGGCTTCTCTTTCTTTGCTTTTCATGACCTTGGCAATCTTGAATCATATTTTGTAAGGTCCCTTAAGTTGTCTTTTGCTGGTGTGTGTGTTTCCTGGTTAGATTGGGTTTGTGGGTTTAGGGGAAGAAGACTGCAAAGCAGTGCTGTTCTCCCCCATGAAGTCATGTTTGTATGCCATGCACATTACCCACCACTGAACAAGATGTTAATCTTGTTCTCTTGGCCAAGGTCATGCCTGGCAGGTTTCCTCAAAGTGAATTTACATTTTTGTATTTGTGGAAACAAATATTCTACTTTTTGGAAGCTAGTCATTAGGCACTGCCCACACTCAGGATTGAGGGGATATTAATTTTCACTTCCTGGAGTTGGAAGCATCTACCAAGTGGTTTGGAATTCTTCTCTAAGGGAGCTTTATATCAACTCTCCCGGTCACTTAGTTATTGAGTCTTAATTTATATTAATACAGGTTCATGAATATTTTATTCTTCGAATTATAACCCAATCCTAACATACTCACTTCATTGCTCTTACGGTTTCATTTCTGGCCAGTAGGAGCTCTTTGAGTCAGCTCCCATATCCTTTGGAATATTCCCATTTTTTTTTAGCATCCTGTGGGATGAGGCCTGGAAGGAGGAGAGTGGAGGGGGTTCAGCTTGTGCTCTAGATCTGCCTGCTGCTCCATCCCCTCGCCTCCTGCTTCACCCTCCACACCCCACACTCATTTGTCCTGGTGTTGGCTCTTCTGCATGATTGGAGGTCCTGGGCCTCCCAGAATTGGCTGACGGCACCATCTGGGGCACCAAAGGGAGGAGCAGGTTGGTGGTGTAGGCTACCATGTGTCTTACCATGGTTGATGTTGGGGCACAGGCTGTGAAGCCTGGTCTGCCCTTTCCAGGGCCACAGGACCCCTCCTGTGACCACCCAAGCCGACCCACTACCTTCTCTTGGCCCACCAAGGTCAAGGCCATCATGCAATGTCACACAGACACTGGACTGTGTCCCTGTCACCACAGTGCCCCTTACAGCAGGTGGTTTGTCAGCAGGTCTCCATGCTCATTCACGGTCACTTTCTCCCCTGGTCATGGGACTCAGTCCTCTTGTACCTTCTCCTGAGCCAGCAGGGTGGCATTTCCTCTGGACACATTCTTACCTTCTCCACTTCCATACTGTGATGCTCATGTTTGCCCAGCAGACCATGGCCGCCCCAATTTCTGCTGTCTGGAAAGTCCTGCTCCCATGCCTCCCCAGGGCACTGATCTCTTTCAGACTCAATTCAGTTATCCCTTCCTCTGAAAGGGTCGCTCCACAGCTCTCCAGGCTGGGTTGAAGAACAGCTGGAAGCATTCGCCTTCCAGTCTGGGAGGAGTCATGGCTGCTAAATCCAGCAGCTTCAGAGTCTCCTGAGAAGATGTGCACCTCTGTGGCTGTGAACAGATTCCCAATGGAGGCACCACTGTAATTGGAACGCCAAGGCACTTGGACAGCCCTGGGCTAGGGGTCACTACAGGGCATAGCAGAGGAAGAGGCAAGCCTGTGAGCAGAGAGGTGGGGGAGAGGCCTGGGGGATCACAGGAAGATGCCACGGTGCTCCAGGGGGCAGCAGAGGAGCAGGCGCAGTCCAGAATAGGTCCCAGAATGCCCCGGGGCAGGGGGATCGAAACATGTACATGTTCTGTATCTGTCATATCCTATGAAGGATCCCTTCATCAGCTGTGAGCCTGAAGACACCATATCATCTGTCCACACTCTGGCCCTTGTCTATATGTGTATGTACATATACACACATATGTATGTATGTATGTAGGTAGGTATGTATGTCTATATGTGATTGTACATATACATATATATATATAGCACTTTGCTTTTTTATATTGATTTATGTATTTGAAAGTCAAAGTTACAGAAAGAGAATGAAAGACAGAGAGAGATCTTTCATCTGCTGGTTCACTCCCCAGATGACCACAATGGCCAGGGCTGGGTCAAGCTGAAGCTAGGAGCCAGGAGCTTCATCTGGGTCTCCCACATGGGTGGCAGGGGCCCAAGTCATGGGGCCTTCTGCTGCTGCTTTTCCCAGGCACATTAGCAGGGAGCAGGATCAGAAGTGGAGCAGCTGGGATTTGAACTGGTGCCCATATGGGATGCCAGTGTCAAAGGCAGTGACTTGACTTGCTGTGCCACAATTCCAGCCCCACCACCTTGGTTATAAGGAAGAGTAAATGGAGATTTTGGCTTGTAATAATCGCCTTGAGATGCAAAAATGTAATGTTTTGGTGTGTGCTGTATGTAAGCAAACAAAAATGAAACAGAGTCAGTTATAACTAAAAAAATTGGGCAAGTCTAGATCACTTTCATTACATCAGTCTATGTATTTTAAATATCATATTTATGTTCTTAGATTTAATCTTTTCAACATTTTTCCATGTTCACTTCATATGTAGAGATCATACGCATGCATACTATTTTTCTTGAAACCAAGGATCACATGATGTAGGATTCATAACAGTTGTCACAAGTGAGGAAATAATGGTCTATTAT
This sequence comes from Lepus europaeus, assembly GCF_033115175.1. Taxonomy (NCBI): domain Eukaryota; kingdom Metazoa; phylum Chordata; class Mammalia; order Lagomorpha; family Leporidae; genus Lepus; species Lepus europaeus. Next base: position 79,517,743 of record NC_084843.1, on the reverse strand, counting down.
TTCTTTTTTAAAAAAGATTTATTTATTTACTTGAAATGCAGAGTTTTACAGAGAGGCAGAGAGAGAGAGAGAGAGAGAGAGAGAGAGAGAGAGAGATCTTCTATCTGCAGGTTCACTCCCCAGATGGCCACAATGGCTGGAGCTGTGTCAATCCAAAGCCAGGAAGCCAGGAGCTTCCTCCAGGTCTCCCATGTGGGTGCAGGGGCCCAAGGACTTAAGCCATCTTCTACTGCTTTCCCAGGACATAGCAGAGAGCTGGATCAGAAGTGGAGCAGCTGGGACTCAAACCAGCACCCATATGGGATGCTGGCACTGCAGGTGGCGGCTTTAACTGCTGCACCACAGCTCCGGCCCTAATAATGGTATATTATTAAATTGTAGAGGTTGTAATTCAATGGAGATAATATTTATAACTATGGACCAAACAATGTGGTATCCACACTTTTTAATTCTTTCTTTCTCATATATGTGTGTGTGCATTACCTTCTACACATGAGAAGAAACGTGATATTTGTCTTTCTGCATCTGCATTATTTCCCTTAGCATAATGATCTCCAGTTCCACCCAGAAGTCGGCATATGAAAGAGACTCTTGCGCTCCCATGTTTATTGCAGATCAGTTCCCAGTAGCAAAGAAATGGACTCAACCAAGATGTCCATCAGCTGATGACTGGAAATAGAAAACGTGGTCATGTGCAAGGTGGACTATTAAATACAGAACACACTGGTCCCTTTTGCTTTGACTGGACCACGTCCACCTCCTGGTAGCCACTGCTCTAGCTGTGCTTTGTCTTCAGAGTCCTTCAGGTAAAGCCAGGTTTCATCTCCTGTTACAGCTCTTCAAAGAAATGCTTCAGAATCTTGGCGTCGCTTATTTAAAGTTTCCACTGAAAGTTCTGCTCTTGTCTACAGCCGAGTTGGATGCCACCTTCTGGCACCTGTTGAGTGGAAAGTTTGCTGCACTTTCTTTTCGGGGCCAGAGCTGTTTAAGCTGAACAAGTTGAGGTATCTATGGTGTTGGCTGCTGGTTCTGCTGTCAGTTGTGAGTCTTCGTCAAGTAGGGCTTGAATAAGTTTAATTGCTTCTTTGCAGATTGATGTGCATAGTCTTCTGCTGCAGGCTTGTCTTCAACATCCTCTTGTCCCTTTTTGAAATAATTTACCTATTTGTCAATTGCTAATTCCACCGGAGCATTGTCTTAAGTTCACCATTCTCCCCAACCTTCCTAAGTTTGGTGTTTGTTCTTGCCTCAATTTTAGCCGAATCCATGCTGCTCTGATTGGGCGCCTGACTCAAAGTGGTGTTTGATCTTTCCTAGGGCCTCAAACTAGGTTGTACCCAGACACAGTCTAATAAGTTAGTGTGAGTTTATTTTGGTGCAAATAGATTTTGCAGCTTATGCATAGTTTTTCCTTAAAACTTACTATCCATGAAAATTTTGAAGACCCCTTGAATATCTCACTAGAGACTACTGGGCAGTTACTCATATCCATGCATCTGCCTATCTGTGAATTGCATCACTGGTAGTCCCTATGGAGTGTGTGCTGGCTGGGGGTCCTCCTTGCCGGTGCTGCTGTTCACTGCCTGTACGGACTGCTTTCTCCAAGTTCATGGCCCTGGGGGTGCCTGGCACAGAAAAGAAACAGAACAGGAGAGCTGCCTCTGGCTGTTCCTGCCTCCTAGGCTTGCCTCTCTCTGTGGTGGTAAGGGGCATGTACTCCAGCCTCATGAGGGCAGTTGCGCTTCATTTCTGGGCACGGGGGCTTTCTTTACGCTTCTCCCTCTGGTGTGAGGCTCAGGACAGCATCTCACAGCTGCTGCCCTACTGGTGCTCTTTCTCTTGGAGTCTGCAAATCCCAGGCAGCCAAGATGTTCTCAACTCACTCTAACTAATGCTGTATCAGCCACGTGATGCCCCTGTGGAGATGCAGGCGTGCCTCCTTATTTTTCCCTCAATGACAATAAGGTGTAGCTTGTAAATCTCTCAAGTTGATTTTTTACTTATGATTGCACCCCAGGGCTGATGAAAATTTTCTGCATGTTTATGACCCATCAATCCTTCTAATGGAATTAATGGAGAGAAAGGCATTCGACTCCAGTGCTCAAGTCAGTATCCCACTCAGAGTCCTATGCAAGACAGAATTTTGTTATGCATGTTAAATGATATGGAGCTCATATATACCCTAGATAAAACTTGATGTCTCTGGTTAAGTCTTCCTGTTCAAATTTATCTGTCTTCCCAGAGCTGGCTCCAGTGAACCCTGAAGCTTGAGGAAGGCAGCAGAGCACTTTCCCTGGGAAAGCAGGGGTGATGCCCTGGCGTTCACCTTCCCCTGACCTAGCTCTGGCCCTGCCTCATGCTGTCCAGCAGCTGTCTGCCGTGGGCATCACTCCTGATGGTCACACACTTGGGGCATCTGTACCTGTGCAGCCACTCAATTCTCAGGGCTGGAGACTGTAAATTCTGTGAATACAGGCAGGGGCACAGCTAGTCTGCTGCTGCCTCTCTCATAGTCATATCGGTGTTGAGTACATAATGAACCTTCAGTATTTCCTGAAATTGAATGATTGCAATGAGTAGTGGAGATTTTGTCTACTCACAACCAGCACACGCTGTAGCAAATATTTAAATATAAATAAGTAAGATAAATTTATAACTATATAAAGAAAGAAGCAGTTTAAGTTAAGAAACTTTTGGGACTGGTGTTGTGGTATGGTGTAATTAAGCCATTGCCTGCAACGCTGGCATCATATATGGATGCCGGTTCAAGTCCTGGATGCTCTGTTTCCATCTAGTTTCCTCTTTTTTAAAATTTATTGTATTTATTTGAGAGGTAGAGTTACAGTGAGAGGGAGAGATATCCACGGATTCACTCCCCAAATGGCCGCAACAGCTAGCGCTGCGCCCATCTGAAGCCAGGAGCTTCTTCCCGGTCTCCCACATGGGTACAGCACTTGGGCCATCTTCTACTGCTTTCCCAGGCCATCGCAGAGAGCTGGTTTGGAAGAGGAGCAGCCGGGACTAGAACTGGCGCCCATATGGGATGCTGGTGCCAGAGGTGGAGGAGTAACCTACTGGGCCACGGCACTGGCCCCTAGTTTCCTGTTAATATGCCTGGGATAGAGAGGAAGATGTCCCAAGTCCTTGGGCCACTGCACCCATGTAGGAGACCCAGATATTATTCAAGACTCCTGGCTTTGGTCTGGCCCAGTCTCAACCATTTACCTTCATGTGTAATTAAACTCCAAACAGAATAGGTAAATGGAGTCCAGTAATATCCTACTGGCAAATTAGAGGGTGGCCCAAGGTGGACGGGTGATGAAGATGTTACAGGCCTAGGTCTCTTAATCTTTATTCCAGCTTCTTGACCCTACAGAGATGAGGATTCAAGTGTCAAAAAGAGCCATCAATACAGTGCCCCAGTGAGAGCAGGATTCCTTTAACAGAGAGAGTGCTTGCATTCACAGGTGAGTGTGGTTACTCCACACAGATAGCTGTCATGCAGAGAGCCGCCTATGAGGAGAGAGGGCGGGAGGAGTTCAGAGAGGACACAGGGGCACAGTCAAAGGGCTAACAGCAGCCCTCTCAGTAGCAGTGTCTTTCCTGAGAGATGGGGTCTTGGAGTTTAGCTTGAGTGAGGCTCTCTGTGAGTTTGCTGGCACCTCCACATGTAGTTAACTTCCACCTGGTCATCGTAGTGTCTTCTCCTTCCTGGTTCTGGATGGGACACAGGTGCATTCTGGGAAAGTGGGGTACAAGGTTGACAGGGAAGGGATGGAGTTACAGTGCAGGGCTGGCAGAAAGCCCCGCTCATACATTTCTCTGTAAACTTCCTGCCTAGTTCCCCCAAATCACACATAGAAAACGAGCAGATTCACCTCTGTAAACATGATTTGAGGGCTCAGACCAGGTAGTAACAAATCCATGATTTGGATTAAAAAGTTCCTAGGTGCTCTGACCCTGCTCCTTCTATATGCACAAACTAGTTAATTATCAGGATTATCCTTAGGGGTCTGACTTAAGATTCAGGTGAAGCAGAGAGAAGTCAGACTTAAGCAGCCTGTGTTCAACCCAAGCCTAGGATGGAACTGGGTACTGTTGATTGCTAGAATTTCCTACTACCCTGAACTCACATTTTTCCTGTAGGAGATCACAAGTTGTAAAATAGATTCAAATGAAGTAAATATTCTGTTACTTTCAAAATAATTACTGCCTGGTGAATACTGAGGTATTCATCATTTAAGCTCAGTCTTATCACATACTTCACCTGACATTAACCAGGCACACCATAAGTATGCCTGAAATTAATACAGTTGGTCTCTAGACAACTCCAGTCTTTCCCCTACAACCCGATGGGTTCCATGAAACCATCAGTCACATACTTAGCACTCTCTGACTTACTTTTTAAATAATTAAAACGCTTATGATCAGGTTTGTTACATTTGTAATCATTTCCCTCACTCTCTTGAGGGATTTCTTTGGGTAGCTTTAAAAAGAGATTTTGCCAGTGCTGAGGGCACTAGGCTAAACCTCCACCTGCGGTGCTGGCACCCCAGGTTCTAGTCCCGGTTGGGGCACTGGATTCTGTCCCGGTTGCTCCTCTCCCAGTCCAGCTCTCTGCTGTGGCCAGGGAGTGCAGTGCAGGATGGCCCAAGTGCTTGGGCCCTGCACCCATATGGGAGACCAGGAGAAGCACCTGGCTCCTGGCTTCGGTTCAGCGCGGCCGCGGCAGCCATTGGAGGGTGAACCAACGGCAAAGGAAGACCTTTCTATCTGTCTCCCTCTCTCACTGTCCACTCTGCCTGTCAAAAAAAAAAAGAGAGAGAGAGAGAGAGATTTTATTTATTTGTTTATTTGAAATTCTGTGAGAGAGATAGGAGAGACAGACAGAAAAAGAGGTCTGATTAACTCCCCAAATGGCCACAGCTACCAGGATTGAGCCAGGCCGAAGCCAGGGGTGAGGATCTCCGCCTGGGTCTTTCACGTGGGTGGCAGGGACTGAAGTACTTGGGACATCTTCACAGCTTTTCCAGGCACATTAGCAGGGAGCTAGATCAGAAGCAGCCAGACTTGAACCAGAACTCCAATTTGGGATGCGACATCACAAGCAGTGGCTTCACGCTCGGTGCCATTATTTATCTTTTTTGAAGTTTATATAAGGGTTCAGCATTTATTGAATGATTTCTATGTGGCAAATAAATTCTCAGAAAGTATTTACTAATTTTAATATTTGTATGCAAAATTATATATTTGGTGAAGCAGGATTCTAAGCATAACTGCAAACCACTCGTACATTCATTCTTTCAATCATTCAGCAAATGTTTGTGTTCACTGTTTGTGTCACACTAGGACTGCAAATACAGAGGTGATTGGCAAGCTTTCTGTCCCTTATAAACCTTCTAATGGGGTGTGAGAGAAATGAGAAATTATTGATTGTAAGAGAAGAAAAGAGAAAGTGCATTGCTGTTGGCAAAGTCTAGGGAAGAATACACAAAGACAGAACCGAACATGAATGGCAGAAGGAGGTGCGAGAATGGAGAGAGGCTTTGGATGGGAAATGTGTGAGAAGTGACTCGGAATCAGCCAGGTGGACCAGGAAGAAAGGAAGGTAAAAGCACAAGGTTCTGAGACTTGATATTCCAGGGGCCAGCGGAGAATCTCAAGTATGACTGAGTGACGCCTGGAGACGAAGCAGGAGACCGAGGTGGAAAGTGCGCCTTTCCCTGTGCCTCTGTCTGTGCCCGCATGCGCTGAGCACACAGGGCCTGAGCAGCAGGGAACTGTGCTATGCAGCACGGCCCTGGCGGAGCAGCAGAGCTGAGAGGTGCTGGCTCCTGTGTAAAGGACAGCACTGCTCTGCAGGGTGAGGCCGAGCTTGCAGGAAGCCAGCCCCGGTAGCTGGCCTGAGAGACAGGCCAGAGGGGGCAGTGCGGAACCCCAAGGCATCTGCCATCCAAGGCTCACAGTGTGGTTTGGGGACTAGATTCTCCTTGATGGCCACCATGATCAGGAGGCCCACCTGAGACCAAGAGGAAACCGGGATGAGGCCTCAACCAGTGCAGCCCAATGGCCGAAGAAAACGGAGACAAAGCTAACAGCTGAGCCCTTGTTCCTGTGGAACCTGCAGGCCCCGGGGGTCCTGAGGACCTGCACAGAAACCCAGCCTCGCTTCCTTTTGAGACAGACACTGGGGTTGGACCTTTGAAGAGACAATGGCTCGACTTTGGGGATGAGTAAATCTGGCCCAGAAAATGGCTCCAGAAAAAAGAAACCCGAGTTATTTTCAGCAGGACATCTAGTCTGTTTTCCAAGCTGCATACCAATCCCTATTGACCTCTGACCTGTTCCCACATTCATTTTCCTTTCCTGACCTGGAGTTTCTGACCTCTGGAAGAGAGTAGATAATGGAACTCTAGGAGGCTCCAGGCCAGTTCGGCAAAGACCAGATGAAAAAAAGTCCAAGGAAGATCAGTTGAAGGGACATGAGGGGGCAGGACAAAGCGGAGAGGGAGCTGTGGTGAGTAGGTTCCATGTCAGAGGAAGATCAGGCAGGACGCACTTATAAAAAAAATATTTTAGGCTTTTGAGAGCCACATCCTATCTGCATCACTTATTGTTATTCTGGTTTTCTTTTAAAAAGATTTTTATTATTTATTTATTTGAAAGGCAGAGTTAGAGAAAGAATCTTCCATCTACTGGCTCACCCCCCAAATGGTTGCCAAGGCCCAAGGCTGGGCCAGGCCAAAGGCAGGATCCTGGATGCCATTCAGGTCTTCCCCATGGGTGCAGGGGCCCGAGCACTTGGGCCATCTTCGCTGCTTTCCCATGTGCATTAGCAGGGAGCTGGGTTGGAAGTGTTGCAGCAAAGGCTTGAACTGGCACCCACCTGGGCTGCTGTGGCCGTAGGTGGCAGCTTACCCCACTATGCCACAACCATGGCCTCCAGATGTACATTTAAAGCCTGTGTTGTGTGCTGCATTAGATGAGACCGCAGCAGGCCCTGTCTAGGGAATGTACCAGAAGAGCAGTCGGCCTGGGTTTGATTGTGCTTTCCCCCAAGTGTTCATGTGTTAGGAGCTTAGCTCCCAGAGTACGATGGAACTTTAACAGGTGAGGCTACATGGAAGGGCCTGGGGATGCTGGTTTTCTGGAGTGAGTCCTTGTGAGAACGAGTTGTCATTAAAGCCTGACATGACCTCTGAATCTCTCTCAGGCTTCCTGTCTCCTGATGTGGTTTCTCCCTCTGCCAAGCATCCCTGACATTGTGACACCATCTGCCACGAGACTCTCCCTGAGGCAAAGCCAGTGCTGCCGCCACCCCCTGGAACCTCAGAACCGTGAGTGCTTCTCTGTTCTCTGTAAGGTTCCTCAACCTCATTGGTTCAGTTTAGCAATGAGAAATGGGCTAATAGACAACCGAATGTTGTTGCCAAGAATTTGGAAATTTAAGGGCCATGTATGTCACAGTCAGTTTGCTTCGTGACCATCAGAATTCTGATCAGTGTAACTGCTTTTTTGTTCACATGGTCAAGAACCTAATCCACAGGGGGACAGTAGGTTCCTGTTGCCCCATGGGTTTCCTTCCTTGCTCCTTCCCTGACCCTCTTCACATTTCCCCACCCTGGGCCCCTTCTGTTCTTCCCCTTTTAAGCTCAGTCGTGTCTCCCTGGGACATCTTCCTGCTGCCTTTGTTCAAGGCCAAGGTGATGGGAACCATCTGAAAGCTTTCCTCTTACCTGTCTCTCCATCAAAGGCTGTCAGTCACTTTGCTTGACAGCTGATGCTGCAGGTAGAAAGCCCTGACTTCCCTTCCTCCTAGGTCAGTGGCACAAAAGCAGAGCTTCCTAACATCTGGAAATGGGAAAAAAATGACTGAGCAGTTGCGCTAGATGAGGATTGCCTGGTAATGATGCCTGGGGAAGTGACAGAGTAGATGTACCACACCTCCCCTAAGTCTCCTAACAAAGGATCCCTTTGCCTTCTCTCTGAGAGGGAAGAAGTGGGAATAAGGAGGGAAATGGAGCTCCCGCCCTTGCTGATACCATGGAGTGGGGCTCAAGGAATCCGAATCCACTCGGAAGCCTGTATTTTCACTCTTTATCCCAACTGTCATTTCACAGTTGGCTTTCTGGGTAAAGAGTGGTTCTGCACACCTGCAAGACAATCTCTCTGCACATCTGTGCAGGAAGCTTCTTCATCTGCAGCCTTGCGTACTCATGAGCTCCTTTGATCCTTACAGCTGCCATACGAAATCTTTGCCGTGATGGTAAAAGTCATTTAATTCTACTCTGTTCTGCCGAGTATCCTAAGGGTTTTAGGCTGCCTAACTTGATCCATACAAATCCTAGGATGGAGATAGCTGATTGTTCCCATTTTGCAGATGCACAAGCTTAAAAGCTGGATAGTTTATCTCCCTTAGACAAAGACGGTCAGCTTTTCGAGGTCGTGTAGCTTTTTGATTACAGAGCTGGCATCAACGGTGAGGTGTGCTTTTAGCAACTCCTCAGTGTTCGTGTTAGGATGTTAGGTTGTTACACACTTATCTTGCTGACCAGTGTTTCTGAAACGGTATTTTTTTTTAAGATTTATTATTTATTTGAAGGGCAGAGTGATAGGAGGGTAAAGAGAAAGAGAGAGGGAGAGAGAGAGAGAGAGAGAGAGAGAGAGAGAGAGAAAGCTCTTCCATCTGCTGGTTCACTCCCCAAATTGCCACAACACCCAGGGCTGAGCCAGGCTAAAACTAGGAGCCTGGAACTCCATCTGTGTCTCCCACATGGATGAAAGGGGCTCCAGGACTTGGGCCATTCTCCATGACCACCCCAGGCACGTTAGCAGGGAGCTGGAGTGGGAGCAGAGCAGCAGTGTTCTAACCGGCACTCTAGTATAGGATGTAGATGGCAAAGGCAGTGGCTTCACCCTCTGTGCCTTACCGCCATCTCCAATGTTTCTCAGACTTTTATGTGCACAGATTCACCTGTGAATCTTGGTAATTGCAGATCCATGCAGTAGGTCTGGGGTGAGGCCCATGAACTTGCATTTCAGTAGCTCCTGGGTGATACTGATGCCATGGACCCAGGCTTGATGCTTCATATATTTTAGCTTTTAGGACATCACTTGGAGGTGCAACGCTTGTCTCATCAGTGTCCATTTTGAGATAAAGACCACTTTCAATAGAAGGTTTGTGTCACTGCCTCATCTTGGTAGCTCTGAACACGCTGCAAGCTGCTGCTTTGAGTGAGCAGGCGAGCTGACCATGTGAAGGCAGAGAGCAATCCCTGAGCCGGGTCCTGAACAAACTCAGAGAAGCCACATCATAGGGCCTCTAAATGGCTTTTTCTGAGAGCTGGGGAAGGTGTTGGCTGCAGAGGAAAGTCCACTCGGAATGAGAGGTGCACCAGGGGAGAGAGACCCACAGCTTGTCCCAAAGGATGCATGGTTTCCCCTCGGGTTACCAAAGCATTGCACTTCCTTTACAAACCATGTGCAAGGTATATAAAATAACGGAAGAGCTTCTCAACTCAACAAACGTTCAGAATCCAGCAAGAACCACTATTCACGACTTTGATGTATTTACAGTGAGTTTTTAAGTGAGATGAAGACATCAACTGGGAGATAAAACAGTTGAGATCTCTCTGTGCTTTTAGATTCATGTCCTGGGATTTGTTTAAAATTCCGTCAGCAGCATCGTCCTGTGTTGTTAAAGATTCTTAGTAAACGTCATTTTTGACGGGGCCATAATTTTTCAATCGTTTATCACCACTGTGATTTCTTTAACTACTCCCACATTGCTGTCCTTTCTAGTTACTTTCTGAGGTTGCACTGTTAAGATCAATGTTGAAATACATCTCGGTTTGCACGTTTTGTGATTTCCTTTCAGTAACTAGTCCTTAGCAGTGAAGTTAGGGGAGCAATGGTTCCAGACATGTTTGAGAATTACTCCCTGCTGCCAAATTGCCTTCCAGATCAGCTCTTCTCTGGAAAGGACATTTGTGGGCATCTTCTCCAACATGTGGTCCTGGGTCCTTTGACAGAGCCCGTGCTCTGGGCCTTCCTCCTCAGGGAACTTCAAAGGGTGTCAGTTTACACTTCCTGGCATCAGCCCCCTCCTTATTGCAGGCACTGAGTGACCCAGTGATTGCCAGCTCGCTCTCTCTCTCTCTCACACTTACACACACACACACAGGCACACACGCACAAGTAGACAAGGTGTGTTCCCTGTGTTGTGTTGCACTGACTCGAGTCTCTTGCTCATATCTGAAGCAATTCTAGTCCCACATTATGTACCAGGATTTCACAAGATTATAATGGAGCTCAACAGTTCTGATCACCTGTTGGTGTCTTAGCCATTGTAGCATAGTAGTGCAACACATTACTCGTGTGTGTGTGTGTGATGATGCCAGTAGAGCTAAACCTAATGCACTGCCAGTTACACAACCAAACTGTATACAATATATGCAATTTTTAACAATCTATTTGAGAGAGGGGGAGCTATCTCCTCATTTCGTTCATTCCCCAAATGTGTGCAGCATCAAGGCTGGGCCAAGCCAAAGGAAAGAGCTGGGAACTCAGTGTGGCTCTCCTTGAACTATCACCTGTTGCTTCTCAGGGTGCACACTTAAAAGAAGCTAGAATCAGCTGTAGAGATGGGACTTGAGCCCAGACACTCTGATATGGGATGTGGGCATTCCCAGAGACATCTTCTTTTAAAGATTTGCTTTTATTCCCCAAGAGCATTTTTCAAATGATTCATTGCGTTATACAGGCACTGCTTATTCCCCCTCCCTCCATCCTTTCCTTCCTTGGCTTAAATTTTTACTTAGTTATTTATTCTTTTTATTTTTTCTGATTTTTAATTTTTTAATACACAGCGAGTAGATTTCATGTGTTTCCTAGGTACAATTATAAGAAATCAACCACAGTTTCAAGTGACGTCTGAAATGCTATGCCAACCACTTGTCCCTACAGTGCATAATACTGATAATGAAAATCTGTGACCGGTTACTGATTTATGTACTATGCCATACACTGTTTTAGAGTGTACGCCTTTGACTTTAAAGGAATGTTTAAAATAGCATGCTGTGTTGGGCTTGCTGCAGCTTCATACATCTTGTGGTTACCATGTCTGTTTATTGCATCAGAAGATCACTTTATGTGGTTGGCCTATCCCATCAGCATTCCTGTGATTATTCTCTATGATGATAGCAAAATGAAGAAATGCCTAATAATGCATTGCTCAGCGTGTATCCCCATCATTAAGCAACACATGATTGTACTATATTCTGATGGAGATTGCCTTTGTCCTCTGTTTCTGTACAGAACCCCAGGGACCATGCAAGGGGCAGATCTGTGATGCATTACTAGTTAGGCCTACTCCCCTAAGCAGTGGTGGGAGTGGGCTGTTGAGAAAGGGAGGAGGGCAGTATGTGGCAGAGCTGGTTAAGCCTCTGCCTGTAGTGCTGGCATCCCAGATGCGTGTTGGTCTGAGTTCCACATGCTCCACTTGTGATCTAGCTCCCTGCTAATGCACCTAGAAAATCAGCAGAGGATGGCCCAAGTGTCTGGGCTGCTGTCCCCTATGTGGGAGATCTGGATGGAATTACAGGCTCCCGGCTTCAACCTGGCCCAGCACCAGCTGTTGTGGTCATTTGGGGAGTGAACTAGCAGGTGGAAGCTCACTCTCTCCCTACCTCTCCCGTTTCCGCTCCATCTCCTTCTCTCTCTGTAACTCTGTCTTTAGAATATTAAATAAACTGACTTCCCAGTGATAAAGACTCAAGTTGAGGATCCTACATCAGTTAATATGTTTTCCATAAAACCAAGCACAGTGGAAATTCTTGGGTTTGGGCTTCTAGATGACAGACACAGCAGTGTTTCTGGAGTGCATTTTATTTCGCCTAAAACCTGTTCTCAGAGGGTGATTCAGCCCTAGTTCAGAAGGCTCGTGATGTGCTCCTCTGCTGCGTCCTACCGTTGTTCCTGCTTCCTTCCAGAGTCAGGGCAGTCCTTCCCCAGGGGCAGGATCACCTCTGGCGTTTGGCTGTTTGCTGTTCTATTGCCTGGGATGCTTCTTCTCCCCATACAGACAGCGTCCTTCAAAACGTTCTTGGAGCAATGCAATGCAAGAAAAGTTAATGTTTGTGCAAAGAGCTTTTGGAGCCTATGTATAATTTTACCATAAATAGGCACTTGCTTTGAAATTCTTGAGTATTCCTTGTATTGCACTTGAATGGCTCCTTTTCCCATTGTCGTCAACTCTGCTCAAATACTTCTCTGTGAGAGAACCTTTCCCAGGTGATTACTTTAAAATAATGTCCAGTCTCTCCTACACTGTTTTATTTTTCCTGTTGTTCCTACATTCTGACGTAGTGGGTATTTATTTGCTTATTAACCATCCCCTAGTCTGTGTGGTTCGCAGCTGTAACTCCAGCACCTGGAAGAACTGGCATGTAGCAGATTCCCAGAAAACATTTATGGAATTGGAGAATTTTAACGTGAATGTGTTTTATTTTTAGTTTCTTTGTTATGAAAGACTACTCGTATGCATGCATCCAAATTCAGTATCAATTTAGAACACATTTTAGTAGGATCTATTATATGCATAGAACTGTTCCTTTTTTCCTCAGCTGCTTTGCCTGTTTTGCCTGTTTAGGTTCTTTGCATTTCTATAGGAATTTGCAACAACTTGGCCATGTTTTCCAGAAAAAGAAAAAAAAAAAGTTCTGCTAGATTTGGTTAGGGATTGTTTGAATCCTTTGATCATTTTTGGTAAAATGGCATCTGGACACTATTGAGTCTCCCAATCCATAAACACAGAGTGGCTCTTAGTTTATTCATGTCTTTCTTAGGTTCCTTTGGTCATGTTTTTAGTTTTCCATGTCAGCCCTCAACTTCTGTGGATTCTGCAGTTGTGACTTGAATCAATCGAGGCCTGAAAACATTTGCCAAGACAAAATTGCACCTGTACTGAACATGTCCAGTGTTTTTCCTTTATATTATTCGCTAAACAGCATGGTCTAAGAACTGTTTACATAGCATTTACACTGTATTGGGTAATATAAGATCTAGAAGTGACAAAGTATACAAGAGGACATGCATATGCCATTGTATTGAAGGACTTCAGCAGCCACGGTTTTAGTATTCTCAGGAAGTCCTGGAACCAATGCCCCATAGTTACTAAAGGATGTCTGTATAGGAATGTATTAATTTTTCTCATATATTTTTTCAGAGCTGTCATGAACAGAATCGTTTTCTTAATTTCATACTTAGATTATTCATTGCTCACATTTGTAGTTAACCTTGATTTTTGTATACTGATATGAAACTCAGAGACCTTGCTGATCTCTGTTTTTAGTTCTGGTCACTTGGTGTTTCTTAGAACATTCCATATATGAGATTGTGCATGCAAATAAAGACAGCCTTCCATCTGTTTTCCACTGTGAATAGAGCTTATTTCAGTGGGATAGCACTGGATATAATTTCTAGAACAATGTAGAATGAGAGTAGCAAGAGCTGATACCTGTGCATTGCTGTGGGTCCCAGGGAGACCACATTCAGTCTCCCAGCCTTGAGTATGATGTGGGGAGTAGGGTTTCCATAGAAGCCACTTGTCATGTTGAAGACATTGGAAACTATTTTTAACTGCATGACAGTGAAAGCATACATAGAGATTAGTGGGATACTAAGCCTAATATCTAGCATAATTGATCTGGCATTGCTCATACCACCACTCTCCCATCACACAGGTTTCAACTTAGTGATACCCAGTGTGTCCGCCGCTGCCATTTTGGATGGACAGTCTTTGTTTGTGACTGTCCTGTGCTTTGTAGGGTGTTTAGCACCACCCTGGTATTCCAAAGACTAAATGTTGATGGTGCACACCCTACTCCAAGTTGTGGCAGTTGTTCTAGCTGGGATCCAGTGCCAGTGGATTTTCTTAGTTACCTTTTCCTCTGAAAATGTGCTTATTTTATAGTTACTCTAAAAGTGGTAGGATTCTGTGTTGATATTAGTTTTCTCTCACAAGTTTAAAAATGTGTTGACACTGTCTTCTCAACTCCCTTGTGGTCATCCAAATCAGTATTCTCCATATGCACTGTGTTATTTTTCTCTGAATGTCTTTAAATTTTTTCCTTTTTTTGTTTCAGCGTGTTAATTGGTATTCCTAGTAGTGTGTGTGTGTGTGTGTGTGTGTACTTCTGCCTCCACCTCTCCCTCCTGTAAATCTTCCCCCATCCCTGATATTTGACAGTTGCTATTGCCCTGTCTTCAGGGTCACTTAGTCCTCCTCATCTCTGCTCTGATGTAAACACACAGTGTGTCCCTAATGTTAGATACTGCATTTTTCACTGTAGAATGCCCTCTCAGATTCTTTGTGTAGTTTCCATTTTCTGATTACATTTCATAACTTTTTACTTGTATAAGCACATTCTCCTTTATCTGTGACATATAACTATCATATAATTGAAAATGAATCTTGATGTGAATGGAATGGGAGAGGGAGGGGGAGTTCGGAGGGTTTCAGGCAGGAGGGAAGTTATGGGGGGGCGGGGAGCCATTGTGATCCATAAGCTGTACTTTGGAAATTTATATTTGATAAATAAAAGTTAAAAAAAATAAAAAAGAACTATATCATAGCTAATTGGGTACCTTTGTTTACTAATTTCAGTATCAAAGTCATGTTGGGATCTGAACGTTTCAGCTGATTATTTTGTCTCCTGAGAATAGGTCACCATTCACTGGTCTTTGTTGCATTTTGTTTTCACAGTGTCCTGTACTAATATGGAGACACTGGATTTTAGATATTCCCCTGAGGAATATGAACTAGGTTGTACCCCAGTTGATAACTGTGTTTCTTGGTTTGTTGGCTGCAATAAGAGTTCAGATTCTTTTTTTTTTTATTTGAGCGGTAGAGTTACAGACAGTGAGAGAGAGAGACAGAGAGAAAGGTCTTCATTCTGCTGGTTCACTCCCCAAATGGCTGCAACAGCCAGTGCTGCGCCGATCCAAAGCCAGGTTCCAAGTGCTTCTTCCTGGTCTCCCATGTGGGTGCAGGTACCCAAGCACTTGGACCATCCTCCACTGCCCTCCCGGGCCACAGCAGAAAGCTGGACTGGAGGAGGAGCAACCAGGACTAGAACCCGTCACCCATATGGGATGCTGGCACCGCAGGCCGAGGATTAACCAAGTGAGCCACGGTGCCAGCCCCAAGAGTTCAGTTTTTCAAAATCTCTATTGGCATGGCTTTGAGTCTGTTCTCTCCCTCTGGGGTTGAGGGTTTGGTTCATGCAACATTTACACTGCCACTTTTTAGCTTTTTGTTTGAAAAAGTGCTCCCTCTTCTGGCTTTCTTTTTGCTGGAGGGAGAGGGTAGGTTTTCCTAACCAAGTAGTGGTGGCTGTGGTTACTCCAATCTGTCCTGGGCTTCGTAGGACAGAAACATCGTCTTATCTGTTAGTTTTAGCTGCCCACACAACTTTGCCCTTCTCTCTGGTTGTATTATTTTGTTTTCCAAATTTTGAAGTCCCATCCAGATACGGCGCATTTCTCTTCATTCTCCGGTGCCTTTGTGTGATTTTGTTTCTGTGTTTTTCCCATTAAGCTTCAAGGAAGGCAGACTTGTTATCTGCAGGCTGTGTGGCTCCAGCAGTAGCTTATGTGGCCATCACAGAATCAGTAAAATTACCTTTTGCCACCATTTTTGTTACATGGTCAGTGTTTTTCTTAAAGATTTTAAGGAATTCTTTATGTATTTTGGATATGTCTGTCTGTTCACTAGAGGATGATGCTTCGAAAAGTTCATGGTAAATGGCATTACAAGTTCAATATGGGGTGGGTATTTCTAGCACCTAAGAGAGCCACATCCTGTGTCAGAGTGCCTGAGCTTGAGTCCTGGCTCCTGATTCCAGCTTCCCTCTGATGCAGACCCTAGGAAGCAGCAGGCGACAGTTCAAGCAGTGGCAGGTCCCTGCCCCACACATGTGAGATCTGGCTCTCTCGCTCTCTCTCTCTCTCTCTGCCCTGCAAATGATTTTTTTTTAAAAAAAGGTAAGTTATTTTCACACAAATGGTTCATGGAAAAGCAATTATGTAGGCTGGCACCGTGACTCAACAGGCTAATCCTCCGCCTAGCCGCGCCGGCACCCCGGGTTCTAGTCCCGGTCGGGGCACCGGATTCTGTCCCGGTTGCCCCTCTTCCAGGCCAGCTCTCTGCTATGGCCCGGGAAGGCAGTGGAGGATGGCCCAAGTGCTTGGGCCCTGCACCCCATGGGAGACCAGGAGAAGCACCTGGTTCCTGCCTTCGGATCAGTGCAGTGTGCCGGCCGCAGCGCGCTGGCCACGTCGGCCATTGGAGGGTGAACCAACTGCAAAGGAAGACCTTTCTCTCCGTCTCTCTCTCTCTCTCACTTTCCACTCTGCCTGTCAAAAAAAAAAAAGCAATTATATAAAAAGCAACAAGGCATGGGTTTCAAAATACATTTATCTTTTAATTCCATTTTATATAAACTTTTTGTGGTTACTGTGTGTGTTTTGTGATATCTCCTTACACTCTGAGGCTTCCTCCTACTTACTCTTTACTCTGTCCAAAGCTTATTGGTTTTTGTTGTCTCTTAAAAATACTTTTGCTTCCTTCATGTCTTGAAGATGCTTCCCTGTTTTCTAGTTGTTACAATATTTATAACAGGCCTTTTGAGGCTTAATTAACTTATGAGAAAAATGTCCCTGTTAAGTGCAGCATTTGACCAGGGTCGACATGTGTGCACCTGTGAAACCAACTACCCCAGTCATGGTCTTGAACATGTCAGCACCTCCGGGGGCTTCCTGAGTTCCCCGTTGACCTTCCCAGACACACTCAACTACTTATACCTTCTGTCACCATTTATCTCTAGCACTGATCTATTTTCTGTCACTGTTTCCTTATGCATTTAGCATTGGTTACACGTCCTGTAAATGGAATAATACAGTAGGTGGGGATTTTCTGGAGGGTGGGGGTGTTTGGGCTCTGTCCCGTCAGCATAATTATTTTGGATTTATCTAAGCTTTACAACTTGTTTCAATAATTCATTTTATTGCATGTATTTTCTTACATGGTATTCCATTGCATGGATATCTATGTACTTCTTATCTCTTAGCTTATGAGTGGACATTTGGATTATTTCTATTTTCTGGTTATTTCAAGCCAAGCTTCTATGAATGCTTTCATTAATAAAGCATATGTTTCCAATAGTGTTGGGGAAGATTTGGCCTAGTGGATCAGATACCTATATGCCATGTCAGAATGACTGGGTCCTGAATCCAGTTTCCTACTAAAGCAGACTCTGGGTGAGCAAGTGATGGCTCATGTAATGCTGGATCATGTGGTGAATATGCATGAATAAGTATTTTTTTAAGAAACTGCCAATGTTTCTTCCACTGATTTTGGACTTTAGTTTCTCTTCTTTTTTAAAAGCATGTATTTATTTTTTTACTTTTATTTATTTTGAAATCAGTTAGAGAGAGGTAGAGACAGAGAGAGAGAGAGAGAGAGAGAGAGAGAGAGAGAGAGAGAGATCTTCCATTTGCTGGTTCACTCCTCAGATGGCTACAATGGCCCACATAGGGCCAGGCAGGAGCCAGGAGCTTCATCTGGATCTCTCAAATGGGTGGCAAGAGCTGAAACACTTGGTCCATCTTCCACTGCTTTTCCCAGGCCATAATCAGGGAGCTGGATTGGAAGTGGATCAGCTAGGTCATATATGCTCATATAGGATGCTGGCATTGCCAGTGGTGGCTTTACTCACTCTACCACAACCCCAGCCCCTTCTTATTCTAGCTTCCAAAAGTAGAAATTGAAGTCATTGGTTTGAGCTCTTCCAAAGATTTATTTGTTTTTTTGAAAGAGTTACACAGAGAGAGAAGGAGAGACAGAGAGAGAGAGAGAGGTCTTCCATCCGCTGGTTCACTCCCAAATTGGCTGCAATGGCTGTAGCTGTGCTGATCTGAAGCCAGGAGCCAGGAGCCAGGAGCTTCTTCAGGTCTCCCATGTGGGTGTAGGGCCCCAAGGCCTTGGGCTGTCTTCCACTGCTTTCCCAGGCCATTAGCAGAGAGCTGGATTGGAAGTGGAACAGCTGGGACTCGAACCGGTGCCTATATGGGATGCTGGCACTGCAGGAGGCAGCTTTACCCACTATGCCACAGCGCCAGCCACTCTTTCTTCATTTCTAATGTAAATGTTTAGGGCTACAATTTTCCCTGTAAGCACTGCATTGGCAATATCCTATCCTTTTTCTTTTTTTTTTTTTCTTGCTTGTTTTGGTTTTAAAGATTTATCTGAAAGAGTTACAGAAAGGGAGAGAGAGACAGAGAATGAAAGAGATCTTCCATCCACTGGTTCACTCCCCAGATGGCTGCAACAGCCAGGGCTGGGTGAAGCTGAAGCCAGGAGCCAGAAGCTTCATCTGGGTCTCCCACAGGTTGCAGGGGCCTAGCTTGGACTTTAACTGGCACCTATATGGGATGCTGGCACTGCAGGCAGAGGCCCAACCCACTCTACCAAGACAGTAGCTCCTGCAATGCCCCAAACATTCTGATTTATCAAATCCTCATCTCAGTAACTTTGGAGTGGTCTCTAATTTCCCTTTGAATTTCCATTTCCACCCATTCACTACTTAGAGGGAAATTAGACCTTCATTTTCAGCTGTGTGAGGATTTTATTTTTTGTTACTGTTTTCAAATATGATTTCATTGTGTTCAGAGAACACATTTTGCATGACTTTGGTCATTTTAATTATCTTGAGACTAGTTTTATGGCCAAGAGTGTGTCCCATCTTGGTAAAGGTTCCGTGTGCCTGGAAACAAATCACGCATTGCTGTTGTGGGCTGGAGTGTCAGACAGATGTACCTGGGACAAACTTGCTGTGGCTGCCCTGGTCTTCCACACTCACAGTTTCTTCCGGCTGTTCCACCCATTGTCAACAGAAGGGTATGGAGGCTCTGACTACTCTTGCGGATTTGCCCGTCTTTACATTTACATTGGCTTTTGTCCTTCACATCTTTTGGATCAATTTTATTATGTGTGGAAGTATTTAGCTATATATATATATATATATATATATATATATCTGTGGAAGTATTTAGCTATATATATATATATATATATACACACACACACACACACATATATACACACACACACACATATATATATATATATGTACACACACTCATATACACTTGATGAATTGACTCCTGAAACATATTGAAGTTTATTTATCTCTGATAAAATTCTTTTCTGTGAAATCTACCCAGTATTAATACAGCTAGCTTCCTTTTATTTCTTCTATTTAGCATGGCATATTTTTTTACCCATTACTTTTGACCTATTTGGGTCAGTATTTTTGAAGTTCTTTTGTAGTCAGCTTATATGTTGATCTTCCTTTTTCCAATCTTGTATGTGCTGCTTTCTGTATGTGGGGGAAAGCTGCAGCTTTAGACCATTAATATCAAATGTGCTTTTTGATATGTTTCAGTGTAAATTTGCCATACCATTCATTTTCAAATGTCCCATCTGGTTTTTTCCCCTACTCTGTTTCCTCTTTCTCCTTGTTTTGGATAAAAGGCACATTTATTATTATTACTTATTTATTTGATGGAGTTAGACAGTGAGAGAGAGAGAGACAGAGGGAAAGATTTTCCTTCCGTTGGTTCACCCCTCAGATGGCCGCTATGGCCAGAGCTATGCCGATCTGAAGCCAGGAGCCAGGTGCTTCTTCCTGGTCTCCCATGCGGGTGCAGGAGCCCAAGCACTTGGGCCATCCTCCACTGCCCTCCCTGGCCACAGCAGAGAGCTGGCCTGGAAGAGGAGCAACCAGGACTAGAACCTGGTGCCCCTAAGGTATGCCGGCACCACAGGCATGCACGTTAGCCGGCTGCTAGAATCAGAAGCAGCCAGGCTTGTAAGTGCTGCACCAAATGCCTGCCCCTTCTTCTCTTCTTCTGTCACTATGTACATACAAGCCAGCCTCAAATAGTACCTTTGCAGTCTGGCCCTTCTTGTGTATTCTCCAAAGTGGCTTCCCCAGTTAAGAGGAAGATAAGTTGAGCATCTCTGTTAAATAATCATATTTTCTGCTGATTTTTGTGGTCTTCAATGTGCTTTAAAATCTCTAGGAAACGAATATAAAAGCGCACTAATTTTCCACAGCCTTTTGATCATGGGTTCCTTCAATCTGGTACCTTCTTGAGAGAGTAAGGTTCCTTGCTGGAAGAACTTTTCTACAACCCTACCAAGATGGGGTTTAGGACCTTGATGGACTCCAAAGCGGAGACAGAGAAAGGCCACTGAATCTGTCTGCATGTGTTTTGGAAATGCTAATTGTCGGATAAATCACAAGTAAAGCAAAAAGCATACACATGCAATAAAGTGTACAAGACAGTATGTAAATACATGTACACCATTTAAGCCATAAATCACACGGCGTCCCACAGTAGTTCAAAACAAAATTGTTTTAATGAGACTTGTGTCTCATGTGTGGCATGTGTGATGGATTACAAAGGGAATGGCTATTGGAAGATTTAGGAGGAAAAAGAGTCACTCTGTTTTGCGCGACACCCAAATGCCATGACAAGCCATGGCAAGGCTGACTTTTTATTTTTAAATTGGGGAGACTTACGATTCACGTTTGCAGCAGCCCAACTAGATGCAGCTGGGTAAAAGTTTTGAAGACCACTCAGCTCCCAAGTGTTGGAACTGATCTGTCCAAGTTTACCCTGGACTGGACTGTTTTTAGTGGGGCTGTTTCCTATGCCCGTGGCTCAGTAGACATTGCAGGGACATATGACCTCAGGTGCCCCGATTGCCATGGTGTTTGGGTCACCATCCATGGAAAAAGACTCCGATGATCTTGGAGCAGTCCTGAGATGGTGAAATGTTGCCATGGGTATGGGTTCTATGACCTGAGACCAGATAGCCTAGGGCTGCCTGGAGAGGGTTCACGTGACGTGTCCACATGTCTCATTTAGAGTGTGTGTTGTATCGTGGGATCAACGCAGGACTTGGATCCAGGGAAGGGCACATGAGTCACAGCTGCAGAACGATTCCATTCTGTTGGATGCCAGCAGGCGAGTTAGCCTGAAAACAAGTTATGCTTACGGAAGGGTTGGATGAGTCCGTTGTGGACAGCCCTGAGTGCAGCGGGTCATTTCTTGTCCTTAATTACTCTGGCCTCGGTTGGGGATGGAAAATAAGGTGAATCCATTATAGTCTGTCCCTAGAGCCGAGACCCCCTTGGTTATTTCCACTTTTAAAATCCCTCGTTTTACCCAAACGAATGCGATTATTGTTTTAAATTTGTAAATGAATAGAATTAACAAAGAAATTCTAACTCAAGTGCAGGATTGCATTTATTTGGCATCTACTCCATTAACGTCTAGTGTTGAAAAAGCATTGTTAATTGTGTGCACGCTGTTAATTAACTCAACATGTTTAATGGTTGTTTTCTTAAATAACTAGTAGGCCACATGTAAATGATCTTTCAAGCATTCCCATTTCATTTTGTAAAAGAGTAAAGCACAGGACAGATTGCTCGATGCATTAGGTTGAACGCGGCCCATGGCTCACTTGTGCTGTCTTAAGGAAATGGAAAACCCTCCTCACCACCTCAACCTAATGCCCATACAAACCCAGGGGGCCCAACATTCTTACACTTGGAAATATTACCACATTGTCTAAAGAGCAGCAGATCCACAATGTAAATTGTGAAAAATGTTGATTCTGTTTTTCCTGTAACAGTAAACTCAGCATTCTTTTAAGTTCAGAAACAAACATCATAACATCTAGCACTACCTGTACACGGGATGGGTGCTGGGGCCAGTGCTGCCTGCAGTGCAGGCATCCCATATAGGTACCAGTTCATATCCTGGATGCTTCATTTCTGATCCATCTCTCTTCTATGGCCTGGGAAAGCAGTAGAAAGATGGCCCAAGTCCTTGGGCCCCTGTACCCGTGTGGGAGACCAGGAAGCTGCTCCTGGATCCTGGCTTTGGACTGGCACAGCTCCGGCCATTGAAGCCATCTGGGGAGTGAACCAGCAGATGGAAGACCTTCTGTCTCTCTCTCTCTCTGCCTCTGCCTCTTTGGAACTCTGCCTCTCCAATATAGATACATCTTTAAAAAATAAGGGGGGATGGGTGCCTTTTTCCATTTCACTCTCATAAAGGTCCTGCAATTAATCTGTGTATCATCCCATTTTATAAACCCAGGCAGGTAACATCCAGTTTCCCTGGGTCGCACACCTAGTGTGGTAGCCACTAGGGACACTTGGTGAACATTTCTTATTTCCTATTCATCTAAGTGGGATTGGCCAGCAGTCTCCTTTGGTGGTCATAGCTGAAAACAACTAATTACCCAGGCTGGAACTGTGGTGCACAGGGTTAAGCTGCAACCTTTGACGCCAGCATCCCATGTGGGAGCCGGTTTGTATACCAGCTGCTCCACTTCTGATCCAGCTCCCTGTTAATGCACCAGGGAAGGCAGCAGCAGATGGCCCAAGTCCCTGGGCCCCTGCACCCACATGGGAGACTAGAAGCTCAAGGCTCTTGGCTTCGGATTGGCCCAGCTCTGGCCGTTGCAGCCACTGGGGGAGTAAACCAGTGGATGAAAAGTCTCTCTCAGTCTCTCTCCTTCTCTTAAAAACATTTCCCCACTTCTTGCTTGTTGAGCATCTGTAGGAGACAGAAGATTCATTCTTCGGCACACCTGGAAAACTTCTTCTGTAATCTTCCTTGGCATCGTGTGTATTGAAGCAGATGTATCGGTCTGCTCAGGAGGCAGGAGGGTGTGTTTTTGACTTTTGTGGTTTTTTTGTTTTGTTTTACTTACGATGCAGGGAGGCACCATGGTGAATCTAGAGGAAGGAAAGAGGCTGTGTGTGTGTGTGTGTGTGTCGAGAAAAAGATGAGCAAGTGCATGAGCAGGACCAAGTCAGAACTAGAGATGTGTAGAGCAGCACGTAAGAAAAGAACTACACTAACATATGAGGGCTCTTGGAAAATGTAGAACCTAATGAGAAAACTATGCATGGAAATTAAAAAAAAAAAAAGGTTCTGTAGCAAAACAAAAGAAACATCTAGGTATACTTCCAACAAAACCTGCAAAATCTCTATGAGGTTCACTACAAAACTCCGAAAAAAGTCTCAAGGAAAAACTAAACATTTGGAGACACATTCTATGGTCATGGATTGGAAGACTCAATCTGGCCCAGATATCTGTATATCTTCACTTGATAGACCAACACAGTCTTAATCAAAATCCTATCAACGCGGCCAGTGCTGTGGCGTAGCATGTGCTGGCATTCCATATAGACGCTGCTTTGAGTCCCGGCTGCTCCTCTTCCAATCTAGGTCTCTACTATGGCCTGGGAAAGCAGTAGAAGATGGCCCAAGCGCTTGGGCCCCTACCATCCGTATGGGAGAATCGGATGAAGGTCAGGCCTCCTGGCTTCGGATCAGCACAGTTCCAGCTGTTGTGGCCAATTGGGGAGTGAACCAGCAGTTGGAAGACCTCTCTCTCTCTCTCTCTCTCTCTCTCTCTCTCTCTCTGCCTCTCCTTCTCTGTGTAACTCTTTGAAATAAATCTTTAAAAAAATCCTATCAAGATGTTTTAGAATTACCAAACTGATTTTAAAATGTGTGTGGGGATGAAGACACCCCGAAGATCCCACCGCCCATAATTGAAGATGAACACACTGGAGGACTGACGTGTCACAGCTGCCCTAACTTCTGAGACAGCCAATCATGGCAATGTGAGACTGGTGAGAGTGAGAATGGTAACCCCAGAAGAGACCTTCTCGAATACAGTTATGAGACCTTTGACAGGAAAGCAAAGTGATACAATGGAGAAAGTCTTCTTAAGAAAGGGCACCAGATTTGTGAAATCTCCATTCCAGGAGAGGGCAAAGGACTGTCCCCAAAGGCAGGTGGCTTTCAATGGAGACGCATGCCTGCAGGTCACCCTGCACATGGCTGGCCAGGGGAGGATGGTTCGAGGCCATAGGCACCAGGAAAGTCTCTAGGTGTGCGTTCCCATTAGTAACACTGTTTAGGGCATGCGCCTGGACAGGTGGACTGCCTGCACATCTCCGAGTACACTGCGGTCCACCCAGGAAGCCAGGGCAGAGCAGGGAGCACAGCACAGGCTTGACCTGGACAGGGGCCTTCCCATCCACTTTGCCTGCCCTGTAACAACCTTGCCTGCAAGCCCATCATCGGGCTCACATCTGCCGCCAGATAAGGAGCAGAAGAAGCAGCTGAAGACTCCAAAATATGGCCTTATGGTTCCCAGGAACAAGCGGACCAGCCTTGAGCACTGGAGAACAGGAGCAGGCTCAGGACTGGCCCATGGCTGTGGCTCCCCAGCCTGGAGAGATGAGTCATCAGCACAGTAGCCACTTGTCACCCTCTATCTCATCAGCTTCTGGCCTCAGTGTGATTCTGCAAAAAGCACCCTGTGGGGACCAGCGATTCTGAGCCCTTGGGGTCCTGCCACTGACACAGCCATGGCTCATTCGAGAATGGAGTACAGAGTGGTCAACTCCAAACCAGACTCAACACCTAGAGAATCCTGGGCCTTCCAGACCCAGGGGAAAATGTTTACAGCCTAAGCAAGCCCCATTGGGATGACCCAGGTAGCTTCTGATGAACAGGGCCTAGTCACCTTTTGGAGGTCGTGTGGGTTGAGGAAGAGGCTACAAGTGTCTGGGACCCTTGGAGAACTGGGATGCTGTCTCTGCCCAAGACAGGGTTCTAGACTCCTTCCTTATGGAGCCTCCAGGCCAGGAGCCTCTGAGCCCAGGAGTCTCTTCTCCCAATATCAGGGGATACATTCTCCATGCTGATGACCCCTAGGTGGCAGCATGACCTGGAGAAGCTGAACCCACTGTGACAGCAGCCCAGGAGGCCTGAGCTGCTAGAGGGCATGTGGGCATCTGGCCAGCCAGGTGTGCCACCAGGACCACCTAGACATTCTGGGCTGCCTCCACCCGCTGGCATCCTGGTCTGTGATCAGAAGTGCCCTGGGGTCCTCTTGCAGGCTCAGGCCATGAGATGCTGGATTGTGAGATGGGGCAGGGGAGGATGGAAGGCAAAGAGGGAAGAAGAGCAGGAACCTGGTGCCCGCATACCCAGGACAGTGCACAGAGGTGATCATGGGCCTGGTCCCTTGGCTGGGCCCACACTCCTGAACTGTCCCAAAGGCCACATGTATCCAGCCATTGCTGCTCCTCCAGTCTTCCCCTGGTCCACGCTGGGCACAGGTCAATCTTAGGAAGTGATGGAGCACCCTGAGCTGGGTCTCTGATTGCAGCTGGTGGCTGTGGCACCTCCACCCTCTTGCAAGGGACTCAGGGACACTGTGTGGCAGCTCGGCTCCAGGGGTTACAAAAGCAAATGCATTCTGAAATAAACAATTTAATATATAATAAACAAGGAGGCAGAAGTGGGCAGAAGTTCCCGGGTTCCCTCACGAAGGCAGGAGGGGTATGTGGCAGTCCACAGGAGCCTGGGTCCGTGTCCTAACTCATCTCCTGGCTCCTTGGCCGAGATGAGCCAGGGTGAGGCTGTTCAGGGAGGAGGAGAGGAGCTCCAGAAAGGAGCCTTGTCCGTCGTGGAGGCTGCCAGGCATAAAGAAGCTAGAGTTTGGCCGAGTTGAGCGAGGGGGAGAGGAGCTCCAGAGAGGAGCGTTGTCCATCGTGGAGGCTGCCAGGCATAAAGAAGCTAGAGTTTGGCCGAGTTGAGCGAGGGGGAGAGGAGCTCCAGAGAGGAGCGTTGTCCATCGTGGAGGCTGCCAGGCATAAAGAAGCTAGAGTTTGGCCGAGTTGAGCGAGGGGGAGAGGAGCTCCAGAGAGGAGCGTTGTCCATCGTGGAGGCTGCCAGGCATAAAGAAGCTAGAGTTTGGCCGAGTTGAGCTAGGGTGAGGCCTCAGGGAGGGGGAGAGGAGCTCCAGAGAGGAGCGTTGTCCATCGTGGAGGCTGCCAGGCATAAAGAAGCTAGAGTTTGGCCGAGTTGAGCTAGGGTGAGGCCTCAGGGAGGGGGAGAGGAGCTCCAGAGAGGAGCGTTGTCCATCGTGGAGGCTGCCAGGCATAAAGAAGCTAGAGTTTGGCCGAGTTGAGCGAGGGGGAGAGGAGCTCCAGAGAGGAGCGTTGTCCATCGTGGAGGCTGCCAGGCATAAAGAAGCTAGAGTTTGGCCGAGTTGAGCGAGGGGGAGAGGAGCTCCAGAGAGGAGCGTTGTCCATCGTGGAGGCTGCCAGGCATAAAGAAGCTAGAGTTTGGCCGAGATGAGCGAGGGGGAGAGGAGCTCCAGAGAGGAGCCTTGTCCATCTTGGAGGCTGCCAGGCATAAAGAAGCTAGAGTTTGGCCGAGTTGAGCGAGGGGGAGAGGAGCTCCAGAGAGGAGCGTTGTTCCTCGTGGAGGCTGCCAGGCATAAAGAAGCTAGAGTTTGGCCGAGTTGAGCGAGGGGGAGAGGAGCTCCAGAGAGGAGCGTTGTCCATCGTGGAGGCTGCCAGGCATAAAGAAGCTAGAGTTTGGCCGAGTTGAGCGAGGGGGAGAGGAGCTCCAGAGAGGAGCCTTGTCCATCAGGGTGGCTGCCAGGCATAGAGGAGCTAGATGCTGGCGGAGTTGAGCTAGGGTGAGCTCAGGGAGGGGGAGAGGAGCTCAAGAGAGGAGCCTTATCCATCGGGGAGGCTGCTGTGATTAGACAGGTTAGGCTTCTGGCCCGTCTGAGCTGGACACCTGCTGCGCTCTTCTTCCCCTCCAGGCGCCCACACACATCCAGCTGCTCCATGGAGTGGGCAGCAAGGAGGCCTCGAGCCAGGGAGGGCACGCAGGGCTGGTCTGCCAGCGCAGGGCTGGCTCCTGCAGGCTCCAGCCCATGACTGTCCCCAGAGTGCATGGGGCTCCCATGCAGGGAGGGTGTCTTCAGCCCTGCTCCCAGGGCTGGCACAGCCTGCATGGGCCCGGGTTCCAGGGGCTCCGAGGCAGGTGGAGGAGGGGCCCTGAGACCCTGCTGGCCGCCCAGTTCCAGGGGCCAGAAATCAGCGCCTCTGACAGGCAGGCTGAGATTTGGGAGGCCCCCCCATCGGGACAGGTCTCCCCTGCTCTGCAGGCTCTGTGGGGCCGAGAGGCCCGGGCCACGCAGAGACTCTGAGGACTTCACAGACAGGGCTGGGGATGAGGGCTCCGGGGAGGCGCCCTCTTCACGGCCTCCCTCCTCGTCCTCTTCAAAAATTGTCTCAGGCAGGACGAATTTCAGGTCCCGCAGCAGCTTTGGCCAGGGAGACGCAGGGCACTCAGCAGCCAGGTCTTCCTCCTCCTCTTCTTGCTCTTCCTGCTCCTCCAGGCAGCTGGAGTACTCCTCGTCCTCGTTGTCAGAGTCGTCGTTCAGTTTGGTGAGGGAAGTCCAGCGCCGGAGGGGGCCTGGCTCGTCCAGCCAGGAGCACTGGGGGCCCGAGAGGCGGGTGGCGCCCCCTGACCCTGAGGCACCCGCGGAGGAGCCCGGGCCGCGGGGCTGGGTGCTGCTCTTGCCACGACTGCCCTTCTCCTCCTTGGTGTCTTGCTTGGAGTCGGGCTGGACGGCAGATCCGAGAGGACCGGTCTCCTCGGGGACAGAAGCTGAAGCCCCCGCTGGCTCCTGGGGAGCTGCAGCAGCGGGGTGGCAGCCTTTGCTCACCTCAGCGATGCTCTTGCGCTTGAGGGACACTGGCGGGGGAGCGCGCTCCTGAGAGCCAGGCGGCACCTGCAGGGCCGGGCTGCCATCTTCCGTTGGTTTTGCTGGAAAAAGGACAGATGGGTTTTGTTTCTCCACAGCCACTATCTGGCCTGCAGGGTGCCTGCCCTGACCTGACCCTTGGGGTCCCCATCGCTCGGTGTGACGCTCAGGACACCTCCAGCCTGCTGGCCGCAGAAGGAATGGTGCATGCAGCCTGGGCCATGGGAGTGCCGGGGACACCTCTGGTTCTTCCCTCAAAGCTGGCCAGGCCTTGACCTCCCCGCCTCACTCTCTCATCTGGAGACCGCTGGCACCGACTCAGGACCCCATCACCTACCCCACCTGAAATCCTGGGCCCTAACAGTGCATTGGCTGAGTTAACCGCATCTGAGTCCCTCCTGAATTGTAGGAAGGGAACTAAGCCTAAGATGATGAGGATGAGAGCTGGGGCTGTGGGGCAGACACGGAGTCTGGTTCAGGCCCTCGGGGACAAGGACTATGGTTTCTAAAGAGAAAGGCCACTGTCCCTTTCCCGGTGAGACTGGGCTGTCATTCTTCTGTCCCACGAGCACCTAGGGGAGGCAGCACCTGGAAGCACAGTGGGGCCTTCCCAGCGCCTGAACAGCCTGCCCCTGGGTCCCCACTGCCAGCCTCTAGAGCAGGGAAAAACCCATCTCTGCTCTGCATGGGGACCCAGGCGCTCAGGTCCTTGATGGAACAGGGACGAGCACGGGAACCCCTCCCAACCAGAGGCCAGAGGCCTGTGCTGCTCTGGGTCCCACTGACTGCTGGCCCGAGGCTAGGACTGCAGAGCCCACACTCAGCTGCACTTGGGTTCTGCCGCAGGGGCCCCCAGCGCCTTCCTGTACGCCCACCCTGCTCACAGGAGTGGACTCGGCCCCCACAACTGGGCTCAGGGCACCTGGGCCTTCCAGGGGTCCTCAGATGGCCGAAAGGGATCCAGTGCCGGCTGGGCCACCCGGCAGGAGGATCCAGGGATGCTGCCCAAGGCCCTGCGAGGCCATGCTGTCAGAGCTTCTGAAAGCAGAACTGCTGAGCCCGGGTAGGACAAGGAGGACTAGGAAGAGGGGAGGCCCTGGGCGGGGCTGCCACTCCCACTACTGACTCCCCCAAGGGAGCATGGGAGGGGACCGTGTGCTGGACTCACCTTCGGGAGGCAGGAGGCACTGGAGCTTCCCCAGCTCACGCATGGAGGCCCGCAGCTGCCTGATGACCGCATCCTCGCTCAGTGACCAGGCCTGCTTCAGGGTCACCTGCAGGAACTCCCGGATGTGGTCCCTGGACATCTTCATGAGGCGCTCTAGATGTGGGGGCGGGCATCAGGCTAGGAGGAGCCCTAGGGATGGTGCAGCCACCATGGCTGCTCCAACCCTTGTTCCTGTTCCACCCCTGACCCTGGCCCTGTCCCCCACTTGCTGGCCCTGAGGCTCAGCCTCAGCTTGGACACCCTCAGCAGGACAGGGCCTGCCTGGTGTGCACAGCAGGCTCCCTCCTGTGTCTGCTGGGGCTGGGGGAGCTCAGCCCTGCTCAGAGTCACAGGACACCAGGTCAAGAGAGCCAGGCACTGGGGAAGGAGCACAAGCGGGAACTCTGGATGTGGTCCCGGGGCATCTTCAACAGGGGCTCTAGACATGGGGGTGGGTGTCAGGCTGGGAGGTGCCATTTTTGGGGATTGGGGATGAAACAGGATTCGCAATGCTCTCTAAGCTGGCCAAGAACTCAGAAAACTCGTCCCTCCCCTAGGTTCTGCTCACCCGGGCCAAGCATGGGACCCCCCAACTCCTCCCTCCCCAGCACCATGGCCTCTGTGGGCCCTGAGGACTTACTTCGATGGACCTTGAGGACGGTATACGCCATGGTGGTAAGTACGTGCGCGCCCTCAAGGAGGTAGATGTCCCACATCCTAAGTGCCAGGGGGAACGGCACCTGGGGGACAGAGGCATTGGAGGACCCCGCGCGTCAGGGCCTCAGCAGGGCCCACAGTGGGTGGGTGTGCAGTGTCATAGGGCATCCTAGCTGTGCCCTAGAAGCCCAGAGAGAAAGAGCACCAAGGCCTATCCAGGACCCTGGGGCCACCCAGACTGCTCTGCACACTTTGGAAGCCACACTGGAGATGCCAGGCACCCCAGGGACCTGGGGGATGGGTCAGCCCTTGGGCTGTGCTGAAACCAGCCTGTGGCACCCAGGGACTATGGATGTCCTGCCTCTCACTGTAGGGCTCTGGCCTTTGCCAGGCTCTCAGGATGGGTCCTGGTGGGACCTGTCCCCTCCTTGCTGGCCCTGAGGCTCAGCCTCAGCTTAGACCACCCTCAGCAAGGCAGGGCCTGCCTGGTCTTCACAGCAGGCTCCCTCCTGTGTCTGCTGGGGTTGGGGGAGCTCAGAGTCACAGGCCACCAGGACAAGAGAGCCAGGCACTGGGGCAGGAGCTTTCCTGGGAAGGGGTCTCCAGGGCACTTACCGCATCCAGGAAGCCCTGGTTGTACCAGTGCGTGGTGTAGTCCTCCAGGCACACACCCTCCTTCTCCTAAGAAGAGGCAGAGGGGGCTCAGGGCCCAGGGCCCAGGCCTGACTCCCTCTCATCTGAGCCCTGTGGCAGAGCCCCTGGGTGCAGGAAGCCCAGCAGCAGGTGCATCCCCTCTCCCAGCCATGCAGGTTCCTGAAGGGACACAGGTCCCTCAGTCCACTCTGCCCTGGGGGCAGCGTCTCCCTGCAATCTATGCAAACTCTGGGGGACCAAGTGCTGGAAAACAAACCAACACCCAAGCTTGCGCGGACCCCAGTGGCCAAGGAAAGCCACTGTGGCGAGGATGTAGCCTCCTCTGGCCCAGGAAGCAGTCAGAACCCCTCTCTGTCCTCCCCTCCATGAGCACAGAGCCCCCGAGAGGAGAAAGGAGATGCTTTACTTACCAGGTGTTTCTCCAGGGAGGGGAGCACGCGATGCATGATCGCTCCCAGGTGTTGTTGGAATTGCTCCAGTTTGGGGGAATCTGGTGTGTAGAAATCTGAGTGATAGCAACCCCCCAGCCCTCCCTTCAGAGTGTCTTCCCGGGAAGGCTGAAGAGCCAAAGTCTTGGGGCGGGGTCTTTCTGAGCACAGAGGGTCAGGGGGTCCCTAACGGGCAGGAGAGCATCAGGGGAAGGGGGGTACAGCTGACAGCCCAGGGCAGGCTGCTTAAGGTGACTGCTGAACTGACTGCACTCACACTGGGTGCCTCAGGGCCATCTGGACACTCGGAGTGAGGAGGGGATCACCCTACAGGGGATGTTCCTTCTACAAGTTCCCGGGGTGTGGCTCGGTGCGTGAGAGTCTGGGTAGAGACATGTGAAGCAGTAAGACCAGTAGGGACCTAAGGGTCATGTGTCAAAGACAAGGCACAGGACCTTTTGGTGATGGGAAGTGAGGCATATGGCTTGGTATTGGGCCCTCTGCTGGCACTGGCTTCTAAGGAACCATCCTGAGGGAGGCTGCCCTATGCATGCAGCAGCCAGCGAGGGACAATGTCCCAGCCACTTGTCTGCATGCCCATCCCTGCACTTGCACGGACCACGCCCACCACACCCATCACCCACCATGCATCGCGTGCTGGCTGTCCTCCATGAGCTGGACCAGGGCCCAGAAAGCATCCTCTTCACTCAGCCACATCAGCAGCAGGGCCGCCACGTGGCTTAGGCCCTGGCTGTAGCCCAAGTCCTATAGGAGCACAAAACACATCAGAGGGACCTCCCCGGCTGGGATGATCTCACGTGGCAAGGGTGACCTGTCCTGGGAGGGCTGAGCGTTACCCCCAGGCCCCACTGCTGCCCCTTGGGTGTCAGGATCTCAGGGACTGGAGCACACGCTGGCTCTCAGCGTTCCTGGAGAGAATCCTGCAGGGTCTGAGTTCAGGCTGCACAGGGTTAAGAAGAGGTATGAGCCCCAGCCCAGATGTCAGAAAGGGGAAGACTGTTGTGGGAGTGCAGACTGCACACCCGTGACGGCCTCTGGAGCTCTCTGCTGCACAGGTGCCCTGCTGGGCCCCACTGCAGACGTGAGGAAGAAGCACCATAGTAAGGCCTGCCTGGGCCAGAACAGAGCCCAGCCCAGGAGAGAAGGCTTCCGTTCTGCCCCCAGAACTTGAGGTTGGGCCCAAGGAGGCCATGAGCCTGAACTCTACCCCTCTGTCTGCCTTGTGGATTAGAGAGGCCCCCTCAACCCAGGCTAGGGTCTCTGTGACCAGGGGCGCCCTGCATGGACAGCTCTGGATATGACCTTGGAACGGTATCCCAGAATACTCACGGGGTTGTACATAGAATAGGCGAGGAGCACCTCAAATAAGGAGCGTTGTCTGGAAGAGAGGACAGAGGCTGTGCGTCCTGTGCTGCGGAGGCTCTCAGTGTGGCTCTGCCTAACAGAGCCTGACAGCCACACACAGGGCCCGTGACACTCTGCTCATGAGCAGTGACGTTGTCAGGGCACCTGCGTGTGGTCCGCCGTGTGGGTGAGCGCTGCCTGCAGGGACACACACACCTCCCAGGGTGCAGTCACGTGCAGTTTCGTTTCCCCAGGTGGGTGTTCATTGCACAGGTGAGCATCCCACTGTGGGGGGTGTAGTCCCGTGGGTCTAAGCCATGAAGAGTCAGCCTCCCGTGCACGTTCAGCTGGGTAGGGAGCAGCTCCTGTGGCCAATGTGTTCCCCATGGGCCCCCTGTGGCCAAACGCCCCACCTCCCCCAGCCTGTGGCCACCACTGCCCTGTTGTGTGTCCCGGAGTTCGGCCTCTTGCAGACGTCCTGTGAGTGGATCACAGCACGTGTAGCCTTGGAGGGACGCTTCCTCTCTTAGCAGGATGCACCTGAGATGCCTCCAGGTGAGCCCAGGGCCGAGCCTCGTCCTGCCTCTCAGTGAATCCCGTTCTAGGATTCAGCTGTGACACGGGTTGCTTATCTGTTTCCCCACTGAGCATCGTGCAGGCTACTCCCGCGTCCAGTGACTGTGAACACAACCCTGAATTTTGCGTGAGGGTTTTCTGTGCACTCTGCTGTTCTAGTGGTTGTGTACATGTGCGTGTATGCTTGGGGTTCGTGTGGAAGGTCTGTGTCTCTCATTGTGAGAAATGGCCCTGGGTTTTGCCGGGGGCCTGGGCCACCGTGCTCTGTTCCTGCAATGAACCAGAGTGGCCCTCGCCTCACGTTCTGCCCAGCACCCGGTGTCCTCGGTGGTCTTAAGTTCCCCTATTCTCACAGCTGTGCGCTGCTGCCCCGTTGTGGTTTAGGTGCTAAGTGTGTGTTCAGGTGTTGAGTAGAATTGTGTGCGCCATCATGCAGGGGCCCTCCTGAGCCTTGGCCCATGTCAGGGCAGGGAACCCTCATTTGCTTTTTTATTATTGAGATTTACGAACTTCATTTTCTGTATTTTGCAAATACTGTCTCCCCTTGTGTTACTTTTCACTTCATTCCCACCAAAGTGTCTTTGGGAAAGCAAACTGTTCAGTATAAATAGAAGGCCATGGATCCATTTTCAGTTGTAGAGGAATTATGCTTTAGGTTTGAGCCCAAGTCTCTCCCAGGACCCCATGTGTCCAGGACCCTTGTACCTGCCCCCCCCCCCACCGGCCCCCTCCAGCCCAGAGGCCTCACTTGGCTCCGTAGCGCTCTCGGAAAAACACATGACTTCTGAACGTGCGTGCCACCTCTTCATTGATCTGATGGACGTGATCGGAGCACAGCCTGGCCCGTTCCTTCATCTCCTGCAGGGCAGGGCCGAGGGGGAGGGGCCGGCCTCAGGACGAGCCAACCCCCACTGCCACACAAGCACCCCAAAGCCACATCAGCTCTTCTGGTTGGCAGGGAGAGTTCCCCTGGGGGCAGCTCATTCCCCTAATCCAGGGAGGGTCATGGGTTCCCCACTCACCTTAGTGCCCACGCCACCCCCAGCGCCCAGCAGAGGGGGGCCCTGAGGACCCGCTACAGTCAGCCTGAGGCCAGGGGCTCTGCCAGTGTCCTTCTGTGCTACCTCTGCCTTCCCAGAGCAGGAGAGACCGAATCAGGCCCCCGAGCCTCCTCACTGGCCTCTCAGGCCCCAGAGGACAGGAGTCAGCCTCACTCTGAGCAGCCTTCAGGACTGCCCCCTGCAGGAGAGCCCCAGCTCCATCAAGACAGTGGATGCCCTTCTTGGACTTGGAGCTCCCCAGGGGCAGCCCCACTTGAAGACTTGGGGGAGGGCGGGGCTGGCAGCTCAGTTGCTCCTTGCTCCCTGATGTCAGCCAGGGAGATGACAGTCAGCCCCGGGCCAGCCCTCTGATGGATCAGCCCTCATTCCCAGAAGCAGTTGAGAGCTGACTCTGACCGATGGAACCAGCAGGCCAGGTGGGATCTGAGTGAGCTGAGGCCAGGCCAGGCATGAGAAGGCCCAGGTGAGGGCAGGGCCCGGCGAGCATAAGAAACGCACAAGCAGGGTCAGGTGTGGGGAGGGCCATTTAGGGACAGAGCCAGCTGAGGGCCCTAGCACACAGGACTTCCACCTCATTCCAGGCGGTCTCTATGCGTCCAGGACCCAGCATAACGGCACTGGGCAGTCCTGGGCCTAGAGGCAAGGCGGGACCACAGGGATGAGGGCTGTGGCCCTGACCGGATCCTTGTGTCCAGGCCCATTTGTGTGTGGGGAGACATGGAGGAAGCCTCTGGGGAGACGTGGATGAGGCAGAGGGGAGGGCCGGGTGGGGGCCCCAACCAAATGACCACTCCCCCTTGGCATTACTTGTCCACCACATGGGAGCCTCGGGCTCCTGACCAGGCCCGAGCAGGTCGGGCTGCCTCAGGTTGCACACAGAGCCATACCTCAAATTTGCCAGGGTTCTGGGCCTTCCTGGTGTCCACGGAGAGCATCATGGCCCACACCTTGCCGCGCACCTGGGCGGGGATGCCTTTCCCAATTCTCTGGTGGAACTACAGGAGAGAGGAGGCTCTGGTGAGACCCTCCCCAGGTCCTCTGTCAGGGGGAGCGCAGGGTGAGACAGCAGGAAGGGGAGCCCTGGGCTCTGTGCTGTGTCCCCAGATCTGCCTGGACCTGGGCCTCCTGACCCAACAGTGAGAGGAGGGCCGAGGGCTCAGTGCAGGCTCTGTCATGCACTCCCTGCCCCTACAGGGCACCGGGAACTGTGCCTGCCCTGCATCTGGGAGTGACCCCAGGGGAGACCTTGGATCTTCTACTGCGACAGTGTCCTGGGTGCATGGGCATGGGGCTGAGATGACCTGTGTCCTTTCAGGACAGCACAGTTGTGTCTGAGAGGCACAGGGATGGGCACCGTCCATCCCAACTCTGCCCCCATGGTCCCCAGGGGCCCTCAGGTCCAGGCACCTTCTTGCTGCTGCGGTACTTGGTGAAATTTGCCAGCATCTTGTTCCATTTTTGCAGTCGGCGGCCCTCCTGATGTTTACGCTGGGAATGGAGACAGGGTGGCGTGAGCCCAGCAGTGTCCTCTGAGAGAGGCCACGGGTGCAGCTCAGGAGCCCTGTGGACAGCTCAGCTGGGGGGAGCCAGCGAAGGGGCAGTCCACAGGCACCCAGACCTTCCAATAAGGGGGCCCTCAGGGCCTTGGGCTCTGTCCACAGGACAAGCATCCTCAAGCCAGTCCCATCTCATCCAGGCAAGTGGGTCATAGTGGGGACCCCAGAGCTGCAGGCCTGCACTGGGGCATGTGGGCCTGAGGCCTCAACAGATCTCCTGGGGACTGCTGTCCCTGGAGGACCGTATGGCACTCCCCTAACCACTGCCCATCCCCACAGGCCTGCTAGTTCTGCCTCCTAGATGAGAGTCCATGGCCAAGGTCAGCTTACCCATTGCACTGCCAGCCAGCCATGCCTGGGCGGCTTCTGCTTACTAAAAGGCAAGAGAGAAAACACCATGAGAACGGGCACTGAACCTCACACGGTCCACTTTCCCAGCAAGGCTGGGACAGGACCAGTGTCCTCCTCACTCTGCTGAGGCGCAGCCCAGGGCACAGAGAAGGGCAGGGAGGGGGCAGCCATGCTGCAGGCATACACCCAGCAGGGGCTGTGACCGTGAGCACAGGGAGCCCAGGGCCAGGCGGGAGCCCTTGCTGCCAGTGCTGTGAGTGTGCAGCTGGGGCTCAAGACACCTGGGACCGCCACACCCCCAGGGTCCCCCCCCCCGCCCATCCTCCCCGCCATGTACTGGCTGCCTGAGGTGCCTGTTCCCCACCTCACCCTCCTCTGTCAGCCCAGACCGTGGCCATCTCTCCACCACTCTGCTCCTTCTTTTTCTCCAGGTTCTGGCACATCATAGAGCCAGAAACCCCTATCACCGGTGGAGCTAAGGTGGGCTGCTGAGTCACGCCAGAGACGGCCCGAGGAGATGGCTCCATCCCTCTAGGTCACCAGAGCCCACCCTCCGGCCACGGGGCCTCTCTCCCTGACATCTGTGGGAACAGCCTCCAAATCTGACTCCTGCCCCCAGGCCTCACTCCTCCCATACAGACCTGGGAGCAGGGCCCTCAGCTGACCCTCTCCCTGGTCTGTACTGTGGGAGCCTGCAGGCAGGCTCAGAGCTCCAGAGGCCACACCGCTGGCCATCCCTCAGACTAGGTCTTAATCAGCCTTTAGTCTGGCCCTGAGGCCCAGGCACCTGTTGGACAACTGCCAGCTGCTAGGCTGGTGCCCCAACCCTGTGGACACAGCTCTGGAGTGGCGATGGCCAGGCTGTGTCCCCTGGGAGCAGGGCAGGACCCTCAAGCCACCCCCTCTACTTAACATGAACAGAGGCCTCAGAGTAAGGGTGCCAGTGTCTACCCTACAACTAGCCCTTTCCCATCCTTCATTCTTGAGTCACAGGGTCACTCGGC
Organism: Lepus europaeus; assembly: GCF_033115175.1. Classification (NCBI taxonomy): domain Eukaryota; kingdom Metazoa; phylum Chordata; class Mammalia; order Lagomorpha; family Leporidae; genus Lepus; species Lepus europaeus. Next base: position 79,481,148 of record NC_084843.1, on the reverse strand, counting down.
TCTGCCTGTTGTTGACCTGTGCCTGCACTGTGACAACAGCTTGGATCAAGGAGGGGGCCTGGGGGCAGGTGTGCTACCTAATGGCGGGGTTTCTGGCCCTGGTCCCTCCCCTGGGTGGATCGGGGTGCAGAGGACTCACCGCAGGAATCCAAGGTTGTCTGGGACGAGGGCTCCACTCTCGTCATCCTCTTCTCCCAGCTGAAACTGGGCCCCTTTACGGGGACCCTGCAGGGGAGAGGGGACCCAGGTGAGAAGTCCGGGTCTCAGTCACAGGGGGAGATGAGCCACCCTCCCCGTGTCCCTAGGGAGACGGGGTCTGGCTCTCACAGGCACAGTACTTGAGGCAGGGCCCCACCTCCTCCCCCAGCGCCCTGGCCTGTACCTTCTCATAACTCATAATGATGGCTGCTCGCTCCTGGGCCCTGCCGGACCTCAGGGCGTCCATATCCAATCTGTAAGACACACACGCACATGTGAGCCAGCACAGGGGAGCCCACGGAACTGCTTCCCTGAGGGTTGTCCCCCTGGTCAGAGGGGAACAGTCACACAGCCAGGCGAGTAGGCACCTGGTGGCCGCATCCCAGGAGCATGGCTTGTGCAGAGCACAGGGACTAGGGACGGATGGGGAAGGACAGCCCCTACCTTGCCTCCCCTGCCCTCAGGTAGAACGCTCCTCCCCCAGCCTGGCATCCACATGTCCTCCAGGGAGCCCAAGTCTAAGGGTCTCCCTGGCCCGCTCTTGGCTCTCACATCTCTGGGGCTCTCAGAGGCGGCCTCCCTGCCCCACCTGATACCAGCTGATCCGACACCTAGTCTTGAACCCGTGTGTGACACAGACTCACACCAAGGCCCATTAGACACTGGTGCCCAGCAGAGTGGGAGGAATGAGATGACTGTATACACCCTCTGCACACAGGGGCACCACTGAGAGCTCAGCCACATCACTCATGGAACCCAGCGTGGGAGACCAGTGCCACCCACCTGGGCGCGACCTTCCCCATGTCATAGGTCACGTGGAGAGCTAGTGCCACTCACCTCCGTCTTGAATCCATTGGATTCTGTCAAATGTGCCTCCTGCCTATGCTACCAACACCTGGTCAGTTGGGCAGTAGACGCACTACTGACCACTGGTTGCCGACAAATCAGAGTGCAGAGTTCTCAGTGACTGTGACATCACAGAAGCCTGCCAGCCAATGCCAAGGGGCTCTGCTGTGGCAGGGGTCAGGGTCCTCAGCCCTGGCTTCATTAAAGGTCACCAGAAGTGGGGCCTGTGTGCTCCCCAGGGCCCAGGTGAAGAGGGCAGGGCTCTGGCAGAACTGCCCCAGAAGCAGGGGTGCCAGGGCCCTCTGCCACCTGCCGTAACGGTCCCAAGTCCCAGGCAACCTGCACCTGCTGCCCTTCTTTTCTTCCTCTGCCATTTTATTACAGCCCAACTGTGCAGGCCTCTTTATTTGAACACAGGTGGCACAGAGAGCCCCATCCTGGCCTGTCCATCTTCCTGAGGTCCCCACACTCCATGGTTGCCCCTGCAATGACCTGAACAGAGACTCCCAGGGCTGCAGCCTCCTGTCCTACCACAGGCCCCACCCCAGCACTGCCAACCTCTACTGACCCCTCCTGCTCTGTTTAAGCCCTTCTTCCCAGGAGTTTTAAGAGGTGGACACAGGGGGTCCTCCTGGGATGGAGGGGAGGGGAGTGGCCCGCTGAGGAGCGCCTGCATAGGACCTCAAGCCGTCGTGGCCCAGACTGTCCAGAGCGGGAAGCAGGGCCCTGTCCTGGACACGGACCAGGGCTTCAGGCACAGAGCACTGAGAACTCCTTGGCACCAGCTCCTAAGCCACATGCTGGTAACACCGGGCTGCTGCTGACCATAAGGATAGGGACAGCACGTGTCAGGCAGGAGCAGCCACAGGCCCGCAGCTCCCTGGGGTGCTGATCGCCAGGGTGCTCCCCCTGGGGAAAGTGGCTCAGCCCTCACCCAGCACCTCCTTGGTCCTGGGCCCCACACTGCCCCTAGGCTGCCACCTTGGGGCCACAGTCGGTTCTTTTCCCTTCAAGGGCCCGTTCGTTGCTCTGCCTCTCTGCCCACGTCCCTTGCCCTGGCATGGGGACCACAGTGTCCAGGGCCCTGGTCACCCACACACCTGCTGGCCCCCTCTGCGGGTGGGAACGAGTACACAGCTGTGTCATGTGCAGAGATGCTGTCCAGCAAGACTTGAGTTGTAACTGCTTCTGTTATTCCCCTCCCCACTCAGCTTCTCCTGTTTTCAATTTCATTGTACACTCTTTAGGAGATTCACAAAGTGCTGTAAAGTAACACAATGAATGCTGAATGGGGATCACCCAGCTTCAGCAGTCAAATATTCTTAATTGGGTGGAAGATGCCCTTGGGTTTCCTTTCTCTGCCTGAGTTCATTCTCCAGATTCCCTAGGGTTAGTGTTCTCCAGATTGCATTTTCCTCCACTCGGGGTGAGGGTTGCTCCCCAGAATCCGTGTGCTGGGAGCATGGGCCCCAATCCAGCTCCGGAATGCACTGGGGCTGGCCTCCTGGGGTGGCTTAGGGTACACAGGGATTAGTTCCCATTGTTGTTGCTACAAATGTTTCCTTATTATCAGTGGGTTGTTAGTGTGAGGCCAGCCGAGACCATGTGGAGGAGCCACTGAAGCACCCAACTGTCCAGCCACGATCACCAGACACTCGAGTGAGGCCATCAAGGTACACACCAGTCCCCAGTTGATTTCCCATGACCACAGGTGAGGGCACTTTCTGCCCTGGCAATGGAGCAGTGCTGGGGTTGCCTCCATGCGTGCTGGAGGGCCTGGCTGTCAGGGTGCTTCCTCACCACTCACCTCCTAAGGACAGGAACGCTTCTGGTCTGCAGTGGTTTTTTTTGGGGGGGCAGCATCTCTGCCAAGAATGCTCTGTCTGCCTGTGGTGGATGGTGGTTTGGGTCCTGGCCACACCTATGTCTCAGTTTGCAGTGTAGAACCTGCTACTCTTGGAGTATGTCAGCAGGGCAGCCCCACGCGACCTCAGCTGCCTCTGTTTGCATGCAGAAGTCACAGCTGCCTGCTCACCCCTTTTCCCTCCCACAGAGCAGTTGTATGTCTGTGCCTGCGTTTTACATGTGCACACCCCAGGTCCTGCCAGCTTCGTGGCAGATCATCTTCCGTGCACATCAAAGATGGCACTTGCTCTTGAAGTGAGCTTCTCCATTCACTTCCAGGCTCGGGAGGCAGACCACCAAGAATGCATGGCAGCCTGGCACTCCTGGCTGCAAAGGGTGTTCAATACTCACATACCTCAGCCCCGCCAAGGAGCAGGGATCAATATGGCAGGTAGGAAATGGGCCTACATTGCTCTTGATGACTCTATTCCATAATGTTGGACTTTTCCTTCCAGTCCCACATAACAATAGTCATTTTCAAAATGGGGTGCTGCAGTTGTTTTTAAGGAGGAATTGACAATTGTGACCTATAGAGCAGTAATTTGCCAAATGTTCTTTCTTTAAGCTGTTGCTGGGAGATGCAGGAAGCCCACGAGTGTGGAACTTGAGGTGAAAAACGGCTGTAGCTGACGATAGCGCCAAGTGCGGAGGCAGTGCACAACCTTGGCGGTGATGTTCAGAGGCATAGCGGAGGCCAGCGAGAGGCAGAAACGGGAGCTTGCACCCCGGACAGCTGGGCTCAGAAGGTACTGAATAAACCTTATTTCACTTCGCAAGTGCATTTTACCTCGCTGTCTCTGCACTTCAGAGCCCCACAATGGGATTCTAACCCGGAAGTCACTGGTTATTGTTATTGCATAGGAGGGATGGTGGCTCCAAGAACCACCTGACAAATGTGCCTGACAAACGTACCTGACAAATGCTCTGACTGCACCCGAACGATGCTGAGCCCTTCGATTCCTTCTGCAAATTCACAAGCAGCAGCCCAGGCACTCTGCTTGGAACTGGTCTCACTTTGAGATCCCAGGTGCATGTGATTCGTTCTTTACGCTCTCGTGCTGGTGGATGTCGGGTGCCCAAGGTGAGAGTATGTGTGGATGTTTTGCGTATGCTCATCTGAGACTCTTCACCTCTGCTCAGGGGGTGGCATTTGTTCTGGAGTTTTCCCTGCAGTCCTCCTCCCTTGCATGCCAGTTCATGAAGGCAGACCATCACAGGCCAGACTTGCTGGCTGGGGTGAGGGGTGGGAGAGAGTGCGTCACAGGGTCCAGGGTGCAGTGGCTTCCAAGGTATCGCCCCTCCTGACTTTGAATTTCCTGAAGCCCAGGGCACTCGAGACCTTTTGTTAAAGGCCTTTCAGGGCAACAAGAGGAGGGAGAGGGAGTAGATTTTCCATAGTCTGAGAGAGGTGATGGGAAGAAGGGTGCCCATACTACTTAATGGCATCTTTTAGAGGGAGCAAGGCCTCAGGGGAAATAGTTGCCAGTGTGGGCCAGGGGAGAATGGCTTGCAATTCTCAGCCTTTACATAGTCCTGCACCTTGTAATGTGCACTACAAGGGGGTACTGCTGGGTCCCCTGAGCCTCCTTTGGCCTTAAGGCATGGGGTTGTCAGCAGCAACCCTGTTGGGGCTGGAGGCCTCCCTGCGGTTTACAGACTCTGTCTATGGGCCCATCTGTTGTGAACCTGGAGGAGAAGGTGGCCCCAGTGATGAATGAGATTTTTTTTAAAAAAAGTTTTATTTATTTGTAAGGCAGAGTCACAGAGTAAGAAAGAGAGAGAGAGAGAGAGAATCTTTCCTCTGCTGGTTCACTCCCCAAATTGTCGAAACAGCCAAGACTGGGACAGACAGAAGCCAGGAGCCAGGAACCCCAACCGGGTTTCTCACATGAGTGGCAGGGGCACAAGCACTTGGGCCATCTTCCACTGCCTTCCCAAGCACATTAGTAGGGAGCTGGATCGGAGCATAGCAGGTGGGACTGAGACCAGACTCCAATATGGAGTACCAGGGTTGCAAGCAGTGGCATAACCTGCTGTGCCATAATGCTGCTACCACAAAGGAGATTCAATTCATTTATTTTCTGCCAATATGTTATTATATCAATGGCACTACATTTAAATGGCCATGAAGACCAATTCAATGTAGTTCCATTGGAATAAAATTCAAGGATTTGAAATGCAAGGGTTCATGGGAGAATGTAATTAAAAACTGTCCATTTGGGTGCAAACCTTTTTGAAATCCATGCATAGTGTGTTAATCATACGTGCATTTTCCATGAACTGTTTGAAGACCTGTCATCCATAGCAGTGAGCTGGGTGAGGAAGGGCAAGGCTCCTCCCACAAGTGGAGGCCTCCTAGAGGGAATGAGCTGTGGGTCATCGGTCAGCCTCTGTGTCCTGGGGCTGTCATGGAAGGACCTCTTGGGGAGTCAGCAGGGGAGGCTCAGGAGGCTGCTGGGAGAGAGGGCAGGGCTGTAGCGTGAGGGAGAAGCTGAGCGTGGGCAGCAGTGTGCTCAGACGGAGGGGCAGCTTCCTGTTTCTCAGTTCTCACGCCTGATGTGCATCCTCCAGGGGATGACTTCAGTGGAGGGTACAATTCCTGTCCTATGAAACAGCTCCATCCCCTTGTGGTCCTGTCAAATAAAAGAGAACCCAAATAGGAATCTGGGCTGGGACACCCCAAACCCTCTCAATGATGAGACTCTTAATAGTTGCCAACGGCAAGAGGCATGTTGGTCTGACGCCTCCCCACATGTCCTCCTGTTGCATCACCCCACTGCCACCTGTACTGTTGGTTTGGTGCCCGTGCACGGCCATCATCCTCTGCCTCACTCAGGGTGAGCTTGGTTGCTGCAGCAACAATACCCTGGGATCTCAGGGGCGTAAACAAGCACATCCATTTCTCTCTCAGCTTGCAGGCTGGTGGGGGGGCTCGGCTCTCCCTCACTCAAGTAAGGAGGGAGGCTCCTCTCTGCTTCCCTGAGAAACAGGGCTCCTGTCCTGGCCTTTCTGCTTCAGAGGCCCCAGTGGTCGGGAGGGCCTTCCTGGAAAATTGTCTGTGTCCCACCCTGTGGGCTGTGACCAGTCAGGGATATCAGGGCAGCCTGCATCCATACATCTGGTTCCGGTTGGGTTCCAGTTGCTGGAAAAGCATCCCTGGAGATTTCCTATGTCTCTGTCCAGAGTCTGAGACCAGCAGGCTGAGGGGTGGGAGCCATTTTGGTGGGATGCGCAGCACACCAGTGGAGTATGTGGTAGCCTCTGTTCCCGTTTCTCCTTTTGGGGTACTTGACACCTGCACCTGTATTCCCTGAGGACTGTCAAGACTGTGCTCTACAGTGCAATGAGCTCCAACAGAGGCCCTTTCTTGTTGATTCCGTGGTGATGTAGTGCTCTCATGTGCTGGCCTTTTTCTCTTTTTTAAAGACTTTATTAATTTTTTTTGAGAGGCAGAGTTAGAGAGAGGATAAACAAAGAGAAAGGTCTTCCATCTGCTGGTTCACTCCTCATATGGCCACAATGGCCAGAGCTGAGTGGGTCTGAAGCCAGGAGCCAGAAGATGATTCCTCTGGCTCTCCCATGAGGGTGCAGGGGCCCAAGCCCTGGGGTCATCTTCTATTGCTTTCTCAGGCCATAGCAGAGAGCTGGATTGGAAGAGAAGCAGTGGGAACATGAAACTGCACCCATATGGGATGATAGCACGGCAGGTGGAGGCTTAGCCTGCTATGCCACAGTGCTGGCCCCATGAACTGGTCTTAAGTCATGCAGGATGGAGGACAGAAATTCCTTGTGAGGATGGGATCTTTTACCTCTACCCTACCTCCCTGCTGGAGGTGGCATATGGAAGGCAGGTGTGTCATCAGTAATGGTAGAGGTACCATTGGAGGAATGCGGCAGTTATAGCCCAGAGTTCAAGAGAAGACATGGTAGGGACATGTGCTATTCTCCTTCAATGCTATAAACCACCAAATGCTAAATTTAACAGCAACAGAAAATGAGTTATCTCCCACATTTCCCTGTGCACTATGATTAAGAATTGCATTGTGTGGACATCATCAATGAAACAAAATAATGACCTCTAAGAATGCCACTGGAAGCCAGAGTTCATGGATGGCATGTATGATAGATGATGTAATGGTCACGCACGAGTAATGATGTCACTAAGATCAAATAACTTGAGGGGCAAAATATCTATGTTATTTCACTAAATCAGCTTCCAAGGTCAATGGCCATGGCTCCTGGAATAACAGTGCTGCTGCCTTTTTCTTATTGGAGGGGATGTAAAAATGGTATACTGGACAACAAGGGACATGAAGAAATAGTGTGCTCATTGGACAGAAAGCAATTACATCAATATCCATGTATACAAATACACCCAGCAATCACTAGAATCCTGAGAGTGAACATCTCCTTGTCTCCCAGAAGTTTCCTTGTGCCGTTTGGCCAACTTTCTTTGTGCTGTGTCCCAATACTCACTCTCCCGGGGCAGCCTCTAGTCTACTTTCTATCATTACATATTAATTTGAATTTCTAAAATTTTCTATTAATAGAATCATACAGTATGTCCAAATATTTAAATAGACACAAACTTTTTTTAATGATTTATTTTATTTATTTGAAAGAGTTACAGAGAGGTAGAGACAGAGAGAGAGAGAGATCTTGCAGATGGCCGCAATGGCTGGAGCTGCGCCAATCTGAAGCCAGGAGCTTCTTGTCTCCCACACGGGTGCAGGGGCCCAAGGACTTGGGCCATCCTCTGCTGCTATCCCAGACCATAGCAGAGAGCTGGATCAGAAGTGGAGCAGCCGGGACTAGAATTGGCACCCATTTGGGATGCTGGTGCTTCAGGCCAGGGCGTTAACTTGCTGTGCCACAGCGCCAGCCCCAACACAAACTTAATATTTTGGGGGTAAATATTGAAGAATGGAATAGCTGCCTCATCTTGTAGCTTTCATTGAATTCCATAAATTTTGGTGAGTTGTTTTTTTTTTCATTAAATTGTTTTAATTCATTAAAATACCTTCTAATCTCCCTTTTGATGTATTCTTTGACCAATGGGTTACTCAGAAGTGTGTTATTTAGATTCCAAAAGTTTGGTGATGTTCCAGATACCTTTTTATTGTTGATTGCTAATCTAATGGCATGGTAATCACAGAATTCATTCTGTGTGACTTAAATACTTGACCATTTGTTGACACTTGTTTTGTTTTTTTTATTTCCCCACCTAGTTACTATTTTAAGTGCTTTTTGGTCCTTTGTGTAAATCTGGATTTCTATATGAATCATTTTCCTTTAGATATCTTTTCCTTCATGTATGTGAGCCAAGGAGAGAGTAATAGAATATAAGCTCTCTGATATCTTTTCTTTTAAGGACACTAAGCCTATCTGAGCAGGGCCCCATATCCATGACCTTATTTAGCCACCAATACCTCTATAAAGACCCTATCTTCAAATGCAGTTATACTGGAGGTTGAGACTCCAATGTATGAGTTTGTGAGTGAGGGGCACAATTCATTCCATAGGAGAAGATGGCTTGGAAATATGGAGAAAGGGGTGAGGGGTAACTTGGGGGCAACAGAAAAGCTGAGGGAAGAGAGGAGCTCATGGAAATGTGAGGCCAACACAATGAGACAATGCAGTCATAATAAAACGGACAGTTCCAGCGCACTATGTGGGTATTGTGGGCAGCTCTTCACCTGGGTGACCTCTGATTCCTAGTGGCACTGTGTGTGGTCAGCTTGCTTTGGAGTTCAGGAAACAGAGACTTGTGGAAGTTAGATAACCTGATGGAGGACCCCGCAGCTACTGAGGAGAGCTGCATTCAAACTGGGCTCCCTTAACCTAGGATGTGCTGTTTTCACTAGGCTCAGCTGCCTCTCGATAGGGGTTACTGCTGAGAAGAGAGACCTGGCTTGGAAGAGGCTTAGGAAGCATCAGTGAGGCTGTGGGCGTCAGAAGGGAGGCTTTCTGATATGGGTAGTTGGGAGCTATAGAAGTGTGGCCTGGCCAGTGTAGACCTGTGTGAAGGACATTGGTGCTCTTTGATGTATCTGTTAGATACTCATGGAAAAGATGACTCCAGGGCTCGGTGTTGTGGTGCAGTAGGCGAAGCTACCCATTGTGTTGCCCGCATCCTGTACCCAGTGCTGGTTTGATTCCCAGATTCTCTGCTTCTGATACAGCTTCCTGCTAACACACCTGGGAAATCAGCAGAAGATGGTTCAAGTACTAGGGCCCTTGTGCTCACATGGGAGACCCGGATGGAGTTCCAGGCTCCTGGCTTGAGGCAGGCCAGGCCTACCTTCAGTGATTGCAAGCATTTGGGGAGTGCACAAGTGTGGAAGATCTTTCTGTCTCTCCTTCTCACTCTGTCAGTGTCTTTCAAATAAATAAATAAATCTAAAAAAAAAAAAAGAAAGAAAAATGACTCCAATTGCTGTGGGAGGGAGAGGGGCGGAAGGTTTCCAGCTGTATTTACTCCAGGTTCTTATCTCAATGTGAGATAAAATTCAAAGTAGAGTCATATATTGAGTGCAAGAATGGAAGGAGGGTTTAGTTAGAGAACATTTGAAAGTTAATGTGGGTAGCCCCATGAGGAGAGGCACAGACTACAAGGAGGAGCATTTGTAGCCCAGGTCAGTGGTCTCTTTTATTGGATAGGGGCGGTGACCTGAATATACAAATGGGGTGGAGCTTGGGCAGGGTTCAGTGCATGCCCAGTGTACTCACATTCATAATGGCATCTTTATGGTACAGGAGGCTCAGGTGCATCAATTAAATTGGCCTGCAAGGAGGGGAGTTAGGATCCAGGGCAACTAGACAGAGACTGCTGGAAACTTCTTAGCTCCTTTGTTCCTTGCTGGCTCCCTGCCTCATCTGTATCACAGGTTGCTTTAGGAAGCTCGACATTCTGTGTTCACTGGCATCAGAACTGCGCGCTCCACTTCAGATCTTCTCTGCATCATCGCCCTTCTCTTGTTCCGGGCTGCACCTCTGGTGACACCTCTGCATGGGCTACACCTGCATGCAGGTGCACAGGTGTCTGACTTTGCCTGCTGTCACCATGGGCACCTACTCTGAGCCCCTACAAATTGATGGACACATTTCCTTCTTTTTCTGTCACGATGGCCAAAAGCTTTCAGCACTCCACTTTCAGAAGGAGCAGATCATCCAGGTAGAAAACCAATAGGGAATCCAGGGTTTACAGGCCAGCAGCAGCCCTGGCTGGTGGCAGCCAGCCTGGAATGCAGAGTCATTTCCCCCTCTTTTCTTCCTCTGCTCCCCTGCTCCTTTCCTTTGGCTACTGCTTGGGATTATACTTCATACAGTGATAGTACTTAAGGCCTCTGCCTAAGGCTCTTTTTTATTTTTCCTAAATGTTTGTTTTTATCTGCTTGAAAGGCAGAGAGTGAGTGAGTGAGAGAAACCCCCTCCCACTGGTTTACTCCCCAAGTGCCTGCAACAACTAGGGCTATGCCAGACTTAAGCCAGGAGCCAGGAACTCCACCCAGGTCTCCCATGTGGGCAGCAGGAACCCAAGTACTTGGTCCGTCACTTACTACCTTCCAGAATGTATTAGCAGGGGTCTGGATCAGAAACAGAGTAGACAGGACTTGAACTGTGATAGAGGATGCCAGTGGCATCCCAGGGGTGGCTTAACTCTCTTGTCATAATACCTGTGCCTTCATTTTCTTTTGAAAATAAGGTCAAGACACCAAGACCATAACATCTCTTCCTTGGAGACTTAAAATGTGTAGAAACATAATGTGCTTTTTGAGAATTCTTGCAGAAACTTCTCTGCATAGTTCAGAGTCTCAATTTTATTAAGGACTCTTAAAAATAATGTGACACTGGGGCTGGTGCTGTGGTGCAGCAGTTTAAAGCCTTGGCCTGAATTGCCAGCATCCCATATGGGCACTGATTCTAGTCTAGCTGCTCCTCTTTTGATCCAGCTCTCTGCTATGGCCTAGGAAAGCAGTGGAAGACAGGCCAGGTCCTTTGGCCCCTGCACCCACGTGGGAGATTCGGAGGAAGCTCCTGGATCCTTCAGTTTGGCTCAGCTCTGGCCGTTGCGGCAATCTGGGGAGTGAAACCAGTGGATGGAAGACCTCGCTCTCTCTGTCTCTACCTCTCTCTGTAACTCTTTCAAATCAATAAAATAAATCTTTTTAAAAAATAAGGTGACACTAATTGAACTCCAAGATTATAGCAGTCTATGGACCAAAGGTTCGGCATGGTGTATTTTCAAGGGCAGGACCAGCCAACATTTTCCTATAAAAAGCCACATGGCAAATATTTTAGGCTTTGCAGGCAGTAAGTCTCTGTCACCTGACCTTAACTCTGGCGTTGTAGCACAGACAGTGCAGACACAAATCAGCATGGCTATGTCCCAGTAAAGCTCTATTTATGACAACAGGTAGTGGGCTGTATTTGGCCTTTGACACCTGCTAAGAGAAACCTGTTGTGAATGGAAAGAGAAAAGGACATTGGTGGAGGGTCAGGCAGAAGTAGCACAAATGGAACGAGGGAAAAAGACAAGGAGGTTGACATCCTCTTCTTGCTGCTAAGTATCTCTTATGCTTCTTGTGCTTCTGAATTCCTCACTCTTGTTCGCATGGCAAGCATGGAGCAAAACTTCTTGCTTTACTTACAGTATTTTTTGTGCAGTTAAGGTTGAACAGGTGTTCAACCTGTGGCTTCCTTGACCTTTCACATAAAAGCACAGCATTTCCAGAGTCCTTCTCTGCCTTGTGACGTTGGGGGAGGGGGGGGAAGACAGACGATGGGTGGTGTGCGTTAATGACATCTTATCCTTTCTACCCATTCCTGGGACTGATCTCATGGCTCTGCCATTGCAAGCATACTATTTGCCATGGGGTGCACCTTGTGGAGAGCCATGGGGCCAGATGGAAGAGGGGCCTGAGTAGCTGTTCCTCATGACATCTATTGGAGAAAACAGATTAATTCTCCAGTAAAGTGACATAAAGTGGCTGAATGGATAAAAACATAGGACTCAACTATATTCTGGCTACCAGAGACTCAGTATACTTGTGAAGATGCACTGAGGGGAAAGGGATTGAAAAGGTATTCCATGCAGATGGAAACCAAAAAAGGACAGGAGTAGCTATATTTCTATAAAACAGACGAAGTAAAAACCTGGAAGATGGGACAAAGAGGGTCATTCATTAATGACTAAGAGGTCAGCTCATCAAGGGGATCTGACAGTTGTAAATATATATGCACCCAACAATAGGTATCTGAATGCATGAAGCAATTACTAATAGACCTGAGGGGAGAAATAGGCTGTACTACAGTGATAGTAGAGGACTTCAACATTCCAGTTTCAGCAATGAACAGATCAATCAGATAGAAAAAGAAAGGAAACACCAGACTTAAGCTATACTTCAGAATGGATTGACTTAACAGATATCTATAGGACATTCCATCCAAATGCAGCAGAATATGCATCCTTCTCAAGTGCACGCAGCCCATTCTCCAGGGTAAATCATACATTAGATCATGTAATAAATATTAATTAATCAAAGAGGATTGAAATCATACCAGCCATATTTTTTGATCACCTATCTTTTCCAGTGGTATGGCACTAGAAATTAATAACAGAATGCATTTAGGAAAATTTACAGATACATGGAAATGAAGCAACATGCTCCTGAATAATCACTGGGTCAATGAAGAAATCAAAGCGTATCTTGAGACAAATGAAGTGGAAACTGACATGGAAGTTTGTGGCATGCAGCCAAAGCAATTCTTTTTTTAAAAAAAGATTTATTTATTTATCTGAAGAGTTATACAGGGAGAGAAGAGGCAGAGAGAGAGAGAGAGAGAGAGAGATACAGGATACAGATCAGCAAAGCTCTGGCCATGGTGGCCATTTTGTGGATGAACCAATGGGAGGAAGACCTTTCTCTCTTTCTCTGTCTCTCACTAACTCTATCTGTCAAATAAATAAATTAATTAATTAATTTTAAAAAAGAGAGAGAGGTCCTCCATCCGATGGCCCACTCCCCAGCTGGCTGCAAGGGATGGAGCTGCGCTGATCCAAAGCCAGGAGACAGGAGCTTCCTCCGGATCTCCCACGCAGGTGCAGGGGTTCAAGGACTAGGCCACTGCAGAGAGCCAGATCAGAAGCCGAGCAGCCGGGCCCCGAACCAGTGACCATATGGGATGCCAGCACCCCAGTCCAGGGCGTTAGCCCTCTGCGCCACAACACCAGCCCCAGCCAAAGCAATTCTAAGAGAGATGTTTAGAGCAAGAAATACCTACAAGAAAAAAGAAGTTTTAAAATAAGCAATCTATTGTCCTAGCTCTAATAACTAGACATTGGAAAAGAACAACTAAGCCTAAAGTTAGCAGAGGGGAGATAATAAATATCAGAGAAGCCATAGGGATTAGGAAGAGAATAGGAGTGATCAATAAAACCAAGAGTTGGCTCTTTGAGAAGACAAAACAATTTGACAAGTCTGTAGCTAGGCCAGGGAAAAAAGGGGACTCAGATAAAATCAGAAATGAAAGAGGGAACATTAAAACTGATACCACAAATACACAAAGGATTATAGGAGGTCACTTTATCAATTACACAGCCATACAGAAAAACGGATAGATTCCTAGACACATATAACCCACCAAACTGAATCATGAAGGAATAGAAAATCTGAGTAGATAAATAATGGGTAAAGAAATTAAACCATTAATAAAAATCCTCTCACCAGAGGAAAGCCCAGGACCTGATGCCTTCATTGCTGAATTCTACTAAACATTTAAAGTAGAAATAACACCAGTCCTTTCCAAAATTTTCAAAAATATTGCAGAAGAAGGTGTACTGCCAAACTTATTTTATGAGGCCAGCATTACTGTAAAACCAAAACAAGACAAGAATACCACAGTGAAAGAAAATTCAGGCCAATATTCCTGATGAATGTGGTTGCAAAAATCCTCAATGAAATATTAGCAAGTGGGATTCAATAGTGCATGAAAAGGATCATGGGACATTATAGAGTGGGATTTATCTCAGAGATGCAAGGATGATTCACACAGGGAAGTCTATAAATGTGATATATCACATTAACAGAATTAAGGACAAAAACAGTATTGTCACCTTGAAAGATGTAGGAAAAGCATTGGACAGAATTCAGCATTGTTTTAGGATAAAAACTCTCAATAAGCTAGTGAAAGTGAAAGAAGGACCGTACTATACTTAATGGGGAAACATTGAAAGACTTTCCTCTAAGATGAGGAATGAGACAAGGATGCCTAATTGTATCATTATTTGACATAGTAGTAGAAGTCCCAGCCAGAGCAAGTAGGCAAGAGAAAGAAATAAAAATGGCAATAAAATCAGAAAGAAGGAAGTTGAATTGTCTTTATTTGCATGTGACATAATCTTACACATAGAAAACACTGAATACTCCTCCTCCAATTGTTAGCACCAAAATAAATTCAGTAAAGTTGCAGGATGAAGAATCAGTAGCAAAGACTAGACAAGTTTCTACACACTGATAACAAACTGTCCAAAAGAGGCATGAAGAAAACTCCATGCACAATAGCTACCCAAAACACAAAAAATGTAATCAAGGGGGTGAAAGACTTGTATAATGGAAACGGAGGAAGACACAAATAAATGGAAAGATGTTTTATGACTTTGGATTGGAAGAATTAGTAATGCTGTTTAAATGTCCATCCTACCCAAACAATCTATAGATTCAATGGAATTCTTATCAAAATTCCAGTAACATTTTTCATAGAAATGGAAGAAACAATCCTAGAATTCATAGGAAACCACAGGAGCCTTAAATCCCCAAGCCATCTTGAGCAAACAGAATAAAGCTGGAGGCATCACACTACTTAGTTTCAAAACATACAGAATGATACAGTAATCAAAACATTGTACTGGTATAAAAATAGACACATAATAGAACATAATAGAGATGCCAGAAACAAGTCAGAATGTTTATGATCAATTTATTTGTGAAAAAATTGCCGAGAACACATAATTGAGAAAGGACAATCTCTTCCATACGGGATGTTGGGACTACTGGATAACCACACGCAGAAAAATGAAGTCAGGCTTTTATCTCATAGAACTTAAATGTAAGACTTGAAGCTGTAAAATCTAATAGAAGGAAACATAGGAAAAATCTAGTTTGGGCAATGACTATTTGGGATATGAACCTCAAAGCACAGGTAACAAACACGAAAGAGACAAATGAGATTACCTCACACAAGAAAACAATCAACAGAGTAAGGAGAAAACAGTTGAAACCATACATCTAGTAAGAGGTCAGTATCACACAGATAAGGAGCTCAAATTAAGTAGTAACAAAATCAATAACTCAGCTGAAAAATGGGTAAAGGATCTGACTAGAAATTTGTCAAAATAAGATGTACACATAGCTAACATGTATATGAAAACAAATTCAACATCTCTATTCATCAGAGAATGCAGATTAAAACCACCTGAGATGTCATGTCACACCTGTTAGAGTGGCTACCATAAAAAGACAAAGATAATATATCGGAGGAGATGTGGAGAAAGGGAAACACCCGTACTCTGTTGGTGGGAATGTATATTAGTACACCCACTATGGAAAATACTATGGTTGTTCCTCAAAAAATTAACACAGAGCTACAGTATGTATGTATCAATGCCACCACTGGGTATACAACCAAAGAAAAGGAAATCAGTATGTTAAAGAGGTATCTGCATGCCCATGTTCGTTGTGGTACAATTTGCAGTAGCCACGATACAGACTCTATCCAGGTGTCTATCAATGGATGATGGATAAAGACAATGTGGTATACACGCAAAATGGGATATTGCTTTAAAAAGAACAGCAGGGGCCAGTGCTGTGGCGCAGTAGGCTAAGCCATAGCCTGCAGTGACAACATCCCATATAGGTGCCAGTTCAAGACCCAGCTCCTCCCCTTCTGCTCTAGCTCTCTGCAAGTGCGCCTGGGAAAGCAGTGGAGGATGGCCCAAGTCCTTGGGCCCCTGAACCCATGTGGGAGAACCAGAAGAAGCTCCTGGCCCCTGGCTTTGGCTTGGCCCAGCCCTGGTTGTTGTGGCTATTTGGGGAGTGAAGCAGCAGATAGAATCTCTCCCTCTCTCTCTCTCTCTCTCTCTCTCTCTCTCTCTCTCTCTGCAACTCTGCCTTTCAAATAAATATTTTTTTAAAAAAAAAGGAATTACAGCCTGTGATTTGTGAAACATGGATAAACTGGAGGTTATTATGGTAACTAAAATATGCCAGGCACAGAAAGACAAACTCCACATGCTGTCACTGACGTGTGGAATGTAAGAAAACCAAACTCAAAGAAGTAGAGGGTGGGATAGCTGGTTCCAGGGTCAAGCAGGGCCCGCCTGTTGGCAGGATGTAGATAAAATGATACAAAATTTCAGGCAAATAGGAGGAAAAAGTTGAAACCATCTATTGTATAACGTGAAGACCATGGGAACAAATTGTATTCTTGAGAATTTACTAGGAGTAAATTTTAAGTGTTTTCATCACAAAAAAGGTAAGTGTATTGAGATAATTCATGTCAGTTAACTCATTTAGCCATTCCAAAATAGGCATGTATTTCAAAATATTGTGCTGCAGGTGATAAATACATGTCATCTTTGCCAGTTAAACTACATTCGTAAGTAATAAACAGGCCTGATTCAACAGCCTCTCGGAGGACATCAGACCGTTTTTCTGGCTGAGAAGAGTGGACTCCAGGCTTTGGTAGCACCTCGGCTTGCCTTGGGAAAGATCTGAGGTGCCGCTGGGGGTCTCCCCAAGGGTGACCAAGGCATGCGTTTCTGTCTGCAGCAATTGGGTCTGCCAGAGGCGGGAGCTGAGGCGGCTCAGTCAGTCTTTCCCATTGTCTAACCCGAAGGGAAGTTTCTTTCCCTCCCCACTGCACTCTGAGCACTCTGCGAGGGCCCGAAGAGCTTCCTTTAACAACTCACACTGAAAGGCAGTCCTAGCTGGAATTTCACTGAGGGCAGCCCTGGGGGTGGGAGTGGGAGCCAAGAGGTCAGGCTTCCTGACAAGCAGGCGGGCACACCTCAGCCAGTCAGCCCAGCGGTCCCTGGTTCCGGCCCAGTCTCAGCCTGGGGGAGAGCAGCCCTCCAGGTTTTCCCTGAGAGCGGCCTTCCACGTCCACCTGGAGTCCTGTAGGCCTTGGGATGGGCAGGGCAGCCACTGCCTTTGTGCCTGGGCCTGGTGACTGTCCCTTCCGTGCTGCTGCTTGCCCATGCCTCACCCTGACCTGGCCATTCTCTGCAGGACTCTGGTCTCGGCACCAGCACTCCACTGTGTAAAACTCTGCAACCCACCCACCATTTGCCCACCTTGGCCAAGGACCCGGGCAGCTGCTGAGGCCGGCAGTCTGTGGGGCTCCATTTTGCTTCTCCTTTAGGTGAAGACTTTTCTTCTTCATCCGTTCCTCCCCAGCCATGGACAGGGCCTCTGGGTCCAGGGACAACAACCACACGAGAACTCTGGGGCAGCTGTGTCGGTTGCAGCATTCAAGTGGCAAGTACTCGATCCAGCACCTGCAGCCTCCCTGGGTCCCAAGGGCGGAGCAGCCGGAGCGCACCTGCGCACAGATGTGGGAGGCGGGCAGCGCCCCGCGGGACAATGGCTGCGCCTGGACCCCCACCCCGTGGGCAGCGCTCCCCGGCGGGACGCTGTGACCCGGAAGTGCTGCTGGCGCGTGACCTCCTGCTCCAGCGCGAGTCGCCTGGGTTCCAGCCTGAGCGTTGGAGAAACGGCCAGGAGCCGCCAGGATGCTGCTGTCCGAGGCTGGGAAAGAGCCCGCCCAGCCCAGGGTCAGGCCCGTGGCGGCCTCGCCGTTTTCGGGGACGCGCGGGAACTGTCCTCATGATTCCTGCGGGGGCCCCAGCGGTTCTCCACGGCGGCTCCCGTGAGTTTTCACCTCAGGACTTTCAGTTTTGTTCCTGAGAAACGGGTATTTCCCCCTCGTACAGGGAAGCTGGATGGAGGAAGGAGGGTGTGGAAGAGAGGCGGAGAGGGGGGGAGAGAGCAGGAGACAGAGAAGAGAGAGGAAGGAGGACGGGGGGAGACAGACAGAACTTTTCCTGCGGGCCCTGTGAACATTTTGTGGCCGGAAGTCCCGTGGCGCCTCAGTGAGAAGAGGCCATCCTGCCTCTCTTTTCTGAACCGTACTGAAGTGTGACGTGTGCATGCAGTGCGCCCGCGGAATTCCTCGGTGTACGGCTGCTGGACTGTCACAGGCCCAGCACACGTGGCCCTAGTGTCCGATGAACGTAAAACAGAGCCGTACTGAAACCCAGGACTCCCTCTTGGGCTGTGTCCCACCACCGCTCTGGTCTTCTGAGGCCCAGTTTTATTTTTCCCGGATATGTGTGTCTTGCTTTTGTGGGGCAGCGTTGTCTTTGTGAGGGTCGTCTGCACTCTTCCGGTGGGCCATGGAAGGCTCATTCCCGCGGCTCTAGCGTTGCTGCGTCCGTGGCCATTGGAGTCGTTCTGTCCGCGTTCTAGTGCAGCTCCTCTGTGAATGTCTGCAGCAGATCCTGACGGCAGCACCCTGTGTCCGCGCAGGCACACGCGTTCCCGTAGGAACTGGAGGGGCTGTGTCACTGAGTGCGCGTGTTCAGCCTTGAGCCTGCTGTCTCAGGTGTGGATGCGCCTTCCCGCCAGCAGTGTGTGAGTCCTGATTGCTTCCTGTCCACAACACCTGGCATTTGGCTCACCTTTGCCCTTTTCAGCCCTTCCAGGGAGTTATCATAGGGTCCTATGGCTAAGGTGTGTGTGTGTGTTTGTGTTTCTTTTTAAAATCTTGTAATGTCGACTGGCGCCGCGCTCACTTGGTTAATCCTCCGCCTGCAGCGCCAGTACCCGGGATTCTAGTCCCGGTTAGGGCACCGGATTCTGTCCCGTTTGCTTCTCTTCCAGTCCAGCTCTCTGGTGTGGCCCAGGAGGGGAGTGGAGGATGGCCCAAGTGCTTGGGCCCTGCACCTGCTTGGGAGACCAGGAGGAAGCACCTGGCTCCTGGCTTCAGATCGGTGCAGCACGCTGGCCATAGTGCGGCCATTTGGGGGGTGAACCAACGAAAGGAAGACCTTTCTCTCTGTCTCTCTCCCACTGTCTATCTGTCAAAAAAAAGTTTCTAGAAAAACTGGAATTAAAATGTAAGCTTACTTTGATGCAAAACAGTTTTGAAATCCACGCATCATTTCTTACACACGCCTTACCTGACCTTTTAGAAGCTTCCTTGTACACATGGCTTTCAAAAGGTTTTGCACCAACATAAACTGAGCTTCTATCCCAGTTTCCCGCCAATTTTTGCAGCCCCCTCAGACTTGCTCTCTACTCCCGATGTCTTTCACCAGATGTGGGTTTTGTCTGTTCTGGAGCGTCCTGTTAATGGAACGAGACGTTCATGTTGCTTCCAGAGCCTGTGGCTCAGCCATGCTTGCTGCTGCACAGAACCCTCGTGTGTTCCCTGTGATGGCTGAGCACCCTGCAGGATGTGAGCAGACCCGTGTTGGCAGCTGGCAACCCCTTCTTACTCTGATGGCCATGTGCAGGTTTCGCGTGTTTGGCTGTGATGAGGAAAGGTGCTGTTATATGTGATCTTGTCCCAGTCTGCCTGTGGATGCGCATTTTCATTGTTCTGGGGGAAATGCACCTACCAGTAAGATAGCTGGGTTCTAGAGTAGGTGTAAAGTTTTGAAGAACTTGCTAAACTGGTTTACAATGTGGTTGTACCATTTTATACTCTACAGCGATGTTTGGGAATTCTGTTTTCTCCCCATCCTTGCCCACATTCAGGGCCATCAGTTGTTTTACACTAGCCATTGTATTTTGCAAGAGTACCCCATGTGGTCCTTTTTTTTAAAGATTTATTTATTCATTTGAAAGTTAGAGTTATACAGAGAGAGGAGAGGTAGAAAGAGAGAGAGAGAGAGAGAGAGAGAAATGTCTTCCATCTGATGGTTCACTCCCCAATTGGCTGCAATGGCTGGAGCTGTGCAGATCCAAAGCAAGGAGCCAGGAGCTTTTTCCAGGTCTCCCATGTGGGTGCAGGGGCCTTCAAGAACTTGGGCCATCCTCCACTGCTTTCCCAGGCCATAGCAGAGAGCTGGATTGGAAGTGGAGCAGCCTGGTCTCAAACCAGCTCCCATATGGGTTGCTGGTGCTTCAGGCCAGGGCCTTAACCAACACTGTGTCACACTTTTGGCCCCTGCTGCCATGTGGTCTTAATGTGCATTTCTCTAATGACTAATGATGCCCAGCACTTTTATTGTGGCCTGCAAGGAGGGGCCTCTTGTCCATTCACAGCATTCCATCATGAAGTGTCCAAGACTTCTGCTCATATTTTATTTTTAAATGTTGATTTTAATGGACATACAATATTTATCTTTATTTGTGCGATACAGTATTCTAATTCAATACTTGTGTACAGTATGTAATGAACGAATCAGGGTAATGAGCATTTCCACATCCTTATATTTTTTGTTTAGAGCCTTAGAGCTCCTGTCTTCTGGTTCTTTTCAGAACAGTGGGTTACTCTGCACTGTACCTGCTCTGTTGTGTAGAACACTGGAACTTATTCTAACTGTATTCTGATACCTGTTGCTCAACCCTGCCCTCCTCCTCCCTACCCTTCCTAGCCTCTAATATTCACTATTTTCCTACTGAAGTATGTGATCTTCTCCCAGTCTGCCTGTGGATGTGCATTTTCATTGTTCTGGGGGAAATGCATACTTGCTACTACTTTGGGCATTTCCTGGCTTGGATGAATATGAATATAGCCACTGTAAACACTTATCACTAGCTTTTTTTGCAAATGTATATTTTCATTTCTCTTGAGTAAATATCTAGGGATGGATTTCTAGGTTGTATACTAAATGTATGTTTCACTTGAAAAGAAATGGTTAAACCACTTCCCTAGAATGGCTGCTTGGAGTGGGCATTTGGCTTAATAGGTAAAATACTACATGGGACACCTGTGTCCATATTTGCCTTAAAAACCTGGGACACTTCCTCAAAGCCAGTGTCCCGCTCAGCATTCTGCCTGCTCTCCTCTCAGACCAGATGCTTTTTCTGTCACTTACCAATCAAAGTTTGTTTTCTGTCTAATAAAATTTTCTGCCCCTTTGCAAATTGTTTCCTGGCTTTTTATTTCTATACTAAGCTGAGGAAAAGAACTCACAAAACTCGCTCTAGCAACTGCCCTTCCCTCTGCAACCAGTAACAATAGTTAGCAGGTATTTACCATTTTGTTTTCTTCCTTCATTCTTTATGTTCTAAGTTTCTTCTGTTTTATTCTCTTCTGAAGAACTTTTTAACCATCTCTTAAAAAGCAGGTCTCTTGGGAGTCAGTGCTGTGGCGCAGAGGGTTAATGCCCTGACCTGAAGCCCCGGCATCCAATATGGGTGTCGGTTTGATACCCGGCTGCTCTACTTCTGAGTCAGCTGTCTGCCATGGCCTGGGAAGGGAGTAGAAGATGGCCCGAGTCCTTGGGCCCCTGCACCTGTGTGGGAGACCTGGAGGAAGCTCCTGGCTCCTGGCTTTGGATTGATGCAGCTCCAGCTGTTGCCGCCATTTGGGGGAGTGAACCATCGGCTGGAAGACCTCTTTCTCTGCCTCTCCTCTCTCTGTGTAACTCTGACTTTCAAATAAATAAGTCTTAAAACAAAAACAAAAAAAAAGCAGGTCTGTTGGCAAAGGATTCTCCTAGGTTTCCCTTAGTCTAAAGGCAGTTTAAATTTTATGGTTCTTTCAGAAGAATATTTCCACTGTTTGTAGAGTTCTAAATTGACTCTCTTCTCCTTCCAGTGCCTGAAGAATGAATATCATCTAATGAGGGGTTCACAGTCATTTGGATCCTTGTGCCCTGCAGGTAACATGTTGCTTATCTCTGTCCAATTCATTGCCTTTACTTCTTGGCAGTTTCTGTTATGCATTTGAAAACATGAATCCTCTCTGAGTTTTGTTAAAGTTTTGAATCTGTAAGTTGTGTCTTTGCCTAAACAGGAAATTTCAGACATTATTATTTTTCTATGTTTATATTCTTTCTTCTCTGGGACTTTGTTGATGTTGTGTTAAACTTTTTGTGATTATCCAACATGTTCCTAAGATCTTACTTTTTTTTTTAGTCTCTTTTCTCCCTATTCAGAAAGAGTATATATATATATATATATATATATATATATATATATATATATACACACACATTTAATTGGGTTATCTTTCCTCTGCCATCTCCATTCTGATAAAATTTTTTTTTCTTTTGTAGTCATTGTATTTTTTGTTTCAATATTTCCATTCAACCTTTATATTTTCTGTTTATCCATGTGACTTTCTGTTCATTTGTTTCTGAGTTATTTCGCAATTACATGCTTGGACAGTTTAATGTTAACTGCTCTGAGTTCTTTGTTAGATAATTTTAAGAGTTTGTATCTTGGCATTAGCTCTGTTGCTTTTTTTCTCCCATGTGAATTGATATGTTCTGGGACTGGGTTGGCAGCTGATATCAACTTGTAATTTTCTCCAACTTTTTAAGACAGAGTATAGATTTGCTGCAGAATACGAAATATGCTCAGCATTCTTGTCGAACACTTTGGGTGTCGATGTAGATTTTTTTTACCCTTTGACAGAAAATGTCATGGATATTTGAAGAGGAAAAATGGAGAAGGGGTATGAAGTCTCTCGTGGTGCCACCCTTCTGGAATGACAATATATTCTCATCTTAACTTCCTTACCTGTAACTTTTATCTGAGAACCTTCCCTGTGTTATGTCTGGTAGCTTCTTAGTTTCCAGTAGCATATATTTTAGATGAGGTTTTCATCTTCTTGACGACACTGACTGTCATATATTCTATCTTGACTTTGAGTCTACCGTCTCGCATTCTTGCTTGTCCTAATAAAATCTCCTCTGTCTTTTGCCATGGCTCAGCCATCTCTTAAAGTCATGAGTCGGGAAGCTGAGTCTTGCATTGGCTTCTGCTTTGTTGATACTTCATACCCATTTCTCTTCCAAAGTTGTGATCTTTGGGTGGAAGAAAAATTAAAATATAACCACAATCTCTATCTATGTTCTTCAGTTTTCCTCTAGCTCTCTGAAAACTTTCTATGTGCAAATCATTTGCTTTTGATTTTATTTACTTTGAGTAATAGGGGAGAGGTTCATGGTCTCTGAGCTGCGTACATAAGACTCCCATCATGCATCAGGTTCGTGTTTCAGGGGAGCACATGTCTGTCACAGCAATGCTTGGTCACCTAAGCCTGTCATGTTGGTCACTATTTCCTCAAACACAATCCATCACGTTAAAGCACCACAGGTAAAGTTTTATAAGGATTGGTGAGAAGGTCACAGGAACATTGTATTCTGCTTTTGGTTCCTTGAACTAAAATATCTTCAATTAAAATGTCCTTCTTGGAAAGGCTTGATTTCAGTGTTTAATTTGGAGGTCACAGTTCATGATTAGGTGGCCCCATAGTCTAGCATCTGATGGAGGCTGGTCATGGTGGGTATGGAGGAATAATTATGTGGTGAGCCAGGCAGGTAAGAGAACAGCTGGCTAGAACTTTAATAATTATTTTTTTGAGAACTACTTCCAAGGGCACGCCTCCGTGGCCTAAAACCTCCCACCTGACACACCTCCCAGGTGCCATAATTAGATCAAGTCTGTGTCCTTAATCCATCGACCTTCAATGTTAAGATAGTGGAGATAATTTTATTTTATTTTTTTAAGATTTATTTATTTATTTGAAAGAGTTACACAGAGAGGGAAGGACAGGCTGAGAGAGAGAGAGAGAGAGAGAGAGAGAGGTCTTCTATCCGCTGGTTCACTCCCCAGTTGGTCACAACAGCTGGTGCTGAGCTGATTCGAAGCCAGGAGCCAGGAGATTCTTTCGGGACTCCCATGTGGCTGCAGAGGCCCAAGGACTTGGGCCATCTTCTACTGCTTTCCCAGGTCATAGCAGAAAGCTATGTAGCCGAGACTAGAACTGGCGCCCATATGGGATGCTGGCCCTGCAGGAGGCAACTTTACCCACTACACCACAGTGCCAGCCCTGGTAGTAGAGTTTAGTGCTGTGGTGTAATGGGTAAAACCGCCGCCCGTGGCACCAGTGTCCCACATGGGTGTGGGTTCAAGTACCTGCTGCTCCTCTTCTGATTCAGCTTTCTGCTATGCCCTGAGAAAGCAGTGAAAGATGGCCCAAATCCTTGGGCCCCTGCACCCACATGGGGGACCCAGAGGAAGCTCCTGGCTTTGGATCAGCCCAGCTCTGGCTGTTGTAGCCATTTGGGGAGTGAACCCATGGATGGAAGACCTCTCATGCACTTTCTCAATCTCACTCACTCTCTGTCTCTCTCTTTCCCTCTGCCTCTCTGTAATTCTACTTTTCAAATAAAATAAATAAATTAAAAAAAAACAGTAGAGTTTAACCATCTTGTATGAGTTTGGGGAAGACAGGTCTTACTCTACCCATGACAAACATTCAGGAGCCGGTAATTACCTATCTAACTATGTATCTATAGGTCTGCTTGAATCAATCAACCTTTCTATCTATCAATTGTCTGTGTATCTATCTCCTTAGGAGACTAGAGTCAAACCCTGAAAGAACGTCTGGGGCCAGGGTGAATTTCTCTGCTCATTCAGGGCTTTCTGGCCACACCTCCATGCTTCTCTGTCCTTCATACATTGTTCTTCCCCTTTGTGTGCATATGATGAAGGTCCACATGGGCCTTCAGCTGTTCCTCAGCATTTTCCAGTCCAAGTGCACAACAGAGCTAACTGACATCTTCCCATCTCAGACTCCTGGGAGAGAAGATTCCTTGATCCAGATCGGGTCCACTCAGCTGCATCAAGTAGGAGTGAAAATGTGTACCTCTGAGTAGGTCAGTAGTTCTCAGCAAAAGGAGTGTGTTGGCTGGAAAGAAACCACAAAACGGTTCTGCCACAGCGACCCCTCAGCAGAGCATCGCTGGCTGCCAAGCTCTCGTGGACATGGCAAGTGTTGTTTTCTCTCCAGTTTGTTCAGACTCCTCCGGAGAGTCTGGGATGTTTCTGTTTATCCAGAATGCCTGGTGCTCATCCTCCACAGGCAGAATTGAGAACGTACAATTTTAGCTCTGAAAGAGGCCAGAGAGTCTTCCTACTTTAATCCTTCTCTTTGTTTGCCTGTCCTCTCATCTCTAAAAGTGGACATAATGGTGTCTTTCACTATTGGAAATCCAATAGGATCACGTATGGAGCTGTACCCAGGAGAGATAGTATGTGGCATGTGGCATGCGCACAAATGACTTTGAGCTATAGTCTGTCACATTCTTGCACTGGTCACTGATTGATCCTTTCACTTCGAGAATCCTTTTCTTTCTGGCTTCCTTCTCTCTTGCTTTACAACAGCTCACTGTCTTTGCAAAGCCCCAGGCTGGGGTTTGTAGAATTCTCCTTGGAAACTGCAATAGCATTTGCCCATTTCCATCCTATCATGAACTTTCCATTTTTGCATTAGTTTCACAAAGAGCACTGACAGAAGCTTGTGAATTCCATTTGAAAATTCTCTTTTATCTAGGAGTAGAGCTCAAGTTATACAGATTTGAAAACTCTAAGAGACTGTGGGTGCTCTTAAGTTTTCTGAATGAATTTAAGGCTCTAATTGCTTCATTGTTGTCCAGTCATATTATTCTCAATCCAGATACCAGGTTCTTGAAGGAGTGGTTAAAACATCCATAGCCCCTCTCAAAGTACTTGTATTTGATCTCCATCTCTTACTCCCGGCTCCAGTTTCCTGCCAATGTAGACCTGGGAGGCAGTGGTATCTCTGTTGGGTTTGGGCCCTGTTTTCATTCTTTTTTCTTTTTTTAAAGATTTATTTATTTGAAAGGCAGAGTTAGGGAGAGAGATAAATATTCTGTTGGTTTATGGCCCAATGGCTGGGGCTAGGCTAGGGCGGACTGGGCTGAAAGCAGGAGCTTCATCTGGTTCTCCCACATAGGTGGCAGGGGTGAAAGCATTTGGGCAATCTTCCACTGATTTCCCAGGTGCATTAGCAGGGAATTGGATTGGAAGTAGAACAGCTGGGATTTGAACTGGTGCCCATCCATATGGGATGCTGACATCACAGTGGCTTAACCCACTATACCTCACCAGCCCTTGCATGATTCTGGCACACTCTGAATTCCTTTCTGAGAGATTCTTTTACAATCTGAATTATTTCTCAATAGGCAGATCCTGGTGTTTTCTGTGGATAACAGTTTCATTAGCTGAGACAACATGAGTAACTTATTCCACATCTGATTCGGAAGAAGGTTTGAGGTAGCTCTAGCTACATCCTAATCACTTCTCATTTATTTTAGTTATTTACAATAGCGGGCAATTGCTTGAGGGCAGGGATCAAGCTTCATCCTTAAATTTTCTTTGCCTAGGATGCAGCCTCATAATAAAGATAACAATAGCCACTATCTGCTGAGCTTCTATTAGGAGCCAATTGCATTATCTTATTTAATCTCTGAAGCAACCACTGGGATACATGCAGTTACATCTCTTTCTTTATGGCATTGTAGAGAGGTTAGTTAATAGGCTCACATTTCCTACTGTAAAGTGATAAAGCTGTGGTTCCAATGCCATTGGTCAAACTCCAGGGCCAGGCTCTCAGATGCTGCACTGTTTTATTTTGTGCTTTGGGGGCATCAAGCACAACTGAATTGAACACCTGACCTCTTCTTTCTCACTAGAGTGCTTAGGTAAGATGGGATCAGATATTTTTGAGAATTATCTTCCTTCTCAAAGCCTACTCCTTTTCTCAAATTTCTGAAATCTGACTTTTTTTTTTCTACAGGCAGAGTGGACAGTGAGAGAGACAGAGAGAAAGGTCTTCCTTTTCTGTTGGTTCACCCCCCAATGGCCGCTGTGGCCAGCATGCTGCGGCCGGCGCATCGTGCTGATCCGAAGCCAAGAGCCAGGTGCTTCCTCCTGGTCTCCCATGTGGGTGCAGGGCCCAAGGACTTGGCCATCCTCCACTGCCTTCCCGGGCCACAGCAGAGAGCTGGACTGGAAGAGGAGCAACCAGGACAGAATCTGGTGCCCCAGCCAGGACTAGAACCCAGTGTGCCAGCGCCACAGGTGAAGGATTATCATATTGAGCCACGGCGCCAGCCCTGAAATCGAACTTGTAATATCTAATATATCTTTTAAACTTTGCCCAACTGTTTCATCTTTTCCTACAATAGAGTGATATGACAGTGTTCTTTCAAGTTATTATAATTTCTTCTTTACAAGCCATGCATTCATGGTGATCAGAAGAAAGTCTTGGGGGCAGGTGCTGTGGCGTAGCAGGTAAAGCTGCTGCCTGCAGTTCCAGCATCCCACATGGGCACCAGTTCAAGACCTGGCTGCTCCACTTCTGAACCAGCTCTCTGCTATGGCCTGGGAAAGCAGTAGAAGATGGCCCAAGTTCTTGGGCCCCTGCACCCACATGGGAGACTGGAAAGAAGCTCCTGGCTCCTGGCTTCGGATCCACTCAGCTCCTGCTGTTGTGGCCCATCTGTGGAGTGAACCAGTGGATGGAAGACCTCTCTCTCTTTCTCTCTCTCCCCCTCCTTCTCTGACTTTCAAATAAACAAATAAATATTTTTAAAATATTTATTTAAAAAAGAAAAGTCTAGGGTGATATTTTGGGTTACTTCCTTCACTGTCTGCCATCCTTCTGTCCAGTTCTTGTCTTGAATAGGTCAGATTCTTTCATCCCAATGCTCTCACCTAGAGTTCCTTCCTGTGCTCGGGAATACCACAGAAGTGCATTTTGCACCCTACTTTTAAGTTATCTTAAAGGCTACGTGTTTAGTTTAACAGATGTTGAAAGCAATGTTGTTCATTACCTGAATCAATGATTTTCATGACTAAATGATAGCCACTGCTCTCCTATATAAGAACTTATTTTGTGAATTTATTTCAGCATTTCTCTTTTGGTCCTACAGCAATAAGCATTTTTTTTTTAGATTTTAAAAATTTATTTGAGAGGCAGAGCTACAGATGGAGAGAGGGAAAGATGGAGAGAAAGGTCCTCCATCTGCTGGCTCAGTCCCCAAGTGCATATTCTTTCTATGTCCCATCCTGTTGAATGTGGATGGGTTTGTGACTACTTCACCAAGAGAGTGGGGCACAAGGGATGCTGTGTGACTTCTGAGGCTAGATCAAGGGAGCCAAGCAGCTTCTGCCTGGTTTTCTGGAATTCTCACCCCTGGAACCCTGAGCCTCTGTGTGGTAAGTCTGACTACCTTACGGTGTTGTAATGGAGAGGTCACATTTAGGTGCCATGAGCCCACCTTCTATACCTTTGAGATAAATCTCGCCAAGCCATTTGTAACAAGTCCATGTATTTGAGTCTTACTGGCTGGGCACCTAAACCTTGTGGAGTGGGTATGAACCATCCCTGATCTGCCCAACCCAGGTTTCTGACCCACTGAATCTGAGAGAATAATAAAATGATGTTCTTTGCCACTGAACTTTGAGGGGGTAGTTGTGTAGCAGTAAATAAGTAGAACAGTAGGTAAGACTGGAATTAACATAGTATCAATAGCTACATATGGTACTATTCTTGTTCTACATATGGCAAAATAAGTCAAGCCAAAGTAGTTCTAGTTGGCTGGGGTGGGGATGGAGTACTAGTGATAGCAAGATAAATGTATCTTTATTTGAAGACAACCATGTGTCTCCTTGGGAAGTACTCCCCAGTGAATTTGCAGGTTGGGGACTGGTCACCCAGGCATAACCCAGGCTGGTTGGTTTCAGGAGAACCATGTGTCAGCATTCATGACCTCAATGGAGATCATTAAGCTGTCCAGTTCCCACTGGGGCCCTGTGGACAGGGTTGGTTTTGGTGTAGTAGGTTGTTAGCAAGGAATTATTACCATAATAGTGCTGTAGAACATGCCTGTCCTCCCCCCAATGGTTTACTGGAAAAGCATTGATTTATCTCATGAGTCTAAGCACAGAGATCTGAAGGAGAAGTCGCGAGGACTTTGCTGTTACCCACAGCATCACCACTTGAGCTGTGCAGGGGGTTGTCCTACTGCTGGGGCATCCCCATGTCAGTGCTTCAGCGACCATGGGGGAAACTGCCGCTGCTGATGGTGCCTCTGATAGTGAGCGGAGAGTGCTAAAAGATGCTGGAGGAACAGCTGCAGCTCTGCTCCAGGTGCCAGACTGGAAGCAGGAAGAGTCCTTTTCTTTCCTTTACCTATTTCTAGTGTCCTTCCCGTGACTCAGTGTTGGCCCAAAACTAACAGGAAGGAGTGACAAGGGATTCTGGGCAATGTAGTTTTTGAACTGCCTGCTCTAGAATCACACAGCACAGGGAGGTGGGTGGGGAGTGGTTCCAGGGCTGAGAAACAGTAGGCAAATAACTGACACACTTGGGAATCTTATTTCTTGAAAACTTCAAAAAAATCTTTCAAAATATTGTTGACAAATCACAATAAATTAGAACTCTTTTTGATAAGAAAAATATAATTCTGTGCCAATGTTGTGGCATAAATGGATTAAACCACTGTCTGCAACACCAGCATCCCATGTAGGAGCACCAGTTTGAGTCCCAGCTGCTCTGCTTTTGTGGCCCAAGCACTTGGGCCCAGGCCACCCACATGGGAGTTCCTGGCTCATGACTTTGGCCTGGCCCAGCCCTGGCTATTGGGACCATTTGGGGAATGAACCAACAGGTGGATGATGTCTTTCTCTGTATGTCTCTCCCTCTCTCTGTCACTCCACTTTTCAAATACATAAATCTTTAAAAAATATATAATATGAGTGCAAGACAACTTAAGCAAAAGCAAATTTTGACACCTAAAGCTGAATACTCAAAAAAAAAAAAAAAGCTAGATATACAGGGTTAAGTGATGTGTTCAGCACTTAGTTTCTCTCCATCTCTACTTTCTTACTCTATTTTCTTTTTTGCTTTTCTATTCTTAGGCAGGATCTCTTATATGGTAACAAGACGCTCAGTAGATTTGGTACAATAGCTTCATAGCCATGAAAATAATGGGGGATGGGGGGAGAGGTGGGCATTTGGCTTAGCAGTTAAGACTCTGGTTAGGATACCAGTAAAGATGCCTGCATCCCATGTCAAAGTACTTGGGTTTGATTCCTGACTCTTAACAACCAATTCCAGCTCACTGAAGACCTTGTGGGTTGAGGTGGGTGGAGAGACAGCAGATGATGGCTCAAATAGTTGGTTCTTTTCACCTTTGTGGGAGATCTGGGCTGAGTCCCAGGATTCTGGGTTCTGGCTCCAGTCTGGCTCAGCCATGGCTTTGGTGGTCCTTTGGGGAGTGAACTAGCCAATGGAAACTTTCTTTCTCTCCCTCCCTCACTCTCTGATTCTCTCTCAAATAAATAAAACAAATTTTACAATTAATAGGGATTCTTCCTCTCCCTTTCAGTTGTTCCACCCACATTCTTGAGCCAGTACTGATTGGTTCTGAAATGCCATGTGCTAGATTGTGCTAGGTTCAGCCACTTAAATATAGCTGGAGTTCAAGGATT
Source organism: Lepus europaeus (assembly GCF_033115175.1). Lineage (NCBI taxonomy): Eukaryota > Metazoa > Chordata > Mammalia > Lagomorpha > Leporidae > Lepus > Lepus europaeus. The sequence goes on along the minus strand of NC_084843.1, from coordinate 79,450,654 downwards.
GGCTCCTGCTAGCTTCAAGGTTGGGGTAAACTCCCTCCCAGGATCTCTCCACTCTGAGAGGACTGACAGACTCAACCAGGAACTTTGACAGCTATCACACATACTCGTCATGAGAAAGTCTCTTGTTCCAAGGCAGAACTTTGTAGCTTTGTTTTCACCTGAGTGGAGTTGAGAGACAGCTGGGGAGGGGGACTTCTGAGCACTGAGAATTTCACTTCTTAGGGAATCTCAGTTGCCTTCCTGGAGTCCATCCCCTTTTGGAGAGAGCCCCTCATTTCCCAGCCTTGCCGGAATCACCCTACACCAGCTTCAGCTGTGGGCTCCAAACACCTGGAGCCAATCAGTACTCCCTACCTTTAGGGCAAGCTGGGGCATGGATTCTCTTTGCTGTGCTTGAATAGTAGTAGAGAACAATACTATTGTTAAATTCACTATTGCAGCCATTGCTGGTACTACTATTACTGTGATTACAAAAAACAACAGTGACTCTTTTAGAACTATGCTATATATAAATAAATTTATATGTATACATGTTCTTTAAATATATATATATATATATTTCCTCACTTAGTAAAACAACATTGTAGGGTAGAGATCATTACTGTTCTCATTTTAAAGAAAAAAATCGTACTAGAGTAGTTAAGTACTTGCCCAAGGTCACAGAGGTAGTAAGTACTGTGGTTCGGATTTAAAACAAGGTACGCACGTTCTGCTTTGTGAAACTTGTAACTTATGAAGACCTAAGTGGAAGTCTGAAGGTAGTGGGAGGCCACCATGTGGCACTGAGGCATGCATGGATGGAGAGGAAGCAAAGGTGCTGTCTTGTGTGCCCGGTATCAAGTTCTTCCTGCAGCCAGAAATACCTAATTCTGCTCTTGTAAGTTACATGAATCAGTGGATTTTTCTGTATGACTTCAACCCTTGTGAGACGGGTTTCTCTGCCTTCCAACTGAATGAAACCACATGCAGAAGCTGGTCCCAGGGAGTAGAGGTTGACAGTGCTTGACACAGATGTGGCATTGACTGAGCTGATGTGTGGAGAGGGGTAATGAGAAGAAAGCCTCCACTGCCAGCAGCAGGATTAACACCACTGGTTATACTGCAGTGTGTTAACTGCTCAATTGCTCCCTGTTGGTTTTTGATATTCAGCCCACTTATCTTTCAAGCTGTAGCATTAGGGGTCTTGGAGAAAATTAGGATGTTGAAGTTGGCCACTTGTTACAGCTTCCAGGAAGGCCTGCTCCAGTTATCTAATGGTATGTACCAAACCGTTCCGAAACTCAGTGGCTTAAAACACACATTTATTATGAGCAATCACAGTATGTGGGGTGCCTGGACTCACTCAGTGGTCAGCACCTGGAGCTCGTCATGTTGCTGTCCACTGATGGACTAAGAAAACAGCTGGGTTGGATGTGCAGACTGGTGCTCTCACAGGGCAGGAAGTTGATGTGGGTGGTTTTCTGGGAGGTCAGTTAAGCTGCTGACCTGAGTGCCTTCACGTGGTATCTGCAATCATGGAAGCTGATTATTTTGGGTTAAAATTTATTTATTTTAAAGTCAAAGTGACAGAAAGAGAAGGGGGGTGGGGTGGGGGAGAGAGATCATTCATTCACTGGTTCATTCCCCAAATGTCTACAACAGGCTGGGGCTAGTCCATGCTAAAGCCAGGAGCCCAGAACTCCATCTGTGTCTCCCATATGGGTGGGATGGGCCTAAGCACTTGAGCTATATACCACTGCTTTTCCAGGTACAATGGAATGAACTGGATTGGAAGTGGAGCAACTGGAACTCAAAACAGCAGTTTGACATGAGATTCTGGTGTTGCAGGCTGAACCTACAGAGCCACAACCCTGGGCCCTAAGCTCTGTTTTAAGAGTGTGTGTCCCGGGGCCAGTGCTGCCTGCATTGCTGGCATCCCATATGGATGCTGGTTCAAGTCCTGGCTGCTCCACTTCCAATCCAGCTCTCTTCTATGGCCTGGGAAAGCAGTGGAAGATGGCCCAAGTGCTTGGGCCCCTGCACCTGTGTGAGAGACCCGGAAGAAGCTCCTGGCTCCTGGCTCCTGGCTTTGGATTGGCACAGCTGTGGCCGTTGCAGCCAATTGGAGAGTGAACCAACAGATGGAAGACCTCTCTCTCTCTCTGCCTTTCCTTCTCTCTCTGTGTGACTCTGACTTTCAAATAAATAAATAAATCTTTAAAAAAAAAATCAGGGAGTGTCCCAGCATTCAAAAGGCCTGGATTTTAAGCTGAAAGCCTCCTTTTCACTTTGGAAGCATTCTTTCACTTATGATAAAGTCAGATGAACCCATTAGTTTTCAGAGGAAAGGGTCACAGAAGGGCAGGCATGCTGGGAGGTACAGCTTTCTGGGAGACCAATTTGCAGACAGGCTCCAGAAGGGCTTGCAAGAAAACAGGGTGCTTATGTTGGATCTGTCTGGAAGAGAAGCAGGGAGAGGGGCTCTTTCCGTAGGAAGCCTGCAATGCAAGTCAGCCTTGCAAGGCTGAAAGAGCGGATCCCAAGCTACAGTTAGGCTTGGCTAGCATGTGGCAGAGGATAACACCAGGGTGCAGGGGATCCTGATTGCCTGTTCCCATCCCACAAGGTCCCACTGCAGCTCTTCTCTGGTTGACTCTGTGTTCTCTGGCCCCAGCAAGAAGCCTACAACACTGCTTCTAGGCAATGGGAATATCCACAGTGCCTCCCCTCCCTAGGCTTGTGCTCCACACTCTGCTGGGCATGGCATGGAGTGGAACCTGAACATCATGGCGGAGAGCAATGGACAGAGCCCCAGCATCTAACACCAGGAGGCTGTGTCCCCAGGCCCCTGGCTTGTCGGGGTCCCTGGCTGAGGGGCTGCTTCACGAACTGGTTGGAAGCACACAGAGCCGAAATCCACCGAGTCTTTCAAAGAGATTTCCCCCACAAACAAGCTCATCTTCAGCTAAATCAGTCTGTGAGGGCTCAGTTCTAGATGAACATGGAAATATTTCTTGTTTTAACTTGTATTTCCTTTACTCCTAGTGAGGCCAAGTATCTTAACATGTCTGTGAATTGCTTAGATTTTCTCCTGCCAGAATTTTTACCTTAAATTTGTGTTTCTGTTGGGTGGTTCTTCCTGCTAAAATCATGAAATTTTGACAGAATAGATACAAATCCTTTCTCATATATCTGTGCTATATATAGTTTCCCAATCCTTTATCTATTGACCTCACTAATGATACCATTTTCCATTATAATATTTTTTAACATTTATTTAATGAATATAAATTTCCAGTGTACAGCTTATGGATTACAATGGCTTCCCCCTCCCATAACTTCCCTCCCACCTGCAACCCTCCCCTCTCCCGCTCCCTCTCCCCTTCCATTTGCATCAAGATTCATTTTCAATTCTCTTTATATACAGAAGATCAATTTAGTATAAAGATTTCAACAGTTTGCACCCACATAGAAACACAAAGTGAAACATACTGTTTGAGTACTAGTTATAGCATTAAATCACAATGTACAGCACATTAAGGACAGAGATCCCACATGAGGAGCAAGTGCACAGTGGCTCCTGTTGTGGACCCAACAAATTGACACTCTAGTTTATGGCGCCAGTAACCACCCTAGGCTGTCGTCATGAGTTGCCAAGGCTATGGAAGCCTTCCAAGTTTACCGACTCTGATCATATTTAGACAAGGTCATAAAAGACAGAGTGAGGATAGTAACCAATGATCCTAAGAGTGGCATTTACCAGGTTTGAACAATTATACAGCATTAAGTGGGGAAGAGGAACATCAGTACACACAGGTTGGGAGTAGAGCCATTGGTGGTAGAGTAGAGGTTATGATTACAAAGGAATGAGGCCCAAGTGCACTAGACAGGGCCTAGAACAAAGGACAGAGTCATTATTAGAGGAGCTAAGAAAGGTGCTGTCTAAGCTACAAGTAATTTTTCTGATTGAGAGGCAAATAGAACCTGACAGAAGGGGCTTGATAATAATCTGCTGGGCTTTAGTCCTTGTAAGTTAAGAGGCCCAGACCTATCTATCTCTTCACATGGGGTATATCCTAAGGGAGGTGTGAACCTCCTAGGGGAAGGCACTCTGTAGACTTTCATTACTTGGCTGGCCTAGGAGGAGAGCTGGCCAGGTAAAGGCAGGGGGCATCTCTAACAAGAAATTTACAGTTCTGCCTGCAATGTTGCTGACCCTACTTGACCATCCCCTCAGCTGCAGTGGTCACTTTGGAAGTTGGGCTGAGTGAAGGGCTTTTCAGCTTAGAGCCAATAAGATCTGTGGCTCTGACCTGGGCATCCTTCGACTCCAGGGCAGGTCCATTTCCAGTGATCCAACTCTTGGCAGAGCTGCCAGGGCTCTTCACAAGCTGACTTCTGCTGAAGCCCAGGCTTACCACTTTGAAAGCCACTGCAGTGGACTGGCCTGTTGGGTCTCCTTGAGGGCAGATCACTGTACAGATCAGCCATTAATAGGCCTGCCACCCATTGCTTCTGATGCCTAGCTTTCTTTTCCTCCTGGTTTGTGTTAAAGCAGACCAGAGGATGCAAGTCAAGGGAGTGCCCAAGTCCCATCTCTAATCTTCGGTGGCCTGAACTACTAGTCTATAGTCACAGGCATGTTCTGTAGTAGTTTTTCTAAGGTAGACAATGCCCATGAGGAAAATTATATTCTCACTTTAAAACTTTCTTTCCCTTTGGTCTGAAAGGGAGGTTTTTTCTACTTACTGTTGACTTCGCTGATGGCGAAGTGAATCTAGCTATGAGATTATTATTTAAGTTCTTATTTTGGCTATGCTATTACAGAAAAATGTTAGCTATCTCTTTTATAAGGTCTAAAGATTAAATTGTGCGTCCTACAGATTCCTTCATAATAGAATGAGTTTCCTACCTTGAAGAGAATAGAGAAATGAAAGAACAAGTTGGGCTTAGAATAGAGAAATGAGGGAGCAAGTCCTAGATCGCTTGCTGACAATAGCAATATCACATGAATACTTAGCAAACCGTTTCAACTATTAGATAACAACTTAAGAAAACATTTACCAGAAGGTCCAATGCCTTCTATAAATTGTAAGAATCATGTATTTGAAAACACCTCTTAAATATCTAACATGGTGTAGTTTGTTTAGCCAGTAAACTTAAGCACAACCATCTAAAATGTTTTTAGTTTCTTTCTACGAACACGTTTAAAACATATGATATACAGATTCAGGTCACACGAATTAAAATGTATCTTTGATTGATTTTAGCAGCTTAAATCTATGGACAATCTTATCTATAAGCCATTTAAAATAAAACTCTTAATAAAATTTCCCCATGTGGACATACAATATGTACACACATATAACATAGCATAATAGACCAATATAGCAATTTTAATAATAGCTTTTAAAATCTTTAACTCTTTTTGTAGATTGCCAATTGGTTTGAATTGCTTTTTGTTTTTAGTAACCTCAGTTAACCATACTTTCTCTCAGTTGGTACTGTTAATACATTATTGGCTTCATCTGTTTACAGAGCCATCCCAAAGTACTGAATACAATAGAAGTGGCTGGAAAAAGTCCATAGGAACCTATAGGAGGACAGCTAAACACAGAACCAACAATGCTTTAGTTTTATGAGCAGCACATCATATATAACTATGGATGACAAAAGACTTAAAGTCTTCCATTATAATATTTAATATGTCTTTTTTTTTAAAAAAAAGTGATTTATTTATTTGAAAGGCAGCATTAGACAGGGAGATAAAGAGATATATTCTGAGTTCACTCTCCAGGTGGCCAAAATAGTGGGAACTGGGCCAGGCTGAAGCCAGCCACCTGGAACACCATCCAGGTCTCCCACATGAGTGTGGGGGCCTAAGCACTTGTGCCGCCATCCACTGCTTTCCAGGGGCATTAGCAGGGAGCTGCACTAGAAGTGGGACAGCTGGGACTGCTGCTCATATGGGCTCTGGCATCACAGCTGGCAGCTTAACTGCTGTGCCACAATGCCAGCCCCAATCTTTTTTACTTTTTAATACATACAACTTTTGGGTCCTTCACTTTGTTGAAATGTATCCCGTGTACCCTCTGGAAGTTCCTAAAGGGACTTTTCATAAACTGGGTTGCCTCAGAGCCCAGGTCCAAGGAGCTGCTCAGAAAACTCTCGTGGGGAAAGGGAAATGTTGAGCAGGGAGCTGTCCTGAGCCCACCCTTGGCATAGCTGGGAAGCAGTTTTTATTGGCGGCTGGAATCAAGGTTCACAAGGTAGGCATGACTCAGGAAGGTTGTAGGCCTCCTCGTGTGGCATCTCAGAAGTGCAGTTTCCTTTGAGGGAGTGAGATTTTGGGCTAAGTGAGAGAGGCCCTGGCTGAGGCGCCCCAGTGTATGACTTCACTCTGTTTCCTTCCTGGGAGTCCACTGCTGTTCCTCCTAGCCTCTCCTTCAGTGTCGTTCTGCCCCCTTAGCTCCTGCTGTTCTTCTGCTTCCTTCCCTGAGTCTCCTCGTGGGCACCAGATTCAGGAATGATCTGAGGAGTAGTTTTGGGGCTTCCCCAGATCAGAGGTCAGCTCCTGTTTTTGTCTCCCAAAGGCCCCCACTCCATCTTCTGCAATCAGCGTTGCTCCTCTCTGTTGGTGGGCTTGGGCTCTGCGAAGTGGGGGACAACATTCACATCTTCCTCTGAAGAAGACATTGCCCTGAGGAGTCAGAGCTTCTCCAGACAGCACAGTTGTGAAACTACCTCCCCCATGCACACACACACCCAGACACAGACACATGCACAGGCACACACTCAGATACATATGCAGGCACACATACAGACACAGACACACACACACATATGCAGGCACACACATACACACCCAGACACATATGCAGGCACACACATACACACACATCCAGACATGTACACAGGCACACATACACATACACAGAGACATGTACACAGGCACACACACACAGACATGTATGCAGGCACATGTGCACAGCTGCAGCAGGATTTTGATCTCAGGTTCCTGGCAGTTAGATTGTGTACTGGGCAATGAGCTGGACAGAGAACGAATTATATGAATATGATAATAATTATTCTTCACTAAGGGGGATAGAGTTAGTCATTGCCTAGTAAGAAATAATTCAGGGACTCATATATGTGCCCCTTTTTCCTTAGTAGAGCTCCTAAATCCCTTACAGAGGGACCCAGGCAAAATCTTTGGTTCTGATGTTTGGTCTTTGATCTTAGTTCTGAAGGACCCAAAGCTGGCGGGGTCCTGGGTAGCACCCTGGGGACCCAGAAATTCAGACTCCGGACACTGGCAATGCAAGCACAAGAGGCAGTTTATTTACGTTTTGCGCAAAACGGACCCCTCCCTCCTGAGAGAGTGAGGTGCCTGACGAGGGTTACAGGCAGTTTTTAAAGGCAAAAACGACAAAATTATCTTAAGCAAGTGAATACAAAGAGGAAGGGGGTTTTTGTTTATTTTAGCACACAGCAGTTTCACTTATCTTAGTACACAGCAGTTTTACTTATCTTAGCCATTGCACAAGGGGGGTTTCCAAACTGGTATTCCCTGTTATCTGCTAAGTTGCAGTTTCCCAGAAACTGACCTTTCTTGAAACTTTCTAACTGACCTTTCTTGAAACTTCCTTGTTTTCAGCAGGTTAGGCTCTGGTAAATTTTCACAAGTACAAGTCCTTCAGTTCCTGAGACAGAATTCCTGAGTGATAGGATTGGCTGTTCCTATATCCTTTGGAATGTCTTGGGTCATAGGAGCAACAGAGCTGATAAGGTGATTTTAAAGTCAGGAGGGGAGAGTTGCTGCATTCAGGTTGAGTTGACCACCAGTGGCCAATTATGTAATCAGCTGTGCTCAGGCAATGGAGCCTCCATAAAACCCAGAAACAATGGGGTTCAGAAAACTTTCAGATGGCCGAACAAGTGGAGGTCCCTGGAGGGTGGTGACCCAGAGTCAGCAGGAAGCTCCATGCCTCTTGCCATTTGCCTCGTTCTCTGCAGCTCTTCTGGCTGGGGTCTTCTGGATCTCTGCAACATATATTACAGGAAATGGGTCAACCTGAGTAAAGGACTCCCCTGAATGCTCAGAGCTGCATTCAGCTTCTGGAGCCTCCTGTTCACAGCCAGTTGGTTAGAAGTTCTAGAGGCCCAAAGTTGTAGTCAGCATCTAATGGGGATTAGGAGGGACCTGACGCTACCTCCAAGTAGGTAATGTCAGAATTGAGTGGCACTATAGGACTGCCAGCTGGGGAATTGCATGATGTGTAGGAAAGGGAGGGGAAACCCATATGAATTTTGGTGACCAGAGGTAAAGTATTCTGATTACTCTATGCTGTGTGAGAGTGGGAAAAGTGCTTTGTTTTCTATTTTTACACCCTTGCTATGTAAGGAAATTGATAGCCATACAATCAATTGTTTGCTTTACCATTCATTAAGCTCCTACTTTGACTAAGATCTGTGCTAGGTGCCAAAGAATATATATGTATTATCTTCAGGCAAAGACAAGGCACAAGATCTACTGCAAAATGTAAAATCCCTCGGGGTAGAATATTATTAGTGTGCAAATGGAAACATTAAGAACTGTGGGAACAGAGGTAAGGAGAGATTAATAATAACTAAGGAAAAACACTACTATAAATAATGGTAGTAGTACCATTACTAGAAGTCAATGAGAGCACTTTAACATGTTTGTGGAAAAATGGAACCAGGTGGTATTTATTTTCGTGCAAAAAAAGGTTAACCTCTCTGATAATTTCTTCATTAAGTATATTTTCCATGAACTTTCGGAAGATGATATGCCTGATTTCTGACATGTTTCTGCAGCATAATAAACATATCTCCCTATGCCATTTTCCCTGAGCTTATGAAGTCCCCTCACTTTTTTGAGTGCTTACCATCTGCTAAACTCTTCAAATGTGTTCTCTTAGTTAACCTACATGACCAGTGTGGGTATTCTTAGTACTTTTGTGTTTTCATTTCCATGAAGCTAGAACAAAAACAAAAATCACATAGATGCGAAGGGAGTAGCTCAGTTCAAAGGGGAAGAAAATGGCCAAGCCAGGATTGGGTTTGATCCCAAGTGTGCCTGACACAAGATCCTCGTCTCTGGAGCTGTTTTCTCAGGAAGGTAACATTTGAACTGCACGTGGAAGGGTGGAGAGTTTTGAAATATGGGTTTAACAGCACAGGAATGGGAAAAACAGAAGCCAACACCCTGAAGATGGTGAATGCAGAAAGTACTCTATAGCTGTCCTAACGGAAATGGTAATCACCTGCAAACCACATGAAGTAAACATGCTGTGCTGGCCTAGGAAGTGATAAATCTATGGAATGAAAGGGATTCTAGACACTCCTGGATATATACGACATTAGTTTGGAAAAGGATAGACTTTAAAATCAGTGGCTAAATGAATGATTCTAAAATAAATGACTTTAGACCATTTTGAAAGTCCAAAATAAAGTTATACCTCAACCTCACAGATTATTTAATTCTGTATATGAAAAAAGAGATGAAATGACAACCTATAAAAAAAAACTATGAAAATGTTTTTTAACAGGTTGATGGTAATTAAGGCATTGTTAATCTAACTACAGAACTCAAAAGCCATAAGGAAAACATCTATACATTAAAATTTATATAATTTGAACTACCTGAACAGCAAAAATTACTGAAAAAGTTATTTTAAAGAAAACATATGCCATCAAAATACAAGATATATGAGTCACATCTCTAATATACATACAGCATGCTCTTATATTCTATAAATCAGCACAACATAGACATCAGCAGAATAAAAGGCAAAAGATTAACAGATATTCAAGCAAAAAGTACAAATAGATAATGCACATTTAAAGGAAAAAGGACAACTTTATCCATGATGGAGAGTGTGGGTTCAATTAATGACAGGGTTCTGTGCATTCCATGGATTTATTTTTTTAATTTATCTTTTATTTAGCAAATGTAAATTTCCAAAGCACAGTTTATGTATTACAATGGCTTCCCCACCATAATTTCCCTCCCACTCACAACCCTCCCATCTCCCGCTCCCTCTCCCATTCCATTCACATCAGGATTCATTTTCAATTATCTTTATATACAGAAGATCAATTTAGTGTATATTAAGTAAAGATTTCATCAGTTTGCACCCACACAGAAACACAAAGTATAAAATACTGTTTCAGTACTAGTTATAGCATTACTTCACATTGGACAACACATTAAGGACAGATCCCACATGAGAAGTAAGTACACAGTGACTCCTATTGTTGACTTAACAATTTGACACTATTGTTTATGGCGTAGAAATCTCCCTAGGCTCTAGTCATGAGTTGCCAAGGCTATGGAAGCCTTTTGAGTTCGCTGACTTCGATCTTATTACAACAGGGTCATAGTCAAAGTGGAAGTTCTCTCCTCCCTTCAGAGAAAGGTACCTCATTTTTTGATGGCCCCGTTCTTTCCACTGGGATCTCACTCACAGAGACCTTTCATTTAGGTCTTCTTTCTTTTTTTTTCCCAGAGTGTCTTGGCTTTCCGTGCCTAAAATACTCTCATGGGCTGTTCAGCCAGATCCGAATGCATTAAGGGCTGATTCTGAGGCCAGAGTGCTATTTAGGACATCTGCCATTCTATGAGTCTGCTGTGTATCCCGCTTCCCATGATGGATCGTTCTCTCCCTTTTTGTTCTATCAGTTAGTATTAGCAGACACTAGTCTTGTTTGTGTGATCCCTTTGACTCAGACCTATCAGAGTCATCAATTGTGAACTGAGATTGATCACTTGGACTAGTGAGATGGCATTGGTACATGCCACCTTGATGGGATTGTATTGGAATCCCCTGGCATATTTCTAACTCCACCATTTGGAGCAAGTCCGATTGAGCATGCCCCAAATTGTACATCTCTTCCCTCTCTTATTCCCACTCTTATATTTAAAAGAGATCACTTTTCAGTTAAATTTAAACACCTAAGAATAATTGTGTGTTAATTACAGAGTTCAACCAATAGTACTACAACAAAACAAAGAAAAAATACTAAAATGGATAAAGTATTACATTGTACATCAACAGTCAGCACAAGAGCTGACCAAGTCACTGTTATTCATAGTGTCCATTTAACTTCAACAGGTTTCCCATTTGGTGCTCAGTTAGTTGTCACCGATCAGGGAGAATATATGGTATTTGTCCCTTTAGGACTGGCTTAATTCACTCAGCATAATGTTTTCCAGATTCCTCCATCTTGTTGCAAATGACCGGGTTTCATTGTTGATTCCAGGTGTTAGCTATTGTGAATTGAGCTGCAATAAACATTAATGTGCAGACAGCTTTTTTGTTTGCTAATTTAATTTCCTTTGGGTAAATTCCAAGGAGTGGTATGGCTGGGTTGTATGGTAAGGTTATATTCAGGTTTCTGAAGAATCTCCAAACTGACTTCCATAGTGGCTTCACCAGTTTGCATTCCCACCAACAGTGGATTAGTGTCCCTTTTTCCCCACATCCTCTCCAGCATCTATTGTTGGTAGATTTCTGAATGTGAGCCATTCTCACCGGGGTGAGGTGAAACCTCATTGTGGTTTTGATTTGCATTTCTCTGATTTCTAGTGATCTTGAACATTTTTTCATGTGTCTGCCATTTGGATTTCCTCTTTGGAAAGATGTCTGTTGAGGTCTTTGGCCCACCTCTTAAGTGGGTTGTTTGTTTTGATGTTGTGGAGTTTCTTGATTTCTTTGTAGATTTTGGTTATCAACCCTTTATCTGTTGCGTAGTTCGCAAGTATTTTTTCCCATTCTGTCAGTTGCCTCTTCACTCTCCTGACTGTTTCTTTTGCAGTACAGAAACTTCTCAATTTGATGCAATGCCAATAGTTAATTTTGGCTTTGACTGCCTGTGCCTCCAGGGTCTTTTCTAGGAAGTATTTGCCGGTACCCATATCTTGCAGGGTTTCTCCAATGCTCTCTAATAATTTGATGGTGTCAATGGTAGATTTAAGTCTTTAATCCATGTTGAGTGAATTTTTGTGTAAGGTGAAAGGTAGGGGTCTTGCTTCATGATTCCACATGTGGAAATTCAATTTTCCCAGCACCATTTATTGAATAGACTGTCCTTACTCCAGGAATTGGTTTTAGATCCTTGATCAAATATAAGTTGGCTGTGGATGTTTGGATTGATTTCTGGTGTTTCTATTCTGTTCCATTGGTCTATCCATCTGTTTCTGTACCAATACCATGCTGTTTTGATAACTAAACCCTTTAGTATGTCCTGAAATTTGGTATTGTGATGCCACCAGCTTTGTTTTGTTGTACAAGATTGCTTTAGCTATTCGAGGTCTCCTGTGTCTCCATATGAATTTCAGCATCATTTTTTCCAGATCTGAGAAGAATGTCTTTGGTATTTTGATAGATATTGCATTGAATCTGTAAATTGCTTTTGGGAGAATGGACATTTTGATGATGTTGATTCTTCCAATCCATGAACATGGGAGATTTTTCCATTTTTTGATATCCTCTTCTATTTCTTTCTTTAAGGTTTTGTAATTTTCATCACAGAGATTTTTAACATCCTTGGTTAAGTTTATTCCAAGGTATTTGATTGTTTTTGTAGCTATTGTGAATGGGATTGATTTTAGAAGTTCTTCCTCAGCCATCCCATTGCCTGTGTATACAAAGGCTGTTGATTTTTGTGCATTGATTTTATATCCTGCAACTTTGCCAAACTCTTCGATGAGTTCCAGTAGTCTCTTAGTAGAGTTCTTTGGATCCCCTAAATAAAGAATCATATCATCTGCAAAGAGGGATAGTTTGAGTTCTTCCTTCCCAATTTGTATCCCTTTAATTTCTTTTTCTTGCCTAATAGCTCTGGCAAAGACTTCCAGAACTATATTGAATAGCAGTGGTGAAAGTGGGCATCCCTGTCTGGTACCAGATCTCAGTGGAAGTGCTTCCAACTTTTCCCCATTCAATAGGATGTCGGCCGTGGGTTTTTCATAAATTGCTTTGATTGTATTGAAGAATGTTCCTTCCATACCCAGTTTGCTTAGAGTTTTCATCATGAAAGGGTGTTGTATTTTATCAAATGCTTTCTCTGCGTCTATTGAGATAATCATATGGTTTTTCTTCTGCAGTCTGTTAATGTGTTGTATCACTTTGATCATTTTGCGAACGTTGAACCATCCCTGCATACCAGGGATAAATCCCACTTGGTCTGGGTGGATGATCTTTCTGATGTGTTGTTGCATTCTATTGGCCAGAATTTTATTGAGGATTTCTGCATCTATGTTCATCAGGGATATTGGTCTGTAATTCTCTTTCAATGCTGCATCTTTTTCTGGCTTAGGAATTAAGGTCATGCTGGCTTCATAAAAAGAATTTGGGAGGATTCCCTCTTTTTCAGTTGTTCTGAATAGTTTGAGAAGAATTGGAGTTAGTTCTTCTTTAAATGTCTGGTAGAATTCAGCAGTGAATCCATCTGGTCCTGGGATTTTCTTTGTTGGGGGGGTCTTTATTACTGTTTCAATTTCTGTCTCAGTTATGGGTCTGTTTAGGTTTTCTATGTCTTCCTGGTTCAATTTAGGTAGGTTGCATGTGTCCAGGAATCTATCCATTTCTGATGGGTTTCCCTGTTTACTGGCATACAAGTCCTTGTAGTAATTTCTGATGATTCTTTTTATTTCTGTGGTGTCTGTTGTTACATTTCCTTTTTTACCTCTGATTTTATTGATTTGGGTCTTTTCTCTTTTTAGTTAGTTGGGCCAATGGGGTGTCAATTTTGTTTATTTTTTCAAAAAACAAGCTCCTCATTTGACTGATTTTTTGTAATTTTTTTTATTCAATCCTGTTGATTTCTTCTCTGATTTTAATTATTTCTCTTCTCCTACTAGATTTAGGTCTGGTTTGCTGCAGTTTTTCTAGATCCTTGAGAGGAATTGAAAGCTCATCTATTTGGTGCCTTTCCAATTTCTTGATGTAGGCACCTATTGATATAAACTTTCCTCTCAACACTGCTTTTGCTGTATCCCATAGGTTTTGGTATGTTTTACTGTTATCCTCATTTACTTCCAGAAAGTTTTTGATTTCTCTTTTGATTTCTTCTATGACCCATTGTTCATTCAGGAGCATGTTGTTCAATCTCCATGTGTTTGCATATGCTCTAGGGATTCCTGAGTTGCTAATTTCCAACTTCATTCCTTTGTGGTCTGAGAAGCTGCATGGTATGATTCTAATTCTTCTGAATTTGCTGAGACTTGCTTTATGGCCTAGTATGTGGTCAATCCTAGAGAAGGTTCCATGTACTGCTGAGAAGAATGTAAATGCTTTATGTGTAAGATGAAAAGTTCTGTTGATATCTGTTAGATCCATTTGGGCTATAGTGTCATTTAAATATACTGTCTCCTTGTTGATCTTCTGTTCTGTTGATCTGTATTTCTGAGAGTGGAGTATTCAAGTCCCCCAGTACTATTGTATTGGGGTCTAAGTCTCCCTTTAAGTCCCTTAGCAAGTCTTTTAAATAAACTGGTGCCCTGTAATTAGGTGCATAGGGGTTGATAATCGTTACATCTTCCTGTAGAATTGATCCCTTAATCATTATATAGTGCCCCTCTTTGTCTCTCTTTACAGTTTTTGTGCTAAAGTTTATGTAGTCTGATATTAAGATGGCTACGCCCTCTCTTTTTTCATTTCTGTTGGCATGGTATATCTTTTTCCAGCATTTCACTTTCAGTCTGTATGAATCTTTGTTGGAAAGATGTGTTTCTTATAAGCAGCAAAAAGATGGGTTTTGTTCCATAACCCAATCAGCCAATCGGTGTCTTTTAACTGGACAGTTCAGGCCATTAACATTCAATGTGACTATTGATAAGTGGTAACTTTGCCCTGCCATTTGCCAAAGATATTTTCTAATATATGCTTTGAATTCCCTGTGATCTCTTGCTGTGAGGTTTACTTCCTTTACCTTCTTTCATATTGATGGCCGTGTTTCTGTGTTTCTGTGTGTAACACATCTTTAAGCATCTTTTGCAGGGCTGGATGAGTGGTGACAAATTCTTTCAATTTCTGTTTGCTATGAAAGGTCTTTATTTCACCTTCATTCACAAATGAGAGCTTTGTAGGATATAATATTCTGGGCTGGCAGTTTTTCTCCCTTAGTACCTCGGCTATGTCTCACCACTATCTTCTAGCTTGTAGGGTTTCTGATGAGAAATCTGCTCTGAGTCTAATTGGAGATCCTCTGAGAGTAATCTGATGTTTCTCTCTTGCACATTTTAGGATCTTTTCTTTCTGTTTCACTGTGGTGAGTTTAATTACAACGTGTCGTGGTGAGGATCTCTTTTGATCATGGTTACTAGGGGTTCTATGAGCTTCCTGTACTAGGATGTTTCTGTCCTTCTCCAAACCTGGGAAACTTTCTGCTAGTATCTCACTGAAAAGGCATTCTAATCCTTTCTCCCTCTCCATGCCTTCAGGAACTCCTAGAACCCAAATGTTGGTTTTTTTAATAGTATTCTGTAGATTCCCGACAATATTTTTTAGATTTCTGATTTCCTCTTCTTTTCTTTGGTTTGCCTGTTTCCTTTCCTGTTCTCTGTCTTCTAAGTCCAATATTCTCTCTTCTGCTTCACCCATTCTCTTTTTAAGGCTCTCTAATGTGTTTGTCATTTGATCTATTGAATTCTTCATTTCATTATGATTTCTCCTCACTATCACAGTTTCTTGTTCTACTAGTTGTTTCATTTCATTTTGATTCCTCCTTAATATTTCATTTTCGCGAGAGAGATTTTCTATCTTGTCCATTAAGGATTTCTGTAGTTCAAGAATCTGTTTTTGATAACTTCTTAATGTTCTTATCAATTTTTTGAGATCCACTTCTTGCATTTCTTCTATCTCATTATCTTCATAATCTTGAATTGGGGTGTCTTGTTCATTTGGGGCCTCATACTGTCTTCCTTGTTCCTGTTACCTCGGTTTTTGCATTTGTTGTTTGGCATATTGGAGTTATTCTTTGGTTTCTTCGCTGTGGTGTTTTTTCTTGTTATACTATGACTCTAGATTAAGTGGACTCTCTGCTTTTGATGGAGCCTTAGAAGGTTGAGATGGGTGTGACCTGAGAGCTCTGTTTGGTTCCTCAGGGTTAAGGGTGTGCCTAAGGTGACACTCACAGGTTGGGCGTGGTAAATCTCTCTCTCTCTTTCTTTCTTTCTTTCTTTCTTTCTTCCTTTCTTCCTTTCTTCCTTTCTTCCTTTCTTCCTTCCTTTCTTTCTTTCTTTCTCTCTCTCTTTCTTTCTTTCTTTCTTTTTTTGATTCAAAAGGGAAGTAATTCCGCATAGCTGAACAGAATTGGATGTAGTTAGCAGGCAAATGATATACCCACAGGAGCCAGAGATTGGAAGCTCTTTCCAAAGGACCACACAGGGAATCTGTGCTGTCCTCAGTTTGGGCTCAAATTCTCCTGCAGTCACCTTGCTTATGACATATGTCCAAAATGGCGCCTGCTCTTTGTCTTGCTCACCTTTGAGAGGTGAGCAGAGAGAGAAACTCGTGTCCGTATCGGTCACTTTTTTTTTTCCTCTCTCTCTCTTCTATTTAGCCTGGTGAACTTTTCCCCACAGGGTTTCAAGTTTTGTTCCCTCTAGTTTCCTCTTTCCACTTGCCTGCTGGTGTCTCGGACTATTGAGATTCAGCTCACCTCGCATTCCAGCACTGGTGTGTTGAGTATGCCACTGGTGTCCCGAATTGTGGGCTCCCATGCTCTCCACACAGGTCCATGGTGAATCACTAGTTCCAGAAGAGTTTCCTCTGCTGTTTCTTCCCCTACTCTTCCTTGAACCTGCAGTATCTCCACTTTTGTTAAACTGTCTCTCCCCGGACTATCAGTGTGCTCCCTTCCTATTCCACCATCTTGCCACTCTCATTTCCATGGATTTCTTATCACATGGGTAATATGAAACACAAAATTGAACTGGCTAGGCTGGACCAGTGATGGTGGGTGTATGAGGGAGGGACACTGGGGAAGAGATGCATTGCACTGCATTTGGTGGTGTTCCCAGCACCAACTCTTTCTGGGATGCAGCTCTCCTTTGCACCAAGCCTTGGGGCACTCATGTTCTCACTGGGTCTTGCCCACCCTAGAAGCCAGGGACATCCGAAGGGAAGGAACAGGCTTTTTAGTTTTTTTAATTGATATTTGGAGATACAGGTAGATTCACAAGCAATTCTAAGAAGTAATAGAGACAGCCCCTGTACCCTTTACTCAGCTTGCTCCAGTGGCATCATCTTGTGATAGAAAACATCCCAGTGAGGGTCATGGACAGTGAAGCAGCCAAGACACAGAACATCTCCACTCCCTCAAGGTAAACTCCTGTTCCCACTTTTGTTCCCTCTTTAGGTCCCAGCTGCCATTTGTTTGCCCTCCATTTCCATAATGAATAAAAACATAACACAAGTAGGATCACCCAGTATGGAACTTTTTGGCCTTTATTCACTCTGTGTAATGCCCTGGAAATTCATCTAGATTCTTACATGTATCAGCAGTGCTTTGTTGTTGTTGTTGTTGCTGTGTAGCAATAGTTTACCCTTTGAGCAAATGGGTTGTTTTCAAATTTTGGACTATTTTGAATCAGACTGCTGTAAGTTTTTATGTAAAGTTAAATTTTCATTTAATTAGCATAAAAGTGCAAATGTGGGATCACTGAGTTGTTTAGCAGTCACAGGATTATTTGTTTTTAGAATCTGCCAAACCATGTTCCTTAGTGGGTGTGCCATTTTACATTCCTGCAGTCAGTGCTTCTCAGCATTCTTGCCAGTGGTTGGTGTTGTCGCTTTTCTTTATTTTGGCCACTATAATATGGTGCAATGATACCCTGTGATTTTAATTTGCATTTCTCTAAGGACTCATTTTGTTGGACATGTTTTCAAGTGCTATTTGATTTTTTTGTGGGACTGCACTAACATTTTATATTCTCCCATTTTGTAATACTAGTTTTTGAGTGTGCATCTTTGTATAACTTGTTTAGTGGTTACTCCAAAGATTATATATCAAACATTGTTGTCTACTTACTTCACCATTTTACCAATGTGAGGGAAGTCTAGGAAGTTTACTTCCCTTTTTACAAAAAGATTTACTTATTTAATCAAAAGGCAGAGTGATGGCATGGGGGGTGGGGGTAGGGAGTGGGGAGAGTTAGAGAGAGGGTGAGAGCAAGAGCAAGAGAGAGAGACCTTTCATCCCCTGATTTGCTCACCATGTGGCCACAGCAGCCAGTGCTGAGCCAGGCTGAAGCCAGGAGCTAGGAATTCCATCCTGGTCTCCCACATTGGTGGCAGGAACACAAGCACTTGGGCCCTCATCTACGCTATTCCGGGCACATTAGCAGGGAGCTGAGTCTGAAGTGGAGCATCTGGGACTTGAATTGTGTGCCCATGTGGGTTGCCATCATCTCAGTGGCAGCTCAACACACTGAGCCACAATGCTTACCCCGCTATCTCCCTTTTTGTGATTTTATTTTCCCTTGCTTATAATATAATTACCTTAAGTATTGCATCTACTTACATTTAGAACCACATCAGTGTGTGATAATTTTTGCTTCAGGGGATAGGTATTTGGCACAGTGGTTAAGATGCCACTTGGCCACTTGGGATGCCCACATTCCATACTGGAGTGCTTGGGTTTGAGGCTGAGCTGTGTTTCTGATTCCAGCTTCCTGTTAATGTCCAGAGGTAGCAAGTGATAATTCAAGTAGTTGGGTCCCTTCTTCCTTTGTGGATAACTTGGTTTGAGTTCTAGGTACGCTGACTTTGAGCTGGCCTAACCTGCTCTGGCTGTTGCAGGAATTTGGGGGAGTTACTCAACTGATGGAAGATCTCAATCCTCTCGTTCTCTCTCCCTCTCTCCTTCTCAATGTCTGTCTTTCAAACAAATTAATGTATTTAAAACAGTAAGATCCATAAGTCTATCAACTGATGACTGGATAAAGAAAATGTGGTATATACATATGATGAAATATTACTCAGCATAAGAATGAAATCCTGTCTTTTGCAAAAAATGGATGCAACTGGAGACTATTATGCTTAGTGAAATAAAGCAGTCCCCAAAAGGTAAATATCACGTGTTCACTCTGAAATGTGGTAATTAATATAGAATGCAAGAAACTGTATAAGAATGAAACTGCCTGTCCCTGTGGAACTGTGGTCATCAGTTCCTGTGGAACTGTTGTCTATTCCTGTGGAACTTGTCGGGCATTATATTTCGTGGTGCATTAAGTCTGTGAATCTAAAGTATATTGAAAGTATTTTACTGCAAAAAAAATAAAGGAAAAAAGAAGAAGGAAGGAGCAGGTATTAAGGGAAGGAGGGAGAAAGGAAGGAGGAAAAGATGATTATCTTTTTTTTTTTTTGACAGGCAGAGTTAGACAGTGAGAGAGAGAGACAGAGAGAAAGGTCTTTCTTCCGTTGGTTCACCTCCCAAATGGCCACTACAGCTGGTGCACTATGCCAATCTGAAGCCAGGAGCCAGATGCTTCTTCCTGGTCTCCCAAACGGACGCAGGGCCCAAGAACTTGGGCCATCCTCCACTGCCCTCCTGGGCCACAGCAGAGAGCTGGACTGGAAGAGGAGCAACCAGGACATAATCCAGCATCCCAACCTGGACTAGAACCTGGAGGGCCAGTGCTGCAGGCGGAGGATTAGCCTAGTGAGCCGTGGCGCTGGCTCAGGATGATTATTTTCTTATAATTGTATTTAAGAAGTACATGAAATCTGTTCTCTTCATGTTAATAAAAATTTTAAAAACTTCAACTGTCAAACACAATTCAGAAAACTCAAAAGAAGAAGGGAAGCTCATTATATTGACCATTACTGTGTGCTGTCTTCCGTCTTGATCTTTTATTATTATTATTATTATTATTATTATTATTATTATTACAGGCAGAACGGACAGAGAGAGAGACAGAGAGAAAGGTCTTCCTTTGCCATTGGTTCACCCTCCAATGGCCGCCGAGGCCAGCGCACTGCAGCCGGTGCACTGCACTGATCCAAAGGCAGGAGCCAGGTGCTTCTCCTGGTCTCCCATGGAGTGCAGGGCCCAGCACTTGGGCCATCCTCCACTGCACTCCCGGGCCATAGCATAGAGCTGGCCTGGAAGAGGGCCAACTGGGACAGAATCCGGCGCCCCGACCTGGACTAGAACCCGGTGTGCTGGCGCTGCTATTGAGCTGCGGCGCCAGCCAATCTTCTAGTATTATTTCTCTAATTGTTTGCTTTCAGTTTAGAGAACTTCTTTCAGCTATTCCTCCCTTAGGTCTGCTGCTGGCAGATCCTCCTAGTTTTCCTTCATCTGAGAATGTCCTTGTTTCCTGTTTATTCCAGAGGGATATTTCCAAAGGAGCAGGGTTCTGTGTTGATGATCCTCTTCTTTGTGCACGTGAAAAGTGGTTTGCCTCTCCCTTCTCACCTGAATGGCTCTGGTGGTAAACCCGTTGTGTTTGAGCTCCCCCTTTCCCCTGTAGGTAACCTGTACAATCTGCTGCTTTCAAGACTTTACTCCTAGTCTTCAGTTTAACATGTTTGACTGATTTGTCTTGGTATGGATTTTTTGAGTTTATCCTAGTTGGGGATGGCTCAGCTTCTGGAATCTGTAAGTCTATGTATTTTGTGAAATTCAGGAGTTTTTCAACAATCAGTCTTTCAAGTTCATTTCCAGGTTACTCTGTTTCTGCTTCCTTCTGGGATTGTGATGACACAAATGTTAGATGCTTTGTTATACTCCCACAGGTCTGTGAGACTCTGTTGTTTTATTTTTTCCAGTCTGTTTTTTTCATTATTCAGCTTGGATAAGTTCTCTTGTTCCATCTACTTCTTGCACGAATTCTTCTGTTCCCACCATTCTGCTGCCAGGCTCTCCATTGATTTTTTATTTCAGTTATTATATTTTTCTGTTCTAAGATGTATACTTGGTGATTCTTTATATTTTCTCTTTGCTGAGACTTTGGGGATTTTATTACATTATTTTCAATGTTATAATTATGCAGTGAACCCTTTACATGATGGCTCATTACTGTGTCAAGTAATTTTAGTATTTCTGTCATCTTGGTGTTGGTATCTATTTATTGCTTGTTTTCATAAAAATTTGGATTTTCATGGCTCTTGGTATGATGAGTGGGTTTTGACTAAAAACTTGATATTTTGGATATTGTGTTACAAGGTTCTGGATCCTGTTTAAGCCTTTCATTTTCATTTGGCTTCGTACAACTCTGCCCCAGCCAGAGAAAGGCATCTATGGTATAGCTGCAGTGAAATTGGAGAACTCCGAGTTCACTACTCAGCCTCTGCTAATGCTAATGTTACTCTGCTGCGGCTTCCAACATGACTCCTCTCCAGCCCTTAGATCACACCACCCTGGCTGGGAGGGATAAGAATGCCTACTTCATACTCCCTGAAAAACCTCCCTGTATGCTCCGGGCTGGGGCGGGAGATGGCCTCTTTACATCCAGTCAGGAGTAAAGTCTCAGCTGCCCACATAGACAGCACCGTAGGGCAGAGCATGGAGTGTCATTACTGCCCATAGGAGGGCAGGACAGGATCTCAGTCCTGTCTGATAACCATAGTGGAATGGGACTGTTGGGG
The DNA here is from genome assembly GCF_033115175.1 of Lepus europaeus. Classification (NCBI taxonomy): domain Eukaryota; kingdom Metazoa; phylum Chordata; class Mammalia; order Lagomorpha; family Leporidae; genus Lepus; species Lepus europaeus. The sequence goes on along the minus strand of NC_084843.1, from coordinate 79,429,052 downwards.
ACCTTCTGTCAGACAGAAAACCAGGTTCTCTGCTCAGCCTTTCCTGCAGGGTTTGGGATGAGTCTGCAGTTTTCTCTGTGGTGTTTGGTGGCAGTAGAGCAGTTTTGTGGCATGCTTTTCTGCTTTGCTAGGCTTCCTGTTTCCTGATCCTTTAAGCAGAGAACTTTGGAAGTTTTTTTTGTTTTGTTTTGTTTTGGTTTGTGTTTTTTTGTTGTTTTTGTTTTGTTTTGTTTTTTGGTCTGTGCTCATTGGCAGTTGTAGGCTACTGTCTTCTCCAGCACCAAGTCTGGGTAGATGAAGCAAAGAGAAAACCCAAGGAACACTGTCATTCATTGAGAGCCAAAGTCTGTAGCCCGTCTGCCTTCTTTTTTTCAACTTTGAGAGTCTTCTTGTGTTTGCTTTGTATGTAATGTGCAGGACTTCTAGTTGTACCTAGTGGGAGAGTAGAAAAAATTATGACAGTATCATCATGCTTTCTGCATAGTGACTTTACAATGCATTTTAACATCTGTTCCGCAAGGTCTCTCATTAGTCTTCTTTATGCGTTTCTTGAATACTATCAGCCTATTTCATATTTTCTGAAAGACCATTTTATATTGTTTCAAAAGAACAACCACAAACTTGGAACTTCAATTAGAGTTGAGTCAAATATGTTTATATATTTATATCAATTATGGGAGGAATCATGATTTTGTGATCCGAACATATGTAATGTTCCATTTCTTCCTATTTGATTTTATGTCCTGTAAGATCTGGTAGTTTTCTTATGTTAGGTTGAATACTTTTTATTGTTAAACTTGTTCTGAAGAAATCTATTATATTTATTTTTACCATGAATTGATAACAGCCATGCACCATTTATAAGTAAGGAGGGGTTCTGAGAAATGTGCCATTAGGAGTTCTGGTCATTGTGTGAACACGGTAGAGTCTATTTACACATATACGAGATGCACAAGGCTGCTGGCAGCAGAGCATGGCCTGCTAGTTCACAGCAAATGTTGTTTATGTAATTAGAAGGAGTGCACTCTAAAATAATGATAAATAGTGCAACATAGTAAATACACACAAGAGTGAGCTTGTTGTTTATTATCATTATCAAATATTATGAGCTGTCAGAAGGGGTTTCAAAAAGTCAGAGACATTGAATTAAAGGAGAATATGAATTTTCCATGAACTTTTGGAAGTCCACTCATACATGATTGTATATGTTATACTGGCAGTGCAGTGGCTTGATTTACACCAGTGTCACCACAAACAACTGAGTGGTGCTATGTGGGACATTACAAAATCTACAATGTCTGTAACTGAAGGAATTTTTCAGCTTCATTATAATCTTAGGGGCCCATTGTCATCTATGCAGCCTGTCTGATGGAGATCTTTTTATGTCACACATGATTGTATTTTCTCTCCATTTATATCTACTATAGATGCGATTTGTTTTTTTAAAAAAATATTTACTTATTTGCTTATTCAAAAGCCAGAGGGACAGAGAAGGAGGGAAGAAGAGAGGGAGAGAGAGAGGGAGAGAGGGAGAGAGGGAGAGAGGGAGAGAGAGAGAGAGAGAGAGAGAGAGAGAGAGAGAGAAAGGTTTTCCATCTCCTGGTTTACTCCCCAAATGCCTGTAACAACCAAGGCTGTGTCACACTGAAGCCAGGAGCCAGGAACTCCTTCCAGGTCTCCTATGTGGCTGATAGCCCATGTACTTGGGCCATCACCTGCTGCTCTCCCAGGTGTGTTAGCAGGGAGCTGGATTAGAAGTGGAACAGCTAGCGCTTGAACTGGCACTCCAATATGTAATGTCACACCACCCCTGATGTTACTGATTTTGTATATGTATCTTATACATGGCCATCATTAACAAATACCCTTGCCAATTTTATCGGCTTTCCATATAATTTTTGGATTTACTAGGCAGGCAATCATATCATCATTTTAATCATTTTCTTCTAATATTTATAGCAGTGTTTATTGCTTCATCAGTTTAGTGGTCAGACAACTGAAAAGAATGCCTATATCAGTGTGGGAATGGTTGAATAAATGTTGATTGGTCTATAAATAGAATGCCAGCTGCCTGTGGAAAGCAGTGAACTTGGGTAGATTTCATCTGTGAAGTGCAACACAAGAAAAGCAACGTGAGAAAAAGCAAAATGCAGCAATACAATCTCATTTTTTTCTGGAGCACTGGGAAAGTACATGTGTGCAGTTGTATGTATGATATCTGTGTGTATGATTATATAAACAGAGGGGAAGCTAGGAAACGATAGCAGTCAGTCTATCTTGGCAGTGGTTGATGAGAAGAAAAAGATAAGCAGAAACAACATAGCCTGTCTTGCCATGAGCTGGTTCTCACCATGGAAACAGCACATATGATAGAGTCCCGTTCATGTTAAATCACACACAGATTTGTTAAGAGAGCCCTGACGTGATGGTCAAAGCAGTGTCGGGGTGCTGGTGCTTTCCAGTGGATTTCACATGTAATTGTCATTTTTTGGTTTCTATGAATTATTCAAAATGTTTAAGGTATATTATAGAATCCTAAAATACAAGATAGGCTTCTTTTTTTCATGGTAGAAATTTAACACACAAAAGCAAAGTGCCATAAGGGCATCTCTGTATAAGAAATCAACCTGTTCTTTTGCAAATCCGTGTTACATTGATGAATAGCAGCAGCCGCAGTGCAACCCAGAGAATTCATTAGAATATTCCTGAATAGAGTTCAGCACTGTGGTGTAATGGGTAAAGCCATTGCCTACAGTGCCAGCATCCCATAAGGGTGCCGGTTCCAGTCCCAGCTTGTCTACTTCTGACCCAACTCCTTGTTAATGCAGTAAAAGATGGGCCAAGTGCTTGTGCTTCTGCACCCATGTGGGAGATCCTGAAGGAGCTTCTGGCTCCTGGCTTTGGCTTGGCCCAGTTTCAGCTATTGGAGCTATTTGGGAGATGAAGCAGTGGATGGAAGAGTCTCTCTCTCTCTCTCTCTCTCTCTCTCTCTCTCTCTCCAATTCTGCTTTTAAATAAACAAGTAAATCCTTTATATAAAAAGGAGAATATTCCTGAATTGAAGATCCAACTTTCCAGTAGTCTTTTGGAAGGATGAGAGCCTCTGCAGCCTAGAATTCTAGAAAATGGGAACTTAGGGACAGTTTCTCAGCTCTGCTCTATTTTTCCTCGGGGGGTGCACTGTAAGATTCAGTCTTAAGTGAGAGATTTCAGTTGTTGAAGTGTGTGTTGTCAAATGCACACGTGTCCAGAGAGGCTGAAATTCCTTGGTTTGATATTGCTGAGGTTGTACAAACTGGGGAAAGGGAACACTTTCCTAAAGAGATGGGAATACAAGTGTCCCAAGAAGGGCTAATGGGCCTGAGAAGACAGGAGAGAACTGAGGGGTGTCTGTACAGGGGGTGTGGAGGTCGCCTGAGCCCGGGCCCTGGGACAGGGTGCCCACAGCCTAGTCTGTGTCCCTCTTGACTTTCTCTTTCCTCCCACATGCACCAGGGGCCTGCCGCTTTCCTTTCCACACCGCACGTTTGCAGGACTCCTTCTCCTTCAGGCCTCACCGACTCTGCCACTCTTTTCCCTGCACATCCATCTTGCTTGTGGGAGTTCAGGTTCACTTCTTCCAGTGGACACAGTGGGACAGCAATAAATCCAAATAGAGTAAAAAGATGAAGATGCATTATAAACCATCTCAGTAAAAGGGATAAATGACCTGAAGAAAGTCAGGTGTAAAGAAGAAATGCCGGGTCGGCACTGCAGCTCACGAGGCTAATCCTCCGCCTGCAGCGCTGGCACCCCAGGTTCTAGTCCTGGTCCGGGTGCTGGAATCTGTCCCAGTTGCTCCTCTTCCAGCTCTCTGCTGTGGCCCAGGAGGGCAGCAGAGGATGGCCCAAGTGCTTGGGCCCTGCGCCCGTGTGGGAGACCAGGAGAAGCACCTGGCTCCTGGCTTCAGATCAGTGCGGTGCACCAGCTGCAGCACACCAGCTGCAGTGGCCATTGGGGGGGTGAACCAATGGAAAAAGAAAGAACTTTCTGTCTCTCTCTCTCACTGTCCACTCTGCCTGTAAAAAAAAAAGAAAAGAAAAGAAATGGCACAAAGAATTCAACTTTCCTTGGACTGCCATGGGCCCTAGGGAACGCGGACAAAGGGACTGACTACTGGATGCAGATCTTTATCCCTGTTACTCCCTGGTAGCAGGTGGAGCAACACCTGCTGAGCCTTGCACCGACCACCCAAAGCAAGTCAAGGGGATTCTAAGAGAGGAAAGCCTCTTGACACGGTGGAGGTGCACAGGTGAGAGTCCTGTTTATCAACCTGGATTGGCTTAGAGCAGCACCACTTATTCTCTCCCAGATACCAGTCTGCTGGGGTGAATGAATCTGCCTCTTACCTCAGGTGTGCATGTGACCTGGGGCACCTCAGGTGTGTTCCACTGTGGCCCAGGGAGCAGCCGCAGGAGGGAAAGTTTTCTTATGGATAACAGCTCAAGCTGTTGTTTGCAGGGCATCTGCTAACAATTCATTGGCCAAGAGCTGAGCCCCTTCAGGGCACTGGGTGTTCCCACTCCCAAGAAGGTTGGCCATGGATGTTTTTGAATAACCTTAGAAACCTGAGCTGCATTGGGTTGAACTGCTACCTGTGGCATCCTACATGAGCAGTGGTTCAAATCTGGCTGGTTTTGTGATCCAGCTCCCTGCTAATCTGCAAGGAAAAGCAGTGTTGGGTGGTCCAAGTGCTGGGGCTCCTGCCACCCACATGGGAGACCCAGATGGAGTTCCAAGCTCCTGGTGTCAGCCTGGCCCAGCCTCGGTTGTTGCAGCCATTTGGGGAGTGAACCAACAGATGGAAGATCTCTTTTTGCCCCCCACCTCTAATTCTGCCTTTCAAATAAATAAATCTTAAAATAATCGAAATTCGGTGCCTGCAGAATCTTACCTGGGTATGTCTGGCATAAAAGGGAGAAGTCTGGATCTGCCTGTGAAGGGTTAGCCATCATTGTCGTGGAGCAGCAGCGTCACACATGGTTGGGATTTTCTATGTTATTTTCCACATTTCATACACTTATAATGTCATGTTTTCATAATCAGAACACACACATGACAGAGAAAATGTCTTCTGAGAAGCCTTGTCCTTCTCAGCTGAGGGAAGCAAGAACAAGACAGCCTCGATGGAGGGGATGAGGGCTGGGACTTTGGTTTTTAATCCCAGTGGTTTGCAGAGGAAAAGCGAATGCTGCAAAACCCGCCTTGTTTTCTAAGCTCCTTCAATTCTGAGGTCAGGGCAGAGGCTAAAGAGCTGCTGTTTATAAGACATTGACTTTTATTCAGGCCGAGTGACAGGAAACTCTTGGAGGAATGAGTGACTGGGTCAAGGATGCTCACTGTCTTTTTGGATTCCTCTGCTCTGCCTGGGCCATCTGCAAAATGCCAAGGCTGAGTGCAGTGATCGGTGAGATCCCTTGCACATGTCACTTCCAGCAATTCCAACATTCTAGCAGCTCAATTATCTCCAGATCTAATACCTTAAAAGACGCACCCCAAAGGAAGAGTTCTAATTCCCTCCCTGGCCTCGTGCTGATGTTTTTATGGTAGAAGCACATGTGGGAGCTTCTTTATTATTGTTTCCCAGTTGCACAAATATTAATATGTATTGTGGAAATTTAAAAACACAAAGAGGATGGGCATTTGATGTAGCAGTTGAGTCACTCGCTGTTTGGGAGCCCCTCATCCCATATAGGAAGGCCTGGGGTGGAGTGCCCATTCCACTTCTGATTCTGTCTTCCCACTCGTGTACAGGAAGCATTAATGGGAGGAATCAGTGATGGCTCAAGTGCTTGAGTCCCTACTACCCATGTGGGAGTCCTGAATTGAGTTCTAGGCTCCTAGCTTCAGCTTGACCCAACCCCTGCTATTGCATGCTTATGAGGACTGAATCCGGCACCCCAACGGGGACTAGAACCCAGAGAACTGGCGCTGCAGGTGGAGGATTAGCCTAGTGAGCTGCAGCGCCGGTCCACTGTTAACTTTTATAATACATTTCCAGTATTTTTCCATTGCATGTGTACCAGGACTATTTTGAACAACTATTTATTTATTTGAAAGGCAGAAAATGAGAGAGACATAAATCTTTTATCCACTGGTTCACTCCTTAAGTGCTTGCAACTTCTGGGCATGGGCCAGGCTGAAACCAGAAACCAGTAACCTCTCCTGGTCTCCCATATTAGTGACAGGAATTTGAACCATCATCTGCTGCTCCCAAGGTGTGTTTGCAGGGGGATGGATCAGAAGTGGTAGCCAGGACTCTAATAAGTACTATAATAATTAGTTGGTGATATCTCAAGTGGTGGCTGAACCTGCTGTGCCACATGCCCTCCCCTGAACTGACCTCAGGTTTTTTTTTTGTTTGTTTTATTTTACAAGTTGTGATATTTCCCATACAATTATCTTCTAATTATTATTTTAATAATTACTAAACTAATATTTTTTTTGTCAGGCAGAGTGGACAGTGAGAGAGAGACAGAGAGAAAGGTCTTCCTTTTGCCGTTGGTTCACCCTCCAATGGCCGCCGCGGTAGGCGCGCTGCGGCCGGCGCAGTGCGCTGTTCCGATGGCAGGAGCCAGGTGCTTATCCTGGTCTCCCATGGGGTGCAGAGCCCAAGGACTTTGGGCCATCCTCCACTGCACTCCCTGGCCACAGCAGAGAGCTGGCCTGGAAGAGGGGCAACCGGGACAGGATCGGTGCCCCGACCGGGACTAGAACCCGGTGTGCTGGTGCCGCAAGGCGGAGGATTAGCCTGTTGAGCCACGGCGCTGGCCTAAACTAATATTTTAATAATTACTAGACTAATAACTTCTAAACTAATATTTTAATAATTTAAAAAATTTTCTTCATGGATTACATTATCAGTAATCCATTTTTTGACCTTTATGTGTTTTCAGTGTGGGGAATGGATGAAGAGTTTGAACAGCCTGGGTTTAAATACTGGATCTAGGATTCCTTACAGAGTGTGTGACTGGCCAGAGGTCCTGACACCTTTAAGACTCAAATGGAAACACAGCATCTACTATCTATGGTAGCTTTCTTGTGAAGATGAAATAATACTGGTTATGACACAGGTCAGTGTCCCAATCATGCGTCCCATGCTTGCTCCCCACCCTGTCTTCTGCCTTCATCAGCGGCTTCACTTTCCACAGAGGACCCTCCAACTCTCTCTGTGGAACCAGAAAAGGAAGGCTGCAAACACTTGGCAATTAGATCCTAGTATTTCTGATTTGAGTAAAAGATATGTATACATACATACACACATATGTATAAACCTATATATATTCTTATAAAAGGTAAATATATATATGTATATATATACATATGTATATATATGTTCATTCTTGTGAGGTGATTGCACTTGTCCTCAAGCTGGGTACAATACAACATGAGTTAACAAGGTGTTTGGGTATCCCCAGCGTCAGACATCCCTGTGAAGCCAGCCAGGGGCCATATGCCTTTTGCATTTCTCTATGGAGAGGACATGCAGTAGATGAGGGGACCCAGAGTACCCACAGATCCTTGTATAAGGGACTCTTGTGTCGCTAGCTGCTCAGCCTCCAAATGACCCATCCTTTATGAACAAAACCCTGTAGGGCAGCCTAGAACATGTTTGATCCCTAGCCCCTGTCCCTTAGAGGCTGGTGGTGACATGAAGGACAAGCTGTCCCCTGTAAAGGAGGGGGCTTTACCGAAACAGTCCTGTTCTCACATGGAGCAGAGCTCAGCTGTGCTGCACATACAGTGTCTCTAACAGAGCAGGCGATAGGCTTAGCAAGTAACATCCTGCTTGGACACCTGCATTCCACATTGGTGATCCTGGGTTTGTGTCCTGCTGATGCAGACCCTGGGAGGCCACAGGTGCTGACTCAAGTAGCTGAGTCCCTGCCACCCACATAGGAGACGGACATTGGGTTTCAGGCTTCTGGCTTTGAGCTGACCCAGCCCTGGCTGTTGTGGGAATTTGGGAAGGCAACCGATGGGTACAAGAACTCTCTTGTGTGTCTATCCATGTCAGATACAATTTATGAAAACCTGCTATGGTGCCTCATAGTGCAAGGGCTCAGTGTACCTGAGTACAAGATGGTGGCACTAGATAATGTCTAAATTAAGCTAATGAATGTATCCCTTACCTCACCTACCTGTCATTTTTTTTTTGTAGTGAGGAAATTTAAAATCTATGATCTAAGCAATTTTCAAGTAGGAAATAAATTCTTTAAGCTAATTTCTTACAAGTATAATTACCCTTTTAAGTTTGGGCAGTTTTAAGGCTTTTAAGAAATATACACTATTTTGCCCTCAGAATGATTTCAGAAATTTACACTGTTTTCATGTGTTTTTACCAAAATTAGGATAAAATACATAGCTAAATTCCACTATTATGATTCTAAAATTAATATTTACATGCTTACTGAAACAGCACCCAATTTTTTAAAAAAATCCAGTGCATTTTTCTACAAAATGAGCTCTGCATCATTATTTTTAATGCAAGCTAGCATTCCATGGTATCATAGTGTTTGATGTAGCCAGTTCTTTATTAATTAGGTCAAATCTGTTATTTTGTTATGTGCTAAATTTTACAGTGAGTGTTGAACATATATCTTCATAAATTTGTTCAATTATACCATCAGTATAAATTTTAGAAATGAACTTGCAGAGTTAAAGGATAGTCAAGGGGCTGGTGTTGTGACGCAGTGGGGTAAGCCACTACTTGTGATGCTGGCATCACACACTGGAATGCTGGGTTGAGTCCTGGCTACTCTGCCTCATCCAGCTTCCTGCTAGTGTGCCAAGGAAGGCAGCAGAAGAAGGCGAAGATGGCCTAGGTGTTTGGACCCCACCAGCCATGTGAGAGATCTGCATAGAGTTCCTGGCTCCTGGCTATACCCTGGCCCACACTTCGCTTCTGTGGCCATTTGAGGAGTGAACCAGTGGATACAAGATCTCCCTCTCTCTCTCTCTGCCTCTACCTTTCAAAAAAATTTTTTTTAAAAAATAATCTTTAAAGAATAAAAATAGGCTGCCGCCACAGCTCACTAGGCTAATCCTCTGCCTGCAGCTCCGGTACCCCGGGTTCTAGTTCTGGTTGGGGTGCCGGATTCTGTCCCCATTGCTCCTCTTCCAGTCCAGCTCTCTGCTGTGGCCCGGGAGGGCAGTGGAGGATAGCCCAAGGGCTTGGGCCCTGCACCCACATGGGAGACCAGGAGGAAGCACCTGGCTCCTGGCTTCGGATTGGTGCAGCGTGCTGTCCATAGCAGCCATTTGGGGGGTGAACCAACGGAAGGAAGACCTTTCTGTCTCTCTCTCTGTCTAACTCTGCCTGTCAAAAAGAAAAAAAAATAAAGGATAGGCAGTCTTAGAACATTCTGTTTTAAACCTACTCATTATCAGATCACTCCTAAAAAGGCTATGCTAACTTTGCCTCCTGCTAGGAGTAACCAATTCTAAATGACATTGATGACATTGATTATTGTTATTTTTAGCTTTGCTTTTTTTTTTTTGGATCAAAAGGTACAATGTTTAACAACATTTAAATATTTATATTGCTATTTTTGCTAAATTTTATTTCTTAATTTGTTGATAACTTTGGTATGTTTTGTTTATAAGCCATTGACATTGGTCTCCTAGGGGATTTCCTGTATTTCTTTCTACTTTTTAAACTGAGATTCTGTTTGGTTTGCTGTGTATACTATTAATATTGCATTAATCATTATATATAAGCAATTTAATAGCATATATTAGTATATTTCTATGTGTTAGGTTATTTTTCATATGTATTTTAATTTCACGAGCTTTTCATGTGACTCTTACCTGTCCTTCAGATGCCAAGCTCAGAATGTTCTTATCCCTAGATTACAGTTTTTCAAGTTATCTTAAAATTTTATTTCCTTTATTTGAATCTTGAATTTCTCTGGAATCATTTAGATGAAAGCTAGAAGATCAGAACCTAATTTTGGGGGGCATTTAATTGAGTAATTTTATTGAAATAAAGATGTGTCTGTTTACGCTGAAAAAGAAATGTTCTCGTTGGCACTTTGCTGGGGACAGCACCTTTGAAATTAAGGCTGTGGTGCTGCTACGCAAACAGTCAGATCTCAGTGCCAGCCTCCTCCTCAGCACAGGCCATGAGGATGGCAGATGGGGAGTCCTCTGTGCTTCGCAGAAGCTCCCACTTGTGCTCTGGCTTCTCGATCCTCCTGGGAATGCCAGCTCTACCCCTAGCTCTTCAAATCTGGAGGGACAGTTTCTTTATTCAAGTTATTGAGGTTCTGACTGACTCTTTAGTGTTAAAAAGGAGTAGCTCAGGTGCCCTGCCCTGCAAATATCTAATCCTTCAAAGTTTACCACGGAGGAGGTATCATCTCCACCAGCTCACATCCCAGTGCAGGCAATAGGTACATGACTGACAGTACTGACTGGCACTTGTCATCAGGGCCGAACTGTAATAGCTGCACACAACTGTGGGGTGCATCAGTACAAACCCCCCAAAACAGGGAAGGAAGAAACTGTGTGCTAAATAGAACATTCTTCCATTGGATGAATCTAGTAACCTGTTGAAGGGCTGCAGTGGAAACATACTGAAAATGAGGGTGATCAGCAGGGCAGCATCGTGCAGAAGCACTCCATAATTCCCTAGCTCCTTGGGTCCCTTCACTGCAGTGAAGGTATCATTCAGGAACACAGAAATACAGCGTCCAGGTGAAAGGCATGAGCAGTGCTTCTCTGTGGCCCCACCCCCACCCCCATTATGTTGAATGGTTAACCAGAATCTAATTTCATTTTGTCCAAATTTACTCAGTTTTCCTGTCACCAATTATAATAAATAATACATTGTTTATACATTTGAGATCTGCCTGTATCATGGGCTAGGTTCCATTTTGTCTGCTTTAGAAATCTGAGCTCATGTCCTTTGTCCTGTTTTCAGTGTGTGCACCCTGATTACTTGGGTTAAATCACTGAGGCTTTTAATGTGGCCTGAAATATGTGCTCTTTCATTACTCTTTGTGAACATTTCTTCTATTTTCATACAAATAAACGTGATTCCAGTACAAATCAATATCCCCATTTTAATGTTGTTGAAAATTATGATGAATTTATAGATTAATGTAAGAGAAAATGACATTTTTGCAATTGTGTCTTTCCTTCCAGGAACATATGAGGTCCTAAAATTACATTCGTTAGACATGTGTCATTTCTTTCAGGTAAGTCTTGTTAAATTTATATTAGGCCATGCTATTCGTTGCATAATATCAAAATTACTTGATTCTTAATAGCACCAGTTTGTGAGTATTGATATAAAAGCCTTTTCTTTTGTAAAGATTACTTTTGTAACCTAAAATGATCCTTAATTATCATCATACATTTTAAGCTGCTAGTTTTAATTTCTTTTTTAAATTAAAAAAAAAAATTGTTAAGGTAAACACATTTCATGTATTTCATGGATACAGATTTAGGAGCACACTGGTACTTTCCACCCTCCCCTCCCTCCCACCCATGCTCCCACCCTTCTTCCTCCTTTTTCTTTTATTTCCTCTCTTAATTTTTATAATGATATACTTTCAATAAGTGAATAGTTCAACAAAAATACAAATTACACAAATGCTGTTCCTCAACAGTAGAGACAAGGGATGTAAACAATTATCGAATCTTAAATGTCAGTTTCACTCCTATGTGTTACATGTTTGGTACACAAATGTACACAGATCTGGTAAAATATATATTTGTCCTTCTGAGACTGGCTTATTTCACTAAGTATAATGGATTCCAGTTGCATCTACTTTGTTACAAAAAGCAAGATATCATCCTTTTTATTGCTGAGTAGTATTTCATAATGTATATGCGTAACAGTTTTTCTTTATCCAGTCATCAGTTGATAGACATCTGGGTTAATTCCTAGTAAGCAATCATACTTGCAAATCATGATAATTTGGGTCATTTTGACTTCTAATTATACATTTTTCCCCTTTGTGGCATTAGCTAGAGGTTCTAGGACAAAAAAAAAATTCTAGTGATGCTAGGATTCCTTCTTGCTTCTTGATTTATTAGCATGCTTCAAAATATGAACAATTTTTTCTATGGATTCTGATTTTCTTCATTGACATTTACCTATTATTTTCCCAGATCCACTGAGAGATTCATGCATTTTTCTTCCTCTTAGGTGATGAGTTAAATAATATATATTTCTATTAAATTATCATTGAATTTCCGGATAAGGTCTTTATTATTTTTTGACTCTGTTTTATATTATGCCACAGGATTCAATTTTATCAGACTTGGTTTATGATGTTACAATTTACAGCAATTTTACCATTTTATTCCTCCTCTTCTTTCTCCTCCTCCTCATGCATGAATAAGTATTATCAGACATAAGCTGAATGCATAAAATATCTTAAAATGTACTTATATAATTTTTACCTTTAGCATTATTCTTAAGGTATGTGTCATTATTTTACTTCAGGAAAATGATTTAGAAAAGTTAAGTGTCCAAGTCATAAAATATTTCTTTGCAATAGAGCAAAAATTTTAATGTAGTTCCAATTAATTTCTAAGCCTCTGATTTTAATCATTTCATGTATCCTTTATTTTTAGTGGAAAGATTGGTACATACATTATTTCTTAGTGCTCTCTTTGTCAAATTTTATTATCAGGGTTGGGCTCATCTAGTAAAACAAGTTGAAATCCCTTCAGTCTTTTGCAATGTTATTAAATATTTTAAATATTAAATTAAAAATTTCCCCTATATCTGAAAATATATTTACTTTATTGTTCCAGAGTGTGTATTTTCATTTTTCCTGTATCAAACTTGTTTGATTTTACACATTTTATTGGCTTTGTAAAAGAAAAATACTCTGTATATCAGTTATAACATTTTTCTCTGTTTTGGTTTAAGAATTATGTCTTAGCTTCTTGGATTAAATACTCATTTCATTAACTCTCTAAAATAATCATGAGACCAAACAAAGCTCATGTTTTTATCCTTCTTCCGATGTCCTACTGAAAAGACCCTACTCCTGTAACAGGGATAAATGCACACAGTCAATAAAGCACAAAATATGTCAGAAATTCAGTGATCAAGGGAGCATGTGACAGTAGGGAAGGGTTGGTGAGTAGGAAGGAAAGCCCTCTAGGAGTTTAGGGGAAGGATTCTACCCTACCTCACACACATGAACATGGATTACAGAGCAAATCCATTAAACCATGACATAAATGTTCTCACATGTGTCTCTTAGTACCACACGATCTTTGACAATTCATTTGTCCAGCGAACAGTATAAACAATGAGAAAAGTGAACTCAAGAAAACAGAAATTGAAAAAATATACATTAGTAAATTTTAAAGATCAGATTACCATTAAAAACATTTGAGAACAACAACAAAAATCCCACAGGTAAAACAATGATCACCAAACTAAATTAAAATTTCAGCAGAAGTAGTGAGTATTACATAACCAAACCAAAGAAACAAGAAACAAAACACAAAGGATAGAACTACATATCTAGCCTAATGTTTTGTTACCCTTATGCCAAATGTTCTCATTCCTCTCCCCATGGGCCCTCTGCAGATCACTTAAGTAACTTGATAATACTTTGCCTGTCTGACAAATGCCTCTCTGTCACCAGACAGGCACTTGATGTACTTTGGTCAGCAAAAAGTGAGTGGACTTAATGAGTGTGATGCTGAACCAGGACTTTGACCACCTGTTGGGCCCACTCTCTTCTCTTTGCTTCTCTCTGAAGACAGTCATGGAAAACCATATGGGGCTGCTCATTCAGCCCAGGGCTATCTACAAGTAACCTGGGGCAGCTGATGTTCACATAGCACAGGGAAATAGAATCCTTTCGTATTAGAAGCACTGAAATGTCGGGATTGTTTGTTATCACAATGTTTGGTAGTCATCTGGCTTATTCTTCAAGATTGAGTAATTATCCCAAATTCAGGGGGAAGCATAAAAATGAATGAGTATGAATTTTAAAGATAAAACTTGAAAGACAGGTGGGATAAGAATCCAGAACACATGGGGAAGGAGTTCAAAAGCATATTGTGATTAAATTGGAAGCACAAGAAGGGTGTGCGTCAATCAGGGAATGATTACATTCTATAGAACAGTAAATATTTCTACTGTGAAATGTGTCACTATTGTTCCCTTATTTTTTATTCAATGCAAATTTGCAGATTTCTTCTTTCAATTCCAGAACATTTTTGCTGATTACCTCTGAAGCTCAAGCGTGTAGAACAATGAGTGATACCAAGTTAGTTCTTTTTGAAGCATCTAAAGGAAAATTACTATTTTTCAAGATAATTCTGAGAAGTGCATGGAGATCATTCACCTCCTTTCTGTCTTATTGGTCCCTTGTTCCTGGCAGAAAACCAAAGCCCCCTGCTTTGTCCTGAATGTGCACCCCACAACACATGAGTTCCCCTCACGGTTCCCATGTTGGAAGTTAATTGCCAATGTTGTAGTGTAAAGAGGTGGGCCCTTAGGGTGTGGTTAAGTCCTGACAGTGAGGCTCTCGCAGATGATGGACCGCAGGGGTGGAGGGAGCGGGTGCTGCCTTTCCCCATGCTGAGGGCACAGCAGTGAGGCATCGTCCTGCAAACCCACGGCAGCCCTCACTGGACACGCCAAACCTGCGCTGCCCTCACCGCTGCTCCCCTGCTCCAGCACTGTGAGGAGTGAATTTCTATTTTTTGTGAATCACCCACCCTCAGGCATTTTGTTAGACCAGCACAAGCATACGAAGCTCTCCTTGGTTTTCTGAGTTGGAAGGGGTACGGGAAGATAGCTTCAGAGCCTTGACTTTCTCCAGAGAAATAGGCAGGTTCTTCTTCACGCCCTGCTGCCAAGGCAGGAAAAGGGAAAGCTCATCCAGTGAACTGTGCTTGAGAAATCAGTTCTTTTGCTTTCTGTAGATCTGTTGTAATACAGGTTTAAAAACTAGTTATTTAAAAGTAAAAACCAAGGCATACTGGAGTTCTTGCTTCTATTATTTCAAAGTGCAGCAGGGTCTGTACTGTGGTGTAGCAGCACCCCCTGCAGTGCCAGCATCCCACATGGGCACTGGTTTGAGTCCTGGCTGCTCCACTTCCCATTGATTTCCCTGTTAATGTGCCTGGGAAAGCAGGAAAAAATGGCCCAAGGGCTTTGACCCCTGCCACCCATGTGGGAGACCTGGATGAAGCTCGTGGATCCTGGCTTCCGACTGCCCCAGCTCTGGCTTTGCGGCTGTTTGGGGAGTGAACAAGTGGATGGAAGACCTCTCTCTCTCTCTCTCTCTGTCTCTCTGTCCTTCAAGTAAACAAATAAATCTTAAAAAAAATAAGACAATGCATCATATACCATCATCTCTCAGTTGATAAGGAAAAAAAAGAGCACTTGATTTTTAAGATAAAAACACATTTTCTTCTAAGTAGCAAGCATATGAGGGCACTTCAAAAACTTCATGGAGGGGCCAGCACTGTGGTGTATTGGGCTAAGCCTCTGCCTGCTGTGCCAGCATTCCTTATGGGTACCCATTCATGTCCCAGCAGTTCCTCTTCTGATACAGCTTCTGCTGATGGCCTGAGAAAGCAGTGGAAGACAGCCTAAATGCTTGAGTCATCAGAAATCTGTGAGTGATCATAGCTTGTCACTCCAGACCTCTGCCTCACAGGCAACAGTTGATGACTTGGGGAGAGAGAGCTCCGACAGTGAAATTGCAGACAACACAGCAATGCCTGGTCAGCCACCCCCCCCCCAAATACCTGTAGGATAAACACAGAAGACCTCAAGGTAATAACCCACACGAGGTCATCCCATCCGCACCCAGTGAGAATCCCCATGTTTGTGGCAGTCCCAAGGCACCCCAGGCTCTCAGGGCAGCCACTAGACCCCATCCCACCTGCATGTTTGCTGTTAATATAGGAGCAGACGCACAATTCAGATCCTGGATTCCAACACCTGTAGAAAGGCTTCTGCTAACCAAGGGCCGAGGATATGCTGTGTCTTTCCCGAGAATGCAGGACAGCCCATTTGGGTCCTAGCCAGAAACATCAAGCCTGCAACTGACAGTCAACCAGAACCAGCTGAACAAGACTGAGAGTCCGTCTTGTTAGTAGACGCACCTGCCCTATCATCCTATCCTGAGGAACTGCCCATAGTCACATGCATTACTGTTTTATACCCACTAGCTCTGGTCAGCCACTCAAACAGCCACAGCCTGTGTGCAGTCATGCCATTCCTGATTACCATTGTTCCTCATTCCTACCCCTTCTGAGCAAGCACTCCTGTGGTCTCCTGTTTTGAGCGCTGGTTAGTCAATGACGGGTAAGATCCCCTGGGGGACAACCTAAGACAGGCACAGCTGCGTACGGAAACCACATGGAAACGGGGTCAACAATGGTATGGCCAAGAAACATGCCTCCCGTTGCTCAAAAATAAACGAAATGGGGGAAATGTGGTGGAATGAGAAGGCCATGCCAAGATGGCCACTGGCAAGTGAGCGTCAGTTACTCAGGAATGGCTTTGAAACTCACCTGGCAATGGAGCCTGCCTGGCAACAGGCTGTGATTGAATGGCTTTGGAAACCACATGGCAACAGAGCCTGCCTGGCAACAGGCTGTGATTGGATGGTTTCAGATACTGCCTGGCAACAGGTTGTGATTGGTTAGGGCATAAACTGCCCCTTGACCGGATTGGCTGCCTTGGCTATTTAAACTGCTGTACCTACTGAAATAGATGAGTTTGCAGGCTGCTCGCCTCTGGCCTGCTTTCACCCAACTCCCAGGGTCTGTGTGGTGACTCTGCACCTCTTGCCCCCACCACGCTCCTCCTCTCAGAAGAAATCCACAGCAACACCTTCCTAGTGTTTACATGTCTCAATTGAACATAGCTGTGCTTGAAATCAGACTCTTCCTTGATAAGGTGTTAAATGGAAGAATCTATGAGAAGAAAACTGAGAAGAAATTTGGGGAAATATCTAGCAAGCTAATGCTCTGGTTTTATTTTACTTTGTAAGTTTTATTTTCTTTATTTGAAAGAGTGCAAAGGAGATCGGAAGAGACAGAGAAAGAGATCTTCCATCCACTGATTCACTCCCTAAATGGCTACAATGGCAGGGGCTGTACCAGGCCAGAGCCAGGGACCCAGAAACAGAGCTTCATCTGGGTCTCACATCAGCAGCAGGTATTCAAACACTTGGGCCATCTTCTACTGTTTTCCCAGGGGCATTAGTAGGAAGCTGGATTGGAAGTGGAGCAACTGGGTCATGAACTGGCACTCTGATATGGGATGCCCATGTCACAAGTGGTGGCTTATCCCACTACACCACAATGCCAGCCCTAAACTAATGCTCTGTTAAGGGCAAGGCTTTCCTTTCTGAAAATGAACTGAACTTTGATTTGATGTAGGATATATGATACTGAAATCTGAGTGATGGTCTCCAAAGATGATCAGGCCCTAATAGTTGGAACCTGTGAAGGCAGTCTTACATGGAAGAGGGAAATTCACACGTGTGATTGAATTAAGGGTCTGGTGTTGGGAAGATGGTCCTGGATTTTCCTGGTGGGTTTTCAGAAGAGAAAGATGGAAGGAAACTCTACAATAGAGGAGGAGAAAACAATGCCATTCCAGAAGCAGAGACTGGAGTGGTGCATTTTGAAGGTGGAAGTTAGGGCCCAAACCAAGAAATACAAATGACCCTTAGGAGGAGCAGCGAAAGGCATTAGAGAGCATGTAACCTCACCAGCACCTTGACTTCAATCCAGTGAGACTCACTTCAGACTTCTGGTCTTTGGAACTGTAAGATAATACATTGCTGCTGTGTTAAGCTACCAAATATATGCTGATTTCTTACAGCAGCCATAGGAAGCTAATACTGATAGTATCTGGCAAAATTGTTGTAGTTTGTGAATTGCCCTACGTATTGGAAGACTCTGCTCTGAAAAAAAAATCCACAAAATTTTGTCCAATGTGTAACATTTGGTTTATTTGATTTTTATTTATTTTTTTGAGAGGCACGTAGAAAAAGAGAAATCTTCCATCAGCTAGTTGACTCCCTAAATGTCCACAAGGTGCTGAGCAAGAATTAAAGTCAGGAGCCAAGAACTCAGCCCTGGTCCCCATGGGTGGCAGGATATATACTTGTTTAAGCCATTACTACTGCTTCCCAGGGTCCCTGTTTGCAGGAAGCTGGAGTCAGGCACTGGGGCCTGGGAATCCACCACAGGTATGTGACTGGACCCCCAGGTATGCTTACCCCTAGCCAAACACCCACCCCCAGTGAGTTTCTGTAGATCTAAATGTGCCCTAGGCGCCATTCATTTGTGGAAATTATTTGGGATGAAGACTAGGAATGAAATCTTTCAGTTTGTTAAGGATTGAACTGTGGCTGCCTCGAGGTTGTTGATGTTTTAACCTGGGGTGGCTGTGAATACAACCTTATTTGTGTTGTGGTGTAATTAGATGATATAATTAAGATGATGCCACAGAGTGGGCTCAACCCAACTGGACTGGCATCTTTAGAAAAGGGGGATTTTTGGATATGGAGGCAGACACATACAGGGGAGAATGAGACAGACACAGGAGGACACCGTCTGCAGACCGGGAGCACCTGAGGCTGCCTGAGCTTGGAGAGGGGCAAAGAACAAGTTCCCCTCACAGCTCTCCAGGAACCAGCCCTGCAGACACCTCGCTCTCCACCTCTGAGCCTCCAGAGCTGGGATAGCACACATTACACCCCTGATGCTCCAGCCCCGTGGTCTGTGTGTCTTTGGGGAACCCTAGGAAATGAGTACACAGCTATCACCAAGGATTTGGGCATTGCTGCTTTAAAAAAACAAAACAAAACAAAACAAAACTGTCCCATGTGCTACTGCATTCTCATGCCCTCTCATTCATTACTCCAATAGGCTACAGTCAAGCCTACCCACTAGGAGTTGTTTTAATCAGGTTTTGTTTTATTTTTTTGAGTTTACATTTGAATCTGCTGGCCCACTGAGCGTCAATGCTCTTTCTGTTGCTTAAGCATAAGAATGCAAACCAAAGATTTCACTCCTTGGAGGTCTTGACTACAGCTGCTTGCATAGTAGCTGAAGGGATGCAGACATCCCCAGGGTTCCTGATAGGGACTTCTTTCTGGGTTATGCATCTTGATATCAGACACCTACCTTCTAAGGAACTGGGCATGGCAAGAGAGTGGGTATGAAAGCACAGTGCTCAGATCTGTTTCCTCCCTGTGCTGTGTTGAATGGAGTCGGGTCCCAGGACCACCAGTCAGGATGGGGCTGCCTGCAAGGGCTGGCTTTCCTTTAGTCTTAGGCTTGGAGAGTTTATTTCTGACAGGGGAGCTGGTGAGATGATCATGGATGCAGTGGAGCTGAGCTAGCGTGTGAAGGAGAGGTGCGTCTTAATTTGGCTTCTCTGACTTGGAGAATTGTAGATCGGAATATTGTAAAGTTATTGCCACCAGTTTTAGTCACACCTATTGCTGAGAAGTGACATTTGGGGAGAGTTTCAAGAATAATTTGATGGGAATTTAGAACAGAGAAGTATTCACATCATCTTGCTAATTCTACCACTGCTCAGAAGTCAGAAAGAAAAGTAGCTAATCATTTTCTAAGAGTTTACCTTGTGCAGATCCTATTCTATGCATTTTTTCCTGCAATAATTCATTTAATCCACAGAAGAACCTTTCATGGTGGGTGAGAAATTTAGTGGAAGTTTTGAGTAATCACTGAGCCAGCACATCAGAAGCAAACATGTTTTAACAACTTGGCAAATAGGAAAATGATGTTCACTTGGCCTTAAATGTTGGGAACTGGTTTAGAATGTTTAGAATCTGCTGAGAAAGAAGCCTGCAGAGAGCGCTCTCCCTGCCTGCTGGGGAGAATACTCCCTAGGCATAGCTTCAGGTCCTGAAACACTGTTACATGTTTCCCGCACCTAGAAATCTATATGTGTGTGTGTGTGTGTGTTTGAATCTATTCATGATTAGTATTATAACAAGTTTGTTTGCTGCTTATATGGTTTTTATATTGAACCTCTTTGTGTCAGTAGGATGACTGGTTGATTGATTAGTTTATTGCTTGTTGATTGAAACACCTGCTGTGTACCAGACCCTGGGCTAGGCACTGAGGACACACAGAGAACAAGATACCCATGTTTTTTGCGCTAAAAATATTTATGATCTAGCTCAATTTTGACTGTGCCTGCTACAGTATTGAGGCAAAAACCAACATTTAAATTACCCAGAAAAAATAAGAAGGAAAGATGGGACTAAAGGGGAAACAGAATCCTTTAGGTAAAGGGACTCCCTAAACCCCAGAAATTAGAGGTGGGTTTTGCGTCCCAGTGGGTTAAGCCACCACTGGGGATGCCTGCATCCTATATCAGAGGGCCAATGGAAGTCCAGGCTACTGCACTTCTAATCCAGTTCCCTACTAATCCCTGGGAAGCAGTAGATGGTAGCCCAAGTAACATGGGTCTCTGCCACCCCAGTGGGAGATCTGGATTGAATTCCTGGCTCCTGGCTTCAACCTGGCCTAGCATTGGCTGTTGTAGCCATTTAAAGAGTGAACCAGCAGATGGAAGATCTCTCTCTCTCTCCACCTCCACCCTCTCTTTCTGGTATTCTGCCTTTCAAACAAACAAATATTACAAAACAAACCCAGAATTCAGGACAAGAGGCTAACCTTGGTCTGTGCCAGTCTCAACTGTTCTTTCTTCTATTTCCTTCTCCCTCTTCAGCAGAACGAACAGGTGCCAGTAGCCCCCAGTTAGCCTGGATGGAGGAATCCCCTAAAATTTCTACAGTGTGGGGAGCATTGGCTGTGCCTGTCCGTTGGTACAGACTCCATCCTCAGCTGTAACCATTTGTTTGCATGAATGTGTGGGATGATTTGTCTGTGTATTTTTTTAATTTTTAAAAAATATTTTTGTCTCTGCCTTCCACTGAAATAAGGTCAACCAAGGATCATGAACAAATCGTGCCTGGAGTGGTGGAGAGAAAGCAAAGGGAGAGGGAGTGCTTTGTCTGTGGATTAGCCTGTTTAGGACAGAGCTAAAAAACATTGTGTTTCAAGCCAAGTTTTGTGCATTTGTCAATAAACCCAGGCTTGGAAAGGGCAGAAATCAGCCCTGCTTGTCACAGAGTCTCCCATGGTTAAGAATCCATGCCTAGCAGAGGGGCTTGTAGACGGCAGTGGTCTTCATCCTAATAATACTCCTGCTCTGGCCAGCTGGAGCTGGGCCTTAGCAGAGCCAGTGGTGAGGACTTAAATACAAGGTATGGCCCCAGGATGCTGCTTTCACGGGCAAGTGGGGAGGTCAGAGTTTCCCAGAGTGCGTGGAAACTTTCACATTAGTTTTCTTAGGGATGTGGGGAGCTTACAGCTGGGCAGTGCCAGGAATTTGCATTTCAATAGTTTAGTCCTCAGAGAGGTTGGGAACAGTGGTTATGGTGAGATCAGCATCTTTGCATACAGACATGCTTCAAACACAGAGCAAGTGAACTTCACGATGCAGCAGCCTCCCTTGCTGATATAGAGTCTGGACTGTGTTTAGGCCCTGACAATGCTCTGCAAGGCTAAGCAAGGCCCCTGCAGCTCGAGGATGGAGGACAGGAGCAGCAAAAATAGAATGTTCCCTTCAGCCATTGGGACCCGAAGGGGCCTCCAGATTCTCCCAGGCTCGGGGTACATCATTTACCTTGTGCAGTGAAGTAAAAGGAAAAGACTGAAATGAACTGGGAGGAAGAAAGAGGACTTGTTGGGTGTGAAGCAGGTGAAGAAAGAGGTGCGATTGAGACCTGATGTGTTCAGGGCTCTGTGACTTGGGGGCTGCCTGGTCTACTTGAATAAAGATGTTGTTAAAACACTGCTTATACTGCAAGATACACCAGCACCCCTGATTGTCAAACAGGCCACATCCTAGGTGGGAGGCTGTGCGCTCAACAGGGCACATGTAGGAAGCTCTTTCCCCGTCCTCTCCCACACGTTTAATATTTTCCCAAATTGCTTGATGTCAACCGTGTTGTAATTTAATCTTCTTGAAATTAACATGTTTCACTTTGTTTTCTTTGCTCACTATTTTGAAGACAGCCTGGTTAAAACCTTCCCACTCACGAAATCACTAGTCAAAATATTTTAGGAAGGAAGCACAAACATTCATTGTTTGCCTTATTAAAAATTAACACACGGCCAGTGCCGTGGCTCAGTAGGCTAATCCTCTGCCTTGCGGCACCAGCACACCAGGTTCTAGTCCTGGTCGGGGCACCGGATTCTGTCCCAGTTGCCCCTCTTCTAGGCCAGCTCTGTGCTCTGGCCAGGGAGTGCAGAGGAGGATGGCCCAAGTTCTTGGGCCCTGCACTGGCATGGGAGACCAGGAGAAGCACCTGGCTCCTCCCATTGGATCAGCATGGTGCGCCAGCCGCAGCACACCGGCCACAGCACGCCGGCTGCGCTGGCCATTGGAGGGTGAACCAATGGCAAAAGGAAGACCTTTCTCTCTGTCTCTCTCTCTCACTGTCTACACTGCCTGTCAAAATAAATAAATAAATAAATAAATAAATAAATAAATATTAACGCAGGCAGATGGAGAAAGACTACCATGTGTGTGCTTGTCTCAGTCCTACTTGTGGTCTGTCCCTGTCCTCATCTGGCGCATGAGGTCTCAACTCAATATTCTCACCTCACAAGGTCACAGGAATACAGGAATGAGACTGAGGTTAAAATATCTTAGGGTCACACCAGAGAAGGAAGTGGAGTCAGAGCTGGAGCTGAAGATGTTTGGGCAAGACCCATGTTGCCCCTGAAGCACTGTAACAGGGCAAGAAGAAGGTGTGTGTGTTTCTTGTGCATAACATAGTGAGAAAACTTGCCTGCTCTAAACTCCAAGCACGTCTTCCCAAAGAGAGCAGAAACTGCTTTTGCATTTCTGGATACTCTGCCCTCCAGATATTTTTTAGTCTCTTGCCTATGAACTCCCTTGGATTCTTTAAGTCAACCGGGCATCCGTGTCTGTGAGCGCTCTTTGAGTCCTTCCCCTGTGCCAGATGCTCTCTTGGGTGAGAATAACTTGCTTCCTGCCCTCTTCGAGGCCGTGATCTTACAGGGATGTGCTCCGTAAGAATCTTCAGGAGTAGGGGAAGTCCTCTGATGAGGCCAGTGCCCAGTGTTCTGGGGGTCAATGGGAGCGGCACCTGGTAGCCTATGTTTGGGAGCACAGCTGTCATCCTTACCTCTAGCAGTTTTCCACTCCAGGGACAAATAGCCCTAGGAAGGGAGAAAGCCTGGTGGGAAACAAACCTTCTTTCTCTAGCCAGGGTTGGGCAAGCTGCCTGGGGTCACTCCTCACTTAGAACAGCACAGTCTCAAAAGTGGGTCACAGCTGAGAGCCGTGAAGTGAAACATTTTCTAGGGAGATCAATCCTGAGAAGAAAGAAGTGGTCCTTATAGTTTCATTGTAACCTACAACTTTTGATCAGAGGGGCTCTTCTCCATTTTATTTTTCATTATCTAAGACAGCATTTAAAATAATTTTTTTTCAAAAGCAGAGTAATGGGGATAAAAGTAAGGGGAAGGGTGGGGTATTGGAAAGATTATCTATTTGCTGGTTCACTTCTCAAATACATGCAACCTCCAGGGCAGGGGTGGGCCAAGCCAAAGCCAGGAACCAGCTACTCCATCCAGGTCTCCTACTTGGGTTGCAGGGTCCAATTACTTAAGCTATCACCTGCCACTTTCTAGGGTGTACAATAGTAGGAAGCTGGATCAGAGTGGGGCTTGATCTCAGGCCCTCTGATATGTGAAATGGGCATTCCAAGTAGCAGTTTAACCCTGGGTTAACCCACTGTGCCAGAATGCCAACCTCAAGGACAGCATCATTTTTAGGTGCAGTGTTATGTCAGGCATCTCAGCTCTGATTGGGTTGTAATGTGTTTCCAACAAAGAACCTGAAACAGACAACAATTTGTTGACTTACTCAAGGTCACACTGCTTACCAACGTCTCAACTGAAGGGTGGAAGAGTGTGCAGGATCTCATGGGGCCAAGAGCAAGGTGAAACCTAAGACAAGTCAGAACCCACTGAAAATGACTACAGCTCAAACTGTATTTCCTACAAACACCAAGGAGGGAGGCACTGTGCTGCCATGGGTTGTAGTTGTTGAGCAGAGTATGATGCAGTTGTTATGAACATAATAGCAGGATCCCTGGAGTGTGGGGAAAGGTGGCAAGAAGAGGTGGAGACTTGATCCCACAAAGTCTGCTTCCATCAGAGAGATACGGACTCAGGCTTGCCCTTCTGCTGGGTCAGCAGGATGGGGAGTGCAGTGAAACTCAACAGGACAAGGAGGCTTGGCCAAATATTCAGAGCAGGGAGTCAATACCAGGGCACAAACCTGGGGTGTCTGGTCCTTCTGTCTGCCACAGGCCCACTAGGAATGAATCTAGCTCACCTGTTCACAGTGAGGAGTCTCTAAACAGACAGCCATGCCTGCCCAGAAATTCATTTTAATCTTTTAGATGTGAAACACAACTTGAACTTTCCATTCTGACATGGAAGCAGGCTGGGGCAGATTACAGGTGCCGGGTCCTGAACTGTTGTGAGGCAGAGCTCAGCATCCCCTTGCAGGCGATGACCTTGGCTGGCCACTGCTTGATGGTTGGGATCCCTTGTGGCACAGTCTCCCACGGCAGGGGCTTTCCCTCTCTCAGACCCTCTGCTTTACCAGAGCCATGGCCTCAGTGCCCCTCTGGGTTCCTCACGGTGAGGCAGAAGACACAGATTTGCATCTGGCTGGTTTATACCCTGTCGAGCTCCCCAACAAGTCTGCTCTACATCTCTAATCAATGAGCTGAGCTGCAGCACCACTTCCCAGCTGTGGTGGACCATGGGCTGTAAAAGGCTCACTCCAGGACTTGGAGTCTCTCACTCAGGTGTAGCCACATAGACCTAAAAATCAGGAAAGACATCGAGAAATGATGAGAAACAGGGGCTGTGCACCTGCCTGAACCCCGAGGCTCTAGTTCTCTGCCTGCTCTGCCCCCTCCTGTGTGTGGACACCAGGGAGGACCCCACAGACCCTAGTCCAGGGATATGCTGGGCCTACCTGCGATGCAGGGACATCCCTGTGCCAAGTAGAGAATGCGCTCCAAGACTGCCTTGGAGAACTGGCCCCTCTGTCATTGGCTTACGTTGTCTTCACATGAAATTCCTCTCTCTAGTCACAGCTTCTCTCCACGCTCCTCTCTGCGGTGGTGAGTCCCAAATACTCACTTACCCTGTGTGTGTCCTTCAGGGCCCCTGCTGGCATTGTTCATATTGTCCCTGTGCTTGGAAGGCCTACACATTGCCATTTCTTGAAATTGCCCTTCCTTTAGAGTGCAGCCTTCACAGTAAAACTTTCTTCTATGCCTCCCAGGAGACCAGGAACTTATTGTCTTTCCTGCTCATAAATCTCTGCAATAAGCTTTTATTATGCCCCTTCTGAGAGTTGGCTTTTTTTTCCCTCTAGGAGTCTCTCTCCTTAGAGCAGGAGCTCCTGGAGGGCAGGGCAACACTGAGTTATTCTGCGTCCTGCCCAGGGCACTCATGGTGGTGTCCCCACACAGAAGGACCCAGTAGGTGTCTGGAGACTGCAATGATAACCTACAGTCTGTTCTTCTCAAGCAACTTCCCAGGCTGCAGGCAGGGCATGGGGCAAGGTCACACATGCATGGTGTGACCTCTCACTGGTTTCATGCTAGTGATCTCAAAACCTTCTATTTCCTCACGTGGAAGGTAGAATTATAATTACTTGATGACAGATAATGGCGGAATCTAGATGTCCGCCTGCTTGATCCCAGGCCCCATATACTCCCCACATGGACAAAAGAACATAGGAAGGACCTACGTACCATAAGGAAAAACCCAGGATACAGTGTGCACTTAAATCACCTAATTTTTTAAAGATTTATTTATTTATTTGAAGGAGTTACAGAGAGGCAGAGGTGAGAGAGAGAGAGGAAAAGAGAGAGAGAGGTCTTCCCTCTACTGGTTCACTCTCCAGATGGCCACAAAGGCCAGAGTTGGGCCAATCCAAAGCCAGGAGCCAGGAGCCTCCTCTGGGTCTCCCACATGGGTACAGGGGCTCAAGGGCTTGGGCTGTCTTCTGCTGCTTTCCCAGGCCATAGTAGAGAGCTGGATCAGAAGTAGAGCAGCTGGCACTCAAACCAGCACTCATATGGGATGCTGGCACTGCAACACTCGCTATGCCACAGCGCTGGCCCCAGGAACACAGAATTTCAAGAGCCTGTTGATCAACAAGGAATTCTGCTGGTCCCTCCACTCTGTTTGAGCCTCATTTGTGTGCTTTGCCCTGATGCTAACCTCAATACTTTAGCCATCTATGTAGTATTCTGCTGTGTGATTATACTTGGATTTATTCAGCTCATTACTAATTAAGATGGCCCAAGCACTGGGGCCATCTTCTACTACTTTCCCAGGCCATAGCAGAGAGCTTGATCGGAAGTGGTGCAGCCGGGACTCAAAACGGTGCCCATATGGGATGTTGGCACTGCAGGTGGCAGCTTTACCTGCTACGCTGGTCCCTGTGGGTTTCTTGTAGAGGTTACATTTCCAGGTGCCCTTGTGGGTCCTACATATGGACTGAGCAGGGGAGCTGTCCTCTCTGTCCAAAATCAACAGTTAGAGGCAGCCTTTAGAGGCTTATTGCAAAGTTTTTTTTTTTCTTCAAAGTCTCTTGACTCCCCCTGGTATTACCAAGACAAGGTGGGAGACTGTCACAGGTTTTACCTTGCTTACTAGATTCAGGGAACAAGATCCCTCTCTCCCCCACCAAAGGAGGCTTTTCTGAGTCTGGTTTTGTTAATGCACTGTTCAGTTTCTCCACCAGATTTCCTTTCCTGCTGGACCAACCTATTTCACTAATTCCATCTTCCTGAGTGTGCTTTTTTGTCTTCCACACACTTCAGAGTTCCTCCATGCTAGTGAAATACTAAGCATGCAGCTGTTTGGGGGGATTCCCCTCTTTGTAAACCCATTATTTGAATAACAACATCATGGCCTGAATTAGGCAGAAACAGAGTGGAAACAATATATACTGATGTTGGTATCAGACTTTTCCTTCTGCCTTGGGAACGATTTTCCTGTGAGCATCAGTCATATGATAGAGATGATCTTACCTACCCCAGAGGGCTGCTTGAACATCAGATACCATGGTGTGTGTTCAGATCCTGCCATAGAGCCAGTGTTTGCCTCAGTGGGTTAAGCTGCCTCCTACATCAGAGTGCCTGGGATGGAATCCTGTTTCAGCTTCCAGTCCAGCTTCCTGCTAATGTGCCTGGGAGGTAATTGATGATTCAAGGACTTGAGTCCTTCCCACCTATGTGGGAGACCTGGATGGATTCCTAGCTCCTTGATTTGGCCTGTCCCAGGCTCAGCTGTTGTGGACCTTTGGAGAGTGAACCAATGAATAGAAAATCTCAATTCTCTCTCTCCCTCTCCTTCCCTTTCTCCCTCCCTGTCTCCCCTCCCTATCCCCCCCTTCACTGTGCATTTCAAATAAATAATGGTTTAAAAATCCTATCACAGTATTTGGTTTAAAATAGGTCTTTGGGAAACGTTGGTACATTTTAAATTCTCTCTTGAAGGTTAACCCAACAAGATCCTTTCACCATTTGACTACCTGAAACATTTCCTATGATGGAAGACTTGAAATTCAGGCTTGGCCAACACTGAGTTTATTACCTCATCACTTTCTGTGAGCAAGAGAAGAACAGTGTCAAGTTCAGTGCAGTTATTGAGAACGTGGGTTCTGGAGTCGGTTCTCCATAGCTATGTTTCTGAATCTGCACAGATGTACATCCATAGTCCAGATGCCAAGCTTCTCCCTCATCCACTTGCCTGTGGACATAATATTGTAGTGGTCATAATAGTATTCAGTCCACATAACTCTGCAGATTAAAGAAGAACATGTGTGTGAAATAGAAGTATAGATTTGATACTACACAATAAGTGCTGCAAACTACTTGAGTAAAAAACACTTTCAGTAGAAGTGAATAATGAAATTCATAGCAACCAACTATGGAGTGAATTTGCTTGTCCTCAAGATAATCAAGAAGAAATAGTGACCAAAACACTCTGCTCCATTTGCAGACTTCTGGAATGCTAGGACTGGCAGGGCCTTTGGAATTCAAATACATCAGTATTTCCCACATTGTGATCCACAATGATTAAGCAGTTTTCTAGGGAAAATAATACCCTGTGATCAAAAGAAGTCTGGCAGACATGACATTCAAATCCTTCCCATGCCTTGGAGTTTTAAGTCCATTAGAATGTTAAAAGCTATATACAACTCCATAGTTTGAGAAACTTATTTATGATTGTTTAGCCAATCTTCACCCAACCTTACTTGACAATAGAACCACATAGTTTACTGAGCACCATTTGAGTTATCTAATGCTGCACAACAGATTGTCCCCACATTTAGTGGTTTCAGATAATAGTGAAGATGTTTATTTCAAAATCCCATGTGTTTCCTGTGCTGGAAGGTGGAAGACGCTCTCCCAGTTGGTGCTGTCTGGGGTGCCACTTCTCTTTCATGTGATTTCTAAAGGCCTAACTTGTGAAAGTTGGACAACAGCACAATATCAGGTAAAACAAGTCACAAGGCCAGGATGGACTCAAAGGATGTGAACACTGCTGTTCCTCTTGGTGGGAGGCCGAAGTACCATGGCCATCTTCGAGTACAATCTACTACTACACACGGAACACTTTTTGAAACACAGTTTAGGAAATGCTAATATAGAATAAGTCCCACATTTTCTGGGTTTGGATACTGAGATTCGTGGGCATAGATTGGTTTTCCAAGGATACATAGCTGATAATCCACAGAGCTGAGGTTACGTTCTGGTCCCCAGACTCCAGGTTTTCTCGCTTTACCATGTTCCAGAGGATGACAGATTGTGAATGATTTCAATCTTGGCCAAACACTTTCTCCCTAAATTTTCAGGGTCCAAGAACCTGTTGTTGGTCTTCTAAGCAAGTCTGGTTTGACTGTTAAATCAGGAATAACTCAATCGACCAGGGATTTGCTTCCTGTCTCTCCCTTCCATTTAGGATAGGTTCTGGTCAAACTTGGAGGTTTTGAATGGCATGTGCAAGGTGAGCTGACTTTTAGAAACCTCTTGTGAGATCATGTAAGCAGGGTCTTTTTCTTGCCAATACATTTGCTGTGTTTCCTGGATCTCTATTGAGTCCTGCATGTTTACAATCCACAGTTGGATCTTCACCTAATCCCCCATGTCTCTTAAACCACAATCCACCCCAGGCTAGTCACATCAGTGAATTTACTTAATGCTTATCAGAAATGGCAACTTAACCCAAACATGCCTTTCATGTTATTAAAATGCTTAAAAGCAAATCCAGAAATAATAACCCCTCCATGAATTTTCCCTGAACTGATCAAGACAAGCATGAAAACCTAACCTGATTTTTATGTCTACAAATTCTGCTCAAGCCCCTTCTACTTAATTTTTATGAAGCCCCCTTATTTTGCATGTTCTGTGAGATTTTTATTGACTCTACTCAAAGCATGTTTGGGGCTTGGACATTTTCTGCCTAAGTTTAGTCTTCTGTTTATGTATGATGTGTTTGAATTTAATTTTATTTTATTTTAATGCCAGCACTATGACTTAGTCTTAGATTCGGTGCTTTCCAAAGGAGGAAGATGCATCTGAATTGCTCTTTGCAGAAGCCCAAGGTCACATCTGTTGCCCCAGTGCCTGGGGAATATTTGGTGACAACAGCTTGGTCAATGTCTCCATGAAGCGGACTCCTAGTCACATTGCTTAAACATTTGCATGAACTTGACTTTAAATGCCCCAGCTTGCTTTGCTCAGGAAGGCTAATGAAAAAGACACATTAAACAAAGGTACGCTTTGCAGACAGGTCAGGAGACTATGACTTTGTATTCCTTTTGTATTAACGTTTATTGTGAACAGAACCCAGCCTCTCTCTAGATGGCATTTTCTGCTCATGTGTCACAGCGTGAAAGGCTCTGAAGGCTGCATTTCCTTCCCATTCTTAGCTCATTACAAGGCGGGGTGAACAGAAGGATGAAGGGTTTTGTGGCTGTGATTTATACATGAGGAGCAGAGGTGGATGTTAAGTCCCTTGCCTGATATTTAAATCTAAGGCTACCAGGGAACTAAACAGGAGAAAGAAAATAACAGGTGACATTATAAACATAGCAAGTATCAAATAAACTTTGAATGATCTCTCTCGAAATGCTGTTAAAATGCAGGTCAACCCTTTGTTTATTTGGTTGATTTTCTCTGAGGCTGAGGGTGCAAGAAGCAGGAAAATAAATATATCACATGATGCCTGTGTTGGAGAACTACAGAGAGGCAGGTTAACTGATGAAGTTCAAGTGTCAAGGAGAAAATCCCTTGAGCCACTTTAGATCTTGGGAGGTGCCAATCTCCCTGGGCCCTGATATTAAAGTCCTCTTAGTGTGAAACTTGGTCCAGTTGGCAGAAGAGAGCAGCAAATGACATTTTGGAGGCTGGCCTAATCTGATGAACAGTTAAATCACATTCCCCTGAAATTTGCCTTTCCAAATATTGTCTGTGCTCAAGTCAAGATGGAAAGTCACTTTGTGCAACCATGTTGGTTTAGAAATGAAATGTCCTCTAACATAAATTGAAGCAATTTCTCTGTTCATTGGGTCACCTTTCTAGAATTCTTCGAGAGTCACCTGCTGCCACAGTCTTCCCTTTAAAGCATCTTCCCTCACATTCACCCACTCCACTCCCTACCTTTCTTTCTACTTATCGACTCACCAGAATTAGTAACTCATTTTGGTGCTATTTCTGCTGTAGGGTTACCCAAGTTAATATGTATGTAACTGTGGCTGACTCATCATTCACTGGAGTTTGAAATATCAGAAGCAACGAGTTAAGGGAATGGAGGAGACAGCAAGGTCATTGCAATCTCCTACCAAACAAGCTTTTTTTCCCCTGGGGACTGGGACCAGTTTCCTGTGAAAATGTCAGGTATCATGGAAGTGAGTTCATGAAGGAACTAACATCAAAATGCTCCAATGTGTTCTTTTAGAAAATGAGAACATTATAGGAGAGATGTGTACAGTCCTCAGAGAGGAAGGGTTGTTCAAAGGTGTGTGGTGGGGGGGGCAGGTAGGTTGATGCAGGAGACTGTCACAGCCTAGGTATTCACTGTAGGGACAAGAACCACTAAGCCAACTCATCTCAAGACAACCCTGGGAGTATTTGTGTGGAGGTTGGGTAGTTAAAATGAGGATTCATGAATCACTGATATAAGATTTTTTAAACTCAGCTAGTTTGCTAACACTGAAATGGAACCATCCAACTTTGTCACTAGAGTGAGCAGTCTCTTAAAGGCCAGTTCCTCTGATAGACTGCATGCTGGGGAGATACCATAACTTGTATCTGAAGCTATATCATGCATATTTTCTCCTACCCAAGCAAAAGTAGAGTCAACTCCTCAGAAAGTAATATAGTAGTATGTGTCTTGTTTAAAAATATCTTTTTAGAGCTTCTGATTCTGGAATGTGGAATAGGTATTGCTTTCTCTATTACTCCCACTAATGATTACTGAAAAATCTGCCTGTCAAAAATTTAAAAAAAAAAAAGAAAACAAGCATAAGAATACTGAAAGGTATAGAAATGAAGGCAGACCAACTAGGGACTTCAGCACCCAAGAAATAACACAGTGGTGAATTTCCTGGCTTTCCTTTGTTCTTACATATTTCAGACTGAGAACTCAAGAAGCCAGCGATTCAGAAGTCCCAACAAGTGTAGACAAAATAAGTCATAACCAAAGCCTGCTTTCTCTTGTCAAAGAATCAAGAAAAGCACAGCCTAGCAAGACAGAAATCACTTAGTCAACAATCATTGGATTGCACATAAAGACCCCAGAAAAAGTCCCACCCTATCACACCAGACAAGGCCAAGTGTGGAGCCTGCACTTCCAGCTTCTTGATTCAGAAATGAAGAACTGCAGCACCCTTCTTGGGATGGTGTCAAGGCCCAACAGAGAACTGAGACTTTTCATCTTCACTTGCCTTTAGAGAGACCTGGCTTGTTGTCAGTGGAGGCCATATGGAACTCCTGTGTGTGCACCCCAAACCTAGCCACTCATTGCAGTAATGAGACACCTCTCCTCCTTTGTACTGGGGTAGTGTCCTAGGAGGCCTACCAGAGCCTCCTAGGACACTTTTGCATTGTTGTTTTACTTATGATGCGGGGGGGGGGGGGGGGGCATGGTGAATCTAGAGGAAGGAAAGAGGATATGTGAGTGTGTGTATGTGTGGTGTGTGAGTGGAGAAAAAGATGAGCAAGTGCATGAGCAAGACCATGTCAGAACTAGAGATGTGTAGAGCAGCACGTAAGGAAAGAACTACACTAACACATGAGTGCTCTTGGAAAATGAATCTAATGAGAAAACTATGCATGGAAATTTAAAAAAAAAGGTTCTGTAGCAAAACAAAAGAAACATCTAGGTTTACTTCCAACAAAATATGCAAAATCTCTATGAGGATCACCACAAAGCTCCTAAAAATGTCTCAAGGAAGAACTAAACATTTGGAGACACATTCTATGGTCATGGATTGGAAGACTCAATCTAGCCAAGATATCTGTATTTCTTCACTTTTGATAGACCAACACAGTCTTCCCAGCAATGTAGTGTAGCGGGTGCTGGCATTCCATATAGACACTGCTTCAAGTCCCGGCTGCTCCTCTTCCAATCTAGGTCTCTACTATGGCCTGGGAAAGCAGTAGAAGATGGCCCAAGTGCTTGGACCCCTACCATCCGTATGGGAGAATCGGATGAAGGTCGGGGCTCCTGGCTTCAGATCAGCACAGTTCCAGTTGTTATGGCCAATTGGGGAGTGAACCAGCAGATAGAAGACACACACACCCCCACTGCTTCTCCTTCTCTGTGTAACTCTTTGACATAAATAAATCTTAAAAAAATCCTATCAAGATGTTTTAGAATTACCAAACTGATTTTAAAATGTATGTGGGGATGAAGACACCCCGAAGATCCCAGCGCCCATAATTGAAGATGAACACACTGTGGACTGATGTGTCACAGCTGCCCTAACTTATGAGACAGCCAATCATGGCAATGTGGGACTGGTGAGAGTGAGAATGGTAACCCCGGAAGAGACCTTCACGAATACAGTTATCAGACCTTTGACAGGAAAGCAAAGTGATACAATAGAGAAAGTCTTCTTAAGAAAGGGCACCAGATTTGTGAAATCTCCATTCCAGGAGAGGGCAAAGGACTGTCCCCAAAGGCAGGTGACTTTCAATGGAGACGGATGCCTGCGGGTCACCCTGCACATGGCTGACCAGGGGAGGATGGTTCGAGGCCATAGGCAGCAGGAAAGTCTCTAGGTGTGCGTTCCCATTAGTAACACTGTTTAGGGCATGCGCCTGGACAGGTGGACTGCCTGCACATCTCCGAGTACACTGCAGTCCACCCAGGAAGCCAGGGCAGAGCAGGGAGCACAGCACAGGCTTGACCTGGACAGGGGCCTTTCCCATCCACTTTGCCTGCCCTGTAGCAACCTTGCCTGCAAGCCCATCATCGGGCTCACACCTTCCCCCAGATAAGGAGCAGAAGAAGCAGGTGAAGACTCCAAAATATGGCCTTATGGTTCCCAGGAACAAGAGGACCAGCCTTGAGCACTGGAGAACAGGAGCAGGCTCAGACTGGCCCATGGCTGTGGCTCCCCAGCCTGGAGAGATGAGTCATCAGCACAGTAGCCACTTGTCACCCTCTAGCTCATCAGCTTCTGGCCTCAGTGTGATTCTGCAAAAAGCACCCTGTGGGGACCAGCGATTCTGAGCCCTTGGGGTCCTGCCACTGACACAGCCATGGCTCATTCGAGAACAGAGTACAGAGTGGTCAACTCCAAACTAGACTCAACACCTAGAGAATCCTGGGCCTTCCAGACGCAGGGGAAAATGGCTATGGCCTAACCTGCCCCATTGAGATAACCCAGGTAGCTTCTGATGAACAGGGCCTAGTCTCCTTTTGGAGGTCGTTTGGGTTGAAGAAGAGGCTACAAGTGTCTGGGACCCTTGGAGAACTGGGATGCTATCTCTGCCCAAGGCAGGGTTCCAGACTCCTTCCCGGTGGAGACCCCAGGACAGGTGCCTCTGAGCCAGGAGTCTCTGCTGCCAACATCAGGGGACACATTCACCATGCTAATGACCCCTAGGTGACAGCATGACCTGTGACAGCAGCCCATGAGGCCTGACTGCTAGAGGGCATTTGGGCATCTGGCCACTTTTGTGTGCCACCAGGACCACCTGGACATTCTGGGCTGCCTCCACCTGCTGACATCCTGGTCTGTGATCAGAAGTGCCCTGGGGTCCTCTCACGGGCTCAGGCCTTGAGATGCTGGATTGTGAGATGGGGCAGGGGAGGATGGAAGGCAAAGGAAGAGGAGAGAAAAGTGGGAACCTGGTGCCCACACACCCAGGACAGTACACAGAGGTGATCATGAGCCTTGTCCCTTGGCTGGGCCCATAGTCTTGAACTATGCCAAAGGCCACATGTATGCAGCCATTGCTGCTCCTCCAGTCCTCCCCTAGTCCACGCTGGGCACAGGTCAATCTCAGGAACTGATGGAGCACCCTGAGCCAGGTCTCTTGACTGCAGCTGGAGGCTGTGGCACCTCCAGCCTCTTGCAAGGGACTCAGGGACCCTGTGTGGCCGCTCGGCTCCAGGGGTCACAAAATCAAATGCATTCTGAAACAATATACAATCAACAAGGGGGCAGAAGTTCCCGGGTTCCCTAACGAAAGTGGGAGGGATATGTGGCAGCCTGCAAGTGGCTGGGTCTGTGTTCTACATCAATTCCCTGCTTTAGGGGAGCCCATAGCAACTGTGGAAGTGGACTGGCTCCTTGGCCGAGATGAGCTCGGATGAGGCCGCTCAGGGAGGGGGAGAGGAGCTCCAGAGAGGAGCCTTGTCAATCGGGGAGATTGCTGGGCATAGAGAAGCTAGGCTTCTGGCCGAGTTGAGCTAGGGTGAGGCGGCTCAGGGAAGGGGAGAGGAGCTCCAGAGAGGAGCCTCTTCAATTGGGGAGGCCGCTGTGCTTAGACAAGCTAGCCTTCTGGCCCGTCTGAGCTGGATACTCAGTAGGCTCTACTTCCCCTTCAGGTGCCCACACACATCCAGCTGCTCCATGGAGTGGGCAGCAAGGAGGCCTCAAGCCAGGGAGGGCACGTGGGCCTGGTCTCCCAGCACAGGGCTGGCTCCTGCAGGCTCCAGCCCATGACTGTCCCCAGAGTGTATGGGGCTCCAATACAGGGAGGGCATCTTCAGCCCTGCTTCCAGGGCTGGCACAGCCTGCATGGGCCCGGGTTCCAGGGGCTCCAAAGCAGGTGGGGGAGGGGACCTGAGACCCTGCTGGCCCCCCAGCTCCAGGGGCCAAAAATCAGCACCTTTGACAGGTGGGCTCAGATTTGGGAGGCCCCCCCCATCGGGACAGGTCTCCCCTGCTGTGCAAGCTCTGTGGGGCTAATGGGCCAGGCCACACAGAGACTCTGAGGACTTCACAGACAGGGCTGGGGACGAGGGCTCCGGGGAGGTGCCCTCTTCACAGCCTCCTTCCTCGTCCTCTTCAAAAATTGTCTCGGGCAGGACGAATCTCAGGTCCCGCAGCAGCTTTGGCCAGGGAGAGGCAGGGCACTCAGCAGCCAGGTCTTCCTCCTCCTCTTCCTCCTCTTCCTGCTCCTCCAGGCAGCTGGAGTACTCCTCGTTGTCAGAGTTGTCGTTGAAGGTCACGTTGAGTTTGGTCACTGAAGTCCAGTGCTGGAGGGGGCCTGGCTCATCCAGCCAGGAGCACTGGGGGCCCGAGAGGCAGGTGGCGCCCCCTGACCTTGAGGCACCCGCGGAGGAGCCTGGGCTGCGGGGCTGGGTGCTGCTCTCGCCACGACTGCCCTTCTCCTCCTTGGCGTCTTGCTTGGAGTCGGGCTGGACGGCAGATCCGAGAGGACCGGTCTCCTCGGGGACAGAGGCTGAAGCCCCCGCTGGCTCCTGGGGAGCTGCAGCAGTGGGGTGGCAGCCTTTGCTCTCCTCAAGGATGGTCTTTCACTTGAGGGACACTGGCGGGGGAGCGCGCTCCTGAGAGCCAGGCGGCACCTGCAGGGCCGGGCTGCCATCTTCCGTTGGTTTTGCTGGAAGAACAGATGGGTTTTGCTTCTGCATTGCCACCATCTGGCCTGAGGGTTCCTGCCCTGACCTGACCCTTGGGGTCCCTATCGCTTGGTGTGATGCTCAGGACACCTCCAGCCTGCAGGCCGCAGAAGGAATGGTGCATGCAGCCTGGGCCATGGGAGTGCCGGGGACACCTCTGGTTCTTCCTGCAAGGCCCCATGGGCTGGACACTCCTAAAGCCCCCTCCCCTCACTCTCATCTCTGGGGGCCACTGGCACCACTTCAAGACCCCATCACCTACCCCAAGCGACCTCCTGTGCCCTATCAGTGCATTGGCTGAGTTACCCACATCTGAGTCTCTCCTAAATTGTAGGAAAGGAACTGAGCCTAAAATGATGGGAGTGAGAGCTGGGGCTGTGGGGCAGGCATGGAGTCTGGTTCACGCCATCAGGGACAGGGAAGGCAGTTTCTAAAGCGGTGGCAGGGGTGCCCTGTGTCCTCTGACCCTGGACCACTGTCCCTTTCCTGGTGAGACTGGGCTGTCACCACTTCTGTCCCACAAGCTCCCAGGGGAGGCAGCACCTGGAAGCACAGTGGGGTCACCCCAGTGCATGAACAGCCTGCACCTGGGTCCCCACTGCCAGACTCTAGAGCTGGGACAAACCCATCTCTGCTCTGCATGGGGATGCAGGCGCTCAGGTCCTTGATGGCAGAAGCAGCAAGGGGACCCCTCCCCACCAGAGCCCAGAGGCCAGTGCTGCTCCGGGTCCCGCTGACTTGTGTTGGCCCAAGGCTAGGACTGCAGAGCCCACACTCAGCTGCACTTGGGTTCTGCCACAGGGGGCCCCCAGTGCCTGCCTCTGAGCCCACCCCTGCTTACAGGAGTGGACTTGGCCCCATTACTGGGCTCAGGGCACCTGGGCCTTCCAGGGGTCCTGAGATGGCTGAAGGGGATCCAGTGCCTGCTGGACCACCCTGCAGGAGGGTCAGGGAAGCTGCCCGAGGCCCCGCCAGGCCATGCTGTCAGAGCTTCTGAAAGCTGTGCTGCTGAGCCAGGGGAGGACAAGGAGGATGAGGAAGAGGTGAGGCCCTGGGTGGGGCTGCCAGGGCCTGGGTCTCCCACTACTGACTCACCCAAGGGAGCATGGGACAGGGCCATGTGCTGGACTCACCTTCGGGAGGCAGGAGGCACTGGAGCTTCCCCTGCTCACGCATGGAGGCCCGCAGCTGCCTGATGACCGCATCCTCGCTCAGTGACCAGGCCTGCTTCAGGGTCACCTGCAGGAACTCCTGGATGTGGTCCCTGGACATCTTCAGCAGGTGCTCCAGAAGGGGGGGGTGGCATTAGGCTGGAGGGGCCCTAGGGATGGCACAGCAACCATGGCTGCTTCAGCCCCTGTCCCTGCCTCAGACATGGGCTGCAGACCCCCTTGGACACCCATGAGTGTCAAGCACTAGAGGGGACTGACCAGGGGCCACTTACTGGGCAATGACCTTGGCCACTTCTCCCTGTGGACTTTGAGTTTTTGGGGTTGGGGATGAAACGGGATTCTCAGTGCCCCTTAAGCCGTCCAAGAACTCAAAAAACTCATCGCTCCCCCAGGTTCTGCTCACCCGTGCCAAGCATGGGACCCAACCAACTCCTCCCTCCCCAGCACCATGGTCTCTGTGGGCCCTGAGGACTTACTTCGATGGACCTTGAGGACAGTGTATGCCATGGTGGTGAGTACGTGTGCACCCTCAAGGATGTAGATGTCCCACATCCTAAGTGCCAGGGGGAACGGCACCTGGGGGACAGAGGCGTTGGAGGACCCTGCCCACCAGGACCTCAGCAGGGCCCACAGTGGGTGGCTGTGCAGTGTCATAGGGCATCCTAGCTGTGTCCTAGAAGCACAGAGAGAAAGAGCACCAAGGCCTATCCAGGACCCTGGGGCCACCCAGACTGCTCTGCACTTCGGAAGCCACACTAGAGATGCCAGATACCCCAGGGACCTGGTGGATGGGTCAGCCCTTGGGCTGTGCTGACACCAGCCTGTAACAACCAGAGTCTATGGATTTTCTGCCTCTCACTGTAGGGCTCTGGGCCTTGCCAGGCTCTCAGGATGGGTCCTGGTGGGACCTGTCCCCTCCTTGATGTCCTTGAGGTTCAGCCTCAGCTTGGACCACCCTCAGCAGGATAGGGCTTGCCTGGTCTTCACAGCAGGCTCCCTCCTGTGTCTGCTGGGGCTGGAGGAGCTCAGAGTCACAGGTCACCAGGACAGGAGAGCCAGGCACTGGGGCAGGAGCTTCCCTGGGCAAGGGGTCCCCGGGGCACCTACCTCATCCAGGAAGCACTGTATGTTCCAGTGGGTGGTAGAGTCCTCCAGGCACACACCCGCCTTCTCCTAAGAAGAGGCAAAGGGGGATCAGGGCCCAGGGTCCAGGCCTGACTCCCTCTCATCTGAGCCCTGTGGCAGAGCCCCTGGGTGCAGGAAGCCCAGCCGCAGGTGCATCCCCTCTCCTAGCCATGCAGGTTCCTGAAGGGACACAGGTCCCTCAGTCCACTCTGCCCTGGTGACAGCATCTCTCTTCAATCTATGCAAACTCTGGGGGACCAAGTGCTGGAAAACAAACCAACACTCAAGCTGCTGTGGACCCCAAAACCAAGGAAAGCCTTGGCAAGAACGTGGCCTCCCTCACCCAAGGAGCAGTCAGGACTCCTTTCTCCCCTCCCCTCCATGAGCACAGAGCCCCCAAGAGGAGAAAGGAAATGTTTATATACAGGTATTTCTCCAGGGAGGGGAGCACGCGATGCATGATATCTCCCAATTGGTGCTTGAATTGCTCCAGTTTTGGGGAGTCTGGTGTGTAGAAATCTGAGTAATAGCAACCCCCCAGCCCTCCCTTCAGAGTGTCTTCCCAGGAAGGCTGGAGAGCCAAAGGCTTAGGGTGGGGTCTTTCAGAGCACAGAGGGTCAGGGGGTCTCTAACGGGCAGGGGAGCATCAGCGGAAGGGGGGTACAGCTGACAGCCCAGGGCAGGCTGCCTAAGGTGACCGCTGGGCTGACTGCACTCACACTGGGTGCCTCAGGGCCATCTGGACACTCGGGGTGAGGCGGGGTCAGCCTAGAATGGATGCTCCTTCTGCAAGGGTGTGGCTCAGTGGGTGGGAGAGTCTGGGTAGACATGTGAAGCAGTAAGTCCAGTAGGGACCTAAGGGTCATGTGTCAAAGACAAGGCACAGGACCTTTTGGTGATGGGAAGTGTGGCTTATGGCTCGGTATTGGGCCCTCTGCCAGCCCTGGCTTCTAAGGAACCATCCTGAGGGAGGCTGCCCTATGCCCGCAGCAGCCAGCGAGGGACAATGTCCCAGCCACTTGTCTGCATGCCCATCCCTGCACTTGCACGGACCACGCCCACCCCAGCCATCACCCACCATGCATCGCGTGCTGGCTGTCCTCCATGAGCTGGACCAGGGCCCAGAAAGCATCCTCTTCACTCAGCCACATCAGCAGCAGGGCCGCCACGTGGCTTAGGCCCTGGCTGTAGCCCAAGTCCTGGAAGAACACAAAACACATCAGAGGGAGCCCCCGGCTGGGATGATCTCATGTGGCAAGGGTGACCTCTCCTGGGAGGGCTGAGCATTACCCCCAGGCCCCACTGCTGCCCCTTGGGTGTCAGGATCTCAGGGACTGGAGCACACGCTGGCTCTCAAGGTTCCTGGAGAGAATCCTGCAGGGTCTGAGCCCAGACTGCCAGGGTTAAGAAGAGGTATGAGCCCCAGCCCAGATGTCAGAAAGGGGAAGACTGTTGTGGGAGTGCAGACTGCACACCTGTGACGGCCTCTGGAGCTCTCTGCTGCACAGGTGCACTGCTGGGCCCCACTGCAGACATGAGGAAGAAGCACCATAGTAAGGCCTGCCTGGGCCAGAACAGAGCCCAGCCCAGGAGACAGCTTCTGTTCTGCCCCTTAAAGTTGAGGTTGGGGCAAGAAGGCCATGAGCCTGAACTCTACCCCTCAGTCTGCCTTGTGGATTAGAGAGGCCCCCTCAGCCCAGGCTAGGATATCTGTGACCAGGGACGCCCTGCATGGACAGCTCTGGGTATGACCTTGGAAGGTTATCGCAGAGTACTCACGGGGTTGTACATCGAGTATGTGAGGAGCACCTCAAATAAGGAGCGTTGTCTGGAAGAGAGGACAGAGCTGTGCGTCCTGTGCTGCCGAGGCTCTCAGTGTGGCTCTGCCTAACAGAGCGTGACAGCCACACCAGGGCCTGTGACACTCTGCTCATGAGCAGTGACGTCGTCAGGGCACCTGCGTGTGGTCCACTGTGTGGGTGAGCGCTGCCTGCAGGGACACGCACACCTCCCAGGGTGCAGTCACGTGCAGTTTCATTTCCCCAGGTGGGTGTTCATTGCACAGGTGAGCGTCCCACTTGGGAGGTGCAGTCCCGTGGGTCTAAGCCATGGAGAGTCAGCCTCCCGTGCACGTTCAGCTGGGTAGTGAGCAGCTCTGTGGCCTATGTGTTCCCCTTGAGCCTCTGTGGCCAAACTCCCCACCTCCCCCAGCCCGTGGCCACCACTGCCCTGTTGTGTGTCCCGGAGTTTGGCCTCTTGCAGACGTCCTGTGAGTGGATCACAGCACGTGTAGCCTTGGAGGGACGCTTCCTCTCTTAGCAGGATGCACCTGAGATGCCTCCAGGTGAGCCCAGGGCTGAACCTCATCCTGATCTCACTGAATCCTGTTCTAGGATTCAGCTGTGACACGGGTTGCTTATCCATTTCCCCACTGAGCATCGTGCAGGCTACTCCTGCGTCCAGTGACTGTGAACACAACCCTGAATCTTGCGTGAGGGTTTTCTGTGCACTCAGCTGTTCTAGTGGTTGTGTACATGTGTGTATGTGCTGGGGGTTCGTGTGGAAGGTGTGAGTCTCTCATTGTGAGAAATGGCCCTGGGTGCTGCCGGGGACCTGGGCCACTGTGCTCTGTTCGTGCAATGAACCAGAGTGGCCCTCGCCTCACGTTCTCCCCAGCACCAGGTGTACTTTCTGGTTATAGTTCCCCCATTCTCACAGCTGTGCGCTGGTGCCCCGTTGTGTTTTAGGTGCTAAGCGTGTGTTCATGCATTGAGGAGAATTGTGTGTGCCGTGATGAAGGGGCCCCCCTGAGCCTTGACCCATGTCAGGGCAGGGAACCCTCATTTGCTTTCTTGTTATTTAGATTTACAAACTTCATTTTATGTATTTTGCAAATACTGTCTCCCCTTGGGTTTCTTTTCATTTCATTCCCACCAAAGTGTGGGAAAGCAAACTGTTCAGTATAAATAGAAGGCCATGGATCCCTTTTTCTCAGTTGTAGAGGAATTTTGCTTTAGGTTTGAGCCCAAGTTTTTCCCAGGACCCCATGTGTCTCAGGACCCTTGCACCTCCCTCCCCCGGGGCCCCTCCAGCCCAGAGGCCTCACTGGGCTCCGATCTCTCTCGGAACATCACGTGATTCTGAATGTGCATGCCACCTCTTCATCGATCTGTTGGACTTGATCTGAGCGTAACCTGGCCCATTCCTTCATCTCCTGCAGGGCAGGGCCGAGGGGGAGGGGCGAGCCTCAGGACGAGCCAATCCCCACTGCCACACAAGCACCCCAAAGCCACATCAGCTCTTCTGGTTGGCAGGCAGAGTTCCCCCTGGGGGAAGCTCATTCCCCTGATCCAGGGAGAGTCATGGGTTCCAAACACTCGCTTTAGTGTCCATGCTACCCCAGTGTCCAGCAGAGGGGGCCACTGAGGACCCGCTACAGTCAGCCTGAGGCCAGGGGCTCTGCCAATGTCCTTCTGTGCTACCTCTGCCTTCCCAGAGCAGGAGAGACCGAATCAGGCCTCCGAGCCTCCTCACTGGCCTCTCAGGCCCCACAGGACAGGAGTCAGCCTCACCCTGACCAGCCTTCAGGACTGCCCCCTGCAGGAGAGCCCCAGCACCATCAAGACAGTGGATGCCCTTCTTGGACTTGGAGCTCCCCAGGGGCAGCCCCACTTGAAGACTTGGGGGAGGGCGGGGCTGGCAGTTCAGTTGCTGCTTGATCCCTGATGTCAGCCAGGGAGATGACAGTCAACCCCGGGCCAGCCCTCTGATGGATCAGTCCTCATTCCCAGAAGCAGTTGAGAGCTGACTCTGACCGATGGAACCAGCAGGCCAGGTGGGGGCTGGGTGAGCTGAGGCCAGGCCAGGTATGAGAAGGCCCAGGTGAGGGCACGGCTCGGTGAGCATAAAAAACGCACAAGCAGGGTTAGGTGTGGGGAGGGCTATTTGGGACAGAGCCAGCTGAGGGCCCTAGCACACAGGACTTCTGCCTCATTGCAGGCCGTCTCTATCCATCCAGGACCCAGCATAATGGCACTGGGCTGTCCTGGGCCTAGAGGCAAGGCGGGACCACAGGGATGAGGGCTGTGGCCCTGACCAGATCCTTGTGTCCAAGCCCATTTGTGTATGGGGAGACATGGAGGAGGCCTCTGGGGAGATGTGGATGAGGTAGAGGGGAGGGCCGGGTGGGGGCCCCAAGCAAATGACCACTCCTCCTTGGCATTACTTGTCCACCACGCGGGAGCCTTGGGCTCCTGACCAGGCCCGAGCAGGTTGGGCTGCCTCAGGTTGCACGCAGAGCCATACCTCGAATTGCCAGGGTTCTGGGCCTTCCTGGTATCCACGGAGATCATGGCGGACACCTTCCCACGCACCTGGGCGGGGATGCCTTTTTCAATTCTCTGGTGGAACTATAGGAGAGAGGAGGCTCTGGTGAGACCCTCCCCAGGCCCTCTGTTGGGGGGAGCGCAGGGTGAGACAGCAGGAAGGGGTGCCTCGTGCTTGCCCCATTTCCCACTCTGTCCCTGCCTGCAGTTTTGATTCACTCACTGGGTCTTCAACTCTGGCCACGTGCTGACCAGTGCCTGCACTGTGACAACAGCTTGGATCAAGGAGGGGGCCTGGGGACAAGGGTGCTACCCAATGGCAGGGTTTCTGACCCTGGTCACCCCTGGGTGGAGCTGGGGTGCAGAGGACTCAGCGCAGGAATCCAAGTTTGTCTGGGATGAGGGCTCCACTCTCATAGTCCTCTTCTCCCATCTGAAACTGGGTGCCTTTATGGGGACCCTGCAGGGGTTAGGGGACCCAGGTGAGAAATCCGGGTCTGTCACTGGGGGGGCTTAGCCACTCTCCCCGTGTCCCCAGGGAGTTGGCATCCCGCTGTCACAGGCACAGTACTTGAGACAGGGCCCCACCTCCTCCCCTAGCACCCTGGCTGGTACCTGCTCATATTTCGTAATGATCACTGTTCACTCCTGTGCCCTGCCAGACCTCAGGGTGTCTATATCCAATCTGTAAGACACACACACATGTGAGCCAGCACAGGGGAGCCCACGGGTACTGCTGCCCCGAGGTCTGTCCCCTTGGTTATAGGGGGGGCAGCCACACAGCCAGGCGGGCGGTCTCCTGATGGCCGCATCCCAGGAGGATGACTCTTCCAGAGCACAGGGACTAGGGACATTGGGGAAGGATAGCCCCCCAACTGGCTCACCTCCCCTGCCCTCAGGTAGGACCCTCCTCCCCCAGCCTGGCATCCACGTGTCCTCCAGGGATCCAAAGTCTAAGGGTCTCCCTGGCCCGCTCTTGGCTCTCACATCTCTGGGGCTCTCAGAGGC
Source organism: Lepus europaeus (assembly GCF_033115175.1). NCBI lineage: Eukaryota > Metazoa > Chordata > Mammalia > Lagomorpha > Leporidae > Lepus > Lepus europaeus. The sequence continues at coordinate 79,385,149 of NC_084843.1, read as the reverse complement.
GGCCTCCCTGCCCCACCTGATACCAGTTGATCCAACACCTAGTCTTGAACCCTTGTCTGACACAGACTCACACTAAGGCCCATTCGCCACTGGTACCCAGCAGAGCGGGAGGAATGAGATGACTTTATACACCCTCTGCACACAGGGGCACCACTGAGAGCTCAGGCACATCACTCAGGGAACCCGGCATGGGAGACCAGTGCCACCCACCTGGGTGCAACCTTCTCCACGTCATAGGCCATGCAGAGAGGCAGTCCCACTCACCTACGTCGAGAATCCATTTGATTCTATCAAATGTGTGCCTTGCCTACGCTACCAACATCTGGTCAGTTGGGCAGTAGACGCACTACTGGCCACTGGATGCTAACAACCCAGAGTCCATAGTTCTCAGTGAATGTGACATCATGAGGCTGCCAGCCAATCCCAAGTGATGCACAGCTGTGGCAGGGGTCAAGATCCTCATACTGGCTTCATCAAAAGTCACCAGTAGTGGGGCCTATGTCCTCTCCAGGCCCCTGGTGAAGAGGGCAGGGCTCTGGCAGAACTGCCCCGGAACCAGGGGTGCCAGGGCCCTCTGCCACCTGCCATAACAGTCCCAATTCCCAGGCAACCTGCACCTGTTGCCCCTCCTTTCTTCCTCTGTGAAGGACCCTTATGAGGGGAGGGACAAGAAACTAGGCCTGGGTAAATATCAGGGGCTTCTTAAGAGGTTAGATGTTCCCCAGAGTCTAGCGGGCAGGACATTCTCTGGGAAGGAAAAGCCAATCTCCTTCAGAGAATCTCTAGGCACGCCCAGAGCAGAACTGCCCCTCCCCTCCAGGAAACCTCTGGGCATGCCCAGAGCAGATCTGCCCCTCCCCTTCGGAGAGTCTCTAGGCGCACGCTTATGATGCCACTGCGACCGGCCAAGCCTGTAACACCTCAGCACTCTCCCTCAGCACTCTCTGTCAGCATTCTCCGGTATGCTAATTGTCCCTCCGAACCAGCCAATCCCGTGCCACCTCAGCATTCTCCACCAGCACTCACCAACAGCATTCTTCACCAGCGTTTTCCCATATGCTAATGGTCCCTCTGAACTGACCAATCCTGTAACACCTCTGCATTCTCTGCCAGCATTCTCCACCCGCATTTTACACATGCGCATTAGGAATATGCTAATTCGTTGCCTATATAACCTGTGTGAAACTGCCACTCAGGGCTCCTCACCGCCTGAGGTGGGGGCCCGTTTGAGCAAACATTCAATAAAAACCTCGTGCTTTTTGCATCAACTTGTCTGGAGTCTGGATCTTTGGGCGTCCTCCCGAGCAAGTGGGCATCTCTGCAACTGAGAGGTCCAACATTTTGGGGCTCGTCTGGGATATTAGGTCGCCCTCAGACCCATTCCCCGTGGACCAGTTGGAGGTACGATTAAGTGTTTTCTGTTTGTTGTTCTTTGACTTGAGTGTTCTGACTGGCCAATACCTGACTCTGTGAGACCAGTGGGGGAGGCAGGTGTGCCCAGCAACCCCTGGTCAGTTCCCCAGAGGACGTTCCAGTTTGTGAGACCAGTAGGGGAAACCCTCGGTCCATTCCCCCGGAAGATGCTCCTGGAGCAGTCTGGAGGTGGGTTGGAGACCAAGTCTCCCTCCTTCCCGGGGAGGGCTGGTCAGGCAGCCGCTCCCAAAAATAGCGCAATAGCGTTCGATTTGTTGTAGGTCTGTTGCCGTGCTGTTTTGTTGGCTGTTCTTTTTGCTTGGTTTGACGCGCCTGGAATGGTCTGGAGGAAGGCCGGGGACCAAGTCTCCCTCCTTCCCAGGAAAAGCCTGGCCAAGCGGCCGCTCCCATCTGAGGTAGCATTGTCGATTTGTCCTAGATCTGGTGCCACACGGTTTGTCTTTTTTACTGTATGTGTCTGTATATTGGCTGTTCTTTTTGTTTGGGCTGAAATCTTTGCACCCATGGGTCAACAAATAACCACCCCTTTAAGTCTCACTCTAGATCACTGGAAGGACGTTCGAGAACGCGTGCGCCACCTCTCAGTGGAGGTTAAAAGGAAACAATGGGCAAAATTCTGTTCCTCAGAGTGGCTGGCCTTCGAGGTCGGCTGGCCAAGGAACGGCACTTTTAACCTCGATATTATTTTACAGATTAAGGCGCGAGTTTTTCAGCCAGGGTCCAATGGACACCCTGATCAGGTGCCCTACATTACCACGTGGGAGGATCTTTCACATAACACCCCTCCCTGGATAAAACCCTTCTCCTTTCTGACGGAGCCCATACGGACCCCGTTACCCCATCCTCAGCCATCCCCAACTCCTTTAATACCTTCCCCCTTGGGACCTTCCTCCCCAATACCCCCGCCTCCCATCCTGTTTGCGCCAAACTCCTCCCTATACCCTCTGAAGGAGATTCGAGATCCAAAACCTGACAAGCCACCGGTTCTTCTGGCTGATCAGGACCTTCTGCTCTTTGACTCTCCCCCACCCTACCTTCCTGGCCTGCCTGCTCCCCCGCAGGAACCCCCACAACAAACAGAGCGGGATGTGCAACCTTCTGCACCATCCCCTGATTCCACGAGGGCAGGGGAAGAAGTCTCGGTGCCTTCCCCGCCCTCCAGCCGCCTGCACCTCCATTGGGGGCAAGCAGGGGGCTCAGGAAGCATCTGGACTTCACAGACCTTTCCTCTTTGTTTGGTGGCTGGCCAGATGCAGTACTGGCCATTTTCCGCTTCCAGTCTTTACAATTGGAAAACCCATAACCCCTCTATCTCTCAGAACCCCCAGACTCTGACTGGGCTGATTGAGTCAATAAAATTGACTCATCAGCCCACCTGGGATGATTGTCAGCAGCTTCTGCAGACCCTCCTCACTACTGAGGAAAAGCAGCGTGTCTACCTTGAGGCACAGAAAAACGTCCCTGGAGCAGATGGCTGACTGACCCTACTGCCAAACGAAATCGAGGAGGCATTTCCCTTAACCCATCCTGATTGGGACTACACCACCGTTGCTGGTAGGGAGCAACTTCGTCTTTACCGCCAGATTCTCCTTGAGGGTCTCAGAGGGGCTGGAAAGCGCCCCACCAATTTGGCCAAGGTACGTGCAGTAGTGCAGGGGGCTGAGGAAATGCCAGCAGGCTTCCTAGAAAGATTAATGGAAGCCTACCGTATGTACACCCTGTTTGACCCCCTGGCAGAGAACCGGCAGGGAGATGTAATCATGTCCTTTATAGGACAGTCAGCGCCGGACATCTGCAATAAATTGCAGCAGCTAGAGGGGCTTCAGGGGTATACTATACAAGATTTAATGAAGGAGGCAGAAAAGATTTACAACAAAAGGGAGACCCGAGAGGAGAAGGAGGAAAGGATCCGCAAGGAGCAGGAGGAAAGGGAAGACAAAAGAGACAAAAGACGTAATTGAGAGCTGAGTAGAATTTTGGCCACCGTAGTGTAGGATACAGAAAGGAGTAGACCAGGACAGAATAGGGACTTGGGAGACAAGTGAAAGCCTTGGGTGGAAAGAGATCGATGTGCCTATTGTAAAGAAAGAGGACACTGGGTCAAAGACTGTCCGAAGAAACCACAGGGACCAAAGAAGAGACCAGTTCCAATCCTGTCCCTGGAAGAAGACGATTAGGTGAGTCAGGGCCAGGAGCCCCCCCCCCCCCGAGCCCAGGATAACCCTTGAAGTGGGGGGCAGACCGGTCACCTTCCTGATTGACACGGGAGCCCAGCACTCAGTACTGACTTCAGAAAAAGGGCCTTTAAGCTCCAAGATTTCCTGGGTTCAGGGGGCAACTGGAGGGAAGTTATATCGCTGGACAACCAACCGAGAGGTCCAGTTGAGTACAGGACTTGTGACACACTCATTCTTACTAGTGCCAGACTGCCCCTACCCCCTGCTGGGCAGGGACCTACTCTCGAAGGTAGGAGCCCAAATTAACTCCATGAGAAAGGAGCTACCATCACAGACTCAGGGGGACGGCCCCTCCAGGTATTAACACTCCGCTTGGAGAACGAACACCGATTATTCGAGAGGCCCCCGTCCACCATGGCTCCCCTGGACCCCAAGTGGCTCACAGATTTTCCTCAGGCCTGGGTAGAGACTGTGGGAATAGGGCTGGCTGTCAACCAGCCTCCCTTGATCATAGATCTGAAGCCCACGGCCATTCCCGTGTCAGTTCATCAATATCCGATGGGCAAGGAAGCTAAGGAAGGTATCCAGCCACATATCCAGAGACTGTTACACCTAGGCATTTTAAAACCTTGTTGTTCACCTTGGAACACCCCCCTACTACCAGTAAAGAAGCCCGGTACGGGTGACTACCACCTGGTACAGGACTTGTGGGAGGTTAACAGGAGAACGGAGGATATGCGTCCCACAGTGCCCAACCCCTACAATCTGCTAAGTACCTTGCCTCCGACCCACGTATGGTACACTGTGTTAGATCTAAAAGATGCATTCTTTTGTTTAAGACTGAGCCCTCAGAGCCAATCCATCTTTGCTTTTGAGTGGAAAGACCCAGAGACTGGGTTTTCAGGACAACTTACCTGGACAATGTTGCCCCAAGGATTTAAAAACTCGCCTACCTTGTTTGACGAAGCTTTGCACCTAGATTTGGCCGACTTCCAAGTCAACCATCCAGACCTGGTCCTCCTGCAGTATGTGGACGACCTCCTCCTTGCCGCCGAAACTGAGCAGGACTGCCTAAAAGGTACCGGGGCCCTGCTACAGAGACTGGAGGAATTGGGCTATCGAGCCTCCGCGAAAAAGGCCCAAATATGTCAGAAACAGGTGGCCTACCTAGGCTACCTCCTAGAAGGAGGGCAACGGTGGCTGACGGAGAGCCAAAAAAGGGCAGTTGCTCTAATTCCACCCCCCACCAATGCCAGAAAGATGCGGGAATTCCTCGGGAGTGCGGGATTCTGCCACCTTTGGATTCCTGGGTTTGCGGAGCTGGCAGCCCCATTGTACCCCCTCAAGAAGTCCAATGCTCCCTTTCAATGGAGAGAAGAGCAACAGCGGGCGTTTGGCAACATAAAAAAGGCCCTATTGTCAGCCCCAGCCCTGAGCCTCCCTGATATGACCAAGCCCTTCACATTATATGTGGATGAGAACAAGGGAGTGGCGAAGGGAGTGCTAACGCAAATGCTTGGGCCCTGGAAAAAGCCAGTGGCGTACTTTTCAAAAAAGCTAGACAATGTAGCGGCCGGCTGACCTCCATGCCTCCACATGATAGTGGCCATGGCAGTTCTGGTGAAAGACTCGGACAAATTGACTCTAGGCCAACCTCTCACCGTAGTGGCACCTCATGCTGTGGAGACAGTTATCCACCAGCCACCGGATCGGTGGCTCTCAAATGCTCAGATAACTCATTACCAGACTATGTTATTAAACTCAGAGCGGGTCCGGTTTGGGACTGCCACCTCTTTAAACCCGGCCACCCTGCTCCTGGAACTGGGGCCCCAGGCCCAGGTAATCCATAACTGTCACCAAATCCTGGCTGAGGCCCATGGCACCCGAAAAGACCTAACCGACCAGCCTCTGCCGGATGCCGAACTGACCTGGTTCACTGATGGGAGCAGCTTTCTACAGAACGGTGAGCGGAGGGCTGGGGCGGTGGTGGTGGATGGAAAAACCGTTATCTGGTCAAGTGCCTTAAAGCCTGGAACTTCTGCTCAAAAAGCCGAGCTCACAGCCTTATCTCAAGCTTTAAAACAGGCACAAGACAAAAAGGTCAACATTTACACAGACAGTCGGTATGCTTTCACCACTGCCCATGTACATGGGGAGATATACCAGCTAAGGGGCCTCTTAACCTCGGCAGGCAAGGACATTAAAAATAAGCAGGAAATCCTAGATCTTCTACAGGCCCTGTTCCTGCCCAAAAGGTTGAGTATAATCCGTTGCCCCGGGCACCAATGAGGAGATGACCCCATAGCAAGGGGAAACAGGATGGCGGACGAGGCTGCTAGGGCGGCAGCCCTGGACCAACAGGTGCTCCCGTTAAAGACAACTGAGCCCACCCAAGTATCGAGGGAACCACCTTTCTTCTATTCGGAACAAGACTTAGATACGATCCAGTGGCTCGGTGTGGAGTATGACGAACAAATAAGGGTTTGGAGGCTCAGAGAGAAAATAGTCCTGCCACACCAATTGGCTAAAGAAATAATTACCAACCTCCATCAATGGACTCATTTGGGACACAAAAAGCTAAAAGCAGCCTTACAGGAAGATAGGCAGTCTTATTATATCCCTGGACTTGACTCTTTAGTCCAGCAGGTGACTGAATCCTGTGTTCCATGTGCCAAGGTAAATGCCAGACACCTCAAGCTCCCGGAGGGAGCTAGGGTAAGAGGAGACCGACCAGGAATCAACTGGGAGGTCGATTTCACTGAGATAAGGCCGGGCAGCTATGGGAATAAGTATCTTCTAGTTTTTGTAGACACCTTCTCCGGATGGACTGAGGCATTCCCCACAAAACGGGAAACCACCCGGGTGGTCGTCAAGAAGATCATAGAGGAGATCTTCCCCTGGTTCGGCTTGCCTAAGGTAATCGGGTCCGACAACGGCCCAGCGTTTGTCTCCCAGGTAAGTCAGTTGGTGGCCAAAGCATTAGGCATAAATTGGAAATTGCACTGTGCCTATAGACCCCAAAGTTCAGGACAGGTAGAAAGAATGAACAGAATAATTAAAGAGACCTTGACCAAATTAGCGTTGGAGACTGGCATTAAAGACTGGGTCCAACTCCTCCCTATGGTGTTGTTCCGGGTCTGAAACACGCCCTCTCATTGCTGGCTGACGCCATACGAAATCCTTTATGGAGGGCCCCCACCAGTAGCAGGCTTGCTTGACCTTGCCAGTGACTCCATTGCCGAAGCCCCTAAATTACAGGCCCAGTTGAGAGCGCTCCAGATCATCCAGAACCAGGTCTGGAAACCTCTTGCAGCAGCCTACCAACCCGAGACGACAACCATCCCACATCCTTTCCAAATTGGTGACGCTGTGTATGTCCGAAGGCACCAATCTAAGACTCTAGAGCCCCGGTGGAAAGGCCCCTTCACTGTGCTGTTGACAACTCCCACCGCTCTCAAGGTCGACGGAATCCCTGCCTGGGTCCACGCCTCACACGTGAAGTGAGCACCACCCCCCCAGGGCCCCGAGGATCTGGATAGACCAGCCAAATGGAAGTTCCAGTGCACTCAGAACCCGCTCAAGCTAAGACTTTCAAAAACTGTTTAATATTTGTGATGTTCCTGGCCTTTCCCCATTGTTTTTCCAATCCCCATGCTCCACAATTGTTAACGTGGGAAGTAATTTCCTCCACAGGATGGGTGGCCTGGTCTGTTAGTGGGTTACATACCCCTGGGGCATGGTGGCCCACCTTATACCTGGACGTTTGTCAACTGGTTACTGGGTTAGATACCTGGGATGTACCTGACCAGGATAATTTGACAAAAATCCCTGGAAATAGTCTTAACTATTGGGGCATGTATGGCTCCCATTTCGATGTCGGATGCCAGAACGCCGTAAGGAGATGTTTCCTCCGTCAGACGGAGTTTTATGTGTGCCCCAAGGATGACAGGAACAACCAACAAAAGTGGCAGTGTGGTGGACCCAAGTCCCTATATTGTAAAGCCTGGGGGTGTGAGACCACCGGATCCACCTGGTGGAAGCCATCCTCTAGTCAGGATTGGGTTACAGTACTCCAAAACTTTACCCCCAAAGGGAAAAACTGCCGCTACGCCCTGCGGCCCTGTGATGAAACCCATTACTGCATCCCGCTGAATATTTCCTTCACTACTAGAGGGAGGGATATTTCTGATGTTTCTACACTCTCCAGCTGGATAAAAGGAAGAACATGGGGATTAAGATACTATGTCGCAGGGTATGATTTTGGGTTTTGGTTCACCGTAAGGTTAAAGGTTCAGGCTCCCGGTCCCCAGTCAGTGGGACCCAACCCAGTCCAGCAAGAACAGAGTTCCCTCCCTCCAGTGAGGCAGGCTCTCCCCAGGCCACCCCTCCCACCAGCCACCCTTTCGCCCAGCTCAGCAAGTTTAACTCCAAGCACTTCGAGCCCCCGTACAACCGGACAGCGGCTGCTTAACCTTTTGACAGGGGCCTTTCTGGCCCTCAACCAGACCAATCTAGAGCTGACCGAGTCCTGCTGGCTATGCCTAGCCCCAGGTCCACCTTATTACGAGGGCCTCGCAGTCCCCAGGACCTGGAATGGCACTACAGAGGCCAATAATTGCCTCTTGCCCCTTCAGCCGCGTCTCACTCTTACAGAGGTGTCAGGACAAGGTATTTGTGTAGGAAATCCTCCCTTGTCCCACCGACACTTGTGCAATGTCACCCACAATGTTACTATACAAGACGGCCCGTACCTGGTTCCGGAGGCAGGCACTTGGTGGGCATGCAATAAAAGCCTCACCTCCTGTGTGTCTGCAGAAGTCCTAAATAATACCAACGACTTCTGCGTTTTGGTAAGAGTAATGCCCAGAGTGTATTACCATCCACCTGACACTCTGATTGGTATGATGGACGGCCCACTCGCTTCCGGTGAGAGCCCACCTCGATAACCCTGGCTGTCCTACTGGGATTGGGGGTAGCGGCTGGGGTAGGCACTGGTGTGACAGCTTTAGCACGGGGCTCCCAACTTTATTCTGAGCTCCAGGCTGCGGTAGATGAGGATATAAGAGCACTCCAGCAATCCATTACAAGGTTAGAGCAACCCCTAGATTCCCTTGCCGAAATCGCACTACAAAAACAACGAGGTTTAGATCTACTTTTTCTTAAGGAGGGAGGATTGTGTACTGCCCTGGGAGAGGAATGCTGCTTCTATGTAAACCAATCTGGAGTAATCAGGGACTCTATGTCAAAGCTCAGGGAGAGGCTTGACAAGAGACAAAGGGATAGAGAGGCCCATTACAGCTGGTATAAAGGATGGTTTACTAAATCCCCATGGTTAACTACCCTAGCATCGACCATAATGGGTCCCCTACTCATCCTATTACTTCTTTTAACTTTTGGCCCATGTATTCTTAACAGGTTGCTCCAGATTATCCACGAGAGGCTTTCCCTTGTCCAAACCCTGGTGCTGACTCCACAGTACCGGTGTCAAGCTTCAAAGACCTCCGAGGTCCAATAGATTTTAGGATTAAAATCTGTGCAAAAAGAAAAGGAGGGAATGAAGGACCCTTACGGGGGGAGGGACAAGAAACTAGGCCTGGGTAAATATCAGGGGCTTCTTAAGAGGTTAGATGTTCCCCAGAGTCTAGCGGGCAGGACATTCTCTGGGAAGGAAAAGTCAATCTCCTTCAGAGAATCTCTAGGCATGCCCAGAGCAGAACTGCCCCTCCCCTCCAGGAAACCTCTGGGCGCGCCCAGAGCAGATCTGCCCCTCCCCTTCGGAGAGTCTCTAGGCAGGCACTTATGATGTCACTGCAACCGGCCAAACCTGTAACACCTCAGCACTCTCCCTCAGCACTCTCTGTCAGCATTCTCCGGTATGTTAATTGTCCCTCCGAACCAGCCAATCCCGTGCCACCTCAGCATTCTCCACCAGCACTCACCAACAGCATTCTTCACCAGCATTCTCCCATATGCAAATGGTCCCTCTGAACTGACCAATCCTGTAACACCTCTGCATTCTCTGCCAGCATTCTCCGCCCGCATTTTACACATGCGCATTAGGAATATGCTAATTCATTGCCTATATAACCTGTGTGAAACTGCCACTCAGGGCTCCTCACCGCCTGAGGTGGGGGCTCGTTTGTGCAAACATTCAATAAAAACCTCGTGCTTTTTGCATCAACTTGTCTGGAGTCTGGATCTTTGGGCATCCTCCCAAGCAAGTGGGCATCTCTGCAACTGAGAGGTCCAACACTCTGCAATTTTATTACAGCCCCACTGTGAAGTTCTCTTTCTATGAACACAGGTGGCACAGGGAGCCCCATCATGGCCTGTCCATCTTTCTGAGATCCCCACACTCCATGGTTGCCCCTGCAATGACCTGAACGGAGACTCCCAGGGCTGCAGCCTCCTGTCCTACCACAGGCCCCACCCCAGCACTGCCAACCTCTGCTGACCCCTGCTGCTCTGTTCCAACCCTTCTTCCCAGGAGTTTTAGGAGGTGGACACAGGGGTCCTCCTGGGACGGAGGGGAGGGGAGCAGCCCGCTGAGCACCACCTGCATAGGACCTCAAGCCAGCATGGCCCAGACTGTCCAGAGTGGGAAGCAGGGCCCTGTCTTGGACACAGACCAGGGCTTCAGGCACAGAGCACTGAGAACTCCTTGGCGCCAGCTCCTGAGCCGCATGCTGGTAACACCAGGCTGCTGCTGACCATAAGGACAGGGACAGCACGTGTCAGGCAGGAGCAGCCACAGGCCTGCAGCTCCCCAGGGTGCTGATCACCAGGACACCCACCCTGAGGGATGCAGGGGTCACTGCCAGCAGCAGCTCAGTCCTCCCACACCTGGGCAGCTCGTGGTCACCATGGGCTCTGCAGAGCCCAGGGACCCCAGCAGGGTTGGCCCAGCCTCAAGGGCTCCAGCTTAGGCTGCCTTCCTGCTGTTTCCTTGCTGCCTATTCAGGGGAGGGGGAGCTGTCTTCTACTGTGGGGTGCTCACGTATTTCTCTGAGTTATCACACGTGTGTGCCCAAGGTGGGTGTGCTCCAGGCCTCCCCCGGGACTAGAAGCTCCACGCCTGAAGCACCCGGTCCTTGTCACTGTCACCTCATGGCATGAAGGCTACACTGAGATGGCACCAAGTGTCCCCCCATTTACCACCCCGCCTTGCTGGGCTGCTTTGGTGCAGTGGAGGTGGGCTTGCAGCCAGCACAGTCCCATGGCAAGGCAGGAATCTACGCTCCTTCAAGAACTCCTGTTGCCCTCAGTGCAGTGCTCACTGGTGAGGCTGAGATGATGGCCCCAGGCTGATGGGTTCCGGAGGTGCCCAGGATGAATCCTGCTCTGGGTGACAAGGCAGCTGGCTGCACAGCCCCTGCCAACCTGGCCCAGCATGGAGGACGCCCAGGGGAAGGGATGAACTCACCTCTGCAACGTGGCTTCTGTCCCCTACTGTCAGGTGACGATCCCACCTGTTGGCCATCTCCTCCTCTGTCAGGACCCTGGAGGTGGATGAGGAGGAACAAAAGATGCACCTGTCTCCAGCCCCTCCCTGCCCTAGGTCAGGCCCCGGGACAGGCCTCTCCTGCTCACCCCCTCGTGGCCAGGGCAGTGACAACCCAAGTCTCATCTGCAGCCTGCCCGGGACCACAGAGTCCAGCTTCCCCATCAGCCACACATGCACCCCATCACTCTCTGTTCCACTTCCTCATCGCAAGGAGCCCCTCCTGTGCCCAGGAACCCAAGCAGGTGTCTCCCACACACCTTTCCTGCCCTACCTTGATGCAGCACTCACCAACCCCTGGAGAAGCTTCTCCCCAGACATGGGGCAGGAGGCCTCCCTGCAGCCCCTAAAGCCACACAGCCATGGTGTTGCCCTGCCTTTCAGTTTCTGTCCAGTCCTCACTGCAGCCATCCTCGCCTCATCACCTGAAGGTCATGGGCATGGGTGGTTTCTCTTTAGTCTCCCTGTCCTGCAGACTTCCTAGCAAATAGTAGAATGCAAATAAATACCAATAAGTTGAAAAACAGGGGATTCTCACACATTCGGTGTGGAGTTGATGGCCATTTTAGGCCACAAAGAGACTGAGGGTGATAAATGCTCATCCCCAGGCCTCCTCCTCTGCAGGTGTCACGGACAGAAGGGTTACTGAGCCAGCAGGAAACACCCCTCACATCCGGATACCTGCTCAGGGACAGGAGCAAGACCCAGTAGTGGATGCAGTCTGGCCCACGATGTTGGGCACCCGGGACCTCTCTGTGCTCAGTGGAAGGGGCTGGGTGGTAATCTAGGGACCACCAAGGGATATGCAGATTCTGGTCAGCCACCGTGGGTCTCAGACAGTGGCCTGTGATCAGACCTGGGATCTTTTTGGCCCAGTTCCTTCCCCACCCTGGGAAGCAACTCTGAGACCTATTTCAATGGCTTTGATCCTGACTCTGAAATTCAAGGTACTTATACTCTGCAACCAGCTGGTAGCACAGTCATAACCCATGGTGGGCAAATACTATGAGAGCTTATGCAGTAAGTAGGAATCAGCAATAAGATCAGATGAGGGGCCGGAGCTCTGGCGTAGCAGGTTAAGCCGCTGCCTGCAGTTCCAGCATCTCATATGGGTGCCAGTTTGAGACCCGGCTGCTCCACTTCTGATCCCATTCTCTGCTATAGCCTGGGAAAGCAGTGGAAGATGGCCTAAGTCCTTGGGCCTCTGCATCCTTGTGGGAGACCCAGAAGAAGCTCCTGGCTTCAATCGATGCAACTCTGGCCATTGAGGCCAACTGGGGAGAGAACCAGCAGATGGAAGACCTCTCTCTGCCTCTGCCTCTCCTTCTCTCTCTGTGTAACTCTGACTTTCAAATAAATAAATAAATCTTACAAAAAATATCGGATTAGACCAGGCTGTGGTCCCTGGTGGCAGCACCTATGTATTCACCTACATCATCCAGAAATCCCCCCCCCCATCAACACACACCCTTAAATAATGTTCAGTAAGCTATCTAGTCACCTTTATCCAGCCTGAATGTCCACCAAAATTACACATCACAATCACATGTATATTGACATATTTTTCATATTTTTATATTGACATCTTTTTCACTCTGAAATTACAGATGATCTCCAAGGAATGGTAGGGACAAGTCCTGATCACTTCATGACGGGAAACCTTCCTGTGTATGACACAATCACACTGACACTGCTCGCCTCTTTGATAATCTGAAACTTGGTAGTGTTTGTATAGCAAATAATATCTAGAAGGTGTAGCAGGAGGGAGCTAAGACGTGCTGGCTGTCAGCACTGCACTCAGACACTGATGAGAACAGCTATTCCTACACCACACCACAGGAGCTAAGGAAACAGGTGAGTGACCACAGTGCCTGGCATGAGAACAAGAAGAAAAGACACTCTGAGGAATGCAGAAAGAAAAGAGGACATCCATACCCACCTCTCAGATCCAAGTAGCAGGGAAAGGTGTGTGTGGTTTTCTGCTTGGAGGAGAGAGGAGGAACTGCACCCAGACCTTTGATGTCAAACCCAGTACCAGGCTCACTACTATGAAACATGGTGCCAGACAGGGCCCCAGGGCCATTGCTCCCAGGCCAGTGGCTACAGACTGAGCCCAAGTGTCCTCTTTAGCAAGGTGTCAAGGGGACTGCCTCAGCCATCCCTTTCTCAATCTTGGAAAGAATACAGAACAAGACCCCAGCCACTGAGAAACAAAGTGATTTCAGGATTGTGTCCTGTGACTCAGTGCCCATCTGATAAATACCTGACACTGTTCCTATCCCATCATTTCCCTTCCCCAAACCCCTGCTTCTATACTGACCCCAGTGCCAGGAGTGCCAGGTGAAGACCTGTGACCCACGTTAATCAGACTTACATTCCAAACATCTTCACTGATAGATGATGGAAATGAGTCCACTTCAGGACCAGAAGCATGCATCTTGGGCTCCAGGTGTGATTGCCATTTTGGCACTGATGGCATGGTACTTGGCATCTGGCTCAGCACCAGGAACAGGACTGCAATGATAGACTACCCCTACTTAGGCACTTCCTCAGTTTACTTTGAACAAAACACCAACTGCAGTATTAGGACAAATCTGGGCTTGGTGCACTCTCTAGTGCGAAAACAGTGACAACACATCACCAGCAGACTTACGTTGCGATCTAGAGCTGAAACAGCCCAAGTGTCCATATGCTCTGAAAATAGACTGCTTGGAATTTCTGGAAGGAAAGTCAAAAACAAAGCCACAATTTGAAGGCTCAAGGAAACAATCCCTCAAGTTGAAGATGATGTAGTGTGCCTACAAGCATCAAGAACTTTCAAGTAACCACGACCTCACTTAAAGAACAAAGCAAGTTTTCAGAGGCCAGATGGATGGCAACTGACATGTGCAGATTCTCAGAAGAAGAATTAAAAATAGTTGCTGTATTGCAACTCACTAGGCTTCAAGAGAACATGGCGAAACTATTCAATACTCCGAGGAGGAGGCTTACTAGAGATGAAGGTAATTTTCTTTTTTTAAAAAGCATTTATTTATTTGAGAGGTAGAGTTACTGATAATGAGAGGGAGAGACAGAGAGAAAGGTCTTCTTTCATTGGTCACTCACCAAATGGTTGCAATGGTGGGGCTGTGCCAGTCTGAAGCCAGGAATCAGGAACTTCTTCCGGGTCTCCCATGCAGGTGCAGAGACCCAAGGATTTGCGCCATCTTCTACTGCTTTCCCAGGCCATAGCAGAGAGCCGGATGGGAAGAGGAGAAGCAAAGATTAGAACCAGCGCCCATATGGGATGCCAGCACCTCAGGCAGAGAATTAAACTACTGCACCACAGTGCTGGCCCTCAAGAAATGAAGGTAATTTTCAAAAACCAAACAGAAATCTTTAAGCTAAAATTATACTAACCAAAATTTAGAATATGATAGAATGTATCAATGGGAAACTATATCAAACAGAAGAAGAGGTAAGCTCAAATATAGGCTATTTGAAAATGAACATATGGAGGAGGAAAAAATAAAAAAAAAATCCAACAAGTATGAAAAGGCTTACATGTATTTTAGGATTTTTTTACAGGTACACATATCTGGTGTATCTATTCGGTGCAGTAGTTAAGACACTGGCGAGGATACTCAGATTTCATATTGAAGTGCCTGGGTTTGAGCACTAGCTCTGCTTCTGAATCCAATTTCCTGATAGTTCATACCCTGGGAGGTGTCAGATGATGGCTGAAGTATTTGTGTCCTTGTCACCTATGTGAGATACCTGGATTGAGCTCTGGGCTCCTGGCTTTCACTTGTATCAGCTCCAGCTGTGTGGGTATCTGCAGAGTGGGCCAGTTGATAAAACATCTCTCTACTTTCAAATAATAAAAACAAACAAACAAATATCTGCATTATTGGGGTTCAAGAGGAACTGAGAATATTAAAGTGGTAGTCAGTACACACAACTAGATAATACAGAACAATCCTAAAGTCTGGAGAAAGGTACAGTGATCCAAGTGACAGGAAGACATGGGGTCACCAATTAGATTTGATTCAACCAAGTCCATCCCAGGATGTATTAAAATCAAATTTGTCTCCAGGGAAAAGATGAGTCTCAACATTGCAAGAGAAAGGAAGCGAATGACACATCAGTCTGTTCCAGTTCACTTCTAGAGTGATCGGGCAGGATTTACAGACGGCATGAAAAGGGATGTGATTCTCACAATGTTCTTGGAGAACCTGCTGACCAGGGATATTGGATCTAGCAAAGTCATCATTCTGTTATGGAGGATAGATAATGTTATTCTCTGAAAAACAAGAGGTGAGAGAGGTTATTGTCTTGTAGATCTGTCCTACAAGAAAGGGAGTTTTTTAAACTGGAAGAAAGAGATGCTAATGAGTAAGAAAAAAAATGAGAATGTGGAAAACTCACTGGTACAAGTAACTAAATACACAAATTCAGAATGCTCCCATATTGTAAACAAGGACATCCACAATCCATATGTTTAGTATGAAGAATAACAAGCAGAAGAATTAAGAACAATAATTCCACTAAAAATAATAGATAATATAGATTTAAAATTAGACATCAAAAATTCAAAATGTAGGAAGGAAAGGAATGTAATTTTAGTGTTCTTTATTAGTATTTATCTCTTGTTTTTTTTCTTTTTTTAAAAAAGATTTTATTTATTCGAGAGGTAGAGTAAAAGTGAGAGGAAGAGACAGAGGGAAAGGTCTTCTGTCCGTTGGTTCACTCCCCAATGGCTGCACTGTCGGAGCTGTGCCGATCCGAAGGCAGGAACCAAGTGCTTCCTGCTGGTCTCCCATGTGGACACAGAGGCCCAAGGACTTGGGCCATCTTCTACTGCTTTCCCAGACCACAGCAGACAGCTGGATTGGAAGAGGAGCAGCCAGGACTAGAACCGGTGCCCATATGGGATGCTGGCACCATAAGCAGAAGGCTTATTAAGACCTAGTCTGAGGGATGGCCAGGGGTGTGGCCTCTGTGGCTCTGAACCTGCCTGCAGGCTCCCACAGTACAGACCACGGGGAGGGTGGAGCTGAGGGCCCTGCCCCGAGGTCTGTACTGGGAGGAGTGGGGCCTGGGAGCAGGAGGCAGACTTGGAGGCTGTTCCCACAGATGTCAGGGAGAGAGGCCCCATTGCTGGAGGGTGGGCTCCGGTGACCCAGAGGGATGGAGCCATTTCAGGCTGTCTCTGGCTTGACTCAGCAGCCCACCTTAGCTTGGGGATAGGGGGTTCTGGCTCCATGTTGTGCCAGAACCTGCAGAAAGGAAGGAGCAGAGTGGTGGAGAGATGGCCAGGGTGCGGGCTGGCAGAGGAGGGGTAGGTGTGGAGCCAGCACCTAAGGCAGCCAGTGCACAGGGGAGGAGGGTGGTCAGGGGGCACTGTGGGGGTGTGGTGGTCCCAGGTGCCTCAGCCCCAGGTGCACACTCACAGCACTGAGCATCTCTCAGGCAGGCCAGCCGGACTCGGTCAGTTCCAGGGGTGAGTGACTTCCTGGGGAGAGCTGATGTGGGGACACTGCTCCCTCAGCCCTGGGCAGCCTGGCCCTGCTCAGGACAGCAACCCCCCAAGCACTGTGGGGGTGCTGCCACACACCCAGGAAGGTGGACCTCTGACAGGCCTGGAGCCCCCCACTGGCAGCAAGGGCCCCTGCCTGGCCCTGGGCTCCCTGTGCTCATGGTCACCAGCCCCTCCCTTCCCATCTCAGTCCCCTGGGATGAGAGGATGAAGCTGGTCCTTCCCTGGCCCACTAGGGAGGTAGAGGTGCCAGTTGTGGTCCTGTCCTCACTTCTCTGCCTCCCTTGCTTTCCAGTGAGCAGAAGTTGCCCCAGGACAGCACCCTGGGGGCAAAGGTAAGGACAAGTCCTTGGCCATGGGCCAGTCATCTGGAAGCAGAGCTTGGTGGAGGGGGCACGTGGGGCTCGGCAGTGGTTAGTGGGAGCACCATAAGGTCCTGTGATGCAGTACTTACACGGCACCTGCTGACACCTTAACCCACTCACCTGTCCCAGAACTGAGCTGCAGCTCAGGGGCATCTGCCTGTCAGCCGCCCTGACTTATTGGCATGCTTGGGAGTGACCTGGCTGGAGCTCAGGGGCTCTGCCTTTACAACAGGGCAGCTCGGGTCAGAGGCCAGGCCACTGACACTCCCCCAGACAAAATATCTGGGGCTCACGGTCTGTGCCTTTTCTGGCTCCTTCCTTTGAGCACACACAGAGCTCCTAAGCTGCATCTGAGAGCCACTCTCAGAGACTGAAGCTGGGCTCATGCCATCCTATCTCATTTTCCAGTGTAAACAGGTGCGCAGGATCCAGAAATGGATCAAGATGATAAAGAACCACAGCAAATACCGCGGCAGCGAGAAGGTACCGTGGAGCTGAGGGCCCCTCGGGGACACTGAGAGCTGAGTTGGGGTTTGAGCAGTGCCCATTCCCGTGCCAGGCACTGCCTGCCTCTCAGCTGCAGCTGGCTCTCATGTCCCCGGCTGCCATCAGGGAGCAGGGCCCAGCTGTGTGGCCCACCCTGCCTCCCCCAAGTCTGCAGTTTGGGGCTGGCCCTGGGAGCTGGGCCTGGAGACAGTCATTGCCCAGGCTCGGCTCCAAGCCAAGGGTGGCTTCCAATGTCTAGATGGAGATGGGCCCCTTCAGCAGGGGGCAGCATGGAGGAGTGGTCAGGCTGTGGCTGACTCCTGGAGGGCAGGGCCTGAGATACAGCGAGGAGGATCTGAAGCCTGGCTGGGGTCAGACTGCGTCTGTGCTGAGAGCTGAGGGCAGGCAGGGGTAGTGCACAGGGACCTTTCAGAGCCCCTGTCTGATGCTGACCATCGAGGTCCCAGTGGCCCCCTCAGCAGGGATGCTGGCCACAGGGGTGACGTGGACACTGAGGCAAGTAGGGAGCCCCTGACCCTCCCTCAACGTGGGACCCAGAAGGAAATGAGCTCCCTGCAGGGAGCTCTCCCTGTCAGCCAGAAGAGCTGACGTGGACTTGAGGTCCTTGTGTGGCATTGGGGCTTTGCTGGTCCTGAGGCTGGCCCCTCCTCCTTGTCCCTGCCCTGCAGGAGATGAAAGAGCAGGCCAACTGGGCGCCAGACACTTCCATCACATCGACTCCACCATCACATCACTTTCAGAAACCACCTGATGTTCCGGGAATGTTACAGTATGAAGTGAGGCCTCTGGGCTGGGGAGGACCTGTGGGTGGGAGGAGCAAGGGTCCTGGGGCACATGGGGTCCCTAGGGAAGACTTGGGTGCAAACCTAAAACAGTTCACTTAGCACAGAAAACAAAATTGCCTTTTATATATAATATAAACTTTTTTATATTATATAAACTTCCCCAAAGACACTGTGGAGAGAATGAAATGAAAAGAAACCCAAGGGGAGACAATATTAGTGATCTACCTAATTAAGGTATTATTTCCAGAATATTCAAGGCCCTTCAACTCAGTAAGAAGGAAGCAGTGGGCAGCCTCCTAGCACCCCAGGGACACAGGCTCAGAGGGGCCCCTGCATGACGGGACACACAATTCTCCTACTCAACAATGAACACACGCTTAGCATCTAAACCACAACGGGGCACCAGCGCACAGCTGTGAGAATAGGGGAACTTAGACCACCGAGGACGCCGGGTGCTGGGCAGAACGTGAGGCGAGCGCCACTCTGGTTCATTGCAGGAACAGAGCACAGTGGCCCAGGCCCCCAGCAGCACCCAGGGCCATTTCTCACAATGAGAGACTCACACCTTGCACAAGAACCCCCAGCATACACGCACATGTACACAACCACTAGAACAGCAGAGTGCACAGAAAACCCTCACGCAAGATTCAGGGTTGTGTTCACAGTCACTGGACGCAGGAGTAGCCTGCATGATGCTCAGTGGGGAAATGGATAAGCAACCCGTGTCACAGCTGAATCCTAGAACGGGATTCAGTGAGAGGCAGGACGAGGCTCGGCCCTGGGCTCACCTGGAGGCATCTCAGGTGCATCCTGCTAAGAGAGGAAGCATCCCTCAAAGGCTACACGTGCTGTGATCCACTCACAGGACGTCTGCAAGAGGCCGAACCCTGGGACACACAACAGGTGGCCACGGGCTGGGGGAGGTGGGGAGTTTGGCCACAGGGGGCTCATGGGAATCACATAGGCCACAGGAGCTGCTCCCTACCAGGCTGAACGTGCATGGGAGGCTGACTCTCCACAGCTTAGACCCACGGGACTACACCTCCCAAGTGGGACGCTCACCTGTGCAATGAACACCCACCTGGGGAAACGAAACTGCACGTGACTGCACCCTGGGAGGTGTGCATTTCCCTGCAGGCAGCGCTCACCCACACTGTGGACCACATGCAGGTGCCCTGACAACATCACTGCTCATGAGCAGACTGTCACGGGCCCTGCGTGTGGCTGTCAGGCTCAGTTAGGCAGAGCCACACTGAGGGCCTCGGCAGCACAGGACACACAGCCTCTGTCCTCTCTCTTCCAGCCAACTCGCCTTATTCCAAGTGCTCATGGCGTATTCTGTTTACAATCCCGTGAGTATTCTGGGATCATATCGCAGGTGCTATCCCGGCAGTCCCTGCAGGGCATCCCTGGTCACAGAGATCCCATCCTGGGTTGAGGGGGCCTCTCTCATCCACAGCTCTGGGACAGAGGGGTAGAGGCCAGGCTTCGGGCCTCCTTGGACCCAACCCTGAGTTCTGGGAAGAGAAAGGCAGCCTTCTCCTGGGCTGGTCTCCAGACCCCAGGGAGCTTGGCCGCATTGGGACGCCCCTCCCAGGACTAGCATTCCACACAGTGGGGTGGGGGGTGAAGGCAGGACAGATCTGGTGTATGACTTTGCTCATCAAAGTGGAGTCTGGGTCCCACTGATGCCATTACACCCACCAGACATGTGGTTGGGCCCATGGGCCTGAATCCCACTCCACACAGCTCCACTGTCACAACCACCCACTCAGACCTTTCCCATGCGTGGAACAGGTGCAGGACTCCATGGGTGATCCAGCAAGGCCTGGAATCCCCATCCCCCTGACCTGCCACTGGCCAACCCTGCCTGGTGCCCTGGTTCCCAGGGGGCCTGGCACTCACGAAGCCCAGGCGTGCACCCGGGACAGAGGCACACCTGTTCTGGTCCTGGTAGCACTTCCTGGCTTACTTCTTCCTTATGTGAGAAAGGGCCACCAGGTCACCCGCAGAGCTCAGGGGTCCAGAAGCTTCCATGGGCGTGGATCTGGATTCCCACAGCAACCTGGCCCATCCTGACAGCTTGGGGGTAACAGGTGCCCATACCTCAGGTCTCCCCCCTGTGCTGCCTAAGCTCAGGCCCTGCAGGATTCCCTCCAGGAACTTGGAGGGAACTTCCATGGGCTCTAATTCTTGGGCTGCTGACACCAAATGGCAGGCTTCAGGCACAGGGGCTCCCTCCCCAATCTTCCTAGACCCTTCAGTGGGTGACCCTGGTCTCCCTGGGAGGTAGGCCATCCCAGGATATCATTCTTGCCAGGGGAGGTCTCCTAAAGGTATTCTGGGATCTTGCAGGAGGTGGGCTACAGCCAGAGTCTAAGCCATGTGGTGGCGCTGTTTCTCATGTATATGCCCGAGGATGACTCTTTCTGGGCCCTGGTCCAGCTCATGGAAAACAGCAAGCACGCGATGCACAGTAAGTGGATGGCGTGTGGGGCCCAGTGCATGCAAGTCCGTGCACGGCCCTCACTGGCTCCTGACTGTGCAGGACAATGTCCCTGTTGGAGGGGGGGCCTCCATAGAAGCCAGGGCTGGCAGAGACCTCCCAGACTTAGCCAGCCCCCTTCTTTCACCACCATCCAAAGGCCCTGCAGCTTGGCCATGGCCATCATGGGTGTGGGAACCTTCAGAACAAGGGGTCCTGTCCTTGTCCAGTGACTCGGGTTGTTTCTGGCTCTTCTGCCTCACACATCTCTACGCAGACTCTCAAGCACAGAGCCACACCCATGGAAATTGCAGAAGGCAGCATCCCCTGTAGGGTCACTCCCCCCTCGCTCCTGAGTGTCAGAATGGTCAGGAGACACCCAGTTTGACAGCACTCACCCCAGTTGGATATAGGGGGCAGCCTGGCCTGGGCTGCACACAGTCACCCACCTGCACCCACCTCCCAAGCAGATCCTCTGCCCTGGCCATGTTCGTTCCCACCTGCCCCTGTTCGAGCACCCTCAGTGCTGAGAAACACCCCACCCCGGCCTTGGACTCTCCAGCCTTCCTAGGACGAGGCTCTACCATGGGGATATGGCTGATACTACTCAGGTTTCTACAAACCGAACACCCCAAAACTGGAGCGATTCTAGCACCACCTGGGAGATATCTTGCATCGCGTGCTCCCCTCCCTGGAGAAACACCTGGTAAGTAAAGCATCTCCTTTCTCCTCTTGGGGGCTCTGTGCTCATGGAGGGCAGGACAGAGAGGGGTCCTGACTGCTTCCTGGGCCAGGGGACGCTACGTCCTACCAAGGCTTTCCTTGGTTACTGGGGTCTGTGGCAGCTTGGGTCTTGGTTTGTTTTCCAGCACTTGGTCCCCCAGAGTTTGCGTAGATTGAAGGGAGATGCTATCCCCAGGGCAGAGTGGACTGAGGGACCTGTGTCCCTTCAGGATCCTGCATGGCTGGGAGGGGGGATGCACCTGCGGCTGGGCTTCCTGCACCCAGGGGCTCTGCCACAGGGCTCAGATGAGAGGGAGTCAGGCGTGGACCTTGGGCCCTGATCCCCCTCTGCCTCTTCTTAGGAGAAGGAGGGTGTGTGCCTGGAGGACTCCAATGCCCACTGGTACATCCAGGGCTTCCTGAGTGGGGTAAGTGCCCCAGGGACCTCTTGCCCAGGGAAGCTCCTGCCCCAGTGCCTGGCTCTCCTGTCCTGGTGGCCTGTGACTCTGAGCTCCCCCAGCCCCAGCAGACACAGGAGGGAGCCTGCTGTGCAGACCAGGCAGGCCCTGCCCTGCTAAAGGTGATCCAAGCTGAGGCTGAGCCTCAGGGCCAGCAAGGAGGGGACAGGTCCCACCAGGACCCATCCTGAGAGCCTGGCAAGGCCCAGAGCCCTACAGTGAGAGGCAGAAGATCCATAGACCCCCAGTGGCACAGGTTGGTGTCAGTGCAGCCCAAGGGCTGACCCCTCCCCCAGGTCCCTGGGGTGTCTGGCATCTCCAGTGTGGCTTCCAAAGTGTGTAGACCTCAGGGTCCAGGACAGGACGTGGTCATCCTCTCTGGGTCTGGTTCCCTGAGTGGGTGGGGATGTGGCCATGAGGCATGGCCTCATCTCCCAATGAATCCAGTCCCCCCACCCTCACCTCCCCTCCCAGGAGGAGCTCTGACCTTCTTCTGTGATGCAGCCTCCTGGAGTCTCCCTCTGTCCTAGGATAGTGACAGTGTACACCCACCCCTGTGGGCCCTGCTGAGGCCCTGCTGAGGCCCTGATGGGCGGGGTCCTCCAATGCCTATGTCCCCCAGGTGCCGTTTCCCCTGGCTCTGAGGATGTGGGACATCTACATCCTTGAGGGCGAGCACGTGCTCACCACCATAGCGTACATGGCCTTCAAGATCCATCACAGTGAGTCCTCTGGGCCCACAGAGGCCATGGTGCTGGGGAGGGAGGAGCTGGGGTCAGCCCTGCCTGTCCCTCATGAGCAGGGCTTGAGGGAGGGATGAGGGGGTTTGCGAGTCCTGGGTTCCCTTCAGGAGGGCACTGAGAATCCCCTGTTGCATCCCCAATCCCAGGCCCCCACAGACCACAAGAAAAAGTGGCCAGGGTCATTGTCTAGGAAATTGGCCCCTGAGCAGTCCCTCCAGTGCTTGGCTTGACACCCAAGGGTGTCCAAGAGTGTTTGCAGCCCATGTCTGGTACTGGGACAGGGCTTGGAGCAGCCATGGTGGCTGCGCCATCCCTAGGGCTCCTCCCAGCCTCACGCCCACCCCCATGTCTAGAGCGCCTGCTGAAGATGTCCAGGGACCACATCCAGGAGTTCCTGCAGGTGACACTGAAGCAGGCCTGGTCACTGAGCGAGGATGCGGTCATCAGGCAGCTGCGGGCCTCCATGTGTGATCTGGGGAAGCTCCAGTGCCTCCTGCCTCCCGAAGGTGAGTCCAGCACACGGCCCCGTCCCATGCTCCCCTGGGGGAGTCAGTAGTGGGAGTGGCAGCCCTGTCCAGGGCCTCACCTCTTCCTAGTCCTCCTTGTCCTCCCCAGGCTCAGGAGTTCTGCTTTCAGAAGCTTTCACAACATGGCCTGAGGGCACCTCGGGCAGCTGCTCTGAATCCTCCTGTGGGGGACTGCTCTCCCCCCATGACCCTGGGGCCGGGCTGTGGAGCTGTCCTAGGGCTCTGTGTGTGGCTCAGGCTCCTCAGCTGACCTCCACTCTGGAGTGGATTTGAGGACCCACCTTGAGCTACCCTGCCCAGGTCTGGAGCAGGTACCCTGGCTCAGTGCCCCCAGGAGCCTGGAGCACAGCTGGGCCCCCACTCCAGCAAGATGAGAAGCAGCCCTGCCAGCCCAGGGGGCTCTCCCCTACTGACCCCACACAGGCTCCTGGCACGATGACCACAGCTGTCTGCACACAGGACCCTCCTAGGACAGGGGTGGGCGGGGCTCCCACCTGCATGTGGGCAGGGCTAGAGGGAGGTGGGGCTGTGGGAGACCCTGCACAGTGAATGCCAAAGCCAGCCAGCACTGGATCCCCTTCAGCCATCTCAGGACCCCTGGAAGGCCCTGGTGCCCTCAGCCCAGTTATGGGGGCCGAGTCCTCTCTTGTGAGCAGGGTGGGTGCAGAGGCAGGTGCTGCAGGCCCCCACGGCAGAACCCAAGTGCAGCTGAGTGTGGGCTCTGCAGTCCTAGCCTTGGGCCAACACAAGTCAGCGGGACCTGGAGCAGCACTGGCCTGTGGGCTCTGGTGGGGAGTGGTCCCCGTGCTCGTCCCTGCTACTGCTGCCATCAAGGACCTGAGCGCCTGTGTCCCCATGCAGAGCAGAGATGGGTTTGTCCCAGCTCTAGAGGCTGGCTGTGGGGGCCCAGGTGCAGGCTGTTCAGGCACTGGGAAGGCCCCACTGTGCTTCCATGTGCTGCCTCCCCTGGGTGCTCATGGGACAGAAACGGTGACAGCCCAGACTCACCAGGAAAGGGACAGTGGCTCAGGGGCAGAGGACACAGGGAACCCCTGCCACCTCTTTAGAAACCGCATTCCCTGTCCCTGATGGCCTGAACCAGACCCCATGTCTGCCCCACAGCCCCAGCTCTCAGCCCCATCATCGTAGGCTCAGTTCCCTTCCTACAATTCAGGAGGGACTCAGATGTGGGTAACTCAGCCAATGCACTGATAGGGCACAGGAGGTCAGGTGGGTAGTGACAGGGTCCTGAGGTGGTGCCAGTGGCCCCCAGAGATGAGAGAGTGAGGTGAGGAGGTCAGAGCCATCCACCCTGTGGGGCTGTGCAGGAGGAGCCGGAGCTGTCCCGGGGCTCCCCTGGCCCAGGCTGAACACACCCTCCCCTCTGGGGCCAGCAGCCCGGAAGAGTCTTCAGCATCACACAGGTGATGGTGACCCCAGGGTGAGGTCAGGGCAGGCACCCTGCAGGCCAGACGCGGGATGTGGAGAAGCAAACCACGTCTCTTCTTCTTCCAGCCAAGGCCATCGAATGGTGTGGCAGGCCGCTGGGGCAGGCACACGTTCCCCAGAAGCACATTCCTGCGCCCACTGCCACGAAGGCCAAGATCGCCATTCAGGACACAGCGGCAGTGTGGGAGCAGACCAGGGTCCCGCTGCCCGTGCAGTGGTGATCCAGCCTCCAGAAAGCTTTGGCCTCTGCATCATTGTGAGGGAAGGCTTGGAGGAGGAGGAGAGCTGCGAAGGCAGCCCAGAGCCCCTCGGCCTGGGCTCCCCTATGGGGACCACAGAGTCTCCACGTGTGACCAGTCCCACGGAGACTCCAGAGAGCTCGTGGGGGAGGGGAGGCCTGTGCCAGTGCGCCAGGCTCCCTAACCTGAACGGCCAGGACAGAGGGAAGACGACTCTTCTGGTGCTGGCAGCCGGGAGGGCCTGTGGATGTGGGCTCCATGCAGGCCATCCCAGCCTGGGGGCCACGGCTGAAGACTCCCCACTACTGCCATGGCAGCCCCACACACTCCGGGGACAGTCACGGGCTGGAGCCGGCCAGAGCCTGCCCTGGGCTGGGAGACAAGGCTCGCGTGCCCTCCCCGGCCCAAGGCCTCCTTGCCTCCTATTCCATGGGGCACCTAGATGATGGGTGCCTCCTAGAAGAGAGGCCGAGCCTACCACTTGTCCTGCCCAGGCTGGGCAGCAGCCTTCCGTGTCTTAATGGCATCCTATACACTTGATTGAGCCCCCCCACCAGGCTCTTCCTGGGGCCAGGACACCCCGTTACTGGAAGACAACAGCAGTGCCGGGAGCCACTGTACTATCCTCCCCGCCCCCTGCCCCTGCCACCCTCAGGTGGTGCTGACCCTGTATTAAATGGTTACAAGGAAATGTGTTGGCTCCAGTTTGTGACCCTGGTGCCCAGTGGGGACTGGGTCAGGGTGGAAGAGCAGCAGCTGTGAGTGCCCGTGACCTTTAGGACAGATTGGCACAATAGGAACAGTCATGGTGGGAGGGCCTGTGTCACCTCTATGCTATCATAGACCTGGGCGGCCATGTGCAGCATCCCTGGCTTGTCCTCACGTGTCTCCCTTCCATCCTGCACATTCTGGAACCCAACTCCTCTTCACCCTGAGGCCGGGAGAGGGCACTGAGCATGCTCGGCTGGGTCCTAGGGGGATGCCAGCAGGGCCTTTCTGTACCGTTGAGCCCTGGTGTCTGCACTGAGCTGCTGGGGGGAGGGCTGCCATGGGTGCCATGGGCTGGCCCCGCTTGCCCCAGGCCCAGCCCTGGTCTAGTACAGCGACCTGCTTTGAGCCTATCCGCCTCTGCCCCCACCTGTCCCAGCTCCCCATGGCTTCCTGTGCCACAGCTCTCTGCTGCTGCCTGCAGAGCTGGCTGCCTGGTGACTCCAGGTGCCCTCAGGGACAGAGACAGGGTTTCTCTCTGGGCTCTTCTGGGCTCTGTAGGTCAGAGCCCTCGGGTCCCAGCCAGGCCCACCTGAGCCCGCATTCTGATGAGGGAGAGATGTGGGCTTTGCCCCCTAGAATGTGAGCCCTGGCCCCAGCCTCAGCTGTTCTGGATGGGAGTGCACATCTGTACCACACCCCGTTTGTGCGGCACAAGGCAGAGGCTGCATCACAGAGGTGTGGACTCGCTCTGCGTGTCTGGCCTCACCTGGTTCTCCCGCCACAGGTGCTCAGGGCAGAGGCCCAGCCTGCTTCCACGCTGTGTGGGGCCTCCCAAGGCCATGGCTGAGGCTATTGCTACTGTCTCTGGGAATCAGCCAGCCCTGGGAGGCATGGTCTGTCCCCAGTTCTGCAGGGGCTCACGCACCAGAGCATCAAGAATACAAAAGGTATTCACAGTTAGTGAACGCGGCTCTGGGGTGAACAGACAGCAAGTAGACAAAATGTAGAGTCCAAGAAAATATGGTTAAAACTCACCCTGCCCCCACCCAGACACAAAGCCGCCTTCCAAGTTCAATTTCCCACATCCTCTTGTCCGTCTCACAAAGGCCAAGCAGGTCAGGTGAGAGTGAGAGGGCTGCAATCCCACCTAGAGGAGGCTTGCAGCATCCAGCATGGTGGGGGAGAGGACAACCTAGAGAGAGACCTGGTTCCACAGCATCTCTGCCACTGCACAGCTGAGCCATTGGCAAAGTCCCTTCACCTCCCTAGCTTCCATTTGCTGTCCTGTGAAATGTTGTGACAGCAGCACCTGGAGCAGGCATCCTGGAGACACACAGGCTGGCGTTGTGGCACAGTGGGTTAAGCCGCTGCCTGTGATGCCAGCTTCTGTATCAGAGCGCTGGTCCAAGTGGCAGCTCTTCTGCTTCCAATCCAGCCCCCTGCTAATGCACCTGGGAAGACATCAATGATGGCCAGAGTACTTGGGCCCCTGCCTCCCAGGTGGGAGACCTGGATGGAGCTCCAGGTTCCTGGCTTCAGCCGTTGTGGCCATTTTAGGAGTGAACCAAGAACTGGAAGATTTCTCTCTGCCTCTCCCTCCTCCCCTCCCTCTCTCCCTCTGTCACTTTCAAATAAATAAAAATATTTTTAAAATTAATTTTAAGAATGTTTATTATAGTGTTTGTCCTAAAACATGATGCTATGTATCCAAAAAGCAAAAATTTCCTTAAGGGAAAATAAAGTGGTAGAGGAAGTGGAAGTGTGCCTGGGGTCAGAAAGGGAAGTCTCCCAGAGCTGGGGAGGCCTGGGCAGGGCCTTAGGGAGCATGCTATCTTGTGTGCAGATGGTAGGAGGAGAGTGCCGGGGGACTGGGGATAAAACACCATCAGATGTCCATGTACCACTCCTCTCCCCCATCTTTAAGATCCCGTATGGAAAAGAAAATGGCAAAAATCTGTGCTATGAGATAGCCAGGGTCCCAGCTCCCAGATTCTGAGAGCACACAGTGACATGGAGCCACACCCAGGCTGGAGAGAGACCCCGCACAGGTAGAACAGCACTCACTAAGGAGCTGCTCTGGACAGAGACTCCCCCAGCACTTCAAGGTCAAGGGGAGGGGCTCTCACAGTGTCCAGCAGCCCTGCCGCCGCTGCTCGGCAGGTGCCCTGGCTCTGCCTGCTGTGTGCTCCTGGCTTTGGCCTGGCCCAGCTCCAGCCAATGTGGCCATTTGGGACCTCTTCTCTCTCTGTCTCTCTCTGTGTCTCTGTCCCTCCATTTCTGTCTCTCTCTCCCTCCACCCCTCCATTTCAAATCATTTTCAAATACATAAAAATCAGCCTTAACATTACCAGGTAGTAGGTATGATTTTGTCCCATTTTACAAACAAGCAGAGACAAATGAAACAACTTGCTCAAGGTCACACTGAGCAATGGCACCAGGGGTGGGGCCCAGATGGCTGCCACTTGAGCTGAGTGTTTGCGTTTGCATGTTGGGGAGTTTGCTCTTGGAGGTGCACAGGAGAGAGGGATGCAGCTCTCACGGGGCTCCCATTGGCAGGGACTTTTGTGTATTCCTTCATGCGTTTATGCCTCCTGGCACTGTCACTGAATCTCACAAGTACAGGCAACGCTGTCAGCCCAAGAGCTGGACTCACTGCTCCTGAGACTAAGCTTCGCTGCTTGGTCACACAGATGCTCAGCTGCAGGACTCGGCCTGGACAGCCCAGATCCCAGGCCCACCCACAGTCCCCATGGCCCTGGGTGTGTTATTTAAAGTCTCATGCCTCAGTTCCCTCAAATGGAAGTGTTACTAACCAGACCAAATGCACATGGTTATGAAAAGAAGTCAACAATTGTTTCTAGAGGCCAGTGCTGTGTGGTATAGCAGGTAAAGCCACCAGCTGCAACATCAGCATCCCATAGGGGCTCTTGTTCAAGTCCCGGCTGCTCCACTTCCCACCCAGCTCTCTACTATGGCCTGGGAAAGCAGTGGTAGATGGCCCAAGTACTTTGGGTCCCCGCATGGCAGACCTAGTAGAATCTCCTGGCTCCTGGCTTCAGATCAGCCCAGGTCTGGCTGTTGGGGCCATTAGGGAGTGAACCAGCAGATGAAAGATTCTCTCTCCCTCTCTCTATGTAACTGTTGTTTCTATGTAAAGTTATCAAACCAGTGATGACAGATCATTTACATAATTATTAGTCATTGATGTTAGTTGAGGTTCTCCAGGGAAACAACCCATAGAAGATACACAAGGGGACTTCAAAAAGTTATTTTGGTGCAAAACATTTCAAAATCTATGAAGAGTTTTTTCATAATAGGCATTGTTCATGAGCTTTTTGAAGAGTCCTCTTAAGCATAGATTTAAAATATTTTTGCACTACAGTAAACATCTTTTAATTCTGATTTCCACATTTTTTTTGAATAGCTTTGTATACAAAAGGAGAGGTATTATGAAGAACTGGTTCCCAAGAAACGTGAGGCTAAGAAGTCCCTCCATCTGCAGTCTGCACACTGAGGTCACAGGAAAGCTAGCTGTTGTAACTGAATCTGAGCCCAAGGCCTGTGAACCAAAGCAGCCAGTGGTGTTAATTCCAGGCCAAGGGCAGGAGAAAGTGAAGTTAGATGTCCCAACTCAATGATGAGGCAGAAGAAAGGGGGCAAAGTCCTTTCCCAGCATTTTGGTCTGTTTGGGCCATCAATGGGTTAGGAGATGCCACTCACCCTGGGGAGAGGTCCTACATCACTGAGCCCCCTGACTCACACAAACTCATCCAGAAACACTCTCATAGACACACCTACACATCACAGTTTGTTTTATTTTGTTTTAAGATTTATTTGTTTATTTGAAAGGCAGAGTTACACAGAGAGGAAGAGACGGAGAGACAGAGATCTTCCATTCACGGGTTCACTCCCCAAATGGCTGCACCATCCAGGCCTGGGCAAAGCTGAAGCCAGGAGCCAGGAGCCAGGAGCTTCTTCCAGGTCACCCCTGTGGGTGGCTAGGTCCCAAGTACTTGGGCCATCTTCTGCCACTTTTCCAGGCCATCAGCAGGGAGCTGGATCAGGAGTAGTAGGGATACAAACCACCACTCACATGGGATGTCGGCATAGCAGGCAGTGGCCTCATCCACTACACCACAACGCCAGCCCCTAGACATCATGTTTAATCGGGGTACCCCATGTCCCAGTCACAGCTCCTCAGCACAGATGTTACCATTGGAACACACTCCCAGGCTGCAATCCCAGCATGGCTCAGGAAGAGAGTAGTTGTTTTCTTCTAATCACAAACACTTTGTAATCAAACTATATGTAAATATAACTATGTGTAGAACAATGTATAGAAAAATTTCATAAAATGTTAAGCTTTCTGAATTAGGCATTTTCTATTTTTCTTATTAAGGTTACCAAAAATACCCACTATGCTATAGGTATTAAAATTTAAAATATACATAATCTACATTTAAGCACTTCCAATTCAATAAATCTAATTGTTTAAAAATTAGTTAATACAAAGTTATTGATTGCAGCATGGCTTATAATAATGAAAAATAACCTAAAATCACTATTGGTTGTAGACTGGTTAAATAAATCATAGTACATTAGAATGTGCTACAAACATTAAAAAGAATGCGACATAATTTTTGTGCTAATACATGGAAAGTGCTGTAATTTACATTGATATAAAAAGTTTCAAAGTGATGTACATAATATTCTACCCTTTTGTAAAAATTAAAAATAGTGTGCATACATTACATATGTGTTCACGTGTGTGTTGTGGCTTACATGTATGTACAACACTCTGGAGTATACTCTAACAAACAGGCAAATGCTCTCATGGCAGGGCACCCTGACCCAGCAGAAGGGCAGGAAGCAGTCTTAACCTTCGCCATACATCATGCTGTTCATTTTGAATGTTGTGCCTTGAGCCGACAGTACCTACATAACAGTAAATATTTTGTAAAAGACATATGCAGGACCTAAATAATGAAAATCATATAATTCAATCTCCCTGGTGAAAATCAAAGAAATTATGGGGCAGGTGTTGTGGCACAGCAGGTTAAACTGCCACTTGGATGCCCACCTCCCACATCAGAATGTGTGGGGTCAAGTCCCACCTCGGCTTCTGATCCAGTTTCTCATTAATGTGCACCCTTAGGAGGCAGCAGATGACTGTCTCAGTACTTGAGTTCCTGCCACCCAGGTGGGAGACCTAGATGGAGTTCTTGGCTCTTCTTGACTTTGTCCTGACCCAGCCCTAGCTGTTTCAGGCATCTGGGGAAGTGAACCAGTGGATGGAGGTTCTTTCTCTCACTTGCTCCCTCTTGGTTGCTACGCCTTTCAAATAAATAAAAACATTTTTTTTAAAAAAAAAAAAAGCAAAAACTACAGCGTCATAAACTATTTGTCCATAAAAATGACAAGGCCCTTTTTTTTGTTTTTTATAAGATAAACAGTCTGCTCTCATGTTCACAAAGTGACCAAGAAGGGCAGCCTTGTGTGCTGCTGGTGGTAGGTAATCACTCTCAACACTGGCAAAGCAATTAACTCATGGTTCTGGATGAGCAGCCCACTTCTAGAAACCTATGCTAAGGAATTAACTAAAGTCAGGGCAAAGATTTATGTATGAATGTTAAATCCATATGACTAAATAATGTAGAGCCATTAAAGTAATGTTTTTGAAATATATATATATTATATTCTATATTATACATGTAATGTGCTTCTGGACTTTTTTCACAGCAGTAATACTTTCTTAAGTTTATTAAGCATATTTTTCAAGATGAAAGCAATACTTGAACATTTGAAATAATGGATATTATAGGGGAACCTCAGGAGATAACATGAAATAAATGAGTAGTATTCAAAGCTATGGGTGCCGCTCCATCCTGGTTTCTCATATATTTTAATGCAAGGGTCGTTTTGCTTGTGTCATGGCACCAGGAGACTTTACCTTTTCCTTTAGCCTCCCTAGTCCCTCCCGAATGTGCAGCAGGTGGGAATCATAGCAGAGTGAAGAATCAGTTTATTCTGTTAACAGAGACACTGGAGTGGGCTCTGCCCCTTGTCAAGTCTAATGCTGAAAGGACACCTGTGGTCCCCGGCACAGCCCTGCCCTCTCAGCACCTTCCAGGACTGTGGGGCTGAGAGCCTGGGAACCACACTTCCAGGACTCCCCTGTCTGCAGGACTTGTGTGAGATGCAGCTACTGTGAGGTTGCAATGACAGCCAGAAGGCAGAAGTAGGGGAGGAGCCACGGTCTCCTCCCACGGCAGCCACAGGTGTCAGCAAGTGGCAGATACGGAGCTGTGCCAACAGCTTCCAGGGTTCGTCCTGACTACCACTCATGTGCCCACTGCCAGGTGCTGAGACAGCCTCCGATCTCCTGGAGAGTGGCTCTCTGAGCCTGCCCAGAGCCCCTGGAAGCCAGCAGCACCTCCCGAGCCCAGCCTCCTGCCCAGCTCTTCCTCCTAGTTCTTCATACCCACCCCTTTCTGATTAAAAATCCTGGATAGTTGCTCTGTCCCTAACTCTTGGCTGATGAGCCTTCCAAATCCAGGCCTCTGGTGTCTCACCAGAAAAAGACAAGTGGGATGGGGCCAGCACTGCAGCGCAGTGGGTTAAGCCTCAGCCTGCAGATGCCAGCATCCCATATGAGCATTGGTCTGAGTCCCAGCTGCTCCATTTCCAATCCAGCTCCCTGCTAATGAACCTGAGAAGGCAGCAGATGCGGCCCAAGTGCTTGGGCCCCTGCTGCCACATGGGAGACCTGGATGGAGTTCCCATCTCCTGCTTAAGCCTGGCCCAGCTGGCCATTTGGGGAGTGAACCAGTGGATGGAAGATCTCTTCTTGTCTCTCCCTCTCTCTGTCTGTCACTCTGCTTTTCATGAGTAAAATAGGTCTTAGGGAGAGAAGGAAGAGGCAGCCTCCTCTCTGTAGTCCCAGGAGGGCCAGGCCCAGCCACCAGACTGGATTGCTGGGGCTCTGAGCGTGGAGTCCCATTGGCTCCAACTTATGAGCCTCCAGTGTAGCAACACCTGGCTGAGCAATGGTGTTCATGACTGGAGTCTAACTCTTAATCTGTGTGCTTCAAGTGTGTTCCTCATGGCTGAAATTTAAACACAAAACAATGATTTTGCTATTTTACACACGTGAATTATTTAAGCACCGTTGGGCCATACCTAGAACTAGACCAAAAGACTCCCTTTCATTTCTTCCAGAAGCTTCCTCCCCACTGTGCCAGGGAGAG
This sequence comes from Lepus europaeus, assembly GCF_033115175.1. Taxonomy (NCBI): domain Eukaryota; kingdom Metazoa; phylum Chordata; class Mammalia; order Lagomorpha; family Leporidae; genus Lepus; species Lepus europaeus. The sequence continues at coordinate 79,352,280 of NC_084843.1, read as the reverse complement.
AACAGTGCAGAAAGATGGCTGGGTCACGATGTGCCACAAGCACCATCAATGCCACCTTCAGCTCCTCGTGAACAACCATGAGGGGCTTCACCTGTCCCAGAGCTACTGGGCATTGTGCCCTCTGCACCACATGGAGCTTAGAGTGGACTGAGACCCAGGAAGGCCAGCATCTCTGATGATATGTGTAGGCTCCAGCACGTGTCCGGACAGGAGAGAACATGTACGGTGATGGGAGATGTACTTTGTTAGTTACAATCCTTCCGCTGCCTTCTGTGAAAAGTATACTCCCAAAGACTCCATTGGTTTTTTTTTAAGATTTTTATTTATCTATTTGACAGGCAGAGTCACAGAGAGAGAGAGAGAGAGAGAGAGAGAGAGAGAGGGAGGGAGAGAGAGAGAGAGAGAAAGAGAGAGGGAGAGAGAGAGAGAGAGAGAGAGAATCTTCACTTCCCAAGTGGTCGCAACAGCCGGAGCTGCCCTGGTCTGAAGCCAGGAGCCAGGTGCCTTTTCCTGGTCTCCCATGTGGATGCAGGGGCCCAAGAACTTGGACCATCCTTCACTGCTTTTCCAGACCACATCAGAGAGCTGGACTGGAAGAGGAGTGACCGGGACTAGAACTGGTGCCAATATGGGATGCCGGAGCTGCAGGTGGAGGATTAACCTAGTGAGCCACGGCGCTGGCCCCAAAGACCCCACTGTTAACTGAGAAGGTATTGTGTGTGAGGACCCAAGGTTGCAGAAACCAGAGAATTCTGGTTTCTTACGACCACATAGGACAAAAGGAGATGGAAAAGGATGGAACGAAGAAAGGCAAGGCCATCCTGGTAAGGGAGGGGGCTTTGAGGGTATTAAGAAGAGGTCCCAGAGGGTAGAGAGAAATGCAGGTGCAGATACCCACAAATCAAAGTCCTGTGTTGAGAGTGCAGCCCCATCTCCCTTTCCCCTGAAAGTCTTTATTAAAATTAAGATTCCTTGCTAATGAACAGGCCCTGTGTATTGTACGCATTGATCAGTGAATGAACAAATGAAGACTGTTGGGCAGAGTTGGAGTTCCTCTTTGGGGTGTCTGTCCTCTTGGAGACTGTCCCACTGTCTTCAGAATGACAGTTTTGAGAACTGCATGAGTGCCCACTCGCTGACATGCTGTAACTCACTTACTCACTGTAATTTGACTGTTCCTTCTGCTTTTCTGTCTGAGGCCATGCCCCAGTGAACACCTTCGAGCACACGGCCTTTTTCTGCACACCTACTGACAAATGCCTTTCCCAAGGCACAGGTGTCAGCCTATGTTGACTTAGCCATGGTTGGAGAATCAGTTAGAACCATACAGGGAGCTCTGAGTAGGTAGGTTTGGCCCCTGCTCCCATCGACAGAGCTCACAGTAGCTCGGCAGCTCATACGCTGACCACTGGCTGCATACATTTTCTCAGACCCACCCCTGGCTCCATCTAGTGCTGTGTCCTGAAACTATGGAAATGAATCCAAGAAATGTATGATCTGAAGCAGGAGGCACCCCTGTAAACAAGTGGTAAAAAATCAGCAAGATGAGAGAAAGTGCTTGTGAGCATTTAAAAGACACCAGCATCTAGCCCAACCTGGAATGAAGACCACAGACAATACCATATTCATCTGCATTCCACAGAGAAACAGAGCGAATAGGATACACATGGCTGTGCACACACACACACACACGCTACACAGCATTAACACACGTGATTGCAGAGTCTAAGAAATCCCAAGCCGGGGGCCCAGCAGAGGCAGTGGTGTAGTCCCAGTGTGAGTCCACTGAGAAGACCCAGCTCCCAGCTCAAACATAGGCAGAGAGAAAGAGGGAGAGAGAGAGTGAGTGAGAGAGAGAGAGAGAGGAGAGCAGCCAGCTCTAGAGGAGAGTCACTGACACTCCACTGCCCGCCTGTCTCATGCCCAGCTTGGCCTCTTCCGGAGTTCACTAACGACTTCCTCTCGGCTTCTCCACCCACACCCCGTCAACAAAAGGCCTGCTTTGTGCAGTGGATCTGGCTGCTGTGAGCGGACACCAGACAGGAGTGGAGGAAGTTGACAGATGCTCACAGGTGAACAGAGGAAGAGGAGCTGAAGGCTTGCTGTGAGGGCGGAGGGACTCGACGAGCAGGCAGCGGTGAGAGATCGGTGATAAGGAGTCCAGCCAAGGTTGCTGTGCACGCAGCTGGCCCTCAGGTTGAGAATATCAAACTCTGTATGGTTTTCTCCAGGAGCTGCAGGGAGGGGGGGAAAAGGCCAATTTGAACAGCATCTCCAGGGACCACGCCCCTCCGTAGGCTTGCAGAAACACAAGCAAAGAATGCAGATTGGGCTGTGCGCAACACTGTGTCCCTTTCTCCACAATATTGCTTTGTAGATAAACCTGGGGTGGCTCCACACAAGTTGCAAAAATCCTCCCAGATGTCCGCTAGGAGGTGTAGGGGCTGTCAGAGAGTCCTCTGTGCCCTCTGAGCCACAAGGGATGGAAAGCATGCACCATGCACCTGGAAACTCTCACACACACACATACGTGATGCACACAAATCCCCGGGCAATGCAGACTCAGGTCAGCGTCCACACACTGGGGCCACCCCACCACACCCCCAGCCTCAGACCCACAGATGGTCAGGTCCAGACCCAGGTCACATGATGCCCAGACTTCCACAGGCACACAGAAGCCCCGAGAGGCCTGCAGCCCCTGCAGCCACTGAGAGATGTGCACTGCCACCTCCACCCCTCCCCACCCCGGTGCATAGGCAGTGAGAGGATTCCTAGGAGGGAAGTCCTGTATGGCCCAAGGATGCACTTTGTGGCCCTCAGCAGAGTGGTGGATGGGACGAAATGGACGCTGGAGGTGGGTGAGCAGAGGATCTGGCACTGCCCTAGAAAGGAGAGTCAGAGGCACATCTGCAATGGGGCACGTTCCGGGCACACGTTGTAGGTCAGATGGAATCAATGGCTCAGTGGCTGCTTCAAAGCATCCAGAAGGGAAGTGAGCTGGGAGCTGGGTGGCTCTTGGGACTTCAGCTGGGGCCTCAGGCATCGCTCACTGGGAGGGGTTGCAACAGGGAAGGGCGCACAGGGCGCAGAATGGCCCCAGTGGTTATGCAAACTGGAGACTCAAATTACCCTGAGCACTAGTTCCTGGGGACACAGTCTCCAGCCAAGACAGGGGGGCTGCAGCCCATGGCCTGAACCCCAGCGGGCTCTCAGAGCCCCTTCCCAGGCACCTGGCCCTCATAGGAAGATGCAGAGGCCAGAGGCCAGAAGAGCAGGGAGCCCCCTGGAGGCCAGAGGAGCCGAGACCCCCTGAGGGTGGCCTCAGGCATTCCTGCCCCACCCCAGTTCTGCAGACCCAAGCTGTGAGGGCCTCTGTGAATCCCAATGGTCTCATCGCATAACCCTGGATCTCCCTTCAGACCCAGCCCTGTCTGGAATCAGAAGAGCCCTTCTGAAGCTGATGCCAGCCTGATCCTCAGCACTCCCCCCGCCCACCACCTCTGCTTTGGACCAGAACCAGGGATGGCAGCATCCTGCTCCTGCAATGGCCTCTACCCTCAAAAGTGCGGTCACTCTACTCATCCAGTGGCTTCTCGACAGGGACAGGCAATGCTCTCCTGGGCAGGCACTTCACCGAGGCTGAAGGGGAGCCTGGCAAAGGCTAAACTGGCAGCAGGCAGCATTTCCAGCATGCAATCTCTCCCGTGAAGGTGGAGAAGGAACTCCTTCCCTCAGCGGCCCAACTTCCGGGAGCCAGGGACGACTCCAGCAGAAACCATGACCCCGTGTGGAGGACATGCTGAAGAAGCCTCCAGGGCCCTGGTGCACTGGATTCTTCCTGGGAGAACCTCATTCGTCTCTGTTCCATGTCTCCCAACCCACCTCCTGCCTCCGAGTCCCCTCCACCAGGAGTGCACATCGTCCCCAGCACACGGGGACTGCAGGGGACAGCGTCCATGGAGCTGCTGGGAACTGCATGTCCACACCTGTATCCAGGATCTGTAGGGGGAGCTGCCATGTTCTTGCCTGATCCCTCCTACCTAGACCACTCTGGGCCATTGAGACTCTTCCCTGGAACTGGGGTCTTAGAAGCCCATTCATTTTTAGTGGCTGAGATCGCAGACAGAAAGCTCAGGCACTGCCCATGTCCATCATGGAGAAGAAAGAGCCAAAGAAAGGAACATAGGGAGCTGGCACCCAGGGAAGAACAGGAATCAGAGGTGGGCGCCCAGCCTCCCCCAAGGGTTCCCGAGGCCACTACAGCCCAGCCTCTCCAGGGACCCTTCCAATACAGCCCCGTCTTGCAAAAGCAGGCTCCAGCCCAGTTCTTCCCTCAAAACCCAGAGGACGTGGGTGCAAGGTGCATAGGGCAGGGGGGCAGGGATGAAACAAAGTTGAGGTCAAGAGTGTGAAGCTCTCAAATGCCAGCCAGAGCTCAGCCACTCCCCCCACCAAGGCGTCAGTGGGTGTTGCTGAGCCAACCACACATTCATGTGGTATTGCAGGAACTGGACAGAAGCAGGTGTGGCCAGGGATGTGGGTGACAAGGTCAGCAGGGCTGGCTGGACAGCTGCCTGGGGTACAGGGAAGAGGGAACAGAGAGGCAGGCAGGGGATGGAGAATTAATAAAGGAAGAGATTAGAGCATTTTAAGGAAAACCTCCTTTTCAACCATGTTCCCCAAGAAAAGGGCTGGTGGATCAATGGAGGTGACGTTGTCAGCAATGCAGACTGAGGCTGGTGACTCGGGAGCTCCAACCAGACAGCACTGTCTCTGCAGGAAAAACTAAGACGGAACTGGGAAGATCAGTGCTGACTCCGCATTTGTCTCCACCAGCGCCAACCAGCAGCGTCTCCACCGCGAGATGCCGTGTCCAATATTGCCACGATAATTCAGCTGATGGAAGTAAAATGATTCCATCTCTTGACAACAGATTTATGACTCCTCTATTTTTAAAAACAAGTTAAATACTTCATTTCATTCAAAGAAAAATGTGATTTTTTTCCTTACCAGCCACAATAACTTAAAGGAGTAAAACTCTTTTCAGTGCATATATGTATCGTGTTTTTCTCTTTTTGAATAGCTGATACATACATATGACTGTCTTAGAAAACAGAGCACAGAGGGGCGGGTGGTAAAAAGTGAATCTTCCCCTCCCCCACTCTGCATTTAAAGCACTGATACTGGGGTTGGCATCTGGCACCATGGCTAGGACACCACTCCGGATACCCGCATCCCAGATCAGAACGTCTGGGTCTGAGTCCCAGCTCCATTCTCAATTCTAGCTTCTTGGAAGGCAGCCAGCAATGGCTCCACTAGTTGGGAGACCTGGATTGAGTTCTGGGATCCTGGTTTTCAGCCTGGCCTATCCCTGGCTGCTGTGGGCATTTGAGGAGTAAACTAATAGATAGGATCTCTCTCTCTCTCTCTCTCTCTCTCTCTCACTGCATTTCAATAAAATTTAAAATAAAAATTCGGGAGCTACATGGCATAGCAGATTAAGCCACAACCTGTGAGCTAGCAGATAGATCTCTTTCTATTCTTCTCTCTCTAACTCTGCCTTTCAAATAAATAAATATATCTTTTTAAAAAAAAGTAAAAAAAAATTTGAAGCCACAGTCCCCAGTTTCTTGCTGCTCCCTTCAGAGGAGGCTGTAGATGTACAGTGACCTGGTTGTGTAGCCCTCCTTCTGTATACACTGTGCCACTCCTTGCTCTTCCCCCTGAATATGGCATGGGAGTGTTTTCTTTCTGTGTGGGTAGACTGCCTCTCATTTTGAAATGACTCCATGGGGGCCGGCACTGTGGCACAGTAGGCTAAGCTTCTGCCTGCAGAGCTGGCATCTCATATGGTTCAAGTCCTGACTACTCCACTTCTGATCCAGCTCTCTGCTGTGGCCTGGGAAAGCAGTAGAAGATGGCCCAAGTCCTTAGGCCCCTGCACCCACATGGGAGACTGGGAAGAAGCTCCTGGTTCCCGGCTTTGGATCAGCGCAGCTCCAGCTGTTTCAACCATGCAGTGAACAAACAGATGGGAGACCTCTCTCTCTTTGTCTCTCCCTCTCTATAACTCTGCCTCTCAAATAAGTAAGTGAATCTTTGAAAAATAAAAGAAGTGACTCCTTGATATTTCTGTATATTATTTTCTTTACCGTATTTTACCTGATAAGACCCCAATGGTCGAACTTTTACATTGCTTGCATTCTTTTACTAGAGTAATCAGGGCTATAGTAAATGGTGTTATGCTTTTCACTGGGGATATGCCTAGGACAAATTCCCATAATCGAAATTTCTAAGGTAGAGTGAATGGAGCAGGCTTTGGGCACAGTTCTTATGTCACCACTTGGGAAACACACATCCCCTAGCAAGGTGCCTGGTTCAAGTCCTGGCTGCTCTACTTCAGATCCAGCTCCCTGTTAATGTGCCTGAGAAAGCAATGGATGATAGCCCAAATCCTTGGGCTCTTTCCACCCACATAGGAGACCAAGGTGGAGTTCTGGGCCCCTGCTGTTTACAGCTGTTTGGAGCATGAAACATCAGTTAGAACATCTCTATCTCTCCCTCTCTCTCTCTCTGTCATTCTGCCTTTCAAATATATATATATATATATATATATATATATATATATATTTTTTTTTTTACAAAAAGTGTTTGCATGCCAGAAGTCCCTCTCCAGTGGGGTTGCACTGCCAAGCGGTAGAACTTTTATGCTATGGGGGTCCAAGTGCAAGGTCATCACATCACTGGGGGCCTCACCCTCGGAAGTGAGGAATGTAGTTCTGGTGGCACCTGGTTAGTTCCCCAGAGAGGACTTGTTATCAAGAAAGCAAGCCGGGGCCTTGAATCCCTCACTCTTCCTGTCTGGCTGGGTCTCTCTTCTGCACCTGCTGCCACCACTCTGATGCCATCTGCCATGAGCCCCGAACCAGAGGCTGAACAGATGGGGCCACCTGATCCTGCCCTTTCAGTTTCCAACACGAGCCAAAAAACTTCTCATTATACATTTCTCAGCTTCAGGAATTTTTTAATAGCAACAACAAACAGACTGAGACATTTTGTTAATGGTACCTTTATCCATGAAAAAATCATTTTATTTATCAGTCACGTTTATCCATCTTTTCTTTTTACGACTGCTGGATTCTGTGAAATCCTTTCAAATGCCTTTTCCACTTTAAGATTAAAAAGGTGTCTTCATGTTTACTTCTGGTTCTTTCATTTTTTCATTTGTAAAAGATTTTAGTACTCAATACATCGAGAATTTTTTTAAAGAGAGAGTTAGAAATTCTACTTTATTTTTTCCAGGTTATTACCTGAGTCACTGCCTAAGTAACTACAGCTTCCACATGGCACTAGGAGGCTCTTTGCAAGCTCTCCCCCGAGGCAGCCATATTAGGTTCTTGCAATGCTTACCATTCCTCTCAGCAATGCCGAATGGATTACGCCAACAGGCAGCTCCAGACATCTGAGGCTCTCCTCCACCTGTTTACTAGGCATTCCTAAAGATGCAGGGAGTGAGATGATAACTCAGGCCATCTTCCTGATGGGCAGAGACTGTCCACCAGCCAGAGAAAGAGGAAGGACAATGCCCTCTCCCGTGCACCCTCACTGCACCCTGTGCTGGCTGTGCTGGCTGTGCTGGCTGGGGGGGCAGTCACACTGAGACAAGGAGCAGCAGGCTTCCTTTTCCCATGCAACTGAATCCAGCAATGCTGATTCCCAGCCATGTAAACCAGAGGTCTCAGTGGGTCTGGTGTTCAACTGTCCACCTGTGCTACAAGATGGCAGCAATAGACATGGGATGGGCTTAAAGGATCCAGCAGATGATGAGCATGGCTTCCGGGGTGGTGAAGGAAGGAGCACCTGGAGCCTCAGCTTCTGAAGAGAAAGGCAAGCAAGAAACACCACTATCCAAGAGAGAAGGAAGCAGCAGTGTGCAGGTTGTCGTGTCTGAGCGATTGCAAACACAGGAGCACCACACACTGATCAACTTTGGAGTCCTTTATTGTCAGAGATCATGCCCTAAAGAACTCTTGACCCCAAAGCTCAAAGAAACAGGGTTTATAAAGGCAAAAACGACAAGGTTGAGGGAGGGGGAATGCATGGTTACTAGGGTCAAGCTGACCTAAGGCCTTTGGGAAGTATCAATTACAATCTTGACAACAGACAAATTACAATGTTAACATTAATCCAGGTGCAGCCTATCTGTTTTAAGCTTAAGCAATCATGCTAGGGAGTTTCTATGCTCTGCCATGTGGGATGCAGTGAACTGTTATTGCCTGAGTACTGTTATTGTCTAGTTTTAGATCATAGTTTTAGACCAGAATATCACGGGGTGGGGGGGGTACTTTCTCAAGATGGAGTCTCGGGTGCTCGAAAACAGTCTCTACTGTCAAGGTGTTACTTCAAGGCTAGCAGGAAAAATATATTTGTAAACCGCAGGCTTCAGCTTCTCACTTAAGAGAAACACAGGGTCTGCAAACCAAGAGATACAGCGACAGGGACCTGGTTAAGAGAAGAAAAGTGTTAACAAATTGCAGAGAAAATCAGTGGAGAGGAAGAAAGGCTCAAGAGCCTGTCTCTCAATGCTGAGAAGAACAAAGCTATAAACACACAGCAACTGCTGATGCTGTGCAGCGAAGGGCACAGGGTCGGGGGCAGTGCACCTGAGGGGTGGGGACACAGATAAGCATTCATCAGAGACTGCATTTCCAGACACAGTGCTCTCCAATAGGCAAACAATATTCATGAAAAGGAGCGACAAGGAACTCTCCGGCAAGTCTAATTGTAACAAGAATAAAGAGAATCCCGTATGCATGAATCAGGGGACAAACAGCATGGGGTGGGAGTGGGAGTGGGGGTGGGAGTAGGGGAAATGCAGACTTTCCCTGGATGACTGGTATCTCCCTAGCAGAACACCAGGCTTAAATGCACTGGAGCTGATCTAGAGATAAAGGAAACCAGGAAATCTGGTAGTGAATAATGAGATTCTGTAAGTACAGATTGGTCTAAATATTTGTTATAGGGCTCAGAGTTGTGGCGCTGTGGGACAAGTCACCACTGGTGACATCAGCATCCCATATCAGAGTGCTGCTTTGAGTCCTGGCTGCTCTGCTTCTGATCCAGCACCCTGCCAGGGCACCTAAGAAGACTGCAGAAGATGTCTTAAATGTTTGGGTCCCTGCCACCCTCATGGGAGACCCAATGGTGCTCCAGGCTCCTGGCTTCAGCCGGGCTCATTCCTGACTTTGCAGCCATTTGGGGAATGACCCAGCAGAAGGGAGCTCACTTGCTCTCTCTCTCACCCTTTCAAATAAGTAAATCTTCAAAAAATTGTTGTAAGTATGATTCTAAGAAATACAAAAATCTATTACTAAACAGGATGGGGGCTGGTGCTATGGTGTAGAGGGTAAAGCTGCTGCCTGCTGTGCCAGCATCCCATATGGGTGCAGGTTCAAGACTTGGCTGCCCCTCTTCCAATCTAGCTCTCTGGTGTGACCTGGGAAAGCAGTAGAAGATGGCTCAAGTCCTTGGGCTCCTGCACACATTTGGGAGACCCAGAAGAAGCTCCTGGCTCCTGGCTTCAGATAGCCATTGCAGCCATTTCAGGAGTGAACCAGTGAATAGAAGACCTCTCTCTCTCTCTCTCTCTCTCTCTTCCTCTGCTTCTCTGTTACTCTTTCAAATAAATAAATAAATCTTGAGAAAAAACCAGGAGGTAAAAATGAATAAAACATGATATCATATTTTTTTTGAAGAATATGAAACTTAAGGGAAAGAAAATGTGTGTTCTTATATTTAATTTTTCATGCTGATGATTAAAGGAAACTATAGTAAGGGTTTTTTTTTTTAAGTTTTTATTTATTTAATTAAAGTGACAGAGAGAGAGGAAGAGTGAGAGAGAGGGAGAGAGAGATTGATTTCCATTTATTGTCTCACTCCCTAAATGCCTGTAACAGAGCTGGGCCAGGACAAAGCCAGGAGCCAGGACTCAAGTATTTGGACCATCCTCCGTGGCCCCCCTACTCATATTAGCAGGAAGCCAAAAGGAAAGCAGAGGTCAGACTGGATCTTAGGCACTACCATATGAGATGCAGGCCTCCCAGGGAGCAGCCAAACCAGCCGCACCACAAGGCCTACCTCCCAATGAGGCATTTTCAATTAAATATTTTCAATTGTAGAATTCAAAAGGCATTTTGAATCTGTAAATCATGACAAGGGAAAGACTGAATCAAATAAGACAGTACATGTAGCAAAGGAATAGGAGTGGGAAGACTTTTGGCAAAGTGAAAACAAAATGAAAAAAATTAGATTGAATGAACCTGACAAGTATAAATCACTAAATTACCATCCTAAACCAAGAAGACCACTTGCTCTCTGCCTCGAAAGTGTAGTTTCAAGCTGTTTTCAAAACTGTACAACAAAGTAACACAGAAAGGCTAGGACTGGCCAAGATCCCCCAGCCAGCAGGATCAGAGGTGTGATACTTCTATTTCCACACCAGCATAAATCCAGACATAAATTCCCAACCTGCTAGATTGCCACCAATGTACATTCCGAGGCAACACAAATGGGTAACCTCAGAAGACGATTATCCTGCCTTTGGTGGCAGTACATTCTATAAGGATGTGCTAATATTCAGGAAAAAAGTTTATACACCAAATAACATAGCCTCAAATAGAATGAAGCAAAATCTGTTGGGAATAAAAGAGACTTTCAAAAATGTGACATTACATTCTGTTACATTCTGTTCCACGTAATGTCTGTAAAAGACAAAATAGAATAAGAAATGAAGCTCTCAAGTCCTAGTCTTCAAACTGTCCAAGGAGCAGCCAGGGGGAGGGCCAAGGAAAGACAACAGAAGGCCAAGCTCAGACCCCCCGCCCCCCAGTCCAGGTCACTTGTCCCTGACCTTGCCTTTTGGAGAGAACAGCCATAAGATGGCTGTGGGGCCCAGTTCTGTGCTGCAGTTTACAAACCCCAAGACACCACTCGGAAAGCCAGGTCTAACCGCAGGAGAGGTCAGAATTTAGCTTTAGTGCCTCTTTGTATCCAGCAAGATCCCAGCAACCCCCTGCAGCCCCCATGCAGAGAAGAGACATGAGGCCGGGGGCACATTCTGAGCTCACCACGCAAAGGCTTTTGTGCTGAAATTCTGTTAGCAAATTTCCATATCCCAGTTGTCAATCAGCGATTGATAAGTAATTGAAGGTAATGTGTTTTGATTTTTTTTTAAGCTAAAGAAGCTCAAAAACAACAGTGTTCTTTGGAACAGTTTTTAAAATGAGTTAAGACTTTTTTTGTTTTTCTAAGGTTTGAGGGAGGGTATGCATATGTGAGAAATATTTGAAGAGGCATATATTGTTTTCAGTAGGAAAATCATGGAACAGTGAAATATTTCAGACATCTGTTTCCAAAAGGCACTCTTCCTTAGCACAGCCTTTTGTCAGAAAGCAGGTTTCCACTTGTTAAATGATTATCTTTGCCTTAAAGAGACAGATTAAATGTGTTTGTTTCTTTAAAAATACTTGCTTGGATGAAAGGAAGTCATCGATTTTGGGATATCTTACTTTTAAAGAAAAAGATTTATTTATTGACTTATTTATTTCATTTTATTTATTTATTTGAAATGCAGAGTTACAGACAGGGAGAGACAGAAAGAAAGAGATCTTCCAGCCATTGGGTCACTCCCCAAATGGCACAACAGCCAGGGCTGGGCCAGGCTGAAGTCAGGAGCCTGGGACGCCACCCAGGCTGCCCACATGGGTATAGGGGCCCAAGCACTGGGGACATTTTTGCCACTTTCCCAGGTGCATTTGCTGGAAGGTGAATCAGAAGTGGAGCCGGCAGGACTCACCCTGCACCCCTGTGTTGCAGGCTGAGGCTTAGCCACTGCACCACTTCGCTGGCCCTGGACCCTCCTTCTGTATGGGAAAACAATGCGTCTCTCTGAAGCTGAGGAAACTTTGAAACCCTTGCTGGAGACGCCTCACTGTCTTCCAGGAGGGGCAACCCCTTGCTCTGTACCAGGGGCAGAAGATCCCACTGGCTTTCTAACTGCTACCAATGGCCATTCAGGACCCACCTTAGTTGGGGTGTGTCCTTACCTGAGAAGAGACAATGGAAGGCTTTCACACCTGGTTTAACCCCTGACTACTCCTGCTCTCTTTCACTCCCCCAGCAGCCCCTGTTCCCTCTGTGGCTGCACTGATGCAGTTTCCTGCCTTGCACCCCATGAAACAGCAGGGTTTTAAAAATAATTATTAAAGAAGTGGTGGGCTGTTGACAGAGCATCTTCTCTAGTGCATTAGAGTGGCTCAGCATTCACGCACACACACGCATGTACACACGTGCACACACATATGCATATACACACATGTGCACACACAATCACGCATACGAACATCCATGTGCACATGTACATGCTCACGCACACATATGCACATGTGCACGCACTCTCACACACACACAGGGCACTGGGCAGTGAATTGCTGTCTATCCTGGTCTAAAAGGAAACACCCGTACTTCCGTCCAATGACGGAGCAAACCTTCCCTATCAAAGAATTTGTTCTGAAACTCGTTTCTTCAAATATAGGACAGATCTTACCTGTCTTCAAATACATTTTGCTGACAAAGAAATGCCCTTTTACTCTGTCAAGATAGGGCTTTCTGTCTAAATTCAAAGATTTTTGCCATGAAAGGAAAAATAAATATGTCCCTTATGATGGGTGGCGTTTGGTGTTTCACTATACAAAACAAAATCTCAGAGTGGTTTATGTATTCTAATAGATTGTGATAAAGCTCAGGGGCTTAGACATGGCTGAGAAAGTGACAGACAGACACTTATCTTGGGGGCCTGATGGCTCAGGCCTGTGAGGCCCTGCTGTCCTGAGGCTTCGCTGCCTACAGGCAGCATTCCAAGGGCAACAGGTGCTTCCCAGGCCCGAGTGGGAAAGACCCACCTGGGGCTGAGAGAAGCATCACTCTCCTGCCTTACTTTGTTTACTGGTGCTCACCTCATTAGGATCATCTTCTATCTCGGATCTTTTTGCAAGAATCTTTATAATCCTCTTCCATTTGGGAGGAATGTGTTTTGTTAAAGCCAGAACATTATCTTCACATCAACCTAGCCGACCTAGCTGGGAGCAGGTAAACTGTGATGCATCACAACAGGCTAGAAGCTGATAAAGGCAGGTGGAGATGTGTCAACCCTCCTGCCTGGAGAATTCCATGGAGAAGTAGAAATGTAAGATAGGAAATACAAGCAGAGACAGCGAGCACACCTGCACAACGTAAAAATAGAGAAGACAGAGAATGAGAGGCAGAGGGTTTTTAATAGAGAATTGCATTTTTCAAAAGTCCATGTATACGTACTTAGAAATATAAAGGCATAAATGAACAGCACTGATCCAAGATTGAGAAAATTTGACAACATTAACATACAGGAGAAAAAAATGTGAAAATAGTGCTAAAAAATTAAGTCCACTTAAGATCTTGGATATAGATCATCTTCCCAGTAAGTCCCTTCTTTTTAAACATTTATTGTATTTTGGAGGGCAGAGGGACATACACACAGAAAGACAGAGAAAGAGAGAGAGAGAGAGAGAGAGAGAGATTGAGAATATCTTCCATCTACTGGCTTATTCCCCAACTGTCCATAACAGCTAGGGCTGGACCAGGCCAAAGCCAGGAGACAGGAACTCCATCAGAGTCTCCCACATGGGTACAGAGGCCCGAGTACTTGGGCCATCTTTTGTTGCTTTTTCAGGTGTATTAGCAGGGAGCTGGATAGGAAGAGGAGTAGCCAGAGCTTGAAACAGCGCTCGAATGTGGGATGCAGGCCTCTGAAGCCTCACTTAATCTGCTGCATGATGCTATCCCTGCCTTCAAATCTCTTGAGAAAAATTCTTCTGGGCTGGTGTTGTGGCATAGAGGATTAGGCCACTGCCTGTGATACCAGCATCCTTATGGGCTCTAGTTTATATCCTGGCTGCTCCACTTGTGATCCAGCTCTCTGCTAATGTGCCTGGGGAAGGCAGCTGAAGATGCCCCCAAGTGCTTGGGCCCCTGGCACCCATATGGGAGACCCAGATGAAGCGCCTGTTTCCTAACTGTGGCCTGGCCCAGCCTTGGATGTTGCAGCCATTTGAGGAGTGAACCAGTGGATGGAAGATCTCTCTCTCTCTCTCTCTCTCTCTCTCTCTGTGTCTCTCTCTCTGTGTGTGTGTGTGTGTATGTCTGTAATTCTGCCTTTCAAATAAATCTTTTTTAAAAAATTTGTCAGTTACAAAGCCGAGAAAGGAGCACAAATCAAAGAAACCCCATAAAATAACTGGAAATATAAATGAGATGATTTGTAAAATTGAATCTATTGCACAGTCAACTAAAGCTTCTAGTATCTCTCAGTATCATGCTAGCTCACTGTCTAGCAAGCCTGCCTCAGGTCCTCTTTCCCTTCAAGGGAAAAGCTATTTCACTGGACTCACCACTGATGACCAAGGAAGAGTGGGGCTGTCAAGGTAGATGTTAACTTTAGCATATTGACACGTCGTGTCTTTTTTATTTTATTTTTTTGACAGGCAGAGTGGACAGGGAGAGAGAGACAGACAGAGAAAGGTCTTCCTTTGCCATTGGTTCACCCTCCAATGGCTGCTGCAGCCGGCGCACCGTTCTGATCTGAAGCCAGGAGCCAGGTGCTTATCCTGGTCTCCCATGGGGTGCAGGGCCCAAGGACTTGGGCCATCCTCCACTGCACTCCCGGGCCACAGCAGAGAGCTGGACTGGAGGAGGGGCAACCAGTACAGAATCCAGCACCCCGACCGGGACTAGAACCCGGTGTGCTGGCACCACAAGGATTAGCCTGTTGAGCTATGGTGCCGGCCTCGACACGTCGTAAATGACTTTTACCTGGTAGGACGAATTTATCCCGGATGAAAAGAGGATGGAGGGTTCGGCTGTGTGGTCAGACGCCGGTCTGGATCTGCACACACACTCCAGCAGCCCATCACTGCCAGCACGCTTAGGCTGGCAGACCCTCCTCCATCCCGGCTCTCCGGTTCTGCTGCTGCCTCCTTGTATGCTTTTCACCAGTCTTTGACTCGTGCTCACTGTATAATTTTGGATGTGAGGCTGTAACCCTGAACTCTTCACACGTGACTGTTTCACTGTCTAGCAATTCTGAAAGATTTGTCCATTTGATGGCACAACATGTCATTTCCCAACCCAACCCTGTGACCTCGCCACCTGGCCCCGAATTTATGCTCCAAGTTGTCTCCTGTTCATCTCTGTCCGCTAAGCTAAATGTCAGCTATCAGGGAGCCTCTCCCGACAACCCCCAGACACAGATGCACACGCACACATGCACACACATGCCCACACATCTCTGTAACACACAGTGTCCTCTCTAGGTTTTGTGGGCTCCACCAGAAATAGAGCCGTAAAGGATGGATGAGGGTGGGCCCAGTGGGCATATACAGAGGCTCAGGCAAGCACCTGGCCCTTCCCCTGTGAAGGGCGTAACCTCCTCCTGGGCACTCCCTCCTGGGCACTGCATGCCTGGCAGAAAAAGAAACCCTGATGTTTCCTCCTTGGACAATCTCCACTCCTCAGGATCCAGCTGCACGCCCACAGAGACAATGGCGCCATCACAGTTCAGCATAGCACAGAGTCAGGGTCACAGCCTCCAGAGCCATACCCTGTGGTTCAACTCCCGGCTCTGCTGCTGCACCTACCAGCCGTGTGACCCTGTGGGACTTAAGCTCTCTGAGCAGCCCTGCTCTGCCCTATGACGTGTGATGTCACTGGTAGCCCCGTCCCTGTGGGCCTTTATAGGAACCGATGCACGACAGCTGCTCCAGTTCTGAGGAAGCCCTCGCAGGCAAGGGGGCGACATGTGAGTACCGCTGTGGTGCTGTGGGCTGTACTCCAACACCACGCAAACCTCCTGGGCTCATCTCTGGGGATCTACCCAGCTAGGTGGGAAGAGCTTAGGGCTGCAGCCACGGAGGTAAGTCTGCGTGCTCACATTTCAAGCACAGGGGAACGGCTGTGACTCTGACGTGCCTGGTCCAGTCCCTGGGACAATGAGCACTGGACCCTTGTCGATTCAACTCTGCTGTCCCCACCCTCCTCACTGTCAGTCCCAGCCTTAGCTGCACGGTTCAGTGAAATCTCGAATGCTTTCCCTGCTTCAGTGTAACTGACTCAGAGGGAAGGGCTGTTTCAGATCCTGATTCACCTTTTCATGACTGCCCTATGTCTCATTGATTCTGCATTGAAAACCTTCTCCAGCATCTTCCACTGAGGCTCTTACTTCAGCAGCCCCCACGTCCTCACATCTGGTGAATTACAAATAATTGTGGAGATTTCTTTCTCTTCTTAATTTTAATTTTAAAAAGTCAATAAGTCATCTATGATGCCTTTAGATCTTAAATAATACAATCACCCCAGACTTTATTGTGGAAATGATGTTTTTCAACAGGATCTGCACAAAATCACATCTGTGAGACCTTGAGGTGAGGGGCCTTCTGGGAAATATCACGTTAGGATCTGGAATAGGATGGAAGACGTCCACAGACAGCATCCAGGCCAGCAATAGTTTTGCCTAAAAAACAAAATTGAGGAAAATTAGATTTATTGGGCATTGATTTTTGCCATTCAAAATTTAAAACCTCTTTCAAAGCAATTTTAACTTTTTTTAAAAAGATTCATTTATTTCAAAGGCAGAGTTACAGAGAGAGGTGGAGACAGAGAGAGATCTTCCATCTGCTGGTTCACTTCCCAGATGCCCACAAAGGCCAAGGCTGGAGCAGGCAGAAGCC
Source organism: Lepus europaeus (assembly GCF_033115175.1). Classification (NCBI taxonomy): domain Eukaryota; kingdom Metazoa; phylum Chordata; class Mammalia; order Lagomorpha; family Leporidae; genus Lepus; species Lepus europaeus. Next base: position 79,335,463 of record NC_084843.1, on the reverse strand, counting down.
AGGAGCCAGGAGCTCCATCTGGCTCTCCCACGTAGGGTGAGAAGAAACACCTGTAGGCAGCCTTGCAGCAGACACAGATCACAGGGCAGAAGCTACACCTGGGAAGCAGGTGGGTCAGTGTTCCTTGAGGCAGCTCAGCCAGGGGAAGTGCGGAGTGTGAGGCTTGGAGGCTGGGACAAGCCTGGGACACCCCTCAGCTTTCCCGCCACCACAGGGGTGCAGAGCCGGGACAGACCAAGCCCCTGCAGTTTCCCATGGGCACCTGAGACAAAAGAGGAAAGTAGTCAGTGGCTCCTACTCTGGCTGGATGCTAGCTTACAGCTCGGACAAAAGATTACACGCAGACACATACATTTTGTTTAAATTTGGCTCTGCCAAACCCACTGAATGGCCCTTGCTGATCCCACAGTGCTTTCAGCTGGACGTCTGGCAGGATAAGAAGTGGCCTTTCTGTATCTGTTCCAAGTTGGTTAATCCATCTGTCACATGGAGTGCAGCTGAGACCATGCACCGGCTCAGCCCCCGACAGGTACCTTCCTCCTGATGGAGTTCCACCCTCACCCTATGGTTGTCTTCCCTCCTGAGTGACAGCAGCTGGGAGGAATGTTTGCCTAACCCCATCAGCTCCCGGCAGCACTCAGCTCTGCCAGGACCAGACAAGGCAAGGCATGGGAGCCAAGGCCCTGGCCACTCCTCTGTAGCTGAGACAACACTGACATCTTGTGGTCTGCAATTCCACCTGCCCCAAGCATCACAGGGCAGAGCAGAACCGACTCTGCCGGGGGCAGTGGCTCCCAGCACAAGCTCACGCCAGTCAGCTAATACTCAGGTGTGATACTGGGGGCATTAACAAGCATTGCATAATTACTGTGCAAGATGGGCAAAGCGCCACTCTGGACATGTTTAATGGCTGTGGTGGGAAAGAGGAGGCAGGGTCCTGCAGCCCGAGGACGAGAAGTGCTGTTGGGTCCAAAATCCAAAGAATGCTTGGGAGTTGTCCCAAAGGCAAGGTGGTAATGCACAAATCCACATTCTCAGGCCTTGCACAGCAGACTCAGTACAGAGGAGGGCTTAGCCTGGGACCTCCAGCACAAGAGAGGGGTGTGCATGGTTGGTTTGGGGAGAGCCCAGAGTTGGGGGGCCCCAGAGAAGGTGAGAAGTGGATCCTATTGGAATGGCAGAGCCTCGAATGCCAGACCCAAGATACCAGCTTTGCTCGGTTGCTGGGCATCACGTGATCCAGATGAATTTAAGAGGAAGTAACCGGAACTGTGCGAGCAGGACAAGGCTGGGAGGACATTCACCCTGCAGTGCTCAGGGGCCTCACAGCACAGCAATGTCCTGAAGCTTCATCAGCCCCTCAGAGAACAACGAGCCCACAGTGTTGGAGGGTCAAGGTCAAGGCTAAGGTGGCTGTCAGTCTCCACGGAGGGAGAAACAATCCAACACCAAGACTCCTGCGTGATTTCATCCACCGCTTCTCACACGGGGACCTGTGAACTCACAACTCTCCCATCACATCGCTCAGGGACAACCTGGATCCATCATGCTCACTGTCACTTGAGCATGCAGTGGCTTTTCTGGGAGTGACCTGGTGCAGAATAGAGCTGAGTGTTGACAGGGCAGGTGCACGCTGCTATGATTACAGAGGCAGAGGGTCAGAGTCCCGCTGTCCTCCACCAGCCAGGCATTAGGGGAAGGAGCAAAAACCTAAAGCAATGCCATGCTTATGAAATTTTTGCATAAGAAAATAGTTATTAAAAAGGCTTGTAGGGAGAAGCAATGGGCTTATTTTATTTTTAATTAGTTCATAAATAAATACACAGGAAATGCCTCTGCTCTAATTTCTAATGTGGTAAATATTAACAGGTAGAACTCACATAAACAAAACTTTTGGTGGACGCCAGTACATTTTAAGAGTGTAAAGAGAGGGACCGGCGCTGTGGCCTACTAGGTTAAGCCTCTGCATGTGGCACTGGCATTCTCTTTGGGTGCCGGCTGTAGTCCTGGCTGCTCCACTTCTGATCCAGCTCTCTGCTATGGCCTGGGAAACCAGCAGAAGATGGCCCAAGTCCTTGGGCCCCTGAATACACTTGGGAGACCCGGAGGAAGCTCCTGGCTCTGGATGGGCACAGCTCCAGCCATTGCAGCTTTCTGGGGAGTGAACCAGTAGATGGAAGACTGACCTCTCTGTCTCTACCCCTCTCTGTAACTCTTCAAATAAATAAAATAAATTTTTTTTAAAAAAAGAGAGATCACAGTGGAGTAAGACAAATCCCCCGAGTCCACTTGCGGTTTCCTGGGGACATGGACAAGCAGCAGGTCTGCCTGGGACCAGGAAATGCCCCACGGACAATGTGACATTTGACATGGGTCCTGCAGGAGGAGAAAGGTTTATGGGTGAAGGAGGGGGAGAGAGAGGCTTCCAAAGCTCACAAGTGAAAAAACGCATGACACGATTAGGGAGCTGAGTAGGCCAATGGGGGCGCATGTGCGTGTGTGTGGGCATGCATGTGTGAGTTTGTATGTGGGTGTGCACATGCATGCATGTGTGTTCCTGTGTGTGCAAGCTTGTGTCTTTGCACATGTGTCTGTGAACATGGCTATGGATGTGCACGCATGTGCTGAAGGGACTTCAAAAAGTTCATGGAAAACTGAATTAAAAGATAAGTTTGTTTTCGTGCAAAAAAAAATTGAAACCAATGCATACAAGAAGTCTTCAAAAGGTTTATGAAAAGTACATATTAAGAAAGCACTGCAGGGACTTCAAAAACTTTACACCAAAGCAAACTTGTCTTTTGATTTCATTTTTCCACCAACTCTGAAGTACCTGTGTGTGTGCATGTCTGGGCATCTGTGCACTGAGTGCCTTGCATGCCTGTGTGTGTGCACACCGGCTTTGATATGTGTGACTGTGTGTGGGGCATGCTTGTGGATGCATGTGTTTTGTGCATATGTGTGCATATGTGACAGCCTAAAGGTTATGGGGCAACAATGTATCTCTTGGACAGAGAGAGGAAGAAGCAGGAGAGAAAATGATTGTTCAAGACAAATTCAAAAGAATTAGAATCATACAATGCAGCTTCTCAGACCACAGTGGAATAAAGTTCGAAATTAGCAACTCAGGAATCCCTAGAGCATATGCAAACACATGGAGACTGAACAACATACTCCTGAATGAACACTGAGTCATAGAAGAAATCAAAAGAGAAATCAAAAACATTCTGGAAGTAAATGATGATAACAACACAACATATCAAAACTTATGGAATTCAGCAAAAGCAGTGTTAAGAGAAAAGTATATAGCAATAGGTGCCTACATCAAGAAATTGAAAAAGCACCAAATAAATGAGCTTTCAATGCAGCTCAAGGATCTAGAAAAACTGTAGCAAACCAGACCCAAATCTAGTAGAAGAGAAATAATTAAAATCAGAGAAGAAATCAACAGGATTGAATCCAAAATTTTTAAAAAATCAGAAGAGCTGGTTTTTTGAAAAAATAAATAAAATTGACACCCATTGGCCCAACTAACTAAAAAAAGAAAAGAACCAAATCAATAAAATCATAGATTAAAAAGGAAATGTAACAACAGACACCAGAGAAATAAAAAGAATCATCAGAAATCACTGCAAAGAGTTGTATGCCAGCAAACAGGGAAATCTATCAGAAATGGATAGATTCCTGGACACATGCAACCTACCTAAATTGAACCAGGAAGACATAGAAAACCTAAACCCATAACTGAGACAGAAATTGAAACAGTAATAAAGGCTCTCCCAACAAAGAAGAGCCCAGGACCAGATGGATTCACTGCTGAAATCTACCAGACATTCAAAGAAGAACTAACTCCAATTCTTCTCAAACTATTCAGAACAATCGAAAAAGAGGGAATCCTCCCAAATTATTTCTATGAAGCCAGCATCACCTTAATCCCTAATCTGAAGAAAGATGCAGCATTGAAAGAAAATTACAGGCCGGCGCTGTGGCTCACTAGGCTAATCCTCCACCTGCAGCGCCGGCACACTGGGTTCTAGTCCTGGTTGGGGTGCCAGATTCTGTCCTGGTTGCCCCTCTTCCAGGCCAGCTCTCTGCTGTGGCCAGGGAGTGCAGTGCAGGATGGCCCAAGTCCTTGGGCTCTGCACCCACATGGGAGACCAGGAGAAGCACCTGGCTCCTGGCTTCAGATCAGCGCAGTGCACTGGCCACAGTGGCCATTGCGGGGTGAACCAATGGTAAAGGAAGACCTTTCTCTCTGTCTCTCTCTCACTGTCCACTCTGCCTGTCAAAAAGAAAGAGAGAGAGAGAGAGAGAGAGAGAGAGAGAGAGAGAGAAAGAGAGAAAGGAAGGAAGGAAGGAAGGGAGGGAGGGAGAGAGAAAGAGAGGGAAAGAAAGAAAGAGGAAGAAAGAGAGAGAGAGAGAGAGAGAGAGAGAGAGAGAAAATTACAGACCAATATCCCTGATGAACATAGATGCAAAAATCCTCAATAAAATTCTGGCCAATAGAATGCAACAACACATCAGAAAGATCATCCACCCAGACCAAGTGGGATTTATCCCTGGTATGCAGGGATGGTTCAATGTTTGCAAATCAATCAATGTGATACACTACATTAACAAATTGCAGAAGAAAAACCATATGATTATCTCAATAGACGCAGAGAAAGCATTTGATAAAATACAACACCCTTTCATGATGAAAACTCTAAGCAAACTGGGTATGGAAGGAACATTCCTCAATACAATCAAAGCAATTTATGAAAAGGCAATGGCCAGCACCCTATTGAATGGGGAAAAGTTGGAAGCACTTCCACTGAGATCTGGTACCAGACAGGGATGCCCACTCTCACCACTGCTATTCAATATAGTTCTGGAAGTTGTAGCCAAAGCCACTAGGCAAGAAAAAGAAATTAAGGGGATATAAATTGGTAAGGAAGAACTCAAACTATCCCTCTTTGCAGATGATATGATTCTTTATTTAGGGATCCAAAGAACTCTACTAAGAGACTATTGGAACTCATAGAAGAGTTTGGCAAAGTAGCAGGATATAAAATCAATGCACAAAAATCAACAGCCTTTGTATACACAGGCAATTCCACAGCTGAAAAAGAACTTCTTTTTTTTAAAAATTTTTTTTACAGGCAGAGTTAGACAGTGAGAGAGAAACAGAGACAAAGGTCTTCCTTTTTTCCAATGGTTCACCCCCCAAGGGGCCGCTATAGCTGGCGTGTTGCAGCCGGTGCACTGCGCTGATCCGAAGCCAGGAGCCAGGTGCTTCTCCTGGTCTCCCATGCAGGTGCAAGGCCCAAGGACCTGGACCATCCTCCACTGCACTCCTGGGCCACAGCAGAGAGCTGGCCTGGAAGAGGGGCAGCCGGGACAGAATCCGGTGCCCCAACCAGGACTAGAACTCAGGGTGCCAGAATAGAAAAACCAGAAATCAATCCAAACATCTATAGCCAACTTATATTTGATCAAGGATCTAAAACCAATTCCTGGAGCAAGGACAGACTATTCAATAAATGGTGCTGGGAAAACTGAATTTCTACATGCAGAAGCATGAAATAAGACCCCTACCATACACCTTACACAAAAATCCACTCAACATGGATTAAAGATCTAAATCTATGACCCAACACCATCAAATTATTAGAGAATATTGAAGAAACCCTGCAAGATATAGGTACTGGCAAAGACTTCTTGGAAAAGACCCCAGAGGCACAGGCAGTCAAAGTCAAAATTAACTATTGGGATTGCATCAAATTGAGAAGTTTCTGTACTGCAAAAGAAACAGGAGAGTGAAGAGGCAACTGACAGAATGGGAAAAAATATTTGCAAACTATGCAACAGATAAAGGGTTAATAACCAGAATCTACAAAGAGATCAAGAAACTCCAAAACATCAAAACAAGCAACCCACTTAAGAGATGGGCCAAGGACCTCAATAGACATTTTTCAAAAGAGGAAATCCAAATGGCCAACAGACACATGAAAAAATGTTCAAGATCACTAGCAATCAGGAAAATGCAAATCAAAACCACAATGAGGTTTGACCTCACCCCGGTTAGAATGGCTCACATACAGAAATCTACCAACAACAGATGCTGGCAAGGATGTGGGGAAAAAGGGACACTAACCCACTGTTGGTGGGAATGCAAACTGGTAAAGCCACTATGGAAGTCAGTCTGGAGATTCCTCAAAAACCTGAATATAACCCTACCATACAACCCAGCCATCCCACTCCTTGGAATTTACCCAAAGGAAACTAAATTGGCAAACAAAAAAGCTGTCTGCACCTTAATGTTTATTGCAGTTCAATTCACAATAGCTAAGACCTGGAATCAATAATGAAATCCAGTCATTTGCAACAAAATGGAGGATTCTGAAAAACATCATGCTGAGTGAATTAAGCCAGTCCCAAAGGGACAAATATCATATGTTCTCCCTGATCAGTGACAACTAACCAAACACCAGAAAGGAAACCTGTTGAAGTGAAATGGACACTATGAGAAACAGTGACTTGATCAGCCCTTGTCCTGACTGTTGATGTACGACTTAATACTTTACCCCTTTTAATATTTTTTTGTTCTAGTTAATACTATTGGTTGAACTCTGTAATTAACACACAATTATTCTTAGGTGTTGAAATTTAACTGAAAAGTGATCTCTTTTAAGTATGAGTGGGAATAAGAGAGGGAGGAGATGTACAATTTGGGACATGCCCAATTGAACTTGCCCCCAAATGGTAGAGTTAGAAACGTGCCAGGGGATTCCAATTCAATCCCATCAGGGTGGCATGTACCAATGCCATCTCACTAGTCCAAGTGATCAAGTTCAGTTCACAACTGATCATAATGATAGGACTAAGAGTCAAAGGGATCAAACAAACAAGACTAGTGTCTGCAAATACTAACTGATAGAATAAAAAAGGGAGAGAGCGATCCAACATGGGAAGTGGGATACACAGCAGACTCATGGAATAGCAGATGTCCTAAACAGCACTCTGGCCTCAGAATCAACCCTTAAGGCATTCAGATCTGGCTGAAGAGCCCATGAGAGTATTTTAGGCATGGAAAGCCAAGACACTCTGGAAAAAAAAAAACACCTAAATGTAAGATCTCTGCAAGTGAGATCCCAGTGGAAATAATAGGCCATCAAAGGAGGTACCTTCCTCTGAAGGGAGGAGAGAACTTCCACTTTGACCATGACTTTGTCTAAATAAGATCAGAGTCAGCGATCTCAAAAGGCTTCCATAGCATTGGCAACTCATGATAAGAGCCTAGGGTGATTACTGATGCCATAAACAAGAGTGTCAATTTGTTAAGTCAACAACAGGAGTCACTGTGCACTTACTCCTCATGTAGGACCTCTGTCCTTTATGTGTTGTACATTGTGAATTAATGCTATAACTAGTACTCAAACAGTATTTTACACTTTGTGTTTCGGTGTGGGTGCAAACTGTTGAAATCTTTACTTAATATACACTAAATTGATCTTCTGTATATAAAGATAATTGAAAATGAATCTTGATGTGAATGGAATGGGAGAGGGAATGAGAGAGGGGAGGGTTGTGGGTGGGAGGGAAGTTATGGGGGGGAAGCCATTGTAATCCATAAGCTGTACTTTGGAAATTTATATTTATTAAATAAAAGTTAAATAAATAAATAAATCTAAGGAATGCCTGTTACAACATCAAAACAGAAGCTAAATTCTAATTTTAAATGACTGCATGTTTCTAAGAAACTCAAACACTGAATACTAAATTAGGTATCACCAAGTGTCGTAATAAAGCAGGTTGATCTTATCACAAGAATAGAGAATGTGGTGCAAACACGTACAGTAACTCACAAAACTGACTTTACCGTATCAAAATCAAGGTCATGGAAAACAAGCCACAGCGTCCTCACCTCTCCAGACACATGGAGACTTGATTGGCTAGATCTTTGTTTTGGGTGCACTCCAGCTGATGAATGAGACAATTGAACTGGCCCAGTAACTAGAAGAAAAATGAAGTCACATAGCCACAATGAAACTCAAAGCACCAGGTATAGCCCAGTTCACAAACAGCACTTGAAATTGAACGTGTAGGTAACGTGCACTGACAGTGCATTGTGAGGAAGACATTCTCTGGAAACCAGACACCATGCTCAAACCAACCGCAGCCATGCAGTCCCCTTACCCAATACAGCTGCTGGGCCTGCTGCTGAAGCGTCTCCTCTTTAAGCTGATAGATGAGGTCTGCCTGTTCATACAGCCACACCTCGCGGCTTTGAAGACATTCCAGGTGACGGCTGATGCAACTGTGGATCTGAGCCTTGACCTGGGATAAACACACACGTGTCAGCTTCACTGGGGTCATAAAGCCAAAGGATGCTATTTTTCCACAGAACTATGAGGGTCTTACACTTTCTGGGATCACAAATCCTTTGGATTAATCAATGATAGCTATAGTGCATCTCCCCAGGAAAAAGACATATACTCAATTTTGACTGTAATTTTTAATATTTGTTTTCCCAAAGGCAACTCACAGATCCACCAAAGCCTTATAGACCCTACTTTTAAAGAATTCCAGGCCAAAACATAGAACTGAGCCCTAAGGTCCTCTCCCGGTATCCCTTCCCCCTCAGAGGATCAGGTTAATTTTGGGTGTCCTACAGCAAGCAAGATAAAATACAAAGATGGGCCCTCCAGGAGACACTGAGCCCTGTTGACTTTCCATATAGTTTTAAACCCTTTTGTCAGGATGCTAGATAAATAGCCAGCCCTCATCTCCTCCCATCCCACAAAATGAACAGTCCTCGTACAGTAAGCCAACTTAGTAAAAAGAGCTGCCAACACACATCAATGGCTAACATCCACAGTGTGGAAAGTTTAAGGACAATTAAAAATTTATGTTTCTGAAAGCATAAGCATTGATTCCAATGGGAGCTAAATATAGATGTCCAAGGGGAAAAATCAAAACAGCTGTAAATGATCCATGAGAGTAAGAAACTCTGTATTTTGAAATTTTTATCTTACATATATACACACACACACACACACATGCACAGCTCCCACCCAACTGCTGGCTCACTCCTCAAATACCCACAATGGGTGGGGCTTGGCCAGGGCCAAAGTTGGGAGCTGGGAACCCAATCTGGGCTTCCCAAGTGGGTGGTAGGAATCCAATCATTTGAACCATCAGTGCTGCCTCCCAGGCTAGAGTCAGGACATGAAAGCAAGCATTGAATCCTGGCACTTTAATATGGAACATGGGCCTCTTAACCAGCACCCTAACCATGGGGCTAAACATCCACCCCAAAAACTGTATTTTAAAAAACATTTTGGGACCAGTGTTGTAGCACAGTGGGTTAATGCCCTGGCCTGAAGCACTGGCATCCCATATGGGTGCTGGTTCTAGTCCCAGCTGCTCCTCTTTCCAATCCAGCTCTCTGCTATGGCCTGGGAAAGCAGTGGATGATGGCCCAAGTCCTTGGACTCCTACAACCACGTAGGCAACTTGGAGGAAGCTCCTGGCTTTGGATGGGTGCAGCTCCAGCCATTGCGACCAATTGGGGAGTGAACTAGCAGATGGAAGACCTCTCTCTCTCTCTCTAACTCTGACTTTCAAATAAATAAATAAATATTTAAAAAGTAAATAAATAAAAAACATCTTGTCCTGTGTAATAAAGTTGTGTTTCAAAATCAAGTTATACTTGTTCTATACACCTACTGAAGAATACCACTGGAACTAACGGATTTCATTCTGACCTGCCCCAACAAGGGAAGTCATTTAGGGGAGCCATGCCACCAACAAGTCAGATGATGGCGGCATGCTGAAGGCCATCCTGTATCCATTCCTGTATCCATCAAGAAGATGCAAACCAACAGCACACAGCTCACTGACTTCATTCATTTTGTGTTGATGACCATGCCTGGCACAGGGACCACACAGATGAGCAATCACAAACACATGCTGGGGGCAGGCACTTTAGCCTAGTGGTTACTACATCAGCGACCTGAGTTCAATATCTGGCTCTAACTCCTGACGCTAGACTTCTTGCTAATGTAGACCATGGGATGGCTCAAATAATTGGGTTCCTGCTACTTTCGTGAGAGACCTAGACTGAGTTCCCACATTCCAGTTTTGGCCTGGCCCAGACCCAGCCATTGGAAGCATTTGGTGAGTGAATGACCAGATGCAAGCTCTCTGTGTCTGCTCTCTATCTCTCAAATAAATAAATCATTCTTAAAAAGTACATATTGAACAGAATGCTCGAGAGTAAGGCTTTCAACTCCTCTAGGAGCTGCCTTATTTTCCCTTGGGATCAAAGGCACCAAGGTACCAGGTAGCTGACTAAGATTAAGCAGACCACACAAGGTACGGGGTACAACTTCTTGGTTGGCACGCAGCAGCCAAGTCCTTGACAATGCTCTAACAGCCTTGTGCTACCAGCCCAGACAAAGGAGGAGAAAAGCACATGTCACACCTTGCGCAAGTTCTCTTTAATTTGCTGTTCAGCTTGGAGAACGCCACCAATAGCAAGTTCCAGGTCCCTCCGTGCATCACTATACCTCAAAAGGGGTTCTCTTGGCCGGCGCCGCAGCTCACTAGGCTAATCCTCCGCCTTGCGGCGCCGGCACACCGGGTTCTAGTCCCGGTCGGGGCACCAATCCTGTCCCGGTTGCCCCTCTTCCAGGCCAGCTCTCTGCTGTGGCCACGGAGTGCAGTGGAGGATGGCCCAAGTCCTTGGGCCCTGCACCCGCATGGGAGACCAGGAGAAGCACCTGGCTCCTGCCATCGGATCATTGCGGTGCGCTGGCCGCAGCGCGCTAACGCAGCGGCCATTGGAGGGTGAACCAACGGTAAAAGGAAGATCTTTCTCTCTGTCTCTCTCTCACTGTCCACTCTGCCTGTCAAAAAAAAGGGGGGGGGGGTTCTCTATTACTGGAGCAGCCACTCTGGTCCTGTGGGGTATTCATTCTGCTCACTGTTCCTTTAAAAGAAAGAAAAAAATCCAAATATCATAATTACAACCAAAACCCACCTTTCAGTCACCCCGTAAGTGATCATCCCAACCAGCGCCCATTACTAACTGCTTTCATTACTTCCCACACAAGGCCAGGCACACGGCATACTCCAAAACTACAGCTCTTGTCCTCTTCCCCTCCCCCATCAGCGCTGCTGCCATAAAATTCTACAAATCAGCGACACTCTACGAGTAAACAGGTGTTTCTAAATCCTACACACTGTGTGACTGACAGGGCACGGGGTCTAAAGACGCAGGCAGACCATGAGAGCCAAAGTTTCCAAAATCACAAAGTCCTGTGAGGCCTGTGTTCCCCTCTGAAGATGTAGAGATGAAGGAGCCAGAAAACACTGGGAAAATAAGCTGCAAAGCAGATACAGAGTTTCCAACACTGCTGAGAACAGCCGCGGCTTGTTTACTGGGAAGAGCAGATTTCTGGTTTTCTCTTTTAGGGTTTTCCTTTTCATGTAGAAGCACCTAGGAATGACTTTCAGAGCTAGAAAGCGCTCAAGCGCATAAATGACAAAGTCGCTGCAGATGATTCTGATGTAAAGGAGGCCCTGAGACAAACTGGCTTGGGGAAGTGCAGAGTTCTCTCACATGCTCAAGTACATGGGAGATGAGAAACAGAAACAGAGCAGCATGGAGTGCCGCCCATCTTGAAACTGGTGCACAAAAGTGTCCGTAAAGCAATGAAGGAAAGCAGGACCAAAGCTGCTGGAAGCCCAAGTTCACGGTTATTCCAGCTAGATCTAGAACCCAGGCCAGAAGAGTCCACTGTGGCCCTGCTGGGGTCTCCACGCCCTGTAACACCAAAGTTACTTCCTTCTGGACACCACGTCTCTGGACAGTAGGAATCTGTGGCAAGAATGGCATGCTATCTTTGTGGACAAAGGGATACTTTTTACATAGCAGTCAACGTGTGTAGTGGCGCGTCCAGTTTTCCCTAATTACTTGCATGAAAACACAGAAGTCAGACATTGCGTGTGGAGGGAACATGGCACTGTGACACAAACTGATCACAAAACAATTTCTACAGGAGCTGTTAAATCGTATAAAAGGCAAACTTTCTGCATTAGAATGGGAGGAGACTAGGCAGCAGAACAAAATGTTTTTAAAGGATGAAATCCTTAATTGAAAGGCAGCTCCATGAGAGTTAGCAGTGAGCTAGGTCTGAGGGCAAAATAATGCACATGCCATCCGAGTGCTCTTACTGAAGTGTGGCGTTTGCCACAGGCCCAATCTGTTCTCTGTTTATTACATTAATTTTTAAACTTAGTTCTGAGTAGCACACTGGAGAAGAGGGGATTAGAGAAGGGAAGGAGGCCTCCAAACCCAGAGAAACTTCATCAGCACCAGTCTGTGTGCCAAGATAATAGACGTTTCTGGGAGGACATGATTACTGTTCTCAAACTCACTGAGCTGTCAAATACAAGGGTTAGATTTGCTCAGAAAGGGACTAACAGAAGACATTGTAGGCACTGTATGAAAGAACTTCCTAGTAACCCTGAAGACAATGACCGCAGAACAGCCAGTGGCTGAGGGCCCCTAGGGACAAAGTGGACTCTGCGCCTGGCCACACCTTCAAGATGAGGAGCAGGTGCCCAGGTCAAAGCTGGGACAAGGACACAGCAGTGACCAGTCCCAGCATCAGAACCAAACAGGAAGCAGCAACTCAACAGGCTTTCTTTCCACCGCCTCAGCGAAACATTCAAAACCAGGAACTGGGGAGCTCCCAGAGACACCAAGACAATGAAGACTCAGGACTTTGTAACTTCCCCTCCTGAGTTCTGTGCCCTCAGCTTGTTTGCTCAGAAGGTCTATGGAGGATGGGGTTCCCTAGTCGGCTCTGCTGGAAGCCCTGTGGAAATGTTTTCCAACCCCGGGCCGCCCACAACAGCTGGGTGACTCGGCAGCTTCCTTTTTCACGCTGTCAGCACCTGTTTTAAGCAGAAGGTGTTGCATGGGTGTGCACTGGGCACACTGCAGGGAATCTAAACACCACCTGCATGACACAGGTGAGAGGCAGCCTCTGAGGTGCAGCAGGAGGGTCACCTCCTTAGGGCAAGCTGCTTCCCCCTGCACTCGCATCAGCCATGCAAGCTATGTCTAGCATGGGTCAAACGTGTGAGCCAGCCTTCTCCATCTACGACAGATTTCCCTTTCTCGGGTCTTCAGCATCTATGTGGAATGCCACAGAGGCTGACAGTGCAACATTAACCAACAAAATCCGAGTGCTGCTTCACAATGTCAAGAAACCCAACACATGGGGCTGGTGCTGTGGTGTAGCAGGTAAAGCTGCTGCCGGCAGTGCCGCATCCCTTATGGGCACCAGTTCTAGTCCCGGCTGCTCCACTTCTGATCCAGCTCTCTGCTATGGCCTGGGAAAGCAGTGCAAGGTGGCCTAGGTCCTTCTCTGCACATGCATGGGAGACCCAGAAGAGGCTCCTGGCTTTGTAACGGTGCAGCTCTGGCCACTGTGTCCAACTGGGGAGTGAACCAGCAGATGGAAGACCTGTGTGTGTGTGTGTAACTCTGATCTTCAAGGAAATAAATAAATCTTAAAAAAAGAACCCAGAGCTGTAGTATGGGAGCCAACAGGTGTACAGTGCCTATGCATTTCCAGGTCCCCAAAGCAGCCCTCTCCAATCACAGGAACTCCACACTGGGAAGGGTAGAACACGGCACACACACTGGATTTCTCCCTTATCAGCTATGGACAGAATGTAGGAGGAGATTAAAGTTACCCAACTGTTGTTTCCACAGAGTTAGCAAACATTTTCAAGCTGGAATGAGTGCTATCCTTCAAAACAGTCACATTGTTAGAATAACGGTCTCTGGAATCCATTCAGTGTTTCTTCACGGCCAGTCCCATCTGCTTGGGCCTCTGTGGTCCTTGGCTTCCTCCTCCTTCCTTGTGGGGCAAAGAGGGCTCCGCTCCCATAGCCCAGCTCCTGAGACCAGAGCTGTGTGTACAGAGGCTGGCCCTCCTGTCCTGTGATGAGGAGGAAGCCTTCAGAGCCGGAGGCAAGAACCCCATCACACAGAAAAACTCCCGGGACAATGAGCTGCAGCTGAGTCCCTCTATCAAGGAACCGGTTCACGTGACTGTTTGCGGCAGGCTCACAGCCAGCATGGCAGGCCTGGTGGTCAAGAGACCACTCTGGAGTCTGATAAGCCTGAGTTCTGTCTACGTCTGCAAGCTCAAGACTCCCTGAGCCAGTCAATTAACCTCTCTGGACCTCAACTTCTTCTGAACAATGGAGACAAGAGTAGTGCCAAAGAACCAAATTAGAACCATTTGAAGACCTTAATTAGATTCAGGCACCACTTCATCACATAAAGTGGAAGCTCTCTGATGGGCTGAGCAGAAGAGGTTGGTTTTATGGGCTGGGAAAGGCTGAAGACAGCAAAAAGAAAAGACTGATAATTTCCAAGTTACTTCCCTTGTAGAAAAGGCGAGAGAGCTACGCCAGCAAGAAAACAATGGTTAGTTAACACCAGATTATTTCAGGTTACCTCTCTGGTCTAAGGATCAAAGCAGAGGGAACTTCACTACTGAACCAAAGAAAACCGGTCCATTTGGATGTTCCCTAACTCTCATTTCTTGGCAGGCCAAGCAACTTCCTTTCAGCTTGAGAACATGGAACTTTAGCAGGGATGACTACATGTTGATTTTTGGCCTCGTCTGTTGTGGCCTAGTGCCGGAGACTGGTCAAAAACAATGGCCTCCAGTGACTTGGACACAGAGGGCTGCAGGGAGGGTGACGTGAGCCACTCCCCGTCTAGGAGCACTTCGCCCAGCCTCTGAACACTGAGGGTTTGGGTCAACGATGGTGGCTTAGGAATTTCCCCCTCAGGAGTATAAAACACAGCACAGAAACTGGGGGCAGGAGGTCAGGGGGTCTGAAACGAGAAGGCCCTGAGATAGCGTCCTTTAGTCACTACTCAGAGCTCTGACGTTGGACCACTATTTGCTCCTGTTGATCCTAACTTCCGAATCCGTTCAGTGAGGATATTAATATAGACTCACAGACTTAGGGGGAAGACGTGGTGCTTTGATAAATATCAGCTTTTTCTCCAATCTTCTATTTAACAATATAAAACTCAACAGTCAAAACACTCTAATATAACCCAAGTATACATACTTTTGCCAGTTCTGCTACCTATAAAATTGGACCAAACTCTATTTGAAAAACTCAAATCAATAAAAACTCACCCAAAGTTCTACTTATCTTCACATTTGTAATCCAAAAATCCAAACTATTCAGGGTCAGCGCTGTGGTGCAGTGGGTAAAGCTGCTACCTGCAGTGCCAGCATCCCATGTGGGTGCCAATTCAAGTCCCAGCTGCTCCACTTCCGATCCAGCTCTCTGCTGTGGCCTGGGAAAGCAGTAGAAGATGGCCCAAGTCCTTCAGCCTCTGCACCCATGTGGGAGACCTAGAAGAAGCTCCTGGCTCCTGGCTCCAGATCAGCACAGCTCCAGCCATTGCAGCCAATTGGAGAGTGAACCAGCAGATGCAAGACCTCTCTCTCTCTGCCTTTCCTTCTCTATGTAACTCTGACTTTCAATAAATAAATAAATCTTTAAAAAAATAATAATCCAAACTACTGCCGCCTATCACCTTCAAGTGAGGGTTGTCTTAAATGTTTATTTTTTAGATGAAATTACAAAGTTTAGTGCTTTCTAAAACTTCCCTGCCTCTAGATCCATGATCATTGTTTCAGTGTGGGGCAGGGGGTGGTTGTTAGGTTGTTAAAAGGAGGGAGAGATAACTCTGCCTGTCAAAAAAAAAAAAAAAAAAAAAAGGAGGGAGAGAAAAACACACACCCTCAAACAGAACCTAATGTCTCCTCAAAGAGGAGTTCTATAAACAATGTATACCATACTTATACTATGGTTTGCATGAATACAATTCCGAAGTTCAAAGATCATGGAACCAAAACTGAGCAATTAACCACAAAGCAAGCTAAGTTATTATCATATGGTTTAACCAGAAAATTTCCAAAGAGCTCTAACTGCGTGTGACCCACACACCATAATTTGAAGTTGAAAACCTGAGTATCGGTTGATTGCAGCACCCTCATTTCGTAAATGAAGCCACAAAGGCCCACACAGTTTAACTGACCATTCTAAAGGGCCAGAGCTGCCAGGGGTAACATTGGGGCTTTGAACTAAGTCTCCCAATGTCTAGTCCCAGATTCTGTACCCAAGAGCAGCGTGGTCTTCCTGTACTGTATTAATAAATTTTCAGTTGCCAACACTCCATCTTAAAATGAACATTCTAATGGAGTAACTCCCCTGAAGATCCTCAGTCCACATTCACACGCCTCAATAACTCACAAAGGATCAGAACCTTCTGCCTTGGATAACTCTAACAAGGGCCATGAGCACCATGATAGGCTCGGAGAAAGGAACCATTGCCATTTACCAGTGCCAAGTGGTTAGGACAGGCGCAGGAGCCCACGATCCAATATCGGCACCGTGGAATGAAGGCTTGGACTAGGTCGTCTGTAGCTCCACCTTCCAGCTCTCACACTCTTTGCTGTCTGCTCCCTCCCCACCAGCACCCCCCTCCAAGATCTCCAATCTGTACTTCTTTTGCTGGCATCCAACTTACTGGTAAAAGGCCAAGCTGGTCAGAATCGATCTAGGACTTAGTAAACTCAAAATACTAACTGTCAATTTGGTTTTCTTTCATGCAACAACCTACATGAGGCGGTTTGTACAAATCTTCAGTAAAAGGAATTGTAAATTGGGGCCAGTGTTGTGGCAAAGCAGTTAAAACACAGCCAGCTGCTCCACTTCTGAGCCAGCTCCCGGCTAATGTGCCTGGGAAAGCCATCCCAGTGCTTGGGCCCCTGCATGAGCATACAAGACCAGGTAGAAGCTCTGGACTTGGGCTTCCATCTGGCCCAGATCAGGCCACTGTGGCCATAAGGAAGTGAACCAGTGGATGGAATATCTCTCTCTTTTCCTCTCTGTAGCTCTGCCTTTCAAATAAAATAAAATAAATCTTCATTAAAAACATTACAAATGAAAAAACAATAAATTGCAATTTCTTGAGACTTTTTTTATTGCCCCCTTCTACAATAATTGACGCATTGGGATATAAGCAAAACTTCACGGGTCCCCACCAGTCATCGCCCAGGCCCTGTGTAAAGGTGGTGACTACCAGGGCAGAAACGCGGGTAGCATCAAGCTTTAGAATTTGTTGGGTTAAACTGAAGAGTGCCTGAGAAAACTGCCCATCCAAGAGCCCTGACACAGGCTGACAAGGTATGGGACCAAGTTTCCCAGTCTAAGACAGGCACGCTGGTGACAGAACCATCTGTGAAGCCAACGTCACACTGAGGGTGCACGGTGTGCCAAAGCAGTTCAATCTGTTTCTGATGTGACTCCAACCCCTGTTCTAAGGCCAGGATCACTGTTTTGATCTGACCAGTGGCTTGGTTTTGGGTAAACAGGGGAGTGGCCGTTAGCTGAGTTCACCGGTGCAGCTGTTTGAGCACTTTGGACGAGGGAAACGGTGGCGACAGCCGCACCAGCTACCGCAGTGACAATGGGTATAACAGAGCGATGATCAGTCCAAGGGTCCTCTTAGTCCGCTCTACCAGCTGTCTGACCGCATTCTTGAAGGGCTGGTCCCAGGGTCCGGTCCAGTTACTGTGTGCCCGGACAGAAAGCCAGATCACTGGGGCCATCCTGGAACCCAGCCTGGTCACCGGCAGCCTGAGAGTTTAACGTCAGGGCTGCACAGATCAGCACCACCAGCAGCGGGCCCATTGGACTGGGGGTCGGGGACAGGCATTGGGCTTGGTCCACCAGACCCCTGAAGTCCTCCATGTCACCCGACATTGGGAGGAGGCAGGCCTCTTCCTTGTCTCGTCATGGGCGGCTTGTTTAGGGAAAGGTGCTGAGGTTGGCTGTTAGAGGATCAGCCTTTGGAGACTGGGGTCCAGGGTTTGACATTTCGGGCCGGCGTACACACAGGCTGAGGAGCAATCTCTGGAAAGACACAAGTGAAACCTCTTCCCATTGTTATAAGGGCATAGGGTAAATAGCTAATGTCAACCCAGATTCCAACCCCCTGGAACCACTCCCAAGGCGCACTTAGCTGCTCCCTAAGGGCAATCTTGCATACCCTGCCTGCCCTGTGGTGCCTCCTCACACCACTTCCCAGGGTGGCATTACCACACTGGGATTCTGAGTATGTTTGCAGCCAGATGCCTAAGGGGGGCTCCACACTCACTGACAACTGCTTCCACTTTTCCCAGCCAAGTGGAAGATCATAATAGGAGCTTTAAAATAATTAATTCATTTATTGGCCAGCACTGTGGCTTAACAGGCTAATCCTCCGCCTTGTGGCGCCGGCACACCAGGTTCTAGTCCCGGTTGGGGTGCCGGATTCTATCCTGGTTGCCCCTCTTCCAGGCCAGCTCTCTGCTATGGCCCGGGAAGGCAGTGGAGGATGGCTCAAGTCCTTGGGCCCTGCACCCGCATGGGAGACCAGGAGAAGTACCTGGCTCCTGGCTTTGGATCAGTGAGATGCACCGGCTCAGCGGCCATTGGAGAGTGAACCAACGGCAAAGGAAGACCTTTCTCTCTGTCACTCTCTCACTATCCACTCTGCCTGTCAAAAAAAAAAAAGATAATTAATTCATTTATTTGAAAGGCAGAGTTACGGAGAGGAAGAGAGAGAGGTCTGCCACCTGCGAGTTCACTCCCCAAATGGCCTCAATGGCCAAGGCTGGGCCAGGCTGAACCCAGGAGCCTGGAGCTTCTGGGTATCCCATGTGGGTGCAGGGGCCCAAGGACTTGGATCATCTTCTACTGCTTCCCCAGGATATAGCAGAGAGCTGGATAGGCAGTGGAGCAGCTGGGACTCGAACTGGCACACCACAATTATGGCCCCCAAAAGGGGGTCTTATGGGTCCCACTCAAGGGCGGCTCCTACAAGGGGCAAGGCAGCCCAAGTAGAAAGCGGCAGAGGCACCGGCGGGGATACAGAAGGGGAGCTGCGAAGAGGGGCGCAGTAGGGGAATGTTCCAGAGGCCCACAGCATTCCCTGGGGAGGTCAGCAGGCATGGCGGCTGTGCCGTGATGCAGGCACGGGGTCTGCAGCGAGGCTTGGACATAACCGAAGTCACTATCTAGAGTGGACAAAGATGCCGAGGGGCCCGGCTGCACTGCTCAGCGCATCCGCGCGACCTGTTTGCACAGATAGGGAAGGGCCAGAGGGGAGAGAATGCTCTTTATCAGCTGCCCACACGCTGTGAGGCTGATGGCCAGTGGCTTGTTGGTGACCTGTACACCCAGCCAGTGACCCTTCACTGCCTGGCCCTGCTGACAGTGCATTGTGGTTTCTTTTGTTTTTTTTTGTTTGTTTGTTTGTTTGTTCGTTTGTTTTGACAGGCAGAGTGGACAGTGAGAGAGAGAAACAGAGAGAAAGGCTTCCTTTGCCGTTGGTTCACCCTTCAATGGCCACCGCGGTAGGCGCGCTGCGGCCGGCGCACCGTGATGATCCGATGGCAGGAGCCAGGTGCTTCTCCTGGTCTCCCATGCGGGTGCAGGGCCTAAGCGCTTGGGCCATCCTCCACTGCACTCCCTGGCCACAGCAGAGAGCTGGCCTGGAAGAGGGGCAACCGGGACAGGATCGGTGTCCCGACCGGGACTAGAACCCGGTGTGCCAGCGCCGCAAGGCGGAGGATTAGCCTAGTGAGCCGCGGCGCCGGCCTGACAGTGCATTGTTAAGTCACTGTTTTCAGCAGTCTGTGAGGGAGGATGGCTGCCCCAGGCCATGCCCTTCAGTCCTTGCTCCCCCAAGGCCTGGTCCTCAGCCCTGGCTCCCCCAAGGCCACGCCCCTCAGCCCTGGCTCCCCAGGCCATGCTCCTCAGCCCTGGCTGCTCCTAGGCCATGCCCCTTCAGCCCTGGCTCCCCAGGCCATGCTCCTCAGCCCTGGCTGCTCCTAGGCCATGACCCTTCAGCCCTGGCTGCCCCAGGCCAGGTCCTCAGCCCAGGCTCCCCCAGGCCATGACCCATCAGCCCTGGCTCCCTCAGGCCACGCCCTCTCAGCCTTGGCCTCTTCCACCCTGTGCTGCACCAGGGCTCGGACACTTCTCCCAGTTGCATTGCTATGACTACTCTATCCTCAGGCAACCACAGCAGCCCGTGGGGAGCCACAGCACAGAGAGGCCCCTCACCCATGAAGGGGAAGGGGGGATAAACACGAACACCGCCCCCCCCCCAAACAGGGAAAGGACCCATCTCATCGCAAAGACGCATAGATTGTGTTCATTGCCCAGTGGACAGCAGGCCGCAGGCAGAAACCACAGGGGTGGCCTGGTGCTGGGATGGGGGACACTGCATGTGGGCACATGGGCATAACCTTTATTCCACTTTTCATCTCTTCAGTTTGCATGCTTTAAAATGCGCAATCAATGCATACACGGCAGAGTGATTGCTCCACACATGCTTTACTGATAAGCAGGGATGTACATCGGGCTGTCCGGGTCCGCGGGAGGACCTGGGCCCACTAGCTCTTCACAGGATCCACGAGCTGACTGGACATTCCTTGTCTGGGTTCTCCAGCTCCACCACAGAGTAGCTGCAATTGTCCTTGTGGAAGATCTTCTTGCACTTTGTGGTATCAAAACCTCCAGGGATGGCAGCACTGTCATCGAGAAAAACCAAGCCCTGTTAGACAGGAAAAGACTCCCCCATGCCACCCCCACCCCAGCCCAGCCAGGGCCACACTGCAGTGGATCCTCTCCCCCCACCTTGCAACCACCATCATCAACGGGATGGCACCCTTTGCTGTCAGCCCCACAGCGCGGCCCCCAGTCACCTGCACCTGCCCATTCTGCAGAGTCACATGGACCGTCCCTGCCATCCATCGCACAGTCTGTCTGGCCCGCCCAAGACAGCCAGGAGTTCTGATAGCCCCAGAGGCAGGCCTGGGCTGCTCTGGGGCCAGGCAGGTGGCTCCAGCCTGGCTGTCCCTGGTGTTCCTATTCAGGAAGTGGTCAGGAGAGGGGGAAGGGGGAGGTTGTCCCAAGCTTGGCAGGAAGGAAGTTAGAAGAGGAGCCATCTCAACCCACAGGAGCAAAGAGAGCCACTCCAGGCTGGGGTCATGGGGCCCAGGCAGGAGCTGATGACGACTGGGGACCACCTCCCTCAGAATATTCACCCCCATATTCAGTGGGACAAATAATTTGGGGGTCCATTGGTCCCTTGAAGCTCATGCATAAACCCTAAATTTAAACTGTCTCTGCCCAAAAGGTGCATACACACAGCCACTCCCCACTGCCCTCTGTGACAAAAGATGACCCTTCACTTTCCTTTCAACTGGCCACCAACAAAGCCAGGGCCTTCCTTCGATCTCAACTGCCTGACTCCTCCCAAGACACCTGAGGATGGTGCTCCGTCCGGGCCAGTGGTGGCAGGGCACTCGCACACCAATCTCCTGCTGGCTCATGCTGCACGCGAGTGGAAGCAAGTGCTGGAGACTTGACTTCAGCGCTGGGGTGCAGCACTGAATCTGTTTGAAGACTAAGGAATGGCTAGGTTGAAGTATAGGAGAATGTTTGCAAGAGTTTCGATGAGGTGCGAGAGGGTTAATGCTAGCCTATTGAGTGGAAAACCCAGACTGCACAATTGCAACCTAGAGTTTGGTATCTGTCATGTAAAAAAAAAAAAGTGTAGAAAGGAGTTGGGGGGCTGGCGCTGGGGCATAGCAGGTAAAGCCACCACCCGCAGGGCTGGCAACCCATATGGGTGCTGGTTTGAGTCCTGGATGCTCTACTTCTTCTTCTTCTTCTTCTTTTTTTTTTTTTTTTTTTTTTGACAGGCAGAGTGGACAGTGAGAGAGAGAGACATAGAGAAAGGTCTTCCTTTTCCGTTGGTTCACCCTGCAATGGCCGCTGGGGCCGGTGCATTGCTGCTGACATACCATGCTGATCTGAAGCCAAGAGGCCTGGATGCTCTAGTTCTGATCCAGATCTCTGCTGTGGCCTTGGAAAGTAGTAGAAGATGCCAAGTCCTTGGGCCCCAGCACCCACGTGAGAGAACTGGAGGAAGCTCCTGGCTCCTGGCTTCGGATAAGCACAGCTCTGGCCATTGTGGCCATCTGGGTAGTAAACCAGTGGATGGAAGACCTCTCTCTCTCTTTCTCCTCTCCCTCCTCTCTCCATCTCTATAACTCTGCCTTTCAAATAAATAAATATTTAAAGCAAAACAAAAAAAAAGGAGTTAGAAGGAAATCGGGAGAAGATACTAATCGTTGTTACCTTCAAGCAGTGGAATTATAAATATATTTTATTCCTTTACTTTCCAATAGTGCTGTAATTACTATGTTTTGTAATGAAAACTTGGGAAATTATTACTGAAACTTTTAATGTTAAAAATGGTAGTTTGGGCACCAGTATTGTGGCATAGAGGGTTAAACCACTACCTGTGATGCCAGTATCCCATGTGGGCACCAGTTCAAAGTCCTGGCTGCTCCACTTCCAATCCAGCTTCCTTCTAACACACTTGGGAAAGCAGTGAAAGATGGCCCGAGAGCTGAAAGAAGCTCCTGGCTCCTGGCTTTGGTCTGGCCCAGCCTGGCTGTTGTGGCCATTTGGGGAGTGAAGCACTGGATGGAACATCTCTCTTGCTCTCTCTCTCCCTCTCTCTCTGTAACTCTGCCTTTCAAATACATAAATCACTTTTTTAAAAGAACGCTTACTGATAAAATTAAATCCAAGAATATTTTAAGTTAAAAAATATGGTTGCTTATGGGAGGGAATGTGAATGTTGTGACTGCTGTGGAAAACAGATGGGCAGTTTCTCAAAAAGTTAAAAAAAAAAAATACACTCTATGAGACCCTACCACTCCACCCCAGGTATACGCCCCCAAAGAACGGACAGCAGGGACTCAACCATACTGTAGAGCAGCACCCACTATAGCCAAGAGGTGCAGGCAACCCACAGGTCCGTCAGCACAGGAACGGAAGAAAAATAGGCTATTCTGATAACACAGAATATTTTTCAGGCTTCAAAAGGAAAGGATTACTGAAAGAGGCTGCAACACGGCTGAACCCTGCAAACATGCTGCTGAGCGAAATACGCAGAGTGCAAAAAGATAAATGTTGCACAATTCCATTTCTAAGAAAGATCTCCACTAGGCACATCCACAGGGACAGTAGATTAGTTGTTCTCAGGGACTGGGGGAGGAGGAAGGGGAGGTAGGGCTGCATGCATGGGGAGTTTCGGTTTGGAGTCCCGGGAAAGTTCCAGAAATGGCAGTGATGGGTGCCTCTGGCTGTGCATGAACTTAACCGCCCTGAATTGTACACTTTGAAGTGGTGAAACTTGCAAATGTTTGGTCATATAGATTTTACCACAATAAAAAACATTAAAAAGGAAAGTGGTTGTTGTTTAAGAGATATTCTTATTTTTTTAAAGTCTGTTGGTTTTCATCTACTTGAAAGGCAGAGCAACAGAGAGAGATGTTCCATCTGCCGATTCACTGCCCCAGAAGCCCCCACAACCAGATTTGGGCCAGGCCAAAGCCAGGGGCCTGGAACTCCATTTGAGTTTCTCACATGGGAGTCAGGACCCCAAGCACTTGCTCTGTTATCTGCTCTCTCCCAAGTGTGTTGGAACTAGAGCAGCCAGGACTGGAAACTGCACCCCAGTATGAAATGTGGGTATCCCAAGTGGCAATTTAACCTGCTGCACCTCAATGCTGGCCCCTAGGTGAGATTTTTTTTTTTACAAGTTTTTAGTAGGAAATGAAATTGTGTAATTGTGTTGTCTGTGTGCAGGAATAAGTTGCAGTGGCAAAGAGCATATTACTGGATGCATATTTTCATTTAAACCTGACCCAATTCTGTAGCTGAAACAGCTAAAGAGAGAAAAAGAGAAAACTGGAACATTAGGGGTGTCCCAGCGCTTGGGGCTGGATGACCTTGGACCTTCGCTTCCACAGCTCCCTCGCTGCAGTCAGAGAGCAGGGGCTGGGAGGTGGGGAGGCCAGGAGATCTCCCACCCCCTGATGGGGGCAGCCTCTGCCTGGGCCTCCAGCCCCAGGCTCCACTGCTACTGCCACTTGGAAATCTACCTGTGTCTCAAGTAAGGTGCAAGGATCCAGGAAATTTTCCCAAAGAAAGTTTAATCAAAATCTGTATTTTGCTCTGGTCAGGAGAGAGAGAGGAGTTCATTAGAAAAACAAACTTGGTAAGCAATGGAGCAATTCCAGGGAAGGGGTTGATTCTGAGCAGCAGGGAGAAGTGAGCACACTTCCTGTGGACAGGCAACATACCAGCAGAGAGGGAGAGGGCACCCTCACCCCAACCACGTGCTAGTTGCCATTCCAGGCTCAGGGCGCTCAGAACTGGCACAGAGAAGGCCTGACGTGTTTGCTGAGCAAATAGATTTTTATCTTTTGAGAGGCAGAGATTGGGGGGGGGGGATTCCACCTGCTGGTTCACTTCCCAAATGCATGCAGCCCTGGCTGCTTTCTACCTGGGGTCCACAGGAACCTTAGAAGCGGGTCCCATCGATGGGTCATGATGATACAGCACTGATGGGATGGGGATGCCACCACGGAGGTGCCCTCGGTGGGAGTAAGGCACAGTTCACCAGCCCTTAACCCAGCCAGGAACACCAGAGTCCCGCTGACACTCGACACAAGGGCGAATTCAAGGTTCTGGAGCCACAACATCAAGATTCAACTGGAACACACAGTGCCCCAGCCAGTGGATGCCTGGGAGCCTGCTCTGGGCGGGCAGCAAACCAGAGGCCCGTTCCATATGCCTTTTGTTCCATTACGTACTTAGCATTGGCACCTGCTTCACAAATGTGAGTGGCACTTGCCAGCCATGCGAACTTCAATGAGATTCAAGTGTTCTGGTTTGGGTCAGAAGATCACTCCCCTACTCCCTGGAGTTGTCATCAGATTCTTGGAGGCCCTGGTTAAAATGCAGGTTCCTGGGCTAATGCTGCAGCACGGTAGGCTAAATCTCTGCCTGTGGCACCAGCATCCCATATGGGCACCAGTTCAAGTCCCTGCTGCTCCACTTCTGATCCAGTTCCCTGCTAATATGCCTGGAAAAGCAAAAGAAGGTGGCCCAAGTGCTTGGACCCCTGCACCCATGTGGGAGACCTGGAAGAAGCTCCTGGCTCCTGGTTTCAGATCTGCCCAATCCTGGCCATTGTGGCCATCTGGGGAGTGAACCAGCAGGTGGAAGACCTTTCTCTCTGACTCTCCTTCTCTCTGTGTCTGTAACTCCACCTCTCAAATGAATAAATAAAAATATTTTTTTAAAAAATTCAGGTTCCGTGGTCCCTCCCCTATGGATTCTGATCAGAGGCTCTGGGGTAAGGCCCAGGAATCTGCATTTCACCAGGCCTCCCAGAGGACTCTGTGACCAGCAAGCCTGGGGAATTCTGCTTTACACACGTGCTCCCGTCAAGGCCACTCACGTGATTGTGGAACACCACAGGCCAGAGCTGATGTGGACGGCAGATGCATTGGGGCAGGGGCTAGGAGTAGGGTGGCTGGTGTGGACAGATCTGTGGGTATTTTGTGTTCTCTCCTCCCCAATACTAGACTTTGGTGTCCACAGCAATCCAGCAGAAAACATTTGCATGACCTTTGAGCTGACGTGGGTAGAACTCTCAGCAGCACAACATAGGGTTGACAGCACAAGGTACACACGCTGCTTCCTCATTCCTTACACCTCACATCCAGCACCGCCTGCTCCTCCTAGTGGCCAATGCCAAGGCTGCACCGATGGCTGGGCCAGCTTCTCCAGTAACATCGACCACTGCATAGGCTTTCCTGTCTCCAAGAACCCCTCCAGACACAGAGATTTAAGGCTAATGATACTGTGGCCAGTGCTGTGCTGCAGCAGGGAAAAGTGACACCTGTGGCACCGACATCCCATATGGGCACCGGTTTAAGTCCCGGCTGCTCCTCTTCCCATCCAGCCCTCTGCCAATGGCCTAGGAAAGCAGTAGAAGATGACCTGAGCACTTGGGAGACCCAGATGAAGTTCCAGGCCCCTGGTTTTGGCCTGGCCCAGCACTTGGTATTGTAACCATTTGAGGAGTGAACCAAAAGATGATTCTCTTTCTCTCTCTCTTCCCTCCCCTCTGTAATTCTGCCTCTCAAGTAAATAAATAAATATAATAATATAAATTATATATTATATATTTATATTTTAATAAATATTTTTTAAAATTTTTATTTATTTGAGAGGCAGAGTTACAGGGAGAGACAGAGAGCACTTCCATCCATTGGTTCACTCCCCAAATGGCCGCAAGGGCTGGAGCTGGGCCAATCCAAAGCTAGGAACCAGGAGCTTCATTCAGGTCTCTCATGTGAGTGCAGGGGTCCAAGCACATGGGTCATCCTCCGCTGCTTTCCCTGGCCATTAGCAGGAAGCTGGAACAGAAGTGCAATAGCTGGGACTTGAACTGGCACCCATATAGAATGCCAGCACGGCAGGTGGAGACTTAACCTACTACACCACAGCGTCAGCCCCAATAAATAAGTCTTCTAAACAAAGAATAAGGAAACTGGGGTGGGCACTTGGGGGCTTAGAGGCTAAGCTGCTGGCTGAGTGGCCGCATCGCACATTTGAGTAGTGGGTTAAAGCCCAGCTCTGCTCTCAAGTCCAGCTTCCCGAGAATGCACACCCTGGGAGATAGCAGTGGTGGCTCAAGTGGCTGAGCCTTGCCACCAACATGGATTGGTTCCCACTCCCAGCATCTGTTGGCCTAACCCCAGACGTAGCAGACATCTGGGTAGTGAACCAGCAGGTGGCAGCTCGCTCTGTCTGTCTCTCAAATAAATGAAACAAATACTTTTTAAAGAGAAGGTATTGACCAAGTTCCCAAAGCAACATAAAGGAAATAAAACTGAAGCAGCCAAGTGTACAGCAGCAGACGGATGGCTAAGCAAAATATGCAGAATGAAGTGTTAGTCCACCTTCGAATAGGAAGGAACTTCTGATACCGGCTACAACGTGGGTGAATTCGGAGGACGCTACCCTCTGTGAAGCAGCCAGTCGCAAGAGGACAGACACGTGCATGATCCCACTTACATGTGGAGCCTGGAACAGTCACATTCATAGAGACAGATGGTGTTTGCCAAGCCCTGAGGGCAGTGTTTTTGTTTTTTAATTTAAGATTTATTTTATTTATTTGAAAGACAGAGTTACAGAGAGAGGTAGAGACAGAGAGAGAGATCTTCCATCCACTGGTTCACTCCCTAGATGGCCACAATGGCCGGAGCTGCGCCTATCCAAAGCCAGGAGCCAGGATCCTCCTCTGGGTCTCCCACATGGGTGCAGGGCCCCTAGGACTTGGGCCATCTTCTACTGCTCTCCCAGGCCATAAGCAGAGAACTGGATTGGAAGAGGAACAGCCGGGACTAGAACTGGTGCCTATATGGGATTCCAGGGCTTCAGGCCAGGGTGTTAACCCACTGCAGCACAGCATGGGCCCCTGCGAGGGCAGTGTTGACTGGGTGCAGAATCCCAGTTCTGCAGGATGAAGGGCATGTGGTGGTGGTGGTGGTGGGGAATGGCAGCACAACACAGTGAATTTATTTGACGCCACTGAAGTGTATACTTACAAATGGCTCAAACGGTACGTTTAATGTGCTGTGTATTCCACCACAAGCCAAAGAAGGAAGAGAGGAGTGGGCATTCAGCCTAGTGGTTAAGATACCCCTGGGGTTGCCTGCATTCCACGATGGAGTACCTGGGTTGGGGTTCCAGTTCAAGAGTCCAGCTTCTTGCTAATGCACACTCCGGGAAACAGCAAGTGAGAGCTCAAGTCCTTGGGTCCCTGCCACCCATATGGGAGTCTGGCAGACCTGGATTCAGTTCCTGGCTCCCTGACCCAGTCTTGGCAGGAAGGCATTTGGGGAGTGAACTGACATGCAGGAGATCTCTCTGTGTGTGTGTCTCTGTGTGTGTGTGTGTAATTAACTACATAAAGAATAAAAGAAATAGGACTGAAAACGACTTCCTCCCATCAACCCCCACTACCACATCAAGAGCGAATGTGAACTGTGGCCATTGGGTGACAAGGATGAGTCCCTGTGAGGTCGGTACCCAATGCACCGCTGGTGGAAGACACTGCTGACAGGGACTGTGCATGGATGGGGCAGAGGTGTATGAGAAATCACTCCAGCTCTGCTCAATTTTGCTGGGAATCTAAGAGGCTCTTAAAAAAAGCCTATTTAAAACAAACAAGGACCCCCCAGATTAACAGGGTTTTCAAAGAAGGAGCGGTGCTGCTCCCCTCTTGGCCACTACCCGCGTGACTCACGTGTTGCAGCAATGAATCCCAGTCTCGTCACAACTACATGTGTAACAGTTCTCGGTCTTCCACGCCACGTTCAGCTTGTGTGTGACTCCATCGAGGTCCCTGCATTCTAAGACAACACACGCGGCATCATCGGGAGCATTGGCAGGAGCAGGGCACACGAGGACAGGGAGGCCAGCCCCCTGCCATGTGACCATGGTGTCCGGGAAAGGTGCTGCTGTGCTCACCACGGCTGCCGTGCAGCACCTGCCGTTGGTGACGTTTTGTCACAAAGCTTGAATCCCTGCAGGTTTTATTTCCGGACAGACATTTGGAGATACAAAGCCCTCCTCTTTAATCAGACAGCTAGGACAAGCATGGGGCTCTGTGGGGCCAAGTTCTCTCCTGCTGGCTTCTCTCTGCAGAAATACCTCAGCACACCACCCCCCTTTGTTTTGCATCAGTGGTCCCTAACTCTGGGTGAACATGTGACACATACTGGGCACTTCAAAGCCACCTACGGGACCTGTGAGAGGCTGGCATCCCACATGAGTGCCACTTTGAGTCCCAGCTGCTCTACTTCCTACCCAGCGCCCTCCTAATGTGCTTGGGGAAGCAGTGGAAGATGGCTCAATTAGTTGGGCCCCTGGCACTCAACATGGGGAAACTCAGATAGAGAAGTAAACCAGTGGGTGGAAGCGATCTCTCTCTCCTCACTCTCACGCTTTCTCTCTGTCCCTTCCTCTCTTTCTGTAACTCTGCCTTTAAAATACATAAGATAATTTTTTTAAAAAATTGAACACTTGGAGGTGGGCATTTGGACTATCTCAGGAGTGGACCAGGGTTTGGAAGCTCATCGTCTCTGTCTCTTTCTCTCCCTGTTCCATTGCCTATCAAATAAACAAAATAGATAATGGAAAATTTGAAATAAAAAAAAATTACATCTGGGACCCACCCCAGAGCAAGGAAATCAGAGTCTCTGGGTGTGAAGCCCAGGCCACCTCATGTTTAAGAAACTCCCCAGGGCCGGCGCTGTGGTGCAGCAGGTTAATGCCCTGGCCTGAAGCGCTGGTATCCCATATGGGCACCAGTCTGAGTCCCAGCTGCTCCTTTTCCAATCCAGCTCTCTGATGTGGCCTGGGAAAGCAGCAGAAGATGACCCAAGTCCTTGGGCCCCTGCACCCACATGGGAGACCCAGAAGAAGCTCCTGGCTCCTGGCTTGGGATCAGTGTAGCTCCAGCTGTTGCGGCCAATTGGGGAGTGAACCAACAGATGGAAGATCTCTCTCTCTCTCTGTCTCTCTCTCTGCCTCTCCTCTCTCTGTGTAACTCTGACTTTCAAATAAAATAAATAAATCTTAAAAAAAAAAAGAAAGAAACTCCCCAAGAATTCAAATGTTTAACCAAGGGTATGATCCTCTGCTTTGCATCCATGTGGTCCCAGTGTCCCGGAAGGACCAGCTGCAACATCACCTGGGGTGGCATGAGACGTGCAGACTCCCACATTTGTCTGCAGAGCCACTGACCCAGGGCTGCGCCCCACTTCACAGTCAAACAAGGAGCTTTCCTATTTTATTTTTGAGTGACATATGGTGTTTCCATTTGCTGATTCACTCCCTAAATGCCCACAGCAACTATGGCCCAGGGCCAAAGCTGGGAGCCCAGAACTCCATCCAGGTCTCCCACGTGAGCTGCAAGGACCCAGTGAATTGAGCCATCATCTGCTGCCTCCCAGGATGCACAACAGCAGGAAGCTAGAATTGGGAGCAGAGCTGGGACTTGAACCCAGGCACTTTGGTATGGGATATGGGGTCCCAAGCCACAGTGTAACTACTAAGCCAAATGCTCACCCCATCAAGGAGCTTTTAATGTGCAGCTCAGACCCCAGCAATTCTCATTTGCCTACCTGGTTTTAGATTGGATGGGACTTGAGCACTGGTAAGTTTTAAAAGAAGAAAAAAGTCAACTCTCACCCAGCCGGGGTTAAGTTGGGATCCTTTTGACACCATTTCTGTATTTGCCCTGACCCTCTTTCTTATGCAGATTCAAAGGTGTTCAGCACCAGCGCACAGGTCACATCTCCCAGGCTGCAGTGACATGATCAACACTGGAGAATGGGGACTCACCATCAGGGGGATCCTCCGGGTTCTTGTCGTAGAGTCTGACATAGCACTGAGTGTTGCACAACATCAAGAGGCTGGCGAAGACCACAAGGCTGCCCAGCAGAGTGTTCTGTAACATGAAGAGGAGTGAGGATGGAGCACGAATGGACCCAGAGGGTTGGGTCCTGGCAGGTGTGTGAAGGTGGAGCTGCCACCCTCATGGAGCAAGACCTGTGCAAGTCTGGAGCATGAGCCAAAGAAATACTGAGTTATGAGCTCAAGGTCCCGGAGCTATGATGCCCATGTGCTACTTATCACAGAAGTGGTCGGGGAAGCCTTTCTGGATAGGGTCATTTCTAGCAAGAATCTGCAAGAGTGAAGGGGTGGAAGAGTTTCAGGAAGAGATAAAGGGGAAGAAAATCTGGCTGGGGGCTTTCTGGGGCCAGCTGGGTCAGCCGGGGGGGGGGGGCCAGCTGGGTCAGCCGGGGGTCCCAGAGGAAAGACAGATGCAAGCAAAGCTGCGAGCATGAGGATCTGATGATTTTTTTCATTTTCTAGATGACAAAGGCATCCCTGGCGACCGTATGAACAGACCAACCGATCTAGGCTGAAATCAAGGCAAGGAGAAGGATCAGGTTACTCTTGTCATCTTTCCTGGATAAACTACACAAACTAACTTTAAAATGGGAAATTCCAGGAATCTTCTAAAACAAAGCTGGGGTGAGAGTACTTAAGAATATTTATTTGAAAGAGAGAGAGAGAGAGAGATAGGGACAGATCTTCCATCTGCTGTTTCACTCCTCACATGGCCACAACAGCAGAGGCTAGGCCAGGATGAAAAGCCAGGAACTCCACCTGGGTCTCCCATATAGGTGACAGGAGCCCAAGTACCTGAGCCACCTTCCACTGCCTTCCCAGGAGCATTAGCAGGGAGCTGGGGCAGAAGCAGAGCAGCCTGGACCCAAGCCAGCACTGGACACGGGATGCTGGCCTGGTAATCCACAGTTGAATCCTCTGTGCCACAACTCCCACCTCGTACTTTCTCTTTTTGCACTAAAGTTATGTGTTTTAAAGGCTTTATATGTAATGTTCACACATAAAAACTTTAAGTGCTTTTATCTAATTGAAAAATGCAAAGAATTAAAAAATAAGGCTTTCAATATTTGAAAACAGTACAGATTGACAAAAATGTGTGTAGTCTGTCATGAGAACCACACCAACAAATACAAACAGGATACATGACAGATTTATGCTGCAATAACTTAGTTTACAAAGTTCATTGACTAAAATGCACAAACTTTTGTGTGTTCTAAACTACAGGATTTTTTTCTCCTTTTTTTGTTGTTGTTGTTGTTATTTCTGCAGAATCCTTAAAACCTGTGACACTTAAAAGTTGTTAGCCTGTGGCTGGCTCTGTGGCATAGCAGGTAAAGCCACCGCCTGCAGTGCTGGCATCCCGTATAGGGGCTGATTTGAGTGCCAGCTGCCCCACTTCTGATCCAGCTCTCTGCTATGGCCTGAGAAAGCAGTAGAAGATGGCCCAAGTCCTTGGGCCCAACTTGGGCCCCTGCACCCATATGGGAGACCCAGAAGAAGCTCCTGGCTCCTGGCTCCTGGCTTCAGATTGGCCTAGCTCCAGCTGTTGCAGCCATCTGGGAAGTGAACAAGCAGATGGAAGACCTCTCTCTTTCTCTCTCTCTCTCTCTCTCTTGCTCTTGCTCTCGCTCTCCATCTGCCTCTCTGTAACTCTGCCTTTCAAATAAATAAATAAATCTTAAAAAATAATAAAATAAAACATAAAATAAATTTAAAAGAATAAAAGTGCAAATATACGTAACCAAATAGAGAACCAGAAAGTACTCATAAATCTGTACGAAAGTTTGTTTAAAAATAAGCATGGTCTTTGAGGAGAGTAATGATAGTAATGACTCATTAAACGGCTTTAGAACAAGTGAGGTGCTATGTAGGGAAGAAATAAGCTTCTTACTTTAGTTCCCACAATGGAAGAAGCTTGAAAAGAATTCAAGGCTCAAATGTTTACAAGATCATAAAATAACCACAGAAAATATAGGCAAATATTTATCTTACGCAGTATGAAAAAATAGATTTGAGCATGTAAAAGTTGCAAAAATATAAATAAAATTAAAAAGATATCAGATTTGGAGAACAGCATCACTACAGGAAGACTGTCATCTCATAGAAAAAGAAAAACATCTTAGTATAAAAATGGCATTTTGGGGCCGGCGCTGTGGTGTAGTGGGCTGAGCCTCCACCTGCAGTGCCAGCATTCCATATGGGCACCAGTCTGAGTTCCAGCCACTCCTCTTCTGATCCAGCTCTCTGCTGTGGCCTGGGAAAGAGTGGAGGATGGCCCAAGTCCTTGGGCCCCTGCACCCACATGGGAGACCTGGAAGAAGTTCCTGGCTCCTGGCTTCGGATCTGCCCAGTTCCAGCCGTTGCAGCCATTTGGGGGGTGAACTGGTGGATGGAATACCTCTCTCACTGTCTCTGTCTCTCACTGTAACTCCACCTCTCAATTAAATAAATACATCTTTAAAAAAAAAAGGCATTTCACACGCATGCATAGACACAACGAAACATGATGAGCAAGCACGAGAAAAAGTTCAACTTACTGAAAACAAAACAAATGTAAAATGCATATAAAATAGAACCATAATGGTATGGTGAGAATAACCATTTAATTTATAACACCTGGGCTGGCACCATGGATCAACAGGCTAATCCTCCGCCTTGCGGCGCTGGCACACCGGGTTCTAGTCCCGGTCGGGGCGCCGGATTCTGTCCTGGTTGCCCCTCTTCCAGGCAAGCTCTCTGCTATGGCCAGGGAGTGCAATGGAGGATGGCCCAAGTGCTTGGGCCCTGCACCCCATGGGAGACCAGGAGAAGCACCTGGCTCCTGCCATCAGATCAGCACGAAGCACCGGCCGCAGCACGCCGGCCGCGGCGGCCATTGGAGGGTGAACCAACGGCAAAGGAAGCCTTTCTCTCTGTTTCTCTCTCTCACTATCCACTCTGCCTGTCAAAAAAAAAATAAGAAAAAAAAGATTTATAACACCTGGAGGGAAACAGATGCATGGGTGAGACGTGAGAGGCACAAGGGCTGGTCGGCTGGAACAGTGGTTAGGGCACGCAATTTGAGAGCGTGCTTCAAACTCCTTAACACCGTTTACAATGCCAATCTTCACTTCTTCACTTCCCAGACTTGATCTTTAGAACAGACTCCTCCCCGCAGCAGTGGGAAATGGGAAAACACCACTCGCCCAAGAACAGAGCTGGTTAAGAACCAGGGGTGATTCAGAAAAGCACCTGGCAAGTGGGCGGGGCCAGTGGTGGCAGGACCTGAGCGAAGGACTCCCTGGGGCACTCAGGGAGATGAAGACTTCGCTGGATGTGACTCCTGGGGGCGCTGGAGATGCACGAGACTGAATGACAGTGACCCACGGGAGATCACCTTATTAAGAGGGTGCATTACCCAGGCGACAGTGTCTCAGAAACAGCCTGCTCCCCTGCCACACCCAAAAGTTACAGAGTTTGTCTTGCATGCATGCTATGCTTTGAATGCTGTCACCCAAACTCCTGTAAAAATTCAATCCACATGGGAAGGCATTAACAGGTGGGACCCCCCACACACACACCAATAGGTGATTAGGTCATGTGGGCAGAGCGTCCATGAGTTCACGGACTAAGGAGTCTGGGGGCTGGCACTGTGGTGCAATAGGTTAAGGTATTATTTGGGACACCGGTATCCTCTATCAGAGTGCTGGTTAGAATCCCAGCTGCTCCACTTTTGATCTGCCTCCCCGCTAATGTGCCTGGGTTCCTGCCACCCACATAGGTAGACCCAGATGAAGCTCCAGGCTCCAGGCTCCTGGCTTTGCCTGGCCCAGCCTTGGCTGTTGCAGATATTTGGAGAGTGAGCCAATGGATGGAAGAGCTCTTTCTGTCTCTCCCCTTCTCTCTGTCACTCTGCCTTTCAAATTAATAAGATAGGAGCCAGTGTTGTGGGGCAGGGGGTTAAGCCTCCACCTGCAATATTGGCATCACATAGGGGCATGGTTGGAGTCCCGGCTGTTCCACTTCCAATCCACCTCCCTGCTAATGTGCTTGGGAAAGCAGCAGAGGGTGACCCTTCAAGTAGTTGGGCACCCGCCGCTCACATGGGAAAGCCGGATGGAGTTCCAGGCTTCTGGCTTCAGCCTAGCCCAGTCCATTTGGGGAGTGAAATAGCAGATGAAAGATTCTCTTTCTCTCTCTCTCTCTCCCTCTCTCTGTAGACCTTGACCTTTAAAATAAGTAAATAAATGTTATAAAACAAAAAACAATGTTCTCACTGCAAACCAATTACATCCGAGTGTCTGGGAGCTCCTGTCAGTATTTTTCAAGGTTTCCCAGGTGATCCTGCTGCAGAGAGCAACCCCTGGCTTTGCACTCAGCTCCCCTATAGGCTTGCAGTCTCTTCCAGTCCCCAGGCTCAGTTTATCTATAAAATGGTGCAATGATTGGTCCAGCATTGCATTCCATCTCACCAGTCACTCAAATAGGCCCCAAGAATCAGAGACACTTGAGACCTCACTGAACCCCAGCGTTTCTAGAGCGACTCAGATCTTAGGGAACTCGTTAGGATTTCCCAGAGTCCCCAGACCCTTTTTCTACTCTACATGTTGAATTGCAAGTCACATGCAGAAGATTCCTAACTAGGTCCACTCACCATTAAATGCATCCCGTGTGCTCCAGTACAAGTAGAAATGAAATAAGGAAGACACTTCCCCCCTCCTTTCTGGTATCTATGTATGCACTCAGTTACCTACCATTGTGGTGAGCAGAGTTCCTTACAGACAGGTGCATCCAGGACAAGTCAGGCCACACTTTTATACAGGAAGGGACAATTACACACACACACACACACACACACCTGCCGCCCCGCCACCAGCACCACGAAACATCATTCAAGAAAGTAACACACCAAGAACACCTCAAGTGTTTGCAGAGGGCTGCACTCAGCTGAGTTATGATGATTCATAAAGCAAGCCTCCACCTCAAATAAGTGTTTACCTTTGTCCCCACCCCAACTGCATTTCCCCTTGACCTGAAAGGGTGGGGGAGGAGAGCACTCCCTTCACAGAGCCGTCACTCTGCGCTGGGCATGTGACACCTTCTTACTTGATTTTGTGCACAAAGAAATTGAAGTCCAGAAATGCCAGCCCTGAGAGCCAGGAGTAAGAACAGCCCAAAGGATCAACCCCACCCCCTGTCCTGGCCCACGAGGCCTGGAGCTGTGGCCCAGTTGGCACGGCCTTTAGAGTGTGGCAGGAGAGAGCAGCAGTGTTCTATCTATCGCCCATGGCATGGGAGCACAGCTTCCCCTTGAAAAGCCATGTGGCTCTGTCCACTTGACCTTGACCTTTCTAAAGTTCAGGTTTCTAAAGTCCACTTGAACTTTCTTTCTTTTTAATTTTTGGACAGGCAGAGTGGACAGTGAGAGAGAGACAAAGGTCTTCCTTTTCTGTTGGTTTACCCTCCAGTGGCCACTGTGGCCGGCGAGCTGTGGCTGGCGCACCGTGCTGATCCAAAGCCAGGAGCCAGGTGCTTCCTCCTGGTCTCCCATGCAGGTGCAAGGCCCAAGGACTTGGGCCATCCTCCACTGCACTCCCAGGTCATAGCAGAGAGCTGGACTGAAAGAGGAGCAACCGGGACAGAATCCGGCTCCCCAACCAGGACTAGAACCTGGGGTAATGGCGCCGCAGGTGGAGGATTAGCCTACTGAGCTGTGGCACCAGCATAGTCCACTTGAACTTTCTAAAGCTCTTGTTGAGTCTTCTTTTTTTAAAAAGATATTTTTAATTTATTTGAAAAGCAGAGTTACAGAGAGGAGAAAGAGATTTTCCATGTGCTGGTTCACTCCCTGAAATGATCACACAATCGGGACTGGGCCAGGTCAAAGCCAGGAGCCTAGAACTCCATCTGGGCCTCCCATGTGGGTGGCAGGGGCCCAGCCCTTTCCCAGGTGCATTAGCAAGGAGCTGGATCAGAAGTGGAGAAGCTGGGATTTGAACCAGCGCCCCTATGTGATGCTGGCATCACAGGCAGCAGCTTTGATGCTGAGCCACAATGCTGGCCCAGTCTTCAGTCTTGGCTCCCTGCTGTGTCAACCCGGCCTTCTTTTGCGCTGCTCAAGAATGATCTCCTTTGAGGAATCCTGCTCACCCTCAGGATGGCCTTTCAGGGTGGCGCCAGGCAGAACCACCTGGTGTGTTAGCTATGCATTTGCTCAGGCTGCCAGACAGAACAGAACAGACTGGGCGGCTTGCACAGTCATTTATTTGCTCATGGTTTTGGGGACTGGAAATCAATCCAGAGTCAGGCAGTGAGGCAGATGCGGGTCCTTCAGGGGCCTCTGTTCTTGGTTTGCAGAGGCTCGCTCTCTTGCAGTCTCTTCCCATGGTACCCATTCCCTCTTCCTATAGCAACCCTGATCCTATTGAATTAGGGCCCACCCTGACTATCTCATCGCTCCTTAATCACCTGCTTAGAGGCAGCCATATGTCCAATGCAATCATATTCTGAGGTCCTGAGGGCTAGTTTTCAATCCATGGATTTTGGGTGGACACAGTGGAGGCCATGACACCATGTGATCCCCCCACCCCTGGAGCTCCCTAGTGTCTGAGATTCAATCACTGGTTCCCCTCTGCCCACACATGAGAGCTCAGACTCAGCCAGTGGCTCCACGGAGCTCTGTAGACCTGGTCAGGGGATCTGCCCCAGTGCCAGCCTCAACTACCCCCAAATCCAGGCTCAGCACCCAATGCAGGGTAGGTTCACTCCCTGCTCTCATGCAGAGCTGCAGAGCTGGCTGCCTCTGAGAGAGAGAGAGAGAGAGAGAGAGAGAGAGAGAGAGAGAGAGAGAGAGAGAGAATGGAGAGGTGGGGAGGGGAAGAGAGGGGAGGAGAGGGCAGGGGAGGGCAGGGGAGGGGAGGGGGGCCAGTTGCCTCTGTAAAGATGGAAGTTGAGATAGGATCAAAACTAAACATGAGTAGAGCGCTGGCTCCTTGGACAGGGGGTTTCTGGCATTCAGTTCATTTGTGGGAGTCCAATGACAGACATGGTAGCAGGGTTGTACCATCACAGCAGTGTGGCTGTGGGGTTTCGGTGATCTACCCAGCCTTCTGGCAACCAAACCAGGATCTCCGGCCTTTCTCAGAGCCTGTGAGCTCTCTGGCTTTCTTTAATAAAATTCCAGCAGGTTCTGTTGTGTGCAACTCGGTGACCACCAAGTTCTTCTCGCTGGTGTCCCTCCAGTAATTGGCACCTTGCCCAGTGAAGCACAGCTGTGTGGGATAGGTTCCCATCTGGGTTAGTGCAGAGGTTCTCAAGCAGGAGAGAAGTCTCCGTGGTACCAGCCCCATAGCCTTGCTACAAGGAGCCCCTCTGCCTCTCAGCGGGCACTGGCAGGAAGGCAGTGGCCAGCTGCCCCAGAGCAGCCCAAGCAGGCACTTGTGAAGGAAGACGGATGTTGGAGCAGGGGTGTGCAGGTGCCCATGTGGGGTGGGAGGCAGGAAGATGGAATGAGGACCACCGCCCAGTGTATGGCGGCCAGCTCTGCCTGATTGATGTTCAGCTTTTATCCCATCTCCACTGTCATCTTTACAAATAGACCAGGCCTTATTTTTCCCATGAGTATATTCTTGTATCCATACATGTTTGTATGTATTGGCTAATGTTTAAGAAACTTAGCACCCACCCCAACCAATCCACCTTCATTGTAGAAAAAAAAATGAACATGCAAAGAGGCAAAGAAAAAATACTGTGGTCGGACTGTTTCAAGAGAGCTACTGTTAGCATTGTGGAGAATTTCCTTCGAGAGTGTTCTGGGTGTGTTTGCATTCAGGAGAGGTGGAAGTCGAGCGCCCTCTCTCCAAACATTGGGTCTCACCATGCGCTGTTGTACAGTCTGCTCTTCCCATTCAGAAAAGCTCCTGGGGGCAGGCGTTTGGCATCATAGTTAAGACACAGGTTAAGAGGCTCACACATCCCATGCTGAGTACCTGAGTTCGATTCCCAGCTCCAGTTCCTGATTCCAGCTTCCTGCCAGCAGCAACCCTGGGAGGCAGCAGGGATGGCTCAAGTCACTGGGTTCCTGCCACCCATGGCGGAGATCTGGATTGAGTTCCTGGCTCCCGACTTCCGCCCTGGCCCAGCCCATCACCTGTCATTCTGATAGGCAGACACTATTTTGTTCTAGTAACTTTTCTTTGGTGATTGGCAAGGTTTAGACAGTTTTGAACACTTATTAACCAACTTTTGCAAGTTGCCTATTTGTTGGTATTCATTACCCGTTCTTCTGTTAGCAGGAAGATGGAGTCAGGAGTTGGAGTGGCTGGATACTCAGACGGTCCTGCTCTTCCACCAGATCCTGGATGTACCCTCTTTTATGTCCCTGTGCTCTTTGCAAGACAGCCCCTAGCACGATGCCCATGGTTCTGCACTTGCTCTCTCCACTGTGCTCCATCCTAGCTGCTCTAAGCCATTTTGCTGTCCCCAGAGAGCCGAGTTGCCCCGGAGTAATTTCCTCTGCATGGGCAGACCTTTCCCCAAGCCTCGGCCAGCATCACTCCCTTGCTCCCCCAAGCTGCTACTGCAATGCCATCTTCACAATACGTCCTGCCTTGAATGACCTGAACAACCTCTCACCATGCACCTGCTCTCAGAGTCCTTGCTTCCTGTCCTCTTTGCTTTTTTTTTTTTTTTCTCTCTCTCTCAAGACACTAACCCTGGACTCACTGGAGGCACATTGTCTGCCTTCCCTTGACTACAATATCAGCTCTTTTAGGACAAGAACCTGTCTGTTTTCTTCTGGACTTTATTCCAGAAAGTGCTGGACCCATGGATGAGTGACGACATATACAGTTATCACAATGTCCCAGGCAGCAATGGACCACACAAAGACAGCAGTCCCACAAGGCTATAATGGAGCATTGCCGGCATCCCACATGGGCACTGGTTCAAGTCCCGGCTGCTCCTCTTCCAATCTGGCTCTCTGCTGTGGCCTAGGAAAGCAGTGGAAGATGTCCCAAGTGTTGGGCCCCCGCGTGGGAGACCTGGTGGAAGCTCCTGGCTCCTGGCTTCAGATTGGCCTAGCTCCGGCCACTGCAGTCATTTAGGGAGTGACCCAGCGGATGGAAGTCTTTAATTCTGCCTCTCAAGTGAATAAATAAAATCTTTAAAATAAAAAAAAAACTACACTGCATACAGTTATGCACAATACATAATACTTGATAATAAAATCAACACCTATGTTCCTGGTTTAGTGTTTACCATACTGACACGTCAGCCTTCTTTTACAGTGTACTCCTTCTCCTTATGTAAAAGTTCACCATAAACCAGCGTTCTGTGTGTAACGCTGGCAGCAAACCTCATCCATCCAGTGTCTGCTGTGTCTCTTGGTCCCCTCAAGGGATCCCATCATTGACTGAGCCACACCATCCAGGTTCATGGAAGTGCACAGCATCATGTTTGCACACAGATGAAACGGACCAACGATGTGTCCTCATGATGGTCCTTGTTGAAGGAATGAATGAGGGCGCCAAAAAGTGCTTCACACAGTTCCTGACACCCAACACGGGATCCATGGGTGGGATCAGCGGTTCTGCTATTGTTTAAGAAGAGAATAGGGGCGGGGCTGTGGCTGCCGCCTGCAGTTGTTTCATTGTATCAAGTGCTATTAACCAGGTTAAATGGCAACTGGGAAGCAAGCATCAGGTGCAGCTTGGGACACCGGTACCTGAATCAGAGTGCCTGGGTTGGAATCCCAGCTCCGATCTCGATTCCAGCTTCCTGCTGATGCACAACCTTGGGTTCCTGCCACCCAGCTATGGACCTGGGTGGGGTTCTGGGCTCCTTGCATTGAATCCAGCTGCCTGCCAGGGTCTGCATTAGCAGGAAGCTGGCATCAGAAGCCAGAGCAGAGCACGGAGCCCAGGCACTCTGACGTGGGATGCTAGACCAAACACCTACCCCTGATTTTTAATCTCTTGGGATAAGCCATGCCGGAAGTGGGGAAATTCTGTGTTTCCAGCAAAATTTTGATTTTGCTGACTCATCAGGCAGCTCTGGAGGTGAATATGCCATCCTCCGTCACAGTCTTCAGAGGACAAAATAAGGGGCCGGTGGTGTGGTGCAGGGGGTTAAATTGTTACTTGCAATGCCTGTATCCCATATCGGAGTGCCGGTTCAAGTCCTGAATACTCCACTTCTGATCCAGCTCCTTGATAAAGCACCTGGGAAACAGCAGATGATAACCAAGTTACTGGGCCCCCTGCCATCCATGTGTGAGACCCAGATGGAGTTCCTGGCCCCTGGCTTTGACCTGGCCCAGCCCCAGCCATTGAGGCCATTTGGAGAGTGAACCAGCAGGTGGAAGTTCTCTCTCTGTGTCTCCTCACTCTATCAGTATCTTTCAAATAAGTAAATATGTCTTTAAAAAAGGAAACTAAGTTCAAATGAGAAAACACAAAAGGCACAGTTAAGTGCAGTGCTGAACTGGCTTCTGGATGCAGGGGCTCCGACTGTGCCAGGCAGAAACCAGAAAGCCAGGGGCTGTCCCTGCTTGGTTTGCAGATCTGTTTAGGTGTCCTTCAGAGACCCAGGTGTTAAAGGCTTGGTCCCCAGGGTGCTCTTGGGAGGTGGTAGGACCTCTAAGAGGTGGGCCCCAGTGGGAGGGTCTTAGGTCTGCCCTAGAAAGGAGGTTCTCATGTGACCTCTGGAGCCCTGGAAAGCAGGTTGTCATAAAGGCCTGAGTTTGGGCCCAGCTACTCTCTTCACTTCCTGACTCACCACATGATCCTCGTGCACACATGCTCCACTGGCCTCACCAGCTGCCCATGGGACTTTGGGGAGGTGACCAGATTGCTCTGGGACATTAGTGTGGAGCCCCCATGATTAAAACCAGATTGCTTTGCCAAGAGAGACCACGTGGCCAAGGACACATGCTCCGTGTCCCTTGCTCTGGGACACTCTGTGCTGCCTCGGGACTCTGTCAGCAGGAAGGCCAGGTGCCGAGCCAATGGGCTCACCCAGTCTCGGACTATGAAGCCCCCAGAACCATGAGCCCAACCAAACCTCTCTCCTTTCTCCAGCCTGTTGTTATAGGACTGAAAAGCTGACTGCTACAGCCGCCATCCACGTATTCATTTCTGCACGACTATTCCCGTTTCCTTATAAAATACACGACAAATTCACTTCCATGTGCCAAAGACACAGCAGAGGTCCTTCATGCAGCAAGAGGCAGGCAGCCGGAGGAGATCCCTCACTTCCAGGAAGCGACAGTACACAGCATGGACCGTGCTGGGTGTGGGTTCCTGGTCTCCCCAGGGACACTGTGCACAGCTGAGCCACGTCTGCTGTGGGCAAGGTGCCTGAAGACAGCTGATGGACCGGGTGCCAGGAAGAGTGCGGGTGTGTAACCTTGCTGCTTTTCTGTAAGGCAACTGGAAGGCTTCTTCAGAAGAGCAGGTAAACGACACTAAAACTGCAACCAAGAGGGAGAGCTAAACAAGCACAGCCGATGTGAAACACAGAGAAACCGGAGAAACCAAGCCAGCCTTTGTCCCTGGGGAAAGGAATTCCCAGGAATTCCCCCGGAGGTCCAGGTGTTTTATCAAGTAGATTTAAGACTATTTGTTCAAGGGTGGTGTGCTCACAGCTTAGGGCAGCTGTACAAAGAGCCGGAAATAGCTGCTCCCTAACTTTGGTGGGAGTTGCCCTAGAATTCACCCTTTTAAAAATAGGCCAGTGCCATGGTTTACTAGGCTAATCCTCCACCTGTGGTGCCAGCACCTCGGGTTCTAGTCCTGGTCGGGGTGCCGGATTCTGTCCAGGTTGCTCCTCTTCCAGGCCAGCTCTCTGCTACGGCCCGGGAAGGCAGTGGAGGATGTCTCAAGTCCTTGGACCCTGCACCTGCATGGGAGACCAGGAGGAAGCACCTGGCTCCTGGCTTTGGATCAGCACAGTGCACCAGCCCTAGCTGTGATTTAGGGGGTGAAACAATGGAAGGAAGACCTTTCTCACTGCCTCTCTCTCTCTCACTAACTCTGCCTGTCAAAAAAAGTTATTTATTTATTTGAAATGCAGAGCAAAAGAGAGGGAGAGATATGAGAGAGAGACAGACAGACACACACACACAGAGAGAGAGAGAGAGAGAGAGAGAGAGACAGAGACAGAGAGAATCTCCCATCCTCTGGTTCACTCCTCTGAATGGTTGCAACAGCCATGGCTGGTCCAGGTGGAAACCAGGAGCCAGGAACTCAATCCAGGTGTCCCAGGTGGGTGGCAGAGGCCCAAGTACTCACTGCCTTTGCAGGGACATTAGCAGGAAGTTGGGCTGGGAGCGGAGCAGGTGGGACTGATCTGGGATGCCGGTGGCACCAGCGGCAGCTGAACCTGCTGCACCACAACGGCAACCCCAGAATTCACCATTTGTGGAACTGATGCCTGCCGTGTTTCTGACATAAAGCCAGGGCAATAAGGTTTTGGTGACAGGTGGTTTGTTTCTTATTTCTGGAGTGCTATCCAAAATGTTTAAGCACCATGGTTGAACACTGGCCCATCTGCAGTTGTCCACAGTACAGCATGGGGGGCCGTTGCTGTGCCAGGCACTGTCACTTCTGCTTTTGGACCCAGGCAAGGTCTGGAGGGACCAGGAGACCCAGCACGGTGAGTGAGGGCTGATACACAGCGACCTCACCAGCCCTGGAGCAGCACAAAGTAAACGTGGCCGCCCAAACCCGAGGGAAGAACACCAGGTGGTGACTTTCCCAGTCTCATGAAGGGCAGTGCCTCCCAGAACCACCTTAGGGATGAGGGTGGAGGTGAAGAGGTGGGAGTGGAATGGTAGCCCTCAATTAGGCCTCTCCTCACTGCCTGCCTGTATTACTACTTCCCCGTGGTTTTCACAGCCACACTGCAAAATTGGCATTTGCACACATACACAGGCACCCCATTTTACTAGTGGGTGCCATGGTTTGCTTGTGTCCCTCAAATCTCTGCAACACATTGGACACTTGATCCCTCAGGTGACCATGCTGAGATGTGGGGCCTTTGGGAAGGGGTGGGGTTCCCCAGGCCAACAGCCACAGCCGAGCAGTGGATTGATGGGTTCACATGGGAGTGTCTCTGGCTGGCACTTGCTCTCTCTTTCTCTCTCTCTCTTTCTCTCCCCCCCCTCTCACACAAGGCATGCCTTCAGCCATGCTATGCTACAGCAAGAAGCCCTCACCAAATGCCAGCCGATGCTGGCACCGCTCACTTGGACTTCCCAGCCTCCTGATTCAAGAGTCAAAGAAAGCTCTGCTCTTGGTAAGTTGCTGGGTCCATGTCACCCAGGTGCAGCAACGGGAAGGGGGACCACAGCATAGGGTAACAGAGGAGGGAGAAATCTATTCAGGGTTTCCAGACAGCGAGACAAAGGCAGGATTTGTACCCAGGCCTGTGCTTCTCTTAGGGCAGATGCTTCCTTCCTCACACACCTGCCCCTGCATCTGAATTTAAGAGAAGGGACCCAAGCATGGTGAAGTGCAGCAGCAGGAGGGCAGCCGCCACCCCGGCGCGGCCTTCAGAGCAGGGGACGTGCCTGCCTGCCCTCTTCCTAGCCCTCCTTCCTAACTTCGACAATGCACTGGGACCACTCCCTCATGACCACTGGCACCAGGGAGCTCCAGCAGACGGTGGGTGCTTGACCTGCAGATTTCCATGCTGGTTCTCTCTCTCTCTCTCTCTCTCTCTCTCTCTCTCTCTCTCCCCTCTTCTCGTTCTACCTCTTAAATGAATAACAATTTTCAAAGAAAGAAATATGGCCCGAGAGTGGACTGTGTCTGCAGCCTCAGACAGAGGATATGATGGCCATCTCCACCCTAGTCAACAACAGGCCTGTGGCGGTGCAGGCTTGGCCTGGGGTCAGTCTACCCTGAGTACCAGGAGACCCTGGGGGCTGCCATAGCCAATGCGTTTCAGCTCCAGGCTGTGGGGGTTTTCATGCAGTGTTTCCTGGATCACATCTGCAAGGGAGATGCAGAAGATCTGGCCAACTCCCCAAAGAG
This sequence comes from Lepus europaeus, assembly GCF_033115175.1. Classification (NCBI taxonomy): domain Eukaryota; kingdom Metazoa; phylum Chordata; class Mammalia; order Lagomorpha; family Leporidae; genus Lepus; species Lepus europaeus. The sequence continues at coordinate 79,290,938 of NC_084843.1, read as the reverse complement.
TTCCTTAGGGGAAGCAGATGTCACTCTCAGTCATCCAAGAATCCCACTGAGCCTTTCTGACAGCTAACAGGGCATTCCCATGAAACCTGTGTTGATTCAGAGCAAGAGAGAGAGAGAGAAGTAGAGGGGGGAGATTACACAAGCCTGGCAATGAAGAGGTGAAGAGTCTGCCTCCTTGGAGCCCCCAGAGAGAGTCCAGTGTCCCAGGAAGCCAGCAGAGACCAGCCTGGCCCTCGTGCTGAAAGTTAAGGTGACCCAGCTCAGCACAGTGCAATTCTCATTTGTGGTCCAAGCAAAAACATACATGTTATATTCCCTGACAGGCTGGGCCACAAACTCACAAGCTGTGCCCCAGCTCGGGGAAATTCAGCCATGAACTTTACAAGTAGACTCTACGTTAACCCACAGATGACTTGATACAGACCCTGTTGCTGGCAAAGGGGCTCTGGAGAATGTGACCTTGACACACGTTATTCCCAGCCTGTTTTGCTTCATCCTGATTTGGACGGAGATGTATGTCCGAGAACCCTTAGGTAGGTGGTTGGTTGAGTGTGGAGGCAAATGCCTGCTGAACGCTGGGCCCAGCTGGGGAAGACAAGAGGCCCGGTAGGCAGCCCCGCAGCAGCCAACTGTTTCAAGGCCTCTGTGCCTGACAAGCAGGAAATGCAGATGCTTTGGGAGTCTGCCCACTAAAAGATAATAGCTGTTTAAAAAGTCTCTTTTGAGATTTTGTTTTTGAAAGTCAGAGTTACAAAGAGAGAGGAGAGGCAGAGAGAGAGAGAGAGAGAGAGAGAGGTCTTCCGTCCTATGGTTCACTCCCCAATTGGCCGCAACGACCAGAGCTGCACCAATCTGGAGCCAGGAGCTTCTTCTGGGTCTCCCACACGGGTACAGGGGCCCAAGCACTAGGGCCATCTCCTGCTGGCTTCACAGGTGCATTAGCAGGGAGCTCGATCAGAAATGGAGCAGCCTGGACTTGAACCAGTGCTCATATGGTGTGCCAGCATTGCAGGCTGTGGCTTAACCCACTGCACCACAAGGTCAGCCCCATCTCTCTTGAATTAAATCAGATATGTCTGTAGGCTAAATCCTGCTTGGGAGGTGGTGACTTTGTGATCTTGCTCTTAGATGATCTCTAAGGCCCTGTCTGCCTGGTTCTTTAGAAATCAAAGGAAAAAAAAAAAAAAGCTGTCATGTTCACATTTTCTTGGAGGTGCAATCCCAGGGAAATAAAAGAGTGGGGGGTACTGAAAGTAAGGCAGGCTGGGAAGAGGAGTGCAGGGCACAAGAGTGTGTTGTGAGCTGGCTGCTGCCCTGCAGGCAGTGAGGGTGTACTCCCATGGGATGTCTTCATGGAGGGTTTAGGAAACAGTCCTGTGCAGTGTTGAGAAAGAAGGCACAGGGGAAGGGTGAGTAATAGGAATAATGCCAGTTTCTTCCCATCTCTTCTATGCTACTGGTCCCGATCTACCCCATACCACAGTCAACCCTGGGCTGCATCATCCATCCTGCCTAGGTAGCATCTGAGGAAGCCCAGGTCTCCATGGGGATACTGAGAAGGCCTGGCTCTCTCTCCTGGTAGAGGGTAACAGGCAACTGTGGCAACTCCTGGGGACTGGTGGGAAAGCAGGTCAGGGCCCATGTGAACATGATGTCCACTTCAGCTATCAAACAATTCAGCTCCTCAGCATCAAAATTACAACTCTGCTCTTAAAAAAAGGCCATTTTCCTCTTCCTCACCATCTGTTCATTGTGTTACCCCAGGATCCTTCAGATACACCTTTTCCTGTATACAAACAAAACACAAGAGAGCTGTGTGGTATCCAAGGGCTCACACTGGAGCATCAAGAAGAGGAGGAAGAAAAACTGGCCGTGCAGAGTGCCTGACCACATGCGGAAAATCACAAGGGATCCGCCAGCCAAGGTTCAGGATACAAAACCAATAATAAAATCAATGAACAATCTGAAAATATAATCCAGGAAGCAATTCCATTCATTTAGGGATGACTTTAGCAAAATAAGGGCAGGATTTTACTCTGAAAACTACAAAATTTTGCTGAGGGAGATTAAAGAAGACCTAAATCAGGACAGCAAACTACAGACCCTGGGACTAATCTGGCCCCCTGTGTGCTTTGTAAATAAAGTTATATTGGAACACAGCTATACTCAGTTATTGCCATATTACTTACAATGGTAGACATGAATGGTTCAGGAAGCCAAAAATATTTATCCTCTGACCCTTTATAGAAACTTTGCCGACCCTTAATCTAAATAAACCCATGTTCACTTTACAGTGCTAACATGACAGTTCTTCCCAAATTTAGCCACAAATCCAATGCCATTCCTAAAGAAAAGTCTTTTGTAAAGAAAGTGCATCAGACTTCTTAGATAAATTGGCAAACCTCGGCTAGCGTTTATATAGAAATACAAGCAATCTAGAACAGCCAAAATACTTTATAAACAGGACAAGGTGAAAGAGGTTACACCGGCCAATTTCAAAAGTTAAATTCTGGGGCCAGCACTCTGGCTTAGCTGCTAAAGCTGCCACCTGCAGTGCTGGCATCCCATAATGGGCCCCAGTTCAAGTCCCGGCTGCTCCACTTCCAATCCAGCTCTTTGCCATGGCCTGGGAAAACAGTAGAAGATGGTCCAAGTGTTTGGGCCCCTGCACCTGAGTGAGAGACCCAGAAAAAGCTCCTGGCTCCTGGCTCCTGGCTTTGGACCAGCACAGCTCTGGCCATTGCGGCCAATTGAGGAGTGAACCAGCAAATGGAAGACTCTCTCTCTCTCTCTCTCTCTCTCTCTCTCTCTCTGCCTTTCCTTCTCTCTTTGTGAAATTCTGACTTTCAAATAAACAAATAAATTTTGGAAAAAAAGTTAAATTCTCTCCCAGGCACTTTTTAAGAAATGTCAAAGACAGGGGCGGCACTGTGGCTCAGAGGGTTAATGCCATAGCCTGAAGCACTGGCCTCCGATATGGGTGCCCGTGCTAGTCCCAGCTGCTCCTCTTCTGATCCAGCTCTCTGCAATGGCCTGAGAAAGCAGCAGAAGATGACCCAAGTCCTTGGGCCCCTGCACCCACATGGGAGACCTGGAAGAAGCTCCTGGCTCCTGGCTTTGGATCGGCACAGCTCCAGCCATTGCAGCCAATTGGGGAGTGAACCAGTGGGTGGAAGATATCTCTCTCTCTCTGCCTCTCTTCTCTGTGTAACTCTGACTTTCAAATTAAAAAAAAATCTTTTTTAAAAAAAATTTTTCAAAGACAGATTGTATTCAGACTACTGGTGGTTGGAGAGGGACCCTGTGGTCTGAACTGGGCTCCACTCCACCCAAAGGCAGGAGACGTTTTAAGCGCTGAGCCGTGCCAAGGAAAGTCTGTTTGAGGACACTCTCTAGGGGGAGGCTGGGTAAAGGTGATCTTGGTATCCGGGTTTGCTAACTGGGTGGGGTCCTACCCTCCTAATAAGGCTAGAAGATTGAGGGTTGATTGCTTTTCAAAGTGATGCATCCAGCTACTGTATTGGCACAGACACATTTCAGAGAGACAAAGAAAGGAGTCCCAAGGACGAGTTTTCTAAGAACTGAGGGCCTGTGCTCCATGGCATTGAGCTCCCATGGGCAGGACCTTTATGGGGCTGAGATCAACATTCAGCTCATTATCCTGAGTTCATGGCCATGAGCTGTGAGAAGCTAGGCTAGTGTTTGTTGAAGCCTCTTAGTGTGTGTGTGTGTGTATGTGTGTGTAGGGGGAGCTTGGTGGTGGCCTTTTCACACCCACTTCAAAACCTCTTGCTAGGCCGGTGCCATGCCTCACTAGGCTAATCATTCACCTGTGATGCCAGCACCCTGGGTTCTAGTCCCAGTTGGGGCACCGGATTCTGTCCTGGTTGCTCCTCTTCCAGTCCAGCTCTCTGCTGTGGCCCGGGAGTGCAGTGGAGGATGGCCCAGGTCCTTGGGCCCTGCACCCAAAAGAAGCACCTGGCTCCTGCTTCAGATCGGTGCAACACACCAACCCCAGAGGCCATTTGGAGGATGAACCAACGGAAAAAGGAAGACCTGTCTCTGTCTCTCTCTCTCTCTCACTAACTTTGTCAAAAAATAAAAATAAAAAAATAAACAACAACAAAAAACCTCTTGCTGTCAATTGTCTGCAGAACAGCCAGCAGTCACCATGACCCCCTTACACAGAGCAGGTGCACTTTTGCTATCCCCACCCTGCCCCCACCCACAGCTGCACACCACACTTGTAGAATAAAGCTGGCCTCCTGCTTACACCCCACGTCCTACTATATCTAGGTCCTAATATTGTCCCCTTCATTACTCAGAGAGGCTCACTTTGTCCTTCTTGCTATTCCTCACCACACCAGGAAAATCCTCCTACCCTCACTGGTGCACCCGCAGATATCTGAGTATCTGCAGATTGAGAGGTTCATCCCCCACTCCAGGCCATCGCTCAGAGCAGCATCCACGCCCACACTCCCTTCCTTCCTGTTGCTTCTTACAGCATTTGTCATCCCCCAAATTACTGTCCATATAGCAGGTGCCCCGTTTCCACAGGGGATCTGTTCCAAGATCCCTCAGCAGAGGCTTGAAACTGGAGATAATGACAAACCCTGTGGGCACTTTTTCTTCCTATACATATCTATGATGAAGTGTACCAGGCACAGTAGGAGATTTACAACAATAACTTCACAACACAATAGAATGATTATGACTGTATAAAGTAATAAAAGTTATGCGAATGTGGCCTCTCCCTTTCCCTCCCTCCTTCTAATTGCACCACACTCAGCCTTCTTGGACTAATGTGAGATAATGCCCCATTGTGAGGAGATGAGGGGAGGTTGAATGATGTAACTCCCTCTCTCTCTAACTCGGCCTCTTGAGTAAATAAATAAATCTTAGAACAAAAAAGAAATGAACAAATAAAGCCCCCACCTCTCTGTGCTCCAGCTCTCCTCTCCCCAGTGGAGCTGCTGTTACTGTTCATTCATTCGTTCACCTCACCTACTGTGTGCTGGGCACTGGTTAGGGACTGGTTAGGTGCACTGCCCCACCCCCACCCCCCCAGCACAGGCTGCTTGCTCGGCCTTGATTTGCAGCCAGCTGGAAAGGTTGTGGCTTTTTCTCCCCAGAGCCTCCCCATGGCCAAACTGCTGTGCGGGTTGGAGATGATTATGTGCAGGTCCTGCTGCAGTTGGAGCTCCCGACACACTGAATTCCTTTCAAGCAGTCACCAGGCCAGTGAGGAGTGGGCCGAGGAAGGGGAGGGGGTGATGCCCTTCTGTCCCTGGGGTTCAGCCTCAGGGTGGCGGCTTTGTAGCCCCCAGTAAATGAGCAGATCCCTAACTGGGGCATTAATCTTCCTGCAGAGCCCTTGACATTTTCCAGAACTTTCTTTTTAAATATTTATTTATTCATTATTTGAAAGGCAGATTTACAGAGAGGCAGAAGCAGAGAGAGAGAGAGGTCTCCCATCCACTTGTTCACTCCCCAAATGGCTGCGACAGCTAGCGCTGGACCAATCTGAAGCCGGCAGCCAGGAGCTTCTCCCAGGGGCTGAAGGACGTGAGTCATCTTCCACTGTTTTCCCAGGCCATAACAGAGAGCTGGATCAGAAATGGAGCAGCCAGGACTTGAACTGGTGCCCATATGGGATGCCAGCACTGCAGGTGGCAGCTTTACCCGCTATGCCACAGTGTCGGCCTCCAGAACTTTCTCTTAGCTACCCAGAGCAGTCACACCTGCTCCCTCCTCCCAATCCAGTTTCTGACATCAGAATTAATGTCCTTAAAAGAGGACCCCTCAGGGCCCACTGCTGTGGCATAGCAGATAAAGCTGTCGCCTGTGACAGGGGCATCCCATAGGGACCCTGGTTGGAGTCCTGGCTACTCCACTTCTGATTGTGCTCCCCACTAATGCACCTGGGAAAGCAGTAGAAGATGGCCCAAATGTGATTAGGCCTCTGCTACCCATGTGGGACACCTGGAAGGAGCTCCTGGCTTTGGCCTGGCCAGCCCATAGCCATGGCAGCCACTTGGGGAGTGAGCCAGAGGTTGGAAGCTCTCTGGGTGTGTGTGGGTCCCTCTGTAAACTCTGCCTTTCAAAAAAATAAACAAATCTTTAAAAAGAGGCATCATCACACACCCTGGGAAACTGCAGGTGCTGGCGTTAGTGCCTGAATCCCTGCCACCCATGTGGGAAACCCAGATGGAGCTCCTGGCTCCTGCCTTCAGTCTGGCCCAGCCCTGGCTGTTGTGGGCATTTGGGGAGTGAACCACAGATGAGAGGCCTCTGTCTGTCTCTTTCTCTGTGTGTTTCTTTAAAATACACTTTATTTTTTACAGGAAAAGAACAACAGATACCAGGCAACTCCCTCTCTTTCTCTACTTCCCATCTATTGCCCCCCTCCCTTAAAGATTCTATTTATTGAGCAACAGAGTTACAGATAGAGAGAGGGAGAAACAGAGAGGTCTTCCATCTGCTGGTTCACTCCCCAAATGCCCACAACAGCTAGAGATGGACTGATCTGAAGGCAGAAGCCAGAAGCCAGGAGCCAAGAGCTTCCTCTAGTTCTCCCATGTGGGTGCAGGGGCCCAAGCACTTGGGCCATCCTCACTGTTTTCCCAGGCCATAGTAGAGAGTTGGCTGGGAAGAGGAGCAGCCAGGACTTGAATCAGTGCCTATATGGGATGCCAGCACCACAGAGGCTTAGCCTACTATGCCAGAGTGCCGGCCCCCTGACCGCTCTTTTCATGAGGAAGCTCTGTGAACACACAGGGAGTGGCACTCACCACCTACAAACCCAGAGGAGGGACCTTAGGTGGAGCAGCCCCCTGGAGCCCCTTGATCGGAGACTCAGCCTTGGAGGCTGCCCGTGTTCATTGTACTTGGCCCTGGTGACCCCAGCATACACTACCACCACCATCAGGGAGAACACCAGTCCCCTAGCATCTGCAGGAAGTGGGCAGGCAAGCTTCTGGACAGTTACTGCATCCGGCACGGCCAGCTTTTAGGATCCCAAGGCGGGTTTACTTATGCCTGCTGACAACCATGCAGCTTTCCTTTGTAGAGCACTTCTGACTTTCCCCCTGGATGGCACGAAAATGGCACAGAGGGCGAGTGGCCGCTTCTGATGGACCACTTGTGTGGAGTCTCCCTTGCTCCTGGTCTAGGGCTGCTGAGTTAGTGATGGAAACTTATGCTTAGCTTCCTGGGCTTTCAGTATTCTGAGTCCTCAGCGGGCAGGAGCGAGCCGCAGTGTGGAACTTGAGGACAAATGCTTTCTGGTCCAGGACATTTGCTTTATAGCATTTTCTTTTATGGAAACTCTTTTTTTTTTTACAGAATTGTTTATTTTTAATTTTATGTGAAAGGCAGAGAGCGAGAGCGAGAGAGAGAGAGAGAGAGAGAGAGAGAGAGATTCTCCATCTACTTGTTCATTCCTCAAATGGCTGCAACAGCTTCTTCCAGGTCTCCCCCATGGGCTCAAGGGACAAGCACCTGGTCCATCATCCTCTGCTTTCCCAGGAGCATTAGCGGGGAGCTGAATTGGAAGCAGAGCCTCTTGGTACTTGAACCATTCCCCCCACCCCATGGGAGGCTGGCACTGCTGGCAACAGCAGCTCACCCTGCTACACCACAGTGCCAGCCCCCAGCAGGGCGATTTCAATGAAAATGTAGACCAATTTCAACAATGGGAGGAAGAGGCACCCCTGACACCCCTGTAATCCAGTCCTTCAAGCTCCAGGCTGCATAAAGGAGACAGCAGACAGATGTTTGCCAAATTAATGAGGCATTCTTTTTTTTAAGATTTATTTATTTGAAAGGCAGAGTTACAGAGAGGCTGAGGCAGAGAGAGAGAGAGAGAGGTCTTTTATCTGCTGGTTCACTCCACAGATGGCCCCAATGGCCAGAGCTGTGTGAAGAATTCGTTTCTGCCACACTGGTTTGTCTGTGTCCCCCAAAGGCTCATGGGTTGAAATTTGATGCCCTTTGTCAGGTGTTAGGAGGGTGGAAATTCAATTTGACCCTGGTATTTAAAGGTCAGATCTTTGGAAGGTGACTAGGATTAAACAAAATCATAGAGCTACTAGGACTAAAATACTGCTGGATAATTGGTGGCGGGGGAGGAGAGGGAGAAGAAGAGGGAGGGGGAGGGGAGAGGGAGGGGGAGAGGGAGAGGGAGAGGGAGAGGAAGAGGGAGAGGCACAAGGAGGCAGCAGGTGCAGGTGCAGACATTCAGGTCTCCCTGCCTGGAAGAAATCTGTCACCAGACACAGGCCCTTGAACTTCTACACCTGTGAGCTAAATAACCCCTTTCCTTTATAAAGTTATCCAGCCTTGGGTATTTTGTGATAGTAAGCAAAATAGACCAATATATGATATAATCCAGTTTTCTCTCTTGTGTCTTAGAATTTCTTTGGATCCAGTAGATCCTGGGAATCCTCTACGGGAACATAATTAGAGAGCCTGTAGGTTGCTTTCACATAAACCTGACTCATTTGAGTCTCGTATTGAAATGATTGCATTGGAAGGAAGGTATTACTGGTTTTTTTAAAAAGATTTATTTTTTATTTATTTTGAAAGGGAGAGAAGGAGAGAGAGTCTTCCATCTACTGGTTCACTCCCCAAATGGCAGCAACAGTCAGGGTTGGACCAGGCCAAAGCTAGGAACCAGAAATTTCTTATGGGTCTCCCATGTGGATACAGGGCCCAAGCACTTGGGCCATCTTCCTCTGCTTTCCCAGGCACATTGGTAGGGAGCTGGATCAGAAGTGGAGTATCCAGGACTTGAACCAGAGCCCATATGGGATGCTGGTGCCACAGGCAGAGGCTTAACCTACTACGCCATAGCACCAGCCCCAGGTATTACTATTTTTATAAGTAAATAGACTTAGAGAGAAAATACAGCTTACTCTAAGTTTAGATGTCTAGCTGGTCAGTGTTCAGAAGCTTAAAGAAAATGGCCTAGGTTCATCAGACACAACTGGGATCAAATTTCTTTTTGGGGGATGAACTGTCTCTTTTATTATTTTTTTTTAATGTTTTATTTTTTTATTTGAAAGAGTGACAGAGAGGGGTGCACACACACACAGATCTTCTATTCACTGGGTTATTCCTCAAATGCTATACATGGACCAGGCCAAAGCCAGGAGCCAAGAACTCCATCTGGGTCTCCTATGTCAGTGGCAGGAACCCAAGTACTTCAGCCATCATCTACTGCCTTCCCAGGCACACGTAGCAGGATTTGGATCAAAAGCAGAGGTGGAGGCCAGTGCTATGTCATAGAAGGTTAATATTCTGCCTGCGGTACCCACATCCCAGGTGGGTGCCAGTTCAAGTCCTGGGTGATCCACTTAGGATCCAGCTCCCTGCTAAGGCCTGGGAAAGCAGTGGAAGATGGCCCAAGTCCTTGGGCCTTGCACCCATGTGGGAGACCTGGAAGAAGCTACCGGCTCCATTCTGCTGATGACCTTGGACTGTGCCGAGCCACTGAGGGATTCCCAGGCAGCTGTCCTTTCTCCAGAATCAAACTTGCTTCAGCTGAGTGCCATCCTGCTTCTCACCTGCTACACCCGGGTGCCTGGAGATCACTTTCTGCGTACTGCACGGAGCCGTGTCTCCAATCTCACGGTGCAAAAGTGAAGCCACCACAGTGGCTAGGACTCAGCCCGCACACTGGGGGTCCCTGAGACCGACCCACAGCATGCTGGGAGAAGCACAAATGGTGTTGGAAAGGAAACTTTGTCCACTCAGAGACCAGCTCTCTGTTGCATCTTAAACAACCCTGGGTTGAGGTGAAGGTTAGACATGGCCCCCTCCCCTACCCCTACCCCGTTAACTTCACGTGGCCCAGCCAGCACCTGCACCATCCCCCACACTGCCCGGAACATACCTTCCCTTCCCTGAAGCACATGTGCACGCCCCAGGACAGGATCTAAGCTCCTACACCCTCTCCAATCATTTTGACCTTGTCTTGTCTCCCTTCTCACTTGCTGCACTACCAAAAACAATCAGATAAAAAAATCAACAAGGACTTGCCCTTATCTTGTTTGTCTTAAATTCAAAAGGATGAAGGATTAAGGTAGACAAATATTTAACTTGCCTGATGGCCAAAACAGGGGAGACCAATGTAAGGAAATACTTAATAGATATTTAACCTGTCCTGTTTTCAAAGGAAGAGTGATTAAGGTAGATAAAGAATGATAACATTTAAGTAGGTCAACATTATGTTCTATTTTTTTCTTAAGATGTATTATTTATTTGAGAGTTAGAATTACAGAGAGGGAGAGACAGAAAGAAAGGTCTTCCATCTACTGGTTCACTCCCCAGATGGCCACAATGACTGGAGCTGGGCCGATCTGAAGCCAAGAGCCTCTTCTGGGTCTCCCACATGGTGCAGGGTCCCAAGGATTTGGGCCATCTTCCACTGATTTCCCAGGCCATAGCAGAGAGCTGGATCAGAAGTGGAGCAGTCAGGATTTGAACCAGTGCCCATATGGGATGCCGGGCCGAGTTCTGTGTTTTCTTCTTCCCAAATCACCTGTCCGACCTTGGGAAGGCATTGGTAAATATCAGCTGGGGAGGTGTGTTTCTCCCCCACCTTCCTCTTCTGCCTGTTACTCTGGGCTGAGGGATGGGGCTTTCTACAGCCATTCAGTAAGAAAGGACTCAAGGCTCAGCCTTTAACTTCAAAACAGACTTTTCCCAGCTCATGGCAGGAATGGCAGCTTTCCAAGAAGATGGCATGAAAGAACAGCCACCACTCAGCCAGACTCGACATCCAGCCCAGGGCCAGGGCAAAGGAGAGGCGGCTGGGGCAGTGGGTCCCAGAGACACAGCACATGCCCTGCCTGTGACCACACCAGGGTGGCACCCCAGGAAAGGGGGCAGGCAACAGAACCCCCAGGTAAGTAGGGGGGTCGTCGAGCGAGGGAAAGGACCCTGTGCTCCCTTCTTGCAGTGCCCAGGAAAGTGACATCTCTGCGGGTCCCCCCACTGCCCACATCTCACCGTGACAGCAACAGAGGAGACACCAGCGCTGTCTCCTGGGCTCCCAGGGGTACCTGTGTCTGAGAGGAAGGAGACCAAGTCCCTTAAGATTAGAGTGATGCATGTCTGGTTATGTATGTAGTCCTGAATTATGATTTAAAAGTGTGTGCCCCGCGCGTGGGAGACCCAGAAGAAGCTCCTGGCTCCTGGTTTCCGATCAGTGCAGCTCTGGTCATTGCGGCCAATTGGGGAGTGAACCAGCGGATGGAAGACCTCTCTGTCTCTCTCTCTCTGCATAACTCTGACTTTCAAGTAAATAAATAATTTTTTTAAAGTGTGTGCCCTTTTCAACCTATTCTGAGTTTTTGTCAGTGATGGGCACCTGGCTCTACACATTTGCCAAAACTCATCTAAGAGACACCTGGGACACCTGGGTCAATTTTCTTCTGTGTAACTCGTACTTTAGTGCTGATTTAAACACACACACACACACACACTCACACACGCTATGCTGAACCTAGTGATAAGAAAAGGAGAGAGAGACACCTTCCATCTCCTGATTCACTTCCCAAATACCCACAACAGCCAGGGTTGGACCAGGCTGCAGCTAAGAGCCTGCCACTCCATCTGGGTGTCCCACATGGTGGCAGGGACTCCAGTATTTCAGCCGTCATCTGCTTCTTCCCAGGAGCATTAGCAGGAAGATGGATCAAAGCCAAGCAGCCAGAGGGGTACTCTGGGGTTGGAGGCAGGGATCCCAAGCAGCAGCTGAACTCACTGCACCATAGCACCCACCCCCCAAACTTCTTATTACCTACAATAATTTTTTGTATTGGCTTTTGTCCTGGCTGCTTAACCCCTCAACCCATAGGCCACACCTTAGCCAAGTGACAGAGCTGATCACCAATGATGGGGCAGGAATGGATCCCTGCCCACCATGCCTGGGAAGCACCTGTTTTGTCCGTTGTCCTGAGTGTTAAACACATGTGCTTTAATAGAGCCCCAGGGAAAAGCAGGCAAACTCTCCCAAACTGTCACAAAACAGCAGGCGACTCTTCTACCAAATCACGGTGCGAACTCTCCAGGACAGGCAAGGCCGTGCACCTGCCGAGGATGGGGTGAATGCTGTGGCACTGCAGGTTACAGCGCCGCCCAGCACTCCTGCTTCCCATATCAGAGTGCCGACTTGAGTCCCGTCTCCTCGGCTCCCAATCCAGCCCCCTGCCAGTGCGCCTGGGAGACAGCAATGGCCCATGGGGGAGGTCCAGATGGAGTTCTGGGGTCCTGGCTTTGGCCTGGTCCAGCCTGGCAGTTGCAGGCATTTGGGGAGTGAACCCGTGGATAGTAGTTCCGTCTTTCTGTCTCTGTCTCTTTCTCTGTCCATTGGACTCTCACACAAATAATATTTCAAAAAATAATAAAGATGATTAAGGGAATCTGATGAGCATGCTGTGGGTCTAGAATATGGGGACAATTGATAAAGTCTGAACACAGATTGGATACTACTGGTTATCAATGTCGTATGTTCTGATTTTGAGAAGTGTACTAAAATTATGTGAAAAGAATGCATGTTCTCAGAAAATCTCTGCCAAAGTATTCGTGGATAAAGGGACATGATGAGTCCAGTTATCTTCAGATTACTAAAAAAAATGTGTGTATGTGTGTGTGTGTGTCTGGATGTGTGTAGAGAAAGACAAAGACCAGAGAGGGGGAAAAGGGAGAGAATACAAATGGGACTGCAACTCCAATAGGGCAAATGTTAATGTCTGCTGAGTCTGAGTGAAGGAACTACAGGACTTTTTCAAACTATTCTGTAACTTCTCTGTAAGTGCAAAAACTATATCATAATCAAAAGGTTTTGAAGAGCCTTCTTGCTAGCCGGTAAGCACATGAAGAACTGTCCAGCACCATCAGACATTAGGGAAATGCAAAGCACAAGGAGACACCCTGTTAGAAGTCCATTGTCAAAAATATAGACAACCCTTGTCGATATGGTCTTGGAGAGACTGGACTTGCACGACAGTTTCTTAAAAGGGTAGGCCCCAAGTTATCATTTATACCAGCAATTCCGCTCCTAAATATACACCTATGAGAACTGAAAACAGATACCAGGACAGGCGCCGCGACTCACTAGGCTAATCCTCTGCCTTGCGGTGCCAGTACATTGGGTTCTAGTCCCGGTCGGGGCACCGGATTCTGTCCCGGTTGCCCCTCTTCCAGGCCAGCTCTCTGCTGTGGCCAGGGAGTGCAGTGGAGGATGGCCCAAGTGCTTGGGCCCTGCACCCCATGGGAGACCAGGAAAAGCACCCGGCTCCTGCCTTCGGATCAGCATGGTGTGCTGGCCGCAGCGCGCCAGCCGCGGCAGCCATTGGAGGGTGAACCAACGGCAAGAGGAAGACCTTTCTCTCTGTCTCTCTCTCTCACTGTCCATTCTGCCTGTCAAAAAAAAATTAAAAAAATAATAAATTTAAAAAAAGAAAACAGATACCAAGCACAGCCTTCTGAAACACAAATGTTTACACTAGCATTATTCATATTAAGTAAAAAGTAGAAGCTAACCAAATGTCCATGGATGGCTAGGCAAAATGAAACATATTCATACACTGTGGTATTCAGCAAAAAAGAGAAGCACTGACACATTGCACAACACAGGCACACTTTGGAAACACCTCTGTAAGAAAGAAGCCAGGGGCCGGCATTGTGGAGTAGCAGGCAAAGCCACCACCTGCAGTGCACACATCCCATGTGCACACTGGCTTGAGTCATGACTGCTCCACTTCCCATCCAGCTCTCAGCTATGGCTTGGGAAAACAGTGGAAGATGGCCTAAGTCCTTGGGCCCCTGTACCTGCATGGGAGACCCAGAAGAAGCTCCTGGCTCCTGGCTTCAAATCGGAGCAGCTCTGGCCATTGTGGCCAACTGAGAGTGAACTAGTGGATGGAAGACCTCTCTCACAGACTCTTGCCCTTGTGATAGAGTAACTTGGTCTGTGAGGAAGGGGAAGTCAGGATCGCAGAAGGTGGGCAGACTGCCCCTTCAGGCCCAGAGGACTAAAGACAGGAGACAAGAGCAGCGCCAATCATGAGCCCATGTAGTAATGGGAAAAAATGCTTTCCCTGTGAATTGTTTGCCTGTTCCCATAGGGACACTCCTGGAGCTGAGTAAAGCGAATGAGTTTCTCTATGTTTCTCAGGAACTGGTGGGTTTACATCCTATTAATCCTGCATCTTGATTTGCAGTGGGTTGTTTTTATCTCATGGTTGGGCATTAAAAATGAGCATGCGGGAGATACCTCAGCAAAGCTACAATGCTTGACAAGAACTACGAGCCTGCATGGATCGCCTATGGCCATTCGCTCACTGTCAAGAGTGAGCACGACCAGGCGAAGGCCGCCTACTTCACAGCAGCACAGCTGATGAAGGGGTGTCACTGGCCCCTGCTGTGTATCGCATTCGAATATGGTTTGGCCAATAACTCAGAACTGGCTGGAAGGTTCTTGGGCCAAGTTTGAGCATCACCCCACAAGACTCCCTTTGTTATGCATAAGGTTTGGAAGGGTTGTGTCTCAGAATGGAGAATGAAAATTAGCAGGAAAATGATTTCTTGGTGATTTGGAAAGAGTTAAAGCAATTGGGAAGGAGGTGACGGTTGACAAATGGGAACCTTGGTTGGACAACTTGGGACTGTCTGCAGAAAACTTCAGAAGTGCATGGAGGCTCTGGGTTACCACCGGCAGGCCTTGCTGGTGACTCCTCAGCATGCATCCACCTGTCTGCTGTTGGCTACGTCCACAGTGTGATGGGCAGCTTTGAAAGCCCTGTGGACTATTTCCACACAGCCCCTGGTCTCAGGTGAGATGGCACATTGTCTAACAATGCTCAGTCATTGCATTGAGATATGCATTGGTGACCCTGAAGCTTATATTGGAGCAGACATTAAAGACAAATTAAAACGTTATGACATTGATGCACATATGAGGAAGACACTGAAAAGCATTATTTCACCTCCGTGGGATTTCAGAGAATTTGAAGTAGAAAAACGGACTGCAGAAGGCATGGGACTGGCACCACGGGACACCTCCAGGAAGACTCCAGTTTCCAGACTGTCCTTGGGGGAAAAATCCTTTGAAGTTGAGATGAATGAATGTGACATGATGCTAGAAGCTTCTATGTCAGACCATAGCGTGTAACTCCAGCAGTGACCCTGGACCCATTTGTCCTAGGGCAGGACAGAGACCTGCCCCGGGGACTGCTGGGCATGCCTGTGAAGCTGATGTTTAATGATTCTGTGAACCTACCATAGAGTTACATGTAGTGGAATACAGAAAGTAAACCATCTGTTACATCTTTTATATTTAGAGACCAGTTGTAAAGATGGGACAGGGAACTTGGTGCCTCCTCCCTCAGTCTGTGCTATTTATCACCTTTGATCACAACATGTTTTTGCACCAAAACAAGCCTATCTTTTAATTCTGTTTTCCATGTGGGGGCAAAACACTTGATAACACTCCTGTTTCCTAATACACATGTTTATAAACTTTTTGAAAATATATGCATGGATTTCAAATATGAACTTTTTCTGAAGTATCCTTAAGTTTTTGATATTTTCAGAATAACAATAATAAACTCATTTATGTTTAGTCGGCTGGATTTCTGCTGCTCTGCCAGATCGAGGACTTAGTTGAAACCACACAGGAGGAGTTAGGTACCCGATCCCGGGGAACATCGCTTTAAAAAGTAGACACTGGGGTGGAGCTGACATAAGCTGAAGTCACTTCCTGGAGGCTTGTATTTGCCCTTGCTCTCCAGCTGTCCATGGGTGCATGCGATTACGGTGGGAAGCATCAACAAACCATCTGTTTGGTTGACTCGGGCACTTTGTTCTCCCTCAAGTTTCAGTTTCTTCACTGCGTTCTCCTGGCCTTGTCCACATTCCCTTGTGTATTGGACACTGGGGCATGTTCTTTGGTCCAGACCCAGTTAAATAACCACAGCTGTGGTTTCCTCATTTGCTTTCTTAGCATACCTGTTTTAGTGTAGCCGGAGCCAAAGAAAAGGCGTGTGGGTTTCAGTGACACATTTTAAAATCCGTTGAAAGTCCGGCATCCACAGCCCTTGGGCTAGCAATTCAGAGCTAACTTGAAAGTATCAGAAACCATGAAATGACACGAGGAGAGACAAGCCCAGAAGAAAACATCAGATGCGCTGGTTGGCTGCCTCTCTCTGTGACAGTCTTAACTGTTATCCACAGGGCAGGGGTGGAGACGCTGGAAGGGGCTCAGTGAGGAGAAGACGGGAAGATGCTGAGAGATGGGCAGGTACATTCTTATGTGAACGTTTGTGAGCATTTAGTCCTGCAAGCAGCCGCTGTGTGAGCAGGAAGCAGTGGACATCGAGAGGCCAGTGAAGTTCCCCGAGAGTGTGTGAACCCACACACTTTCCTTCCTTTTCTCTGTCATCAGGGCATTATGGCAATGGCTGCTAAGGAGGTGCCTGTTAGCAGTAAGGATCAGAGGCGTCCGAGCCACCCTTGGTGGAGAGTGGAGCATGCGTATCTACCCCAGGCATCCAAATATGTTGTCAGAGCACAGCCTCGTGGGCCAGGCACCCCATCCCCATGTTAGAGATGGAGAAACAAACCCTCAGTGCGATTGAGGAACTGCTTCAAGGGGACACACTGGCTCCTAACCATTGCATTCTACTGTCCAGAAGCAAGAAGTGTGACCAAAAAAGGCTGGGCAGATTAATTCAGTGACAGGGGTTGATTATACTGGGCATTTGGTTAGAAGCGTAAGAGGGGCCTGCTGAACATTCTGGAAACTCACTCCTATTTTACGCAGGGAGCACCCAGCAGGCAGGACCAGACAGCATGGCTGCATCTGTTTTCCATGCTCTGTGCCTCCCAGAAAATATCAGGAATGCTCTCGGGTTGAAGCGAGGTTCCCACCATTAGCTGGAGAAGAGTCGAGCTCTTGAGGAGATGGCAGGGACGCCGGCCATGGAGAGCACTGGGTGTGCACGAGAGAGGCCCTTCTGGAGCTGCCATCGAGTGCCTTGGCCAGACCCAGCATATCTCCAGGCAGGGCCACTTCTCGTGGTTTGTACAGGCCTGGTCTATCCCACGAGGAGCATCGGAGAGGGTGACCAAGTCTCCTGCTGGCAGCAGTGAGGGACCAGTGGCACCTGCTGGAGTGTGATGCAGTCTAGCACAGAGCGAGCCTTTCCAGGGCGGACATTGTCCTCCCTTGTGCTCTCTGTAAACACGGAGACGGAGCTGCTAGGCTTTGTCCAGGGAGAAGTCCTCTAGAAGGAGCTATGGAATTCGAGGTGCCTGACATTTACTAGAGCCCCAGGGGGAGAAAGCAGATGGGTCACAGGAAGACGCTGGACTGTGCTGGGGCCCTGCAGAGGCTCGGTCTCCCTGGCGCTCACCCTGAAGCAGTGATTGCTCGTCAGAGCGACCGCCAGGACTGGAATGGGTGAGCACTTGTGTCCTGCTCTGCCCAGATACTGGATGAGGCTTCCCCAGGGCAGCCGCAGGCCTCCCAGTGTCATCCCGAAAGACCACGGGCCCCAGAAGAGCTGAATGCTGGAAGCACCCACCGCCCACACTCCCTCTGCAGTCGGTATCAAGTTCTGCCTTGACCGAGGTTCCAGGCAATACAACTGCAGGCCTGCCGCAGCCTGTGCCCAGCTTCCTCCATGCTCCCAGTAGCATCCTGCCCTTGAAAAAGGTTTGCTTTTTTTTTAAAAAAATTATTTATTATTTATTTAAAGGCATAATTAGAGAGAGAGAGGGAATATCTTCCATCCACTGGTTCACTGCCCAAGTGGCTGCAATGACCAGAACTGGGCCAGTCCAAAGCCAGGAGCCTCCTCCAGGTCTCCCATGTGGGTGCAGGGACCCAAGCACTTGGGCCATCTTCTGCTGCTTTCCCAGGCACATTACAGGGAGCTGGATCAGAAGTGGAGCATTCCCAGGTGCGCTAGCAGGGAGCTGGACCAGAAGCAGAGCAGGGACTCCAAGTGCTGTGATGGGAGCCAGGGTTGGAGGCTCTGGCCTGGCCCGCTGTGCACACGTGGTGGCCAGGGGAGCTGCATTCCTGGAAGACCATCTGGCCACATCGGATGGACGAGCAGAGCAGGGGATGGGCAAATCGCATGCTCACAGACTCGGCAGGAAGCCCCCGGCCAGGGCTGTGGCCCCCGCAGCCCGCCTGGTCCCCGGCCAGGACCCTCTCCCTGGGCCTTGGGCGGGGGCATGGGGCCAGGGGCATCTGTGTAGCCTCAACTGACCCAGCCAGCGAGCAAGCAGCAGCTTTAGCCACATAACTTGTTAAAGAAATTTAATCAACCACAGGGACCCCTTCAGCCTATAAAAACTCTATACAGTGGTTAAAAGGCGACACCGAGCCCTCCCCGCCCCCACCACGGGCGGCCCCGTGGACAGAGCAGCCAGCGTTAGCAAAAATAAATAGATTTCTATACATGCGCTAAGCTCTCCAGAAACATACAAAGTGCAAATGTCACAGACGCGGGCGCGCGCAGGCAGAGCGCGCGTGGCTTGCTAGGTGCAAAGCTAAAATGCCATGCACGCCCCGGGGCCGCGCTCCCCCCAGCCCCTGCCCCACGCTGCGAGCCCACGTGCAGAGCCAGAGCGCGGCCGGGTGCAGCCCTGAGCCGCCCAAGTGCGGGAACCAGAGACCAGGCTGGGGCGGGCGCAGGCACTTCTCGCACTTCTCCCACAGTTAAGGGCGACCGGCGGCTCAGGCTCGGGTGGGGGCCAGGCCGGTGCGGGGCCGGTGTGGGCGAAGTAAACACAGGAGCTCCTGAGATGAGTCCGGGCGCAGTGCAGGGAGGCCTGGGGACCCCCTCTGTCCAGAAAGCAGCCGGCCCGCGTCCCGGGCGAATAAATATATAAAACACGGCCCGGGCAGGAGGCGGCCGCTCTCGGCCGGGCGGGTGGTGGGGCCCCGCGTACCCAGCCTCCGCGTGTTCCCAAGGCATAGGTGTAGCTGCCCCCGCCCGCGTGTTCCCCGGGGTAGGTGTTGTGGCCTCTAGTCCCCTGCAGGCTCAGCGAGGGGTAGTGAAGCCGCGCCCCCAGCCCCTCCCCCGCGAGGGGTAGGTGTAGCCGCCCCCAGGCCCACGCTCACCTGTCCTAGCTCCCCAGGGGTAGGTGTAGCCACCCCCGCCCGCGCGCTCCCCAGGGGTAGGGGTAGCCGCCTCAGCCCGCGCACTCCCCAGGGGTAGGGGTAGCCACCCCCCGCCCGCGCGCTCCCCAGGGGTAGGTGTAGCCGCTCCCAGCCCCAGGCCCTCGCTCACCTGTCCGCGCTCCCCAGGGGTAGGGGTAGCCGCCCTGGCCCTGGCAGAAGTGCAACTGGTCCTCCGTGGTCTTCTGGTAGACCCGGTTATGGAAGTTGATGCTGCGGACGCTGCGGAGCCGCTGGTTCTGCCACAGGACCAGGGTGCTGACGCCCTGGAACGGCGGGGCGGTCACGCGGGACCCACCCTGGGGGGGAACCGGGCAGCCGAGCCTGCGGGGCCCATCTCGTGGGGAATGAGGGCGGCGACGTCACACCGGGCACTCACCGATGGGCAGGACGACAGACAGGGCCCCCATGCTCCCCGGCGTCCCCTCGCTGCCTCTGCCTTCCGCATTGTGCAGGGCTGCGGAGGGAACAGGCCCGGGGAACTCAGGCAGGGCGGGCACCGGTCCCGAGCTGGGGCGGGGGGGGGGGGGGGGCGGCTGTGGGAGGGGGCCCAGCCCTCGGCGCCCGCAGATGGGAGGTTCTAGAACCTCAGGGTCACAGGCAGTGGCTTCGCCCTGGCGCAGCATCCACACAACTCCCGTGCCCTTGGCGTCCGACTGGAGCCCTTCGTGTATTTGAAAGACCGACAGTGACAGCTCTTCCACCCGCTGGCTCACCCCCAAATGTCCACCACAGCTGGGACTGAGCCCGCCGGGAGCCAGGAGCCAGGAGCCTCCTCCTGGTCTCCCACATGGGTGCAGGGGCCCGAGCACTTGGGCCATCTTCTGCTGCTTTCCCAGGCCACAGCAGGGAGCAGGGCTGGAAGCTCCCATGGGATGCTGGCGGGGCAGGCGGTGGCCCTGTTCTGTCCATGTCACAGTGGGACACTATCCCAGAGGACTTCAAAAAGCCCGTGGGAACTGGGATTGAATGACGTTTGGAAGACTTCAAAAACAAAACCAAACCCCTTGGGCTGGTGCTGTGGCACAGTGGGTAAAGCCACCACCTGAGGTATCAGCATCCCATGTGGGTGCCAGCTAGAGTCCCTGCTGCTCCACTTCCCGATCTGGCTCTCTGCTGTGGCCTGGGAAGGCAGCTGAGGATGGCCACGTAGGAGGCCTGGCTGCAGCTCCAGGCGGTAGATGGAAGACTTTTCTCTCTGTCTCTCACTGTAACTCTGCCTCTCCAATAAATAAAAATCTTCAACAAAAAAAAGGTGAGGGCAGCAGTAGGATCCTAAAGGTCCCCATCAGCTCCGAGACGCCCGGGACTCAGGACGGGGACGTCCGGGGCGTGGCTTTTCCAGAAGATCTCCTGTCATTTTGTTTAAGGCTAAACAAAGGCTTCAGCTGCTCTCTGGGGGACAGTAAGAAAGGTTCCGTGCTGCCTGTGCCGGGCGCGCCCTCTGGTGGACAAGTGGACAAAGTACAGGTAGATTCACCACAAGCCAGGCTGGGCGACCGAGGCCACAGCGCCACACAGGGGGTGCCAGAGCCCCTAGCCCCTGGCATCCACCACAGCGGGCTGGAAACCACACGCCCACTCCCTGGCAGCACAGTTGCGCTGCCTAAAACCTAGGCGGATCCTTACATATGCGGTAAGTCATCCCCCGATTTAGCGCCCCCAAATGCCTACAGGGACCCACTCGAGCCACCCTCTGCCGCCTCCTAGGGTGCGGGTTAGCAGGGAGTTGGATCTGGACTCGAACCCTGGTGCTCCGATATGGGCAGTGGTGGGTGTCCCTAGCGCCACCTTAGCCACCGTGCTGGACCCCGCCCCCAGGAACATTGCTATATCACAGCCAACACAGAATCCCCCAGCCCTGGCTCTGGTCACTCTGATCACACGTTCTGTGCAGAGCCAGGTGGCCTGCACACGGGCTGGGCTCAACGTGGTTTGCACCTTTAAATACTGCAGGTGCTGGCCCAGCAGTTAGGAGCCTGTGTCCCATATCAGAGCGACTCCAGCGCCCTGCTCATGGGCACCGCGGGAGGCAGCAGTGATGGCTCCAGTGCCTCGGTTCCTGCCACTCGCATGGGAGACCCAGAGGGAGCTCCCAGCATTGGCTGTGGCCCAGTCCTGGGCATCGTGGACGTCTGGAGAGTGGCCCAGCAGATGGGAGCCCTCTGGCTCCATGTGCTGTGTGGCGAGGGGCGCCCGGCCTCACTCCCCTCGCCTGGTTCCGGCCATGGGGCTGCACATCTGAAGCAGGGACATCACAGGGGTCTTGAAAACACTTCAGACTCCCAGCCCCACAGCTGCAGGCCTGTCATCAGGCCCATTTTATAGATGGGAAAATTGAGGCTTCAAGGACACACAGGGCAAGTCCGAGCTGGTCAGCAAGGGAGCCCAGGCTGCACCCCAAAGGGGCCCTGCAGAGGGAGTGGCCCAGGCCGTACCTTGCTGGGATGTGGTCACTGTCTCCATGGTGCTGAGTGTGGGCTCGGTTAGGGGCTGCTGTGCAGTGCCGGCTGGCAGCTGGCTGCCCATGAGCTTCAGCCGTGTGGCTGTCAACACCCCCTGGGTGCTCAGGACCATGTCGGCCTCTGAAAGGGACAGGAGGACACGTCCCCAGTGCTGCAGCTCCCAGGCCGGCGCAGGGAGGTAACGCGACAGACACTGCAAATGGGACACCCGCTAGTGCCTGCCCCAGGCTGCCAGCGCTCGAGGGGGAGGGGGGGAGGCAGGGCTGAGCTAGGGCACCGCAGGCTGAGAACTCCCGGCATCCAACACCACCAGCCACGTCACTGACCTTTGCCAATGCCCTGAACTGCAGTACGGGGGCCAGGGAGGAAGCAGACGGCCCCCGACCGAGGCCAGAGGATCCAACCGCAGGGCCTCTCCTCGTCTGGCTCCACCGGTGCAGGACGGGACAGCCAGGTCTAAGTCCCCAGCCGGGCACCCAGGAGAGTCAAGGGGTGCGCGTGGTGGCACAGCGGGGGAAGCTGCTGCCTGGGCTGCCCATACCCCAGCTGCCCTGATTCCAATTCCTCTCTCTGCTGTAGCCTGGCAGTCAGCAGGTGCTGGCCAAGTCCCTAGGCCCCTGCCACTCACGGAGACCCGGAAGAAGCTCCTGGCTTTTGATCAGCCCAGCTCTGGCCATTGCGGCCATTTGGGGAGTGAACCAGTGATGGAAGACCTCTCTCCCTGCCTCTGCCTCTCTGTAACTCTGCCTTTCAAATAACTAAATCTTAGATAAAAGCATTCCTGGTAACAGCCTCATGCTCCCACTACACACACAGGCTAAGCAAAGCCCAGCAGGTCCAGCGGCATGGACGGAGCAAGGCCCGGGCCCCGACCTCTGCGGCAGGTCCACATGTCCGCAGCCAGCAGCGTGCTGTCGGGGCAGGCACAGGTGAACTTGGGTGAGTGGCTGTTGATCTGTGGGGCCGGCAGGCACAGGTACTGGCAGCTGCCATTGGGGAGAGCAGTCTTCTCATACCAGTTCACCCCTGGCAGGGGGAGAGGAAATTCTAGAACATTCCAGGGCACCAGCAGGGCCATTTTGGCTGGTTGGGGGGGTGGTACGGCCAACCCGTCCTCACCTCTCCGCTACATAAGGTTGTGGAACAGGACGATGTCCTCTGGGAACAGCAGGTTCTCGGCCAGTAGAACCTCTCTCTGACACTCTTTACCCCCAGGGCGCATCAGCAGGACAGGACAGGAGGCAAAGCAGCCGGGACTTGAAGCAGGCACCCCGATCATGCATTCTGTCTGGAAGCTTGCTCCAGAGATACTGTGCATCTAGCACCGTGTGTACACAGTAGCACCCCCTGGTGGTTCTGCCTGGGGCTGACAACCCTGCACTGGACTCACCTCAAAGATGGCCAAGGAGAAGGGGTGCACCAGCCGCTTCTCGTCCTCCAGCACTGCCTTCCGGTTGCCCCTGTTGACGCCAATGGAGTACAACTTGGAGTCCACCCAGTAGAGGCGGCCGCTGGAAATATCTAGAACACACAGGTGCACAAGTGGTCACCCAGCGGTGCCAGAGGCTGGAGGCACGTGCGAGCAAAACCTCCCATGAGAGAAGCTTTTAGTGACTCATAGAGAAACTTCCAGAAAAGCTCTGTCCACCCATGAGGCAGGGGAGCTGCACGGGTAAGGCCCAGAGCTGCCTGGACACTGCTTGCGCCCGCACACACACCCAGGGTGATGCCATTGGGCCACTGGATGTCTTCAGTCACCAGGGAGTAGACGTCCATGCCATTCAGGCCCCCTTTCTCAATCTTGGCAGGGACACCCCAGTCAGTCCACTACACGAAGCTGGTGGGAGAGGAGGAAGTGCCCATGAGGCCTCCACTTTGCCACAGCTCAGGATGGCTCCTGCCGCAGCTCAAACCCTGTCATGCCCCACCGCCACCTACCCGTGCACGGGGTCCACCATGATAGCCCTGGGCTTGGAGCCTTCCTGCTGGAACGGCGTCTTCCTCCTGACCCCCTGGTGTCGGCCACGGCCACAGTGCCCAGGACAGAGTCTGTCCAGTAGATGTGGCCGTGGATCCAGTCCACAGCCAGCCTGTCGGGGGCCTGTAGGTCACCACTGATGACAGTGTCGTAGGCAGGGAAGCGGTGTGCCTTGTTGATCTGCGAGCTGGGGAAGGAGGCACGGGGCTCAGGCCCAGGCCCGGGGATACCCCCCTGGCAAACAGGACTGAGGCAGGGTGGGGCTTCACCTGTAGATCTTGCGCTGGGACAGGTCTGACCAGTAGACGTGGTTTCGGGCCACCTCTGCATCCAGGGCCACCATGTTTGTGAGGTTGGCAATGAGGCTCGTGTACTCGCTGCGGTCCAGTGTCATCTTGCGCACCTCGTGCCGGTTGGTGAAGAAGAGGTAGGCGATGGAGCCTGGGGACCGAGGGGCATGTGGGAGGTCAGGGAGGGCCCCGGCGGCCAGGTGCACCTGAACCCTGGGGCACATGCAGCGCCCCATCAGCTTGGACTGCATGTCGAGTCCCAGAGCCAGGAGCTCACTCGCTGGCCCACGTGGGCTGAGCTGACCTGGTCAGCCCGTGGCTTGCTTCCGGCCCCGGCCCACAGGTTCTCCCAGCCCTGCCTCCCCACAGACCCCAGGACTCACCCACGGCCACCCTGGCCCGAGCCCCGCACTCACCCTCGGCCTTGCAGGCCCTGCTGTGGGGGTCCAGCTGGAAGCCGGCCCGGCACTCACACGTGTAGCCACCCTCCAGGGTCAGGTACAGCTGGCTGCAGGCGTCGGGGTCCTGACACTCATCGATATCTGCAGACCGAGGAAGAGGCTGGGGGGGAGGGGCTTCTGGGGTGGGGAGCTGGTTGGGACCCAGCCCAAAGAGCCAAGGGCATTCTGGCAACAGGGACCCTGGCCGTGCCCTTCCCCTCCCGGGGCGGAGCCCTTGCAGCCACGGAGGCCGGTGCTCCGCATGCCCCACACAAACAGCCAGGCAAGCTGGAGACTGGGAGTCACCTTCTCAGCGTCGCTGGTCCACCAGCCGGTAGCCGTCGGGACACAGACACTTGTGGCCGACCTGAGGTCATGGCAGATGTGGGAGCAGCCTCCGTTGTCCTCCAGGCACTCGGTCTCTGCGCCAGGGGTGGGGGGACACACAGTGGTCACTCTCCTGCCCCTCTGTGCTGTGGCGCGGCAGGCTAAGCCACTGCGTGTGACACCCACATCCCCTAGCACAGCTCTGGTTCCAGTCCCGCAGCTCTGCTTCGGACCCAGCTCCCTGCTACCGGTCCCGGGAGGGTGAACGCTGCACCCGCGTGCTCTGGCTTTGCGTGGGGTGGGGTGGGGGGCTGGCGTCTCCGCAGCCCTCGCAGCTTGCCTTGTCCTGGTCCCACCCCAGCCCCGCCCGTGCCCTGGGGCTCACTGCACTCTTTGATGGACTCCTCCAACCAATCCAGGCAGTCCCTGGCGGAGTCGCACAGTTTGTCCGCAGATGCACTGCCTGCTGCCACACTTGAACTTGTTGGGCCCCTCGCACAGCATCACTGCGAGGGACAGAGGACAGGAGGGTGAGGTGCGCGAGCCCGGCACGCGGGGGTTGTTCGTTCAAGCAAGGACGTACACCAGCACGTTCGCTGATAAAACAGTAATTAAGAAATACCCAGGAACCCACACCCATACATTATAACCCACACCCGGAGTGGGGCCAGCAAATCGCGGCCCGCTGCTTGTGGGTTTCAATAAAGTTTTATTGGCAAAAAAAAAAAAAAGAAGAAGTGGAGCAGACCCCAGAAAACCTCTCTCTGTAATATTGCTGTAGCGGGTGCCAGCGGTACGTGTCTCACGTCCCACACTCAGCCCAAGCCTGAGTATGGGTGTGCCTGAGGTAGGGCTGCTTCTGTGCGGATTAACACCTTCCACTTTCACATTAGGGTCCGTTAGCTTTTAATTACACACAGCTTGCTCGCTCTCTCTCTCTCCCTCTGATTTATTTTATTTATTTGAAAGAGTTACAGAGAGATTAGAGCCAGAGAGAGAGAGAGAGAGAGAGGTCTTCTATCTGCTGGTTCACTCCCCAAATGACCACAGAGGCCAGAATTAAGCTGATCCGAAGCCAGGAGCCAGGAGCTTCTTCCGGGTCTCCCACCTGGGTGCAGGGGCCCAAGGACTTGGGCCATCCTCCACTGCTTTCCCAGGCCATAGCAGAGAGCTGGAGCAGAGTGGAGCAGCCGGCACTGCAGGTGGAGGCTTAACCTACTATGCCACAGCCCCAGCCTCTATTCATAAGCTATTTATATTTTAGGTCTAAATTACAGCAATTACTACAAATACTTTTTTACAGCCAATATTTATTAATAACAGCAAATATTGATTGCTTCGTTAATTACTGGGTCTCTGAGGTTGGGGTTTACATTATCAGTGGAGCATGGTTTCTGTGTACAAGACACCTCTGGGAATTCCTGCTCTAGGCCCGGTTTCCAGGGCACCTGTCCAGGCTGGCAATGGCCCACATCCAGCTCCAGATATCAAGATTAACATTGTGTCTTTTTCCAAAGGTTTTTACACAGAGGGCAGGCAATGAGGTTAATCTAATTGAAATGTCAAATCAAGATAAGGAAAGATGACAGAGGAACTCATGGGTGTGAAAAGACCATTGTAACTCCATCAGAACATGGGCAGGACACTCCTGGTTTCCAGTACAGTAAGGAGAACCAAGCAGCTACTGCGATGGTGCAGCAGGTAAGTTGCTGCTTGCGACGCCGGCATGCCATATGAGCACCAGTTCAAGTCCTGGCTGCTCCACTTCTGACCCAGTTTCCTGCTGGTGTGCCTGGGAAAGCCAAAGAAGATGGCCAAGTGCTTAGGTCTTGCCACCTGTGTCGCAGACCCAGATGGAGTTCCTGGTTCTTGGCTTCAGCCTGACTCAGCCCTAGCTGTTGCAGGCATGTACAGAATGGACCAGTGGTTGGAAGAGCTCCTCTGTGTCTCTCCTTCTCTTTGTCATTCTGCCTTTCCATAAATAAGTAAACAATTCTTTTTCTAAAAGAAAAACAAAGCAAATAAGGTGACTAAAGTCAATTATATATATATATATATATATTTCAAAATAGAAGAGGTAATTTGAATATTTCACCACAAAGAAATAATAAATCTATGAGGTGTAATGGCCAGGATTTGATAATTACATAATGTACACATGTATATGTTGTATCCCATACATTTGTATAATTACTGTGTCAATTAAAAATAAAACTAGGGGCAGGCACTGTGGTGTAGCAGGTAAAGCCTCTGTCTGCAGTGCTGGCATCCCATATGGGCACTGATTCAAGACCCAGTTGCTCTACTTCTGATCCAGCTTTCTGCTTTGGCCTGGGAAAGCAGTGGAAGATGGCCCAAGTGCTTGAGCCCCTACACTCACACAGGAGACCTGGAAAAGCTCCTGGCTCCTGGCTTCAGATCAGCTCAGCTCCAGCTTTTGCAGCCCTTAAGGGAATGAATCAACGGGTGGAAAACCGTTCGCTCTGTGTGTCTGCTTTTGCCTCTCTGTATCACCACCTTTCAAATAAATAAATAAATCTAAAAAAAAAAAACTGAAAATAAATCAAAAAAGAGAAAACAAATGTTCTCATCAGAAAGAGGGAAGCTTCCCAGATTCTTAAAAAAGATGCATTTCCTCTAGAGTTATAACATTTATTTATTTTTTTAAAAGATTTATTTATTTGAAAGGCAGATGACAAAGAGAAGGAGAGAGGGGGGGGGAGAGAGAGAGAGAGAGAGAGAGAGAGAGAGAGAGAGAGAGAGAGAGAGAATCTTCCACCTGTTGGTTCACTCCCCAAGTGGCTGCAATGGGCTGAGCTGGGCCAAGCTGAAGTCAGGATCCAGGAGCTTCTTCTGGGCCTCCCACATGTGTGCAGGGACCCAGACACTTGGGCCATCTGCTACCTTCTCATGTTAAAACATGAGCAGGGAGCTGGCTCAGAAGCAGAGCGGCTGGGACTTGGACATGAACTGGCACTCATTTGGGTTGCCAGTGTCACAAGCTGCAGCTTAACTGACTGTGGCACAACACTGGTCCCCAAATCTCTAAAATTGAAAAAGAACACAATTTTTAAAGATTTATTTGCAATTAAGTCTGTAATTTCTCCCATGGATTTTTCATTTGCAGAGATTGCTGGTTGCCATGTGTAACAGTGCACGGCACAGGTTGACTTGAATCTCCCTGACTCCTTCAGCTCTCTGGGGGTAAAGAACATGGGTTGGGCGGAGGGCACTATGGCACAGCAGGTTACACTGCTGTTGGGAACACCTGCATTCCATATTGGAGAGCTTGGTTCAAGTCCCAGCTTCTCTGCTTCCAATCTGGTTTTCTGCTGATACACTTGGGAAGCCACAGATGGTTGCCCAAGTGCTTGGTTCCCTGCCACCCATGGGGAGAGACCTGGCTGGAATTCCTGGCTCCTGGCTTTGGTCTGGCCTAGCTCTGGGCGTTGCAGGCATTTGGGGGAGTGAACCAGCAGACTGGAGTTCTCTGTCTATTTTTGCCTCCCAAATGAAATTTTTAAAGAATTGAGGGGCCAGCGCTGTGGCGTAGTGGGTAAAGCTACCACCTGTAGTGCCAGCATGCCATATGGGCACTGGTTCGAGTCCTGGCTGCTCCACTTCTGATCCAGCTCTGCTATGGCCTGGGATGGCAGTGGAAGATGGCCCAAGTCCTTGGGTCTCTGCATTCACATGGGAGACCCAGAAGAAGCTCCTGGCTCCTGGTTTTGGATCGGTGCAGCTCTGGCCGTTGCGGCCATCTGGGGAGTGAACCAGCGGATGGAAGACCTCTCTCTATCTGTCTTTCAAATAAATAAAATAAATCTTAAAAAAAAAAGGAGAGACCTCATGACTTGATCTACAAACAGCTCAGTGGCCTGCTCCCCCAGACAGGGTAACTCTGAGGGGTGCCCTTTCCAGCACGGATAAGATGTGCCCCAGTGGGTGAGGTCCCAGCACCTCTGTGGTACTGGCTTCCTATCATAGTCTGTGTGGCTTGCCTTCCTTGCCCACCTCGCTTCCTCATGCCCCACGCAGTGTTCCCTGTGCCTCCCAAATTCCTTACGTCGGTCAGCTCCCAGGGGATGCAAAACTAGGACAATGCATTCCATTTATGTGAGGCACAAAAATAGGCAGGATGAACCCATGCTATTTAGGGTTCTGGACAATTGTTGACCTTGGGTGAGAGGAAGACGGAGACTGGATGGGGACAGAGGGGCTCCTGGTGAGGCTGATGGCAATGACCCATTTGTTAATCTGAGTACTGGGTATAGGTACTAGGTATAGGTGCAAAAGTTGTTTGAGTCTATGGTTACAACAGGTGCACATTTCTATAAGCATACTGTAAGTCAGTGAAAAAACATCTTTACAAGGAATTCTGTTGGGGTGGGCATTATGGCATGGCGGCTTAAGCTGCCACTAGGGAGGCCCCTTTCCCATGCTGGAGGGTGTACCAGGGATTGAGTCCTGCTTGCTTTGCATCCCAAACTGCTTATGCTAATGGGAGGCAGCAGGCCATGGCTATAGTCCCTGCCACTCACATAGGAGACATGGATGGAGTTCCTGGCTCCTGGCTTGGGTCTGGCCCAGTCCCAGCTGTTGTGGGAATTTAGAGAGTGAATCAGCTAATGAAAGACCTACCTCTCTCTCCCTCTGTCTCACACTGCGTTTCAAGCAAACAAATAACTTTAGAAAAATACTTCTGTTGGTTTTGGGGAAGTGCAAGAGTTTTTGGTATTATTTTTCACAACGATGGAACAGCAAAAGTTCTTTCTTTATGTTAAAGGCAGAATGACAGAGAGAGAGGAGAGACAGAGAGAAACAGATTTTCGATCTGTTAGTTCACTCCAAAATGGCCACGATAGTCAGGACTGGGTGGGCCAGGCCCAAGTGAGGCATCAGAAACTCCATCTGTCAGAGATGGCAGAGGTGGACCACACATAGATACGTTTATCCTGAAACCGTCAGGGTAGGCCACACAATTGTTCTCCAGAGTTCAGAAGCATTTATGAAATGATCTCTTTTTCCTCCTACATTCAACCAAGAACAATTCCTAAAATCTTATCTTTTTCCATGAAGAAAGGCTTTCAAGAAAACTGGAGGGTCAATCCCAGTGGATGAAAGTCAGTGCCTCACTCTGCAGCATTGGGTTTCCATCTTGTGCCCTTTCAGGGTATCCATGACAAAGTGTGCAAGATTTGCAGCCAAGGCCCTGGGGCATGGTCCAGCTGGCATCTCTCCCAGGACTTGAAGGTTAAACCCAGGCTCAGCTTCCAGAGGCCCCACTCCTGCAGAACACAGTGTAAGAGGAGACAGGGGGTGGAGGAGGGTGGTGGAGCAGTGCTGTGGTGCAGTGAGTTAAAACCTCGGCATCCCATATGAGTGCCAGTTCGAGTCCTGGCTGCTCCATTTCCAATTCAGCTTCCTGCTAATGCACCTGGGAAAGCAGCAGAAGATGGCTCAAGTGCTTGGACCCCCGCACCCACATGGGAGATCTGGATGAAGTTCCTGGCTCCTGGCTTCAGCCTGGCCCAGCCCTGACTGTTGTGGTCATCTAGGGAGTGAACCAGCAGATAGAAGACCTCTCTCCATCTCTCCATCTCTCTGTCTGTAACTCTGTTTTTCAAATAAATAATATGTATTTATTTTTGATTATTTGTTTAAATAAAAAAGTCAAACACAGAGGATCATCTATCCTTATAAGTTTTACTAGCAGTGCTGGATACAAGATGACTATGTCTTCAATGAGCCATTAGAAAGTGACTGTCATTTTACAATTTTTTTAAGATTAATTTATTTATTTAAAAGTCAGAGTTACACAGAGAGAGAAGGAGAGGCAGAGAGAGAGAGAGAGAGAGAGAGAGAGAGAGAGGTCTTCCATCTGCTTGTTCACTCCCCAGTTGGCTGCAATGGCTGGAGCTGTGCCGATCCAAAGCCAGGAGCCAGGAGCTTCTTCCAGGTCTCCCACGCGGGTACAGGGGCCCAAGGACTTGGGCCATCTTCCACTGCTATCCCAGGCCATTGCAGAGAGCTGGATAGGAAGTAGAGCAGCTGGGACTTGAACCGGCATCCATATGGGATGCCAGCACTGGAGGTGGTGGCTTTACCTGCTATGCCATGGTGCTGGTCCCCATTTTACAATTCTAACCCCAGGTAGAGTCATGGTTTATCACAAATTGCTGCCAAGCATGAAAAATGCTCAAACACCACTAGTTGTTGATGAAATACAAATACTATTGCACTGAGATGCCTTTTTGACTGATCAGACTGGCAAGTGCCTTTTTTTTTTAAAGATCTATTTTATTTATTTGAAAGGCAGAGTTACAGAGAGAGGTAGAGGCAGAGAGAGAGAGAGAGAGAGAGAGAGAGAGAGGTCTTCTATCCGCTGCTTCACTCCCCAGATGGACACAATGGCTGGAGCTGGACCGATCTGAAGCCAGAAGCCAGGAGCTTCTTCCAGGTCTCCCACATGGGTGCAGGGGCCTAAGGACTTGGACCATCTTCCACTGCTTTCCCAGGCCATAGCAGAGAGCTGAATCAGAAGTAGAGTAGCCAGGTCTAGAACCGGTGCCCATATGGGATTCCAGCTCTTCAGGCCAGGGTGTTCACCCACTGGGCCACAATGCTGGCCCTGGCAAGTGTCTTTGAATGATAACATTGGGGCTGGCACTGTGGCTCACTTGGGTAATCCTCTGCCTGCAGCGCCGGCATCACATATGGGTACCAGGTTCTAGTCCCGGTTGCTCCTCTTCCAGTCCAGCTCTCTGCTGTGGCCCGGGAAGGCAGTGGAGGATGGCCCAAGTGCTTGGGCTACTGCACCTGCATGGGAGATGAGGAGGAAGAACCTGGCTCCTGGCTTCGGATCGGCGCAGCTCCGGTCATTGTGGCCATCTGGGGAGTGAATCAACAGAAGGAAGACCTTTCTGTTTCTCCTTCTCACTGTCTGTAACTCTACCTCTAAAATAATAATAATAATAATGATAACATCAAGTTTATCAGTTGATAAACAGGTACCCTCGTGTCTCACCAGTGGTGGTGGGTATTGGTATAGTCAGCGTGCAGGGAAATTTATTTATTAAGATACAGACATTTGCGGGCATGTACAAGGAAGCATAGTCAGGATCACCCTGGTAACAGTGAGTATCGGCAGTCATCTGAGTGTCCTCTAGCGGCAGCATGACTGAATGCACCCTGTTCGTTCATCCTGCAGAACACTGTGCAGCAGTGGGAGAGACGGAGTCAGGAGCAGGCATGTCGCTGGATGAGACGCCTGTTTCGGCCTTGGCTCCAGCTCCGTACACCAGCTGTCTGCTACTGCAGACCCTGAGGGGCAGCAGTGATGGCTCGCGGAGTGGGGTCCCCACCGCCCATGTGGGAAAGCTGGATCGACTTCCTGGCGCCTGACTTCAGCCCCAGCTGAGATCACTGTGGGCATTGGGGGACTGGGCCAGCAGATGGGAGGGAGCTCTGTCTGTCTGTCTGTCTCCCAAATAATAAAAAGGAGAAATTTAAAATTTTTTGATACTCTGGATCGACAAATTGTGATATTTTAAAATTTGTATGATGAGAGGTATAGAATTATGTATGTAAAATCATGTGAAACCATCCCAGACCTATATGCACATAAACAAGCCCATATACGTGCGTGCATATGTGTCTGTCCACACACCTGAGCACCCGGAAAAGCCCCAAGAAGGTCAGACATGCCCTCCACCATGGTAGTGCTTCTGGGGAGGTGGGCTGGGGGGAGGAGTGGATGAGAGGTGTTGGCTCAGAGGGAGCTCTGAGGGCAGGGATACCAGGGGATTTAGTCTTGTCTGTTATTTGTAGAATGAGGCTTACGAGGAACCAGGCTCTTTTGCTGTAGCCTGTGCTGCCGCTACACAGATGGACAATCCGCTGATCTGTTGTAGACTGGCCGGCTATTCCGGGATGGGGGTGGGGAGGAGATGTGGGAGCTGTGTAGTCATATCTAGCCCACCAGTCCTCGCACAGTGGGATATGTGGCCCCTCCTTGTCTTCCACCAGATGCCAGAATCCCGAGGAGTGCAAGTGCGAGGGGTGTGCCATTCCTGCACCGTGCATCCACAGCACCCAAGCAGTTCCTGGCACGCTGCTTGGCAAGGCTGTGTGTGTCTGTGGGAAGTCCTCCTTGTATGTAAGACTGGAAACGTTATACACCGGATGAGGTTTCTGGGATCTGGTGAACCCTCCTGCCTCCAGTCCTGCGAGCCCTCTCTTGAGCTGTCCAGTTTCTGAGCAGAGGGGCCTGAGTCTCCTCTTCTCCAGTTTGGCAATGAAAAGCTCGAAACACCTCCAGAATGTTTGACCTCAATCCCTCCAGTTCACCCCAGGTTTATGCCTTTTGGCACTTAACGGTTCTCCTGCACTTCAAGTCTTCCACATTTTTCTGCTTGGCAGACTGCACACATTTTCTTAGAGCCATTCAAAAACGAGGTCACACAAGTGCAAGCACTCAGGACAACAACCACACCCTTTGCGGGGATCTGAATTCCACAGATACCAGGCGCACCGGGCATGTCCTTGCTTCCTTCCTCTGATTTCCACAGTCTCAGGGTTTTCTCTGCACTCTGAAACTCTGGGCGTTAAGCTATAACCTGCAGGGCCCACTGAGTTCTCCCTGTATTGAGCTCTTAAAGCAATGCCTATCGTTCTGTGCACCATTGGTTCCATCTCTCCCTCCCTTTGTGCCCCAGACGCTGTGATTGCTTTCCTCGGTTAGAATGTGGAAGCACACTGGTGCCTAATCCTCACTAATCCTTGGTCTCCTGAGCAGCATTGGCTTGGTGCCTGGGCCAGCCTCTGCCAGACCCTACGCATTCTCCCATCTAGCCCAGGAAACTGTGACCAAGACAGAAGTGTGGGTGGTCCCGCTAGGTCAGGCCATTTCCAAAACCAGCTGTCTGTGCCCAACCCTGTGCTCTGTTCTTCCCTACACCAGCCATGGAGGATGGCCCCCAACACACCCCACCATACCGAGGATCAACCGCAGAATTGGTGGGGCCCAGTGCAGAATTAGAGTGGGGGATCCTGTGTTCAAAACACCTTCAGAACTCAAGGTGGCATAGCGGAGCATTAAACCAAGTACTACCATTCCAGGCACAGGGCCATGGGGGACACACATAGCATGCCCACGAGGCCTGTCACGCCCCTATTTCACCCTCCTTTCCTCCACAGGCCCCCAGAAGCAAGCTCTTGCCTCTCCTGCATTTGCTCCTTTGGGTGGCTCGGCGGTGTTCATGCCTTCCTTCATGTTTCAGTGTCACTAGAAGGGGTTTTATTTTGTCTCGATTCACTCTGGTCCTAGTCTTATCTTTTCTGATGTTCATGGTGTGTAAGTTATGTTCAATGGGAGAGCAGCCATGCCCTGTGGATAGTACCTGGCCAACTCCCGAACATCGAGCTGTTTCCTCTTTCCCAGTACCCGCCTAGGTTGCTTTCAACCTCCTGTAATCACAAACAGTTCTGCAATGAAAACTGTAAATATTTGTGCTGATGATGGTCCTTGGATTTTAAGGTTTGGCTTAGGATTTTTAAAATGTTTATCCAGTTATTTTAGAGACAGAGACAGAGACAGAAACTGACAGGCCCATGAACAGGCAGATAGAAAGAGCGCCTCGGAGCCAGCGCTGTGGCATAGCAGGTAAAGGTGCCGCCTGCAGTGCCGGCAGCCCACATGGGTGAAGGTTCTAGTCCTGGCTGTTCCTCTTCCGATCCAGCTCCCTGCTATGGCCTGGGAAAGCAGTAGAAGATGGCCCAAGTCCCTGGGCCCCTGCACCCTTGTGGGAGACTCAGAAGAAGTTCCTGGCTCCTGAATCGAATCAGTGCAGCTCTGGCCATTGTGACCAATTGGGGAGTGAACCAGCAGATGGAAGACCTCTCTCTCTCTCTCTCTCTCTCTCTCTCTCTCTCTCTCTCTCTCATCTTTCTGTATATCTCTGACCCTTAAATAAATAAGTAAATCTTTGAAGAAAGATTAGAAAAAAGAAAGAACTCCTATGTGCTGGCTCACTACCCAAACATCCACAATAGCTAAGCCTGGGTCAGGCCAAAGCTAGGAACCCAATTCAAGTTTTCCATGTGGGTGGCACTGACACAGTACCCGAGCCATCACCTACTGCCTCCCTGGTGCACATATGCAGGAAGCCGGAAGTGGGGGAGTGGCTAGGACTCAGACTCGGTCACTCTAAGGTGAACCATGGGCATCTTAATGATAGCCCAAAAGCTCGCCCCTGAAGTGGAAGAACTGGAGAATCCAAAAATCACTCCTGAGGGGTGGCGCTGTGGCGCAGAGGGTTAAAGCTCTGGTCTGCAGTGCCGGCTTCTTGTATGAGTGCTCCAGCCATTGCGGTCATCTGGAGAGTGAACCAATGGATGGAAGACCTCTCTCTCTCTCTCTCTCTCTCTCTCTCTCTCTCTCCCCCTCTCTCTGTAACTCTTTCACATAATAAAGTAAGTCTTTTAAAAAATTCTCCTGGTGCCTGGGTTAGAAGTATCACTATTATTAAAGTGTCTACACTACCCAAAGTGAGTTAGATTCAGTGTAATCCTTATCAAGATGCCAATGGCACATTGAGATTGGCATTGAACCACAAGTGACTGCAGCATACTTCTGTGAGGCTCCTTGGGTGAGACAGGGGAAGGGCTCGGTCCACAGAGGGCCCAGAGGGTGACAAAGGATCAGAAGAGCTGCCGCCCAGTGCCAAGCTCTTGGTCACAGGGCCACTGCTCTTGCCTCCCCAGCACTCACCAGGAGATCCAAGGTTGGGGAGGGATGAATGGTCTGTGGCCTCTGAGAGGTGCAGGATGGGCTCCAAAGAGGTTCAGGGTGTGTGGCAGGACATGAGGGTGGGGCTCCTGGAGAGAGGGGGAGGACAGAACCTTCTACAGGCACGGGGTGTCTGGGTGGCCCCACGGGCAGGATCATGGACAAAGTGTCTACCATGAAGGAAGTACTGATCAATAAACCTTAGGAGCATTCTTGTCCAGCATGGGTGGGGAGAGGGTCAGACTGGGCCCCATATGGAGGGGGTGGAGTGGGAGGGGGGTCTTCTACAGTGCAGGAGTGTGGGCGCTGGGCTTCCCCATGTCAGTGTCGTGGGACGTACCAACTGCCACGAGTTGCAGCCTTGACCAGTGCAGTCTAGAGATGCCCTGGCAGGACTTGGGGGCCAGCAACATGGAGGAAATCAGACAGGGGGAGAAAGCTTCTGGCCTGGGGCCCGTGGGATCAGGCTGAATTGTGGTCACTGCAGTGGAGCTGACTTGAAGCAGTGAGCCACACAGCATCATGGGTGGCCATGGAGCAAAAAGGGGGTGACCAGTGCTCTAGATACCAGCAGGGTAGGATGAGGGAGCAGGTTCATTTCCGTGGCCAGAATGGGGTTGCTGAAGACACAGGTGGGAGCAAGGCCTCATATCCAGTCCACCTGGCACTCCACAGCGGGAGACTGAAGCTCACAGAGAGGCAGCTGTCCATTCAAGGTGACGGCCATGAGGAAGGGGCTTTACAGAAGGAGGGGAGGAGTCCTCCCCAGGATCCAGCAACCACGGAGACCTGAGAAACCCATGACCTTCTCCTGCCAATCTGCCCCCTCCCACACTCAAAGGAACAGCTGGGCTGTGGACCACCCCATGGGAGTCTCTGACCCTCAGCCAGGATTTCCTGAAACAAGGGACTTGTGGGTCCCTCAGAGCCACCTCCTACCTCTGGCCCCTGAGCAGAGTCAGCCATGACCAGGGTGGGCAGAATCATCCAGCCATAGCTGCTCCCCAGCCTGGGGATGGGGTTCCAGCAGGGCTGCTGGAGTCCTGCCAGGGTCTGCACACTCCATACCTCCTCCCTGGGTCTCAGGATCATGGCAAGTCTCCTGTCCAGAGAGCGCTGACTCAGGGGCTGAGGAAATCTGGAACCTTCTAGGGAGTCCGGGGCAGATGGCGGAAGTGAGGGCCCGCAAGGTGCACCGAGGCATTCCCCCAGGATGGACAGAGAGGAGGAGCGGCCTTCAGAGGGAAGACACCAGCCAGGGAATCAGGGCTTCTGAGAGCAGGTGGCATCACTGTCCACACCGCCCGGAGGTGCAGGTGCAGGGGACTCTTGGGGCCAAGGATGCACCTGGCCCAGGATCACCAACACAGGGGCCTCCCCAGAGCCAAACCCCTAACAATGGTGATCAGCCACACTCTGGAATGCAGCTTGCAATTGAACCCCAGATACCGGAGCCTCCTGGGACCTCCCAGGCACATGCGTGTGACCGGCTGAGGGGGGTCAGAGGAAGGAGGCTGCTGAAGCGTGGTGAGGCAGAGACTGTGGGATACACTTGCCCCTGAGGAACGAGAGAAGAGATGGGCAGGACACCTGCGCCCCAGCACACCTGTAGGAGCACACTCTCGGCACAGGAACCTTCTCTGGCCTACTTCTGTGAGCTGCACCCCACCAGGTCACCATTGCCCACTCCTGAGTGCTCAGGTCTCGAGCCCTGCCAGTCAGGCCCAGACCTGGGCACCAGGGGCTCCAGGCCTCTGCCTAGGATCATTTCCAAACAAAAAGGTCTTAAAGCTGTATTGGAAGCAATGACTGGAATGCAAACAATGCTGAGCAGTAGAGAAAAGCCTTAGGCAGGGTCACAGTGGTGCTGGGTCTAATTGCCAGTGTCTGTGCAAGGCCCTGGGTGCTGAGGGACCCTGGGGGTCTCCTTCCCTGGGTGGGATCCTTCTCTGCCCAAGGACTCCTGGGCACCCGTTTTCAGGCCTAGCTGGGGTGAGCAGGGCCAGTGCATGGCACCCATAGCAGCCCACCATGCCCCACCCCCAGCAGCTCAGTGCAGACAGCAGGGGTCAGCAGTGCAGAGGTCCTGCTGCTGTCTCCCTAGGGCGTCACTCAAGAGCCTTGGTGCCCTCTCCCAGGTTCAGGGGAAGAGGAACAGGGTTCCGGAATGTGTAGCAAAGAAGGGAGAGACACATGGGGGCAAGCCAGGGATGCAGGAGCCAAGGCCACCCAGATCCAGGCGAGAGAACTAATGTGACTCAGGCCCTCCCACCATGACTATTCCTATTGTGCTGATCTGTCCCAGAGGTCACAGCACTCACGGCTGCTGCTCTCCCTTCCCTGACCCAGTGCCCACTGGGCGCCAGGGTCACAAACTGGAGCCAACACATTTCCATGTAACCATTTAATACAGGATCAGCACCACCTGAGGGTGGCGGGGGAGGGGCAGGGAGGACAGTACAGTGGCTCCCGGCACTGCTGCTGTCTTGCAGTAACGGGGTGTCCTGGCCCCAGGAAGAGCCTGGGGGATGGGGGCTCAACCAAGTGTATAGGATGCCGTGAGGACACACGGAAGGCTGCTGCCCAGCCTGGGCAGGACACGTGGTGGGCTCAGCCTCTCTTCTAGGAGGCACCCATCATCCAGGTGCCCCATGGAGCAGGAGGCAAGGAGGCCTCAGGCCAGGGAGGGCATGCGGGCCTGGTCTCCCAGCCCAGGGCTGGCTCTGGCCAGCTCCAGCCCGTGACTGTCCCCAGAGTGCATGGGGCTGCCATGCCAGTAGGGGGGAGTCTTCAGCCATGGCCCCCAGGCTGGGACAGCCTGCATGGGCCCTGGTTCCGAGAGCTCCGAGGCCTGTGGAGGAGCCCACATCCACAGGCCTTCCCGGCTGCCAGTGTCAGAGGAGTCGTCCTCCCTGTGCCCTGGCCCGCTCAGGTTAGGGAGACTGGCACACTGGCACAGGCCTCCCCTCCCCCACGAGCTCTCTGGAGTCTCGGAAGGGTGGTAACACATGGAGATTCTGCGCCCCCACAGCAAAGCCCAGGCCGAGGGGCTCTGGGCTGCCTTCGCAGCTCTCCTCTCCTCCATGCCTTCCCTCTCGGCGATGCAGAGGCCAAAGCTTTCTGGAGGATGGATCACCACTGCACGGTCAGCGGGACCCTGGTCTGCTCCCGCACTGCCACTGTGTCCTGAATGGCGACCTTGGACTTCGGAGCAGTGGGGGCAGGAACGAGCTTCTGGAGGACGCGTGCCTGCCCCAGAGGCCTGCTACACCGTTCGATGGCCTTGGCTGGAAGAAGAAGAGATGCGGTTTGCTTCTCTACAGCTCCCGTCTGGCCGGTAGGGTGCCTGCCTGACCTCACCCTAGGGTCCCCATCACCCCGAGTGACGCTGAGGACTCTTCCGGGCTGCTGGCCCCAGAGGGGAGGGTGTGTGCAGCCTGGGCCAGGGGAGCCCTGGGACAGCTCCGGCTCCTCCTGCACAGCCCCACAGGGTGGATGTCTCTGACCTCCTCGCCTCACTCTCTCATCTCTGGGGACCGAGGCACCAACTCAGGGCCCCGTCACTACCCCACCTGACCTCCTGGGCCCTATCAGTGCATTGGCTGAGTTACCCGCATCTGAGTCCCTCCTGAATTGTAGGAAGGGAACTGAGCCTACGATGATGGGGGTGAGAGCTGGGGCTGTGGGGCAGACATGGGGTCTGGTTCAGGCCCTCGGGGACAGGAAATGCGGTTTCTAAAGAGGTGGCAGGGGTTCCCTGTGTCCTCTGCCCCTGAGCCACTGTCCCTTTCCCAGTGAGACATGGCTGTCACCACTTCTGTCCCACAAGCTCCCAGGGGAGGCAGTACCTGGAAGCACAGTGGGGCCACCCCAGTGGCTGAACAGCCTGCACCTGGGCCCCCACTGCCAGCCTCTAGAACTGGGACAAACCCATCTCTGCTCTGCATGGGGACCCAGGCGCTCAGGTCCTTGATGGCAGCAGCAGCAGGGGATGAGCACGGGGACCCCTCCCCACCAGAGCCCAGAGGCCAGTGCTGCTCCGGGTCCTGCTGACTTGTGTTGGCCCGAGGCTAGGACTGCAGAGCCCACACTCAGCTGCACTTGGGTTCTGCCTTGAGGGCCCCCAGCACCTGCCTCTGCACCCACCCTGCTCACAGGAGTGGACTCGGCCCCCACAACTGGGCTCAGGGCACCAGGGCCTTCCAGGGGTCCTCAGATGGCTGAAGGGGATCCAGTGCTGGCTGGCTTTGGCCTTCACTGTGCAGGGTCTCCCACAGCCCCACCTCCCTCTAGCCCTGCCCACATGCAGGTGGGAGCCCCGCCCACCCCTGTCCTAGGAGGGTCCTGTGTGCAGACAGCTGTGGTCATCGTGCCAGGAGCCTGTGTGGGGTCAGTAGGGGAGAGGCCCCTGGGCAGGCAAGGCCGCTTCTCATCTTGCTGGAGTGGGGGCCCAGCTGTGCTCCAGGCTCCTGGGGGCACTGAGCCAGGGTACCTGCTCCAGACCTGGGCAGGGTAGCTCAAGGTGGGGCCTCGAATCCACTCCAGACTGGAGGTCAGCTGATTCACACACAGAGCTACACACAGAGCCCTAGGACAGCTCCACAGCCCAGCCCCAGAGACATGGAGGGAGAGCCATCACTCCACCCACACCCCGCAGGAGGGTTCAGGGAAGCTGCCCGAGGCCCTGCCAGGCCATGCTGTCAGAGCTTCTGAAAGCAGAACTGCTGAGCCAGGGGAGGACAAGGAGGATAAGGAAGAGGTGAGGCCTGGGCGGGGCTGCCACTCCCACTACTGACTCCCCCAAGGGAGCATGGGATGGGGCCGTGTGCTGGACTCACCTTCAGGAGGCAGGAGGCACTGGAGCTTCCCCAGCTCACGCATGGAGGCCCGCAGCTGCCTGATGACCACATCCTCGCTCAGTGACCAGGCCTGCTTCAGTGTCACCTGCAGGAACTCCCGGATGTGGTCCTTGGACATCTTCATCAGGTGCTATAGACAGGGGGCTGGCATCAGGCTGGGGGGAGCCCTAGGGATGGCGCAGCCACCATGGCTGCTCCAACCCTTGTTCCTGCTCCAACCACTGACCCTGGCCCTGTCCCCCACTTGCTGGCCCTGAGGCTCAGCCTCAGCTTGGACCACCCTCAGCAGGACAGGGCCTGCCTGGTCTTCACAGCAGGCTCCCTCCTGTGTCTGCTGGGGCTGGGGAAGCTCAGAGTCACAGGCCACCAGGAAAAGAGAGACAGGCACCGGGGCAGGAGCTTCCCTGGGCAAGGGGTCCCCGGGGCACTTACCGCATCCAGGAAGCCCTGGTTGTACCAGTGCGTGGTGTAGTCCTCAAGGTACACTTCCTCCTTCTCCTAAGAAGAAGCAGAGGGGGATCAGGGCCCAGGGCCCAGGCCTGACTCCCTCTAACCTGAGCCCTGTGGCAGTGCCCCTGGGTGCAGGAATCCCAGCAGCAGGTGCATCCCCTCTCCTAGCCATGCAGGTTCCTGAAGGGACACAGGTCCCTCAGTCCACTCTGCCCTGGGGACAGCGTCTTCCTTCAATCTACGCAAACTCTGGGGGACCAAGTGCTGGAAAACAAACCAACACCCAAGCTGCCGCGGACCCCAATAACCAAGGAAAGCCTTGGTGAGGACGTGGCCTCCCCTCGCCCAGGAAGCAGTCAGGACCCCTCTCTGTCCTCCCCTCCATGAGCACAGAGCCCCCGAGAGGAGAAAGGAGATGCTTTACTTACCAGGTGTTTCTCCAGGGAGGGGAGCACGCGATGCATGATAGCTCCCAGGTGGTGCTGGAATTGCTCCAGTTTTGGGGTGTTCGGTTTGTAGAAAAGTGAGTAGTATCGGCCACACCCCCACGTTAGAGCCTCCTCCTAGGAAGGCTGGAGAGCCCAAGGCCGGGGTGGGGTGTTTCTGAGCACTGAGGGTCAGGGGAGGCTCAAACAGGGGCAGGTGGGAACGAACATGGCCAGGGCAGAGCATCTGCTTGGGAGGTGGGTGCAGGCGGGTGATTGTGTGCAGCCCAGGCCAGGCTGCCCCCTATATCCAACTGGGGTGAGTGCTGTCAAACTGGGTGTCTCCTGACCATTCCAAGACTCAGGAGCGAGGGGGGAGTGACCCTACAGGGGATGCTGCCTTCTGCAAGTTCCCTGGGTGTGGCTCTGTGCTTGAGAGTCTGCATAGACCTGTGTGAGGCAGAAGAGCCAGAAACAACCTGAGTCACTGGACAAGGACAGGACCCCTTGTTCTGAAGGTTTCCACACACAGGATGGCCATGGCCAAGCTGCAGGGCCTTTGGATGGTGGTGAAATAAGGGGGGTGGCTCAGTCTAGGAGGCCTCTGCTAGCCCTGGCTTCTATGGAGCCTCCCTTCCCCCTACCCGGGACACTGTCCAGCACAGTCAGGAGCCAGTGAGGGCTGTGCACAGACTTGCATGCACTGGGCCCCACACGCCATCCACCTACCATGCATTGCATGCTTGTTGTTTTCCATGAGCTGGACCAGGGCCCAGAAAGAGTCCTCCTCGGGCATATACAAGAGCAGGAGCGCCACAACATGGCTCAGGCCCTGGCTGTAGCCCACCTCCTGCAAGATCCCAGAATAACTTTAGGAGACCTCCCCTGGCAAGAATGATATCCTGGGATGGCCCACCTCTCAGGGAGACCAGGGTTACCCACTGAAGGGTCTAGGAAGATTGGGGAGGGAGCCCCTGTGCCTGAATCCTGGCATTTGGTGTCAGCAGCCTAAGAATTGGAGCCCATGGAAGTTCTCCAAGTTCCTGGAGGGAATCCTGCAGGGCCTGAGCTTAGGCAGCAGAGGGGGGAGACCTGAGGTATGGGCACCTGTTACCCCCAAGCTGTCAGGATGGGCCAGGTTGCTGTGGGAATCCAGACCCATGCCCATGGAAGCTTCTGGACCCCTGAGCTCTGTGGGTGACCTGGTGGCCCTTTCTCACATGAGGAAGAAGTAAGCCAGGAAGTGCTACCAGGACCAGAACAGGAGGTGTGCCTCTGTCCCGGGTGCAGGCCTGGGCTTCCTGAGTGCCAGGCCCCCTGGGAACCAGGGCACCAGGCAGGGTTGGCCAGTGGCAGGTCAGGGAGATGGGGACTCCAGGCCTTGCTGGGTCACCCATGGAGCCCTGCACCTGCTCCACACATGGGAAAGGTCTGAGTGGGTGGTTGTGGCAGTGGCGCTGTGTGGAGTGGGATTCAGGCCCATGGGTCCAACCACACATCTGGTGGGTGTAATGGCATCAGTGGGGCCCAGACTCCACTTTGATGAGCAAAGTCATGCACCTGATCTGCCCTGCCTTTGCCCCCCACCCCACTGTGTGGAATGCTAGTCCTGGGAGGGGCGTCCCAATGCGGCCAAGCTCCCTGGGGTCTGGAGGCCAGCCCAGGAGAAGGCTGCCTTTCTCTTCCCAGAACTTAGGATTGGGTCCAAGGAGGCCTGGAGCCTGGCCTCTACCCCTCTGTCCTAGAGCTGTGGATGAGAGAGGCCCCCTCAACCCAGGCTAAGATCTCTGTGACCAAGGATGCCCTGCATGGACTGCCGGGATAGCACCTGTGATACGATCCCAGAATACTCACAGGATTATAAACAGAATATGCCATGAGCACTTGGAATAAGGCGCGTTGGCTGCAAGAGAGTGGACAGAGGCAAGGCTGTGTGTCCTGTGCTGCCGAGGCCCTCAGTGTGGCTCTGCCTAACAGAGCCTGACAGCCACACCAGGGCCCGTGACACTCTGCTCATGAGCAGTGATGTCGTCAGGGCACCTGCATGTGGTCCGCCATGTGGGTGAGCGCTGCCTGCAGGGACACACACACCTCCCAGGGTGCAGTCACATGCAGTTTCGTTTCCCCAGGTGGGTGTTCATTGCACAGGTGAGCGTCCCACTGTGGGAGGTGTAGTCCTGTGGGTCTAAGCCATGGAGAGTCAGCCTCCTATGCACGTTCAGCCTGGTAGGGAGCAGCTCCTGTGGCCTATGTGTTTCCCATGAGCCTCTGTGGCCAAACACCCCACCTCCCCCAGCCTGTGGCCACCACTGCCCTGTTGTGTGTCCCAGGGTTCGGCCTCTTGCAGTGGATCACAGCACGTGTAGCCTTTGAGGGACGCTTCCTCTCTTAGCAGGATGCACCTGAGATGCATCTAGGTGAGCTCAGGGCTGAGCTTCATCCTGCTTCTCACTGAATCCCGTTCTAGGATTCAGCTGTGACACGGGTTGCTTATCTGTTTCCCCACTGAGCATCGTGCAGGCTGTGACTGTGAACACAACCCTGAATCTTGCGTGAGGGTTTTCTGTGCACTCTGCTGTTCTAGTGGTTGTGTACATGTGCGTGTATGCTGGGGGTTCGTGTGGAAGGTGTGTGTCTCTCATTGTGAGAAATGGCCCTGGGTGCTGCCGGGGGCCTGGGCCACCGTGCTCTGTTCCTGCAATGAACCAGAGTGGCCCTCGCCTCACGTTCTGCCCAGCACCCGGCGTCCTCGGTGGTCTAAGTTCCCCTATTCTCACAGCTGTGCGCTGCTGCCCCGTTGTGGTTTAGGTGATAAGTGTGTGTTCATTGTTGAGTAGGAGAATTGTGTGTCCCGTCATGCAGGGGCCCTCCTGAGCCTGTGTCCCTGGGGTGCTAGGAGGCTGCCCACTGCTTCCTTCTTACTGAGTTGAGGGCTCCTTGAATGTTCTGGAAACAATACCTTAATTAGGTAGATCACTAATATTGTCTCCCCTTGGGTTTCTTTTCATTTCATTCTCTCCACAGTGTCTTTGGGGAAGTTTATATAATATAAAAAAGTTTATATTATATATAAAAGGCAATTTTGTTTTCTGTGCTAAGTGAACTGTTTTAGGTTTGCACCCAAGTCTTCCCTAGGGACCCCATGTGCCCCAGGACCCTTGCTCCTCCCACCCACAGGTCCTCCCCAGCCCAGAGGCCTCACTTCATTCCGTAACGTTCCCGGAACATCAGGTGGTTTCTGAAAGTCCATGTGATGGTGGAGTCGATGTGATGGAAGTGAGTGGCGCCCAGTTGGCCTGCTCTTTCATCTCCTGCAGGGCAGGGACAAGGAGGAGGGGCCAGCCTCAGGACCAGCAAAGCCCCAATGCCACACAAGGACCTCAAGTCCACATCAGCTCTTCTGGCTGACAGGGAGAGTTCCCTGCAGGGAGCACATTCCTTTCTGGGTCCCACATTGAGGGAGGGTCATGGGCTCCCTACTTGCCTCTGTCCACATCACCCCCATGGCCAGCATCCCTGCTGAGGGGGCCACTGGGACCCCGATGGTCAGCATCAGACAGGGGCTCTGAAAGGTCCCTGTGCACTACCCCTGCCTGCCCTCAGCTCTCAGCACAGACGCGGTCTGAC
Organism: Lepus europaeus; assembly: GCF_033115175.1. Lineage (NCBI taxonomy): Eukaryota > Metazoa > Chordata > Mammalia > Lagomorpha > Leporidae > Lepus > Lepus europaeus. The sequence goes on along the minus strand of NC_084843.1, from coordinate 79,246,087 downwards.
CCCAGCCAGGCTTCAGATCCTCCTCACAGGCATCTCAGGCCCTGCCCTCCAGGAGTCAGCCACAGCCTGACCACTGCTCCATGGCGCCCCCTGCTGGAGGGGCCCATCTCCATCTAGACATTGGAAGCCACCCTTGGCTTGGAGCCGAGCCTGGGCAATGACTGTCTCTAGGCCCAGCTCCCAGGGCCAGCCCCAAACTGCAGACTTGGGGGAGGCAGGGTGGGCCACACAGCTGGGCCCTGCTCCCTGATGGCAGCCGGGGACATGAGAGCCAGCTGCAGCTGACAGCCCTCTGCTCACACCAGCCCTCGCTCCCTCCTTTCCTGGAAGCATTGAGAGCTGTCTGACCATTGGACCAGCCACTCCAGGCAAGGGCAATGCCAGGGGCTGCAAGTCCATGTGAAGGCGGGGCCAGCTGTGGGCAGACCCTGTTAGCACAGAGCCTGTGGGGCTCCCGACCTCACACCATTGTGATCTCATACTGGGAGACCCCCGCCCATCATGGGCCCAGCAATTCCTCTGTTCTGGCCTTAGGCCCGGTGAGCTCAGCAGAGAGCAGGTTAAAGCCTCTGGTACAAAACACACATGTGCAGTCCCAGCTGGGTCTGGGAAGACGTGGAGGAGGCACTGACTAGGATTTAGGGAGAGGGAGGCAGGATGGGGAGGAGGCTCCCGAGGGCTCAGTGAGGGACGGTCCTCCACGGAGACTCAGGCTCCAGACCAGGCCCCAGCAGGCCGGACCCCTTGGGCTGAGTGCAGAGCCGTACCGCATATTTGCCCGGATTCTGGGCCTTCTTCTTGTCCACCTCCAGCATCACGGCCCACACCTTCCCATGCACCTGGGCAGGGATGCCTTTGTGTATTCTGCGCTGAAACTACAGGAGAGAGGAGGCTCTGATGAGTGGTGAACGTGGCCACTCGGGGAGGGAATGCAGGGTGAGACAGCAGGAGTGAGAAGCCAGGGGCTCCGTGTGTATTGGCAGAGGGAGGATCTGCCCAGATGGGGGCTTTATGACGCACAGTGACTGGGGGCCAAGGGCTCAGGGGCACCGGCTCTGCCCTGCACTGACTGCCCCCTACAGGGCTCCTGGAACCACACCTGCCCTGCATCTGGGATTGTCTTCAGCAGTGACTTCAGATTTTCTACCAGGACAGTGTCCTGTGTTTATTGGGACGGGGTGCAGATGACCTGTGTCCCTAGGGGCTGGACAGTTGCCCCTGGGCATCTGAGAGGCAGGCGGTGCCTGGCTCGGGAATGGGCACTGCTCAAACCCCAACTCAGCTCTCAGTGTCCCCGAGGGGCCCTCAGCTCCACGGTACCTTCTCGCTGCCACGGTATTTGCTGTGGTTCTTTATCATCTTGATCCATTTCTGGATGCTGCGCACCTGTTTACACTGGAAAACGGGATAGGATGGCATGAGCCCAGCTTCAGGCTCTGAGAGTGGCTCTCAGATGCAGCTCAGGAGCTCTGTGTGCGCTCAAAGGAAGGAGCCAGAAAAGGCACAGGCCGTGAGCCCCGGGTATTTTGTCTGGGGGAGTGTCAGTGGCCTGGCCTCTGACCCGAGCTGCCCTGTTGTAAAGGCAGAGCCCCTGAGCTCCAGCCAGGTCACTCCCAAGCATGCCAATAAGTCAGGGCGGCCAACAGGCAGATGCCCCTGAGCTGCAGCTCAGTTCTGGGACAGGTGAGTGGGTTAAGATGTCAGCAGGTGCTGTGTAAATACAGCATCGTGGGACCTTATGGCGCTCCCACTAACCACTGCCGAGCCCCATGTGCCCCCTCCACCCAGCTCTGCTTCCAGATGTCTGGCCTATGGCCAAGGACTTGTCCTTACCTTTGCCCCTAGGGTACTGTCCTTGGGCAGCTTCTGCTCACTGGAAAGCAAGGGAGGTGGAGAGGTGAGGACAGGACCACAACCGGCACCTCTACCTCCCTAGTGGGCCAGGGAAGGACCAGCTTCATCCTCTCATCCCAGGGGACTGAGATGGGAAGGGAGGGGCTGGTGACCGTGAGCACAAGGAGCCCAGGACTTTGCAGGGGCCCTTGCTGCCAGTGGGGGGCTCCAGGCCTGTCAGAGGTCCACTGTCCTGGGCGTGTGGCCGCCCCCGCCCCCCGTTTGGGGGGTTGCTGTTCTGAGCAGGGCCAAGCTGCCCAGGGGTTAGCAGCAGTGTCCCCACATCAGCTCTCCCCAAGAAGTCACCCTGGAACTGACCGAGTCTGGGTGACCTGCTTGAGAGATGCTCAGTGCTGTGAGTGTGCACCTGGGGCTGAGGCACCTGGGACCACCACACCCCCACAATGCCCCCTGACAACTCTCCTCCCCTGTGCACTGGCCGCCTTAGGTGCTGGCTCCACACCTACCCCTCCTCTGCCAGCCCGCACCCTGGCCATCTCTCCACCACTCTGCTCCTTCCTTTCTGCAGGTTCTGGCACAACATGGAGCCAGTACCCCCTATCTCCAAGCTAAGGTGGGCTGCTGAGTCACGCCACAGACAGCCCGAGATGGCTCCATCCCTCTAGGTCACCAGAGCCCACCCTCCAGCCATGGGGCCTCTCTCGCTGACATCTGTGGGAATAGCCTCCAAGTCTGCCTCCTGCTCGCAGGCCTCATCCTTCCAGCACAGACCCGGGGGTAGGGCTCTCAGCTGCACCCTCCCCGCGGTCGGTACTATGGGAGCCCGCAGGCAGGTTCAGAGCCACAGAGGCCACACCCCTGGCCATCCCTCAGACTAGGTCTTAGGAAGCCTTGAGCTTGGGCCCTGAGACCCAGGCACCTGTTGGACAACTGCCCAGCTGCTAGGCTGGTGCCCCAACCCTGTGGACACAGCTCTGGAGTGACGATGGCCAGGCTGTGTTGCCTGGGAGCATGGGGACCCTCAAGCCACCCCCTCTACTTAACAGAAACAGAGGCCTCAGAGTTAGAGTGCCCAGTGGTTGCCCCATGTCCAGCTCTGTCTCTGCCTGCAGTCCTGAGTCACAGGGTCACTCGGCTCTGGCCAAATGCTGACCAGTGCCTGCCTGTGACCACAGCTGGGCTCAAGGTGGGGGCCTGGGGACAGGTGTGGCACCTCATGTTGGGGTTTCTGACCCCAGTCCCTGCCCTGGGGTGGGGTGGGGTGCGGAGGACTCACTGCAGGAACTCAAGCCTGTCTGGTATGAGGCAGCTGCCCTCATCGTCCTCTTCTTCAGGCTCTAACAGTGCCGCTCCTCGGCGTCCCTGCAGCCAAGAGGAGACCCGGATGAGAAGTCACTGAGGAAGCTGAGCTGCCGGCCCTGCACTCTGTCCCCAGGGAGGCGGGGTCTGGCTCTCACAGGCACAGTCTTTGAGGCAGGGCCTACCTCCTCCCCCAGCACCCAGGCCCATACCTGCTCATAGTTCATTATGATGGCTGCTCGCTCCTGGGCCCTTCCGGACCTCAGGGCATTCATATCCAATCTATAAAACACACACACACATGTGAGCCAGCACAGGGGAGCCCAGGGGAACTGCTGCCCTGGGGGACAGCCACACAGCCAGGCAAGTGGGCACCTGGTGGTCAGGTCCCAGGAGGATGACTCATCCAGAGCACAGGGACTAGGGACGGATGGGGAAGGACAGCCCCTCCCCTGCTCACCTCACCTGCCCTCAGGTAGGACGCTCCTCCCCCAGCCTGCCATCCACGTGTCTTCCAGGGAGCCCAAGTCTAAGGGTCTCCCTGGCCCACTCCCAGCCCCCGCAACTCTGGGGCTCTCAGAGGCGACCTCTCTGCCCCACCTGATACCAGCTGATCTGACACCTAGTCTTGAACCCGTGTCTGACACAGACTCACACCAAGGCCCACTCGCCATTGGTGCCCAGCAGAGTGGGAGGAATGAGACAACTGTATACACGCTCTGCACACAGGGGCCCACTGAGAGCTCAGCCACATCACTCATGGAACCTGGCATGGAAGACCAGTGCCACCCACCTGGGCGCGACCTTCCCCACGTCACAGGTCATGCAGAGAGCCAGTCCCACTCACCTCCATCTTGAATCCATTGGATTCTGTCAAATGTGCCTCCTGCCTGCGCTACCAACACCTGGTCAGTTGGGCAGTAGATGCACTACTGGCCACTGGTCACCTCCCAGCCCAGAGTGCACATCCTCAGTGACTGTGACATCACTTGGGCTCAAACCTAAAGCATAATTCCTCTACAACTGAAAAAAATGGATCCATGGCCTTCTATTTATACTGAACAGTTTGCTTCCCCAAAGACACTTTGGTGGGAATGAAGTGAAAAGTAACACAAGGGGAGACAGTATTTGCAGAATACATAAAATTAGCAAGTTCAAAAATCTCAATAACAAGAAAGCAAATGAGGGTTCCTTGCCCTGACATGGGCCAAGGCTCAGGAGGGCCCCTGCATGATGGCGCACACAATTCTACTCAACACCTGAACACACACTTAGCACCTAAACCACAACAGGGCACCAGCACACAGCTGTGAGAATAGGGGAACTTAGACCACCGAGGACGCCGGGTGCTGGGCAGAACGTGAGGCGAGGGCCACTCTGGTTCATTGCCAGGAACAGAGCACGGTGGCCCAGGCCCCCGGCAGCACCCAGGGCCATTTCTCACAATGAGAGACACACACCTTCCACACGAACCCCCAGCATACACGCTCATGTACACAAGCACTAGAACAGCTGAGTGCACAGAAAACCCTCACGCAAGATTCAGGGTTGTGTTCACAGTCACTGGACGCGGGAGTAGCCTGCACGATGCTCAGTGGGGAAACAGATAAGCAACCCGTGTCACAGCTGAATCCTAGAACGGGATTCAGTGAGAGGCAGGACGAGGCTCAGCCCTGGGCTCACCTGGAGGCATCTCAGGTGCATCCTGCTAAGAGAGGAAGCATCCCTCAAAGGCTACACGTGCTGTGATCCACTCACAGGACGTCTGCAAGAGGCCGAACTCCGGACACACAACAGGGCAGTGGTGGCCACAGGCTGGGAGAGGTGAGGAGTTTCGCCACGGAGGCTCATGGGAAACACATGGGCCACAGGAGCTGCTCCTTACCAGGCTGAACGTGCATGGGAGGCTGACTCTCCACAGCTTAGACCCACGGGACTACACCTCCCAAGTGGGACGCTCACCTGTGCAATGAACACCCACTTGGTGAAACGAAACTGCATGTGACTGCACCCTGCGAGGTGTGTGTGTCCCTGCAGGCAGCGCTCACCCACACAGTGGACCACAGGCAGGTACCCTGACGACGTCACTGCTCATGAGCAGAGTGTCACAGGCCCTGTGTGTGGCTGTCAGGCTCTGTTAGGCAGAGCCACACTGAGGGCCTCGGCAGCACAGGACGCACAGCCTCTGTCCTCTCTTCCAGACAACGCTCCTTATTTGAGGTGCTCCTCGCATACTCCATGTACAACCCCGTGAGTATTCTGGGATACCGTTCCAAGGTCATATCCAGAGCTGTCCATGCAGGGCGCCCCTGGACACAGAGACCCTAGCCTGGGTTGAGGGGGCATCTCTAATCCACAAGGCAGACAGAGGGGTAGAGTTCAGGCTCATGGCCTCCTTGGCCCCAACCTCAATTCTGGGGGCACAACGGAAGCCTTCTCCTGGGCTGGGCTCTGTTCTGGCCCAGGCAGGCCTTACTAAGGTGCTTCTTCCTCACGTCTGCAGTGGGGCCCAGCAGGGCACCTGTGCAGCAGAGAGCTCCAGAGGCCGTCACGGGTGTGCAGTCTGCACTCCCACAACAGTCTTCCCCTCTCTGACATCTGGGGTGGGGCTCATACCTCTTCTTAACCCTGTGCAGCCTGAACTCAGACCCTGCAGGATTCTCTCCAGGAACGCTGAGAGCCGGCGTGTGCTCCAGTCCCTGAGATCCTGACACCCAAGGGGCAGCAGTGGGGCCTGGGGGTAACGCTCAGCCCTCCCAGGAGAGGTCACCCTTGCCACGTGAGATCATCCCAGCCGGGGAGGTCCCTCTGATGTGTTTTGTGCTCCTATAGGACTTGGGCTACAGCCAGGGCCTAAGCCACGTGGCGGCCCTGCTGCTGATGTGGCTGAGTGAAGAGGATGCTTTCTGGGCCCTGGTCCAGCTCATGGAGGACAGCCAGCACGCGATGCATGGTGGGTGATGGGTGTGGTGCGCGTGGTCCGTGCAAGTGCAGGGATGGACATGCAGACAAGTGGCTGGGATATTGTCCCTCGCTGGCTGCTGCGTGCATAGGGCAGCCTCCCTCAGGATGGTTCCTTAGAAGCCAGGGCCGGCAGAGGGCCCAATACCGAGCCATACTCCTCACTTCCCATCACCAAAAGGTCCTGTGCCTTGTCTTTGACACATGACCCTTAGGTCCCTATTGGCCTTACTGCTTCACATGTTACCCAGACTCCCACCCACTGAGCCATTACCCTTGCAGAAGGAGCATCCATTCTAGGCTGACCCCGCCTCACCCCGAGTGTCCAGATGGCCCTGAGGCACCCAGTGTGAGTGCAGCCAGCCCAGCGGTCACCTTAGGCAGCCTGCCCTGGGCTGTCAGCTGTACCACCCTTCCCCTGATGCTCCCCTGCCCGTTAGAGCCCCCCTGACCCTCTGTGCTCAGAAAGACCCCACCCCAAGCCTTTGGCTCTCCAGCCTTCCTGGGAAGACACTCTGAAGTGAGGGCTGGGGGGTTGCTATTACTCAGATTTCTATACACCAGACTCCCCAAAAGTGGAGCGATTCCAGCACCACCTGGGAGCTATCATGCATCGCGTGCTTCCCTCCCTGGAGAAACACCTGGTAAGTAAAGCATCTCCTTTCTCCTCTCGGGGGCTCTGTGCTCATGGAGGGGAGGACAGAGAGGGGTCCTGACTGCTTCCTGGGCGAGGGGAGGCCACGTCCTCACCAAGGCTTTCCTTGGTTATTGGGGTCCGCGGCAGCTTGGGTGTTGTTTTCCAGCACTAGTCCCCCAGAGTTTGCGTAGATTGAAGGGAGACGCTGCCCCCAGGGCAGAGTGGACTGAGGGACCTGTGTCCCTTCAGGAACCTGCATGGCTAGGAGAGGGGATGCACCTGCTGCTGGGCTTCCTGCACCCAGGGGCTCTGCCACAGGGCTCAGGTTAGAGGGAGTCAGGCCTGTGCCCTGGGCCCTGAGCCCCCTCTGCCTCTTCTTAGGAGAAGGAGGGTGTGTGCCTGGAGGACTACACCGCGCACTGGTACAACCAGGGCTTCCTGGATGTGGTAAGTGCCCCGGGGACCCCTTGCCCAGGGAAGCTCCTGCCCCAGTGCCTGGCTCTCTTATCCTGGAAGCCTGCGACTCTGAGCAGGGCTGAGCTCCCCCAGCCCCAGCAGACACAGGAGGGAGCCTGCTGTGCAGACCAGGCAGGCCCTGTCCTGCTGAGGGTGGTCCACGCTGAGGCTGAGCCTCAGGGCTAGCAAGGATGGCACAGGTCCCACCAGGACCCATCCTGAGAACCTGGCAAAGGCCAGAGCCCTACAGTGAGAGGCAGAAGATCCATAGAGCTTGGGTGGCACAGGCTGGTGGCAGCACAGCCCAAGGGCTGACCCATCCCCCAGGTCCCTGGGGTGTCTGGCATCTCCAGTGTGGCTTCCAAAGTGTACAGAGCAGTCTGGGTGGCCCCAGGGTCCTGGATAGGCCTTGGTGCTCTTTCTCTCTGGGCTTCTAGGACACAGCTAGGACGCCCTATGACACTGCACAGCCACCCACTGTGGGCCCTGCTGAGGCCCTGGTGGGCAGGGTCCTCCAATGCCTCTGTCCCCCAGGTGCCGTTCCCCTTCAGCCATCTCAGGACATCTAAATTCCTTGAGGGTGTGCACGTACGCACCACCATGGCATACACCGTCCTCAAGGTCCATTGAAGTAAGTTCTCAGGGCCCACAGAGGCCATGGTGCTGGGGAGGGAGGAGTTGGGGAGTCTCATGCTTGGCACGGGTGAGCAGAACCTGGGGGAGGGACGAGTTTTCTGAGTTCTTGCCTGGCTTAAGGGGCACTCAGAATCCCGTTTCATCCCCAACCCAAAAACTCAAAGTCCACAGGGAGAAGTGGCCAAGGTCATTGCCCAGGAAAAGTGGCCCCTGGTCAGTCCCCTTAGTGCTTGACACTCATGGGTGTCCAAGGTGGTCTGCAGCCCATGTCTGGTGCAGGGATAGGAGCTGAGCAGCCATGGTGGCTGCGCCATCCCTAGGGCTTCTCCCAGCCTGATGCCACCCCCATGTCTAGAGCGCCTGCTCAAGATGTCCAGGGACCACATCCGGGAGTTCCTGCAGGTGACCCTGAAGCAGGCCTGGTCACTGAGCGAGGATGCGGTCATCAGGCAGCTGCGGGTCTCCATGCGTGAGCTGGGGAAGCTCCAGTGCCTCCTGCCTCCCGAAGGTGAGTCCAGCACACGGCCCCCTCCCATGCTCCCTTGGGGGAGTCAGTAGTGGGAGTGGCAGCCCTGCCCAGGGCCTCACCTCTTCCTCATCTTCCTTGTCCACCCTGGGCTCAGCAGCTCTGCTTTCTGATGCTCTGACAGCATGGCCTGGTGGGGCCTCGGGCAGCTTCCCTGAATCCTCCTGCGGGGTGGTCCAGCAGGCACTGGATCCCCTTCAGCCATCTCAGGACCCCGGGAAGGCCCAGGTGCCCTCAGCCCAGTAATGGGGCCAAGTCCACTCCTGTAAGCATGGCTGGGTGCAGAGGCAGGCGCTGCAGGCCCCCACGGCAGAACCCAAGTGCAGCTGAGTGTGGGCTCTGCAGTCCTAGCCTCGGGCCAACACAAGTCAGCGGGACCCGGAGCAGCACTGGCCTCTGGGCTCTGGTGGGCAGGGGTCCCCGTGCTCGTCCCCTGTTGCTGCTGCCATCAAGGACCTGAGCGCCTGGGGCCCCATGCAGAGCAGAGATGGGTTTGTCCCAGCTCTAGAGGCTGGCAGTGCAGGCAAAGGTGCAGGCTGTTCAGGCACTGGGGTGGCCCCACTGTGCTTCCAGGTGCTGCCTCCCCTGGGAGCTTGTGGGACAGAAGTGGTGACAGCCCAGTCTCACAGGGAAAGGGACAGTGGCTCAGGGGCAGAGGACAAAGGGAACCCCTGCCACCTCTTTAGAAACCGCATTCCCTGTCCCTGAGGGCCTGAACCAGACCCCATGTCTGCCTCACAGCCCCAGCTCTCACCCCTATCATCTTAGGCTCAGTTCCTTTCCTACAATTTAGGAGAGACTCAGATGTGGGTAACTCAGCCAATGCACTGATAGGGCCCAGGAGGTCAGGTGGGGTAGTGACGGGGTCCTGAGTTGGTGCCTCGGTCCCCAGAGATGAGAGAGTGAGGAGGGGCACTCAAGGAGTGTCCAGCCGGTGGGGCCTTGCAGGAAGAACCAGAGGTGTCCCCGGCACTCCCATGGCCCAGGCTGCATGCACCATTCCTTCTGTGGCCAGCAGGCTGGAGGTGTCCTGAGCGTCACACCGAGCGATGGGGACCCTAAGGGTCAGGTCAGGGCAGGCACCCTGCAGGCCAGATAGCAGCCGTGCAGAAGCAAAACCCATCTGTTCTTCCAGCAAAACCAACGGAAGATGGCAGCCCGGCCCTGCAGGTGCCGCCTGGCTCTCAGGAGCGCGCTCCCCCGCCAGTGTCCCTCAAGCGCAAGAGCATCGCTGAGGTGAGCAAAGGCTGCCACCCCGCTGCTGCAGCTCCCCAGGAGCCAGCGGGGGCTTCAGCGTCTGTCCCCGAGACCAGTCCTCTCGGATCTGCCGTCCAGCCCGACTCCAAGCAAGACACCAAGGAGGAGAAGGGCAGTCATGGCGAGAGCAGCATCCAGCCCCGCGGCCAGGGCTCCTCCGCGGGTGCCTCATGGTCAGGGGGCGCCGCCCACCTCTCGGGCCCCCAGTGCTCCTGGCTGGACGAGCCAGGCCCCCTCCGGTGCTGGACTTCCCTGACCAAACTCAACGTGACCTTCAACGACGACTCTGACTCTGACAACGAGGAGAACTCCAGCTGCCTGGAGGAGCAGGAAGAGGAGGAAGAGGAGGAGGAAGAGCTGGCTGCTGAGTGCCCTGCGTCTCCCTGGCCAAAGCTGCTGCGGGACCTGAGATTCGTCCTGCCGGAGACAATTTTTGAAGACGAGGAGGGAGGCCGTGAAGAGGGCGCCTCCCCGGAGCCCTCGTCCCCAGCCCTGTCTGTGAAGTCCTCAAGAGTCTCTGCGTGGCCCGGGCCTCTCGGCCCCACAGAGCCTGCAGAGCAGGGGAGACCTGTCCCGATGGGGGGGCCTCCCAAATCTCAGCCTGCATGTCAGAGGCGCTGATTTCTGGCCCCTGGAACTGGGCGGCCAGCAGGGTCTCAGGGCCCCTCCCCCACCTGCCTCGGAGCCCCTGGAACCCGGGCCCATGCAGGCTGTGCCAGCCCTGGGAGCAGGGCTGAAGACACCCTCCCTGCATGGGAGCCCCATGCACTCTGGGGACAGTCATGGGCTGGAGCCTGCAGGAGCCAGCCCTGGGCTGGTAGACCAGGCCCGCGTGCCCTCCCTGGCTCAAGGCCTCCTTGCTGCCCACTCCATGGAGCAGCTGGATGTGTGTGGGCACCTGGAGGAGAAGAAGAGCACAGCAGGTGTCCAGCTCAGACGGGCCAGAAGCCTAACTTGCCTAAGCACACCAGCCTCCCCGATGGACAAGGCTCCTCTCTGGAGCTCCTCTCCCCCTCCCTGAGGCCTCAGCCTAGCTCAGCTCGGCCAGCAACTAGCTTCTCTATTCCCGGCGTCCCCCCTGATTGACAAGGCTCCTCTCTGGAGCTCCTCTCCCCCTCCCTGAGCGGCCTCACCCTAGCTCAACTCGGCCAGTATCTAGCTTCTCTATGCCCAGCGGCCTCCCCAATTGACAAGGCTCCTCTCTGGAGCTCCTCTCCCCTCTCTAAGCAGCCTCACCCTAGCTCATCTCGGGCAAGGAGCCAATCCACTGCCACAGTTGGTATGGGCTCCCCAGAGTAGGGAGATGACATAGGACACACACCCAGGCACCTGCAGGCTGCCACATACCCCTCCCACCTTCGTGAGGGAACCCGGGAACTTCTGCCCCCTTGTTGATTGTATATTAAATTATTTGTTTCAGAATGTGTTCAGTCTGATTTTGTGATCCCTAGAGCTGAGCGGCCACAAAGGGTCCCTGAGTCCCTTGCAAGAGGCTGGAGGTGCCACAGCTTCCAGCTACAGTCAGAGACCTGGCTCAGGGTGCTCCATCAGTTCCTGAGATTGACCTGTGCCCAGTGTGGACCAGGGGAGGACTGGAGGAGCAGCAATGGCTGGGGACATGTGGCCTTTGGGATAGTTCAGGAGTGTGGGCCCAGCCAAGGGACCAGGCCCATGATCACCTCTGTGCACTTGTCGGAGGCCACCCGACAAACCACATGGAAACACGCAGCACTCAGTCAATTCATCACCACGTTTATTGCCTCATCGCGTTCCAGGCCAAAGTAGGGGGCCCGGTGAGAGGGACTGAAGGCAGTCTCCCTGAAGAAACTCTTCAGCCTCCAGCCCCAAGCACACAGAAAGACAAGGTTATATACCCCAGACCCCATACAGATAACATTCATTGTGTGCAATCATGCATAGCACAGGAACAGAGCAAGTTTACAAAGTAGCAATGGTCAGGGTACAAGCTCTGCAGATAGAGCAAAGAACATCATAAACCTTCATCAGAAGTCACATCCTGCCTGCAGGAATATGGGACGAAAAGTCTTGGAAACAGGATTAGATAAGGGACAGCCTCAGCCTGCTGCATCTCATGTCAGGCCAGGGCCACTGGCCCCGACATGCACTGTTCTGGGTGTGTGGGCACCACACACCGGCTCTTCTTCCTTCTTTCTTTGCCTTCCATCCTCCCCTGCCCCATCTCACAATCCAGCATCTCAAGGCCTGAGCCCGCGAGAGGACCCCAGGGCGCTTCTGATCACAGACCAGGATGCCAGCGGGTGGAGGCAGCCCAGAATGTCCAGGTGGTCCTGGTGGCACACCTGGCTGTCCAGATGCCCACATGCCCTCTAGCAGCTCAGGCCTCCTGGGCTGCTGTCACAGTGGGTTCAGCTTCTCTAGGTCATGCTGTCACCTAGGGATCATTAGCATGGTGAATATGTCCCCTGATGTTGGGAGAAGAGACTCCTGGCTCAGAGGCTCCTGGCCTGGAGGCTCCACAGGGAAGGAGTCTGGAACCCTGCCTTGGGCAGAGATAGCATCCCAGTTCTCCAAGGGTCCCAGACACTTGTAGCCTCTTCCTCAACCCACAAGACCTCCAAGGGAGACTAGGCCCTGTTCATCAGAAGCTACCTGGGTCATGCCAATGGGGCTTGCATAGGCTGTACCCATTTTCCCCTGGGTCTGGAAGGCCCAGGATTCTCTAGGTGTTGAGTCTGGTTTGGAGTTGACCACTCTGTACTCTCTTCTTGAATGAGCCATGGCTGTGTCAGTGGCAGGACCCCAAGGGCTCAGAATCGCTGGTCCCCACAGGGTGCTTTTTGCAGAATCACACTGAGGCCAGAAGCTGATGAGATAGAGGGTGACAAGTGGCTACTGTGCTGATGACTCATCTCTCCAGGCTGGGGAGCCACAGCCATGGGCCAGTCATGAGCCTGCTCCTGTTCTCCAGTGCTCAAGGCTGGTCCGCTTGTTCCTGGGAACCATAAGGCCATATTTTGGAGTCTTCAGCTGCTTCTTCTGCTCCTTATCTGGCGGCAGATGTGAGCCCGATGATGGGCTTGCAGGCAAGGTTGCTACAGGGCAGGCAAAGTGGATGGGAAAGGCCCCTGTCCAGGTCAAGCCTGTGCTGTGCTCCCTGCTCTGCCCTGGCTTCCTGGGTGGACCGCAGTGTACTCGGAGATGTGCAGGCAGTCCACCTGTCCAGGCGCATGCCCTAAACAGTGTTACTAATGGGAACGCACACCTAGAGACTTTCCTGCTGCCTATGGCCTCGAACCATCCTCCCCTGGCCAGCCATGTGCAGGGTGACCTGCAGGCATGTGTCTCCATTGAAAGCCACCTGCCTTTGGGGACAGTCCTTTGCCCTCTCCTGGAATGGAGATTTCACAAATCTGGTGCCCTTTCTTAAGAAGATTTTCTCCAATGTATCACCTTGCTTTCCTGTCAAAGGTCTCATAACTGTATTCGAGAAGGTCTCTTCTGGGGTTACCATTCTGACTCTCACTGGTCCCACATTGCCATGATTGGCTGTCTCATAAGTTAGGGCAGCTGTGACACGTCAGTCCCCCAGTGTGTTCATCTTCAATTATGGGCGGTGGGATCTTTGGGGTATCTTCATCCCCACACACATTTTAAAATCAGTTTGGTAATTGTAAAACATCTGGATAGGATTTTTTAAAGATTTATTTATTTCAAAGAGTTACACAAAAAAGGAGAGGCAGAGAAAGAGAGAGAGAGAGGTCTTCCATCTGCTGGTTTACTCCCCAATTGGCCACAATAGCTGGAACTGTGCTGTTCCGAAGCCAGGAGCCCCGACCTTCATCCGATTCTCCTATACAGATGGTAGGGGCCCACGCACTTGGGCCATCTTCTACTGCTTTCCCAGGCCATAGTAGAGACCTAGATTGGAAGAGGAGCAGCCGGGACTCGAAGCAGCGTCTATATGGAATGCCAGCACATGCTACGCCACAGCACTGGCCGTGTTGATAGGATTTTGATTAAGACTGTGTTGGTCTATCAAGTGAAGAAATACAGATATCTGGGCTAGATTGAGTCTTCCAATCCATGACCACAGAATGTGTCTCCAAATGTTTAGTTCTCCCTTAGGACATTTTTAGGAGCTTTGTGGTGATCCTCATAGAGATTTTGCAGGTTTTGTTGGAAGTATACCTACATGATTCTTTTGTTTTGCTACAGAACCTTTTTTTAAAAAAATTTCCATGCATAGTTTTCTCATTAGATTCATTTTCCAAGAGCCCTCATATGTTAGTGTAGTTGTTTTCTTACGTGCTGCTCTACACATCTCTAGTTCTGACTTGGTCCTGCTCATGCACTTGCTCATCTTTTTCTCAACACACACACACACACACACTCCTTCTTTCCTTCCTCTATATTCACCATGGTGCCTCCTGCATCATAAGTAAAACAAAACAAAAAACCCACAAAAGTCAAAAACACACCCTTCTGCCTCCTGAGCAGACTAACACATCTGTTTCAATACACACGATGCCAAGGAAGATTACAGAAGAAGTTTTCCAGGTGTGCTAAAGAATGAATCTTCTGTCTCCTACAGATGCTGAGCCCAGATGCTCAACAAGCAAGAAGTGGGGTAATGTTTTAAAGAAAAGGAGAGATAGAGAGAGACCTTCCATTCACTGGTTCATTCCCCTAGTGGCTGCAACGGCCAGAGCTGGGCCAATCCGAAGCCAAGAGCCTGGAGCTTCTTCTAGTCTCCTATGTGGGTGCAGGGGCCCACTGACTTGGGCCATCTTCTGCTGCCTTCCCAGGTACATTAGCAGGCAGCTGGATCAGAAGTGGAGCAGCTGGTATACAAACTGGCTCCCACATGGGATGCTGGCACCACAGGTTGCAGCTTAACCCTGTGCACCACAGTTCCAGCCTGGGCAATTAGTTGTTTTAAGCCATGACCACCAAAGGAGACTGTTGGCCAATCCCACTTAGATTAATAGGAAACAAGAAATGTTCACAAAGTGTCCCTAGTGGCTACCACACTAGGTGTGTGACCCTGGGAAACTGAATGTTACCTGTCTGGGTTTATAAAATGGGATGATAAACAGATTAATTGCAGGACCTTTATGAGAGTGAAATGGAAAAAGGCACCCATCCCCTCTTATTTTCTTAAGATTTATCTATATTTGAGAGGCAGAGTTACAAAGAGGCAGAAGCAGACAGAGAGACAGAGCGAGAGAGAGGTCTTCCATCTGCTGGTTCACTCCCCAGATGGCTTCAATGGCTGGAGCTGTGCCAGTCCAAAGCCAGGATCCAGGAGCAGCTTCCTGATCTCCCACACGGGTACAGGGGCCCAAGCACTTGGGCCATCTTTCTACTGCTTTCCCAGGCCATAGCAGAGAGCTGGATCGGAAATGGAGCAGCCAGCACTCGAACTGGTACCTATATGGGATGCCCGCACTGCAGGCAGCACTGACCCCAGCACCCATCCCGTGTACAGGTAGTGCTAGATGTTATGATTTTTGTTTCTGAACTTAAAAGAATGCTGAGTTTACAGTTACAGGAAAAACAGAATCAACATTTTTCACAATTTACATTGCAGACCTGCTGCTCTTTTGACAATGTGGTAATATTTCCAAGTGCAGGAATGTTGGCCCCCCTGGGTTTGTATGGGCATTAGGTTGAGGTGGTGAGGAGGGTTTTCCATTTCCCTAAGACAGCACAAGTGAGCCATGGGCCACGTTTAACCTGTGTCGAGCAATCTGAATTGTGCTTTACTCTTCCACAAAATGAAATGTGAATGCTTGAAAGATCATTTACATGTGGCCTACTAGTTATTTAAGAAAACAACCATTAAACATGTTGAGTTAATTAACAGTGTGCACAAGATTAACAATGCTTTTTCAACACTAGACATTAATGGAGTAGATGCCAAATAAATGCAATCCTGCACTTGAATTAGAATGTCTTTGTTAATTATATTCATTTAAAAATTTAAAACAGTAATCGCATTCGTTTGAATAAAATGAGGGATTTTAAAAGTGGAAATAACCAAGGGGGTCTTGGCCATAGGGACAGGCTGTAATGGATTAACCTTATTTTCCATCCCCAACAGAGGCCAGAGTAATTAAGGACAAGAAATGACCCGCTACACTCAGGGCTGTCCACAACAGACTCATCCAACCCTCCGTGAGCATAACTTGTTTTCAGGCTAACTCGCCTGCTGGCATCCAACAGAATGGAATCGTTCTGCAGCTGTGACTCATGTGCCTGTCCCTGGATCCCAGTCCCGCATTGATCCCACGATACAACACACACTCTAAATGAGACATGCGGACACGTCACATAAGCCCTCTCCGGGCAGCCCTAGGCTATCTGGGCTCAGGTCACAGAACCCATACCCACGGCAACATTTCACCATCTCAGGACGGTTCCAAGATCATCGGAGTCTTTTTCCATGGATGGTGACCCAAACACCATGGCAAATGGGGCATCTGAGGTCATACAGACATCTCTGCAGTGTCTACTGAGCCATGGGCATAGGAAAAAACAGCCCCACTAAAAGCAGCCCAGTCCAGGGTAAACTTGGACAGATCAGTTCCAACACTTGGGAGCTGAGTGGTCTTGGGCAAGATTACATGCCTCAATGTTTCTAAACTTGTAAAATGGGAATAATACGCTATTACCTACTTCATGGACATATGTTGAGGGTTGAAAGGAGATAATCCCTTGAATGTTAATTCCTTGCATTCATTCGGAGTGTGTTTCAGCCCTCAGAATGCAGACAGCTGCAGTGGGTTCATTTAATGTGGAAGGGAGCAAGGAAGGAAAGAAAGGAAGACAGGGGGACATTTCAATGCTTTGGTTGACTGTTCCATGGATTTTCACCCAACAGCAAAAGAGGCTCTCACTGAAGACAAGAAGTCAAAGGGAAGCAAACAGTGCTAGTTGCCACTGAAATCTGGGTTTGGCTCCCAGAGCGTTAGCACGGAAAGGGGGCTGTGGCCGGGAGGGGAATTGGCGTTGATCACCTATATCAAACATTTTAAAATCAGTTTGGTAACTGTAAAACATCTTGATAGGATTTTTTTTAAAGATTTATTTCAAAGAGTTACACTGAGAAGGAGAGGCAGAGAGAGAGAGAGAGAGAAAGAGAGAGAGAGAGAGAGAGAGAGAGAGAGAGAGGTGTCTTCCATCTGCTGGTTCACTCCCCAGTTGGCCACAACAGCTGGAACTGTGCTGATCCGAAGCCAGGAGCCCCGACATTCATCCAATTCTCCTATACGGATGGTAGGGGCCCAAGCACTTGGGCCATCTTCTACTGCTTTCCCAGGCCATAGTAGAGACCTAGATTGGAAGAGGAGCAGCTGGGACTTGAAGCAGCACCTATATGGAATGCCAGCACCTGCTACACCACATTGCTGGTCCTGTTGATAGGATTTTGATTAAGACTGTGTTGGTCTATCAAGTGAAGAAATACAGATATCTGGGCAAGATTGAGTCTTCCAATCCATGACCACAGAATGTGTCTCCAAATGTTTAGTTCTTCCTTGAGACTTTTTTCGGAGCTTTGTGGTGAACCTCATAGAGATTTTGCAGGTTTTGTTGGAAGTATACCTACATGATTCTTTTGTTTTGCTACAGAACCTTTTTTTAAAAATTTCCATGCATAGTTTTCTCATTAGATTCATTTTCCAAGAGCCCTCATATGTTAGTGTAGTACTTTCTTAGTGCCGCTCTACACATCTCTAGTTCTGACTTGTTACTGCACATGCACTTGCTCATCTTTTTCTCGACACACACACACACACACACAGCCTCTTTCCTTCCTCTAGATTCACCATGGTGCCTCCCTGCATCGTAAGTAAAACAAAACAAAAAAACCACAAAAGTCAAAAACACACCCTCCTGCCTCCTGAGCAGACCGATACATCTGCTTCAATACACACACCATGCCAAGGAAGATTACAGAAGAAGTTTTCCAGGTGTGCCGAAGAATGAATCTTCTGTCTCCTACAGATGCTCAACAAGCAAGAAGTGGGGTAATGTTTTTAAGAGAAGGAGAGAGACTGAGAGGGACTTTTCATCCACTGGTTCACTCCCCCAGTGGCTGCAACGGCCAGAGCTGGGCCAATCCGAAGCCAAGAGCCTTGAGCTTCTAGTCTCCCATGTGGGTGCAGGGGCCCAGGGAATTGGGCCATCTGCTGCTGCCTTCCCTGGTGCATTAACAGGGAGCTGGATCAGAAGTGGAGCAGCTGGTATACAAACCGGCTCCCACATGGGATGCTGGCGCCACAGGTTGCAGCTTAACCCTGTGCACCACAGTTCCAGCCTGGGCAATTAGTTGTTTTCAGCTATGACCACCAAAGGAGACTGCTGGCCAATCCCACTTAGATGAATAGGAAATAAGAAATGTTCACCAAGTGTCCCTAGTGGCTACCACACTAGGTGTGCGACCCAGGGAAACTGAATGTTACCTGCCTGGGTTTATAAAATGGGATGATACACAGATTAATTGCAGGAGCTTTATGAGAGTAAAATGGAAAAAAGGCACCCATCCCCCCTTATTTTTTAAAGATGTATCTATATTGGAGAGGCAGAGTTCCAAAGAGGCAGAGGCAGAGGCAGAGAGAGAGAGAGAGACAGAAGGTCTTCCATCTGCTGGTTCACTCCCCAGATGGCTTCAATGGCCGGAGCTGTGCCAGTCCAAAGCCAGGATCCAGGAGCAGCTTCCTGGTCTCCCACACGGGTACAAGGGCCCAAGGACTTGGGCCATCTTTCTACTGCTTTCCCAGGCCATAGCAGAGAGCTGGATCAGAAACGAAGCATCCAGGATATGAACTGGTACCTATATGGGATGCCTGCACTGCAGGCAGCAATGGCCCCAGCCCCCATGCCGTGTACAGGTCGTGCTAGATGTTACCATTTTTGTTTCTGAGCTTAAAAGAATGCTGAGTTTACTGTTACAGGAAAAACAGAATCAACATGTTTCACAATTTACATTGTGGACCTGCTGCTCTTTTGACAATGTGGTAATATTTCCAAGTGCAGGAATGTGGGCCTCTCTGGGTTTGTATGGGCATTAGGTTGAGGTGGTGAGGAGGGTTTTCCATTTCCCTAAGAGCACAAGTGAGCCATGGGCCGCGTTCAACCTAATGCGTCCAGCAATCTGTCCTGTGCTTTACTCTTTTACAAAATGAAATGTGAATGCTTGAAAGATCATTTACATGTGGCCTACTAGTTATTTAAGAAAACAACCATTAAGCATGTTGAGTTAATTAACAGCGTGCACACAATTAACAATGCTTTTTCAACACTAGACGTTAATGGAGTAGATGCCAAATAAATGTAATCCTGCACTTGAGTTAGAATTTCTTTGTTAATTCTATTCATTTACAAATTTAAAACAATAATCACATTCGTTTGAAAAAAGTGAGGGATTTTAAAAGCAGACATAACCAAGGGGGTCTTGGCTCTAGGGACAGACTGTAATGGATTAACCTTATTTTCCATCCCCAACAGAGGCCAGAGTAATTAAGGACAAGAAATGACCCGCTGCACTCAGGGCTGTCCACAACGGACTCATCCAACCCTTCCGTAAGCATAACTTGTTTTCAGGCTAACTCGCCTGCTGGCATCCAACAGAATGGAATCGTTCTGCAGCTGTGACTCATGTGCCTGTCCCTGGATCCCAGTCCCGCATTGATCCCACGATACAACACACACTCTAAATGAGACATGTGGACACGTCACGTGAACCCTCTCCAGGCAGCCCTAGGCTATCTGGTCTCAGGTCATAGAACCCATACCCATGGCAACATTTCACCATCTCAGGACTGTTCCAAGATCATCGGAGTCTTTTTCCATGGGTGGTGACCCAAACACCATGGCAACTGGGGCACCCGAGGTCATGTCCCTGTAATGTCTACTGAGCCATGGGCATAGGAAACGGCCCCACTAAAAGCAGCCCAGTCCAGGGTAAACTTGGACAGATCAGTTCCAACACTTGGGAGCTGAGTGGTCTTGGGCAAGATTACATGCCTCAATGTTTCTAAACTTGTAAAATGGGAATAGTATGCTATTACCTACTTCATGGAGCTATGTTGAGGGTTGAAAGGAAATAACCCTTGAATGTTAATTCCTTGCATTCATTCGGAGTGTGTTTCAGCCCTCAGAATGCAGACAGCTGCAGTGGGTTCATTTAATGTGGAAGGGAGCAAGGAAGGAAAGAAAGGAAGACAGGGGGACATTTCAATGCTTTGGTTGACTGTTCCATGGATTTTCACCCAACAGCAAAAGAGGCTCTCACTGAAGACAAGAAGTCAAAGGGAAGCAAACAGTGCTAGTTACCACTGAAATCTGGGTTTGGCTCCCAGAACGTTAGCACGGAAAGGGGGCTGTGGCCGGGAGGGGAATTGGCGTTGATCACCTATATCAAACTTGGCCTCGTGTTTGGTGTTTTACTCAGACTTTTTCTCATAGTTGGTGGCTTTCAAGGCTCTAATATGAACCCATGTCTCTGACTCCATCTCTGATACAGAGCTCCAGAGACTGACATCGAGTGGGTCTAGTCCCTGTCAAGTCTCCTTTTGCCTTTTGGATCTGTTTGCTTCCTGAGAGATGGACTCTCCATCCTGCTGGCTATCAGCCTCCTCCATGTGTATCCCTATGTCACAAGGCTCCAGGGGGAGGTTGTTTGACTGCTTGTCCTGGGTAAAAAAATCAGAAGGGACCTTGAGTAGACCCCCATGTGCCAGGGGCCCCTAGACTCTAAACAGTGCAGTCATTTCCTTTTTGCTTTATGCTTTTCTGTTCAGACTGTAGCAGCCTTTAGGGTCTCTGTCCACACTGGAAATATTTCAGGCTTCAAGCTCAAAATTAAGCATAAATCACTTCCCTGACTCTCCACAAAAGAAAACAATTTGAGCTTCTAGATCCAAAATGTTTTTTTTTTTTACAAACCCTGAATATAAAAAAAGAGAAGCAAGATTTCCAGAAATTTCATGTCTCCTGGCTTTGCTCTCCCTCTTCCCCCTGTCTGCTTAATGCCCCCTTGCCCTTTCTCATCCTCACAGCCTGGGGAGTTAACAGGAATGATTCGACATGATCCTGACAATCACCTTCTCTGACTATGAACCGCCTCCGAATGTGGTCATGGGGCTGTCCTTCTGGGGTTTCCGCTACTCTCCTCACACTGGGCATTAAGTACCTCTCAGAGCCTCTGACCCCCTAGTCCATCAAGTTCCTCCAAGCAGGCTCTCTGTCTTCATCTCTATACCCTAATGCCTTCTTAACCATGCCCGGAATAAGATCGGCTCACACAAATAAATGGCTACACACAGCTGGATTAATGAATCTGGTTTATATGCTGAGGTGCCATGGACTCCACACAGCTTCAGCCATGCAGGCAAGACACTGTTGGAGAAATCCCAGCATGGCCTCGTTAGGATGGGCACAGATGAGGCTCCTTAGTATGTCCCATCCGCACTCCAGGAAGGGAATGAGATCTGTTTTGAGCAGCCAGTTAACCTGGCTCCCATCATTTAGTTCATCTGTAGCCACGGGTACAGGGAGGAAGGTCGGCAATTAGCCCATGATTTGATCAATGTGGGAGCTCATCTTGACAATGCAGATGAAAGGAACCACCTGTTCATCAGCAGCCTTTTCTTTGGCTCTCATTACAGTTGCTGTCTAAAACTGATATTTTCCTTTTGTTCTTATTTTTTGCTCCTCAGCATGAAACCCTGCTGCGCAGCAGTACTTCTCAAACCCCCATGTGTCTAAGAATCAACCGGGGATGTTGTTAAAATGCACTTCTCATGCAGGAAGCCCATGGTAGGGCCTGGGATTTGGAGGTTGTAGCAGTTCCTGGGTCATGCGCTGTTGCTGCTGGCCCAAAGAAGACACTTGGAATAACAAGGATTGAGAGATGTAGTTCTCAGCCTCAGCTCTGCACTGGAATCATCTGGAGAGTTCTAATAAGTGCCCATTCCCAGTCCCCACCTTGGTCAATTGACATCAAAATCTGCACTAGACCAAGTGTATCTTTTTAAAGATTTATTTATTTATTGCAAAGGGTTACACAGAGAGAAGAGAGGCAGAGAGAGAGAGAGGTCTTCCATTCGATGGTTCACTCCCCAGTTGGTCACATTGGCCAGAGCTGAGCCAATCTGAAGCCAGGAGCCAGGAGCTTCTTCTGAACTCCCACATGGGTGCAGGGGTCCAAGGACTTGGGCCATCTTCCATTGCTTTCCTAAGCCATAGTAGAGAGCCGGATGGGAAGTAGAGCAGCCGGGTCACGAACCAGTGCCCATCTGGGATGCTGGCAGCACAGGTGGAGGCTTAACCTACTATGGCACAGCACGGGCCGGCAATGACCTTTTCAGATTAACTTTTTTCACTAGCCATAGTGCCCTTGAGATCTATGCACAGCCTGCCCCCTTTTTATTACTGCATAGTATTCCATGGTGTGAGTGTAGCATGGTTTAGCTATTCACCCTCCAAAGGGCATTTGGGTCCTTTCCAATATTTGGTTATCACAAATAAACTGCTTTGAACATTCCTTAGCTAGCAAGAGTGACCTTGTAGATGTGATTTCAAGGTTAAAGACCTTGGGGCCTACGTAGTGGTGGCACAGTGGGTTAAGCTGCCACCTGTGATGTCAGCATCCCATACTGGAGTGTTAGTTCTAGTCCAGGTTGTCTTGCTTCTGATCCAGCTCCCTGGCAAACTGCCTGGGAGGCGGCACGTGATAGTCCAAGATCTCAGGCCCCTTTCACCCATGCGGGAGACCTGGATGAAGTTAGAGGCTCCTGGCTTCAGCCTAACCCCTCCTAGCCCCAGCTGCTGTGGCCATGTGGGGAGTAAACCAGTGGATAGAAGATCTCTCCCTCTCTCTCTCTCTGCCACTTTGCTTATCAAACAAATAAATAAAATTTGTTTTAAAAAATAATTAAAGACCTTGGTAAGGATATTATCCTAGATAATCCATTTCTTATCACTTGACTCCTCAGAAGCAAAGGGTCTTTTCTGGGTATGGTGAGAGAGAGAGAGAGACAGACACTAGGGATAAAAGAACGTGAACTGGGACACAGCAGGTTCAGCTGTCCCTTAGGACACACACTGTTCGGCTGTCCCTTAGGATGCCACATCCCACACCAAGAGTGTTCATGATCAAGTACTTCCTTTGTTTCTGAAACAGCTTCCTGTTAATACATCTGGGAGACAGCATATGATGGCCAAAGTAATTGGGCCACTGCCATGTGAGTCCTAGATGGAGGTCCTGCCTCCTAACACCATCATGGCTGAGCCCCAGCGATTGTGGGCATTTGAGGAGAGAACCAAGGATGGAAGATCTTTCTACCCCCACCTTTCTCTGTGTGTCACTCTGCCTTAATAAAAATAAACATACAAGGATTTGGGGAGATTTCCATATCTGCTATGAAATGGTGCCCAGGATATATTATTGAGTGAAATGGCAAAGAAGCAAAAGTATTTTTAGCTTATGAGTGTTCTAAGAAGGGAGTGTTATGCAGATATGCAAGTATTTGCTTTTTTATTTAAAGTAGAAAAAATAGCTTTCAATAGATGGTGAGAAGAAACAGAAGGGCAAGGTCAAGGAGAAAATCTATAGTTCTCATGTTTGCAACTTTACTTTGGAACTCTATAAATGTTTTACAGAATTATAAAACAAAAGCAACTTTTAAACTTCTAAAATTAGAAAGATACATGAAGCCAGTGAACCTAACTCTCTGCTGAACTGGGGGTGTCACCACATGGTGGCAGCACATGCAGAGAAAGTGTTCTAATGCATGCCTACTAAACAACGCTGAATAAAACCTTTAGGATCCTACACTCTTATTTGAGCGGAAGCATCAATATGAAGCTACAGTGATTTTTAACTTTAAAACACCACTTCCTACATCTGTTTACTGCAAAAGCCTAGAAATAAAGATTGACTCAGCAGCCATGAGCACCTTCTCTTCCAGGTTGTATTCTCTAAACACTGTGTCCCTCTGAAAAGAACCACGCAGAGCAGGAATCACGGACGATGTGCTGAACAGCTCTTCCTACCTGAACGCAAAGAATGCGTCAACCCCCTGAGGGACTCCCTGAAGATGGCGGTGACACCTTGAGGAAGCTCCCCCCGCACACAAACAGCACAGGCAATAGAACGTGCCGACTCACTGGTTGACTTTGGAGGATACTGGATAACCAATTCATTATTTTGAAGCTGGCAAGTAATGAGAACTAATCAAACACTGTTCCTGCCTCTCCTATAGAAAACACATACCTGGGTAAGAGACAGCTGATGGGGGAACATTTCTTTTCTAGGACGGTCCATGCTAGTAAAGGAGAAGGGAGAGCATAATTACAAAACACCATCCTCATGGACTAACAGATCTAGGTGGTGGTCACCACCAGCATCATAAAAGGACAGTCAACTTCACTGTATGCACTGGGTGACAGAAGAGCAAACAACCGGCTTCTTGTTAAAACATCATAATTGAGTCTGATGGTGCCTGTGGATCCACAAAAACTTACAGGAAATGCAGAGCACAGAGGGCCCTGCGATCAGTAGGATCTAGGCTGGGGAAAACTCCATACAATAAATGACACGATGTCTTCAACAAGCAAAGAGCACAGGGGAAACAGGAGAAAGAGAGCATGTATAGATTAAAACAGGGGTCAACAAACCATGGTCGATGGGCCACATCCAGCCACCACAGCATTTCTGTAAATGAGGCTTCACTGGCGCATAGTCATGTCAATTCATTATCTATTATCTATAGCTGCTTCCATGGTCAAATGTCAGACTTGAGTAGTTGTGACAGAGTATCTGGCCTTCAAAGACAGAAATATTAATTATCCAGCCATTTACAGAAAATGTCTTCCAATCTATTGATTAAAACAGATTTAAGAGACTTATGAAATAACTGTAATAGATGGACTTCATTTGGATCATGACTCAAAGAATATGAAAACTAGAAATAAAGCAGTCAAAGAAAAAGGGATGTGAAAGAAATTGTTAGAAGGTTATGTAAGATGGGTGAGTATCTGATTTGACACAGCAGTTAAGACAACACTTGGGACACCCACATCCAGTACTAGAGTGCCTGGGGTCACATCCTGGCTCCACTCCCAATTCCAGCTTCCTGCTAATGCACATCCTAGAAGGCAGCAGGTAGTGGCTCTAGTATTTGGGTCTCTGCCATTCACATGGGAGACCCAGGTTGAGTTCCCAGCTCCTGCTTTGGCCTGGCTCAGTCCTGGCTGTTGCAGGCATCTTGTGTGTGAACTAGCAGAGAGGAGATCTATCTATCTCTCTGAATCAATATATTTGTCTCTGTCTCTCTGTGTCTCTGTCTCTCTTCTCTCTCAACCCTGGCTGTTGTGGGCATTTGGGGTATGAACTAGTAAACAGAAGCTACATGTCTCTCTTCCTCCTTTCCTCCCTCCCTTTCTTCCTTTAAATAAAAATTAAAACAATTCTTTTAAAAAGGGCTACTTGAGAGGGTTTGAATAGTAGGGAAGTCCAGGATGTGTTAGGAAATAAAATTGAAAAATTGAAAAGCTCTGTGTGAGGCAGCGTCTCTCTGTTTCACTGGCAAACACCGGAGCATTCCACAGAAGACACTGAGCCCAGTTTTCTCAATGTCCCCTCTGGTTGTGTGATGATTCCTGTTGATGTAGCTGAGCCAGCTGGTTTTGCTCCAAGTCAGATATCCCTCTGATACTTCCATGCTATGATCTCTTCACTTTTTGGAGAAACTCATTTTGATTCATCTTTAAGGACACTGGAGTTTGTCTTCAAATAATTGTTAGTGAAATTAGACACAGAAAGTCAGCCCTCCATTGCTGTGAGTTCCACACCCATGGACTTAAACAGTCACAGACTGAAAATACTCAAGAAAGCAACCACACCTGGGGGCAGACGTTTGGCACAGCACTGAAGACACCCACACTCCCTGTCAGAGCGAATGGGTTCAATGCCTGACTCCGGCTCCTGACTCCAGCAACCATCAATGCAGACCCTGAGAGGCAGCAGGGATGGCTCACGTGCTTGGGTTTCCACCACCCAAGTGGAGACCTGGATTGAATTCGGGGCTCCTGGACTCCGCCTAAATCTGGCCATTGTCAGCGTCGGAGAGTGGAGCAGTGGATGGGATCTCTCTGAGTCTCTCTGCCTTTCAATAATTAAGCTTTAAAAATAGTCACGACTGTACCAAACGTGTACAAAATTTTCATCTTGTTATTAGTCCCTAAATAATACAGTATACAACTATTTACATAGTATTTACACAGTACTGAGTGTTATAAGTAATCTAGACAAGATTTAAAGTATAAGAGCATGTGTGTGATTTATATGATTATCTGCCAATTTGGCTATCTTCCAGGGATCCAGGGACCAATCCCCTATGGCTATCAAGAGACAACTGTGTATACAGAAGTTTTCTGAAATCTTTCACATCTGAAAATGTCTGCTGTTTGCTATCAACAGACAACTGTATTTAGTTTGAAGTTCTTAGATTAAGAAACATTCTTGCATCAATCGTCTTTAGACACTGCTTTATGGTATTTCAGATTTTCATGCTGTAGATAGAATCAGGGTAGTCTGAGACTTGTTTCTTTGTGGGAATCTATCGTTATTTTCTGTCTAGATACTAACAGGGGTGTGTGTATGTGTGTATGTCTCACTTAGAAGTGGACCTACTGAGGCCAGTGCTGTGGTGTAACAGGTAAAACCTCTGCCTGCAGTGCTGGTATCCCATATGGCCACCAGTTCGAGTCCCGGCTGCTCCACTTCCAATCCAGCTCTTTGCTAATGCACCTGGGAAAGTGGAAGATGGCCCAAGTCCTTGGACCCCCTGCACCCATGTGGGAAACCAGGAATAAGCTTCTGACTTCAGATCAGAGCAGCTCCAGCAGTTGTAGCCATTTGGGAAGTGAACCAGGGGATTGAAGACCTCTCCCTCTGCTTCTGCCTCTCTGTAACTCTGCCTTTCAAATAAATAAATAAATCTTGAAAAAAAAACTTAATGGTACAAATATAAAGCCAGACATATAGACCAATGTAATAGGAAATACACTGACTAGAAATTGAAATAAATGAATAGAAATAGAAAGTCCATAAATATACCCTTATATAAGTATATGGTTGAGTGTTAAGACCATTCAGTGGGAAAAATAGCATTCTTTCAACAAATGGCATTGGGGATACTGCAGTCTACATGCAAAAAAATTTAACTGGATCTTCATACTTTATAGAGTAGCCACAAATCAACTGTATTAGGATTCATGCTGAATGAGTAAGATTTTAGCTACATGTGCCACAAAAACAAACAGAAATAGAAAACATTTTGGCAATTCCTTAAGAAACTAGAAATAAACCTGCCAAATGATCCAGTAGTCCTACTACTGAGTAAATATCCCAAAGATATGACATCACTGTATCAGAGAGAGCAAACCTGCACCACCACATTCACTGCAGCATTATTTACAATGGCCAAGATATGGAATCAACCAAGATGTTCATCAACAGGTGAACAGGTAGAGAAAGTGGCATATGTACACAATGGAGTATTCTTTACCCATAAGAAAGTAAGAAATCCTGTCATTTGCAGAAAAAAATGAATAGAGCTGGAGGATATTATGTTAAGTAAAATAAGCCAGATACATAAAGACAAATATTACATGTTCTTCCTCATAGCTGCAAGCTGCAAAACTCAATCTGAGCCTAGAGTTAGAGCCTGGGGTGGGGAAACAGAATGGACTAGATCAGTACTAAGTCAGAGTTAGACAAAAGGAGTAAGCTCCTGGTGTTGCACAGCACGGTGGGGTAGCTGCGGGTCACAACAACCTATCATACAGCTTCTAAGCAAATAAAGGAGAGAGGCTTCAAGACGCTAATCGTGAATTAATGACAAAGAGAGGGAAATGCCAATCACCCTGATCTGGTCAATACATACTGTATACATGTGCTGAAATGCCATACTGTGCCTCATAAATACGTACAATTATTGCTAATAAAATATTTTGATGTTTAAACTTAAATAAGTGAAAATACACTATGGCCGAAAACATACAAAGGTTTAAAAGGTAGCTCTATGTGATGATGGTGTTAATGTTTCACTATGGTAGCTCTTTTTCGATCTATATGTGTTCCAACACATCATATTGTATACCAATAATATATACATTAAAATTATTTTTAGAAAATTCATCAAAGATCTAAATATAAGAGTTAACTTTCTTTTTAAAAAAATGTTCAGAAGAAAACACAAGGAGAAAGCTTCATTACTTAGGATTTGGCAATGATTTCTTGGATCTGATACCCACCAAAAGCACATGCAAACAAAAGAAAAATAAACTAGTTGGATTTCATCAAAACTAAAAGCTTTTAGGAATCATATGACATTATCAACAATGTGAAAGACAAAACAGAATAATCGAAATAGCTGAAAATCTTATGCTCTGTGATCGATATCCAGAATGTACAAAGAACTATGCCTCAATAGTTTAAAAATGAAAAGCCCAGTTTAAAAACTGGCAAAATATTTGAACAGATGTTTCTTCAAATAAGATATACAGGCAGTATAAACACCTAAATTCACTAATCAACACCCTACTCATTACAGAAAAACTAATCAAACCACTTCAACCCATTTGGATGGCTATTATAAAAGCAAGCAAACAAACAAAACAGAAAGTAACGAGTGGTCGGTGGGATGTGGAGAAATTTGAAATCTCTGCATTTCCAGTGGGAATGTAAAACATTGAATGAAACAGGACACCCTCAAAAAATTAAACACAGAATTGCCAGACAACCCATTAATTCCAGTTCTGGACAAACACAGGGCTGAAACAAGCATGTGCCCATTGATGTTAGTCACAGCATTACTCACAACAACCAAAAGGTGGCAGCATCCTAAGAGCCTACAACAGATGGAGACCCATGTGGTATACATGTGGAAATCTGGTCCAGCCTTAAAAAGTGTCTCTCCCTCTTTGTAACTCTGTCTTAAAGAAAAAAAAAATGTACAACCATGTGAATATACACTTAACAGTTTTTAAAAATTACAGTTCAGTCATGCTAAGATGGGAATCAGTGCTGTAGCACAGTGGGTTAAGCTGCTGTCTGCTGCACCAGCATCCCATATGGGTGCTGGTTCGAGTCCTGGCTGCTCCACTTCCAACTCAGCTCCCCACTGTGGCCTGGGAAAGCTGCGGAAGATGGCCTGAGTGCTTGGGCCGCTACACCCATGGGGGAAACCTGGAAGAAGCTCCTGGCTTCAGATCAGCCCAGCTCCAGCCTTTCACTGGGGAGCGAACCAGTGGATAGAAGATGGATTCTCTCTCTAACTCTACCTTTCAAATAATTACAAATAAATCTTAAAATTGCTAGGATGGCAAATTTTATGTTTACCATAATAAAAAACAAAAATACTTCTTAAAAAGAGTGAAAATCTGACATACGTGGCAACAACGCTGAATCTTGAAGACATTATGCTAAATGAGTAAGTCAGACACAAAAGAACAACTATTGTAATGGTTCCGCTTAGATGAGGTACCTGGATTACTCCAGTTCATAAAGACAAACTAGAATGCACTTTGCCAGGGGCTGAAAGGGAGTGGGGCATGGCAGTTATTGTTAACAGGGCCAGGCCTTCTGTTGGAGAACATGAAAACGCTTCAGAAATGGATGGTGGCAATGGTTGCTTAACACTGTGAATGTAGTTAATGCCACTGAATTATGTGCTTGAAAATGGTTACAACGGTAAACTTTATGCTGCACAAAGTCTACCACAAAAAAAGAAAAAAGAAAAATCAATGCCAACGTTAACTAACTCAGAGATTTAACAGAAGCTGAAAGCAGAGGCCAGAAGGTGACAGAGCGCTCCCGTCAAAGCTGGCAGCAGCTGGAACTGAGCGAGGCTGCCAGATGTGGGTGTGCATCAGGACTCCCTCAGCATCCTGGGCTCACTACAGCCCCACCTCTCCCACCCCCACACTTCATTCAGCTGACCTCCCACCTAGACCCTGGAGCTATTTGAGTCAGTGGCTCCTGATAGAAAAATGCAAGGTTGAGGCAGTCCTGTCAGGCTCTTGGACCACCTGGAGTCAGCCTCCTCGCAGGGACTGCCGGTGAACGCTGATATGTTTTCAGCTTTGGCCAACCCAGGATAAGAGTGAGGAGGCAGACAGCAGAGGCAGGATAAATGGTATTCCCGGCTGTTTTCACGTGGTCACATCCTGAGGCTGAACTTGGGTAGGAGCTTTTCAAAAACAGTTTGCTTTGCTTTGTGGTTGGTGGAAATTCCCATCAGATAGTGCCTGCTTTTAGAAGCTGCTGTCTTGGTCGGCGCCGCGGCTCATTGGCTAATCCTCCACCTGTAGCACCAGCACCCCGGGTTCTACTCCCAGTCGGGGCACCGGATTCTGTCCCGGTTGCTCCTCTTCCAGGCCAGCTCTCTGCTGTGGCCTGGGAAGGCAGTGGAGGATGGGCCAAGTGCTTGGGCCCTGCACCCGCCTGGGAGACCAGGAGGAAGCACCTAACTCTGCTTGTCAAAAAAAAAAAAAAAAAAAAAAAAAAAAAAAAAGAAGAAGAAGAAGAAGCTGTCTTTGCGTGTGTGTGTGTGTGTGTGTAGCTCTGAATTTTTCTGATTTTTCCTTGCAAATTTTAGCCCATTTTTCCCAACAACTGAGAGCATCTGGATCCTATTTTTGCCACCCAAATGCCTTCTATATGGCCTAGTTGTATGTCATAAGTGATATCAATAAGTAGTCCTTTTAGCTCTTTACTGAATTTTGTGAGAGGGTCTTGAGCAGGACAGGAGGGAGTATTACATACGAGCAGCTTCTCAGAGGCCTCTCTCCACATGGACATGTTATTAATAGACAGCCTTTGCTAGCAGAGGTCACCAGTTACAATGCCACTAATTTCTGTCTGAGCCCACCTCTATTTCTCCATATTGTCAAGAAGGACCATCTCAAATGGTCCCATTTGTCTATTATGCTTCTCCTCTTCACCAGTCCTTTCAAAGACAGAGCTTCAAAAATAAAAGTAGGACTGGCTTTGTGGCATAGCAGGTTAAGTTACCACCTGCAACACCAGCATCCTGTATCGGATCACTGGTTGGGGCCCTGCATTGCTTCTCATCCAGCTCTGCTAATGGGCCTGGGAAGGCAGTGGGAGATGGCCCAAGTAGCTGGGCCTCAGCCACCCATGTGGAAACAAGGATACAGGTCCAGGTTCCTGTTATGTGCCTGGCCCAGCCCAGCTCTTGCGGTCATTTGTGGAGTGAATCAATGGATGGAAGATCCCTTTCTCCATCTCTCCGTGTCAATCTGCCTTTCAAATAAATAAAATAAATCTTAAAATATGTAATAACTCATGGCACTCCTTCCATGCCCAGGGCATTGTGGGTAAGCCTGGAGAGGGTCAGCAGCTGTTTGTGGCTTTGGCTGACAGACTTTAGGGCAGTGTATAAAGTCTGACTCCAGAGTTAAGGGAAGCAAGACAGTGAGTCCCACCAGGAAAGGCAGATTGTATCCTTTCACCTGTGTTTTAGAGGCTAGAAGTGTGCCCTGGTAGTAACAAGGAAAATCTTTTGTGAGTTGAACATCTTTTTCAAACATCATAACAATCAGCAACTTGAAATCTGCAAGGAAGTATGAAGGATGCATGGAGCCACAACATCACAGCTGTCTCAAGCTGGGTTCTTGATTTGTAAAACAATAGCATCCCAGGGCCCTTACCAAAAATACTGGCCTAACTGTAGTCCAGGGAGCTGGACCACAGTTCCACCATGCTGGCCTCTTTGCCACTCACTCCGTTGCCTGGCAGCCCTGATGCTTCCACACACCTGGCGGCTGTGCAAGTGACCAGGACATGAGGAAACACTTTGCTCCCCATCCTGGCAGAGGTGAACAGAGAAAGGGAGTAGATCTTGCAGGAGAGTTTCAGCTGAGACAACAGCTGACAGCCACTTCTACAGGTGTCAGAGACCCACAGCACTGGTGCTGTTCCCAGACCAGGGAGGCTGAAAGTGCCTACTCAGATTAGGACACTGATGGGATGGCCAACTGGAGCAGTCACTAGAGAGCAGTCACAGTCCTGCAAGGGAGTGTATTGGCAGAGAGATGCCTGGGCCCATTGGCTGGGCTTATGGCTGCCACAGGCCATACAGGTTCATCTAGAGTGAAACAGTAGCGAGGAAGTGCTCTCTGGTCCCCACAAGGGGAAATGGTAGAAGCAAGTACATGACTCGTATCTGTTTGTGCATGTGTGTGTGTGTGTGTATTCAAGCTGGACAAAGTGTGGATCAGGACTGAGAGTACACTACTGGCTACTTAGATCAGGCCAGTTCAGGCAGAAATAGATGACACACCCAAATTAGAATAGTTCAAAGACAGCTTAACAAAAAGACCACTGACAAGGGGGTGAGTAGGATACCAGGGGCCCACAGAAGGAAGTCCGGTACCTTGAGTAAAGCAGAGAGGCATCACCTTCCTCAAAGGAGCAAGGGCAAAGATCAGTTACAGCAGCCCAGAGGCAGAGAGGATGCCCTTCACAGGGTCTCTGTCAGAGCCCAGACCACTGGCCGAGGAACACAGACCCTCCTGGCAGTCCCACAGGGAGGCAGCCGGGAATACAGGCTCCTGCTAACCCCACCAGTGCTTCTCAGGGCCCCAATCAGAGGGGGACCTTCTGGCCAAGAGCAAAATGGACAACAGTAAAGAAAGGATCCTGGGAAGGAAAGGAAAGACAGCCCGGAGCTGGAGGATGACTCCTAGCCAGCAAATACAGACCCAGAGGGAAGCAGAGGAAATGAGCTTGTGCTGACAGCTTTCTCCTAAATTCTGAACACCACAAGGTGAGCCTCACAGAATTCCTGGCAATTTGTACCACACACTTTAAATATTTTATTTATGTTAATCCTCACAGACATCCTATGATACAAATATTACTTGTAGCACATTACAATGAGGAAACTAAAAGTCAGAGATGCCAACAAAGTGAGCAGTGTGAAAAACAGATCTAAATTGGATCTCTTGGATTCCATGGTCTCTCCCCTGCACCATGTTCTAAGCTGCTGGCTGGAAAAGAAGACAAAAATTCATGTCATGGCAGCCATGGCATTTTTTTTAGCATAGCGGGTTAACCTGCTGCTTGGGACGCTCTCATCCCGTATCAGGAAAAAGACTCTCTGGCTTGAGTCCTGGCTACTCTGAGCTTCCAATCCAGCTAGTGTATCTGGGAGGCAGTGGATGAAGCCCCAAATACACAGAGAGACCCAAGGAAAGTTCCTGGCTCATGGTTTCAACCTGGCCTAACCCTGACTGTTGTGGGCATTTGGGATGGAAGTATCCCTGTATCTCTCTATCTCTCCCTCTCTTTTACTTTGTCAAGTAAATAAATAAATATTTTAAAACAATGTCAAAATTGGCCATCAGGGTAAGATGTGTGGCCCCTTTTCATCAAATGGACATTAAGAAATCTGCTCAGATGCGGGGAGGCGACCTGGGGTAGGGAGGCGACCTGGGCCAGCGAGCTGGTCATCATCAGCAATTCAGCCTGGAGAAGGGCCCAGCAGGAACTTGAAGTGTAAATGGTTGGGTAGGTGGAGACTGCTGGTGCCACTCTTTGATGCGCTATCTTTAAAACAAACATTTCTAGGCTACTTTCTAGACATAAGAGAGCTTACTCTTGCATGCTGGTTTGCTTTTTATTTGAATTCACCCAGATTAATGCACATGGAAATAACTGGAATTTAGATGCTCTCACAGCCCTCAATAATTCAATACACATTTGCTGAAAGCCTCTGTGTGGCAGACACTGTGGTAGCTCCTGGAGACACAGTGGTTTAAAGATAAGGTCTTTTTTTATTTTTTGACAGGCAAAGTGGACAGTTAGAGAGAGAGAAAGAGAAAGGTCTTCCTTTGCAGTTGGTTCACCCTCCAATGGCCACCGTGGCCAGTGCGCTGCGGCCGGTGCACTGCGCTGATCTGAAGGCAGGAGCCAGGTGCTTCTCCTGGTCTCCCATGGGGTGCAGGGCCCAAGCACTTGGGCCATCCTCCACTGCACTCCCTGGCCACAGCAGAGAGCTGGCCTGGAAGAGGGGCAACTGGGACAGAATCGGGCACCCTGACCGGGACTAGAAGCTGGTGTGCCGGCGCCGCAAGGCGGAGGATTAACCAATTGAGCCATGGCGCCGGCTAAAGATAAGGTCTTAAAACAAAAATGTTGGAGCCCACCTATTAAACAAGTGAAAAAAACCAATGCAAGTATTAATATGAAAACAAATAGTATGAAATTACAGAGTGCAGCAGGAAAACAAGCAGGTTGCTGTACACAGGCAACAAGGAAAGACCACTGCAAAGAAGTCACATTCAATCTCAGATGTGAAAGATGACAGGAGCCATGCCTGGTGCCCTGACCAGAGAGCAGTGTGCGGGAAGAATGGGGTCAGGTGTGGGGAAGAGGCGTGGTCCACGTCAGGTGGTCGCAGAGGTCTTTTTTGTTCTATGAATGGAAATTTTTGAAGGATGGAAGATTGACATGATAATTTTTATTTATTTTTTTTTTTTGCAGATGGCTTTTTTATTTGCCAAATTAATTTCCTTTGGGTAAATTCCAAGGAGTGGGATGGCTGGGTTGTATGGTAGGGTTATGTTCAGGTTTCTGAGGAATCTCCAGACAGACTTCCATAGTGGCTTAACCAGTTTGCATTCCCACCAACAGTGGGTTAGTGTCCCTTTTTCCCCACATCCTCTCCAGCATCTGTTGTTGGTAGATTTCTGAATGTGAGCCATTCTCACCGGGGTGAGATGGAACCTCATTGTGGTTTTGATTTGCATTTCTCTGATTGCTAGTGATCTTGAACATTTTTTCATGTGTCTGTTGGCCATTTGGATTTCCTCTTTCGAAAAATGTCTATTGAGGTCCTTGGCCCATCTCTTAAGTGGGTTGTTTGTTTTGTTGTTGTGGATTTTCTTGATTTCTTTGTAGATTCTGGTTATCAATCCTTTATCTGTAGTATAGTTTGCGAATATTTTTTCCCATTCTGTTGGTTGCCTCTTCACTTTCCTGTTTCTTTTGAAGTACAGAAACTTCTCAATTTGATGCAATCCCAAATGTTAATTTTGGCTTTGACTGCCTGTGCTGTTGGAGTATTTTCCAGGAAGTCTTTGCCTGTGCCTATATCTTGCAGGGTTTCTCCAATGCTCTCTAATAATTTGATGGTTTCGGGTCGTAGATTTAAGTCTTTAATCCATGTTGAGTGAATTTTTGTGTAAGGTGATAGGTAGATAATTTGTATTTTTTAAAGATGACTTATGCTATTATGTCAAGAGTCAAAGGAACGAGTAACAGAAGAAGGAAGAGATGTTGTAAAGTGATTATTGTGGCCCATGTGACAAGCAATCATGACATGGCCACGGCCAAGGCCATGGGCGAAAAGGAGAGAACTGCATGCAAACCTCAAAAAGGCTGATGGGTTGGATAAGCAGTAGGGTGAATATAAAAGAGGAAAGCAAGAATTATGTCCATGTGTTTTGCTTGCACAACTACATGATTGGTGATGAGTTTTACTGAGAAGAGAAAGGGAAAAAGTTCTGAATTGCAAAAACTCCATTTTGCAAGGAGTGAGTCTGCAATTGCTTTGGGGGCATCCAACTTACTTCAATGGATAAACAAGCGTGGAGCTCAAGTGAAAGCCAGGGAAATACACTTGGGAGTTTCACGATATACTCACAAAAAGCTTGAGAGTGGATGAAATGTCAGAGAGTACAGACAGAGGAAAAAGAACAGACTAAGGAAGAAGCCCCGAGGCGCTCCAATACTTGAAGTCCAAAGACAGATGCAGAGTGAGAGTTATTAACTTATAGCCTCTCACCCACCCTCTGCTATTTGGCTTCGTGATGCTGAAGTTAGAATCCTGGAAACAAAATGTTCTCTTTCTTGGCCAGCTGTTTCCTTTCAGCTTCCGTCAGTGGGGGCTCTGGAAGGAAACTGGAAAGCTGAAGGCAAGAAAGCAGCACTCTCCTTGTACTTCCCGCTGGCAGGTGCAGCCTCAGCAGCACCAGGAGGCGCCTCACCAGGATAACCAACAGTACTCCCTAGAGACGGGCCCTGCTCTGTCAGGGGTCTCCTTGAGCTGCCAAACAGCATCCATGTTTCTCAAGACTGAGCCTGGACTGCAGGGATCCTCTCCAAGATTCCACTTCTGAACACCATCATCGTCCATGCATTCCCCATTGTTAGCTGGTATCTGAGGTTCTGTTGCTGTGTTCCCATTTTTGCTTTCTTAAATGCCTGTGTAACACCTTCCATTAAGTCCTCTCTACTGAAAAACCTGGCGTGGTTCTGTTGTCCATGTCTCATAAAGGAAGCCAGAAAAACATTCTGAGATGGTAAACAAACAGAAAACCCATATAGGTGTTGTTTAGAAGCCAAACTGAGATGTATTCCTTAATTTGCTCCACCACAGTAACTGTTTTATCATCTATACATATCTCAAAATTACACTGGATATTACATTAAATATTACATTAAATGTACCTAAGAAAATTTACCAAAGAAACAAAGAAAATGTCCCAGGAAATCAAATTAAAATTAAATTAAAAGGCAAGAAGATTGGATTTAACTAAATGTGGACTGCTGAAAGCCTGGACTCCAAATATTTCATGGATTTATTTTCTAGGAAAAGGCAAGAACATTACCCTCTGACTCATTCTAGCTGCCTTAGGAATCCCAATGACACAAAGTTTTGCATTAGCTTTGGAGCAGTTTTTTTTGTGTTTGTTTTTTGATACAGAAAAACATATTTGACTAAATCATCCATTTTAAGTATGTTACCTTCAAATATTTAAATAAGTTAGCATATGTAAGATATAAAACGTAACCATTAAATACCCAGGATCTCACTATGCCAATTAATACATAGATATTTCCCATTATTCTCTCTAATACATCCTTCTGCCCCCCACCAACAAATAACCACATCCCCACATTCTGGTATTTTTTATCATTCCTTTGCTTTTCTCTATAGCTTTAATGCATAAGCACTGGTGGAATATTTTATTTTTTAATTTATAAAAGTCCTGTTCAACATAAATTTTCCTGAACCTTTTGTCCCTTCTTCCTTTGGGATTCATTGGGGCAATACACTCATTTCTCAGTGTTGTAGTATAGTATTTCTTCATCGGGTCATCACACTATTTTCCATCTTCCTCTCAGCTGACATTTCTTGGCAGTTTTCTGAAACCGCACAGAATGCAGCTGTGCAGCAATTCGATATGTACTTTGTGGTATTAACATGTTTGGGTGTATGTTCACGTTATTGGCCACATGTGTTTACTTTCGGCAATATGGCTATTTTATCTTTGGTTCACTGTTTTACTCTACAGACTTCTTTTACCAATTCTCTTGAATTGAGAGTTCTTTGTATGTTCTGCACACTAACATCTTTCTAGTTGTCTCTATGGAAAACAATTCTTCCCAGCTTCTCTTCAAGCTTGTCATCTAGGGCTTGTTAGGGTCTCCTGAGGTTCAGGTCTCTAAATTTTACTGCAGGCAAGTTAATCAGGTTCACAGTCTGTTTTTTTATATCTTGATTAATAAATCCTTCCCTAATTCAAAGTCACAGAAATATTTTACCATTTTTACTAGAATTTTAAAATGATTTCTTTTCTAGTTAAACTGTGTAATCCACCTAGAATTAATTTTAGTGAACTGAAAAATATAACAATCTAACTTCACTTTCCACATAAAAGCAACCATCCCAACACAACAGTTTTAAGTACCTATCTAAAAGTCTGTACTGCTGGCTCCCTCATAGTTCAAGTACTTCTGTTTTGGACTCTAAGTTCTAGTCTATTGGTTTAGTTGTCTCTCTTCTAAATAATAATATAGTTTATTATTAGTTTATTAAGGTATGATATCTAATTGAGCATTGTCTATCCATTTTTTTCCTTCTTCTTGGCTCCATCCAACATTGTCCTCAACAAATTTTAGCTTCCCCTTGTCAGATTCCAAGAAAAACTGCTAGGGTTATTACTCAAATCAAACAGTCTGTGAGTCCTTTGGGGAAGAACTACCATTTTAAAAGTACTGTAGCTCTCTATGAACATGTGTTATATTTCTCCATTAATTCAAATGTTCTTTAATAATATTCCATAACATTTCATATTTTTAAGACTTAATCATGTATTTGAAAGGCAGAGTGCCGCCTTGCGGCGCCGGCACACCGGGTTCTAGTCCCGGTCGGGGCACCGATCCTGTCCCGGTTGCCCCTCTTCCAGGCCAGCTCTCTGCTGTGGCTAGGGAGTGCAGTGGAGGATGGCCCAAGTGTTTGGGCTCTGCACCCCATGGGAGACCAGGATAAGCACCTGGCTCCTGCCATCGGAACAGCGCGGTGCGCCGGCCGCAGCGCGCTACCGCGGCGGCCATTAGAGGGTGAACCAACGGCAAAGGAAGACCTTTCTCTCTGTCTCTCTCTCTCACTGTCCACGCTGCCTGTCAAAAATTAAAAAAAAAAGAAAAGAAAGGCAGAGTGGAGGGGGATATCTTTCTTTCTT
This sequence comes from Lepus europaeus, assembly GCF_033115175.1. NCBI lineage: Eukaryota > Metazoa > Chordata > Mammalia > Lagomorpha > Leporidae > Lepus > Lepus europaeus. Next base: position 79,207,910 of record NC_084843.1, on the reverse strand, counting down.
TTTTTTTTTTAACCACACAAACATTTCAATTTTATTTTAATATGGTTACTACAAAATATGAATCACAAAAAGTACATGAGGTGTTTTGGAACTCATTTCTTTTGGTACCTATCATTGATAAGAAGCATTTTAGATACATTTTATCATTTCTTTTTTTTTCTTTTTTTTTTTAACTTTTATTTAATGAATATAAATTTCCAGTGTACAGCTTATGGATTACAATGGCTTCCCCCTCCCATAACTTCCCTCCCACCCACAACCCTCCCCTCTCCTGCTCCCTCTCCCCTTCCATTTGCATCAAGATTCATTTTCAATTCTCTTTATATACAGATCAATTTAGTATAATGATTTCAACCATTTGCACCCACATAGAAACACAAAGTGAAACATACTGTTGGAGTACTAGTTATAGCATTAAATCAAAATGTACAGCACATTAAGGACAGAGATCCCACATGAGGAGCAAGTGCACAGTGGCTCCTGTTGTTGACCCAACAAATTGACACTCTAGTTTATGGCGCCAGTAACCACCCTAGGCTGTCGTCATGAGTTGCCAAGGCTTTGGAAGCCTTCCAAGTTTGCCGACTCTGATCATATTTAGACAAGGTCATAAAAGACAGAGTGAGGATAGTAACCAATGATCCTAAGAGTGGCATTTACCAGGTTTGAACAATTATACATGGGAAAGAGGACCATCAGTACACACAGGTTGGGAGTAGAGCCATTGGTGGTAGAGTAGAGGTTATGATTACAAAGGAATGAGGCCCAAGTACACTAGACAGGGTCTAGAACAAAGGACAGAGTCATTATTAGAGGAGCTAAGAAAGGTGCTGTCTAAGCTACAATTAAGTTTTCTGATTGAGAGGCAAATAGAACCTGACAGAAGGGGCTTGATAATAATCTGGTGGGCTTTAGGCCTTGTAAGTTAAGAGGCCCAGACCTATCTATCACTTCACATGGGGTATATCCTAAGGGAGGTGTGAACCTCCTAGGGGAAGGCACTCTGTTGACTTTCATTACTTGGCTGGCCTGGGAGGAGAGCTGGCCAGGTAAAGGCAGGGGGCATCTCTAACAAGAAATTTACAGTTCTGCCTGCAATGTTGCTGACCCTACTTGACCAACCCCTCAGCTGCAGTGGTCACTTTGGAAGTTGGGCTGAGTGAAGGGCTTTTCAGCTTAGAGCCAATAAGATCTGTGGCTCTGACCTGGGCATCCTTCGACTCCAGAGCAGGTCCATTTCCAGTGATCCAACTCTTGGCAGAGCTGCCAGGGCTCTTCACAAGCTGACTTCTGCTGAAGCCCAGGCTTACCACATTGAAAGCCACTGCAGTGGACTGGCCTGTTGGGTCTCCTTGAGGGCAGATCACTGTACAGATCAGCCATTAATAGGCCTGCCACCCATTGCTTCTGATGCCGAGCTTTCTTTTCCTCCTGGTTTGTGTTAAAGCAGACCAGAGGATGCAAGTCAAGGGAGTGCCCGTGTCCCTTCTCTAATCTTCGGTGGCCTGAACTACAAGTCTATAGTCACAGGCATGTTCTGTAGTAGTTTTTCTAAGGTAGACAATGCCCATGAGGAAAATTATATTCTCACTTTAAAACTTTCTTTCCCTTTGGTCTGAAAGGGAGGTTTTTTCTACTTACTGTATACTTCGCTGATGGCGAAGTGAATCTAGCTATGAGATTATTATTTAAGTTCTTATTTTGGCTATGCTATTACAGAAAAATGTTAGCCATCTCTTTTATAAGGTCTAAAGATTAAATTGTGCGTCCTACAGATTCCTTCATAATAGAATTAGTTTCCTACCTTGAAGAGAATAGAGAAATGAAAGAACAAGTTGGGCTTAGAAGAGAGAAATGAGGGAGCAAGTCCTAGATCGCTTGCTGACAATAGCAATATCACATGAATACTTAGCAAACAGTTTCAACCATTAGAAAACAACTTAAGAAAACATTTACCAGAAGGTCCAATGCCTTCTATAAATTTTAAGAATCATGTATTTGAAAACACCTCTTAAATATCTAACATGGTGTAGTTTGTTTAACCAGTAAACTTAAGCACAACCATCTAAAATGTTTTTAGTTTCTTTCTACCAACACGTTTAAAACATATGATACCCAGATTCAGGTCACACAAATTAAAATGTATCTTTGATTGATTTTAGCAGCTTAAATTTATGGACAATCTTATCTATAAGCCATTTAAAATAAAACTCTTAATAAAATTTCCCCATGTGGACATACAATATGTACACACATATAACATAGCATAATAGACCAATATAGCAATTTTAATAATAGCTTTTAAAATCTTTAACTCTTTTTGTAGATTGCCAATTGATTTGAATTGATTTTTGTTTTTAGTAACCTCAGTTAACCATACTTTCTCTCAGTTGGTACTGTTAATACATTATTGGCTTCATCTGTTTACAGAGCCATCCCAAAGTACTGAATACAATAGAAGTGGCTGGGAAAAGTCCATAGGAACCTATAGGAGGACAGCTAAACACACAACCAACAACGCTTTAGTTTTGTGAGCAGCAAATCATATATAACTGTGGATGACAAAAGACTTTAAGTCACCATGTTTAAAATTATAAACTCATCAACCAACAAGAGGCACTTGCTTACTTCACAGTATTTTTGAAAGCACCTGTAGGATTTTACAAGTATTTAACCCTTTAGGCCTCTGGGGCTTTCTCATTAAGATAACTATCATGTCTAGTAACACAAGATCATTAGACTTTTTAATTCTCAAACATTTGTATTAATAGCATTTTCCATTATAGAAACTTAAAGTTTGGTATCACATCACATCTTGACAGTCCTTCTAATATAATCCAAATAGCCTGATTAGTTGGTGTCTCTATAAGATGAGAGACATAGGTCCTTCGATTTTTTCAGTCGGGCCCAAACTGGAAAAACCAAAGTCCAGGATTTACTGGAAATTTTAGAGACCAGATTGTTTGGAACTTTTATTTTTTGAATGCCTGTCAAGAATGCCAAGAAGGCTCAAAATCCAAAATATCTGGTTGAAATAAGATTCCTTAAAATCATGACATAACATAGACAAAATTTGATCATTGTTACAAGGTGATTATTCAAATCTTTGAAAATAAGCACATATTTAAAAAACCCATAGCTCTTAATAAAAATTCAGCTATTTTTGAACACTTAGAATTTAACAGACATCAAGAGAACATAATAGCTTACTTTAACACATTGCTTTAACAGAGCATCAGAGTTTAATTCTATGTCAAAGAGAAATTGAGCTTCCTGTGATCTTTTGCTGTGAGGTTTCCTTCCTTTACCTTCTTTCATATTGGTGACCATGTTTCTGTGTGTAACACACCTTTAAGCATCTTTTGCAGGGCAGGATGAGTGGCAACAAATTCTTTCAATTTCTGTTTGCTATGAAAAGTCTTAATTTCACCTTCATTCACAAATGAGAGCTTTGCAGGATATAATATTCTGGGCTGGCAGTTTTTCTCTCTTAGTACCTGGGCTATGTCTCGCCATTCCCTTCTAGCTTGCAGGGTTTCTGATGAGAAGTCTGCTGTGAGTCTAATTGGAGATCCTCTAAGAGTAATCTGACATTTCTCTCTTGCACATTTTAGGATCTTTTCTTTATGTTTCACTGTGGTGAGTTTGATTACAACATGTCGTGGTGAGGATCTCTTTTGGTCATGTTTATTAGGGGTTCTATAAGCTTCCTGTACTAAGATGCCTCTGTCCTTCTCCAAACCTGGGAAATTTTCTGCTAGTATCTCACTGAAAACGCCTTCTAATCCTTTCTCCCTCTCCATGCCTTCAGGAACTCCTAGAACCCGAATGTTAGGTTTTTTAATAGTATCCTGTAGATTCCCGGCAATATTTTTTAGATTTCTAATTTCTTCTTCTTTTCTTTGGTTTGCCTGTTTCCTTTCCTGTTCTCTGTCTTCTAAGTCTGATATTCTCTCTTCTGCTTCACCAATTCTGTTCTTAAGGCTCTCTAATGTGTTTGTCATTTGATCTATTGAATTCTTCATTTCATTATGATTTCTTGTCACTATCACAGTTTCTTGTTCTACTAGTCGTTTCATTTCACTTTGATTCCTCCTTAATATTTCATTTTCACGAGAGAGATTTTCTATCTTGTCCATTAAGGATTTCTGTAGTTCAAGAATTTGTTTTTGAGAACTTCTTAATTTTCTTATCAATTTTTTGAGATCTGCTTCTTGCATTTCTTCGATCTCATCTTCATAATCTTGAATTGGGGTGTCTTTTTCATTTGGGGGCGTCATAGTGTCTTTCTTGTTCTTGTTACCTCGGTTTTTGCGTTTGTTGTTTGGCATGTTGGAGATATTTGGTTTCTTCACTGTGGTGTTTTTTCTTGTTACACTATGGCTCTATATTAAGTGGACTGTCTGCTTTCGGTGGAGCCTTAGAGGCTTGAGATGAGTGTGGACTGAGAGCTGTGTTTGGTTCCTCAGGGTTGAGGGTGTGTCAAAGATGACACTCCCAGGTTAGGTGTGGTAAATCTCTCTTTCTTTCTTTTTTTGATTCAAAAGGGAAGTAATTCCGCACAGCTGAATGTAATTGGAGGTAGTTAGCAGGCGAATGATATACCCATAGGAGCCAGAGATCAGAAGCTCTTTCCCAAGGACCACACAGGGAATCTCTGCTGCCCTCAGTGTGGGCTCCAAATCTCCTGCAGTCTCCCACTGGGTTGCCAAGTTAAATGCTAATCTCCTGTTATTTCACCCCTCCCCCCCAGAGTCAGGTGTTTCTGCTAGGCTCAGGGCCGGTGCAGACCCGAGGCCGCCCTGCTTATGACGTATGTCCAAAATGGCGCCTGCTCTTTGTCTTGCTCGCCTTTGAGAGGTGAGCGGAGAGAGAGAAACTTGTGTCTGTATCGGTCACTTTTTTTTTTTCCTCTCTCTCTCTTCTAGTTAGCCTGGTGAACTTTTCCCCATGTGGTTTCAAGCCTCGTTCCCTCTAGTCTCCTCTTTCCACTTGCCCGCTGGTGTCTTGGGCTATTGAGGTTCGGCTCACCTCGCGTTCCAGCGCTGGTGTGTTGAGTCTGCCGCTGGTGTCCCGAATTTGGGCTCCCACGCTCTCCACGCAGGTCCACTGTGAATCACTAGTTCCGGAAGAGTTTCCTCTGCTGTTTCTTCCCCTACTCTTCCTTGACCCTGCAGTATCTCCACTTTTATTAACCTGTGTGTCTTGCTGAACTATCAATGTGCTCCCTTCCTATTCCACCATCTTGCCACTCCTGGGGGATATCTTTCATCCACTAGTTCACTCCCTAAATGGCCACAATGGCTGGAGCTAGGCTAATCTGAAGCCAGAAGTTCCTCTGGATCTCCCATGTAGGTGCAGGGGCCCAAGCACTTGGGCCATGTTCTGCTACTTTCCCAGCTACAACAGCAGGAAACTGGACTGGAACTGGAGCAACCCGGACTGGAAACAGCACCCACATGGGATGCTAGAGCCACAGGTGGTAGTTTCACCTGCTACACCACAGCACCAGCACCAGAATTTTGTATTTTTTCAATAGGGACATTAAGTTTATTACAGGTATTCCTTAGTTCATTACATTTTTGTTAGCACTTTGTTAAATCCATTTTCTAAAATAATGACATTTTTCTATTCCTTGCTGCTATCATACAGAGGTACCTCTTGGGGCCTAATGCCCACATTAGCCTAATGGTTAAGACACCAGTGCGTCCCTTATCAGAGTCCCGGGGTTTTTGTCTGGTTCCACTCCTGATTCCAGCTTCCTGCTAATGTGACCATGAGAAGCAGCAAGTGATGGCTCAAGTATCTGGGTCCCTGACACCCACGTGGTTCCTGGCTCCTAGCTTCAGTCTAGCCCAGCCCCACTTGTTGGGGACATTTGAGCTCTCTTTCTCTCTCTCTGCCTCTTTTATTATTATTATTATTATTTATTTGACAGAGTTAGACAGTGAGAGACACAGAGAGAGGTCTTCCCTTCGTTGGTTCACACCCCAAATGGCTGCTATGGCCAGAGCTATGCCAATTTAAAGCCAGGAGCCGGCCGGCGCCATGGCTCAACAGGCTAATCCTCCACCTTGTGGTGCCGGCACACCGGGTTCTAGCCCCGGTTGGGGCACTGAATTCTGTCCCGGTTGCCCCTCTTCCAGGCCAGCTCCCTGCTGTGGCCAGGGAGTGTAGTGGAGGATGGCCCAAGTGCTTGGGCCCTGCACCCCATGGGAGACCAGGAGAAGCACCTGGCTCCTGCCATCGGATCAGCACGGTGCGCCGGCTGCAGCGCGCCGGCCGCAGCGTCCATTGGAGGGTGAACCAACGGCAAAAGGAAGACCTTTCTCTCTGTCTCTCTCTCTCTCACTGTCCACTCTGCCTGTCAAAAAACAAACAAACAAACAAAGACAGGAGTCAGGTGTCTCCTCCTGGTCTCCCATGTGGGTTCAGGGCCCAAGCACCTGGGCCATCCTCCACTGCCTTCCCAGGCCACAGCAGAGAGCTGGACTGGAAGAGGAGCAACCGGGACTAGAACTCGGCGCCTATATGGGATGCCAGAACTGCAGGCAGAAGATTAACCAAGTGAGTCAAGGCGCCGGCCCCTCTCTGCCTCTTAAATACTAAAAGTAAAGTACAATTTATTTTCAGATTTAGAATTTGTGTAGCAGAGTTTTAATTCATTCTTGTTTGTAACTATCTGCTTATGGAATATTAGGGTAGCCTATCCAGGGGTCTCCAAAGATTTCATGGAAACATTAAGAAAAAAAAAAAAAACTACATGGATTTTGAAAATTTTTTGCACCAAAATAAACTTATCTTTTAACTCCATTTTTCCATGAACTTTTAGCAGTTTCCACATATTTGTGTTTATATCACATGTGAATAACGACAGTTTTCTTCTGCCTCCATAAATTCTACTTGTCTTGCCTGGCTACACTGCACAGGACCTCCACATGAAGCACTTGGGCCATCCTCCACTGCCCTCCCGGGCCACAGCAGAGAGCTGGACTGGAAGAGGGGCAGCCGGGACTAGAACCAGGCGCCCATATGGGATGCCAGTGCCGCAGGTGGAAGATTAACCAAGTGAGCCAAGGTGCTGGCCCCGATTTGTTATTATTCTTATAAAATAAAATTTTCTTTTCTGGTAGGATTTGTACACACTTATCCTATGACAACTGTCTACTACTTGAAGTTTTGATAGAATTCAAATGCAAAATTATCTTGACTTTTTTGTTGATGTGGTTGTTTTAATTTTTATGTAATTGGGAGATTTTGGTTTAACTTTGTTGATTTTTGTTTCTTTTTGGCTCAGTTTTGATAAACCATATTTTTGATAATCTTGAATTTCAAATTTACAGGCAAGTACCATTTATATATTATTGTATTAGTTTTTAATTTCTGTTCTATATTTATGTATGTCTTCTTTATTCTTAATACCTCTTCCCTAATCATTATTCAATCTTTCTGAATAGTTTTCAAATGATCTTTTCAAAAAACCAACTCTGCATTATATTTCTTTTCAGTTCTTTTTGTCTTTAGTTTGACATTCACTTTCAAATTTCCTAAATTAGATTCTCAGTTTACAGATTTTCCCATTTTCTTTATCCTTTCCACTTAAACTTCCCTTCAATTACCACTTGTCTGCATCCCACAAATTTCAATAGTGGTTTTCTTATGTTTCCCCAAACATTTTCTAATATTCATTATGGTTTCATCTTTGACCTACAAATTATTTAGTAGTGTGTTTTTAGATTTCTGAACATGGGCATTTTAAGTATAAAGTGTTCTGTTGGATCCTAATATTGTTAGAAAATATAATCTGTGTATAAACCATTCTGTTATATTTTGGAAGCTTAATTAAATCCTACTACATGGGCAATTTTGATAATTACTACTTATGTGTTCTAAAAAAATGTGTATTTTCCAATTACTGAGGGTTCCATTAGACTCAGCTGGTTAATTGAATTGTCGGAATCTTTTGTATTCTATGTTTGCTTATTTTTTGCCTGACCTCCTATCACCAGGTTACACAACTCCAGGGGAATTATTTGCCAGCTGTAGGAATACACACAGCAGTATATCACCCATAAACTGTGTGTAACAAATGCAGATTCCTGTCCCACCTCCATTCTGATTCAGCATCTCTGGGGTAAGGCCCATGAATCTTGTATCTTTAAAAGGCCCATGTGATTATGATCAATCACAGCCAAATAACACTGGTTTACTATTTGTTGGATTTCATCCTACTGATGTGTTACAAAGTACATTTGCCAATACATTAAGGGGCAGCCCTCTGTGCAACGGGCAAGAGATCATGAAAAAGTTCAAGACAATTGTGCACAACTGAGATTCATGAGCCCTTGTGCAGCTTCCTAAGAATGCCAGCCAAAGGAAATCTAGTCAAGAACAACCACAGTGGACAACACCCAGGGCTGGGTCCTTCGAAGATGAGCAGATTCTCTTCACCTAGGATGCCATATTGCTCTCGTTAGATACCTGCAGAGAAACACGGGGCACTTCTGTTTATAGAGAAAATGGGGCTATCAGAAAGATGTCCTCCACAAGTATTAGGAGAGGAGCTGAGCCTAAGTGACCTGGGCGAGGCATGAGGCCCAGCAGCACTGAAATCACCCAAGAGCTTGCAAGATATGCAAAATCTGGTTCAGAAGCCCAGGGTGGGGCCTAAGTCTAGGTTTTTAATAAGATTCCCACATAATGGGTGTGTTTATTCAACTTTGAGATGCACTTTAGAAACACATACAATTTTGTATTTCTAACAAGGTGAGCAATGATGCCGCTGCTGCTAGTACAAGACCACACCTTGTATAGTCAGGGAGAGTAAACAGAGGAAGGAAACCTTTAAAAAGACTTTAGGATGCCCACTGTCTGCTACTGAAACCAAGGCTTAGGAGTGTTTGAAACAAAGAGAACACTCCTCCCTCTCCACATGCACATTTAACATGAAATGGAAGGGGACTGAACAGTCTTTGTCACCCAACACAAGGATTCAAATACCCAAGGGAAGGCCACTGGAGACAATCAGAACTTCCACCTTCCTTGTTTCCTCTGTGCAAGACAGTCTGCCCATGCCAGTATGACTCAAACTCCAATTCTCTACACATTTCCACGGGCAGGCTGCAACCTCCAGCCCCCTGCTGCTTTGCAGTGCTGTCGCTGGGTTGTCTCTGATCTTAGGCAACCACAGCTGGAGAAGGAACACATGGAGAAAGTATTACCTATTGAAATAAATGGTCTATTTTCCATTTCTTTATCAAGACTGAGAAGTGGGGCCAGCACTGTGGCGTAGTAGATTAAGTATCCACCTTCCCTATTTCTGAGCCAGCTACCTGTTGATGGCCTGGGAAAGCAGTGGAAGATGGCCCAAGTGCTTGGGCCCCTGCACCTAACTGGGAAACCCAGAAGCTCCTGGCTTCGGGTCAGCTCAGCTCAGCTCCGGCCATTGTGGCCATTTGGGGAATGAACCAGTGGATGGAAGACCCCTCTGTCTCTCCCTCTCTGTCTGTAACTCTGTCTCTGCAGTAAATAAATCTTAAAAATAAAATAAAAATGGACTCGGAAGTTCATCTGCAGCCAACAATGACCTAGAAAACATTTTTGCCTGGCTGATCCTAGGTCAACCCACTGAGGCCATGTTTCTGGACGTGAGGCTGGGATGGAGGCCAGGCAGCACTCAGCTTGGCCCTTCCTGGGGCATGGGAAGAGCACACATGGTTCATGGCGATCATCTTCCCCAGCCTTTGCCAAAGCTGCTTTGCCACTCCTGATGCAGGCAAAGTTCTTCTCTCATGGATTCTTCTGGGAAAGCTCTGAAGACAGCAGCCCTGAGCTTCTGAATGTTTAAAATTGTTTTTGCTGTGCTGACACTGTGAGGACAGCGTGTCTGGACACAGTTCTCGGCCACTACTTTTGTTTCTTGAAATTGTTGTTCCTTTTTTTTCTTGAAAATGTTATTCCTCCTTGTTCTTGTTTTGCAGATTGCTGGTAAGCAATCAGACACCAACCTGACTCTCTCTTTCCTTTGCTGCCTGGATGGTCTTCTAGGCCTGCACACCCAGATGACACTATCTTTCTCTAATATTAACATCTAAAAGTTTCACCAGGATATATCTCAAAGTTTGAATCAAGATATTCTTTAGTATCTGTAAGTGCTTGTTTAGTAGTACTTGACTCCTGTTGGAGTGTTTGTGTTATGGCTCTTGGTTTTCACTGTAGAGAAATATTATTAGCCTGACATTGATTCCCACTTTCTATTTACCATTTGTACTTGTTTTGGGTGAATTCTACATTTCATTGTATTTTATTTTAAAAATGTCTCCAAATGGGCCAGCTCTGTGGCCCAGTAAGCCTCTGCCTGAGGTACAGGCATCCATGTGAGCACTGGTTTGTGTCCTGGCTGCTGCTCTTCTGATCCAGCCTTGTGCTGTGGCCTGGGAAAGCAGTAGATAGCCCATGTGCTTGGGCCCCAGTTCCCGTGTGGGAGACCCAGAAGATCCTGGCTCCTAGCTTCACATTGGCCCAGCTTTGGCCACTGCAGCCATTTGGGGAGTGAACCAGCAGATGGAAGATCTTTCTGTCTGTCTCTCTATCTGTCTGTATCTCTACCTCTCAAATAAATAAATAAAATCTTTTAAAAAATTAAGATTTAAAAAAAAGTCTTCTCCTTTTCCAGATGAGCCACTGGTCCCCTTCTACATCTGGACAGTCCGTGAGCTTCCACAGTTCCAGAGCATCCTTGTCTCTCAATACACAGTAAGATTTCTCTAATTCAGCCATCCTGGAGTCTGTGCAGCACTGTTAACTTCCTCCACCTGCCACCTTCTCACCACTAACCCACCCAGAATCGCCACGCCCTTCCACCCCCTTCCCTTCCACAGAAACAGGGCCTTCTCACAACAGCCTCTCTGGTCCTGACACTTTCAAATGTGTCCATTTAAATTCTTCAGTAAGCAATGCTCCACCTTATGAGGACTCCAGACCCAATTCTGTATTTTTCCTGCAGGGTGAAACCCTGTCTCCAGAGGTCATCTTACCAGCATCCACCACGCCCGGGCCCTCAGTACCCGGCTCTCTCTCACCAATTTCTACCCAATTGTCCAGGTCGATATGGACTCCCAGAGCAAGCTCCATCCTGGGTATTTATTTGCTCATTTTCATTTATCTCTCTCTCTGAATTGTGCTTTTTAAATGACTCATGAATCAAACAAGAAATCAAAATGGGAAATTATCATTTTGAACTGAACAACAATGAAAACAAAGTATTTCAAATTATAACTATTACAGGAAACAGTATGGTGGAGTCTAAAGACATTAAAAATAAAACTGCTAAAAAAATGACCAGGTTCTAGTTCCAGTTGCTCCTCTTCCAGTACAGCTCTCTGCTGTGGCCTGGGAGGGCAGTGGAGGATCGCCCAAGTGCTTGGGCCCTGCACCTGCAAGGATTGGCACAGTGCCGGCTGTAGAGGCCATTTGGGGAGTGAACCAACGAAAGGAAGACCTCTCTCTCTCTCTCTCTCTCTCTCTCTCTCTCATTGTCTATAACTCTACCTGTTAATAAATTAAAAAATAAATAAATAACTGCCCTATGACCGGCAATCCCTCCTCTTGGTATGGACTCAAAGGAACAGAAGTCACTTCATAAAGATATCTATACTCCCATGTTCAGTACTGCACTGTTCACAATAGCCAAGGTGCAAAGACAACCTATGTGTCATCAGCAGACAAAAGGACAAAGAAACACACACACACACAAACACCATTCAGCTACAGAAAAGAAGATACAAGATAGGTGAGTTTAAAGGACATCATGCTAAGTGAAATGAGCTAGACACAGTAAGGACCGCAGGATCTCAGTTAAAGACACATGCAATATAAATAGCTATGCAAATTCAAGTATGCAGAAATAGGAAGCAAAACAATGGTCACCAAGGAGAAGAGTTACCAAAGGGGTGGGGGAGGTGGAGAGATGAAGGTCAAAAGACACAAAGCAGCAACCCAGGATGGACAATTCTAGAGAGCTAATGCACAGCACGAGGGCATACCAGTTACCTTCACATTATGACAAGGAAATACCTGACACAGGCCACATGATAAAGAGGTGATGGAGGTGCAGGGTCGAAGGGTCACATCTGGTGATGCCTTCCTCCAGTCAGTCCCAAGGCCACCTGGGAAGCATGGGGCAAGGGACAGGGAGCATGTAGCTCTGTGTCTGACCTCCTCTCCAGGTAAAGCCACTGGGACCGCATCCTGGGTGCCCTGCCCCAGTGAGCTACGCTAATCCAACAATCTCCTCCAGGCCTCACCACCAGACACCACAGTCAGGCTGAGTTTCCACCCTTCTAATACTGTACAGTGGGACTGAATTTCAATACATGAAGCCTTGGAGACACTCAAACTACATCCAAATCCTAGCCAGGACTACAGGTAACACAAATATCCTATATCGAGGATTCATGTTAAATGAATGGATTTTAATGCTCTTGCCAGTAAAACAAAAAACACAGGTAACTACAAGACAGAATGCATATTTTAATCTGCTTCACCAGAGCAACCTTTTCATTATCAACTGCATCTCATGTTGTATACCTTAAAAATACACAATGATATTCATTTTTATAAAAATTTGTGGGTTCAGTTAAAGCAGTATTGAGGGGTAGTTTGTCATTAAATGCTGACTTTTTTAGAAAAAGAAAGTTCTTAATTCAATGACAACAAATTCTATGTTAAAAAAAAAACTAGAAAAAAAAATAAATCAAAAGCAAAGAAATAAAATGATGAAACTTAAGGTGAAATCAATGAGTACTGAAGAACAACAGAGGAAAAACCTACAAACATCCCTAAGAAAGTCAATAAAATTGATAATCCTCTGGCAATACTGGCCTGGGAATACAAAGGGGAAGGAGACACAAATCACCAATTTCAGAATAGGGAAGAGTGACATCACTCAAACCCTGCACATTCTTAAATTAAAGGGATAATAACAGAATATTTTAACATGCTAATATCAAGGAAACCAATGACGTAGACAGATGAAAGTCCTTGAAAGACACAACTACCAAAGCTCACAAAAGAAATATGTATTTTGAAAAACCATATATTTATTAAAGAAATTCAATGTATAGGAAAATTAAAAATCCTTCACACACAAAAAAATTCCAAGAACTGATGAGTCCATGAATTTTATCAAAACCTCAAAGAAGAAACTATAACAGTTTTACATAACCTATTCCAGAAAATTAAAGGAAATACTGCCTATCACTTTCCACAAGGTCAGCATTACTTTGACATCAAAACCACATAGAGATATTAAAAGGAAAACAAAAGCTGCAAACCAATCACCTTAACAAATGCATATTCAAAATTATTAACAAAAATTAAAGCAAAGTACATACAATGATAGGCAAAAAGGGGCTGGTGCATTGGCACATTGAGTTAAAGCCACTGCTTGAAGTGCCAGCATTTCAATTCTATTTTGAGTCCGAGCTGCTCCATTTCCAATCCATCCTCCTACTGATGCACCTTGGAAAACATCAAAAGATGATCCAAGAACTTGGAATCCTGCCACTCATATGAGACACAGAGTTCCTAGCTCCTGGCTTCAGCGTGGCACAGCCCTGGCTATTGTGGCCAGTGGGGGAGTAAACCAGTGAATGCAAGATTGATCTCTCTCTCTCTCCCTCTCTCTGGTTCATTCCTTGCCTTCCACATCAATGAATTTTTTTAAATGGCATACAAGAAAACATGGTATGACCAAATGAAGTTTATCCCAGGAAAATAAGACATATATATATATATATATATATGTTATCACTGTTATTCACGATATAACAGACTTAAAAAAATCACTCAATACATACAGAAAAAGCATTTGACAAGAATCAGCATTCAGGGGCCAGCACTGTGGCATAGTAGGCTAAGCTTCTGTCTGCAGCACCGGCATCCTCTATGAGTGCTAGTTCATGTCCTGGCTGCTCCTCTTCTGATCCAGCTTCCTGCTAGTGGTCTGGGAAAGCACTAGAGGATGGCCCAAGTGCTTGGGCCCCTGCCACCCATGTGGGAGACCCAGAAGAAGTTCTTGGCTCCTGGCTTCAGATCAGCTCAGCTCCGGCCCTTGCGACCATTTGGGGAGTGAACTAGCAGACAGAAGACCTTTCTTTCTATCTCTCACTCTCTCTGTAACTCTACATCACAAATAAATTTAAATAAAATTTAAAATTAAGAAAAAGAATCACCATTCAACCCTAATAAAACTCTCAGCGAAGTAGAATAGAAATGCTTTCAATATGAGCAGGAAATATACTAAAAACCTGCAGGTACTATCATTCTTGTTGAAAGATAAAGAACTGTGTCTAAAATCAGGAAAAGTAAGGATGTCCACTTTCCCCATAGTGCTAAGATTTCTAGATGATGCAATAGGCAATTAAGGAAGTGAAAAGCAACCAAAGCAGAAGAGAACAACTATTTTCAGATCACTTCCCAGTATACAGGAGGCTCTAGGTAGTTCAGTAGATCAAGAAAACGACATTAACAACATCTTCAGGTAGATTCTGTCTTTATTAGCCAGAGATGTTATGGTTCATGTAGGAAGTTCTATGGAATCTACACAGAAGCACCTGTAACTAATAAGTAAGTTAAACAGCACTGCAGGATAATAAGTTAGTTTACAAAAATCAACAGCATTATTATGTCTTAGCAACAATCAACTGGAAACTGAAATTAAGATACAATATATTATATCATAAAAATGGAATTTTTTGAGAAATTTAGCAAGATATCTATAAAATATGTGCACTGCAAACTAAAAAAAAATTAAAATCTAAGTGACTGAGAGCTAATACTATGCCTTGGAATGGAATATTCCATATTTTTCAAATGTCAATTAGTGCTAAGTGAACCAAGGGAAAGAAGATCCCTGTGTCTCCCTTTCTCTCTGTAACTCTTTCAAATACATAAACAAATCTTTAAAAAAAATTTCTTTAAGAATGATTTTGGCTGCTTTGCTGTGGCCAATGGATATGAGAACAAGTAGGTGAATATGCTTTTACAAAACTCTATAAATTGCCTATGATTCAAGCTATTGATATGCCTAAGTTAGAGCCATTTTTTCCAGCTGAGAATAACAACAAAATCTGAGGCATGCCTTTCTGCAGCTGGGAGATGGAAAGGCAGGAAAGAGAGCTGAAATATTTGTTAATCACCCTTTTGGTGCCAGGCACCTGACAGATGCTTTATATTGATTATTGCATATAATCCTCCCAAAGACACCTGTGATATAGGATCCATTATTTCTGGCTGGCGCCGCAGCTCAATAGTCTAATCCTCCACCTGCAGTGCCGGCACCCCAGGTTCTAGTCCCGGTCAGGGCACCGGATTCTGTCCTGGTTGCCCCTCTTCCAGGCCAGCTCTCTGCTATGGCCCGGGAAGGCAGTGGAGGATGGCCCAAGTGCTTGGACCCTGCACCCCATGGGAGACCAGGAGAAGCACCTGGCTCCTGCCTTCGGATCAGCATGGTGTGCCAGCCGCGGCGGCCATTGGAGGGTGAACCAACGTCAAAGGAAGACCTTTCTCTCTGTCTCTCTCTCTCTCACTATCCACTCTGCCTGTCAAAAAAATTTTTTTAAAAAACTAGTATTAATTGTTTCCATGTGCATATGAAAAAATGTGGCTCAAGGAGCTACTGTTGCCTGCTCAAGATCACAGAGCTTATGAGAAGCAGCAGCAACCTTGAAATCGAGTTCTGATTTCCAAATGCCTACACTGAGAGGTCTTTTACATATGAGGGGACTTCAGAAAGTTCTTGAAAAGAAGAGAATTAAAAGATATGTTTATTTTGGTGCAAAAAAACTGTTAAAATTCATAGGTTTTTTTCATAATACACACTTTCCATGGACCTATTTGAAGGCCTCTTGTAGGTAATGCACATACAAACACACACACCCACATTTGCATACCTGAACACATGCAGGCACCCACTTGGATGTATACACAGAGGTAAAAGCACAAATGGATGGAGTTTTGTGTATACATGGCTGGCCACATACACATCCTCTCCAGACTAACCAATGAGAACACAGAAAGTTTAAGCTCTTCATCTCCCGAAGTATTCATGGAAGTGGTTCCGTTTAGATTATTCAATACCAGAAAAATGAGGTAAAGTGGGCAAGGCATCCCTTCATCAACACCGTCCTGGACTCTTGGCACTAAGCTAGGAACTGGCTAAGAGGTTTCAAAGAGCTCTGTTCTGTCTATCTGCTGGAGAGTAGAGTCTAAATCTACAGCCAGTTAGAGGTTTTTCCTAGAGCTCTGCCTAGAGCTTCTTAGCCTCTCCAATGTCCTAATGCCTGTCTCAGGAGGGTGCACTTGACCTGAGTGCAGGTGCTGAATTAAGGTGAGGACACTGAGGTTAAGAACAAAGAACAGCACTGCAGGCCTGAGGCTCCTTAAGCCCTGGCACGGAGTGGGAACTCAGTAGATATCTGTTAATTGACTAACAAGGAAGAACACAGCTCCAGTGGCAAATTCACTTCTGTGTGGAGATATTTTATGTATTTCAAGCCTGCTACTGCACAAAGACAACATTTGCAACCAGTCTGTCCTTACACGCATCTTCTTCCCAAAGGAGGGGAAGACACAACTCAGTCCTGCCACTTTCCAGACAGCATGGGCATCCTTGAGCTAATCCACCTGCTACCTCCCACGAGCCTGCCAGGCCCCAGGGCCCAGCAGCAGACTGTAGATACCAGTACCCACCTAGCCAAGGCTCTGTCCCATCTCCTCCCTCCTCAGACTACTGCCTCCCTCCCAAGCTCTGTCCATCTGGCTATCCATCTCAACTCCTTGAAGCTTCAGAGGTATCACTCTCTGCTCACATCTGACTGGCTTGTCACCATTTATAGCATCTGAAGAGAAACTCCTGATTCAGCACTGACCCCTCAACTCATTGAAAAGGCTTTCAAGCAGGCATGTGAGCACAGCAGGCTAAGCCATGGCATGGAACATTCGCACCCCACACAGAAGTGCAAGTTCAAGTCCTGGCTACTTGGCTTCCCATCCAGCTTCCTGCTAATGTAAATTTGAGAGGTAGCAGATGAAGGACCAAATATTTGGGCCCTGGCCCCCACACGGCGAATCTGATAGAGTTCCAGGCTCCTGGATTCAGCAGCGGCCACCCTTGGCTGTTACAGGCATTTGGAGAGTGAACCAGGGAATGAAAGATCTTTCTCTCGCTGTCTCCCTGTCACTCTGCCTTTCAAGTAGATGAAAATAAATTTAAAAATAAACAATAAAAAGGCTCTTTCCTATTCCCAACCAGAATCTCAGACCTCCAAACATGTTACAAGCTAAGGGATGAATACGCACATGAACACACACACACACACACACACGGGAGGAGACAAGAGTCTTCCCCACATCCCAGTTGCACATGCACTCCCACTCCTCAGCAGCTGTACTCCATGATGATGCTTCCAATTTAAATGTCAGAATAATTTGCCCTGATAAATATACAGCTCCCTGCCCCTTCTCCATCAGTGACTGCAGCTATAACCAGGGTAAGAAAATCCAGATGCAGCAGCACAACCACCGTCTCTATGAGGATGGAGGGGAAGCAGAAGCAATGACACGGTCATGGGAGCTGAGACTCCTGGGCAGCAGAGACCAGGAACACTCACGTGTACTTAAGGGGCAAAATAAGCCTCTTGCCAGCAGGAGCACTCTTGTACCTATCCTCTACCTCTGCGCCACCTGGTGAATGTAGCTACAAGAAATGGTTAGCTTCAAGAACAAAATTATCAAATCTGGTGTCTGACTTGCCTAAAGCCAGAATCTCATTCTGGACAACAGATTGCAGTATGTTTGAGCTTATTTTCCAAGTGAGTAAAAGCCAGTCTCAGTGTCTTTCTCCCTCTCTCCCCGACACACACACACACACACACACACACGGGGGGGGGGTGCAAAAGCTGAGGCAGAGGAATGGAAGGAGAAACGCTCTCAAATATCAAGGAAATTCCACTCTGATCACCAGGCCCAGTGCTGGTGCTTTACAAATACCAAACTTAATAATTACAATAGCCATGCTCTGGTGTGTGTGGTGCCAGTGTATGCATCTACGTGCAGGTGCACATGTTTGCATGGCTATGTGTGTGTACCGTGTGTACACACAGACGTTCCATAACCTGCCTCAATCATTGTAGTTTTCAGAGCTAGGCATGCTCAGTGGTAGCTTCTTTTCATTACACCATGTTTTTTCCCCAAGGGACTCTCACGGACTGCCAGAGCCAGTCAATAAACACATAAATAAGTGTGTAAGTAAGCAATTTCAGTGCAATTTCAATGGCATATAAGACACAGCATAACTTAAGAGCAGCAAACAGGAAAGCACATCTGTTGAGTCTATGCTATGAGCCAGAGGCTGCACCAGACACTCTCCATGGCGTGATACTCAGCCTACTGTAGGCCCTGCACAGTTTGTGTGACCAAAAGCAGGAGTCCTCTTGCTGGAGGCACATAAGGAGCCCACTGACCACCAGAAGTCATGGGCACCTTTAAAGAGTTAGGAAAATCCTCTAGAGGAGCACAAATAAAAGCAGCCAGAAATAAGGCATGGAGAAGAACCCCGCCAGGCCTCGCAGACATTCCCAGAGAGAACGCTTGCTTTGACTTGGTGGGACCCCCGATCTGCACCTTGCACCTGCTTGCTTTCTCTCCGACACAGTGACTCCCCATTCATTGTTTGTCCCCTCTTAGCTTTTGACTTTCAACTGTGCCTGTGCTACATTAACCACATTGACCTCAACCAGTTTGGTTTCTAACTCTATTACTGACTTATAATTGAAACTCCACTCTGCAGACTGAGACCTAATCATCCCTACCTTTGAACAATCCCTCCAAGATCAACTCGGTCATGCCCAGGCTCAGGCTCTGCCACCTGCTGTGTACTGCTGTGTGCTGATTCATCTTGACACTTCAAGAATATGATGTTAAATGCAACTTTTTTTTAGATTTACCAGCAAAGCTAAGGCTTTCAATTTGAGAGGAATGAAGTGGGGAGAAGTCTCCAATAACTAAAGCCAAACAAGGGACCAATAACAGAGCTCCACTACAATTAGAAGTTTGTACAAATGTTTTATTATTTAAAGATTTATTTTATTTAAACGAAAGACAGGGTTTTAGAGAGAGGTAGAGACAGAGATAGAGAGGTCTTCCATCTACAAGTTCACTCCCCAAATGGCCAGAACGGCTGGAGCTGAGCCGATCTGAAGCCAGAAGCTTCTTCTGGGTTTCTCTCATGGATGCAGGGGCCCAGGCACTTAGCCATCCTCCGCTGCTTTCTCAGGTGCATTAGCAGGGAGCTGGATTGGAAGTGGGGCAGCAAGGACTCAAACCTGTGCCCATATGGGATGCCAGTGCTGCCGGCCAGGGCTTTAGCCTGCTGTGCCACAGTGCCAGCCCCTGTACAGATGGTTTAAACTTTTAGGGGTCAGGGCTATAGTACAGTGCGCTAAGCCTCTGCCTGTGGTGCCAGCATCCAGTATGGGCGCCAATTTGTGGCCCAGCTGATCTTCTTCTGATCCAGCTCTCTGCTATGCCCTGCGAAAGCAGTAGAAGATGGCTCAAGTGCTTGGGTCCCTGCACCCACATGGGAGACCTGGAAGAAGCTCCTGGCTCCTGATGTTGGATAGGCCCAGCTCCAGTCATTGTGGCCACTTGAGGAGTGAATCAGCGATTGAAGACTTCTCTCTCTCCCCCTCTGTCTATAAATCTCCCTCTCAAATAAATAAAATATTTTAAAAATAAATAAATTAAAATTTTATTTTGAGATAATTATAGATTCTTAGGCAATTGTAAGTAATAATAAATATCAACAATGATAGATGAAGACAAAGACCTCCACTTTCAATACTGAAAAGAATTAGAAGAAAATTAACAAGCATATAGAAGACTTGAACAATGCTGCCCACCAGCTAGACTTAACAGACCTCTTAGAGACCTACATCAAACAATCTTAGAGAGCATGTACTTCCTGAGTGAACATGAAACAGTCTCAAGGATGGAGTGTATGTCAGGCAATAAGACAAGTCTTAGTAAATGTAGAATGGGAATCATACGGAATGGAATGGAATGAGTTAAGAATGG
This sequence comes from Lepus europaeus, assembly GCF_033115175.1. Classification (NCBI taxonomy): domain Eukaryota; kingdom Metazoa; phylum Chordata; class Mammalia; order Lagomorpha; family Leporidae; genus Lepus; species Lepus europaeus. The sequence continues at coordinate 79,187,774 of NC_084843.1, read as the reverse complement.
GATGAAGTTAGGAATCAATACATAAGGAAATGCAGCATATTCAAAAATACATAGGCATTAAAGCAAACACTCTTAAATAATCAACGGATCAAAGGAGAAAATCAATAGGGAAATTAGAAAATGTTTTGAGATAGATGAAAATGAAGAAACAATATACTAAAATTTAGGGGATTCAGCAAAAGCAAAACAAGTGCTCTGAAGACATTTTATTTATTATCTTTAACATACATAAATTTGCACTTATGGAGCACAGTGTTATATTTTGACACGGGTACAATGTATATAATATGGAATGATAATAAAATTAAGTATCATCTCCATCTCCTCAAATACTATGATTTCTATGTGCTAGGGATCTTTCAACCCCTATTTTGAAATGTAAAATTAATTGTCATAGACTATGATTATCCTATTGTGCTACTGAACGTGAGAACTACTTTCCCACCACCCGAGCTGTGTTGTGGTACCTCTTATCCACCTTCTCTCTGTCCTTGCCTTCCCCTACTCTTTCTAAACTCTATCGACTCCTATTCTACTCTTCACACGTATGTGATCAACTTCCCTCAGTGAGTGAAGGGCACATGGTATTTATCTTTCTCTGTCTGGTTTATTTCACTTAATACAGGTCTATCTGTTGCCTCAAGTGACACGACTTAAATCTTTTTTTCTGGCTAAACAAGATTCCATTGTGTTTATGTACCATGTGTTTTTATTCATTCAACCATCAATGGTCATCTTGGTTATTGTAAACAGTGCTTCAATAAACACAGGGCTTTGGTTATCTCTGATATATAATCACCCCATTTCCTTTGATACAATGTTTTTTTTTTTCAAAGCTGAAAGTCAACTTTTTATTTATCCAACATTTCAGTTATAGGCTCAACACAGACATTTCTTCTGTACAAAACTGATGAAGTCATTTTTCACAACCAAAACATGTTAATAAATTCTCAAGTTATTCCTTCAAGAAATATATTTTATTGACCCTAATAAACCAATATTATAAAACATTATTTTAAGTTCTACCAAGAAAGAAACTGGCCTCTGAAGAATCCCCAAATAAAGCTGGGGCACCAAATAGAAGACAACGATATAACACATTATATAATTTTAAGAAAGAAAAGTCTGAGATGAGGTGTCTAAGAAGGACCCTAAAATAAAGCTGGGATATCCAACAGTTCTCATAGTTAAAGATAATGAAAGATAAAATATCTTGCAGATTACAGAAAGAAAGTAAACATAGTTGCTTCAGTATTATAGTTAAGTGGGCTGGCGCTGTGGCTTAGGAGGCAAAGCCGCCACCTGCAGCGCCAGCATCCCACATGGGCGCCGGCTCAAGTCCCCCGCTGCTCCACCTCCGATCCAGCTCTCCAATGGTCTGGGAAAGCAGTGGAAGATGGCCCACCCAAGTCCTTGGGCCCCTGCACCCATGCAGGAAACCCAGAAAAGCTCCTGTCTCCTGACTTCGGATCAGCACAGCTCCAGCCAATGCAACCAACCAGGGAATGAACCGACAGATGGAAGACCTCTTTTTCTCTCTCTCTGCCTCTCCCTCCCTGTGTAACTCTGCCTTTCAAATAAGTAAATAAATCTTTTTAAAAATATTATAGCTAGGCCGGGGCCACGGCTCAATAGGCTAATCTTCTGCCTTGCAGCGGAAGCACACCAGGTTCTAGTCCCGGTCGGGCGCCGGATTCTGTCCCGGTTGCCCCTCTTCCAGGCCAGCTCTCTGCTGTGGCCAGGGAGTGCAGTGGAGGATGGCCCAAGTGCTTGGGCCCTGCACCCCATGGGAGACCAGGATAAGCACCTGGCTCCTGTCTTTGGATCAACACGGTGCGCCGGCCGCGGTAGCCATTGGAGGGTGAACCAACGGCAAAGGAAGACCTTTCTCTCTGTCTCTCTTTCTCACTGTCCACTCTGCCTGTCAAAAAATTTAAAAAATATATTATAGCTAAGTATAAGGAGAAAAAATTATCCACTAAGACCTGAAGTACAAGCTAGGCTTCTCATAGGTTGCCAGATTTGAATTTATACTACCTTGTGTGATCTAAAAAAGTTCAAGGATATAATCTATGTTAAAGTTGAATGGCATGACGAGATGACCCACAAGACCCACAATGGCCAGTACTGGGCTGAGCCAAAGCCAGAAGCCAGAAATGCCATCTATATCTCCCACATGGTGACAAGAACACAATCACTTCAGCCATCCATTACTGTTGTCTCCCAGCTCTACATCAACAGGAAGCTGGAGTCAGGAGCCAGAGTCAGGATTGAACCCACATACTCCAATGTGGGATGCTGGTGTCTTAACCACTCATTTACTTTATAGAGCTTTTAATAAACAAAAAACTAAATCTCTCAGAATCTATGACATTCTGTACTTGCCAAAACCTATTACAGCTAGGTCCTAGAACAGTACCTGGCACATAACAACAAACAAAAAATCCATGAAATAACATTCTGCTGGTATGATGGATAGAATAATGGGCTCCAAAGGATTGCATGTCCTGACACCTGTGAGTATATTATCTTCTATGGTAAAAATAACTTACAGATATATTTAAGAACCTTGCAATGGAGGATTATCCAGGTGAGCACAATGTTATTATCATAGGGGACCTTGAAAGTGGAAGAGGAAGCAGAACATAATCTGAAGGAGATCTAATTACAAAAGAATGGTCAAAGAGATGCGACACTCTGTCTTTGAAGATGGACGAAGGAGGCAAAAAGCCAAGGAATATACAAAAGGCCTCTAAGAGCTTGAAAAAGTAAGAAAACAGATTTTCCCCCAAGAGTCTAACTAAGAACATGCCCTGTTGATTTTGGTCCAGTGAGGTCCAAACTCATTTATGACTTCTTAAATCTATAGAGCTATAAAATAATGTTTTATTGTGTAAGTCACTAATTTTTGGTGGTTTTCACTTAACAGCAATCAGAAAACACAAGTTGGGTAAGAGAAATAGAGAAAAGCCTAGTGATAACAAATGCTGCAAAGAAGATATAAAGGGTAAACATTAACTCAGATAACCTATGCCTAGTATCTAAATGTGTGATCTTACAGAGGGTAACTAAGAAAGGCCACTCTGAAGTGACAGTGGGGCAGAAGAGTGAAACAAGTGACAAAGCAAGCCAAGTGAGTGTCTGTGGGACCAGGCAGAGGGAACACCATGACCACAGGCTCTGAGGCAAGGGCATGTTTATATGATTAAGCAACACGAGGAGGCCAGCATGGCTGGAGCACAGCGAACTCTGAGTTATAACTTCATACAGACACTAAAGATGTACTGTGTGAAAATGGTGGTATATTCAGTGATAAGGATAGTACTGAAAAGACTTCATGATAAATAAGTATGCAACAATTTAGAAAATAAATGAAATCTCATAAAATGACACTGTAAGTAGAGCAAGCGTACTTACAGTTTAGTAAGGTTAAATTTTCTTGCTACAGGATTCAAATTCAACTTTACTTGTGAGTATTTAAACTTATATAACTTCACATGGTATTAAATACAACATTTATTATAAGAGCAAGTGGACACACTATTTTGAAAAAGGTATTTAGATCCCAAACCTGTGCTTTTTCTTCAAAGCTAAAATACAAACAGAAAGTGACAACTTAAAAATTGTGTTTGATAAGTAGAATTACACAGTTCAAGCATATTCACTTTTTGGTACTCACAAATTAAAAACAGAAACAAGCATGAACTTTAACTCCAAGTTCCCTTATCAAATCTCCAGGGCAGATTAAAAATCATGTCCTCTATTTGCTTCTTCCTTTGCACCTTCAATACAGTAGAGAGGATTGAAGCTGAAGGTTAGTTCATTGCAAAAATCTAACAAATGTGATAAACCTCTGATGAGATTCATCAAAAAGTCACAAACTAAATTCAGGAATAAAGTAAGGAATATCATAGTAGATAACATACACCTAAAAATATATGGCTAATAAATATATTTATGGCAAATTAAAAAATTTAGATGTAATGGACAAATTTCTAGATAATTAAATTCTAGTTCAAAAAGGAAGGTGTTTGGCATAGCTGTTAAAATGCTCACCTCCCACATCAGAGTGCCTGATGTAGCACCATCTCTGGCTCCAGATTTCAGCCCACTGCCAATGTAGACCCGGGAGGCAAGTGATGGCTCAAGTGACATGGTCCCTGAGACCCACATGGGAGACCTGGATGGGTTCCTGGGTCCTAGCTGGCCTTGTCCAGCTCTGTTTGTTGTGAGCATTTGGAAAGAGAACAAGCAAATAGGAGCTCTCTGTCTCCCCGGGCCTGTCAAATTTTTAAAGCATTTAGAACATTTTTCAAAAAATAGGAAATATGCGGCCAGCACTGTGGCACAGTGGGTCAAACTGCTGCCTGTAGTGCCGGAATCACATATGGGCACCAGTCCGCGGCCTGGCTGCCCTGCCTCTGATCCAGCTCCCTGCTAATGCTCCTGGGAAAGTCCTTGAGCCTGTGCACCCACATCAGAGACCTGGATGAAGCCCCTAGCTCCTGCCTGGCCCAGAGCAAGCTGTTGTGGCTATTTGGGGAGTGAACCAGCAGACAGATGACCCCACCCCCCGCCTCTCTCTTTCTTCCTGTTTGCAACTGCCTTTCAAATAAAATAGATAAATCTTAAAAAAAAAAAAAACAGAAAATAGGAATAGTCCAATGATCATTGCAGAAATCTAAGCAACCATAGAAAACCTTCCCACAAAGAAAATTCAGCCCTAAAGGACTTAGAAGTCCTACCAAACATTCAAAAAAAGGACACAAAACTACTGTAAGACAGGAAAAGAATTATTCACCAAGTTATTTTATGAATTTTAAGAAATACATTACAGACAAAATTTTAAAAGTTTTGTCCTGGAGATCAGGAGGTAAAAAAAGATGCTAGCTCTCCCTACTTGTTTTCAACAATGTATGGAAGGCCCAAATGGTGAGAAAAGAGAAGACAAAGACATCAAAAATGAAGAAAAGACAAAACAAAAATGTCATAATTCAGATTATAGTGGTAGACATTCCCAAACAATTAAGATGTAAATTAAAATTAGTAAGTCTAGTAAAGGTACTGGAAGCAAGACCAAAGGCTTCTTGCATTCCTAGGATGACAGTAAGAGAAGAAATGGCTAGAAAATTCAGATGAAAATACACAGAGCTAAGAACATATGAGGGTATCTCAAAAAGTACATGGAAATGGAACTAAAATAAAAATTCAGGTTGGTGCCCAAAATTTTTGAAATTCATGCATATAAGGGCTCTTCAAAAAGTAATAGCAGTACATATTATGAAGAAATACATAGATGGGTTACACTTTTTTGAACTAACATAAAGCTTTATCTTTTAATTCCATTTTTCCAAAGTACCCTCATATAAGGCCTACTTAAAGAACAAGAAAGGATAACCTGGGTAATAAAAGAGTATCTTTATGATCTCTGGATAGGAAAGTTCCTTAAGTACAACATAAAAGCTCAAAAACTCCCTTCAACTTTGATAACTTCAACTACATTAAAATGAAGAAAACTATATCCACACATCATAAAGAAAAAACACAGTACTAGAGCTGGAAAAGATATTTTTGTTTTATACAACTGAAATGGTCTAGTCTCCATAAATGGAACTTCTAAAACCTAGTAAGACAGACTACTCAGTAAAAAACAAAACAGCACACTAAAGTTTGAAATCAGATGCTCAGAAAAGATATTCAAACTGCAATAACTATAGGAAAAGGTTCTCAACTCCATTCATAGTGAAGGAAATGCAAATCAAAGCCATTTGATTAGCAGAAATTAAGTCTGACAAAAGTCAGAGTGAATGGGACTCCAGAACCATGGAACTCTAATGCTCTACACCTTTACCATGATTATTTCACTGTGATTATTTACCCATTCTTTCTAATGAGGCAAAATGATTTCTAGTTATGGAAAAAAATCCCACCCATAAGCCACACTTTTTGTTTTAGCTCTTATGTTCCTAACACTTCTATTAAAATCATAAATGATAAAAAAGCATTTTATAAAACAATGTGTTTTACTATTTGGATAGCCGTCACATTGTTTTATCAAATCAGTATTTATCTATCCATAATTTTCACTAAATCATAGTTCTAGTCCTTAAAGTCAGGGTGCCCCACTTTGAGAATCATTTGGGGGACTTATTTTTTATAGCAAGCATTTTTAGTTCAGTACTTTTAAGTATACTGTGTTACCCTCCTATTGGGCATGCATACTTTTTTAATACTTCCAACACTCAAGTGCATTGCAAGGTTCCCTGCTCAGCAGTTTATTTAGGTTGCTTTCTCTTTTTCTTGGTCATGAAATGTCAAGTTGTTTAGAATTCAGAATTAGACTCACACTTGTCTGTATAGAAAGTTCTGAAATTTGTTTTCTAAAATACAAGTTTCACTCAATAACTCAAATTCGCTTTCCTTATTCCAGGTATCAGCAAACTTTTCCATTAGGGTCAGATAGTGATTAGTATAAAAAGTGATAACTATTTAACAACGCTGTTGAGCACAAAAAGCCATAGATGATTAATAGCAGTAAGGAACTCTTGTGTTTAAAAAAAATTTACAAACACAGGTGGCTAGCAGACTGTGGTTTACCTCCTTTGCTTTATATTTTTAACCATAAGCAGATGCTTACTCCCAGATGTGTCACCTAGTATCACTAATCCATTTAACCAGAACTTGACAAAGATCTAAGTTTCTCTTATGTAAAAGAGGACAGCCAAGTTCATTGCTCAAACCTAAGAAATAATTATAAATAAATAATATGCATAAAATGCATACATAACGATCATTACTTAAGTATTATTTATAATAAAGAACTGGAAACAATTTTACAGGAATTTTCATTTTTAAAAATAAACTAGTGATAACTCTGCAAATAAACTCGATTCAGAAAAGGGAGATGGGGTATTTTCCTAAGTGTAAGCAGGTAACTGAAATAATGCCTAGGGCTTTGTATCATGTGGAAAACATCTCAAGGAAGTAATAATGGAAATAGCAAGATCTAATAGTCCATGGGACTTTTTGTATTTGAAAGTCTATTAAGTTTGTTGAAGAAAATTACTATGAAGGAAAATTGCAGCTAGTCTTAGAAGTCCAGCAGATAGCTATTAGGTTGTCATCCACTTATAGTACATCAACACTGATCTTCAACAATAATTATTGCTATTAAAATGCTCTTATGTAAGGGTCAGTGCTGTGGTATAGCAGGTTACGCCATGGCCTGCAGTGCCAGCATCCCATGTAAGCACTGTTTTGAGTCCCAGCTGCTCCACTTCTGATCCAGCTCCCTGCGATGCACCCGGGAAAGCTGCAGAAGATGGCTGGGGGGCCTGGGCCTGTGCACCTATGTGGGAGATCTGGAGGAGACTCCTGGCTCCCGGCTTCAGCCTGGCACAGCCCTGAATGCTGCAGCCATTGGGGAGTAAACCAGCGGATGTAGGAACTCTATGTTTTCTTCTCTCTCTTTGCAAACTATCTTTCAAATAAATAATAATTTAAAAAATGCTCTTATGTAATGTTTCCTTTGATCTATAAGAATTTTATAAGTAATGATTTCTCCATTAAAATACTCAGCCATTTCCAAGATTGTTTCAAATAACTCCAAACTTGAAAAGAGATGAAGAATTAAGCCATTCTCACTTTAAAAAATTCTCAATATATAAAAATATTCCCCTACAGAGGCTGGTGCTGTGGTGCAGCGGTTAAAGCCACTGCCTGCTATACGGGTGCTGGTTTGAGTCCCGGCTGCTCTACTTCCCGATCCAGCTCTCTGCTAAGGCTTGGGAAAGCAGTGGAAGATGGTCCAAGTCCCTGGGCCATTGCACCTGTTAGGAGACCTGGAAGAAGCTCCTGGCCTCAGCCACCTGGCAGACAGAAGACTCCGCACACCCCCACCTTTCTGCAACTCTACCTTTCAAATAAATAAATAAATAAATCTTTAAAAAATACTCTCCTACAGTATGAAATTTCCACCTTTCATAAGAGCTATCATTTTTTATTTTTTAACAAAGGGATATGTGCTCAACACCTAAAACTCATCTTCCCTGATTAATTCATTAATTAAATGGCATCAGTGAGGAGAGTCTTACCCCAAGACAACTTTCACACCAAGTTATTTTTGGGTCCTTGAGATTGTCTTCAATGTTGTAATTTCCACATCAAACCAAAAACGTATTTTTCCTGGATATTCTACATTATAATTAACCATTACCACATCACCAACATTTAGTTCATTCCATTTTAAAATGGTTCTAGCTTGTGGCCGAAGATCCTTTACATTCATTTCTAGAGTACCACTTTCTGGATATTCATCATACCGGATATGAGAAATAACGTCTATATCAGCAGCAACAGAGTAGACATACAACGTACACTGTCCAATTTGTTTGTGTTCTCTTTGGAATTATGATTTCTATTTCCATTAGTCCTTTTATAAGAACTGCCTTCCTTCAGTGGAGTTTTGCCACGTGAATGTCCACCAGAAGCTCTAGTAACACTATGCATATGTACTTCAAACCAAGCACCAAGGCCAACATCTCTGGCATCCACCAATTCATTTAACTTAGATAGTCCAATGCCAGGATCAATAAGACAGACACAAATTGATGTGGATGGTTGACTGGAAGATCCCACTCTTGAAGTTTTCTTGACTTTAGGGGGACTACTAGAACATGGTTTGACCTGTATATCAGTCTGTTTAGATGTGCTAAGAAGATCAGAGTCTGGGCGAACTAGTAGCTGAATAATATTCAGTCCAGCATCATAGTCAAAGAAAGTATATCCATTCTCCAACTGCTTGCCCCAGTAGAAAAAGCGCTGGCACTCGGACCGCACATCGAATAGCGCCCAAACCCGCTTGCGCAGCTCCTTGATCATAGCTTCACGAGAAACGTCCTCGATGGTGCGTGTCTGGGAGCCATCCACGGTGCGAACCTGGATCCACATCTTAGCACAGAAGCGGGACAGGGGGAGCGAGGGGGCGGCCCCCTTTGTCTCCCCCTCTGCTTGGAACTCTGCGCCCCGCTTGACCCAAGGGCGCGCAAGAGAGAGCAAGAGCTACTAGACGCCATGGGACTCAGACCTCGCACCCGCCCTGCAGAGCCTGAGGAGGGAAAACCCGCACCAGCGCGAGGCGCTACCGCAGCCTCCGCCTTACAAATAGGAAGAAGCCATTGACAGAATGTTGATATCATGTTGTTCTCTGCTGGAATATTTGGTGGTTATACATTCAGTTTGCTAAGGAAGGTCTATACTGTTTTTGTTTTTCTAAGATTTACTTATTTATTTGAAAGTGTCAGAGAGGGAGAAACAGAGAGAGAAAAAGACCTTCCATCCACTGGTCCAGTCCCCAGGTATCTGCGACAGCCAGGGCAGAGCCAGGCCAAAGCAAAGAGCTTCTGGGTCCCCCACACGGGTGACAGGCCCAAGTACTCAGGCCATGTTCTGCTGCCATTACCAGGACTAGATCAGCAGTGGGACAGCTGGGACACGAACCAGCACCCGTATAGGATGCTGGCATCACAGGCATTGGCTCTACCCACTATATCACAATGCCAACTCCATGTCTATACTGTTTTCCACAGGAAATTTTATAGCTGTAAATGCTTATATTAAAGCATAAAGATATCATATTAATAAAACTAAACTTTCACCTTAAAAAACTAGAAGAGCAAATTAAATCTAAAGCAAACAGGAGGAAAAAATAACTGAAATAAACAGAACAGAAAAAATTTATATATCCAAGAAAACCAAAAGTTGATTACTTAAAAAAAATCAGTGAAACATATAAACATAATTAGAAAAAGAAACCAGAAAAAAACTTAAACTAATAAAGATCAGAAATGAAAGGGACATCACCACCCTTACAAAAATTCAAAATATTACAGAACACTATGGAAAATATCACATGCCAATAAGTTAGACAACTTAGATAAAGTGGATAAATTCATAGAAATACACAACTACTAAAAAGTTATTCAAATAGAAACATAAAATATTAATATGACTATAACAAAAAACATATTAATAATTAAATTTAAAAGTCCCATGAAGAAAAGTCCAGGACTAGATTCTTTATTGGTAAATGCCCCCAAACATTTATAGGATAATTAATTCACTAACCCCTGCAAAATGTAGATGAAGGCAAAATATTCCATCTTATTCCACGATACCAGTATTTCAGTGATGCCAAAACAAATATATCACAAATAAAAGTACAAACAAATATCACCCATAAATATAGATGTAAAAGGGGCTGGCACTGTGGCATAGTCGGTAGAGCCACTGCCTATGGTGTCAGCATCCCATGTGGCTGCTAGTTCAAGTCCCAGCTGCTTCTCTTCTAACCCAGCTCTCTTCTATGGTCGGGAAGTTAGTGGAAGATGGCCCAGGTGCTTGTGCTCCTGCACCCAAGTGGGAGGCTTAGAAGAAGCCCCTGACTCCTGGCTTTGGATTGGCTCAGCTCCAAATGTTGCGGCCATTTGGGGAGTGAACCAGTGGGTGGAAGACCTTTCTCTCTGTCTCTCCCTCTCTGTCTATAACCCTACCTCTTAAATAAATTAAGTCTTTAAAAATATAGAGAGAATGTAAAATTCCTCAACAAAACACTACCAAGCAATACAGAAGCACAATAAAAGGATTATGTACTGTGAGCAACAGATTTATCCCAGGAATGAAAGGGTGGTTAGCATGAAAAAATGTATTAACGTAGTAAATCATGTTAATAGAGTAAGAAAAAAATCCACAGATCATCTTTATAGAAAGAAAAAAGTATTTGAGAACACTTAATGCCCTTCGTGATAAAAAAAAAATTCAACAAACTAGGAATGGAAGATAAACTCAATTTTGACAATGGATAAATATGAAAAACCCACAGTTAACGTGATATATAAATAGTAAAAACTGAAAACTTTCCTTCCACTACCAGAAAAAATACAAAGATTTTTGCTCTCACCACTTCTATTCAACATTATATTGTAGGCTTTAGACAGGGTAATTGAAAACACAATATAAAGGGAAAAAAAGGCAACTTCTTTGAAAAAGAAATAAAATCATCTGTATTCTCACACAGCATGATCTTAAATAGAGAAAAATCCTAGGCAATCCACAAGAAACTAATAAATATGTTCAACAAGGCTGCAAGATAAAAGAGCAATACACCAAAATGAACTGTATTTCTACTGTTAGCAATGAACAAATAATGAAGAAAACAATTCCACTTATAATTGCTATCAAAATATAAGAATAAAATTTTCAAAAAGATTTCAACACAGAAACCTAAAATCTGCAAAACATAATTGTAAAAAATTAAATATCTACAAAAATGGAGAAACACATTGTGTTCCTGAGTTGGAAAATGTAATATTGTTAATATAATACTCCCCAAAGTTGTAGAAAGATAAACATTTTAAGTCCTATAAAAATTCGAGCTGCCTCTTCTTCAGAAGTTGATGTAGATACTGTAAAATTCATATGGAAATGTAAGGGACTCAGTATAGAAAACAATTTTGAAAATGAAGGCTAATCAGTTCTCTCCTAGGGCATGGGAAAGCAGTAGAAGATGGCCCAAGGCTTTGGGCCCCTGCACCCGCATGGGAAGACCCAAAGGAAGAAGCCCCTGGCTCCTGGCTTTGGATCGGTGCAGCTCTGGCTGTTGCAGCCAATTGGGGAGTGAACCAGATGATGGAAGACCTCTCTCTCTGCCTCTTCTCTCTCTGTGTAACTCTGACTTTCAAATAAATAAATAAATCTTTTTAAAAAAAAAGAAAATGAAGAATAATGTTGAAAGACATGTCCTGGGGCCGGTGCCATGGCTTACTTGGTTAATCCTCTGCCTGCAGGGCCGGCATCCCATATGGGCACTGGGTTCTAGTCCTGGTTGCCTCTCTTCTAGTCCAGCTCTCTGCTGTGGCTTGGGAGGACAGTGGAGGATGACCCAAGTGCTTGGGAGACCAGGAAGAAGCTCCTGACTCATGGCTTCAGATTGTCGCAGCACTGGCCATAGCAGCCATTTGGGGAGTGAACCAATGGAAGGAAGACCTTTCACTCTGTCTCGCTCCCTCACTGTCTATAACTCTACCTGTCAAATAAGAAAAATTTTTTAAAAAGAATTTAAAAAAAGACACATATCCTAACATCAAAACACTGTGGTACTACCATAAGGACAGATATATATATATATATTATTTATATATTATAATAATTATATATATTTATATATTTCATATATATATGAATATACAGAATCAACAAGCAATAAATGCTCGTGAGGATGTGTGGGAAAAGGTACCTTAATCCACTGTTGGAAAGAATATAAACTGGTGCAGCCACTATGGAAGACAGCATGGAGATAGACTTCAAAAATCTGAATATAGACCTACCATATGATCCAGCCATCTCACTTCTGGGAATTTACCCAAAGGAAATGAAATCAGCATTTGAGTTATCTATACTTCCATGTTTACTAAAGCTCAGTTCACAATAGCTAAGGTATGGAATCAACCCAGATGTCCATCGACTGATGGCTGGATAAAGAAATTGTGGTATAGATATAGTCATAGATGTAATATGCAATACTACTCAACTGTAAAAAAAAGAATGAGATCCTGTCTTTAATAAAATGGATGCAACTGGAAACGATTATACTTAAACAAGCCAGTCCCAAATTGACAAATATCAGGTTTTCCATGATCTGTGGTATCAAAGTAGCAAAAATGTAATGTCTAGCAGTGAAATTGACATTCTGAGATTCAATGACTGTTTATAGCCCTTTTCTCTACCATTGAGGAACAGTGTTTTCTTCTTCTATTTGTTGAACTCTTTACTTAGTGTAGGGCGTAGGGTTAATCTTATGAGTGTAAAGTAAACTGAAAGTAGATCATTGTAGAAATCAAGGGAGGGCTAGGGCTGGCACTGTAGCATAGTAGGCTAAGCCTCCACCTGTGGTGCTGGCATCCCACGTGGGCACCAGTTCTAGTCCTAAGGGAAGAGCCTGCTATCCTGTGCAATTCCAGAATCATCCTCACATTCTACTGCCTTCAGGAATCCCCCAAGAGACTTAAACCAGTTCCCATTTACTTTGGGCAGTATTCTGAAATCCTTTCCTCATACAACAATGACACACACACAGACACACACACATACACGGGGGGAAAAAGAGAGAGAAAGTGAAAGTGTAAGAGAGAGAAAGAGAGAGAGAGAGAGAGAGAGAGAGAGAATTACAAAGTCAAAGTGATTTAGTACCTCTCAGTAAATTCTATCAGAGTCTAGTAGCAGGTGTCTGAGTAGAACATGTGGCTTTGCATCCAGTTTAAAGTTGCACTGTGCCTCAGCCACATCCCACAGAATATATAAACGTTCACAAAAATGGCTCATAAAAGTTTGCCTGACTCAGCACTGTGGCATAGAATGTTAAGACTTTGCACGCTGTGCCAGCCTCCCATATGGGTGCTGGTTTGAATCCCAGATGCTCCATTTCTGTTCCAGCTCCCTGATAATACACTTGCGAAAGCAGCAGAAGATGGCCCAAGTCCTTGGGCCCCTGCACCCACGTGGGAGACCTGGAAGAAGCTCCTGGTTCCTGCCTGGCCCAGCCCTGATCATTGCAGCCATTTAGGGAGTGAATCAGTGGATGGAAGATCTTTCCCTCTCCCCTCTCCCTTCCTCTGCCTCCTTCTCTGTTTCTGCCTTTCAAATAAACAAATTTTTTAAAATAAATTTCCTATGCAGATAAAGAGCAAGTAAGGCAATCGTCCCACTTAAGAATGTAATTATACAATTAAAATTTTATTTATGTGGCCTAATTTTCCCAATTGTCCTATATCACATTATCATATGATGTTATTCTCCTTTCTTTTCCATATTGCTGGCAAAGGAAATATCAAGTTAAATTATACCGACTATCACAGAGACACAAAACGCAGCCCTCACTTTCCACTGCCGTCAGCCACAGCCTGTCACTGGACAGCCCTCCCCACGTGGGGTCTCTCTCTGCTGCATTTATCAGACGCTTCTTCTTCCAAGAGAATATAGCCTCAGGAGGCCAAGTCCCAACCCATGTCTCTTCACCATAGTGCAAAGACATTTCTAGAATATGTTCTACTACATAGTTCAGTTTCTCCCAGAGGAGTTCCAAGGAGCCACAGTTAGGAGCAACTCTACGAACTTTTCTCCCTTTGGTCAGGTGGCACTGTCACACCACATCGCATGTGACTTCCTGCACACCAAAGCTGAAGAATCCTCTGCAGGTTGGCAAACTTTCAACCCCATCACAAAATGCAGTGAGGACACACTTTTCCTGAATTTAAGTAAGACGTAAGCTAAAGTTAGTTAACCATAACTCTCAAAAAATTCTTTATAATTATTCAAACACAGTTCCAGTCACCTCAGTTTAAATTTCTGAACAAGCGTAATTTGGTCACCATATTTCACATAGTAAAAGGAATTGGACATCATGCCCAGAGAAATAAGCCAAGCACGAAAGGACAGATACTATATGATCTCACTCATGAGAGGGTATACTTTAAAGAGCTCACAGAAAAACAGAATCAAAAGATAAGTCTATTTTTAGACAAAATAATTTTGAAATCCATGTATATTTTTTTCATAATAAGCTTTTCCCATGATCTTTTTATAGTATCCTCATATGTGAAATCTTAAAAGGCTGATCTCATAGAAACAGAGCAGGAAGGTGGTTCTCGGAGGTGGGAGGGGAGGGGTATGAGGCAAAAGGCAATACTGATGGCAGGGTTCAAAGTTTCAGTGAGACTGTGGAATCAGCTTCGGTGAGCATCTGCCCTGCACAATGACCACAGTTCATAATAATACACTGTGAGATTAAAAATTTCTGAAACAGTGGATTATCATTCTCACCACAGAAAGAGAATATATTAGTGAAATGATGGATGTATGCATTAGCTCGATTTTTAAAAAATTCTATTATTCATATATATATATATATATGTATGCAACTATTTGTGAATTAAAAAGTCTATTTAAAATGCACTTTAAAAGCACTTCAAAAAAAAGAAAAGGGAGGCAGTTGATCAGGGATTTCATTGCCCTGTTCTCCCAACTGCCACACTACCCACCCATTCCCGGTCCCTCCAGGAAAGAGCCACCATCCCAAGCTGTCTGTCATGTACACTCAGTGGCCACCTCCTCTCCAGCTGACAGGACAGCCTGTACCACCACTGGAACTCATACTGGACCGTCAGTAAATTCTCCTACGGTGTGGTCTTGAGCTGAACTTCCTTTTCCTTTTCTTGAGAGGACACCAGCTTGTCACTGTGCACAGCAAACATCCTGCAGCCCTCCCCGTGGTGGCCTTGTCCACTGTGCCTGCAGCTGGGCTCAGGAGCCTCATTTTCCCCAGTGAAGCGCCCCTCCCTCCCTCATAAATCCCTGTGCTTCTGAAGTCTACGTTCAAACTTACCCCTTGTTGCCTTCATTGTTCTGATCACCTGCCGACCACAAGGTCACTCTTCCTCATTCACTGAATACAGTAGACTCCAGATCACTGTCTTCCTTTTCAGCAACACTCACAAGGGCACTTCAAAAGTCTGCGGAAGATGATACCAGAAGATGTCTATTTTGGAGGAAAAAAAAATTGCAATCTATACCTAGTGTTTTTTCACAATACACATTTTCGACAAAGCTTTTGAAGATACCTCATTTTTCCAATTTTAAAAATTTTTGCACCAAGATAAATTTTAATTCCATTTACCACAAACTTTTTGAAGTATCCTCATACATCACCATTCTTGGAAAATACATTGCTGATTGAACTCAACAACGTCTCTTCTTCATTTCATTAATCTTTCCTCCTGTGCCATTCCATTCCCCTGCCCTCCAGACCACCAGTAACTGCTCTACTTCTGAGCAGTCTCTATTACATATACTTCCCTTTATCCACCCCCCACCTTCCAACTTTCAGCAAACCGAGCCTAGCACTTCAATCTCTGCCATTCTCTGATCTTACAGAGACCCGAATCCTTGATTTGGCCTCTTTGCATTTTCCATCATGGCTCCCATATCCTCATTTCTCTCTTAACCCACTCACAGTCCACGGCACAACACATTTACCTAGATCTCCTGGAGACACGCTTGATCTTCTAGCACCTTTTCTTATTCCATCATACTTGCTGGCAGAAGAGACTGCTGACACCCCTATATCTTCTGCCTGAACCTGCACACTCAAGCAGATAAACCAGAAGAAATTAATCATCTCACACCAAATGGATTGCCAGTTTTTGAGTAAATTTTATTGTAATACAACTGCATTCATTCATTTCTACATTATCTATGGCTACTTCTATGCAATAATGGCAGAGTTGAATATTGAGACAGAAGCTATGTCCCACTAGAACAAAAATAGCTTATCTGTCACTTTAAAGATACATTTGCCTAACCCTGGGAGCTAAATCATTCCATAAGAAAATCTTTAATCATGCTAGCTGGTCTTAATTTTGTTTTATGTCCTCAAAACTCACGTCAACATCAAACTTTCAAAATCATGACTACTACTGTCCCTAGTGAAATAGATTCCTTCCCACTCTTGACAACCTCACTTCCAAAAAGAGAAAGAATATGTAAATAAAATTAAAATAATTAAAAATAAAATAATTTCATCTTATATCATCTAATACACTGCCTTGGCTATGTGCCTTTGTCATTTTCTCTCTCCCTCCCTCCCTCTCTCTCTCCTTTCTGCCCCCTCCCCTGGAAAGTTATGTATTAATATTTCCTGTTTAGAAAAAAAAAGGGAAGCTTCATTTGATCATGCATTCTCTTCCAGCTCTGCTCTATTTCTTTTGTTTACTTTACTATAAAATTTCCACACCCACTGTTACCTACTTTCTATATCCCATCCTGTCCCCATCACTCCACTGAGATGGCTTTTGTCAGGGTTGCCTAAGCCCAGAGTTTGTGCTCAGTTCTCACTCTACAAGCCTTACCAGCAGCACTGGAGGGGGCAGATCAGGAAGTCCTTCTTGAAGGACTTGCTTCTCCTCGTTCCCGGAACTCCACACCTGCCTGGATTTCCTCCTATCATCACAACCTTTCTGCAGTTGCTCGAACTCTAAATGTCAGCAAACCACAGAGCTTGTGTAGCCTTCCCATTTTTGCATTCCTCTCCCCTCTCCCCCTAGGTGATCCTATCCGTTCTCATAATTTAAAAGCCATCCCTAGTCTGCTACGTCCCCAATCTATAACTCAAGTCTTGATTTCCACTTTGAACTAGACATCTAGCAGTCAAATCAACACCTTCACTTAAGACATCTATTTACCACTCTGAACTTGGCCTAATCAAGCATTAACTTCATTTTCTCCATTTTCAGAAAATGGTCTGACGATTCACTCAGCTCCTTGGGCTAAAAAGCTAAGTTTTCCTTGTTTACTTCCAGTTCACACCCAAACCACACATGAATCTCACTGGTTCAGCTTTCACAACACAGCAGACATCAAATCACTGTTCACCATCTCCACTGCTACATCCTAAACTAAGCCACCGGAGCAGCCTACTGCCTCTATCTTGTTCTTCTACAGTCCATTCTTCACACTGCTAGAGTGATATTCCTAAACACTAAAATCCCACTACCTGCATGTGGAAACCCTCCAGTAACTCCTCACTGCTGTTACAGTGAAACCAAACCCCTTACTATATATAAGTATATATAGAGAGTGTGTGTGTATGATATGTCCTTTCACTTTTTTTTTTTGACAGGCAGAGTTAGACAGTGAGAGAGAGATAGAGAGAAAGGTCTTCCTTCTGTTGGTTCACCCCCCAAATGGCTGTCACAGCCGGTGCACTGTGTGTGTGTGTGTGTGTGTTTATAACAAAGCAGATCCTATATTGAGATTAAAACACATATAAAAAACACTGATCTGCCACTTGTATATCAGATCTGGGTCCCATCATGACCAAATGTATGACCTAGTGCTAAGTCTTTCTGAGCTTCTGTGTCTTAATTTATAAAATTAGTGATTAAAAGAATAGTTATTTTCAAAGGAGTTTTTAAGAAGGTAACTAACATAATATAATTAACTGATCAAGAACCTGAATAGGAAACTAATAAATTTTGAATTCCTTCTTCTCCCTACGGGCAAATTGCATGGGCTGCCAAACTAAGTCATTTCTCCCTACATATTATTTAGAGTTTCACCTGGGCATGTCCTGACTTCTACAATGGAGCCAATTAATCACTTCTAGGCTATAACTCTGCAGGTACTAACACCATGCTAAAAACACACATCAGAAACTATCTCCTTTCCTATTTTTTCCCCAATAGCTGCAATTGCATTTTATCACCAAACAAAACCACATTCTCCTTCTTGGCCATGTCTAAAGTGAAGTGTTTGCCACCAACGTGCTCAGAACAAATCCCTGCAAAGCAATCCCAGCAGAGTCAGGGCCTGATTCGAGTCTGTTAATGAAAGTCTGACAGAAAGGCCTACAGGGAGTCTGTCCTAGCAGAAGCACAGCAGGAAACAGACTGGGTTAAGCCTCCATGTGGCTCCTGATTTTCCAAGCTTTACAAGCACAGCAAAGCTGAAAACAGCCTATTTTCTTAATTTTTCACTTCAGCATCCCCCTTTAAACCAGCTCCATTCCATAAACACTGCATCTTTAGGGACATGCATGGGGGGCAGTGATCCTGGTCTCCCCTGATTTCCGAGTCCCATAGCTGTACCCTGTAGGTGTCCGGGGGAGACTGTCTCTTTCCAAAGTACAACTGCTTTCAAGCATTGTAGAAAGATGAGAATGAAAATGTGTTTTGTTCCTGGCGGTGTGTAGGACTCTGGCCTGCACCTTACCAAACGATCTCTTTAATGCCTGCCTTAAAAAGAAGGGCTGGCAGGGACTAACATTATGACATAGTGAGTTAAGTTGCCACCTGCAATGCCTGCATCCCCCATCAGAGCCCTAGGTTCAAGTCCTGGCTGCTCAGCTTCCAATCCAGCTCCCTACTAATGTGCCTGGGAAAGCCATAGAAGATAACCCAACTACTTAGGCCCCTTGCCACCATGAGGGAGACCTGGATGGAGTTCCAGGCTCCTGGCTTAGGCCTGGCCCAGCCCCAGCTGCTGCAGCCATTTGCAGAGGATGGAATGTTTTTTTCTCTGTCTCTCCACTTTTCAAAGAAATCTTTTTAAAAAGGAGTGGAATCCAAAGATCAGCCCACATGGAATCCGCACTTAAGGAAACCTTCCACAAAGGGAGACTCTGTCTTTCTGGAGCTACAGTGACAGCCTGTGCTCCATGACACAATGAGGAGACCTCCAACAGGAGAGCTGCTTGGGTTGGGAGAACAGCTACCCTTCAGTCTAAGATCCTTCTGGAATGAAATCCCAACCCCTCCAGTAGCTACCTAGGTGACTTTAAGAAACCCAACATGGGGGGCAGAGCCAAGATGGCGGATAGTGAGGACGTGCGCTGATAGTCTGGGAAAATATAGTTTCATAAAAGTGGAATTACTGTAGCCTCAGAAAAAGACTCAAGAAAAAAACTGCAGAGGAAACGCTTCCGGATCTAGTGGATGTGACACAGAGGACCTACAGGTAGCCCACCGCGTGGAAGCCCAGCCGCGGGAGCCAAGCCGCAGAATCTTGCCAGCACGGGAACGGGAGGTAAGACAAAAACCTCAGAAACCCGAGACATTGGTGGGGAAAGGCAGAGGCCTCTCTCTCCACTCACCTAACGAAGCCGAGCAAAACAAAGAGCAGGAGCCATTTTACATCTGTAAAGCGGCAACGAGTACACAAACTCAGTAACTTTGGGACTATGGCGAAACTTGAGAACACATTGAGGGCTGCATAAACTCTTTGTGTGGTCCCAGGGGTAGATCAAACAAATACTCACAGAGGCCAGTTTTCAACTACCCTCAATTCCACTCCGCTGTGCGGAATTAATTCCCAACTGAGTAAAAAAATAAAAAGAGAGAGAGAGAGAGATTCAGCAAGGAGCAAGGGAGAGAACAATCTGGGTGAGTCGCTCTTTGCACAGCGTTAAACCTGAAGAATCAAGCGGAGCTCTCTGGCCACACCCATCACAGCCTCTAAGGATCCATCAAAGCAGACAGCCCACTTAGAGGCATAGTATAACGAAAAAAAAAACACCACAGGAAAAAAAAAACATAAATTATCTCCAACATGCCAAACAACAAACGTAGAAACCTAGGTAACAAGAGCAAGGAAGAGACTATGATGCCCCCAAATGAACAAGACACCCCAATGCAAGATTATGAAGATGAAGAGATAGAGGAAATGCAAGAAGCGGATCTCAAAAAATTGATATGAACATTAAGAAGTTCTCAAAAACAAATTCTTGAACTACAGAAATACTTAATGGACAAGATAGAAAATCTCTCATGAAAATGAAATATTAAGGAGGAATCAAAATGAAATGAAACAACTAGTAGAACATGAAACTGTGATAGTGACAAGAAATCATAATGAAGTGAAGAACTCAATAGATCAAATGACAAACACATTAGAGAGCCTTAAAAACAGAATGGGTGAAGCAGAAGAGAGAATATCAGACTTAGAAGACAGAGAACAGGAAAGGAAACAGGCAAATCAAAGAAAAGAAGAAGAAATCAGAAATCTAAAAAATACTGTCAGGAATCTACAGGATACTATTAAAAAACCCAACATTCTGGTTCTAGGAGTTCCTGAAGGCATGGAGAGGGAGAAAGGATTAGAAGGCCTTTTTAATGAGATACTAGCAGAAATTTCCCAGGTTTGGAGAAGGACAGAGACATCCTAGTACAGGAAGCTCATAGAACCCCTAATAAACATGATCAAAAGAGATCCTCACCACGATACGTCATAATCAAACTCACCACAGTGAAACACAAAGAAAAGATCCTAAAATGTGCAAGAGAGAAACGCCAGATTACTCTCAGAGGATCTCCAATTAGACTCACAACTGACTTCTCATCAGAAACCCTACAAGCTAGGAGAGATTGGCGAAATATAGCCCAGGTACTAAGAGAGGAAAACTGCCAGCCCAGAATATTATATCCTGCAAAGCTCTCATTTGTGAATGAAGGTGAAATAAAGACCTTTCACAGCAAACAGAAATTGAAAGAATTTGTCACCACTCGTCCAGCCCTGTAAAAGATGTTTAAAGATGTGTTACATACAGAAACACAGAAACACGGTCACCAATATGAAAGAAGGTAAAGGAAGGAAACCTCACAGCAAAAGATCACAGGAATCTCAAACCATATATTAGAAAATATCTTTGGCAAATGACAGGGCAAAGCTACTCCTTCTCAATAATGACATTGAATGTTAATGGCCTGAACTGACCAGTTAAAAGACACCGATTGGCTGATTGGGTTAAGGAACAAAACCCATCTTTTTGCTGCTTACAAGAAACTCATCTTTCCAACAATGATGCATACAGACAGAAAGTGAAAGGCTGGAAAAAGATATACCATGCCAACAGAAATGAAAAAAGAGAGGGCGTAGCCATCTTAATATCGGACAACATAAACTTTACCACAAAAACTGTTAGAAGAGACAAAGAGGGGCACTATATAATGATTAAGGGATCCATTCAATAGGAAGATATAACGATTATCAATGTATATGCACCTAATTACAGGACACCAGTTCATTTAAAAGACTTAAGGGACTTAAAGGGAGACATAGACACCAATACAATAGTTCTGGGGGACTTCAATACTCCACTCTCAGAGATAGACAGATCAACAGGACAGAAGATCAACAAGGAGACAGTAGATTTAAATGACACTATAGCCCAAATGGATCTAACAGATATCTACAGAACATTTCATCCTACATCTAAAGACTTTACATTCTTCTCAGCAGTACATGGAACCTTCTCTAGGATTGACCACATTCTAGGCCATAAAGCAAGTCTCAGCAAATTCAAAAGAATTAGAATCATACCATGCAGCTTCTCAGACCACAAAGGAATGAAATTGGAAATTAGCAACTCGGGAATCCCTAGAGCACGTACAAACACATGGAGATTGAACAACATGCTCCTGAATGAACAATGGGTCATAGAAGAAATTAAAAGAGAAATCAAAAATTTTCTGGAAGTAAATGAGGATAAAAGCACAACATACCAAAACCTATGGGATACAACAAAAGCAGTGTTAAGAGGAAAGTTTATATCAATAGGTGCCTACATCAAGAAATTGGAAAGGCACCAAATAGATGAGCTTTCAAGACATCTCAAGGATCTAGAAAAGCTGCAGCAAACCAAACCCAAACCCAGTAGGAGAAGAGAAATAATTAAAATCAAAGAAGAAATCAACAGGATTGAATCCAAAAAAACATTACAAAAAATCAGCCAAACAAGGAGCTGGTTTTTTGAAAAAATAAACAAAATTGACATCCCATTGGCCCAACTAACTAAAAAAGAAGAGAAAAGACCCAAATCAATAGGATCAGAGATGAAAATGGAAACGTAACAACAGACACCACAGAAATAAAAAGAATCATCAGAAATTACTACAAGGACTTGTATGCCAGCAAACAGGGAAATCTATCAGAAATGGACAGATTCTTGGACACATACAACCTACCTAAATTGAGCCAGGAAGACATAGAAAACCTAAACAGACCCATAACTGACACAGAAATTGAAACAGTAATAAAGGCCCTCCCAACAAAGAAAAGCCCAGGACCAGATGGATTCACTGCTGAGTTCTACCAGACATTTAGAGAAGAACTAACTCCGATTCTTCTCAAACTATTCAAAACAATCGAAAAAGAGGGAATCCTCCCAAATTCTTTCTATGAAGCCAGCACCACGTTAATTCCTAAGCCAGAAAAAGATGCAGCATTGAAAGAGAATTACAGACCAATATCCCTGATGAACATAGATGCAAAAATACTCAATAAACTTCTGGCCAATAGAATGCAACAACACATCAGAAAGATCATCCACCCAGACCAAGTGGGATTTATCCCTGGTATGCAGGGATGGTTCAACGTTCGCAAAACAATCAACGTAATACACTACATTAACAGACTGCAGAAGAAAAACCATATGATTCTCTCAGTAGACACAGAGAAAGCATTTGATAAAACACAACACCCTTTCATGATGAAAACTCTAAGCAAACTGGGTATGGAAGGAACATTCCTCAATACAATCAAAGCAATATATGAAAAACCCACGATCAACATCCTATTGAATGGGGAAAAGTTGGAAGCACTTCCGCTGAGATCTGGTACCAGACAGGGATGCCCACTCTCACCACTGCTATTCAATATAATTCAGGAAGTTTTAGCCAGAGCTATTAGGCAAGAAAAAGAAATTAAAGGGATACAAATTGGGAAGGAAGAACTCAAACTATCCCTCTTTGCAGATGATATGATTCTTTATTTAGGGGACCCAAAGAACTCTACTAAGAGACTACTGGAACTCATCGAAGAGTTTGGCAAAGTAGCAGGATTTAAAATCAATGCACAAAAATCAACAGCCTTTGTATACACAGGCAATGCCACGGCTGAGGAAGAATTTATAAGATCAATCCCATTCACAATAGCTACAAAAACAATCAAATACCTTGGGATAAACTTAACCAAGGACGTTAAAGATCTCTACAATGAAAACTACAAAACCTTAGAGAAAGAAATAGAAGAGAATACCAAAAAATGGAGAAATCTTCCATGCTCATGGATTGGAAGAATCAATATCATCAAAATGTCTATTCTCCCAAAAGCAATTTATACATTCAATGCAATACTAATCAAGATACCAAAGACATTCTTCACAGATCTGGAAAAAATGATGCTGAAATTCATATGGAGACACAGAAGACCTCGAATAGCCAAAGCAATCTTGT
Source organism: Lepus europaeus (assembly GCF_033115175.1). Classification (NCBI taxonomy): domain Eukaryota; kingdom Metazoa; phylum Chordata; class Mammalia; order Lagomorpha; family Leporidae; genus Lepus; species Lepus europaeus. Next base: position 79,163,937 of record NC_084843.1, on the reverse strand, counting down.
ACAACAAAAACAAAGCCGGAGGCATCACAATACCAGATTTCAGGACATACTACAGGGCAGTTGTTATCAAAACAGCAATGTACTGGTACAGAAACAGATGGATAGACCAATGGAACAGAATAGAAACACCAGAAATCAATCCAAACATCTACAGCCAACTTATATTTGATCAAAGATCCAAAACTAATCCCGGGAATAAGGACAGTCTATTCAATAAATGGTGCTGGGAAAATTGGATTTCCACGTGCAGAAGCTTGAAGCAAGACCCCTACCTTTCACCTTACACAAAAATTCACTCAACATGAATTAAAGACTTAAATCTATGACCCGAAACCATCAAATTATTAAAGAGCATTGGAGAAACCCTGCAAGATATAGGTACGGGCAAAGACTTCTTGGAAAAGACCCCAGAAGCACAGGCAGTCAAAACCAAAATTAACATTTGGGATTGCATCAAATTGAGAAGTTTCTGTACGGCAAAAGAAACAGTCAGGAAAGTGAAGAGGCAACCGACAGAATAGGAAAAACTATTTGCAAACTATACTACAGATAAAGGGTTGATAACCAGAATCTACAAAGAAATCAAGAAAATCCACAACAACAAAACAAACAACCCACTTAAGAGATGGGCCGGCCGGCGCCGTGGCTTAACAGGCTAATCCTCCGCCTTGCAGTGCCGGCACACTGGGTTCTAGTCCCGGTTGGGGCACCGATCCTGTCCCGGTTGCCCCTCTTCCAGGCCAGCTCTCTGCTGTGGCCAGGGAGTGCAGTGGAGGATGGCCCAAGTGCTTGGGCCCTGCACCCCATGGGAGACCAGGATAAGCACCTGGCTCCTGCCATCGGATCAGCGTGGTGTGCCGGCCGCAGCGCGCTACCGCGGCAGCCATTAGAGGGTGAACCAACGGCAAAAGAAAGACCTTTCTCTCTGTCTCTCTTTCTCTCACTGTCCACTCTGCCTGTCAAAAAAAAAAAAAAAAAAGAGAGATGGGCCAAGGACCTCAATAGACATTTTTCGAAAGAGGAAATCCAAATGGCCAACAGACACATGAAAAAATGTTCAAGATCACTAGCAATCATAGAAATGCAAATCAAAACCACAATGAGGTTTCACCTCACCCCGGTGAGAATGGCTCACATTCAGAAATCTACCAACAATAGATGCTGGAGAGGATGTGGGGGGAAAGGGACACTAACCCACTATTGGTGGGAATGCAAACTGGTTAAGCCACTGTGGAAGTCAGTCTGGAGATTCCTCAGAAACCTGAATATAACCCTACCATTCAACCCAGCCATCCCACTCCTTGGAATTTACCCAAAGGAAATTAATTTGGCAAACAAAAAAGCCATCTGCACATTAATGTTTATTGCAGCTCAATTCACAATAGCTAAGACCTGGAACCAACCCAAATGCCCATCAACAGTAGACTGGATGAAGAAATTATGGGACATGTAATCCACAGAATACTATACAGCAGTAAGAAACAATGAAACCCAGTCATTTGCAACAAGATGGAGGAATCTGGGAAACATCATGCTGAGTGAATTAAGCCAGTCCCAAAGAGACAAATATCATTTGTTTTCCCTGATCGGCGACAACTGAGCACCAAAGGGGAAACCTGTGGAAGTGAAATGGACACTATAAGAAACAGTGACCTGATCAGCTCTTGTCCTGGCTCTAGATGTACAATGTAATACTTTATCCTTTTTAGTATTTGTTGTTGTTGTTGTTCTAGTACTAGTGGTTGAACTCTGTAATTAACACACAATTATTCTTAGGTGTTTAAATTTTAACTGAAAAGTGATCCCTGTTAAATTGAAGAGTGGAAAAAGAGAGGGAGGAGATGTACAATTTGGGACATGCTCAATCGGACTTGCCCCAAATGGTGGAGTTAGAAATGTGCCAGGGGATTCCAATACAATCCCATCAAGGTGGCATGTACCAATGCCATCTCACTAGTCCAAGTGATCAATTTCAGTTCACAATTGATGGCTCTGATAGGTCTAAGAGTCAAAGGGATCACACAAACAAGACAAGTGTCTGCTAATACTAACTGATAAAATCAAAAAGGGAGAGAAGGATCCAACCTGGGAAGCGGGATACACAGCAGACTCATAGAATGGCAGATGTCCTGAACAACACTCTGGACTCAGAATCAGCCCTTAATGCATTCGGATCTGGCTGAAGAGCCCATGAGAGTATTGTAGGCATGGAAAGCCAAGATACCATGGAAAAGAAAAAAAAAAGAAGACCTAAATGAAAGATCTCTGTGAGTGAGATCCCAGTGGAAAGAACAGGGCCATCAAAGAAGGAGGTACCTTTCTCCGAAGGGAGAACTTCCACTTTACTATGACCCTATTGGAATAAGATAAAAGTCAGTGAACTCTAAAGGCTTCCATAGCCCTGGCAACTCATGACTAGAGCCTAGGGAGATTACTGACGCCATGAACAGGAGTGTCAAATGGTTAAGTCAGCAACAGAAGTCACTGTGTACTTACATCCCATGTGGGATCTGTCCTTAATGTGTTGTCTAATGTGCAGTGATGCTATAACTAGTACTGAAACAGTATTTTTATACTTTGTGTTTCTGTGTGGGTACAAACTGATGAGATCTTTACTAATTATATACTGAATCGATCGTCTGTATATAAAGATAATTGGAAATGAAAAAAGAAAAAAAAAACCTGGTGTTAAATTGGAAATGGCATAGAAAATTAATTATTTTTTTTAAATTATGTAGGATCTCTGTCTTTAATGTGCTGTTCACTGTTATTTAATGCTATAACTAGCACTCCAACAGTATTTTTTTCACTTTGTGTTGCTATCTGGGGGCAAACTGTTGAAATCTTTACCTCATATATACTAAATTGATCTTCTGTATATAAAGAGAATTGAAAATGAATCTTGATGTGAATGGAAGGGGAGAGGGAGCAGGAAAGGGGAGGGCTGCGGGTGGGAGGGAAGTTATGGGAGGGGGGAAGTCATTGTAACCCATAAGCTGTACTTTGGAAATTTATATTCATTAAATAAAAGTTTAATAAATGAAAAAAAAAAAAGCAACATGGGCCTCAATAGAATGGAGAGCACCTGAGCAGGACTCTCAGCTCCAGAGAAGGCACTGAGACTCCAAACCACTAGAGAAGCAAAATGTTTACAAGGCTCCCATCAGAAACAGGCAGAGCTTCAAGAAAACAAACTGGGGAAAGTAAGAATTTGTAGATGTCAAGCAGGTCTGCAGTGGGAACGAAGGCTGTCTAGAAATCCAGGTTGCAGTTTCTCTTCCCAGGAAAGGTTTGAATCTGGGAAAGAGAGAAGGACCCAGGAACTGTACCAACAAGTTAGATTTGGACTTCTGCAGCAAAACTGAAGATAACAAGGTTGTAAGCTCTCAGCCAGCGCAATGCTTAACTCCCAAGCCTGTGTCCAAAGTCCAGCTAATCTCAGCAGAAGGATTTTAATTGCAAAGAGAAAGGAAATGGTTTCAGTGAGCTAAGACTCTTGTCTGTGCTGATGTGCACACACACACACACCATGAAAATAGATCAGATTCTTTCTCTCATAAACACAATTGAGCTACTCTCACCACTCTGTTGCTGAACTCAGATCACAGACATGATAGCTTTAGCTTATTTTGAGAAAAATTTTTTGCAAAGTCCATAGATCTTAAATGCAGCCATAAAACCCCAATGCTTGTGTATCTTTTTCATGTTTCTCTATGTCAGTGTCTAGAAGAACTGGGAGTGAGGGCTGAGTTTTGTGGTGACCACTGGGACTGCTGCCAGCGTCCAGATAGCCTACAGACTCACGCCTGCGTGCAGGGAAGGGAGCAGGGAATCACAACTCTGAGCCAGTGAAGCGCTCTTCTGGTCAACTTTTGGGTTATCAAAGTCACGGGCAGTTGGAAATGCTATTTTCCGTGATCCCACAGAGGAAAACAGCCTAAAAATCCCAAGGCAACCTGCAGAAATAGGTCTCTTAAATGCTTATTGGTGGAGCTGGCATGGCAGCATACCAGGTAAATCTGCCTCCTGCGACACCAGCATCCCAATACAGGTGCTGGTTCGAGCTCTCTGCTATTGCACCTGAGAAAGCAGCGGAAGATGGCCCAAGTGCTCTGGTCCCTGTACCCACGTAGGAGACCTGGAACATGTTCCTTGCTCCTGGCTTCAGATTGGCACAGCTCCAGTCATTCTGGCCATTTGGAGAGTGAACGAGCAGATGGAATATCTGTCTTTCCCTATCTGTAACTCTGCCTTACAAAACATAAATAAATCTTTTCTAAAAAATGTTTATTGAGGGCCAGCACTGTGGCATAGTAGGCTAAGACTCCACTTGCAGCACCGGCATCCCATATGGGCACTGGTTTGTGTCCCAGCTGTTCCTCTTCAAATCCAGCTCTCTGCTTATGGACTGAAAAGGCAGCAGAAGATGGCACAAATGTTTCGGCCCCTGCAAACCACGTGAGAGACCCAGAAGAAGCTCCTGGCTTTGGATAGCCCCAGCTCCAGCTGTTGCAGTCACTTGGGGAGTGAGCCAGCAGATGGAGGACCTTTCTCTCCATCTTTCCCTCTCTCCATCTGTAGCTCTGCCTCTCAAATAAATTTTAAAAATCTAAAAAAAAATGCTATTGCTGTAGGACCAAAAGAGAAATGCTGAAATAAATTCACAAAACAAGTTCTTATACAGGAGAGCAGTGGCTATCATTTAGTCATGAAAATCATTGATTCAGGTAATGAACAACATTGCTTTCAACATCTGTTAAACTAGACACGTAGCCTTTAAGATAACTTAAAATTAGTGTGCGAAATGCGCTTCTGTGGTATTCCCGAGCACAGGAAGGAACTCTAGGTGAGAGCATTGGGATGAAAGAATCTGACCTATTCAAGACAAGAACTGGACAGAAGGATGGCAGACAGTGAAGGAAGTAACCCAAAATTTCACCCTGGACTTTACTTTTTAAAATAAATCTTTTAAAAATATTTGTTTATTCGAAAATCAGGGAAGGAAGAGGAGAGATAGAGAGAGAGAGAGAGAGGTCTTCCATCCACTGGTTCACTCCACAGATGGGCCACAATGGCAGGAGCTGAGTGGATCCGAAGCCAGGAGCCAGGAGCTTCTTTCCAGTTTCCCATGTGGATGCAGGGGCCCACGAACTTGGGCCATCTTCTACTGCTTTCCCAAGCCATAGCAGAGAGCTGGTTCAGAAATGGAGCAGCCAGGTCTAGAACTGGTGCCCATGTGGGATGCTGGTACTTCAGGCAGCAGCTTTACCTGCTATGCCACAGCACCTGCCCCCAAGACTTTCTTCTGATCACCATGAATGCATGGCTTGTAAAGAAGAAATTATAATGACTTGAAAGAACACTGTCATATCACTCTATTGTAGTAAAAGACAAAACAGTTGGGTAAAGCTTAAAATATATATTAGATGTTACAAGTTTGATTTCAGGGCTGGCGCCGTGGCTCAATAGGATAATCCTCCGCCTGCGGCGCTGGCACACGGAGTTCTAATCCCGGTCGGGGCACCAGATTCTGTCCAGGTTGCTCCTCTTCCAGTCCACCTCTCTGCTGTGGCCCGGGAAGGCAGTGCAGGATGGCCCAAGTCCTTGGGCCCTGCACCCACATGGGAGACCAGGAGGAAGCACCTGGCTCTTGGCTTCCGATCAGCGCGATGCACCGGCTGCAGCCCACTGGCCACAGCGGCCATTGAGGGGTGAACCAACAGAAAAGGAAGACCTTTCTCTCTGTCTCTCTCATTGTCCACTCTGCCTGTAGAAAAAAAAAAGTCAGATTTCAGGAATTTGAGAGAAGGAGTAGGCTTTGAGAAGGAAGATAATTCTAAAAAATATCTGATCCCATCTTACCTAAGCACTCTAGTGAGAAAGAAGCCATTGGGCCATGAACCAACAGAATATTTCTCTCTCTCCCTAACTCTGCCTTTCAAATAAATAAATCTTTAAAAAAAGAAAAAAGAATGAAAACGGGGCCCAAACCCAACAGAGAGACCACTGCCTCCCAGGTCTACATTGGCAGGAAACTGGAGCCAGGTGTAAGAGATGGAGATCAAATACAAGTACTTTGAGAGGGGCTATGGATGTTTTAACCACTCCTTCAAGAACCTGGTATCTAGACTGAGAATAATATGACTGGACAACAATGAAGCAATTAGAGCCTTAAATTCATTCAGAAAACTTAAGAGCACCCACAGTCTCTTAGAGTTTTCAAGTCTGTATAACTTGAGCTCTACTCCTAGATAAAAGAGAATTTTCAAATGGAATTCACAAGCTTCTGTCAGTGCTCTTTGTGAAACTAATGCAAAAATGGAAAGTTCATGATAGGATGGAAATGGGTAAATGCTATTGCAGTTTCCAAGGAGAATTCTACAAACCACAGCCTGGGGCTTTGCAAAGACAGTGAGCTGTCGTAAAGCAAGAGAGAAGGAAGCCAGAAAGAAAAGGATTCTCGAAGTGAAAGGATCAATCAGTGACCAGTTCAAGAATGTGACAGACTATGGCTGAAAGTCATTTGTGCGCATGCCACATGCCACATACTATCTCTCCTGGGTACAGCTCCATACATGATCCTATTGGATTTCCAATAGCGAAAGGCACCAATATGTCCACTTTTACAGATGACAGAACAGGCATACAAAGAGAAGGATTAAAGTAGGAAGACTCTCTGGCCTGTTTCAGAGCTAAAATTGTACGTTCTCAATTCTGCCTGTGGAAGATGAGCACCAGGCATTCTGGATAAACAGAAACATCCCAGACTCTCCGGAGGAGTCTGAACAAACTGGAGAGAAATCAACACTTGCCATGTCCACGAGAGCTTGGCAGCCAGCGATGCTCTGCTGAGGGGTCACTGTGGCAGAACCGTTTTGTGCTTTCTTTCCAGCCAACACACTCCTTTTGCTGAGAACTACTGACCGACTCAGAGGTACACATTTTCACTCCTACTTGATGCAGCTGAGTGGACCCAATCTGGATCAAGGAATCTTCTCTCCCAGGAGTCTGAGATGGGAAGATGTCAGTTAGCTCGGTTGTGCACTTGGACTGGAAAATGCTGAGGAACAGCTGAAGGCCCATGTGGACCTTCATCATATGCACACAAAAGGGAAGAACAAGGTATGAAGGACAGAGAAGCATGGAGGTGTGACCAGAAAGCCCTGAATGAGCAGAGAAATTCACCCTGGCCCCAGATGTTCTTTCAGGGTTTGACTCTAGTCTCCTAAGGAGATAGATACACAAACAATTGATAGATAGAAAGGTTGATTGATTCAAGCAGACCCATAGATACAGAGTTAGACAGGTAATTACTGGCTTCTGAATGTTTGTCATGGGTTGAATAAGACCTGTCTTCCCCAAACTCATACAAGATGGTTAAACTCTACTGTTTTTTTTAAATTTATTTATTTTATTTGAAAAGTAGAATTACAGAGAGGCAGAGGGAAAGAGAGACAGAGACAGAGAGTGAGTGAGATTGAGAAAGTGCATGAGAGGTCTTCCATTCATGGGTTCATTCCCCAAATGGCTGCAACAGCCAGAGCTGGGCTGATCCAAAGCCAGGAGCTTCCTCTGGGTCCCCCATGTGGGTGCAGGGGCCCAAGGATTTGGGTCATCTTCCACTGCTTTCTCAGGGCATAGCAGAAAGCTGAATCAGAAGAGGAGCAGCAGGTACTTGAACCCACACCCATGTGGGACACTGGTGCCACAGGCAGCGGCTTTACCCATTACACCACAGCACTAAACTCTACTACCACTGAGCTGGCACTGTGGTGTAGTGGGTAAAGTTGCCTCCTGCAGGGCCAGCATCCCACATGGGTGCCAGTTCTAGTCTCAGCTACATAGCTTTCTGCTATGGCCTGGGAAAGCAGTAGAAGATGGCACAAGTCCTTTGGCCCCTATACCCACATGGGAGACCCAGAAGAAGCTCCTGGCTCCTGGCTTCAGATCAGCTTAGCACCAGCTGTTGTGACCAATTGGGGAGTGAACCAGCAGATGGAAGACCTCTCTCTCTCTCTCTGCCTCTCCTTCTCTCTCTGTGTAACTCTGACTTTGGAATAAATTAAAAAATCTCATAAAAATAAAATTAAATTAACTCCACAGCATTGAAGGTCGATGGATTAAGGACACAAACTTGATCTAATTATGGCACCTGGGAGGTGTGTCGGGTGGGAGGTTTTAGGCCATGGAGGTGTGCCCTTGGAGGTGGTTCTCAAAGAAATAATTATTAAAGTTCTAGACAGCTGTTATCTTACCTGCCTGGCTCACCACATAATTATTCCTCCATCCCCACCATGACCAGCCTCCATCAGATGCTAGACTATGGGGCCACCTAATCATGAACTGTGACCTCCAAATTATACACTGAAATCAAGCCTTTCCAAGAAGGACATTTTAATTGAAGATATTTTAGTTAAAGGAACCAAAAGCAGACGAATACAATGTTCCTGTGACCTTCTCATCAATCCTTATAAAACTTTACCTTTGGTGCTTTCACGTGATGGATTGTGTTTGAGGAACTAGTAACCAACATGACAGGCTTAGGTGACCAAGCATTGCTGTGACAGACATGTGCTCCCTTGAAACACGAACCTGATGCACAATGGGAGTCTTATGATATGTACGCAGCTCAGATACCATGAACCTCTCCCCTATTACTCAAAGTAAATAAAATCAAAAGCAAATGATTTGCACATAGAAAGATTTCAGAGACCTAGAGGAAAACTGAAGAACACAGATAGAGATTGTGGTTATATTTTAATTTTCCTTCCACCCAAAGATCACAACTTTGGAAGAGAAATGGGTATGAAGTATCAACAAAGCAGAAGCCAATGCAAGACTCAGCTTCCCGACTCATGACTTTAAGAGATGGCTGAGCCATGGCAAAAGACAGAGGAGATTTTATTAGGACAAGCAAGAACGCGAGACGGTAGACTCAAAGTCAAGATAGAATATATGACAGTCAGTGTCGTCAAGAAGATGAAAACCTCATCTGAAATATATGCTACTGGAAACTAAGAAGCTACCAGACACGACACAGGAAAGGTTCTCAGATAAAAGTTACAGGTAAGGAAGTTAAGATGAGAATATATTGTCATTCCAGAAGGGTGGCACCACGAGGGAATTCATACCCCTTCTCCCATTTTCCTTTTCAAATATCCATGACATTTTCTGTCAAAGGATAAAAAAAAATCTACATTGACACCCATAGTGTTTGACAAGAATGTTGAGCATATTTCATATTCTGCAGCAAATGTATACTCTGTATTAAAAAGTTGGAGAAAATTACAAGTTGGTACCAGCTGCCAACCCAGTCCCAGAACTCTGTCTCCCAGGAGACATCGAGTCAAGAGAAGAGAACAGCATGGCCTGGACACTGGTGGCCAGCTAAGTGCTGACACTGCAACCGTAGATGCACAACCAGGCCAGGCACGAGGGACCTCACAGCGCTAAGTTCAGACTTGAGCCCCAGATCTAGCGAGTGCCATTCCTCTCATCCAAGAGGCGTATGCAGCAATCGCCCAAGCCCCAGCCACACTGAAGTAGTACTGACAACAGGACTACAAGAAGACAGATGCTGGCTTGACCCTTGCTGCAAATGGAAAGGAACCTTCCTCGTGAGTTTTATTCCATCTTTGGAAACATTTGATATTCTCAAAAGTGGGATGATAGAATAAAACTACTTAAATTTAGCACAGACAACAAATCCCAATTTTAGAAGCAATATTGATGATCCTTTCATTCTGAAAAACGGGAAAACTGAAGCTAGAAATCTCTGAAAAACACTGAAGCCAACAGCTCTGGTTATGTTGTAGGCAGGCATAGAGGATAAAATTGATTAGGTTTGTGAGCTGGAAGGACACGCATTCACCACACCTCTGGGTGACTCCATGCTCCTACCTAGCCACACCTGTGCGCCTACCAGCCAATTAGATTAACTAACCACTCCCCTCTGGAAGTGGAATGAAGGCCTAGGACATGGTGAGCCCGGCCCTTTTTTGGCTTTTTGCCTCTTTTGCCATTGGTGGTGGCGGGGGGGGGGGGGGGAGCTTGCTGCCCCTGCGCATCCAGGGCTACCTGCCCCATGCTTCCTGGCCTCCATGCTCCTCCATGTGGCTGGTTCCTGGTAGTCGGTATGAATCCAGATTTCTTTCTCCTTTACATAGGGCCCTCACTCTCCTATGCATTTTTCCCACTGAATAAAAAGCTTAAAACTTGTCATGCTGCCTCATTCATTTATGCCGGTATTCAGAATTCTTATCTGAATATTAGGCAAGAACCCACGCAGGCTTATTAATATTGGGAATTTATTAATAAGCACATGGTGATATCATATGGCACCCCATATTCTGGCATCAGTTGGACCTAAGGATCAGGAACGCCCAAACCCCAAATCCAAGGCTTGGACAAGGATGAACAACAAAAATAAAACTTCAAGACAGACTCCCAGGAAACAAAATCTGAGCAAATATGAGAAAAATTTAAGACCACAAGGACCTATTCCTTGACATCTTTGAAAAAGGAAGACAATACACTTAAATCACACTCAGAACAATTTAAATGAGGATTGGAAGTAGTTAATACAATTGATGCTGTAGAAAAATCAATTAGTAAAATAGAAAATGGGCTTCAGAAACATACAGAATATCAAAGAAATTTAAACAGTGGGAAAGACTATGAATAAATGTTTCTAGCATCCACATTTTGCCTGGCTGTCTTGGCTGCTGGGAACACAAATATGAAAAAAAATTTATACCTGCCCCCAGGATGGTCACAGCCCAGTAAGGAAGGCAGAAGAACAGACCAATAATAATCTAGGTGTCATTAAATGATAACACATTTAATCAGAATCACAAGAATACAATTTCTTTTGTAGTATCCACAGATAGTATACAAGAAGAAAGAAAAAAATGAGATACATTAAGAATATTCTATATTTTAAAAAGAAGAAAATGTGCAGGCTTTATTCTCAGGGCACATAATTAATACCTCAAAAAAATCTGGAAATCAGAGCATTCATCTCCTATTTTAGGGAGAGCCTGTATCACAATGCAGGGGATACACACAGCTATACAAAAAGAGAAGCACATGAGCCTTCAATGTTTCTACCATGTCAAAGAGTACCTCAGTGCCATCAGGAGCGGAGGTGCTTGGTGAACCACGGGAAAACAAAGACACAGGAAACACTATGATGCAAATAAAAGGGACAACAGCAAATCTAATCAAGAGAAAAGGAAACTCATTTGGAAAAACCATTTTTAATAAAAGGCATCTCTCCTCATATCCTGGTTGCATCTTTTATTAATATTATGAAACTATTAAAGAAGAAAGAAAAGGAAACACCTGAGAAAATGATATCTTGAAACCACAAAATACGAAATTGCTATAATAAAGATCAATAAAGGAGTCGCAACTTTGGATACAATAGGCTGAATAGTCCACCCTTTTTCTAATACTAAATGCAACTGTAAGACCTGGACAAAATGCATGGGGCAGTAATTTCAGGGACCTAGAAGTAAATAAGAGGCAGATGAGGGAGGAAGAACAGAATCGAAAGTATCACTAATGGATGGAAGTCTACCAGTTTCCCTGGTAGCATCTGTCAGCCTGCAAAGCCAGCTGAAACTCATAGTCCAGGTTATGGAAAGAGCCCAGGGACTTTGGCACAATAAACAGAAAAGGGTGTAACTAGGGCTCAGAGAGAAAACAGAAATCTTGATTTTCTTTCTTTCTCCATCTTCTTGAATCCCAAACCCCAGGCATTCTCCTGTTGATAGCAAAACCCAGACCCTGGGGCAAGGGAGCTCCCCTCCACAGAGCCCAGAGACCTGGGCCCTAAGTGCAATTCACACCTTTATTGGTGTTTTGCACCCTCTGTCTTGGTGCCACTTGCTCTGGATTCAGAAGCCGTCGCAGAATCACATTGGGGGCCAGTGCTGCAGCTCACTTGGTAAACCCTCTGCCTGCGGTACCAGTACCCAGGATTCTAGTCCTGGTTGGGGCGCCAGATTCTGTCCCAGTTGCTCCTCTTCCAGCTCTCTGCTGTGGCCTGGTAGTGTAGTGGAGGATGGCCCAAGTCCTTGGGCCCTGCACCCACTTGGGAGACCAGGAGGAAGCACCTGGGTCCTGGCTTCGGATCAGCCCCGTACACTGACCATAGAAGCCATTTGGGGGGTGAACCAATGGCGGGAAGACTTTTCTCTCTGTCTCTCTCTCGCACTGTCTTAACTCTGCCTGTCAAAAAAAATTAAAAAAAAAAAAAAGAATCACATTGGGGGGGCCAGTGCCATGGCTCACTTGGTTAATCATCCACCTGTGGCACCGACATCCCATATGGGTGCCAGGTTCTAGCCCCGGTTGCTCTTTTGTTCAGCTCTCTGCTGTGGCCTGGGAGGGCAGTGGAGGATGGCCCAAGTCCTTGGGCCCCTGCACCCACATGGGAGACCAGGAAGAATCACCTGGATCCTGGCTTCAGATCGGCGCAGTGCCAGCCATAGCAGCCATTTATGGAGTGAATCAATGGATGAAGACCTTTCTCTCTGTCTCTCTCTCTCAGTCTATAACTCTACCTGTCAAATAAATAAATAAATGAATAAATAAAATCACATTCGGGAGAGGAGTAACTAAAGTCCCAATAATTAAAAGATTTTTTGAAGGAATTTCTGGGCTCATTCACAGCTGGACACAAGTATGTCTGATCAAGTCAATATGATAAATTTGATAATAAACTAAACAATTGGTCATTGCCCCAATTTCATTTATAAACACACACATACACACACACAGGCTCCAAAGAGCAATACAAAGGCCTTGAAAACTGGATTAACTTTGGACCCACAGCCCCAAGAAGATAGATTGAACACATGCCCTGAACTAGGACTGATTATCTAACAAAACAAAAACTGCCTGCTCCACAAGATTTGTTTTAAAACTCAGAATTTTATAACACAATATTCAAAATACCCAGAGTGCAATCCAAAATTAATATATGAAGAGCCAGGAACATATCAATTCACATGGGAGAAAAAAAGCAACAGATGCTAACGCCAAGATACAAACTCTTAAAATTATCTAACAAAGAACTCAGAGCGTTAACATTAGACTGTTCCAGCATGTAATTGTGAAATAACTCAGAAACAAATGAATAGAAAGTTACCCCAATAAACAGAAAATATAAAGGTTGAATGGAAATATTGAAACAAAAAATACAATGACTACAAAAGAAAAAAAATTATACCAGAATGGAGATGGCAGAGGAAAGATAACCCAATTAAAAAAAAAAAATATATATATATATATATATATATATATATATATATATACACACTTTCTGAACAGGGCGAAAAGAGACCAAAAAAAAAAAAAACCAAACAAACAAACAAACAAAAAAAAACCTAAGATCTTAGGAACATGTTGGATAATCACAAAAAGTTTAACACAACATCAACAAAGTCCCAGAGAAGAAAGAATATAAACATAGAAAAATAATAATGTCTGAAATTTCCTGTTTAGGCAAAGACACAACTTACACATTCAGAACTTTAACAAAACTCAGAGAGGATTCATGTTTTCAAATGCATAACAGAAACTGCCAAGAAGTAAAGGCAATGAATTGGACAGAGATAAGCAACATGTTACCTGCAGGGCACAAGGATCCAAATGACTGTGAACCCCTCATTAGATGACATTCATTCTTCAGGCACTGGAAGGAGAAGAGAGTCAATTTAGAACTCTACAAACAGTGGAAATATTCTTCTGAAAGAACCATGAAATTTAAACTGCCTTTAGATTGAGGGAAACCTAGGAGAATCCTTTGCCAACAGACCTGTTTTTTTTTTTTTTAAGACTTATTTATTTGAAAGAGTTACACAGAGAGAGGAGAGGCAGAGAAAGAGGTCTTCCAGCCGATGGTTCACTCCCCCAAATGGCTGCAACAGCTGGAGCTGCATCAACCCAAAGCAAGGAGCCAGGAGCTTCCTCCAGGTCTCCCACACAGGTGCAGGGGCCCAAGGATGCGGGCCATCTTCTACTCCCTTCCCAGGCCGTGGCAGAGAGCTGGCTCAGAAGTAGAGCAGCCGGGTATCAAACCGACACCCATATTGGATGCCGGGGCTTCAGGTCAGGGCGTTAACCCTCTGAGCCACAGCACCAGCTCCCAAGAGACCTGCTTTTTAAGAGATGGATAACAAGTTCTTCAGAAGAGAATAAAACAGAAAAAACTTAGAACATAAAGAATGAAGGAAGAAACAAAATGGTAAATACCTGCTAACTATTGTTACCGGTTGCAGAGGGAAGGGCAGTTGCTGGAGCGAGTTTTGTGAGTTCTTTTCCTCAGCTTAGTATAGAAATAAAAAGCCAGGAAACAATTTGCAAAGGGGCAGAAAATTTTATTAGCCAGAAAACAAACTTTGATTGGTAAGTGACAGAAAAAGCATCTGGTCTGAGAGGAGAGCAGGCAGAATGCTGAGCGGGACACTGGCTTTGAGGAAGTGTCCCAGGTTTTTAAGGCAAATATCACAGAGACCATTTCCTCTCAAGATCCTTAGAACGTGTTTCATGGTTGAAAATTACAATTATCACATTGTGTTATAGAATTTTCAATGTATATTGTAATCAAGTGTGGCAATTATAGCTTCAGGGAGGAAAGCAAAGAGACAACATGCTGGTCAGATTTCTATATTCCATTTGAAATTGATAAAACATCAATTCTAATTAGACTTGGTAAAGTTAAGTAATTCCAGAGAGGAGTCACTAAAAAACTTTGCAAATCAAAAACTCAGTCGGTAAGTAAAACAGGACACCAAAAAATGCTCAAGTAACACAAGATAATGCAGACACTAGGGGATGGAGGAAAACTAGAAACAGAACTGAAACTGAGTTCCAATTCCCTAATGCCTTGGCTGTACACTTTATCAGGCCTTGGTCTCGCTCCCTTAGCAGGTAGTCCCTCTGTATTCACTATAATGATTATGAGTCAATTCTTTATTAAAAATCAACTCCTTAAATTAAAGAAGACACGTGTAGGTCAGATTGGTCCCCAAAGACCAAATCGCAACATGCAGAATTCAATTATCACCTCCACAGTTAATGTCTTAATGCTAGACTCCATTTTGAGATGCTTCTCAGCAACACCAGACCTTGATCAAACTAAGCAGTAACAACTCACTGTTATAGTAAACATTTACCAGGAGAAAAATCAAATTCTTGGGGAGAATATAAAGCAACTAAAACATCCACAAACCCAAAATGCAACAGTGATTTTCCGTTTATTATTTATTTATTTGAAAGACAAAGAAACAGACCTCCTATTTGCTGGTTCATTACCCAACAGCTGATGCGGGGGCAGGCTGAAGCCTAAAACTGGGAACTAAAGCTGAATCTCCCACACCAGTGACAGAAATTCAACGACCTGAGCCATTAGCCTGCTGCCTCTAAAGGTGTGCATTAGCAGCAAGCTGGAATTAGAAGTGGAGCTGGGACTCAATCCCAGGTACTCTGATTAGGGACACAGTTGTCCCATGTAATATTTTACCTACTAAGCCAAATGCCCACTCCAAGCAGCCATTCTAGGAAAGTGGTTTAACCATTTCTTTTCAAGTGAAACATACATTGAGTATACAACCTAGAAATCCATCCCTAGATATTTACTCAAGAGAAATGAAAATATGTATTTGCAGAAAAGCTAGTGATAAGTGTTTACAGTGGCTATATTCATATTCATCCAAGACAGGAAATGCCCAAAGTAGTAGCAAGTATGCATTTCCCCCAGAACAATGAAGATGCACATCCACAGGCAGACTGGGACAAGATCACATACTTCAGTAGGAAAATAGTGAATATTAGAGGCTAGGAAGGGTAGGGAGGAGGAGGGCAGGGACAGGTTGAGTAACAGGTATCAGAATACAGTTAGAATAAGTTCCAGTGTTCTACACAACAGAGCAGGTACAGTGCAGAGTAACCCACTGTTCTGAAAAGAACCAGAAGACAGGAGCTCTGAGGCTCTAAACAAAAATTAAAAGGATGTGGAAATGCTCATTACCCTGATTTGGTCATTACATACTGTACACAAGTATTGAATTAGAATACTGTATCGCACAAATAAAGATAAATATTGTATGTCCATTAAAATCAACATTTAAAAATAAAATATGAGCAGAAGTCTTGGACACTTCATGATGGAATGCTGTGAATGGACAAGAGGCCCCTCCTTGCAGGCCACAATAAAAGTGCTGGGCATCATTAGTCATTAGAGAAATGCACATTAAGACCACATGGCAGGGGTACTGAAAGTGTGACACAGTGGGTTAAGGCCCTGGCCTGAAGCACCAGCAACCCATATGGGAACCGGTTTGAGACCAGGCTGCTCCACTTCCAATCCAGCTCTCTGCTCTGGCCTGGGAAAGCAGTGGAGGATGGCCCAAATCCTTATGGGAGACCTGGAAGAAGCCCCTGGCTCCTGGCTCCTGGCTTTGGACCTGCACAGCTCCAGCTGTTGTGGCCAAATGGGGAGTGAAGCATCAGATGGAAGACAGTTCTCTCTCTCTCTCTCTCTCTCTCTCTCTCTCCACCTCTCCTCTCTCTGTATAACTCTGACTTTCAAATAAATAAATAAATCTTTAAAAAAAAAAAAAAAAGACCACATGTGGTACTCTTACACAATACAATGGCTAGTGTAAAACAACTGATGGCCCTGAATGTGGGCAAGGATGGGGAGAAAACAGAATTCCCAAACATCACTGTAGAGTATAAAATGGTACAACCACATTGTAAACCAGTTTAGCAAGTTCTTCAAAAACCTTACACCTACTCTAGAACCCAGCTATCTTACTGGTAGGTGCATTTCCCCCAGAACAATGAAAATGCGCATCCACAGGCAGACTGGGACAAGATCACATATAACAGCACCTTTGCTCATCACAGCCAAACACGGGAAACCATGCACATGGCCATCAGAGTAAGAAGGGGTTGCCAACTGCCAACACGGGTCTGCTCACGTCCTGCAGGGTGCTCAGCCATCACAGGGAACACATGAGGGTTCTGTGCAGCAGCAAGCATGGCTGAGCCACAGGCTCTGGAAGCAACATGACGTCTCGTTCCATTAACAGGACGCTCCAGAACAGACAAAACCCACGGCTGGTGAAAGACATCGGGAGTAGAGAGCAAGTCTGAGGGGGCTGCAAAAATTGGCGGGAAACTGGGATAAAAGCTCAGTTTATGTTGGTGCAAAACTTTTTGAAATCCACGTGTACTAGGAAGCTTCTAAAAGGTCAGGTAAGGCATGTGTAAGAAATGATCCATGGATTTCAAAACTGTTTTGCATCAAAGTAAGCTTACATTTTAATTCCAGTTTTTCTAGAAACTTTTTTTTTGACAGATAGACAGTGAGAGAGAGACAGAGAGAAAGGTCTTCCTTCCGTTGGTTTACCCCCCAAATGGCCGCACTATGGCCAGCATGCTGCACCGATCTGAAGCCAGGAGCCAGGTGCTTCTTCCTGGTCTCCCAAGCAGGTTCAGGGCCCAAGCACTTGGGCCATCCTCCACTCCCCTCCTGGGCCACACCAGAGAGCTGGACTGGAAGAGAAGCAACCGGGACAGAATCCGGTGCCCTAACCGGGACTAGAACCCTGGGTGCTGGCGCCGCAGGCGGAGGATTAACCAAGTGAGCGCGGCGCCAGTCGACACTACAAGATTTTAAAAAGAAACACAAACACACACACACACACACACACACCTTAGCCACAGGACCCTATGATAACTCCCTGGAAGGGCTGAAAAGGGCAAAGGTGAGCCAAATGCCAGGTGTTGTGGACAGGAAGCAATCAGGACTCACACACTGCTGGCGGGAAGGCGCATCCACACCTGAGACAGCAGGCTCAAGGCTGAACACGCGCACTCAGTGACACAGCCCCTCCAGTTCCTACGGGAACGCGTGTGCCTGCGCGGACACAGGGTGCTGCCGTCAGGATCTGCTGCAGACATTCACAGAGGAGCTGCACTAGAACGCGGACAGAACGACTCCAATGGCCACGGACGCAGCAACGCTAGAGCCGCGGGAATGAGCCTTCCATGGCCCACCGGAAGAGTGCAGACGACCCTCACAAAGACAACGCTGCCCCACAAAAGCAAGACACACATATCCGGGAAAAATAAAACTGGGCATCAGAAGACCAGAGCGGTGGTGGGACACAGCCCAAGAGGGAGTCCTGGGTTTCAGTACGGCTCTGTTTTACGTTCATCGGACACTAGGGCCACGTGTGCTGGGCCTGTGACAGTCCAGCAGCCGTACACCGAGGAATTCCGCGGGCGCACTGCATGCACACGTCACACTTCAGTACGGTTCAGGAAAGAGAGGCGGGATGGCCTCTTCTCACTGAGGCGCCACGGGACTTCCGGCCACAAAATGTTCACAGGGCCCGCAGGAAAAGTTCTGTCTGCCCCCGTCCTCCTTCCTCTCTCTTCTCTGTCTCCTGCTCTCTCTCCCCCTCTCTCCCTCTCTTCCACACCCTCCTTCCTCCATCCAGCTTCCCTGTAGGAGGGGGAAATACCCGTTTCTCAGGAACAAAACTGGAAGTCCTGAGGTGAAAACTCACGGGAGCCGCCGTGGAGGACCGCTGGGGCCCCCGCAGGAATCATGAGGACAGTTCCCGCGCGTCCCCGAAAACGGCGAGGCCGCCACGGGCCTGACCCTGGGCTGGGCGGGCTCTTTCCCAGCCTCGGACAGCAGCATCCTGGCGGCTCCTGGCCGTTTCTCCAACGCTCAGGCTGGAACCCAGGCGACTCGCGCTGGAGCAGGAGGTCACGCGCCAGCAGCACTTCCGGGTCACAGCGTCCCGCCAGGGAGCGCTGCCCACGGGGTGGGCGTCCAGGCGCAGTCATTGTCCCGCGGGGCGCTGCCCGCCTCCCACATCTGTGCGCAGGTGCGCTTCCGGCTGCTCCGCCCTTGGGACCCAGGGAGGCTGCAGGTGCTGGATCGAGTACTTGCCACTTGAATGCTGCAACCGACACAGCTGCCCCAGAGTTCTCGTGTGGTTGTTGTCCCTGGACCCAGAGGCCCTGTCCATGGCTGGGGAGGAACTGATGAAGAAGAAAAGTCTTCAGCCCAAAGGAGAAGCAAAATGGAGCCCCACAGACTGCCAGCCTCAGCAGCTGCCCGGGTCCTTGGCGAAGGTGGGCAAATGGTGGGTGGGTTGCAGAGTTTGACACAGAGGAGTGCTGGTGCCGAGACCAGAGCCCTGCAGAGAATGGCCAGGTCAGGGTGAGGCATGGGCAAGCAGCAGCACGGAAGGGACAGTCACCAGGCTCAGGCACAAAGGCAGTGGCTGCCCTGCCCATCCCAAGGCCTCCAGGACTCCAGGTGGACATGGAAGGCCGCTCTCAGGGAAAACCTGGAGGGCTGCTCTCCCCCAGGCTGAGACTGGGCCGGAACCAGGGACCGCTGGGCTGACTGGCCGAGGTGTGCCCGCCTGCTTGTCAGGAAGCCTGACCTCTTGGCTCCCACTCCCACCCCCAGGGCTGCCCTCAGTGAAATTCCAGCTAGGACTGCCTTTCAGTGTGAGTTGTTAAAGGAAGCTCTTCGGGCCCTCGCAGAGTGCTCAGAGTGCAGTGGGAAGGGAAAGAAACTTCCCTTCGGGTTGGACAATGGGAAAGACTGACTGAGCCGCCTCAGCTCCCGCCTCTGGCAGACCCAATTGCTGCAGACAGAAACACATGCCTTGGTCACCCTTGGGGAGACCCCCAGCGGCACCTCAGATCTTTCCCAAGGCAAGCCGAGGTGCTACCAAAGCCTGGAGTCCACTCTTCTCAGCCAGAAAAACGGCCTGATGTCCTCCGAGAGGCTGTTGAATCAGGCCTGTTTATTACTTACGAATGTATTTTAACTGGCAAAGATGACATGTATTTATCACCTACAGCACAATATTTTGAAATGCATGCCTACTTTGGAATGGCTAAATGAGTTAATTGACATGAATTATCTCAATACACTTACCTTTTTTTGTGATGAGAACACTTAAAATTTACTCCTAGTAAATTCTCAAGAATACAATTTGTTCCCATGGTCTTCACGTTATACAATAGATGGTTTCAACTTTTTCCTCCTATTTGCCTGAAATTTTGTATCATTTTATCTACATCCTGCCAACAGGCAGGCCCTGCTTGACCCTGGAACCCGCTATCCCACCCTCTACTTCTTTGAGTTTGGTTTTCTTACATTCCACACGTCAGTGACAGCATGTGGAGTTTGTCTTTCTGTGCCTGGCATATTTTAGTTACCATAATCACCTCCAGTTTATC
Organism: Lepus europaeus; assembly: GCF_033115175.1. Classification (NCBI taxonomy): domain Eukaryota; kingdom Metazoa; phylum Chordata; class Mammalia; order Lagomorpha; family Leporidae; genus Lepus; species Lepus europaeus. Next base: position 79,143,645 of record NC_084843.1, on the reverse strand, counting down.
CATGTTTCACAAATCACAGGCTGTAATTCCTTTTTTTTAAAAAAAAATATTTATTTGAAAGGCAGAGTTGCAGAGAGAGAGAGAGAGAGATTCTATCTGCTGCTTCATTCCCCAAATAGCCACAACAACCAGGGCTGGGCCAAGCCAAAGCCAGGGGCCAGGAGCTTCTTCTGGGTCTCCCACATGGGTTCAGGGGCCCTTGGGCCATCCTCCACTGCTTTCCCAGGCGCACTTGCAGAGAGCTAGAGCAGAAGGGGAGGAGCTGGGTCTTGAACTGGCACCTATATGGGATGTTGTCACTGCAGGCTATGGCTTAGCCTACTGTGCCACAGCACTGGCCCCTGCTGTTCTTTTTAAAGCAATATCCCATTTTGGGTGTATACCACATTGTCTTTATCCATCATCCATTGATAGACACCTGGATAGAGTCTGTATCGTGGCTACTGCAAATTGTACCACAACGAACATGGGCATGCAGATACCTCTTTAACATACTGATTTCCTTTTCTTTGGTTGTATACCCAGTGGTGGCATTGATACATACATACTGTAGCTCTGTGTTAATTTTTTGAGGAACAACCATAGTATTTTCCATAGTGGGTGTACTAATATACATTCCCACTAACAGAGTACAGGTGTTACCCTTTCTCCACATCTCCTCCGATATATTATCTTTGTCTTTTTATGGTAGCCAGTCTAATAGGTGTGACATGACATCTCAGGTGGTTTTAATCTGCATTCTCTGATGAATAGAGATGTTGAATTTGTTTTCATATACATTTTAGCTATGTGTACATCTTATTTTGACAAATTTCTAGTCAGATCCTTTACCCATTTTTCAGCTGAGTTATTGATTTTGTTACTACTTAATTTGAGCTCCTTATCTGTGTGATACTGACTTCTTACTAGATGTATGGTTTCAACTGTTTTCTCCTTACTCTGTTGATTGTTTTCTTGTGTGAGGTAATCTCATTTGTCTCTTTCGTGTTTGTTACCTGTGCTTTGAGGTTCATATCCCAAATAGTCATTGCCCAAACTAGATTTTTCCTATGTTTCCTTCTATTAGATTTTACAGCTTCAAGTCTTACATTTATGTTCTATGAGATAAAAGCCTGACTTCATTTTTCTGCGTGTGGTTATCCAGTAGTCCCAACATCCCGTATAGAAGAGACTGTCCTTTCTCAATTATGTGTTCTTGGCAATTTTTTCACAAATAAATTGATCATAAACATTCTGACTTGTTTCTGGCATCTCTATTATGTTCTATTATGTGTCTATTTTTATACCAGTACAATGTTTTGATTACTGTATCATTCTGTATGTTTTGAAACTAAGTAGTGTGATGCCTCCAGCTTTATTCTGTTTGCTCAAGATGGCTTGGGGATTTAAGGCTCCTGTGGTTTCCTATGAATTCTAGGATTGTTTCTTCCATTTCTATGAAAAATGTTACTGGAATCTTGATAAGAATTCCATTGAATCTATAGATTGTTTGGGTAGGATGGACATTTAAACAGCATTACTAATTCTTCCAATCCAAAGTCATAAAACATCTTTCCATTTATTTGTGTCTTCCTCCGTTTCCATTATACAAGTCTTTCACCCCCTTGATTAAATTTTTTGTGTTTTGGGTAGCTATTGTGCATGGAGTTTTCTTCATGCCTCTTTTGGACAGTTTGTTATCAGTGTGTAGAAACTTGTCTAGTCTTTGCTACTGATTCTTCATCCTGCAACTTTACTGAATTTATTTTGGTGCTAACAATTGGAGGAGGAGTATTCAGTGTTTTCTATGTGTAAGATTATGTCACATGCAAATAAAGACAATTCAACTTCCTTCTTTCTGATTTTATTGCCATTTTATTTCTTTCTCTTGCCTACTTGCTCTGGCTGGGACTTCTACTACTATGTCAAATAATGATATAATTAGGCATCCTTGTCTCATTCCTCATCTTAGAGGAAAGTCTTTCAATGTTTCCCCATTAAGTATAGTACGGTCCTTCTTTCACTTTCACTAGCTTATTGAGAGTTTTTATCCTAAAACAATGCTGAATTCTGTCCAATGCTTTTCCTACATCTTTCAAGGTGACAATACAGTTTTTGTCCTTAATTCTGTTAGTGTGATATATCACATTTATAGACTTCCCTGTGTGAATCATCCTTGCATCTCTGAGATAAATACCACTCTATAATGTCCCATGATCCTTTTCATGCACTATTGAATCCCACTTGCTAATATTTCATTGAGGATTTTTGCAACCACATTCATCAGGAATATTGGCCTGAATTTTCTTTCACTGTGGTATTCTTGTCTTGTTTTGGTTTTACAGTAATGCTGGCCTCATAAAATAAGTTTGGCAGTGCACCTTCTTCTGCAATATTTTTGAAAATTTTGAAAAGGACTGGTGTTATTTCTACTTTAAATGTTTAGTAGAATTCAGCAATGAAGGCATCAGGTCCTGGGCTTTCCTCTGGTGAGAGGATTTTTATTAATGGTTTAATTTCTTTACCCATTATTTATCTACTCAGATTTTCTATTCCTTCATGATTCAGTTTGGTGGGTTATATGTGTCTAGGAATCTATCCGTTTTTCTGTATGGCTGTGTAATTGATAAAGTGACCTCCTATAATCCTTTGTGTATTTGTGGTATCAGTTTTAATGTTCCCTCTTTCATTTCTGATTTTATCTGAGTCCCCTTTTTTCCCTGGCCTAGCTACAGACTTGTCAAATTGTTTTGTCTTCTCAAAGAGCCAACTCTTGGTTTTATTGATCACTCCTATTCTCTTCCTAATCCCTATGGCTTCTCTGATATTTATTATCTCCCCTCTGCTAACTTTAGGCTTAGTTGTTCTTTTCCAATATCTAGTTATTAGAGCTAGGACAATAGATTGCTTATTTTAAAACTTCTTTTTTCTTGTAGGTATTTCTTGCTCTAAACATCTCTCTTAGAATTGCTTTGGCTGGGGCTGGTGTTGTGGCGCAGAGGGCTAACGCCCTGGACTGGGGTGCTGGCATCCCATATGGTCACTGGTTCGGGGCCCGGCTGCTCGGCTTCTGATCTGGCTCTCTGCAGTGGCCTAGTCCTTGAACCCCTGCACCTGCGTGGGAGATCCGGAGGAAGCTCCTGTCTCCTGGCTTTGGATCAGCGCAGCTCCATCCCTTGCAGCCAGCTGGGGAGTGGGCCATCGGATGGAGGAGCTCTCTCTCTTTTTTAAAATTAATTAATTAATTTATTTATTTGACAGATAGAGTTAGTGAGAGACAGAGAAAGAGAGAAAGGTCTTCCTCCCATTGGTTCATCCACAAAATGGCCACCATGGCCAGAGCTTTGCTGATCTGTATCCTGTATCTCTCTCTCTCTCCCTCTCTCTCTCTCTCTCTCTCTCTCTCTCTGCCTCTTCTCTCCCTGTATAACTCTTCAGATAAATAAATAAATCTTTTTTTAAAAAAAGAATTGCTTTGGCTGCATGCCACAAACTTTCATGTCAGTTTCCACTTCATTTGTCTCAAGATACGCTTTGGTTTCTTCATTGACCCAGTGATTATTCAGGAGCATGTTGCTTCATTTCCATGTATCTGTAAATTTTCCTAAATGCATTCTGTTATTAATTTCTAGTGCCATACCACTGGAAAAGATAGGTGATCAAAAAATATGGCTGGTATGATTTCAATCCTCTTTGATTAATTAATATTTATTACATGATCTAATGTATGATTTACCCTGGAGAATGGGCTGCGTGCACTTGAGAAGGATGCGTATTCTGCTGCATTTGGATGGAATGTCCTATAGATATCTGTTAAGTCAATCCACTCTGAAGTATAGCTTAAGTCTGGTGTTTCCTTTCTTTTTCTATCTGAATGATCTGTTCATTGCTGAAACTGGAATGTTGAAGTCCTCTACTATCATTGCAGTACAGCCCTATTTCTCCCCTCAGGTCTATTAGTAATTGCTTCATGCATTCAGACACCTATTGTTGGGTGCATATATATTTACAACTGTCAGATCCCCTTGATGAGCTGACCTCTTAGTCATTAATGAATGACCCTCTTTGTCCCATCTTCCAGGTTTTTACTTTGTCTGTTTTATAGAAATATAGCTACTCCTGTCTTTTTTGGTTTCCATCTGCATGGAATACCTTTTCAATCCCTTTCTCCTCAGTGCATCTTCACAAGTATAGTGAGTCTCTGGTAGCCAGAATATAGTTGAGTCCTATGTTTTTATCCATTCAGCCACTTTATGTCACTTTACTGGAGAATTAATCTATTTTCTCCAATAGATGTCATGAGGAACAGCTACTCAGGCCCCTCTTCCATCTGGCCCCACAGCTCTCCACAAGGTGCACCCCATGGCAAATAGCATGCTTGCAGTGGCAGAGCCATTAGATCAGTCCCAGAAATGGGCAGAAAGGATAAGATGTCATTAACGCACACCACCCATCGTCTGTCTTCCCTCCCTCCCCCAACGTCACAAGGCAGAGAAGGACTCTGGAAATGCTGTGCTTTTATGTGAAAGGTCAAGGAAGCCACAGGTTGAACACCTGTTCAATCTTAACTGCACAAAAAATACTGTAAGTAAAGCAAGAAGTTTGTTCCATGCTTGCCATGCGAACAGGAGTGAGGAATTCAGAAGCACAAGAAGCATAAGAGATACTTAGCAGCAAGAAGAGAATGTCAACCTCCTTGTCTTTTTCCCTCGTTCCATTTGTGCTACTTCTGCCTGACCCTCCACCAATGTCCTTTTCTCTTTCCATTCACAACAGGTTTCTCTTAGCAGGTGTCAAAGGCCAAATACAGCCCACTACCTGTTGTCATAAATAGAGCTTTACTGGGACATAGCCATGCTGATTTGTATCTGCACTGTCTGTGCTACAACGCCAGAGTTAAGGTCAGGTGACAGAGACTTACTGCCTGCAAAGCCTAAAATATTTGCCATGTGGCTTTTTATAGGAAAATGTTGGCTGGTCCTGCCCTTGAAAATACACTATGCCGAACCTTTGGTCCATAGACTGCTATAATCTTGGAGTTCAATTAGTGTCACCTTATTTTTTAAAAAGATTTATTTTATTGATTTGAAAGAGTTACAGAGAGAGGTAGAGACAGAGAGAGCGAGGTCTTCCATCCACTGGTTTCACTCCCCAGATTGCCGCAACGGCCAGAGCTGAGCCAAACTGAAGGATCCAGGAGCTTCCTCCGAATCTCCCATGTGGGTGCAGGGGCCAAAGGACCTGGCCTGTCTTCCACTGCTTTCCTAGGCCATAGCAGAGAGCTGGATCAAAAGAGGAGCAGCTAGACTAGAATCAGTGCCCATATGGGATGCTGGCAATTCAGGCCAGGGCTTTAAACTGCTGCACCACAGCACCAGCCCCAGTGTCACATTATTTTTAAGAGTCCTTAATAAAACTGAGACTCTGAACTATGCAGAGAAGTTTCGCAAGAATTCTCAAAAACCACATTATGTTTATACACATTTTAAGTCTCCAAGGAAGAGATGTTATGGTCTTGGTGTCTTGACCTTATTTTCAAAAGAAAATGAAGGCACAGGTATTATGACAAGAGTGTTAAGCCACCCCTGGGATGCCACTGGCATCCTCTATCACAGTTCAAGTCCTGTCTACTCTGTTTCTGATCCAGACCCCTGCTAATACATTCTGGAAGGTAGTAAGTGACGGACCAAGTACTTGGGTTCCTGCTTCCCACATGGGAGACCTGGGTGGAGTTCCTGGCTCCTGGCTTAAGTCTGGCATAGCCCTAGTTGTTGCAGGCACTTGGGGAGTAAACCAGTGGGAGGGGGTTTCTCTCACTCACTCACTCTCTGCCTTTCAAGCAGATAAAAACAAACATTTAGGAAAAATAAAAAAGAGCCTTAGGCAGAGGCCTTAAGTACTATCACTGTATTAAATATAATCCCAAGCAGTAGCCAAAGGAAAGGAGCAGGGGAGCAGAGAATGTAAAGAGGGGGAAATGACTCTGCATTCCAGGCTGGCTGCCACCAGCCAGGGCTGCTGCTGGCCTGTAAACCCTGGATTCCCTATTGCTTTTCTACCTGGATGATCTGCTCCTTCTGAAAGTGGAGTGCTGAAAGCTTTTGGCCATCGTGACAGAAAAAGAAGGAAATGTGTCCATCAATTTGTAGGGGCTCAGAGTAGGTGCCCAGGGTGACAGCAGGCAAAGTCAGACACCTGTGCACCTGCATGCAGGTGTAGCCCATGCAGAGGTGTCACCAGAGGTGCAGCCCGGAACAAGAGAAGGGCGATGATGCAGAGAAGATCTGAAGTGGAGCGCGCAGTTCTGATGCCAGTGAACACAGAATGTCGAGCTTCCTAAAGCAACCTGTGATACAGATGAGGCAGGGAGCCAGCAAGGAACAAAGGAGCTAAGAAGTTTCCAGCAGTCTCTGTCTCGTTGCCCTGGATCCTAACTGCCCCCTCCTTGCAGGCCAATTTAATTGATGCACCTGAGCCTCCTGTACCATAAAGATGCCATTATGAATGTGAGTACACTGGGCATGCACTGAACCCTGCCCAAGCTCCACCCCATTTGTATATTCAGGTCACCGCCCCTATCCAATAAAAGAGACCACTGACCTGGGCTACAAATGCTCCTCCTTGTAGTGTGTGCCTCTCCTCATGGGGCTACCCACATTAACTTTCAAATGTTCTCTAACTAAACCCTCCTTCCATTCTTGCACTCAATATATGACTCTACTTTGAATTTTATCTCACATTGAGATAAGAACCTGGAGTAAATACAGCTGGAAACCTTCCGCCCCTCTCCCTCCCACAGCAACTGGAGTCATTTTTCTTTCTTTTTTTTTTTTTTAGATTTATTTATTTATTTGAAAGACACTGACAGAGTGAGAAGGAGAGACAGAAAGATCTTCCACACTTGTGCACTCCCCAAATGCTTGCAATCACTGAAGGTAGGCCTGGCCTGCCTCAAGCCAGGAGCCTGGAACTCCATCCGGGTCTCCCATGTGAGCACAAGGGCCCTAGTACTTGAACCATCTTCTGCTGATTTCCCAGGTGTGTTAGCAGGAAGCTGTATCAGAAGCAGAGAATCTGGGAATCAAACCAGCACTGGGTACAGGATGCGGGCAACACAATGGGTAGCTTCGCCTACTGCACCACAACACCGAGCCCTGGAGTCATCTTTTCCATGAGTATCTAACAGATACATCAAAGAGCACCAATGTCCTTCACACAGGTCTACACTGGCCAGGCCACACTTCTATAGCTCCCAACTACCCACATCAGAAAGCCTCCCTTCTGACGCCCACAGCCTCACTGATGTTTCCTAAGCCTCTTCCAAGCCAGGTCTCTCTTCTCAGCAGCAACCCCTACCGAGAGGCAGCTGAGCCTATGAAAACAGCACATCCTGGGTTAAGGGAGCCCAGTTTGAATGCAGCTCTCCTCAGTAGCTGCGGGGTCCTCCATCAGGTTATCTAACTTCCACAAGTCTCTGTTTCCTGAACTCCAAAGCAAGCTGACCACACACAGTGCCACTAGGAATCAGAGGTCACCCAGGTGAAGAGCTGCCCACAATACCCACATAGTGAGCTGGCACTGTCCGTGTTATTATGACTGCATTGTCAATGTGTTGGCCTCACATTTCCATGAGCTCCTCTCTTCCCTCAGCTTTTCTGTTGCCCCCAAGTTACCCCTCACCCCTTTCTCCATATTTCCAAGCCATCTTCTCCTATGGAATGAATTGTGCCCCTCACTCACAAACTCATACATTGGAGTCTCAACCTCCAGTATAACTGCATTTGAAGATAGGGTCTTTATAAAGGTATTGGTGGCTAAATAAGGTCATAGATATGGGGCCCTGCTCAGATAGGCTTAGTGTCCTTAAAAGAAAAGATATCAGAGAGCTTATATTCTATTACTCTCTCCTTGGCTCACATACATGAAGGAAAAGATATCTAAAGGAAAATGATTCATATAGAAATCTAGATTTACACAAAGGACCAAAAAGCACTGAAAATAGTAACTAGGTGGGGAAATACAAAAAAACAAAACAAGTGTCAACAAATGGTCAAGTATTTAAGTCACACAGAATGAATTCTGTGATTACCATGCCATTAGATTAGCAATCAACAATAAAAAGGTATCTGGAACATCACCAAACTTTTGTAATCTAAATAACACACTTCTGAGTAACCCATTGGTCAAAGAATACATCAAAAGGGAGATTAGAAGGTATTTTAATGAATTAAAACAATTTAATGAAAAAAAAAAACAACTCACCAAAATTTATGGAATTCAATGAAAGCTACAAGATGAGGCAGCTATTCCATTCTTCAATATTTACCCCCAAAATATTAAGTTTGTGTTGGGGCTGGCGCTGTGGCACAGCAAGTTAACTTCCTGGCCTGAAGCACCAGCATCCCAAACGGGTGCCAATTCTAGTCCCGGCTGCTCCACTTCTGATCCAGCTCTCTGCTATGGTCTGGGATAGCAGCAGAGGATGGCCCAAGTCCTTGGGCCCCTGCACCCGTGTGGGAGACCAGAAAGAAGCTCCTGGCTTCAGATTGGCGCAGCTCCAGCCATTGCGGCCATCTGCAAGATCTCTCTCTCTTTCTCTACCTCTCTGTAACTCTTTCAAATAAATAAAATAAATCATTAAAAAAGTTTGTGTCTATTTAAATATTTGGACATACTGTATGATTCTATTAATAGAAAATTTTAGAAATTCAAATTAATATGTAATGATAGGAAGTAGACTAGAGGCTGCCCCGGGAGAGTGAGTATTGGGACACAGCACAAAGAAAGTTGGCCAAACGGCACAAGGAAACTTCTGGGAGACAAGGAGATGTTCACTCTCAGGATTCTAGTGATTGCTGGGTGTATTTGTATACATGGATATTGATGTAATTGCTTTCTGTCCAATGAGCACACCATCTCTTCATGTCCCTTGTTGTCCAGTATACCATTTTTACATCCCCTCCAATAAGAAAAAGGCAGCAGCACTGTTATTCCAGGAGCCATGGCCATTGACCTTGGAAGCTGATTTAGTGAAATAACATAGATATTTTGCCCCTCAAGTTATTTGATCTTAGTGACATCATTACTCGTGTGTGACCATTACATCATCTATCATACATGCCATCCATGAACTGTGGCTTCCAGTGGCATTCTTAGAGGTCATTATTTTGTTTCATTGATGATGTCCACACAATGCAATTCTTAATCATAGTGCACAGGGAAATGTGGGAGATAACTCATTTTCTGTTGCTGTTAAATTTAGCATTTGGTGGTTTATAGCATTGAAGGAGAATAGCACATGTCCCTACCATGTCTTCTCTTGAACTCTGGGCTATAACTGCCGCATTCCTCCAATGGTACCTCTACCATTACTGATGACACACCTGCCTTCCATATGCCACCTCCAGCAGGGAGGTAGGGTAGAGGTAAAAGATCCCATACTCACAAGGAATTTCTGTCCTCCATCCTGCATGACTTAAGACCAGTTCATGGGGCCAGCACTGTGGCATAGCAGGCTAAGCCTCCACCTGCTGTGTTATCATCCCATATAGGTGCAGTTTCATGTTCCCACTGCTTCTCTTCCAATCCAGCTCTCTGCTATGGCCTGAGAAAGCAATAGAAGATGACCCCAGGGCTTGGGACCCTGCACCCTCATGGGAGACCCAGAGGAATCATCTCCTGGCTCCTGGCTTCAGACCCACTCAGCTCTGGACATTGTGGCCATATGAGGAGTGAACCAGCAGATGGAAGACCTTTCTCTTTGTCTATCCTCTCTCTAACTCTGTCTCTCAAAAAAAATTAATAAAGTCTTTAAAAAAAAGAAAAAGGCCAGCACATGAGAGCACTACATCACCACGGAATCAACAACAAGAAAGGGCCTCTGTTGGAGCTCATTTCACTGTAGAGCATAGTCTTGACAGTCCTCAGGGAATACAGGTGCAGGTGTCAAGTACCCCAAAAGGAGAAACGGGAACAGAGGCTACCACATACACCACTGGTGTGCTGCGCATCCCACCAAAATGGCTCCCACCCCTCAGCCTGCTGGTCTCAGACTCTGGACAGAGACATAGGAAATCTCCAGGGATGCTTTTCCAGCAACTGGAACCCAACCGGAACCAGATGTATGGATGCAGGCTGCCCTGATATCCCTGACTGGTCACAGCCCACAGGGTGGGACACAGACAATTTTCCAGGAAGGCCCTCCCGACCACTGGGGCCTCTGAAGCAGAAAGGCCAGCACAGGAGCCCTGTTTCTCAGGGAAGCAGAGAGGAGCCTCCCTCCTTACTTGAGTGAGGGAGAGCCGAGCCCCCCCCACCAGCCTGCAAGCTGAGAGAGAAATGGATGTGCTTGTTTACGCCCCTGAGATCCCAGGGTATTGTTGCTGCAGCAACCAAGCTGACCCTGAGTGAGGTAGAGGATGATGGCCGTGCACGGGCACCAAACCAACAGTACAGGTGGCAGTGGGGTGATGCAACAGGAGGACATGTGGGGAGGCGTCAGACCAACATGCCTCTTGCCGTTGGCAACTATTAAGAGTCTCATCATAGAGAGGGTTTGGGGTGTCCCAGCCCAGATTCCTATTTGGGTTCTCTTTTATTTGACAGGACCACAAGTGGATGGAGCTGTTTCATAGGACAGGAACTGTACCCTCCACTGAAGTCATCCCCTGGAGGATGCACATCAGGCGTGAGAACTGAGAAACAGGAAGCTGCCCCTCCGTCTGAGCACACTGCTGCCCACGCTCAGCTTCTCCCTCACGCTACAGCCCTGCCCTCTGCCCCAGCAGCCTCCTGAGCCTCCCCTGCTGACTCCCCAAGGGGTCCTTCCATGACAGCCCCAGGACACAGAGGCTGACCGATGACCCACAGCTCATTCCCTCTAGGAGGCCTCCACTTGTGGGAGGAGCCTTGCCCTTCCTCACCCAGCTCGCTGCTATGGATGACAGGTCTTCAAACAGTTCATGGAAAATGCACGTATGATTAACACACTATGCATGGATTTCAAAAAGGTTTGCACCCAAATGGACAGTTTTTAATTACATTCTCCCATGAACCCTTGCATTTCAAATCCTTGAATTTTATTCCAATGGAACTACATTGAATTGGTCTTCATGGCCATTTAAATGTAGTGCCATTGATATAATAACATATTGGCAGAAAATAAATGAATTGAATCTCCTTTGTGGTAGCAGCATTATGGCACAGCAGGTTATGCCACTGCTTGCAACCCTGGTACTCCATATTGGAGTCTGGTCTCAGTCCCACCTGCTATGCTCCGATCCAGCTCCCTACTAATGTGCTTGGGAAGGCAGTGGAAGATGGCCCAAGTGCTTGTGCCCCTGCCACTCATGTGAGAAACCCGGTTGGGGTTCCTGGCTCCTGGCTTCTGTCTGTCCCAGTCTTGGCTGTTTCGACAATTTGGGGAGTGAACCAGCAGAGGAAAGATTCTCTCTCTCTCTCTCTCTCTCTCTCTCTCTCTCTCTCTCTCTTTCTCTGTGACTCTGCCTTACAAATAAATAAAACTTTTTAAAAAAAAATCTCATTCATCACTGGGGCCACCTTCTCCTCCAGGTTCACAACAGATGGGCCCATAGACAGAGTCTGTAAACCGCAGGGAGGCCTCCAGCCCCAAGAGGGTTGCTGCTGACAACCCCATGCCTTAAGGCCAAAGGAGGCTCAGGGGACCCAGCAGTGCCCCCTTGTAGTGCACATTACAAGGTGCAGGACTATGTAAAGGCTGAGAATTGCAAGCCATTCTCCCCTGGCCCACACTGGCAACTATTTCCCCTGAGGCCTTGCTCCCTCTAAAAGATGCCATTAAGTAGTATGGGCACCCTTCTTCCCATCACCTCTCTCAGACTATGGAAAATCTACGCCCTCTCCCTCCTCTTGTTGCCCTGAAAGGCCTTTAACAAAAGGTCTTCAGGAAATTCAAAGTCAGGAGGGGCGATACCTTGGAAGCCACTGCACCCTGGACCCTGTGACGCACTCTCTCCCACCCCTCACCCCAGCCAGCAAGTCTGGCCTGTGACGGTCTGCCTTCATGAACTGGCATGCAAGGGAGGAGGACTGTAGGGAAAACTCCAGAACAAATGCCACCCCCTGAGCAGAGGTGAAGAGTCTCAGATGAGCATACGCAAAACATCCGCACATACTCTCACCTTGGGCACCCGACATCCACCAGCACGAGAGCGTAAAGAACGAATCACATGCACCTGTGATCTCGAAGTGAGACCAGTTCCAAGCAGAGTGCCTGGGCTGCTGCTTGTGAATTTGCAGAAGGAGTCTAAGGGCTCAGCATTGTTCGGGTGCAGTCAGAGCATCATTTGTCAGGTACGTTTGTCAGGCACATCTGTCAGGTGGTTCTTGGAGCCACCATCCCTCCTATGCAATAACAATAACCAGTGACTTCCGGGTTAGAATCCCATTGTGGGGCTCTGAAGTGCAGAGACAGCGAGGTAAAATGCACTTGCAAAGTGAAATAAGGTTTATTCAGTACCTTCTGAGCCCAGCTGTCCGGGGTGCAAGCTCCCGTTTCTGCCTCTCGCTGGCCTCCGCTATGCCTCTGAACATCACTGCCAAGGTTGTGCACTGCCTCCGCACTTGGTGCTATCGTCAGCTACAGCCGTTTTTCACCTCAAGTTCCACACTCGTGGGCTTCCTGCATCTCCCAGCAACAGCTTAAAGAAAGAACATTTGGCAAATTACTGCTCTATAGGTCACAATTGTCAATTCCTCCTTAAAAACAACTGCAGCTCCCCATTTTGAAAATGACTATTGTTATGTGGGACTGGAAGGAAAAGTCCAACATTATGGAATAGAGTCATCAAGAGCAATGTAGGCCCATTTCCTACCTGCCATATTGATCCCTGCTCCTTGGCGGGGCTGAGGTATGTGAGTATTGAACACCCTTTGCAGCCAGGAGGGCCAGGCTGCCATGCATTCTTGGTGGTCTGCCTCCCGAGCCTGGAAGTGAATGGAGAAGCTCACTTCAAGAGCAAGTGCCATCTTTGATGTGCACGGAAGATGATCTGCCACGAAGCTGGCAGGACCTGGGGTGTGCACATGTAAAACGCAGGCACAGACATACAACTGCTCTGTGGGAGGGAAAAGGGGTGAGCAGGCAGCTGTGACTTCTGCATGCAAACAGAGGCAGCTGAGGTCGCGTGGGGCTGCCCTGCTGACATACTCCAAGAGTAGCAGGTTCTACACTGCAAACTGAGACATAGGTGTGGCCAGGACCCAAACCACCATCCACCATAGGCAGACAGAGCATTCTTGGCAGAGATGCTGCCCCCCCAAAAAAACCACTGCAGACCAGAAGCGTCCCTGTCCTTAGGAGGTGAGTGGTGAGGAAGCACCCTGACAGCCAGGCCCTCCAGCACACATGGAGGCAACCCCAGCACTGCTCCATTGCCAGGGCAGAAAGTGCCCTCACCTGTGGTCATGGGAAATCAACTGGGGACTGGTGTGTACCTTGATGGCCTCACTCGAGTGTCTGGTGATCGTGGCTGGACAGTTGGGTGCTTCAGTGGCTCCTCCACGTGGTCTCGGCTGGCCTCACACTAACAACCCACTGATAATAAGGAAACATTTGTAGCAACAACAATGGGAACTAATCCCTGTGCACCCTAAGCCACCCCAGGAGGCCAGCCCCAGTGCATTCCGGAGCTGGATTGGGGCCCATGCTCCCAGCACACGGACTCTGGGGAGCAACCCTCACCCCGAGTGGAGGAAAATGCAATCTGGAGAACACTAACCCTAGGGAATCTGGAGAATGAACTCAGGCAGAGAAAGGAAACCAAAGGGCATCTTCCACCCAATTAGGAATATCTGACTGCTGAAGCTGGGTGATCCCCATTCAGCATTCATTGTGTTACTTTACAGCACTTTGTGAATCTCCTAAAGAGTGTACAATGAAATTGAAAACAGGAGAAGCTGAGTGGGGAGGGGAATAACAGAATCAGTTACAACTCAAGTCTTGCTGGACAGCATCTCTGCACATGACACAGCTGTGTACTCGTTCCCACCCGCAGAGGAGGCCAGCAGGTGTGTGGGTGACCAGGGCCCTGCACACTGTGGTCCCCATGCCAGGGCAAGGGACGTGGGCAGAGAGGCAGAGCAACGAACGGGCCCTTGAAGGGAAAAGAACCGACTGTGGCCCCAAGGTGGCAGCCTAGGGGCAGTGTGGGGCCCAGGACCAAGGAGGTGCTGGGTGAGGGCTGAGCCACTTTCCCCAGGGGGAGCACCCTGGCGATCAGCACCCCAGGGAGCTGCGGGCCTGTGGCTGCTCCTGCTTGACACGTGCTGTCCCTATCCTTATGGTCAGCAGCAGCCCGGTGTTACCAGCATGCGGCTTAGGAGCTGGTGCCAAGGAGTTCTCAGTGCTCTGTGCCTGAAGCCCTGGTCCGGGTCCAGGACAGGGCCCTGCTTCCCGCTCTGGACAGTCTGGGCCACGACAGCTTGAGGTCCTATGCAGGCGCTCCTCAGCGGGCCACTCCCCTCCCCTCCATCCCAGGAGGACCCCCTGTGTCCACCTCTTAAAACTCCTGGGAAGAAGGGCTTGAACAGAGCAGGAGGGGTCAGTAGAGGTTGGCAGTGCTGGGGTGGGGCCTGTGGTAGGACAGGAGGCTGCAGCCCTGGGAGTCTCAGTTCAGGTCATTGCAGGGGCAACCATGGAGTGTGGGGACCTCAGGAAGATGGACAGGCCATGATGGGGCTCTCTGTGCCACCTGTGTTCAAATAAAGAGGCCTGCACAGTTGGGCTGTAATAAAATGGCAGAGGAAGAAAAGAAGGGCAGCAGGTGCAGGTTGCCTGGGACTTGGGACCGTTACGGCAGGTGGCAGAGGGCCCTGGCACGCCTGCTTCTGGGGCAGTTCTGCCAGAGCCCTGCCTCTTCACCTGGGCCCTGGGGAGCACACAGGCCCCACTTCTGGTGACCTTTAATGAAGCCAGGGCTGAGGACCCTGACCCCTGCCACAGCAGAGCCCCCTGGCATTGGCTGGCAGGCTTCTGTGATGTCACAGTCACTGAGAACTCTGCACTCTGATTTGTCGGCAACCAGTGGTCAGTAGTGCGTCTACTGCCCAACTGACCAGGTGTTGGTAGCATAGGCAGGAGGCACATTTGACAGAATCCAATGGATTCAAGACGGAGGTGAGTGGCACTAGCTCTCCACGTGACCTATGACATGGGGAAGGTCGCGCCCAGGTGGGTGGCACTGGTCTCCCACGCTGGGTTCCATGAGTGATGTGGCTGAGCTCTCAGTGGTGCCCCTGTGTGCAGAGGGTGTATACAGTCATCTCATTCCTCCCGCTCTGCTGGGCACCAGTGTCTAATGGGCCTTGGTGTGAGTCTGTGTCAGACACGGGTTCAAGACTAGGTGTCGGATCAGCTGGTATCAGGTGGGGCAGGGAGGCCGCCTCTGAGAGCCCTACAGATGTGGGAGCCAAGAGCGGGCCAGGGAGACCCTTAGACTTGGGCTCCCTGGAGGACATGTGGATGCCAGGCTGGGGGAGGAGCGTTCTACCTGAGGGCAGGGGAGGCAAGGTAGGGGCTGTCCTTCCCCATCCGTCCCTAGTCCCTGTGCTCTGCACAAGCCATGCTCCTGGGATGCGGCCACCAGGTGCCTACTCGCCTGGCTGTGTGACTGTTCCCCTCTGACCAGGGGCACAACCCTCAGGGAAGCAGTTCCCATGGGCTCCCCTGTGCTGGCTCACATGTGCGTGTGTGTCTTACAGATTGGATATGGACGCCCTGAGGTCCGGCAGGGCCCAGGAGCGAGCAGCCATCATTATGAGTTATGAGAAGGTACAGGCCAGGGCGCTGGGGGAGGAGGTGGGGCCCTGCCTCAAGTACTGTGCCTGTGAGAGCCAGACCCCGTCTCCCTAGGGACACGGGGAGGGTGGCTCATCTCCCCCTGTGACTGAGACCCGGACTTCTCACCTGGGTCCCCTCTCCCCTGCAGGGTCCCCGTAAAGGGGCCCAGTTTCAGCGGGGAGAAGAGGATGACGAGAGTGGAGCCCTCGTCCCAGACAACCTTGGATTCCTGCGGCGAGTCCTCTGCACCCCGATCCACCCAGGGGAGGGACCAGGGCCAGAAACCCCGCCATTAGGGAGCACACCTGCCCCCAGGCCCCCTCCTTGATCCAAGCTGTTGTCACAGTGCAGGCACAGGTCAACAACAGGCAGAGCCGAGTGACCCTGTGACTCAAGAATGAAGGATGGGAAAGGGCTAGTTGTAGGGTAGACACTGGCACCCTTACTCTGAGGCCTCTGTTCATGTTAAGTAGAGGGGGTGGCTTGAGGGTCCTGCCCTGCTCCCAGGGGACACAGCCTGGCCATCGCCACTCCAGAGCTGTGTCCACAGGGTTGGGGCACCAGCCTAGCAGCTGGCAGTTGTCCAACAGGTGCCTGGGCCTCAGGGCCAGACTAAAGGCTGATTAAGACCTAGTCTGAGGGATGGCCAGCGGTGTGGCCTCTGCAGCTCTGAGCCTGCCTGCAGGCTCCCACAGTACAGACCAGGGGGAGGGTCAGCTGAGTGCCCTGCTCCCAGGTCTGTATGGGAGGAGTGAGGCCTGGGGGCAGGAGTCAGATTTGGAGGCTGTTCCCACAGATGTCAGGGAGAGAGGCCCTGTGGCCGGAGGGTGGGCTCTGGTGACCTAGAGGGGTGGAGCCATCTCCTCGGGCCATCTCTGGCGTGACTCAGCAGCCCACCTTAGCTCCACCGGTGATAGGGGTTTCTGGCTCTATGTTGTGCCAGAACCTGGAGAAAAAGAAGGAGCAGAGTGGTGGAGAGATGGCCACGGTCTGGGCTGACAGAGGAGGGTGAGGTGGGGAACAGGCACCTCAGGCAGCCAGTACATGGCGGGGAGGATGGGCGGGGGGGGGACCCTGGGGGTGTGGCGGTCCCAGGTGTCTTGAGCCCCAGCTGCACACTCACAGCACTGGCAGCAATGACTCCTGCCTGGCCCTGGGCTCCCTGTGCTCACGGTCACGCTGTCTGCCTGCAGCATGGCTGCCCCCTCCCTGCCCTTCTCTGTGCCCTGGGCTGCGCCTCAGCAGAGTGAGGAGGACACTGGTCCTGTCCCAGCCTTGCTGGGAAAGTGGACCGTGTGAGGTTCAGTGCCCGTTTTCATGGTGTTTTCTCTCTTGCCTTTTAGTAAGCAGAAGCCGCCCAGGCATGGCTGGCTGGCAGTGCAATGGGTAAGCTGACCTTGGCCATGAACTCTCATCTAGGAGGCAGAACTAGCAGGCCTGTGGGGATGGGCAGTGGTTAGGGGAGTGCCATACGGTCCTCCAGGGACAGCAGTCCCCAGGAGATCTGTTGAGGCCCACATGCCCCAGTGCAGGCCTGCAGCTCTGGGGTCCCCGCCTGTGGGCCACTATGACCCACTTGCCTGGATGAGATGGGACTGGCTTGAGGATGCTTGTCCTGTGGACAGAGCCCAAGCCCCTGAGGCTCCCCTTATTGGAAGGTCTGGGTGCCTGTGGACTGCCCCTTCGCTGGCTCCCCCCAGCTGAGCTGTCCACAGGGCTCCTGAGCTGCACCCGTGGCCTCTCTCAGAGGACACTGCTGGGCTCACGCCACCCTATCTCCATTCCCAGCGTAAACATCAGGAGGGCCGCCGACTGCAAAAATGGAACAAGATGCTGGCAAATTTCACCAAGTACCGCAGCAGCAAGAAGGTGCCTAGACCTGAGGGCCCCTGGGGACCATGGGGGCAGAGTTGGGATGGACGGTGCCCATCCCTGTGCCTCTCAGACACAACTGTGCTGTCCTGAAAGGACACAGGTCATCTCAGCCCCATGCCCATGCACCCAGGACACTGTCGCAGTAGAAGATCCAAAGTCTCCCCTGGGGCCACTCCCAGATGCAGGGCAGGCACAGTTCCCGGTGCCCTGTAGGGGCAGGGAGTGCATGACAGAGCCTGCACTGAGCCCTCGGCCCTCCTCTCACTGTTGGGTCAGGGGGCCCAGGGCCAGGCAGATCTGGGGACACAGCACAGAGCCCAGGGCTCCCCTTCCTGCTGTCTCACCCTGCGCTCCCCCTGACAGAGGACCTGGGGAGGGTCTCACCAGAGCCTCCTCTCTCCTGTAGTTCCACCAGAGAATTGGGAAAGGCATCCCCGCCCAGGTGCGCGGCAAGGTGTGGGCCATGATGCTCTCCGTGGACACCAGGAAGGCCCAGAACCCTGGCAAATTTGAGGTATGGCTCTGTGTGCAACCTGAGGCAGCCCGACCTGCTCGGGCCTGGTCAGGAGCCCGAGGCTCCCATGTGGTGGACAAGTAATGCCAAGGGGGAGTGGTCATTTGGTTGGGGCCCCCACCCGGCCTTCCCCTCTGCCTCATCCACCTCTCCCCAGAGGCCTCCTCCATGTCTCCCCACACACAAATGGGGCAGGACACAAGGATCCGGTCAGGGCCACAGCCCTCATCCCTGTGGTCCCGCCTTGTCTCTAGGCCCAGGACTGCCCAGTGCCGTTATGCTGGGTCCTGGACGCATAGAGACTGCCTGGAATGAGGTGGAAGTCCTGTGTGCTAGGGCCCTCAGCTGGCTCTGTCCCTAAATGGCCCTCCCCACACCTGACCCTGCTTGTGCGTTTCTTATGCTCGCCGGACCCTGCCCTCACCTGGCCTTCTCATGCCTGGCCTGGCCTCAGCTCACTCAAATCCCACCTGGCCTGCTGGTTCCATCGGTCAGAGTCAGCTCTTAACTGCTTCTGGGAATGAGGGCTGATCCATCAGAGGGCTGGCCCGGGGCTGACTGTCATCTCCCTGGCTGACATCAGGGAGCAAGGAGCAACTGAGCTGCCAGCCCCGCCCTCCCCCAAGTCTTCAAGTGGGGGCTGCCCCTGGGGAGCTCCAAGTCCAAGAAGGCCGTCCACTGTCTTTATGGAGCTGGGCTCTCCTGCAGGGGGCAGTCCTGAAGGCTGCTCAGAGTGAGGCTGACTCCTGTCCTCTGGGGCCTGAGAGGCCAGTGAGGAGGCTCGGAGGCCTGATTCGGTCTCTCCTGCTCTGGGAAGGCAGAGGTAGCACAGAAGGACACTGGCAGAGCCCCTGGCCTCAGGCTGACTGTAGCGGGTCCTCAGGGCCCCCCTCTGCTGGGCACTGGGGGTGGCGTGGGTACTAAGGCGAGTGTTTGGAACCCATGACCCTCCCTGGATTAGGGGAATGAGCTGCCCCCAGGGGAACTCTCCCTGCCAATGAGAAGAGCTGATGTGGCTTTGGGGTGCTTGTGTGGCAGTGGGGGTTGGCTCGTCCTGAGGCCGGCCCCTCCCCCTCGGCCCTGCCCTGCAGGAGATGAAGGAACGGGCCAGGCTGTGCTCTGATCACGTCCATCAGATCAATGAAGAGGTGGCATGCACGTTCAGAAGTCATGTGTTTTTCCGAGAGCGCTACGGAGCCAAGTGAGGCCTCTGGGCTGGAGGGGCCCGGTGGGAGGCGGGGGGAGGTACAAGGGTCCTGGGACACATGGGGTCCTGGGAGAGACTTGGGCTCAAACCTAAAGCATAATTCCTCTACAACTGAAAATGGATCCATGGCCTTCTATTTATACTGAACAGTTTGCTTTCCCAAAGACACTTTGGTGGGAATGAAGTGAAAAGTAACACAAGGGGAGACAGTATTTGCAAAATACAGAAAATGAAGTTCGTAAATCTCAATAATAAGAAAGCAAATGAGGGTTCCCTGCCCTGACATGGGCCAAGGCTCAGGAGGGCCCCTGCATGATGGCGCACACAATTCTACTCAACACCTGAACACACACTTAGCACCTAAACCACAACGGGGCAGCAGCACACAGCTGTGAGAATAGGGGAACTTAAGACCACCGAGGACTCTGGGTACTGGACAGAACGTGAGGCGAGGGCCACTCTGGTTCATTGCAGGAACAGAGCACGGTGGCCCAGGCCCCCGGCAGCACCCAAGGCCATTTCTCACAATGAGAGACACACACCTTCCACACGAACCCCAAGCATACACGCACATGTACACAACCACTAGAACAGCAGAGTGCACAGAAAACCCTCACGCAAGATTCAGGGTTGTGTTCACAGTCACTGGACGCAGGAGGAGCCTGCACGATGCTCAGTGGGGAAACAGATAAGCAACCCGTGTCACAGCTGAATCCTAGAACGGGATTCAGTGAGAGGCAGGACGAGGCTCGGCCCTGGGCTCACCTGGAGGCATCTCAGGTGCATCCTGCTAAGAGAGGAAGCGTCCCTCCAAGGCTACACGTGCTGTGATCCACTCACAGCACGTCTGCAAGAGGCCGAACTCCGGGACACACAACAGGGCAGTGGTGGCCACAGGCTGGGGGAGGTGGGGCGTTTGGCCACAGGGGGCCCATGGGGAACACATCGGCCACAGGAGCTGCTCCCTACCCAGCTGAACGTGCACGGGAGGCTGACTCTCCATGGCTTAGACCCACGGGACTACACCCCCCACAGTGGGATGCTCACCTGTGCAATGAACACCCACCTGGGGAAACGAAACTGCACGTGACTGCACCCTGGGAGGTGTGTGTGTCCCTGCAGGCAGCGCTCACCCACACGGCGGACCACACGCAGGTGCTGTGACGATGACACTGCTCATGAGCAGAGTGTCACGGGCCCTGGTGTGGCTGTCAGGCTGTTAGGCAGAGCCACACTGAGGGCCTCGGCAGCACAGGACGCACAGCCTCTGTCCTCTCTTCCAGACAACGCTCCTTATTTGAGGTGCTCCTCGCATACTCCATGTACAACCCCGTGAGTATTCTGGGATACCGTTCCAAGGTCATGTCCAGAGCTGTCCATGCAGGGCGCCCCTGGTCACAGAGATCCTAGCCTGGGTTGAGGGGGCCTCTAATCCACAAGGCAGACTGAGGGGTAGAGTTCAGGCTCATGGCCTCCTTGGGCCCAACCTCAAGTTCTGGGGGCAGAACGGAAGCCTTCTCCTGGGCTGGGCTCTGTTCTGGCCCAGGCAGGCCTTACTAAGGTGCTTCTTCCTCACGTCTGCAGTGGGGCCCAGCAGGGCACCTGTGCAGCAGAGAGCTCCAGAGGCCGTCACGGGTGTGCAGTCTGCACTCCCACAACAGTCTTCCCCTTTCTGACATCTGGGGTAGGGCTCATACCTCTTCTTAACCCTGTGCAGCCTGAACTCAGACCCTGCAGGATTCTCTCCAGGAACGCTGAGAGCCGGCGTGTGCTCCAGTCCCTGAGATCCTGACACCCAAGGGGCAGCAGTGGGGCCTGGGGGTAACGCTCAGCCCTCCCAGGAGAGGTCACCCTTGCCACGTGAGATCATCCCAGCCGGGGAGGTCCCTCTGATGTGTTTTGTGCTCCTATAGGACTTGGGCTACAGCCAGGGCCTAAGCCACGTGGCGGCCCTGCTGCTGATGTGGCTGAGTGAAGAGGATGCTTTCTGGGCCCTGGTCCAGCTCATGGAGGACAGCCAGCACGCGATGCATGGTGGGTGATGGCTGTGGTGGGCGTGGTCCGTGCAAGTGCAGGGATGGGCATGCAGACAAGTGGCTGGGACATTGTCCCTCGCTGGCTGCTGCGTGCATAGGGCAGCCTCCCTCAGGTTGGTTCCTTAGAAGCCAGGGCTGGCAGAGGGCCCAATACCGAGCCATACTCCTCACTTCCCATCACCAAAAGGTCCTGTGCCTTGTCTTTGACACATGACCCTTAGGTCCCTACTGGTCTTACTGCTTCACATGTCTCTACCCAGACTCTCATGCACCGAGCCACACCCCGGGAACTTGTAGAAGGAACATCCCCTGTAGGGTGATCCCCTCCTCACTCCGAGTGTCCAGATGGCCCTGAGGCACCCAGTGTGAGTGCAGTCAGTTCAGCAGTCACCTTAAGCAGCCTGCCCTGGGCTGTCAGCTGTACCCCCCTTCCCCTGATGCTCTCCTGCCCGTTAGGGACCCCCTGACCCTCTGTGCTCAGAAAGACCCTGCCCCAAGACTTTGGCTCTTCAGCCTTCCCGGGAAGACACTCTAGGGAGGGCTGGGGGGTTGCTATCACTCAGATTTCTACACACCAGATTCCCCGAAACTGGAGCAATTCCAACAACACCTGGGAGCGATCATGCATCGCGTGCTCCCCTCCCTGGAGAAACACCTGGTAAGTAAAGCATCTCCTTTCTCCTCTCGGGGGCTCTGTGCTCATGGAGGGGAGGACAGAGAGGGGTTCTGACTGCTTCCTGGGCCAGAGGAGGCTACATCCTCGCCACAGTGGCTTTCCTTGGCCACTGGGGTCCGCGCAAGCTTGGGTGTTGGTTTGTTTTCCAGCACTTGGTCCCCCAGAGTTTGCATAGATTGCAGGGAGACGCTGCCCCCAGGGCAGAGTGGACTGAGGGACCTGTGTCCCTTCAGGAACCTGCATGGCTGGGAGAGGGGATGCACCTGCTGCTGGGCTTCCTGCACCCAGGGGCTCTGCCACAGGGCTCAGATGAGAGGGAGTCAGGCCTGGGCCCTGGGCCCTGAGCCCCCTCTGCCTCTTCTTAGGAGAAGGAGGGTGTGTGCCTGGAGGACTACACCACGCACTGGTACAACCAGGGCTTCCTGGATGCGGTAAGTGCCCTGGAGACCCCTTCCCAGGAAAGCTCCTGCCCCAGTGCCTGGCTCTCTTGTCCTGGTGGCCTGTGACTCTGAGCTCCCCCAACCCCAGCAGACACAGGAGGGAGCCTGCTGTGAAGACCAGGCAGGCCCTGCCTTGCTGAGGGTGGTCTAAGCTGAGGCTGAGCCTCAGGGCCAGCAAGGAGGGGACAGGTCCCACCAGGACCCATCCTGAGAGCCTGGCAAAGGCCAGAGCCCTACAGTGAGAGGCAGGACATCCATAGTCCCTGGGTGCCACAGGCTGGTTTCAGCACAGCCCAAGGGCTGACCCATCCCCCAGGTCCCTGGGGTGTCTGGCATCTCCAGTGTGGCTTCCAAAGTGTGCAGAGCAGTCTGGGTGGCCCCAGGGTCCTGGATAGGCCTTGGTGCTCTTTCTCTCTGGGCTTCTAGGGCACAGCTAGGACGCCCTATGACACTGCACACCCACCCACTGTGGGCCCTGCTGAGGCCCTGATGCGCGGGGTCCTCCAATGCCTCTGTCCCCCAGGTGCCGTTCCCCCTGGCACTTAGGATGTGGGACATCTACCTCCTTGAGGGCGCGCACGTACTTACCACCATGGCGTATACCGTCCTCAAGGTCCATCGAAGTAAGTCCTCAGGGCCCACAGAGGCCATGGTGCTGGGGAGGGAGGAGTTGGGGGGTCCCATGCTTGGCCCGGGTGAGCAGAACCTAGGGGAGGGACGAGTTTTCTGAGTTCTTGGCCAGCTTAGAGAGCATTGCGAATCCTGTTTCATCCCCAATCCCCAAAAATGGCACCTCCCAGCCTGACACCCACCCCCATGTCTCGAGCCCGTGTTGAAGATGCCCCGGGACCACATCCAGAGTTCCCGCTTGTGCTCCTTCCCCAGTGCCTGGCTCTCTTGACCTGGTGTCCTGTGACTCTGAGCAGGGCTGAGCTCCCCCAGCCCCAGCAGACACAGGAGGGAGCCTGCTGTGCACACCAGGCAGGCCCTGTCCTGCTGAGGGTGGTCCAAGCTGAGGCTGAGCCTCAGGGCCAGCAAGTGGGGGACAGGGCCAGGGTCAGGGGTGGAACAGGAACAAGGGTTGGAGCAGCCATGGTGGCTGCGCCATCCCTAGGGCTCCTCCTAGCCTGATGCCCGCCCCCACATCTAGAGCGCCTCATGAAGATGTCCAGGGACCACATCCGGGAGTTCCTGCAGGTGACCCTGAAGCAGGCCTGGTCACTGAGCGAGGATGCGGTCATCAGGCAGCTGCGGGCCTCCATGCGTGAGCTGGGGAAGCTCCAGTGCCTCCTGCCTCCCGAAGGTGAGTCCAGCACACGGCCCCCTCCCATGCTCCCTTGGGGGAGTCAGTAGTGGGAGTGGCAGCCCCGCCCAGGGCCTCCCCTCTTCCTAGTCCTCCTTGTCCTACCCGGGCTCAGCAGTTCTGCTTTCAGAAGCTCTGACAGCATGGCCTCGCAGGGCCTTGGGCAGCATCCCTGGATCCTCCTGCCGGGTGGCCCAGCCGGCACTGGATCCCTTTCGGCCACCTGAGGACCCCTGGAAGGCCCAGGTGCCCTGAGCCCAGTTGTGGGGGCCGAGTCCACTCCTGTGAGCAGGGTGGGCGTAGAGGCAGGCGCTGGGGGCCCCTGCGGCAGAACCCAAGTGCAGCTGAGTGTGGGCTCTGCAGTCCTAGCCTCGGGCCAGCAGTCAGTGGGACCCAGAGCAGCACAGGCCTCTGGCCTCTGGTTGGGAGGGGTTCCCGTGCTCGTCCCTGTTCCATCAAGGACCTGAGCGCCTGGGTCCCCATGCAGAGCAGAGATGGGTTTGTCCCAGCTCTAGAGGCTGGCAGTGGGGACCCAGGGGCAGGCTGTTCAGGCGCTGGGAAGGCCCCACTGTGCTTCCAGGTGCTGCCTCCCCTAGGTGCTCGTGGGACAGAAGAATGACAGCCCAGTCTCACCGGGAAAGGGACAGTGGCCTTTCTCTTTAGAAACCATATTCCTTGTCCCCGAGGGCCTGAACCAGACTCCGTGTCTGCCCCACAGCCCCAGCTCTCATCCTCATCATCTTAGGCTTAGTTCCCTTCCTACAATTCAGGAGGGACTCAGATGCGGTTAACTCAGCCAATGCACTGTTAGGGCCCAGGATTTCAGGTGGGGTAGGTGATGGGGTCCTGAGTCGGTGCCAGCGGTCTCCAGATGAGAGAGTGAGGCGGGGAGGTCAAGGCCTGGCCAGCTTTGAGGGAAGAACCAGAGGTGTCCCCGGCACTCCCATGGCCCAGGCTGCATGCACCATTCCTTCTGCGGCCAGCAGGCTGGAGGTGTCCTGAGCGTCACACCGAGCGATGGGGACCCCAAGGGTCAGGTCAGGGCAGGCACCCTGCAGGCCAGATAGTGGCTGTGGAGAAACAAAGCCCATCTGTCCTTTTTCCAGCAAAACCAACGGAAGATGGCAGCCCGGCCCTGCAGGTGCCGCCTGGCTCTCAGGAGCGCGCTCCCCCGCCAGTGTCCCTCAAGCGCAAGAGCATCGCTGAGGTGAGCAAAGGCTGCCACCCCGCTGCTGCAGCTCCCCAGGAGCCAGCGGGGGCTTCAGCTTCTGTCCCCGAGGAGACCGGTCCTCTCGGATCTGCCGTCCAGCCCGACTCCAAGCAAGACACCAAGGAGGAGAAGGGCAGTCGTGGCAAGAGCAGCACCCAGCCCTGCGGCCAGGGCTCCTCCGCGGGTGCCTCAGGGTCAGGGGGCGCCACCCGCCTCTCGGGCCCCCAGTGCTCCTGGCTGGACGAGCCAGGCCCCCTCCGGCGCTGGACTTCCCTGACAAACGTGACTTTCGACGACTCTGACAACGAGGACGAGGAGTACTCCAGCTGCCTGGAGGAGCAGGAAGAGGAGGAAGAGGAGGAGGAAGACCTGGCTGCTGAGTGCCCTGCGTCTCCCTGGCCAAAGCTGCTGCGGGACCTGAAATTCGTCCTGCCTGAGACAATTTTTGAAGAGGACGAGGAGGGAGGCCGTGAAGAGGGCGCCTCCCCGGAGCCCTCGTCCCCAGCCCTGTCTGTGAAGTCCTCAGAGTCTCTGCGTGGCCCGCGCCTCTCGGCCCCACAGAGCCTGCAGAGCAGGGGAGACCTGTCCCGATGGGGGGGCCTCCCAAATCTCAGCCTGCCTGTCAGAGGCGCTGATTTCTGGCCCCTGGAACTGGGCGGCCAGCAGGGTCTCAGGGCCCCTCCTCCACCTGCCTCGGAGCCCCTGGAACCCGGGCCCATGCAGGCTGTGCCAGCCCTGGGAGCAGGGCTGAAGACACCCTCCCTGCATGGGAGCCCCATGCACTCTGGGGACAGTCATGGGCTGGAGCCTGCAGGAGCCAGCCCTGCGCTGGCAGACCAGCCCTGCGTGCCCTCCCTGGCTCAAGGCCTCCTTGCTGCCCACTCCATGGAGCAGCTGGATGTGTGTGGGCGCCTGGAGGGGAAGAAGAGCGCAGCAGGTGTCCAGCTCAGACGGGCCAGAAGCCTAACCTGTCTAATCACAGCGGCCTCCCCAATGGATAAGGCTCCTCTCTCGAGCTCCTCTCCCCCTCCCTGAGCTCACCCTAGGTCAAATCCGCCAGCATCTAGCTTCTCTATGCCTGGCAGCCTCCACGATGGACAAGGCTCCTCTCTGGAGCTCCTCTCCCCCTCCCTGAGGCCTCACCCTAGCTCAACTCGGCCAAACTCTAGCTTCTTTATGCCTGGCAGCCTCCACGATGGACAACGCTCCTCTCTGGAGCTCCTCTCCCCCTCGCTCAACTCGGCCAAACTCTAGCTTCTTTATGCCTGGCAGCCTCCACGATGGACAAGGCTCCTCTCTGGAGCTCCTCTCCCCCTCGCTCAACTCGGCCAAACTCTAGCTTCTTTATGCCTGGCAGCCTCCACGATGGACAAGGCTCCTCTCTGGAGCTCCTCTCCCCCTCACTCAACTCGGCCAAACTCTAGCTTCTTTATGCCTGGCAGCCTCCACGATGGACAACGCTCCTCTCTGGAGCTACTCTCCCCCTCGCTCAACTCGGCCAAACTCTAGCTTCTTTATGCCTGGCAGCCTCCACGATGGACAAGGCTCCTCTCTGGAGCTCCTCTCCCCCTCCCTGAGGCCTCACCCTAGCTCAACTCGGCCAAACTCTAGCTTCTTTATGCCTGGCAGCCTCCACGATGGACAACGCTCCTCTCTGGAGCTCCTCTCCCCCTCGCTCAACTCGGCCAAACTCTAGCTTCTTTATGCCTGGCAGCCTCCACGATGGACAAGGCTCCTCTCTGGAGCTCCTCTCCCCCTCGCTCAACTCGGCCGAACTCTAGCTTCTTTATGCCTGGCAGCCTCCACGATGGACAAGGCTCCTCTCTGGAGCCCCTCTCCCCCTCGCTCAACTCGGCCAAACTCTAGCTTCTTTATGCCTGGCAGCCTCCACGATGGACAACGCTCCTCTCTGGAGCTGCTCTCCCCCTCGCTCAACTCGGCCAAACTCTAGCTTCTTTATGCCTGGCAGCCTCCACGATGGACAAGGCTCCTCTCTGGAGCTCCTCTCCCCCTCCCTGAACAGCCTCACCCTAGCTCATCTCAGCCAAGGAGCCAGGAGATGAGTTAGGACACGGACCCAGGCACCTGTGGACTGCCACATACCCCTCCTGCCTTTGTGAGGGAACCCGGGAACTTCTGCCCACTTCTGCCCCCTTGTTTATTATATATTAAATTGTTTATTTCAGAATGCATTTGATTTTGTAACCCCTGGAGCCGAGCTGCCACGCAGTGTCCCTGAGTCCCTTGCAAGAGGGTGGAGGTGCCACAGCCACCAGCTGCAATCAGAGACCCAGCTCAGGGTGCTCCATCACTTCCTAAGATTGACCTGTGCCCAGCGTGGACCAGGGGAAGACTGGAGGAGCAGCAATGGCTGGATACATGTGGCCTTTGGGACAGTTCAGGAGTGTGGGCCCAGCCAAGGGACCAGGCCCATGATCACCTCTGTGCACTGTCCTGGGTGTGCAGGCACCAGGTTCCCGCTCTTCTTCCCTCTTTGCCTTCCATCCTCCCCTGCCCCATCTCACAATCCAGCATCTCATGGCCTGAGCCCGTGAGAGGACCCCAGGGAGCTTCTGATCACAGACCAGGATGCCAGCGGGTGAAGGCAGCCCAGAATGTCCAGGTGGTCCTGGTGGCACACCTGGCTGGCCAGATGCCCACATGCCCTCTAGCAGCTCAGGCCTCCTGGGCTGCTGTCACAGTGGGTTCAGCTTCTCCAGGTCATGCTGCCACCTAGGGGTCATTAGCATGGAGAATGTATCCCCTGATATTGGGAGAAGAGACTCCTGGGCTCAGAGGCTCCTGGCCTGGAGGCTCCATAAGGAAGGAGTCTAGAACCCTGTCTTGGGCAGAGACAGCATCCCAGTTCTCCAAGGGTCCCAGACACTTGTAGCCTCTTCCTCAACCCACACGACCTCCGAAAGGTGACTAGGCCCTGTTCATCAGAAGCTACCTGGGTCATCCCAATGGGGCAAGTTAGACCATAGCCATTTTCCCCTGGATCTGGAAGGCCCAGGATTCTCTAGGTGTTGAGTCTGGTTTGGAGTTGACCACTCTGTACTCCATTCTCGAATGAGCCATGGCTGTGTCAGTGGCAGGACCCCAAGGGCTCAGAATCGCTGGTCCCCACAGGGTGCTTTTTGCAGAATCACACTGAGGCCAGAAGCTGATGAGATAGAGGGTGACAAGTGGCTACTGTGCTGATGACTCACTCTCCAGGCTGGGGGCCACAGCCATGGGCCAGTCCTGAGCCTGCTCCTGTTCTCCAGTGCTCAAGGCTGGTCCTCTTGTTCCTGGGAACCATAAGGCCATAGTTTGGAGTCTTCACCTGCTTCTTCTGCTCCTTATCTGGCAGAAGATGTGAGCCCGATGATGGGCTTGCAGGCAAGGTTGCTACAGGGCAGGCAAAGTGGATGGGAAGGCCCCTGTCCAGGTCAAGCCTGTGCTGTGCTCCCTGCTCTGCCCTGGCTTCCTGGGTGGACCACAGTGTACTCGGAGATGTGCAGGCAGTCCACCTGTCCAGGCGCATGCCCTAAACAGTGTTACTAATGGGAACGCACACCTAGAGACTTCCCTGCTGCCTATGGCCTCGAACCATCCTCCCCTGGCCAGCCATGTGCAGGGTGACCTGCAGGCATGCGTCTCCATTGAAAGCCACCTGCCTTTGGGGACAGTCCTTTGCCCTCTCCTGGAATGGAGATTTCACAAATCTGGTGCCCTTTCTTAAGAAGATTTTCTCCAATGTATCACCTTGCTTTCCTGTCAAAGGTCTCATAACTGTATTCGAGAAGGTCTCTTCTGGGGTTACCATTCTCACTCTCACCAGTCTCACATTGCCATGATTGGCTGTCTCAGAAGTTAGGGCAGCTGTGACATGTCAGTCCCCCAGTGTGTTCATCTTCAATTATGGGCGGTGGGATCTTTGGGGTATCTTCATCCCCACACACATTTTAAAATCAGTTTGGTAATTGTAAAACATCTGGATAGGATTTTTTTAAAGATTTATTTATTTCAAAGAGTTACACAGAAAAGGAGAGGCAGAGAGAGAGAGAGAGAGAGGTCTTCCAACTGCTGGTTCACTCCCCAATTGGCCACAACAGCTGGAACTGTGCTGATCCAAAGCCAGGAGGCCTGACCTTCATCCGATTCTCCCATACGGATGGTAGGGGCCCAAGCACTTGGGCCATCTTCTACTGC
The DNA here is from genome assembly GCF_033115175.1 of Lepus europaeus. Classification (NCBI taxonomy): domain Eukaryota; kingdom Metazoa; phylum Chordata; class Mammalia; order Lagomorpha; family Leporidae; genus Lepus; species Lepus europaeus. The sequence goes on along the minus strand of NC_084843.1, from coordinate 79,114,388 downwards.
TTTCCCAGGCCATAGTAGAGACCTAGATTGGAAGAGGAGCAGCCGGGACTCAAAGCAGCGTCTATATGGAATGCCAGCACATGCTACGCCACAGCACTGGCCGCGTTGATAGGATTTTGATAAAGACTGTGTTGGTCTATCAAGTGAAGATATACAGATATCTGGGCCAGATTGAGTCTTCCAATCCATGACCATAGAATGTGTCTCCAAATGTTTAGTTCTTCCTTGAGACTTTTTTCGGAGCTTTGTGGTGAAACTCATAGAGATTTTGCAGGTTTTGTTGGAAGTATACCTAGATGTTTCTTTTGTTTTGCTACAGAACCTTTTTTTTTAAAATTTCCATGCATAGTTTTCTCATTAGGCTCATTTTCCAAGAGCCCTCATATGTTAGTGTAGTTCTTTTCTTACGTGCTGCTCTACACATCTCTAGTTCTGACTTGGTCCTGCTCATGCACTTGCCCATCTTTTTCTCGACACACACACACACACACACACAGCCTCTTTCCTTCCTCTAGATTCACCATGGTGCCTCCCTGCATCGTAAGTAAAACAAAACAAAAAAACCACAAAAGTCAAAAACATACCCTCCTGCCTCCTGAGCAGACCGATACATCTGTTTCAATACACACGATGCCAAGGAAGATTACAGAAGTTTTCCAGGTGTGCCAAAGAATGAATCTTCTGTCTCCTACAGATGCTCAACAAGCAAGAAGTGGGGAAATGTTTTTTAAGAGAAGGAGAGAGACTGAGAGAGACTTTTCATCCACTGGTTTACTCCCCCAGTGGCTGCAACGGCCAGAGCTGGGCCAATCCGAAGCCAAGAGCCTTGAGCTTCTAGTCTCCCATGTGGATGCAGGGGCCCAGGGAATTGGGCCATCTGCTGCTGCCTTCCTTGGTGCATTAACAGGGAGCTGGATCAGAAGTGGAGCAGCTGGTATACAAACCGGCTCCCACATGGGATGCTGGCGCCACAGGTTGCAGCTTAACCCTGTGCACCACAGTTCCAGCCTGGGTAATTAGTTGTTTTCAGCTATGACCACCAAAGGAGACTGCTGGCCAATCCCACTTAGATGAATAGGAAATAAGAAACGTTCACCAAGTGTCCCTAGTGGCTACCACACTAGGTGTGCGACCCAGGGAAACTGGATGTTACCTGCCTGGGTTTATAAAATGGGATGATACACAGATTAATTGCAGGACCTTTATGAGAGTGAAATGGAAAAAGTACATCTAGGAACAAACTTTTCCCATTATATCTACATGTCTTTGTTAGGTATTTTTCCATCTGAGGCAGTCATTAAAACCAGGTGTCCAAATCCACCAAACCAGAAACAAGGCTTTACAAATATGTTAGGATTTCAATCACACAACTCTCATTAAATGCAGCAGTACAGAGGAGAGCATTTAGCCTAGGAGTCAACTGCCCCATGTCCCACATTGGAGTTCCTGGGTTCAATTCTTGATCTGCTCCTTCTGAAAGTGGAGTGAAGGTTTTTGGCCATCGTGACAGAAAAAGAAGGAAATGTGTCCATCAATTTGTAGGGGCTCAGAGTAGGTGCCCATGGTGACAGCAGGCAAAGTCAGACACCTGTGCACCTGCCTGCAGGTGTAGCCCATGCAGAGGTGTCACCAGAGATGCAGCCCGGAACAAGAGAAGGGCGATGATGCAGAGAAGATCTGAAGTGGAGTGCGCAGTTCTGATGCCAGTGAACACAGAATGTCGAGCTTCCTAAAGCGACCTGTGATACAGATGAGGCAGGGAGCCAGCGAGGAACAAAGGAGCTGAGAACTTTCCAGCAGTCTCTGTCTCGTTGCCCTGGATCCTAACTGCCCCCTCCTTGCAGGCCAATTTAATTGATGCACCTGAGCCTCCTGTACCATAAAGATGCCATTATGAATGTGAGTACACTGGGCTCCTCGTGGAGATGCCAAGAAAACCTTCCCAGGAATCATCGCATGCACTGAACCCTGTCCAAGCTCCACCCCATTTGTATATTCAGGTCACCGCCCCTATCCAATAAAAGAGACCACTGAACTGGGCTACAAATGCTCCTCCTTGTAGTTTGTGCCTCTCCTCATGGGGCTACCCATGTTAACTTTCAAATGTTCTCTCTCTAAATAAATCCTCCTTCCATTCTTGCACTCAATATATGACTCTACTTTGAATTTTATCTCACACTGAGATAAGAACCTGGAGTAAATACAGATGGGGACCTTCTCCCCCTCCCCCCAGCAGTTGGAGTCATTTTTTTCTTTTTTTTAAAGATTTACTTATTTATTTGAAAGACAGTGACAGACAGGGAGAGACAGAAAGATCTTCTACACTGGTGCACTCCCCAGATGCTCGCAACCACTGAAGCTAGGTCTGACCTGCCTCAAGTCAGGAGCCTGGAACTCCATCCGGGTCTCCCATGTGAGTGCATCTTCTGCTGCTTTCCCAGGTGTGTTAGCAGGAAGCTGTATGAGAAGCAGAGCATCTGGGACTCAAACCAGCGCTGGGTTACAGGATGCTGGCAACACAATGGGCAGCTTTGCCTGCTGCACCACAACACCAAGCCCTGGAGTCATCTTTTCCATGAGTACCCAACAGATACATCAAAGAGCACCAATGTCCTTCACGCTGGTCTACACTGGCCAGGCTACACTTCTATAGCTCCCAACTACCCACATCAGAAAGCCTCCCTTCTGACGCCCACAGCCTCACTGATGTTTCCTAAGCCTCTTCCAAGCCAGGTCTCTCTTCTCAGCAGCAACCCCTACCGAGAGGCAGCTGAGCCTATGAAAACAGCACATCCTGGGTTAAGGGAGCCCAGTTTGAATGCAGCTCTCCTCAGTAGCTGCGGGGTCCTCCATCAGGTTATCTAACTTCCACAAGTCTCTGTTTCCTGAACTCTAACGCAAGCTGACCACACACAGTGCCACGAGGAATCAGAGGTCACCCAGGTGAAGAGCTGCCCACAATACCCACATAGTGCGCTGGAACTGTCCGTGTTATTATGACTGCATTGTCTCATTGTGTTGTCCTCGCATTTCCATGAACTCCTCTCTTCCCTCAGCTTTCTGTTGCCCCCAAGTTACCCCTCACCCCTTTCTCCATATTTCCAAGCCATCTTCTCCTTTGGGATGAATTGTGCTCCTCACCTACAAACTCATACACTGGAATCTCAACCTCCAGTATAACTGCATTTGAAGATAGGGTCTTTATAGAGGTATTGGTGGCTAAATAAGGTCATAGATATGGGGCCCTGCTCAGATAGGCTTAGTGACCTTAAAAGAAAAGATATCAGAGAGCTTATATTCTATTACTCTCTCCTTGGCTCACACACATGAAGGAAAAGATATCTAAAGGAAAATGATTCATATAGAAATCTAGATCTACACAAAGGACCAAAAAGCACTATGTGGGGAAATATAAAAAACAAAACAAGTGTCAACAAATTTTCAAGTATTTAAGTCATACAGAATAAATTCTGTGATTACCATGCCATCAGATTAGCAATCAACAATAGAAAGATATCTGGAACATCACCAAATTTTTGGAATCTAAATAACACACTTCTGAGTAACCCATTGGTCAAAGAATACATCAAAAGGGAAATCAGAAGGTATTTTAATGAATTAAAACAATGTAATGAAAAAAACCAACTCCCCAAAATTTGTGGAATTCATTGAAAGCTATAAGATGAGACAGCTATTCCATTTTTCAATAGTTACCCCCAAAATATTAAAAGTTTGTGTTGGGGCTGGCGCTGTGGCACAGCAAGTTAACTTCCTGGCCTGAAGCACCAGCATCCCAAATGGGTGCCGGTTCTAGTCCCGGCTGCTCCACTTCTGATCCAGCTCTCTGCTATGGCCTGGGATAGCAGTAGAGGATGGCCCAAGTCCCTGGGCCCCTGTACCTGTGTGGGAGACCAGGAAGAAGCTCCTGGCTCCTGGCTTCAGATCGGTGCAGCTCCGGCCATTGTGGCCATCTGGGGAGTGAACCAACAGATGGATCTCTCTCTCTCTCTCTCCCCCTCTCTCTCTCTCTCTCTCTCTCTTTCTCTAACTCTCTAACTCTTTCAAATAAATAAAATAAATCTTTTTTAAAAAAGTTTGTGTCTATACATATTTGGACATACTGTATGATTCTATTAATAGAAAATTCTAGAAATTCAAATGAATGTATATTGATAGAAAGACTAGTGGCTGCCCCGGGAGAGTGAGTATTGGGACAGAGCACAAAGAAAGTTGGCCAAAGGGCACAAAGAATCTTCTGGGAGACATGGAGATGTTCACTCAGGATTCTAGTGATTGCTGGGTGTATATGTATACATGGATATTGATGTAATTGCTTTCTGTCCAACGAGCATACCATCTCTTCATGTCCGTTGTTGTCCAATATACCATTTTTACACCCCCTCCAATAAGAAAAAGGCAGCAGCACTGTTATTCAGGAGCCATGGCCATTGACCTTGGAAACTGATTTAGTGAAATAAATAGATATTTTGCCCCTCAAGTTATTTGATCTTAGTGACATCATTACTCGTGCATGACCATTACATTATCTATCATACACGCCATCCATGAACTGTGGCTTCCAGTGGCATTCTTAGAGGTCATTATTTTGTTTCATTGATGATGTCCACACAATGCAATTCTTAATCATAGTGCACAGGAAAATGTGGGAGATAACTCATTTTCTATTGCTGTTAAATTTAGCATTTGGTGTTTTACAGCATCGAAAGAGAACAGCACATGTCCCTACCATGTCTTCTATTGAACTCTAGGCTATAATTGCTGCATTCCTCAAATGGTACCTCTACCATTACTGATAACACACCTGCCTTCCATACGCCACCTCCAGCAGGGAGGTAGGGCAGAGGTAAAAGATCCCATCCTCACAAGGAATTTCTGTCCTCCATCCTGGATGACTTAAGACCAGTCCATAGGGCCAGCGCTGTGGCATAGCAGGCTAAGCCTCCACCTGCCATGCTATCATCCCATATGGGCGCCATTTCATGTCCCCACTGCTTCTCTTCCAATCCAGCTCTCTGCTATGGCCTGAGAAAGCAATAGAAGATGACCCCAGTGCGTGGGCCCCTGCACCCTCGTGGGAGACCAGAGGAATCATCTCCTGGCTCCTGGATTCAGACCTACTCAGTTCTGGCCATTTTAAGAGGAGTGAACCAGCAGATGGAAGACCTTTCTCTCTCTCTATCCTTCTCTCTCTGTAACTCTGCCTCTCAAAAAAATTAATAAAATCTTTAAAAAAAAAGAAAAAGAAAAAGACCAGCACATGAGAGCACTACATCACCACTGAATCAACAGCAAGAAAGGGCCTCTGTTGGAGCTCATTGCACTGTAGAGCATAGTCTTGACAGTCCTCAGGGAATATAGATGCAGGCAGGGGCCACCATATACTTGGCACAGAGTCTACAGAGGGGCTGAGGTGACCACCTGGTAACCAGAGATATGGGGTGTGGGGGAGGCACAGGGTAAAGGCACAGGATAAACCCAACAGGGTTGCTGCGGACAACTCCATGGCTTAAGGCCAAAGGAGGCTCAAGGGACCCAGCAGTGCCCCCTTGTAGTGCACATTACAAGGTGCAGGACTTTTGTAAAGGCTGAGAATTGCAAGCCATTCTCCCCTGGCCCACACTGGCAACTATTTCCCCTGAGGCCTTGCTCCCTCTAAAAGATGCCATTAAGTAGTATGGGCACCCTTCTTCCCATCACCTCTCTCAGACTATGGAAAATCTACGCCCTCTCCCTCCTCTTGTTGCCCTGAAAGGCCTTTAACAAAAGGTCTTCAGGAAATTCAAAGTCAGGAGGGGCGATACCTTGGAAGCCACTGCACCCTGGACCCTGTGACGCACTCTCTCCCACCCCTCACCCCAGCCAGCAAGTCTGGCCTGTGATGGTCCGCCTTCATGAACTGGCATGCAAGGGAGGAGGACTGCAGAGAAAACTCCAGAACAAATGCCACCCCCTGAGCAGAGGTGAAGAGTCTCAGATGAGCATACGCAAAACATCCACACATACTCTCACCTTGGGCACCCCACATCCACCAGCACGAGAGCGTAAAGAACGAATCACATGCACCTGTGATCTCGAAGTGAGACCAGTTCCAAGCAGAGTGCCTGGGCTGCTGCTTGTGAATTTGCAGAAGGAATCTAAGAGCTCAGCATTGTTCGGGTGCAGTCAGAGCATTTGTCAGGTACGTTTGTCAGGCACATCTGTCAGGTGGTTCTTGGAGCCACCATCCCTCCTATGCAATAACAATAACCAGTCCTGTCCAATGACAATAACCAGTGACTTCCCAGATAAGAATCCTATTGTGGGGCACTGAAGTGCAGAGACAGCAAGGTAAAATGCACTTGCAAAGTGAAATAAGGTTTATTCAGTACCTTCTGAGCCCAGCTGTCCGGGGTGCAAGCTCCCGTTTCTGCCTCTCGCTGGCCTCCGCTATGCCTCTGAACATCACCGCCAAGGTTGTGCACTGCCTCCGCACTTGGTGCTATCGTCAGCTACAGCCGTTTTTCACCTCAAGTTCTGCACTCCTGGGCTTCCTGCATCTCCCAGCAACAGCTTAAAGAAAGAACATTTGGCAAATTACTGCTCTATAGGTCACAATTGTCAATTCCTCCTTAAAAACAACTGCAGCACCCCATTTTGAAAATGACTATTGTTATGTGGGACTGGAAGGAAAAGTCCAACATTATGGAATAGAGTCATCAAGAGCAATGTAGGCCCATTTCCTACCTGCCATATTGATCCCTGCTCCTTGGCAGAGCTGAGGTATGTGAGTATTAAACACCCTTTGCAGCCAGGAGGGCCAGGCTGCCATGCATTCTTGGTGGTCTGCCTCCCGAGCCTGGAAGTGAATGGGGAAGCTCACTTCAAGAGCAAGTGCCATCTTTGATGTGCACGGAAGATGATCTGCCACGAAGCTGGCAGGACCTGGGGTGTGCACATGTAAAACGCAGGCACAGACATACAACTGCTCTGTGGGAGGGAAAAGGGGTGAGCAGACAGCTGTGACTTCTGCATGCAAACAGAGGCAGCTGAGGTCGCGTGGGGCTGCCATGCTGACATACTCCAAGAGTAGCAGGTTCTACACAGCAAACTGAGACATAGGTGTGGCCAGGACCCAAACCACCATCCACCATAGGCAGACAGAGCATTCTTTGCAGAGATGCTGCCCCCTCAAAAAAACCACTGCAGACCAGAAGCGTCCCTGTCCTTAGGAGGTGAGTGGTGAGGAAGCACCCTGACAGCCAGGCCCTCCAGCACACATGGAGGCAACCCCAGCACTGCTCCATTGCCAGGGCAGAAAGTGCCCTCACCTGTGGTCATGGGAAATCAACTGGGGACTGGTGTGTACCTTGATGGCCTCACTCGAGTGTCTGGTGATCGTGGCTGGACAGTTGGGTGCTTCAGTGGCTCCTCCACATGGTCTCGGCTGGCCTCACACTAACAACCCACTGATAATAAGGAAACATTTGTAGCGACAACAATGGGAACTAATCCCTGTGCACCCTAAGCCACCCCAGGAGGCCAGCCTCAGTGCATTCCGGAGCTGGATTGGGGCCCATGCTCCCAGCACACAGACTCTGGGGAGCAAACCTCACCCCGAGTGGAGGAAAATGCAATCTGGAGAACACTAACCCTAGGGAATCTGGAGAATGAACTCAGGCAGAGAAAGGAAACCCAAGGGCATCTTCCACCCAATTAAGAATATTTGACTGCTGAAGCTGGGTGATCCCCATTCAGCATTCATTGTGTTACTTTACAGCACTTTGTGAATCTCCTAAAGAGTGTACAATGAAATTGAAAACAGGAGAAGCTGAGTGGGGAGGGGAATAACAGAATCAGTTAACACCCAAGTCTTGCTGGACAGCATCTCTGCACATGACACAGCTGTGTACTCGTTCCCACCCGCAGAGGAGGCCAGCAGGTGTGTGGGTGACCAGGGCCCTGGACACTGTGGTCCCCATGCCAGGGCAAGGGAAGTGGCACAGAGGCAGAGCAACGGGCCCTTGAAGGGAAAAGAACCGACTGTGGCCCCAAGGTGGCAGCCTAGGGGCAGTGTGGGGCCCAGGACCAAGGAGGTGCTGGGTGAGGGCAGAGCCACTTTCCCCAGGGGGAGCACCCTGGCGATCAGCACCCCAGGGAGCTGCGGGCCTGTGGCTGCTCCTGCTTGACACGTGCTGTCCCTGTCCTTACGGTCAGCAGCAGCCCGGTGTTACCAGCATGCGGCTTAGGAGCTGGTGCCAAGGAGTTCTCAGGACTCTGTGCCTGAAGCCCTGGTCCGGGTCCAGGACAGGGCCCTGCTTCCCGCTCTGGACAGTCTGGGCCACGACAGCTTGAGGTCCTATGCAGGCGCTCCTCAGCGGGCCACTCCCCTCCCCTCCATCCCAGGAGGACCCCCTGTGTCCACCTCTTAAAACTCCTGGGAAGAAGGGCTTGAACAGAGCAGGAGGGGTCAGTAGAGGTTGGCAGTGCTGGGGTGGGGCCTGTGGTAGGACAGGAGGCTGCAGCCCTGGGAGTCTCAGTTCAGGTCATTGCAGGGGCAACCATGGAGTGTGGGGACCTCAGGAAGATGGACAGGCCATGATGGGGCTCTCTGTGCCACCTGTGTTCAAATAAAGAGGCCTGCACAGTTGGGCTGTAATAAAATGGCAGAGGAAGAAAAGAAGGGCAGCAGGTGCAGGTTGCCTGGGACTTGGGACCGTTACGGCAGGTGGCAGAGGGCCCTGGCACGCCTGCTTCTGGGGCAGTTCTGCCAGAGCCCTGCCTCTTCACCTGGGCCCTGGGGAGCACACAGGCCCCACTTCTGGTGACCTTTAATGAAGCCAGGGCTGAGGACCCTGACCCCTGCCACAGCAGAGCCCCCTGGCATTGGCTGGCAGGCTTCTGTGATGTCACAGTCACTGAGAACTCTGCACTCTGATTTGTCGGCAACCAGTGGTCAGTAGTGCGTCTACTGCCCAACTGACCAGGTGTTGGTAGCATAGGCAGGAGGCACATTTGACAGAATCCAATGGATTCAAGACGGAGGTGAGTGGCACTAGCTCTCCACGTGACCTATGACATGGGGAAGGTCGCGCCCAGGTGGGTGGCACTGGTCTCCCACGCTGGGTTCCATGAGTGATGTGGCTGAGCTCTCAGTGGTGCCCCTGTGTGCAGAGGGTGTATACAGTCATCTCATTCCTCCCACTCTGCTGGGCACCAGTGTCTAATGGGCCTTGGTGTGAGTCTGTGTCAGACACGGGTTCAAGACTAGGTGTCGGATCAGCTGGTATCAGGTGGGGCAGGGAGGCCGCCTCTGAGAGCCCTACAGATGTGGGAGCCAAGAGCGGGCCAGGGAGACCCTTAGACTTGGGCTCCCTGGAGGACATGTGGATGCCAGGCTGGGGGAGGAGCGTTCTACCTGAGGGCAGGGGAGGCAAGGTAGGGGCTGTCCTTCCCCATCCGTCCCTAGTCCCTGTGCTCTGCACAAGCCATGCTCCTGGGATGCGGCCACCAGGTGCCTACTCGCCTGGCTGTGTGACTGTTCCCCTCTGACCAGGGGCACAACCCTCAGGGAAGCAGTTCCCATGGGCTCCCCTGTGCTGGCTCACATGTGCGTGTGTGTCTTACAGATTGGATATGGACGCCCTGAGGTCCGGCAGGGCCCAGGAGCGAGCAGCCATCATTATGAGTTATGAGAAGGTACAGGCCAGGGCGCTGGGGGAGGAGGTGGGGCCCTGCCTCAAGTACTGTGCCTGTGAGAGCCAGACCCCGTCTCCCTAGGGACACGGGGAGGGTGGCTCATCTCCCCCTGTGACTGAAACCCGGACTTCTCACCTGGGTCCCCTCTCCCCTGCAGGGTCCCCGTAAAGGGGCCCAGTTTCAGCGGGGAGAAGAGGATGACGAGAGTGGAGCCCTCGTCCCAGACAACCTTGGATTCCTGCGGTGAGTCCTCTGCACCCCGATCCACCCAGGGGAGGGACCAGGGCCAGAAACCCCGCCATTAGGGAGCACACCTGCCCCCAGGCCCCCTCCTTGATCCAAGCTGTTGTCACAGTGCAGGCACAGGTCAACAACAGGCAGAGCCGAGTGACCCTGTGACTCAAGAATGAAGGATGGGAAAGGGCTAGTTGTAGGGTAGACACTGGCACCCTTACTCTGAGGCCTCTGTTCATGTTAAGTAGAGGGGGTGGCTTGAGGGTCCTGCCCTGCTCCCAGGGGACACAGCCTGGCCATCGCCACTCCAGAGCTGTGTCCACAGGGTTGGGGCACCAGCCTAGCAGCTGGCAGTTGTCCAACAGGTGCCTGGGCCTCAGGGCCAGACTAAAGGCTGATTAAGACCTAGTCTGAGGGATGGCCAGCGGTGTGGCCTCTGCAGCTCTGAGCCTGCCTGCAGGCTCCCACAGTACAGACCAGGGGGAGGGTCAGCTGAGGGCCCTGCTCCCAGGTCTGTATGGGAGGACTGAGGCCTGGGGGCAGGAGTCAGATTTGGAGGCTGTTCCCACAGATGTCAGGGAGAGAGGCCCCGTGGCCGGAGGGTGGGCTCTGGTGACCTAGAGGGATGGAGCCATCTCCTCGGGCCGTCTCTGGCGTGACTCAGCAGCCCACCTTAGCTCGGGGATAGGGGTTTCTGGCTCTATGTTGTGCCAGAACCTGGAGAAAAAGAAGGAGCAGAGTGGTGGAGAGATGGCCACGGTCTGGGCTGACAGAGGAGGGTGAGGTGGGGAACAGGCACCTCAGGCAGCCAGTACATGGCGGGGAGGATGGGCGGGGGGGGGACCCTGGGGGTGTGGCGGTCCCAGGTGTCTTGAGCCCCAGCTGCACACTCACAGCACTGGCAGCAAGGGCTCCCGCCTGGCCCTGGGCTCCCTGTGCTCACGGTCACAGCCCCTGCTGGGTGTATGCCTGCAGCATGGCTGCCCCCTCCCTGCCCTTCTCTGTGCCCTGGGCTGCGCCTCAGCAGAGTGAGGAGGACACTGGTCCTGTCCCAGCCTTGCTGGGAAAGTGGACCGTGTGAGGTTCAGTGCCCGTTCTCATGGTGTTTTCTCTCTTGCCTTTTAGTAAGCAGAAGCCGCCCAGGCATGGCTGGCTGGCAGTGCAATGGGTAAGCTGACCTTGGCCATGGACTCTCATCTAGGAGGCAGAACTAGCAGGCCTGTGGGGATGGGCAGTGGTTAGGGGAGTGCCATACGGTCCTCCAGGGACAGCAGTCCCCAGGAGATCTGTTGAGGCCCACATGCCCCAGTGCAGGCCTGCAGCTCTGGGGTCCCCGCCTGTGGGCCACTATGATCCACTTGCCTGGATGAGATGGGACTGGCTTGAGGATGCTTGTCCTGTGGACAGAGCCCAAGCCCCTGAGGCTCCCCTTATTGGAAGGTCTGGGTGCCTGTGGACTGCCCCTTCGCTGGCTCCCCCCAGCTGAGCTGTCCACAGGGCTCCTGAGCTGCACCCGTGGCCTCTCTCAGAGGACACTGCTGGGCTCATGCCACCCTGTCTCCATTCCCAGCGTAAACATCAGGAGGGCCGCCGACTGCAAAAATGGAGCAAGATGCTGGCAAATTTCACCAAGTACCGCAGCAGCAAGAAGGTGCCTGGACCTGAGGGCCCCTGGGGACCACGGGGGCAGAGTTGGGATGGACGGTGCCCATCCCTGTGCCTCTCAGACACAACTGTGCTGTCCTGAAAGGACACAGGTCATCTCAGCCCCATGCCCATGCACCCAGGACACTGTCACAGTAGAAGATCCAAAGTCTCCCCTGGGGTCACTCCCAGATGCAGGGCAGGCACAGTTCCCGGTGCCCTGTAGGGGCAGGGAGTGCATGACAGAGCCTGCACTGAGCCCTCGGCCCTCCTCTCACTGTTGGGTCAGGAGGCCCAGGTCCAGGCAGATCTGGGGACACAGCACAGAGCCCAGGGCTCCCCTTCCTGCTGTCTCACCCTGCGCTCCCCCTGACAGAGGACCTGGGGAGGGTCTCACCAGAGCCTCCTCTCTCCTGTAGTTCCACCAGAGAATTGGGAAAGGCATCCCCGCCCAGGTGCGCGGCAAGGTGTGGGCCATGATGCTCTCCGTGGACACCAGGAAGGCCCAGAACCCTGGCAAATTTGAGGTATGGCTCTGTGTGCAACCTGAGGCAGCCCGACCTGCTCGGGCCTGGTCAGGAGCCCGAGGCTCCCATGTGGTGGACAAGTAATGCCAAGGGGGAGTGGTCATTTGGTTGGGGCCCCCACCCGGCCCTCCCCTCTGCCTCATCCACCTCTCCCCAGAGGCCTCCTCCATGTCTCCCCACACACAAATGGGCCTGGACACAAGGATCCGGTCAGGGCCACAGCCCTCATCCCTGTGGTCCCGCCTTGCCTCTAGGCCCAGGACTGCCCAGTGCCGTTATGCTGGGTCCTGGACGCATAGAGACTGCCTGGAATGAGGTGGAAGTCCTGTGTGCTAGGGCCCTCAGCTGGCTCTGTCCCTAAATGGCCCTCCCCACACCTGACCCTGCTTGTGCGTTTCTTATGCTCGCCGGGCCCTGCCCTCACCTGGCCTTCTCATGCCTGGCCTGGCCTCAGCTCACTCAAATCCCACCTGGCCTGCTGGTTCCATCGGTCAGAGTCAGCTCTCAACTGCTTCTGGGAATGAGGGCTGATCCATCAGAGGGCTGGCCCGGGGCTGACTGTCATCTCCCTGGCTGACATCAGGCAGCAAGGAGCAACTGAGCTACCAGCCCCGCCCTCCCCCAAGTCTTCACGTGGGGCTGCCCCTGGGGAGCTCCAAGTCCAAGAAGGGCATCCACTGTCTTGATGGAGCTGGGGCTCTCCTGCAGGGGGCAGTCCTGAAGGCTGCTCAGAGTGAGGCTGACTCCTGTCCTGTGGGGCCTGAGAGGCCAGTGAGGAGGCTCGGGGGCCTGATTCGGTCTCTCCTGCTCTGGGAAGGCAGAGGTAGCACAGAAGGACACTGGCAGAGCCCCTGGCCTCAGGCTGACTGTAGCGGGTCCTCAGGGCCCCCCTCTGCTGGGCACTGGGGATGGCGTGGGCACTAAGGTGAGTGGGGAACCCATGACCCTCCCTGGATCAGGAGAACGAGCTGCCCCCAGGGGGAACTCTCCCTGCCAACCAGAAGAGCTGATGTGGCTTTGGGGTGCTTGTGTGGCAGTGGGGGTTGGCTCGTCCTGAGGCCGGCCCCTCCCCCTCGGCCCTGCCCTGCAGGAGATGAAGGAACGGGCCAGGCTGTGCTCTGATCACGTCCATCAGATCAATGAAGAGGTGGCACGCACGTTCAGAAGTCATGTGTTTTTCCGAGAGCGCTACGGAGCCAAGTGAGGCCTCTGGGCTGGAGGGGGCCGGGGGCGGGGGGACCAGGTACAAGGGTCCTGGACACATGGGGTCCTGGGAGAGACTTGGGCTCAAACCTAAAGCATAATTCCTCTACAACTGAAAATGGATCCATGGCCTTCTATTTATACTGAACAGTTTGCTTTCCCAAAGACACTTTGGTGGGAATGAAGTGAAAAGTAACACAAGGGGAGACAGTATTTGCAAAATACAGAAAAGGAAGTTCATAAATCTCAATAACAAGAAAGCAAATGAGGGTTCCTTGCCCTGACATGGGCCAAGGCTCAGGAGGGCCCCTGCATGATGGCGCACACAATTCTCCTACTCAACACATGAACACACGCTTAGCACCTAAACCACAACGGGGCACCAGCGCACAGCTGTGAGAATGGGGAAACTTAGACCACCGAGGACGCCGGGTGCTGGGCAGAACGTGAGGCGAGGGCCACTCTGGTTCATTGCAGGAACAGAGCACGGTGGCCCAGGCCCCCGGCAGCACCCAAGGCCATTTCTCACAATGAGAGACACACACCTTCCACACGAACCCCCAGCACACACGCACATGTACACAACCACTAGAACAGCTGAGTGCACAGAAAACCCTCACGCAAGATTCAGGGTTGTGTTCACAGTCACTGGACGCGGGAGGAGCCTGCACGATGCTCAGTGGGGAAACGGATAAGCAACCCGTGTCACAGCTGAATCCTAGAACGGGATTCAGTGAGAGGCAGGACGAGGCTCAGCCCTGGGCTCACCTGGAGGCATCTCAGGTACATTCTGCTAAGAGAGGAAGCGTCCCTCCAAGACTACACGTGCTGTGATCCACTCACAGGACGTCTGCAAGAGGCCGAACTCCGGGACACACAACAGGGCAGTGGTGGCCACAGGCTGGGGGAGGTGGGGCGTTTGGCCACAGGGGGCCCATGGGGAACACATCGGCCACAGGAGCTGCTCCCTACCCAGCTGAACGTGCACGGGAGGCTGACTCTTCATGGATTAGACCCACGGGACTACACCCCCCACAGTGGGATGCTCACCTGTGCAATGAACACCCACCTGGGGAAACGAAACTGCACGTGACTGCACCCTGGGAGGTGTGTGTGTCCCTGCAGGCAGCGCTCACCCACACGGCGGACCACACGCAGGTGCCGTGACGATGACACTGCTCATGAGCAGAGTGTCACGGGCCCTGTGTGTGGCTGTCAGGCTCTGTTAGGCAGAGCCACACTGAGGGCCTCGGCAGCACAGGACGCACAGCCTCTGTCCTCTCTTCCAGACAACGCTCCTTATTTGAGGTGCTCCTCGCCTATTCTATGTACAACCCCGTGAGTATTCTGGGATACCGTTCCAAGGTCATATCCAGAGCTGTCCATGCAGGGCGCCCCTGGTCACAGAGATCCTAGCCTGGGTTGAGGGGGCCTCTCTAATCCACAAGGCAGACAGAGGGGTAGAGTTCAGGCTCATGGCCTCCTTGGGCCCAACCTCAAGTTCTGGGGGCAGAACGGAAGCCTTCTCCTGGGCTGGGCTCTGTTCTGGCCCAGGCAGGCCTTACTATGGTGCTTCTTCCTCACGTCTGCAGTGGGGCCCAGCAGGGCACCTGTGCAGCAGAGAGCTCCAGAGGCCGTCACGGGTGTGCAGTCTGCACTCCCACAACAGTCTTCCCCTTTCTGACATCTGGGGTGGGGCTCATACCTCTTCTTAACCCTGCGCAGCCTGAACTCAGACCCTGCAGGATTCTCTCCAGGAACGCTGAGAGCCGGCGTGTGCTCCAGTCCCTGAGATCCTGACACCCAAGGGGCAGCAGTGGGGCCTGGGGGTAACGCTCAGCCCTCCCAGGAGAGGTCACCCTTGCCACGTGAGATCATCCCAGCCGGGGAGGTCCCTCTGATGTGTTTTGTGTTCTTCCAGGACTTGGGCTACAGCCAGGGCCTAAGCCACGTGGCGGCCCTGCTGCTGATGTGGCTGAGTGAAGAGGATGCTTTCTGGGCCCTGGTCCAGCTCATGGAGGACAGCCAGCACGCGATGCATGGTGGGTGATGGCTGTGGTGGGCGTGGTCCGTGCAAGTGCAGGGATGGGCATGCAGACAAGTGGCTGGGACATTGTCCCTCGCTGGCTGCTGCGTGCATAGGGCAGCCTCCCTCAGGTTGGTTCCTTAGAAGCCAGGGCTGGCAGAGGGCCCAATACCGAGCCATACTCCTCACTTCCCATCACCAAAAGGTCCTGTGCCTTGTCTTTGACACATGACCCTTAGGTCCCTACTGGTCTTACTGCTTCACATGTCTCTACCCAGACTCTCATGCACCGAGCCACACCCCGGGAACTTGTAGAAGGAACATCCCCTGTAGGGTGATCCCCTCCTCACTCCGAGTGTCCAGATGGCCCTGAGGCACCCAGTGTGAGTGCAGTCAGTTCAGCAGTCACCTTAAGCAGCCTGCCCTGGGCTGTCAGCTGTACCCCCCTTCCCCTGATGCTCCCCTGCCCGTTAGAGCCCCCCTGACCCTCTGTGCTCAGAAAGACCCCACCCCAAGCCTTTGGCTCTTCAGCCTTCCCGGGAAGACACTCTGAAGGGAGGGCTGGGCGGTTGCTATTACTCAGATTTCTACACACCAGACTCCCCAAAACTGGAGCAATTCCAGCACCACCTGGGAGCGATCATGCATCGCGTGCTCCCCTCCCTGGAGAAACACCTGGTAAGTAAAGCATCTCCTTTCTCCTCTCGGGGGCTCTGTGCTCATGGAGGGGAGGACAGAAAGGGGTCCTGACTGCTTCCTGGGCCAGAGGAGGCTACATCCTCGCCACAGTGGCTTTCCTTGGCCACTGGGGTCCGCAGCAGCTTAGGTGTTGGTGTGTTTTCCAGCACTTGGTCCCCCAGAGTTTGCATAGATTGCAGGGAGACGCTGCCCCCAGGGCAGAGTGGACTGAGGGACCTGTGTCCCTTCAGGAACCTGCATGGCTGGGAGAGGGGATGCACCTGCTGCTGGGCTTCTGTACCCAGGGGCTCTGCCACAGGGCTCAGATGAGAGGGAGTCAGGCCTGGGCCCTGGGCCCTGAGCCCCCTCTGCCTCTTCTTAGGAGAAGGAGGGTGTGTGCCTGGAGGACTACACCACGCACTGGTACAAGCAGGGCTTCCTGGATGCGGTAAGTGCCCTGGAGACCCCTTCCCAGGAAAGCTCCTGCCCTAGTGCCTGGCTCTCTTGTCCTGGTGGCCTGTGACTCTGAGCTCCCCCAACCCCAGCAGACACAGGAGGGAGCCTGCTGTGAAGACCAGGCAGGCCCTGCCATGCTGAGGGTGGTCCAAGCTGAGGCTGAGCCTCAGGGCCAGCAAGGAGGGGACAGGTCCCACCAGGACCCATCCTGAGAGCCTGGCAAAGGCCAGAGCCCTATAGTGAGAGGCAGGACATCCATAGTCCCTGGGTGCCACAGGCTGGTTTCAGCACAGCCCAAGGGCTGACCCATCCCCCAGGTCCCTGGGGTGTCTGGCATCTCCAGTGTGGCTTCCAAAGTGTGCAGAGCAGTCTGGGTGGCCCCAGGGTCCTGGATAGGCCTTGGTGCTCTTTCTCTCTGGGCTTCTAGGGCACAGCTAGGACGCCCTATGACACTGCACACCCACCCACTGTGGGCCCTGCTGAGGCCCTGATGCGCGGGGTCCTCCAATGCCTCTGTCCCCCAGGTGCCGTTCCCCCTGGCACTTAGGATGTGGGACATCTACCTCCTTGAGGGCGCGCATGTACTCACCACCATGGCATATACCGTCCTCAAGGTCCATCGAAGTAAGTCCTCAGGGCCCACAGAGGCCATGGTGCTGGGGAGGGAGGAGTTGGGGGGTCCCATGCTTGGCCCGGGTGAGCAGAACCTAGGGGAGGGACGAGTTTTCTGAGTTCTTGGCCAGCTTAGAGAGCATTGCAAATCCCGTTTCATCCCCAATCCCCAAAAATGGCACCTCCCAGCCTGACACCCATCCCCATGTCTAGAGCCCGTGTTGAAGATGCCCCGGGACCACATCCAGAGTTCCCGCTTGTGCTCCTTCCCCAGTGCCTGGCTCTCTTGACCTGGTGTCCTGTGACTCTGAGCAGGGCTGAGCTCCCCCAGCCCCAGCAGACACAGGAGGGAGCCTGCTGTGCACACCAGGCAGGCCCTGTCCTGCTGAGGGTGTCCAAGCTGAGGCTGAGCCTCAGGGCCAGAAAGTGGGGGACAGGGCCAGGGTCAGGGGTGGAACAGGAACAAGGGTTGGAGCAGCCATGGTGGCTGCGCCATCCCTAGGGCTCCTCCTAGCCTGATGCCCGCCCCCACATCTAGAGCGCCTCATGAAGATGTCCAGGGACTACATCCGGGAGTTCCTGCAGGTGACCCTGAAGCAGGCCTGGTCACTGAGCGAGGATGCGGTCATCAGGCAGCTGCGGGCCTCCATGCGTGAGCTGGGGAAGCTCCAGTGCCTCCTGCCTCCCGAAGGTGAGTCCAGCACACGGCCCCCTCCCATGCTCCCTTGGGGGAGTCAGTAGTGGGAGTGGCAGCCCCGCCCAGGGCCTCACCTCTTCCTAGTCCTCCTTGTCCTACCCGGGCTCAGCAGTTCTGCTTTCAGAAGCTCTGACAGCATGTCCTCACAGGGCCTTGGGCAGCATCCCTGGATCCTCCTGCCGGGTGGCCCAGCCGGCACTGGATCCCTTTCGGCCACCTGAGGACCCCTGGAAGGCCCAGGTGCCCTGAGCCCAGTTGTGGGGGCCGAGTCCACTCCTGTGAGCAGGGTGGGCGTAGAGGCAGGCGCTGGGGGCCCCTGCGGCAGAACCCAAGTGCAGCTGAGTGTGGGCTCTGCAGTCCTAGCCTCGGGCCAGCAGTCAGTGGGACCCAGAGCAGCACAGGCCTCTGGCCTCTGGTTGGGAGGGGTTCCCGTGCTCGTCCCTGTTCCATCAAGGACCTGAGCGCCTGGGTCCCCATGCAGAGCAGAGATGGGTTTGTCCCAGCTCTAGAGGCTGGCAGTGGGGACCCAGGGGCAGGCTGTTCAGGCGCTGGGAAGGCCCCACTGTGCTTCCAGGTGCTGCCTCCCCTAGGTGCTCGTGGGACAGAAGAATGACAGCCCAGTCTCACCGGGAAAGGGACAGTGGCCTTTCTCTTTAGAAACCATATTCCTTGTCCCCGAGGGCCTGAACCAGACTCCGTGTCTGCCCCACAGCCCCAGCTCTCATCCTCATCATCTTAGGCTTAGTTCCCTTCCTACAATTCAGGAGGGACTCAGATGCGGTTAACTCAGCCAATGCACTGTTAGGGCCCAGGATTTCAGGTGGGGTAGGTGATGGGGTCCTGAGTCGGTGCCAGCGGTCTCCAGATGAGAGAGTGAGGCGGGGAGGTCAAGGCCTGGCCAGCTTTGAGGGAAGAACCAGAGGTGTCCCCGGCACTCCCATGGCCCAGGCTGCATGCACCATTCCTTCTGCGGCCAGCAGGCTGGAGGTGTCCTGAGCGTCACACCGAGCGATGGGGACCCCAAGGGTCAGGTCAGGGCAGGCACCCTGCAGGCCAGATAGTGGCTGTGGAGAAACAAAGCCCATCTGTCCTTTTTCCAGCAAAACCAACGGAAGATGGCAGCCCGGCCCTGCAGGTGCCGCCTGGCTCTCAGGAGCGCGCTCCCCCGCCAGTGTCCCTCAAGCGCAAGAGCATCGCTGAGGTGAGCAAAGGCTGCCACCCCGCTGCTGCAGCTCCCCAGGAGCCAGCGGGGGCTTCAGCTTCTGTCCCCGAGGAGACCGGTCCTCTCGGATCTGCCGTCCAGCCCGACTCCAAGCAAGACACCAAGGAGGAGAAGGGCAGTGGTGGCGAGAGCAGCACCCAGCCCCGCGGCCAGGGCTCCTCCGTGGGGACCTCAGGGTCAGGGGGCGCCACCCGCCTCTCGGGCCCCCAGTGCTCCTGGCTGGACGAGCCAGGCCCCCTCCGCCGCTGGACTTCCCTGACAAACGTGACCTTCGACGACTCTGACAACGAGGACGAGGAGTACTCCAGCTGCCTGGAGGAGCAGGAAGAGGAGGAAGAGGAGGAGGAAGACCTGGCTGCTGAGTGCCCTGCGTCTCCCTGGCCAAAGCTGCTGCGGGACCTGAAATTCGTCCTGCCCGAGACAATTTTTGAAGAGGACGAGGAGGGAGGCCGTGAAGAGGGCACCTCCCCGGAGCCCTCGTCCCCAGCCCTGTCTGTGAAGTCCTCAGAGTCTCTGCGTGGCCCGGGCCTCTCGGCCCCACAGAGCCTGCAGAGCAGGGGAGACCTGTCCCGATGGGGGGGCCTCCCAAATCTCAGCCTGCCTGTCAGAGGCGCTGATTTCTGGCCCCTGGAACTGGGCGGCCAGCAGGGTCTCAGGGCCCCTCCTCCACCTGCCTCGGAGCCCCTGGAACCCGGGCCCATGCAGGCTGTGCCAGCCCTGGGAGCAGGGCTGAAGACACCCTCCCTGCATGGGAGCCCCATGCACTCTGGGGACAGTCATGGGCTGGAGCCTGCAGGAGCCAGCCCTGCGCTGGCAGACCAGCCCTGCGTGCCCTCCCTGGCTCAAGGCCTCCTTGCTGCCCACTCCATGGAGCAGCTGGATGTGTGTGGGCGCCTGGAGGGGAAGAAGAGCGCAGCAGGTGTCCAGCTCAGACGGGCCAGAAGCCTAACCTGTCTAATCACAGCGGCCTCCCCGATGGATAAGGCTCCTCTCTCGAGCTCCTCTCCCCCTCCCTGAGCTCACCCTAGGTCAAATCCGCCAGCATCTAGCTTCTCTATGCCTGGCAGCCTCCACGATGGACAAGGCTCCTCTCTGGAGCTCCTCTCCCCCTCCCTGAGGCCTCACCCTAGCTCAACTCGGCCAAACTCTAGCTTCTTTATGCCTGGCAGCCTCCAGGATGGACAAGGCTCCTTTCTGGAGCTCCTCTCCCCCTCCCTGAGGCCTCACCCTAGCTCAACTCGGCCAAACTCTAGCTTCTTTATGCCTGGCAGCCTCCACGATGGACAAGGCTCCTCTCTGGAGCTCCTCTCCCCCTCGCTCAACTCGGCCAAACTCTAGCTTCTTTATGCCTGGCAGCCTCCACGATGGACAAGGCTCCTCTCTGGAGCTCCTCTCCCCTTCCCTGAACAGCCTCACCCTGGCTCATCTCGGCCAAACTCTAGCTTCTTTATGCCTGGCAACCTCCACGATGGACAACGCTCCTCTCTGGAGCTCCTCTCCCCCTTGCTAAACTCGGCCAAACTCTAGCTTCTTTATTCCTGGCAACCTCCACGATGGACAACGCTCCTCTCTGGAGCTCCTCTCCCCCTCGCTCAACTCGGCCAAACTCTAGCTTCTTTATGCCTGGCAGCCTCCACAATGGACAACGCTCCTCTCTGGAGCTGCTCTCCCCCTCGCTCAACTCGGCCAAACTCTAGCTTCTTTATGCCTGGCAGCCTCCACGATGGACAAGGCTCCTCTCTGGAGCTCCTCTCCCCCTCCCTAGGGCTCACCCTAGCTCAACTCGGCCAAACTCTAGCTTCTTTATGCCTGGCAGCCTCCACGATGGACAAGGCTCCTCTCTGGAGCTCCTCTCCCCCTCCCTGAACAGCCTCACCTGGCTCATCTCGGCCAAACTCTAGCTTCTTTATGCCTGGCAACCTCCACGATGGACAACGCTCCTCTCTGGAGCTCCTCTCCCCCTCGCTCAACTCGGCCAAACTCTAGCTTCTTTATGCCTGGCAGCCTCCACGATGGACAAGGCTCCTCTCTGGAGCTCCTCTCCCCCTCGCTCAACTCGGCCAAACTCTAGCTTCTTTATGCCTGGCAGCCTCCACGATGGACAAGGCTCCTCTCTGGAGCCCCTCTCCCCCTCGCTCAACTCGGCCAAACTCTAGCTTCTTTATGCCTGGCAGCCTCCACGATGGACAACGCTCCTCTCTGGAGCTCCTCTCCCTCTCGCTCAACTCGGCCAAACTCTAGCTTCTTTATGCCTGGCAGCCACCCTGATGGACAAGGCTCCTCTCTGAAGCTCCTCTCCCCCTCCCTGAACAGCCTCACCCTAGCTCAACTCGGCCAAACTCTAGCTTCTTTATGCCTGGCAGCCTCCACGATGGACAACGCTCCTCTCTGGAGCTGCTCTCCCCCTCGCTCAACTCGGCCAAACTCTAGCTTCTTTATGCCTGGCAGCCTCCACGATGGACAAGGCTCCTCTCTGGAGCTCCTCTCCCCCTCCCTGAACAGCCTCACCCTGGCTCATCTCGGCCAAGGAGCCAGGAGATGAGTTAGGACACGGACCCAGGCTCCTGTGGACTGCCACATACCCCTCCTGCCTTTGTGAGGGAACCCGGGAACTTCTGCCCACTTCTGCCCCCTTGTTTATTATATATTAAATTGTTTATTTCAGAATGCATTTGATTTTGTAACCCCTGGAGCCGAGCTGCCACGCAGTGTCCCTGAGTCCCTTGCAAGAGGGTGGAGGTGCCACAGCCACCAGCTGCAATCAGAGACCCAGCTCAGGGTGCTCCATCACTTCCTAAGATTGACCTGTGCCCAGCGTGGACCAGGGGAAGACTGGAGGAGCAGCAATGGCTGGATACATGTGGCCTTTGGGACAGTTCAGGAGTGTGGGCCCAGCCAAGGGACCAGGCCCATGATCACCTCTGTGCACTGTCCTGGGTGTGCGGGCACCAGGTTCCCGCTCTTCTTCCCTCTTTGCCTTCCATCCTCCCCTGCCCCATCTCACAATCCAGCATCTCATGGCCTGAGCCCGTGAGAGGACCCCAGGGCGCTTCTGATCACAGACCAGGATGCCAGCGGGTGAAGGCAGCCCAGAATGTCCAGGTGGTCCTGGTGGCACACCTGGCTGGCCAGATGCCCACATGCCCTCTAGCAGCTCAGGCCTCCTGGGCTGCTGTCACAGTGGGTTCAGCTTCTCCAGGTCATGCTGCCACCTAGGGGTCATTAGCATGGAGAATGTATCCCCTGATATTGGGAGAAGAGACTCCTGGGCTCAGAGGCTCCTGGCCTGGAGGCTCCATAAGGAAGGAGTCTAGAACCCTGTCTTGGGCAGAGACAGCATCCCAGTTCTCCAAGGGTCCCAGACACTTGTAGCCTCTTCCTCAACCCACACGACCTCCGAAAGGTGACTAGGCCCTGTTCATCAGAAGCTACCTGGGTCATCCCAATGGGGCAAGTTAGACCATAGCCATTTTCCCCTGGATCTGGAAGGCCCAGGATTCTCTAGGTGTTGAGTCTGGTTTGGAGTTGACCACTCTGTACTCCATTCTCGAATGAGCCATGGCTGTGTCAGTGGCAGGACCCCAAGGGCTCAGAATCGCTGGTCCCCACAGGGTGCTTTTTGCAGAATCACACTGAGGCCAGAAGCTGATGAGATAGAGGGTGACAAGTGGCTACTGTGCTGATGACTCATCTCTCCAGGCTGGGGAGCCACAGCCATGGGCCAGTCCTGAGCCTGCTCCTGTTCTCCAGTGCTCAAGGCTGGTCCTCTTGTTCCTGGGAACCATAAGGCCATAGTTTGGAGTCTTCACCTGCTTCTTCTGCTCCTTATCTGGCAGAAGATGTGAGCCCGATGATGGGCTTGCAGGCAAGGTTGCTACAGGGCAGGCAAAGTGGATGGGAAGGCCCCTGTCCAGGTCAAGCCTGTGCTGTGCTCCCTGCTCTGCCCTGGCTTCCTGGGTGGACCACAGTGTACTCGGAGATGTGCAGGCAGTCCACCTGTCCAGGCGCATGCCCTAAACAGTGTTACTAATGGGAACGCACACCTAGAGACTTCCCTGCTGCCTATGGCCTCGAACCATCCTCCCCTGGCCAGCCATGTGCAGGGTGACCTGCAGGCATGCGTCTCCATTGAAAGCCACCTGCCTTTGGGGACAGTCCTTTGCCCTCTCCTGGAATGGAGATTTCACAAATCTGGTGCCCTTTCTTAAGAAGATTTTCTCCAATGTATCACCTTGCTTTCCTGTCAAAGGTCTCATAACTGTATTCAAGAAGGTCTCTTCTGGGGTTACCATTCTCACTCTCACCAGTCTCACATTGCCATGACTGGCTGTCTCATAAGTTAGGGCAGCTGTGACACGTCAGTCCTCCAGTGTGTTCTTCTTCAATTATGGGCAGTGGGATCTTCGGGGTATCTTCATCCCCACACACATTTTAAAATCAGTTTGGTGATTCTAAAACATATTTCAAAGAGTTACACAGAGAAGGAGAGGCAGAGAGAGAGAGAGAGAGAGAGAGAGGTCTTCCAACTGCTGGTTCACTCCCCAATTGGCCACAACAGCTGGAACTGTGCTGATCCAAAGCCAGGAGGCCTGACCTTCATCCGATTCTCCCATACGGATGGTAGGGGCCCAAGCACTTGGGCCATCTTCTACTGCTTTCCCAGGCCATAGTAGAGACCTAGATTGGAAGAGGAGCAGCCGGGACTCAAAGCAGCGTCTATATGGAATGCCAGCACATGCTACGCCACAGCACTGGCCGCGTTGATAGGATTTTGATTAAGACTGTGTTGGTCTATCAAGTGAAGATATACAGATATCTGGGCCAGATTGAGTCTTCCAATCCATGACCATAGAATGTGTCTCCAAATGTTTAGTTCTTCCTTGAGACTTTTTTCGGAGCTTTGTGGTGAAACTCATAGAGATTTTGCAGATTTTGTTGGAAGTATACCTAGATGTTTCTTTTGTTTTGCTACAGAACCTTTTTTTTTTTAAATTTCCATGCATAGTTTTCTCATTAGGTTCTACATTTTCCAAGAGCCCTCATATGTTCGTGTAGTTCTTTTCTTACGTGCTGCTCTACACATCTCTAGTTCTGACTTGGTCCTGCTCATGCACTTGCCCATCTTTTTCTCGACACACACACACACACACACACACAGCCTCTTTCCTTCCTCTAGATTCACCATGGTGCCTCCCTGCATCGTAAGTAAAACAAAACAAAAAAACCACAAAAGTCAAAAACACACCCTCCTGCCTCCTGAGCAGACCGATACATCTGTTTCAATACACACGATGCCAAGGAAGATTACAGAAGAAGTTTTCCAGGTGTGCCGAAGAATGAATCTTCTGTCTCCTACAGATGCTCAACAAGCAAGAAGTGGGGAAATGTTTTTAAGAGAAGGAGAGAGACTGAGAGAGACTTTTCATCCATTGGTTTACTCCCCCAGTGGCTGCAACGGCCAGAGCTGGGCCAATCCGAAGCCAAGAGCCTTGAGCTTCTAGTCTCCCATGTGGGTGCAGGGGCCCAGGGACTTGGGCCATCTGCTGCTGCCTTCCCTGGTGCATTAACAGGGAGCTGGATCAGAAGTGGAGCAGCTGGTATACAAACCGGCTCCCACATGGGATGCTGGCGTCAAAGGTTGCAGCTTAACCCTGTGCACCACAGTTCCAGCCTGGGTAATTAGTTGTTTTCAGCTATGACCACCAAAGGAGACTGCTGGCCAATCCCACTTAGATGAATAGGAAATAAGAAATGTTCACCAAGTGTCCCTAGTGGCTACCACACGAGGTGTGCGACCCAGGGAAACTGGATGTTACCTGCCTGGGTTTATAAAATGGGATGATACACAGATTAATTGCAGGACCTTTATGAGAGTGAAATGGAAAAAGGCACCCATCCCCCCTTATTTTTTTAAGATGTATCTATATTGGAGAGGCAGAGTTCCAAAGAGGCAGAGGCAGAGAGAGAGAGAGACAGAAGGTCTTCCATCTGCTGGTTCACTCCCCAGATGGCTTCAATGGCCGGAGCTGTGCCAGTCCAAAGCTAGGATCCAGGAGCAGCTTCCTGGTCTCCCACACGGGCACAGGGGCCCAAGGACTTGGGCCATCTTTCTACTGCTTTCCCAGGCCATAGCAGAGAGATGGATCAGAAATGAAGCATCCAGGATATGAACTGGTACCTATATGGGATGCCTGCACTGCAGGCAGCACTGGCCCCAGCACCCATCCCATGTACAGGTAGTGCTAGATGTTATGATGTTTGTTTCTGAACTTAAAAGAATGCTGAGTTTACTGTTACAGGAAAAACGGAATCAACATTTTTCACAATTTACATTGCAGATCTGCTGCTCTTTTGACAATGTGGTAATATTTCCAAGTGCAGGAATGTTGGCCCCCCTGGGTTTGTATGGGCATTGGGTTGAGGTGGTGAGGAGGGTTTTCCATTTCCTTAAGACAGCACAAGTGAGCCATGGGCCGCGTTCAACCTAATGCATCGAGCAATCTGTCCTGTGCTTTACTCTTTTACAAAATGAAATGTGAATGCTTGAAAGATTATTTACATGCAGCCTACTAGTTATTTAAGAAAACAACCATTAAACATGTTGAGTTAATTAACAGTGTGCACACAATTAACAATGCTTTTTCAACACTAGACGTTAATGGAGTAGATGCCAAATAAATGTAATCCTGCACTTGAGTTAGAATTTCTTTGTTAATTCTATTCATTTACAAATTTAAAACAATAATCGCATTCATTTGGGTAAAACGAGGGATTTTAAAAGCAGAAATAACCAAGGGGGTCTCTGCTCTAGGGACAGACTATAATGGATTAACCTTATTTTCCATCCCCAACAGAGGCCAGAGTAATTAAGGACAAGAAATGACCCGCTGCACTCAGGGCTGTCCACAACACACTCATCCAACCCTTCCGTAAGCATAACTTGTTTTCAGGCTAACTTGCCTGCTGGCATCCAACAGAATGGAATCGTTCTGCAGCTGTGACTCATGTGCCCTTCCCTGGATCCAAGTCCTGCGTTGATCCCACGA
The DNA here is from genome assembly GCF_033115175.1 of Lepus europaeus. Lineage (NCBI taxonomy): Eukaryota > Metazoa > Chordata > Mammalia > Lagomorpha > Leporidae > Lepus > Lepus europaeus. The sequence continues at coordinate 79,088,347 of NC_084843.1, read as the reverse complement.
TACAACACACACTCTAAATGAGACATGTGGACACGTCACGTGAACCCTCTCCTGGCAGCCCTAGGCTATCTGGTCTCAGGTCATAGAACCCATACCCATGGCAACATTTCACGATCTCAGGACTGTTCCAAGATCATTGGAGTCTTTTTCCATGGATGGTGACCCAAACACCATGGCAATCGGGGCACCTGAGGTCATATGTCCCTGCAATGTCTACTGAGCCACGGGCATAGGAAACAGCCCCACTAAAAACAGTCCAGTCCAGGGTAAACTTGGACAGATCAGTTCCAACACTTGGGAGCTGAGTGGTCTTCAAAACGTTTACCCAGCTGCATCTAGTTGGGCTGCTGCAAACGTGAATCGTAAGTCTCACCAATTTAAAAATAAAAAGTCAGCTTTGCCATGGCTTGTCATGGCATTTGGGTGTCCCGCAAAACAGAGTGACTCTTTTTCCTCCTAAATCTTCCAATAGCCATTCCCTTTGTAATCCATCACACATGCCACACATGAGACACAAGTCTCATTAAAACAATTTTGTTTTGAACTACTGTGGGACACCGTGGGATTTATGGCTTAAATGGTGTACATGTATTTACATACTGTCTTGTATACTTTATTGCATGTGTATGCTTTTTGCTTTACTTGTGATTTATCCGACAATTAGCATTTCCAAAACACATGCAGACAAATTCAGTGGCCTTTCTCTGTCTCCGCTTTGGAGTCCATCAAGGTCCTAAACCCCATCTTGGTAGGGTTGTAGAAAAGTTCTTCCAGCAAGGAACCTTATTCTCTCAAGAAGGTACCAGATTGAAGGAACCCATGATCAAAAGGCTGTGGAAAATTAGTGCGCTTTTATATTCGTTTCCTAGAGATTTTAAAGCACATTGAAGACCACAAAAAATCAGCAGAAAATATGATTATTTAACAGAGATGCTCAACTTATCTTCCTCTTAACTGGGGAAGCCACTTTGGAGAATACACAATAAGGGCCAGACTGCAAAGGTACTATTTGAGGCTGGCTTGTATGTACATAGTGACAGAAGAAGAGAAGAAGGGCCAGGCATTTGGTGCAGCACTTACAAGCCTGGCTGCTTCTGATTCTAGCAGTCGGCTAACGTGCATGCCTGTGGTGCCGGCATACCCTAGGGGCACCAGGTTCTAGTCCTGGTTGCTCCTCTTCCAGTCCAGCTCTCTGCTGTGGCCAGGGAGGGCAGTGGAGGATGGCCCAAGTGCTTGGGCTCCTGCACTCGCATGGGAGACCAGGAAGAAGCACCTGGCTCCTGGCTTCAGATCGGCATAGCTCTGGCCATAGCGGCCATCTGAGGGGTGAACCAACGGAAGGAAAATCTTTCCCTCTGTCTCTCTCTCTCTCACTGTCTAACTCCATCAAATAAATAAGTAATAATAATAAATGTGCCTTTTATCCAAAACAAGGAGAAAGAGGAAACAGAGTAGGGGGAAAAAACCAGATGGGACATTTGAAAATGAATGGTATGGCAAATTTACACTGAAACATATCAATAAGCACATTTGATATTAATGGTGGAAAGCTGCAGCTTTCCCCCACATACAGAAAGCAGCACATACAAGATTGGAAAAAGGAAGATCAACATATAAGCTGACTACAAAAGAACTTCAAAAATACTGACCCAAATAGGTCAAAAGTAATGGGTAAAAAAATATGCCATGCTAAATAGAAGAAATAAAAGGAAGCTAGCTGTATTAATACTGGATAGATTTCACAGAAAAGAATTTTATCAAAGATAAATAAACTTCAATATGTTTCAGGAGTCAATTCATCAAGTGTATATGAGTGTGTGTGTATGTATGTATACACACACACACACACACACACACACACACATATATATATATATAGCTAAATACTTCCACAGATATATATATAGCTAAATACTTCCACACATAATAAAATTGATCCAAAAGATGCGAAGGACAAAAGCCAATGTAAATGTAAAGACGGGCAAATCCGCAAGAGTAGTCAGAGCCTCCGTACCCTTCTGTTGACAATGGGTGGAACAGCCGGAAGAAACTGTGAGTGTGGAAGACCAGGGCAGCCACAGCAAGTTTGTCCCAGGTACATCTGTCTGACACTCCAGCCCACAACAGCAATGCGTGATTTGTTTCCAGGCACACGGAACCTTTACCAAGACGGGACACACTCTTGGCCACAAAACTAGTCTCAAGACAATTAAAATGACCAAAGTCATGCAAAATGTGTTCTCTGAACACAATGAAATTATATTTGAAAACAGTAACAAAAAATAAAATCCCCACATAGCTGAAAATGAAGGTCTAATTTCCCTCTAAGTAGTGAATGGGTGGAAATGGAAATTCAAAGGGAAATTAGAGACCACTCCAAAGTTACTGAGATGAGGATTTGATAAATCAGAATGTATGGGGCATTGCAGGAGCTACTGTCTTGGTAGAGTGGGTTGGGCCTCTGCCTGCAGTGCCAGCATCCCATATAGGCGCCAGTTAAAGTCCAAGCTAGGCCCCTGCAACCTGTGGGACACCCAGATGAAGCTTCTGGCTCCTGGCTTCAGCTTCACCCAGCCCTGGCTGTTGCAGCCATCTGGGGAGTGAACCAGTGGATGGAAGATCTCTTTCTTTCTCTGTCTCTCTCTCCCTTTCTGTAACTCTTTCAGATAAATCTTTAAAACCAAAACAAGCAAGAAAAAAAAAAAAAAGAAAAAGGATAGAATATTGCCAATGCAGTGCTAACAGGGAAAATTGTAGCCCTAAACATTTACATTAGAAATGAAGAAAGAGGGGCTGGCGCGGTGGCATAGTGGGTAAAGCTGCCTCCTGCAGTGCCAGCATCCCATATGGGCACCGGTTCGAGTCCCAGCTGTTCCACTTCCAATCCAGCTCTCTGCTAATGGCCTGGGAAAGCAGTGGAAGACAGCCCAAGGCATTGGGGCCCTACAACCGCGTGGGAGACCTGAAGAAGCTCCTGGCTCTTGTCCCTGCTCCTGGCTTCAGATCAGCACAGCTACAGCCATTGCAGCCAATTTGGGAGTGAACCAGCAGATGGAAGACCTCTCTCTCTCTCTCTGTCTCTCCTTCTCTCTCTGTGTAACTCTTTCAAAAAAAACAAATAAATCTTTGGAAGAGCTCAAACCAATGACTTCAATTTCTACTTTTGGAAGCTAGAATAAGAAGGCGCTGGGGTTGTGGTAGAGTGAGTAAAGCCACCACTGGCAATGCCAGCATCCTATATGAACATATATGACCTAGCTGATCCACTTCCAATCCAGCTCCCTGATTATGGCCTGGGAAAAGCAGTGGAAGATGGACCAAGTGTTTGGGCTCTTGCCACCCATGTGAGAGATCCAGATGAGGCTCCTGGCTCCTGCCTGGTCCTATGTGGGCCATTGTAACCATCTGGGGAGTGAACCAGCAAATGGAAGATCTCTCTCTGTCTCTGTCTCTGTCTCTACCTCTCTCTCTGTAACTGATTTCAAAACAAATAAAAGTAAAAAAATAAATGCATGCTTTTAAAAAAGAAGAGAAACTAAAGTCCAAAATCAGTGGAAGAAACACTGGCAGTTTCTTAAAAAAATACTTATTCATGCATATTCACCACATGATCCAGCATTACATGAGCATCACTTGCTCACCCAGAGTCTGCTTTAGTAGGAAACTGGATTCAGGACCCAGTCATTCTGACATGGCATATAGGTATCTGATCCACTAGGCCAAATCTTCCCCAACACTATTGGAAACATATGCTTTATTAAAGAAAGCATTCATAGAAGCTTGGCTTCAAATAACCAGAAAATAGGAACAATCCAAATGTCCACTCATAAGCTAAAAGATAAGAAGTACACAGATATCCATGCAATGGAATACCATGTAAGAAAACACATGCAATAAAATGAATTATTGAAACATGTTGTAAAGCTTAGATAAATCCAAAATAATTATGCTGAGGGGACAGAGCCCAAACACCCCCACCCTCCAGAAAATCCCCACCTACTGTATTATTCCATTTACAGGACGTGTAACCAATGCTAAATGCATAAGGAAACAGTGACAGAAAACAGATCAGTGCTAGAGATAAATGGTGACAGAAGGTGTAAGTAGCTGAGTGTGTCTGGGAAGGTTAACAGGGAACTCAGGAAGCCCCCGGAGGTGCTGACATGTTCAAGACCGTGACTGGGGTAGTTGGTTTCACAGGTGCACACATGTCGAACCTGGTCAAATGCTGCACTTAACAGGGACATTTTCTCATATGCCAATTAAGCCTCAAAAGGCCTGTTATACATATTGTAACAACTAGAAAACAGGGAAGCATCTTCAAGACATGAAAGAAGCGAAAGTATTTTTAAGAGACAACAAAAACCAATAAGCTTTGGACAGAGTAAAGAGTAAGTAGGAGGAAGCCTCAGAGCGTAAGGAGATATCACAAAACACACACAGTAACCACAAAAAGTTTATAGAAAATGGAATTAAAAGATAAATGTATTTTGGTTTTGAAATGTATTTTGGAATTAAAAGATAAATTTATTTTGAAATCCATGCCTCGTTTTTTAATATAATTCATTTTCCATGAACCATTTGTGTGAAAATAACTTACTTTTTTTAAAAAATCATTTGCATGGCAGAGAGAGAGGGAGAGAGAGAGAGAGAGAGAGAGAGGCACAGATAGTGAGCTCCCATTGTGCCCAAGCTGGGAGCCAGGAATTCAACCCAGAGCTCACGTGTGTGTGGCAGGGACCCAACTGCTTGAACTGTCGCCTGCTGCCTCCTAGGGTCTGCACCAGCAGGAAGCTGGAATCAGGAGCCAGGACTCAAGCCCAGGCACTCTGACACGGGATGTGGCTCTCTTAGGTGCTAGAAATACCCATCCCTATATTTAACTTCTAATGCCATTTTCCATGAACTTTTCGAAGCACCACCCTCTAGTGAACAGACAGACATATCCAAAATATATAAAGAATTCCTAAAAAGCTTTAAGAAAAACACTGACCATATAACAAAAATGGTGGCAGAAGGTAATTTTACTGATTCTGTGATGGCCATATAAGCTACTGCTGGAGCCACACAGCCTGCAAATAACACGTCTGACTTCCTTGAAGCTTAATGGGAAAAACACAGAAAGAAAATCTCACAAAGGCACCGGAGAAGGAAGAGAAATGCGCCGTATCTGGATGGGACTTCAAAATTTGGAAAACAAAATAATACAAACAGAGGGAAGGGCAAAGTTGTGTGGGCAGCTAAAACTAACTGTTAAGACGATGTTTCTGTCCTACGAAGCCCAGGACAGATTGGAGTAACCATAGCCACCACTACTTGATTTGGAAACCCTACCCTCTCCCTCCACCAAAAAGAAATCCAGAAGAGGGAGCACTTTTTCAAACAAAAAGCTAAAAAGAGGCAGTTTAAATGTTGCATGAACCAAACCCTCAACCCCAGAGGGAGAGAACAGACTCAAAGCCATGCCAATAGAGATTTTTAGAAACTGAACTCTTATTGCAGCCAACAAACCAAGAAACACAGTTATCAACTGGGGTATAACCTAGTTCCTATTCCTCAGGGGAAAATCTAAAATCCAGCATCTCCATATTAGTACAGGATACCGTGAAAACAAAATGCAACAAAGACCAGTGAACAGTGACCTATTCTCAACAGACAAAACAATCAGCTGAAACTTTCAAATCCCAAGATGATTTTGATACTGAAATTAGTAAACAAAGGGACCCAATTAGCTATGACAGTTATATTTCATAGATAAAGGAGAATGTGCTCATACAAGTAAAAGTTATGAAATGTAATCAGAAAATGGAAACTACACAAAGAATCTGAGACGACACACTACAGTGAAAAATGCAGTATCTAACATTAGGGACACACTGTGTGTTCACATCAGAACAGAGATGAGGAGGACTAAGTGACCCTGAAGACAGGGCAATAGCAACTGTCAAATATCAGGGATGGGGGAAGATTTACAGGGGGGAGAGTTGGAGGCAGAAGTGTACACACACACACACAGAGAGAGAGAGAAGAAAGACAGAGGAGAAGGGAGAGAATAAAAAAAAAAGTTGGAGATAAAGTTTTCTAAATGTTTCAAGTTTTAGTGACATCTAATGAACTGTTTAATTCCATCTGTGAGGTGTGATTGATGCCTACTTTTAGGACAACTTCCTTCAGGACGAGCAAACAAGGAAGTCCAGGTGTGCTCTCTTTTTGCACCAGGGGAGAGTTCAATCCATGCAGGATCACTCATCCTGGCCTTAATCGCTCAACACAGTAAAATACCCAAGCCAATCCCTTGCCTTGCTCTTTCATGTCATTTCATATCTGCTTGGGAAACCTGTCCTACTCTCTCCAGAGAGTTGCATGAGATGAGTAATAAATTCCAACTCCGTTGGTGTGTGTTTGGTATTATCAGACTTCGTACATACGTTGGTTTTGTTTTTGTTTTCAGATGGGGACTTCATTCCACTTCTGTGGGGAAAGGCATCATGCATTTACAGAATTAATAAGTTCATTTAAACCCATACAGTTTAAACTAACTCTCTCTCTCTCTCTCTCTCACACACACACATACACACACACTCACACTCCTAGGAATACCAGGTAACACGCTGAAACAAAAACAGGAAAATTTTAAAGACATTCAGAGAAACATAACACAGTGCAAATGGAGAATACTGGTTTGGATGACCACGATGGAGTTCAGAAGACAGTGTCAACACATTTTTAAATTTATGAGAGAAAACTAATATCAACACAGAATCCTACCAGTTTTGCAGTAACTATAAAATAAGCACATTTTCAGAGGAAAAGGTAACTAAGAAAATCCACTGGCACTGGATCCCAGCTAGAACAACTGCCACAACTTGGAGTAGGGTGTGTACCATCAACATTTAGTCTTTGGAATACCAGGCTGGTGCTAAACACCCTACAAAGCACAGGACAGTCACAAACAAAGATTGACCATCCAAAATGCCAGCGGCGGAAACACTGGGTATCACTAAGTTGAAACCTTTGTGATGGTAGAGCGGTGGTATGAGCAATGACAGATCAATTATGCTAAATATGAGGCTTAGTATCCCACTAGTCTCTATGTATGCTTTCACTGTCATGCAGTTAAAAATAGCTTCCAATGTCTTCAACGTGACAAGTGGCTTCTATGGAAACCCTACTCCCCACATCATACTCAAGGATGGGAGACTGAAAGTGGTCTCTCTAGGATCCACAGCAATGCATAGGTATCAGCTCTTGCCACTCATTCTACATTGTTCTAGAAATTATATCCAGTGCTATCCCACTGAAATAAGCTCTATTCACAGTGGAAAACAGATGTAAGGCTGTCTTTATTTGCATGCACAATCTCATATATGGAATGTTTTAAGAAACACAAAGTGACCAGAACTACAAATAGAGATCAGCAAGGTCTCTGAGTTCCAAATCAGTATATAAAATCAAGGTTAACTACATATGTGAACAATGAATAATCCAAGTGTGAAATTAAGAAAACAATTCTGTTCACAACAGCACTGAAAAAAAATATATGAGAAAAATTAATACATTCCTGTACAGACATCCTTTAGTTACTGTGGGGCATTGGTTCCAAGACTTCCTGAGAATACTAAAACCGTGGCTGCTGAAGTCCTTCAGTACAATGGCATATGCATGTCCTCTTGTATACTTTGTCACTTCTAGATCTTATATTACCCAATACAGTGTAAATGCTATGTAAACAGTTCTTAGACCATGCTGTTTAGCGAATAATATAAAGGAAAAACACTGGACATGTTCAGTACAGGTGCAATTTTGTTTTGTCAAATATTTTCAGGCCTCGATTGATTCAAGTCACAACTGCAGAATCCACAGAAGTTGAGGGCTGACATGGAAAACCAAAAACATGACCAAAGGAACCTAAGAAAGACATGAATAAACTAAGAGCCACTCCGTGTTTATGGATTGGGAGACTCAATATTGTCCAGATGCCATGTTACCAAAAATGATCACAGGATTCAAACAATCCCTAACCAAATCTAGCAGAACTTTTTTCTCTTTCTGGAAAACATGGCCAATTTGTTGTAAATTCCTATAGAAATGCAAAGAACCTAAACAGGCAAAATAGGCAAAGCAGCTTAGGAAAAAAGGAACAGTTCTATGCATATAATAGATCCTACTAAAATGTGTTCTCAATTGATGCTGAATTTGGATGCATGCATACGAGTAGTCTTTCATAACAAAGAAACTAAAAATAAAACAAATTCACATTAAAATTCTCCAATTCCATAAATGTTTTCTGGGAATCTGCTACATGCCAGTTCTTCCATGGAGTTACAGCTGTGAACCACACAGACTAGGAGATGGTAAATAAGCAAATAAATACCCACTACGTCAGAATGTAAGAGCAACAGGGAAAATAAAGCAGTGCAAGAGAGAATGGATATTATTTTAAAGTAATCACCTGGGAAAGGTTCTCTTACAGAGAAGTATTTGAGCAGAGAGTTGATGACAATGGGAAAAGGAGCCATTCAAGTGCAAGTACAAGAAATATTCAACAATTTCAGAGCAAGTGCCTATTTATAGTAAAATTATGCATGGGCTCCAAAAAACTCTTTGCACCAACATTACGGGGAGAAGAAGCATCCCAGGCAATAGACAGCAAACAGCCAAACGCCAGAGGTGAGCCTGCCCCTGGGGAAGGACTGCCCTGACTCTGGATGGAAGCAGGGAACAATGGTAGGACACAGCAGAGGAGCACATCACGAGCCTTCTGAACTAGGGCTGAATCACCCTCTGAGAACAGGTTTTAGGCGAAATAAAATGCACTCCAGAAACACTGCTGTGTCTGTCATCTAGAAGCCCAAACCCAAGAATTTCCACTGTGCTTGGTTTCATGGAAAACATATTAACTGATGTAGGATCCTCAACTTGGGTCTTTATCACTGGGAAGTCAGTAGTTTATTTATTCTAAAGACAGAGTTACAGAGAGAGAAGGAGAGGGAGTGGAAATGGGAGAGGGAGGAGGAGAGAGAATGAGCTTCCACCTGCTAGTTCACTCCCCAAATGACCACAACAGCTGGTGCTGGGCCAGGTCAAAGCCGGGAGCCTGTAATTCCATCCAGATCTCCCACATGGGGGACAGCGGCCCAGACACTTGGGTCATCCTCTGCTGCTTTTCTAGGTGCATTAGCAGGGAGCTAGATCACAAGTGGAGCATGTGGAACTCAGACCAACACGCATCTGGGATGCCAACACCACAGGCAGAGGCTTAATCAGCTCTGCCACATACTGCCCTCCTCCCTTTCTCAACAGCCCACTCCCACCACTGCTTAGGGGAGTAGGCCTAACTAATAATGCATCACAGATCTGCCCCTTGCATGGTCCCTGGGGTTCTGTACAGAAACAGAGGACAAAGACAATCTCCATCAGAATAAAGTACAATCATGTGTTGCTTAATGATGGGGATACACGCTGAGCAATGCATTATTAGGCATTTCTTCATTTTGCTATCATCATAGAGAATAATCACATGAATGCTGATGGGATAGGCCAACCACATAAAGTGATCTTCTGATGCAATAAAGAGACGTGGTAACCACAAGATGTATGAAGCTGCAGCAAGCCCAACACAGCATGCTATTTTAAACATTCCTTTGAAAGTCAAAGGAGTACACTCTAAAACAGTGTATGGCATAGTACATAAATCAGTAACATGGTCACAGAGTTTCATTATCAGTATTATGCACTGTAGGGACAGGTGGTTGGCATAGCATTTCAGATGTCACTTGAAACTGTGGTTGATTTCTTATAATTGTACCTAGGAAACACATGAAATCTATTCTCTATGTATTTAAAAATTTTAAAAATCAGAAAAAATAAAAATAATAAATAACTAAGTAAAAATTTAAGCCAAGGAAGGAAAGGATGGAGGCAGGGGCAATAAGCAGCGCCTGTATAATGCAATGAATCATTTGAAAAATGCTCTTGGGGAATAAAAGCAAATCTTCAAAAGAAGATGTCCCTGGGAATGCCCACATCCCATATCAGAGTGTCTGGGTTCAAGTTCCATCTCTGCTCCTGATTCTAGCTTCTTTTAAATGTGCACCCTGAGACGGAATGGATGATGGCTCAAGTGGTTGGGTTCCTGCCACCTACGTGGGAGAGCCAGACTGAGTTCCCAGCTCTTTCCTTTGGCTTGGCCCAGCCTTGATGTTGCACACATTTGGGGAATGAAAGAAAGGAGGAGATAGCTCCCCCTCTCTCAAACAGAATGTTAAAAATTGTATATACTGTACACAATTGTGTTGTGTAACTGGCAGTGTAGTAGGTTTAGCTCTGCTGGCATCATCACACACACACGAGTAATGTGTTGCACTACTATGCTACAATGGCTAAGACACCAACAGGTGATTAGAATTGTCGAGCTCCATTATAATCTTGTGAAATCCTGGTACATAATGTGGGACTAGAATTGCTTCAGACATGAGCAAGAAACTCAAGTCAGTACAACACAACACATGGAACACACCTTGTTTTACTTGTGTGTGTGTGTGTGTGTGTGTGTGAGAGAGAGAGAGAGAGAGAGAGAGCGAGCGAGCGAGCTGGCAATCACTGGGTCACTCGGTGCCTGCAATAACCAGGGGGCTGATGCCAGGAACTGTAAACTGACACCCTTTGAAGTTCCCTGAGGAGGAAGGCCCAGAGCATGGGCTCTGTCTCAGGACCCAGGACCACATGTTGGAGAAGATGCCCACAAATGTCTTTTCCAGAGAAGAGCTGTTCTGGAAGGCAATTTGGCAGCAGGGAGTAATTCTCACACATGTCTGGCACCCTTGCTTCCCTAACTTCACTGCTAAAGACTTACTGAAAGGAAATCACAAAACGTGTAAACCAAGATGTATTTCAACATTGATCTTAACAGTGAAACCTCAGAAAGTAACTAGAAAGGACAGCAATGTGGGAGTAGTTAAAGAAATTACAGTGGGGATAAACGATTTAAAAATTATGGCCCCATCAAAAATGACGTTTACAGGCCGGCGCCATGGCTTAACAGGCTAATCCTCCGCCTTGCGGCGCTGGCACACCGGGTTCTAGTCCCGGTTGGGCACCGGATTCTGTCCCGGTTGCCCCTCTTCCAGGCCAGCTCTCTGCTGTGGCCAGGGAGTGCAGTGGAGGATGGCCCAAGTGCTTGGGCCTTGCACCCGCATGGGAGACCAGGAGAGGCACCTGGCTCCTGGCTTCGGATCAGTGCGGTGCATCGGCCACAGCGTGCCAGCCGCAGCGGCCACTGGAGGGTGAACCAATGGAAAAGGAAGACCTTTCTGTCTCTCTCACTATCCACTTTGCCTGTCAAAAAAAATTAAAAATTTTTAAAAAGCCAATTTGAAAATCTAGTTAACAGGATGAAGCTATGGATAAGAGAGAGTACATATAATTAATGTGTTCCAATGCTCCCAGGGAAGCATAACTGAATAGAATCTATTATTCAATATGAGCTGTGGCTTTAGCTCCTGTGAGAGAGGTCTCCTATATTACAAGGAAACAGACACACACACACACAGAGAGAGAGAGAGAGAGAGAGAGAGAGAGAGAGAGAGAACACAGATGCAAGTCACTGGCAGATCTGGGAAGACAAGCAAATTATTACATGGAAGCTATTATTTCAACGTGGTTTATTTCTGTGAAATGGATCTGGAATAAAATGACTTGAGCCAGGACTTCTGCTTCTACATGGCAGAGCAGATGCGCCTTTCTTTCCCCCCGCCCCCAAATGACAATTTGGAGCCCTGGATATCACATAGGAAAAATAGAAGAAGACTCTGGAAGGTGGTGAGATGGCAGCAGACTGGCCGGACCTCGGGCTGTGAGGAACAACATGTCTGATGAATCCCCGAGGTTTTCTATTTCTCTCTTATATCCTGGACTCGGAGCTGAAGAAGCACACAACTGGGCAACACTAAGGGGCACAAAGTAGCCCCAGCAGCAGAGTACTATGCTCTGTCTCCAAAGTACTAGGAAACATGCAGTTTTGCAAGACAGAAAACTGGGTAATAACTGTTTCACTACAACAAAAATGACAGAGAAAGGACCGTGGCCCACCCTCACCTGCACCAACAAAAACCAAGAGGCAAGCTTAGACGTCCACCTTTGTGGCGCTCAAGTGAGGCTTATCTCCAACTAGGGCGCTCACAGAGAAGGGAAGGATGAAAATCAGCCCTCTCCATCCATAACCGTCAGGGCAGCATCAGAGGCGTCGTGGTGGGAAACCAGACTTTTAGGACTGCCCATCAGGAGTAATGAGGAACACACCCACCCCCCCCCCCCCATCGTGGTGTCTGTGAGGACCCAGTGAGGAGCTGGAACTTCCATGTCCAAGCAGAAGTAACAAAGAATTCACCAATTCTGGATCTCAATGGAGGCTAAGCAGTGAATGTGGATCTCTACCCCTTTTGTAGCAGTAACCAGGCAGCATCTACACTTTTTCCTACCAGAGCAGAGAGGTCAACCACACAGAGGATTTCATAAAACCCAGGGCACGTTTGTCACACAGTGGGTTAAGGCGCTGCTAGGGATGCAGCCACCCCATATAAGAGGGCAGGCTTGCGTTCTGCCACCTGCACCTCCAGTCCAGCTTCCTAATGCAGCCTGGCTCAAGGATCACAGCTCAGGTGCCTGCGCCCTTGTAAAGAGACCAGGGTGGAGTTCCAGTTCCATGACTATGACCTGGCCCAGCCCTAATCCTGATTATTGCCACCATCTGGAGAGCGAGCCAGCAGATGGAAGATCTCTTTCTGCTTCTCTCCCTCCCCTCTTCCCTCCCTCTCTTGCTCTGCCTCTTAATAAATGGAAAAAAAGGCAGAGATGTTAAAAATACCCAGCATAGCCGGCGCCGCGGCTCACTAGGCTAATCCTCCGCCTTGCGGCACCGGCACACCGGGTTCTAGTCCCGGTCGGGGCACCGATCCTGTCCCGGTTGCCCCTCTTCCAGGCCAGCTCTCTGCTGTGGCCAAGGAGTGCAGTGGAGGATGGCCCAAGTGCTTGGGTCCTGCACCCCATGGGAGACCAGGAGAAGCACCTGGCTCCTGCCATCGGATCAGCGCGGTGCGCCAGCCGCAGTGCGCTACCGCGGCGGCCATTGGAGGGTGAACCAACGGCAAAAGGAAGACCTTTCCTTCTGTCTCTCTCTCACTGTCCACTCTGCCTGTCAAAAAAAAAAAAAAAAAGAAAAATACCCAGCATCTCCCAGCATAATACTCTAAATGTTCAGATTTCAATTAACATCCTTCCTCATAACAAGAACTAGGAAGATGTAAAAAGGTGTAAAGTAAGATGATCGACAAATGTCAACATGGAGATGACATCCATGTCAGAATTAACCTGACAGGTCTTTAAAGCAGCTGTCATAAAAGTAATCAGCAAATGATTGGGAACATACTTGAAACAAAGACTGGGGGAAACTCAAGATAGAAAGTCTCAGTAAGGAAACAGAAGACATAAATAATAATCAAACACAAATTTTGGAAGTGAATAATACAACTCCAAGGAAAAAAGTGTAAACACAGGATGGGCTCAAAAGCAAACTGAAGAGCAAAGAGGAAAGAAGCAGTGGACTTAAAGACAGAGCAATTCGAATTAGATAATCTGAAAAATGAAGATAGAAAATAGACTTTAAAAATGAACAGAGCCTCAGGTGTCAGCGGGACATTACAAAAACATCTGACATGCATGATACCAGAGTCCCAGAAAGGAGAGAAAGAAGACAGGGTTTCAGAGAAAAGTACTCATAAAGTAATAGCTTAAAACTTTTAAAATTCCATGAAAGACATAACACATACAAGACACGGAGTAAAACCAAAACAGAATAAACCTGAAGAAAGCCACAGAAGACACACTGTATTCACATATCTGGAAACTAAACACACAGAAAACATCTTCAAACCAGTGAAAGCGAAGCATCTTACCTATAAAGGAACAGTAATTACAATAACAGCAAATTCCTTCACAGAAAACGTGGAGGCTGACATTGCACTCCCAAGTTTACAGCAGCCCAATTCACCATAGCAAAAATATGGAATCAACCTAGATGCCCATCAACTGATGACTGGATAAAGAAAATGTTATATATATACACAACAAAATATTACTCAGCCATTAAAAAAAAATGAAACCCTGACGTTTGAAACAAAATCAGTGAAACTGGATATCATTATGATAAGTGAAATAAGCCGCCGGCGCCGTGGCTCAACAGGCTAATCCTCCGCCTTGCGGCGCCGGCACACCGGGTTCTAGTCCCGGTCAGGGCACCGGATTCTGTACCGGTTACCCCTCTTCCAGGCCAGCTCTCTGCTATGGCCCAGGAGTGCAGTGGAGGATGGCCCAAGTGTTTGGGCCCTGCACCCCATGGGAGACCAGGAGAAGCACCTGGCTCCTGCCTTGGGATCAGCGCGGTGCACCAGCTGCAGCGCGCTGGCCGTGGCGGCCATTAGAGGGTGAACAAACCGCAAAGGAAGACCTTTCTCTCTGTCTCTCTCTCTCTCACTGTCCACTCTGCCTGTCAAAAAAAATAAATAAATAAGCCAGACACAGAATGGCAAATACCACATTTTATCTTACTGTGGAAGCTACTATATAGAAAGAGTATAAAAATGAAAATGATATGGATGTCATATTATTTAATGTATACATAGTTATATGTTTCTCCTTTGAGTTATACCATCTACATGACAATATACCCTTGGTTCTTTTTTATGACTATTGTCATGAATCCCACATTGTGTGACATTAATATCCCTGTATTCAAGAAAAGTAACATATATGTGTATGTGTATAATATCTACATATGAAGCAGAAGCAGCAAAAATGTTAAAAAAAAAAAAAAAACGCTATATCGGGGGTTGGTGTTGTGGTGCAATGTGTTAACCCACTGTCGGTGATGCTGGCATCTCATATGGGCACCAGTTTTAGCGCCAGCTACTCCACTTCAGGTCCAGCTCCCTGCTAATACACCTAGGAAAGCAGCAGAAGATTGGCCCCTCAAGTGGGAGACCTGGATGAAGTTCCTGGCTCCTGGTTTAGCCTGGCCCAGCAGCCATTTGGAGAGTAAACCACTGGATAGAAGATTCTCTCTCTCTCTCTCTCTCTCTCCCTCTCCCTCTCCCTCTCCCTCTCCCTCTCTCTCTCTCTGTGTAACTCTGTCCTTCAAATAAATAAATCTTTAAAACATTGTTACATCTTAAAATAAATTTTTAAATGCTTTGAAAAGTAAATAACGACATTTTTCAAGTGCTAAAAGAAATGTCATCCGAGAATTCTCTATCCAGTGAAAATATATTTCATCAAAAGAAGGGACATAAAAATGGTCTCTGACAAATGAAAACAGAAAATTTGTCACCAGCAGAGCGATCCTAAAAGGATGGATAAAGGAAATTCTCTAAACAGAAAGAACAAGGAAGAATCTTGGAAGATCAGGAAGCAAGGAAAAATATAGTGAGAAAAAATATGAGTAAACAAATAAGCATTCCTCACCGAGTTTACTAAATTATGCTTCATGGTTGAAGGAAGAATTAAACACATTTCTATGTGATTGTAAAGACGTTTAAAGAAAACACTGAAGGTAATTATACTATAGAAAGGAAAGGTAAAAGTGTAGAAAGGGCAGCAGCTCAGTATTTCTCTGTAAGTGTTAAGAGGAAAACTCTTGTGGAAAGTGAGAAGTTATGTATGTATAATGTAGTATCTGGAGCAAACACTAGGCAAGCTAAGCACAGAGATTTATCCAAAAACACCATCGGTTTGGCTGTTTGGCACAGTGGTTAAGATGCCACTTGGAACACCACACCCCATATCAGAGTACCTGGCTTACACTTACATATTTCAAAAGGTTCAACATACCAAGAAGTCGCAACATTTCTGAATGTGTATTTGTGTACACCAAACAACAGAACTGCAAATATGTGAAGCAGAAACGGAAAAACCTACAATTACAGTTGGTGACTTCAACACCCCACTCCCAACAAACAACAGAACAACTCGAAAAAAAAATCAGCAAGGACAGAAGAATCAACAACATTATCAGTCAACAGCATCTAATCAGTGTTTCTAGAACATTCATCCAACTGCAGATTACATTTTTTATCAAATACTCACAAAATATTCACAAAGATACATCAGATTCCAGACTCTAAAATCATCCCCAACCAATTTTAAAAAGTTAAAGTCACAAATAATATGTTCTTCTGCCACAATGGAATCAAACTGGACATCAGTAACAGGAATAAAATTGGGAGAACATCCAAATGCTTGGAAAATAGGCAACACAGTTGGAAATAATCCATAGATGAAAGACAAAGTTTCTAGGGAATTTTTTTAAAAATCTCCAAATTGAAAATCAAATATAGCAGTGTGGTACACTGCTATAGCAGTGCTAAGAAGAAAATGTATAGCACTAAATATATACACATATATATAAGAAAAGTAATGTATACATAATTAATACAATAATATAAGCTCCCATCTCAAGACCCTGGCGGGCGCAGAGCAAAATAAACCCAAAAAAGCAACAGGAATGCAAAAACCTCCACTCTCAGCGATCTTATTCAACCAGGTTCTAGTCCCGGTTGGGGTGCCGGATTCTATCCCGGTTGCCCCTCTTCCAGGCCAGCTCTCTGCTATGGCCCGGGAAGGCAGTGGAGGATGGCCCAAGTCCTTGGGCCCTGCACCCGCATGGGAGACCAGGAGAAGCACCTGGCTCCTGGTTTCGGATCAGCACAATGCGCCGGCCGCAGCGGCCATTGGAGGGTGAACCAATGGCAAAAAGGAAGACCTTTCTCTCTGTCTCTCTCTCACTATCCACTCTGCCTGTAAAAAAAAAAAAAAAAAAAAAACTAGATACCGTGACATGGGATGTGGGCTTCTGAGCCACTCAGCTAACTGCCAATTTCCAGCATCTAGACCTTGAGGGAACAAAATCCCAGAGAACAGCAGGTCACAGTAAAAGACAAGCAGACCAGATGCCAGTTTTCCTACTACAACATTAGGTTAAAAAGACTAAGAAGTAGAGGGGAAGAAAGAATGGGAAGGAGGAGTGCAGGGTTTGGTCATTTTAGTAAGAAGCCAACTTACAGTTCTGAGAATCAGCCATCAGGAGGCATTGGTAAATGTCGCTGATTTTCACTTGGGATCCCTGGAGGTCCACAGCCTAGGAGTGGAGACAAAGCCAGAATCTTCAAAGAAAGGAAACGCAGACTCGAGCCAGGTCCACCCTGAAAGATTGAGTTACGACCCTCATGCTATTTGCCTGGTCTATGATAGAGTGAATTATCTCTGGGCAATGAGATTATCATTCTGAGCCTTCATAATTTTTTAATACAATGTCCAACTTTCAACAAGATATTACCAGGCATGAAAATAAAATAACCTCGCTGGCATCTGGTTGAGCACACTAAGGAGCTTGTAGATCATCAGTTCATATGCATAACAAGTAAAAACACTGGACAAACTCAAAAAACAGAAAAACTCTTCCTAACCTGGTCGAAGAAAGGAGCTCACAGGGTAAATCACTCTGGACCAAAATTATAGACAAAGCAGCAGGGGCAGAGAATCCCAACCTCCATTAGGGCTCTGGAGAGGAGCGGGACGGGAAAAGCCTCCTCACTCTTCATGAGCTTACTTCCCAGAGTTCTACTCTGTGGGCCATGGACACATTCATGATTTTGAAGATGTATTTATTTACTTATTTGAAAGTCGTGGTTAGAGAGGGAGAGACAGAGAGAAAGGTCTTCCACCTGCTGGTTCACTCCCCAGATGTCCAGAATGTCCAGGCCAGGGCCAAGGACAAAGCCAGGAGCCTGGAATTCCATCCTGGTCTCCCATGTGGGTGCAGCAGCCCAGGTACTGGGGCCATCCTCTGCTGCTTTCCCAGGGGCACTAGCAGGGAGCTGGATAGGAAGTGGAGCAGCCGAGGCTCCAACCAGAACTCAGAATATATTAATTTTGGTGCAGGCTCTTGTCTCCTTCCGAGACAGAAATACAAAACGCAGACAGGTCCCACGCGCAAATAGGAAGGAGGTTATGTAACACCCAGGAAACACACACATTCAGGCCGAGGATGGGCTGCCCCACACAGAGAAATGTTCAACAAGAGCTGGTCAAAGAACTGCCCGTGGACAAGAGAAAGAGAAAAAAACGAAAATGGTACCTACGGTTGGGGTGGTCCATGCACACGTCGGAGACAGCAGGAAAGCGCCAATGTGGATGGCCCTGCATGGGGAAAAGCACGCACAAGCGGTCCCTGGCTCCGGGTGTGCAGCGCTCCGCGGAGAGAGAAAACAGCAGCCTTCATTCACACTGGAGGTGCAGCTCCTTCCTGCTGGTGCGCCCTCCGACTGGCTCCACGAAAATGTTGGGGTGCGAGCACGCATTCTGGACCCGGATGTGACAGGTGCATTCTGGGAAAGCGGATGTCATCACACCGACAGTTAAAGATACAGCCTTCCACTGCAGGAGAGGAAAGAGTTCCAGGCCCCTAACCCTGACTAGTGATACCGTCTCACCGCCACGTTCTCTGAGACTTAACCCACTGCACCACAGTGCCGGCCCCAATAGGTTTTTAAAATGGACTCAACAGGGGCCCGTGCTGTGGCATAGCAGATAAAGCTGCTGCCTGCAGTGCCGGCATCCCATATGGGCACTGGCTTGAGACCCAGTTGTTTCACTTCCGACCAGCTCTCTACTATGACCTGGGAAAGCTGTAGAAGATGGCTCAAGTCCTTGGGCCCTGGCACTCACATGGGGGACCTGGAAGAAGCTCCTGGATCCTGGCTTCAGATTGGGGCAGCTCTGGCCATTGCAGCCCTCGGGAAATGAACCAGGGGATGGAAAGATGGAAAACCTCTCTCTCTCTCTCTCTGCCTCTCTTTCTCTCCCTCTGTGTAACTGTGACTTTTAAGTAAAATAAATAAATCTTTTAAAACAAAATTGAATCAATGATTGAACCAAAAATTATAACATTCACCTGATGAATTTTTAATGTGGATTGTTGGGATATGTGGAATATGTAAGAAAACTATGACATAGAAAAGAAAGGACCTACCGGATGGTAAGATTTCTCCCTGATATGGCAAAATTTTGGGGAGCCTATGAAAATGAAAGTGTGTGTTGTGATTCTGAGGGCAGTCACTAACAATCTATAGAAACAGATAATGTATACATCGCAACTGATAAATTAAAATGGAATGAAAAACCATACAAGTCACCTGACAGCAAGAAAGGAGAAACTGAAATAAATGAGTTCGATGTCAAAAAACAGATGATGAAATCGGGCTAAATCCAAAACTATCAGTGAGTATGTTGAATGCAGCTGGCCTAAACACAGCAAGTGAAGGAGAAATTTTCAGAAAATATTTTATTTTAAATGACCCCTCCTGATGCTGTCTATGACAAACACACTTCAAATACATAGAAATAGATAAAGTAGTAAAAGGGGTAAATAAATAAACACATCCTGTGCAACATTAATCCTGTGCAAATTTGAACAACTGTATTAATACTAGAGAAAGTACAATTTGGAGCAGAGAAAATTAGAAGGAGTTAAAAGGGTCATGGCATGTTTCCCAAAGGTGCAATAAAAAAAAAAACAATAAAATGATTCTACATGCATATTACATAGCAACATAACTTCACTATGCAAAAGTTGACCAAAATCGAAAGAGAAATAGAAATATTTACAATTTTATTTGTAATTGTTAATGCACCAGTTAGTAACAGATAGGACTAGAAGACAGAAAATCAGTTAAGGAGATTGAACAATTGCATTAAACTATCAATCAAATGGGTATAATTGATGTTTTTAGAATACTGCACCCAAAAATAGCAGAAGACCTATTTTTTACGTCCGTAAGGAAATTCACCAATGTAGCCCATTTATTCATCATAAAACAGACTTTCAAATGCTTTTTTTTAAAAAAACTAAATGCTATAAAGAATGTTATTAGATGTAAATTGAATTAAGTTAGAAATTAATACTACAAAGATAGCTGGAAAACTTCCAATCCCTTCGTGTAAAACAACACATTTTTTAAAGATTTATTTATTTTATTTGAAAGGCAGAGCTACAGAGAGAGAGAAGGAGAGTCGGAGAGAGAGAGAGAGAGAGATCTTCCATCAGCTGGTTCACTCCCTAATTGGCAGCAACAGCCAGAGCTGAGCCAATCTGAAGCCAGGAGCCAGGTCTCCCAAGCGGTGCAGGGGCCCAAGGATTTAGCCCATCTTTTACTGCTTTCCCAGGCCAGAGAGCTGGATACGAAAAAGAGCAATAGGGACTCAAAGCGGTGCCTATATAGGATGCTGGCACTGCAGATGGCAGCTTTACCTGCTAGGCCACAGCGCTGGCCCCACAATACACTTCTAAATCCCTAAGTCAAAGAGGAAGTCTCAAGATAAATTAGAAAAGCATATAACTTTAAAAAATTTAAAATGCTTATGTATCAGAGTTATACAGATGCAACTTAAGCAGTATTTAGAGTAAAATTCATAGCAATAAAGGCATTTATTAGAAGAGAAGAAAGCTATCTATTCAACAATAATTCTTAGTTTAGAAAAAATAAAAAAGAACAGCAAAATAAACTAAGCCAAGCATCAGGGAGCAACTAATAAGTCAAAGAGTGAAACAGAATAAAATTGAAAACAAAACAAAAAACCAGTGAGCACAAAAACTGTGTCAGCAAAACTGATATATCTTTATTGCAATGATAAAGAAAAAAGAGAAGACAAATTATGGAGATGCCACACACACATTAGAAGGATAATAAGTGGGGCCAGCACTGTGGTGTAGTAGGTAAAGCTGTCTGCAACACTGGCATCCCATATAGGTGATGGTTTGGGCCCCAGTTGCTCCTCTTCTGATCCAGCTCTCTGCTATGGCCTGGGAAAGCAGTAGAAGATGGCCCAAGTGCTTGCATCTCTGCACCCACGTGGGAGACCCAGAGGAAGCTCCTGGCTCAAGCCTGGTCCTTCTGGTGAGTAAACCAGCAGATGGAAGATCTCTCTGTAACTCTGACTTGCTAATAAATAAATAAGTATTTTAAGAAAAAACAGTGAGCTAAAATTCTGCTGAGCTTTATGTACTCAACACTTTATCTGAAATAATAAATTTCCCTGAAAGCTGTGAACTATAAGCTCAAATAAGATGAAATGAATTAATGATTCTTATAAATATCAAAGAAATAGAATTTTTAGTTTGGCAAAATCTTCTTAAAGATAACTCTCTATTCCCTGATGGTGTTAGAGGTGAATTATGCCAAATATTTAAAGAAATGACAACAAGTATACACACTGTCTATCAGAAACTAAAAGAAACACTTTCTAAATCGTTTTCTCCCACGCTGTGCAATAACTGCACAGGCACAACAGAGAAAGGAATATATTTAAGACGTGGCAGACGAGAATACTAACATGACTTTTAACTTCCATGCTTCAATGAAGGTGCTTGCATCTCTATGCAGCAGCTGCTTAAATCAAAGAGGTCAGGCCCACATATGTGATTGTAGAGCTGTGACCATAGATCAAATCTTCATTATTTTATATGCATGTTACTAAAAGCAGGGATATCATAAGTTATTCCCTGCAATCAATTTTCATGTATGGTTTCCACTCATTAAAACACCACTGAACGAAACCGCTGTCAGGGACACACATATTTACCTCTCCCCGAAGTTATCATTTTCTGAAATCTTTGCGTATCTACATTTGACAACTGAAATGTCATACTTGGAGGACACAGGCATCAGCCTCTCAAATCTAAGTTGTACAAACAAAAGGACAGCCCCAGCTGTGTCAGTTTCACTAGGACAAGAAAGGCATCCACATTCACCTTGGACTCATATATTTGACCAAATGTTCAGTGGAGTCACACTTTTCTTTTTTTATTAAATTATTTTTAAAACCTTAACTGATTCCTTTCTTCCTCTTTTTAACCTTTTTTATGAAAGAAATCTTGAAAATTATTAGAATGATAGAATGCAGCAGTAAAGTACCTGGCACGTTACTGAGTTAGTAACTACAGGATGAAAATGCAAGGAACTAATTCCTTACAGGCATGCACTAAGGGGACAAAGAAGAGGGGAACCATCCTCTCCGCAGCGGTTAGCCAACAGTTAAGAGGCTGGGAAGAGGCCTATGGAGGTCCAATAAGAGAGTGCCTGGGCTTAATTCTGGGTTTCATCCTGGGAATCCAGCTTCCTACAAACATGGTTCCAGTGAGACAGCTGATGCTGGCTCCAGTGGTTATCTCACATCTGCCCACTTGGGAGACATGAACTGTGCTTCCAAGCCTTGGTTCCCAGCTTCAGCCTGGTCATGTTCCAGGAGCTGTAGGAATACAGGGATTGATCTGTTCCTGTATGAACTGGCACATGCCTGTTTCTCTTCTTTCTCTTTTGAATAGTTTTTAAGACAGAAGAACAACCATTCCCTTCTCTGTTTTAACATCAACTTTAAAAAAAAAAATCTCTCTCTCTCACACACACACACACAGATAAATAAACATAAGAGACTATACCTGCTGGTGGCCATGGTCCCTTGGGAGCCCATGAGGTTGTCTGCTCACTGATGAGAGGGGCGGTGTGTTGCTGGAGATGCCACCATACATGGCTATGGGGGTGCTGAGAAGGTGGACATGGCTGGGAGCCCACTGTTGACCTCGGATCCATGCGGCTAGTAGTCCTTATGCTCCTAGTACATAATACCAAATGCACTGTGGCCTCAAAACCTATAACCACTGCACACCCATGGGGGTAGATGGATGAGCTCCCACACAGCAAAGGCCTGAAACCACCCTGGTCTGATGGGCTCTAGAGCTCCAGGGAAGGGTGCAGGCTGGCCAGGTAGAAGGCTGTAGAGCAGGTGCTACAGGGAGTCTTGGCAGATGGGTAGGCACAGGCATCCCTGCCTTAGTCATCACGTAAGCTGGGGTGGGGGTGGGGGATACAATGAGGAAGGAAGAACAAGTAGAAGGCCGGCGCCATGGCTCAACAAGCTAATCCTCCACCTAGCGGCGCCGGCCCACCGGGTTCTAGTCCCAGTCGGGGAGCTGGATTCTATCCCGGTTGCCCCTCTTCCAGGCCAGCTCTCTGGTATGGCCCGGGAGAGCAGTGGAGGATGGCCCAAGTACCTAGGCCCTGCACCTCATGGGAGACCAGGATAAGTGCCTGGCTTCTGCCTTCGGATCAGTGCAGTGCACAGGCCGCAGCACGCCAGCCGCGGCAGCCATTCGAGGGTGAACCAACGGCAAAAGGAAAACCTTTCTCTCTGTCTCTCTCTCTCTGTTCACTGTGCCTGTCAAGAAAAAAAAAAAGGAACAAGTAGAATCTTCTGGACATTGTTGGGGCTGTGGGCCCAGTGGCCACCTGAGGCTCTGCCCCAAGGGTTCCAAGGTCAGGAGGAAAGTAGGTCCAATGTGGCGGGCCAGAAGGAATGGGAGGAGAGACAGAGAGGACAGAGTGGGAGGCAAGTATGTAGGCCCTCAAGTAGGGTGAAGCTAACACAGAGTAGGAGGGATGGTGGTGCAATGGTGTTATCTGGGTGGATGAGGGGCCCGTAGATGACTAGACGTGTAAGGCTGCAATGGAGAAAACAGAAGGAGAATGAAGGCATACGCAGATTACAACATTTTTAATGACAGATGAGAGTACGTGATGCAGTTGGGAACCAAACCCTGGTTTGAAATCCAAATTCCATACATGACCGAGCACCACTTTTGACTGAATGTCCTGCTAATGCACACGCACGGAGGCAGTAGATGTTGACTCCATCATCTGGTTCCCTTCCTCCAATGGGGGAGGCCTGGATTGAGTTCCCAGCTCCTGGCTTTGGCCTGGCCCAGCCCCGGCAGCTGCAGGCAGTCGAGCAGTGGAGCAGCAGGGAAAGGAACTCTGTTGGGATTGCTTTACCAAGCAGGTCTGACCAAAGTGATTTTCCCGAAAGATCTCCAAGGTTTTAGAAATGGGCCTGATAGGAGCTGGCACTATGGCACAGTGGGTTAAGCCGCAGCCCACAATGCCAGCATCCCACGTGAGCACAGGTTCGAGTCCCAGTGCTCCACTTCATTCCAAATCCCTGCTAATCTGCCTGTGAAAGCAGCTGATGAGGGCCTACGTGCTGGGGTCCATGCACCACTTTGGGAGACCCGAATGCAGTTCCAGGCTTCTGCCTTTGGCCTGGCCTAACCCTTTCCATTGTGGCCATTTGGGGGGTGAAATGGCAGATGGAAGAGCTCCCTGTCAACTCTGCCTTTCAAATAAACAAATCTTTAATAAGATGGACCTACAAGACCTTGTTCCCTGGGACGGAAAGTTTGACAATAGGCCAGTTTCAGTATTTCCCCATACCGATCAGCAAGTAAGTGGTATGTATGCTGAGGAAGTATTTAGTTCTATTTAATCACCTCCTTTCTGAGGATTTCATTAACAAAGACTTATGTTATACCCTTCTAATAATACAAATAAAGAGAAGTTCTGTGCCAGCAGCAACTTAGATATTGCCTAATCAGTACTTACACATCTTTGAGCCTCCAGCATTCACTTATGTGAATCTGACTGCTATTGGCTTTAATTTCTTTGACTGCTTCTAATTTGGGTAGAGTACAATCTTACTATGAAGCAGCACAGACGATAATTATGTAAAACATAAAGTTATAAAGACTGTGTAGCAGTTGAATAGTTAATTTACAAGAGTGAAAAGGCAGTGAAATACAGTAAATGACTGAAAACCAAAGCAGCTTTTACAAAAACATCTAACGTATGTTATCAAGTTTGAATCCTTACATGCTATCTACCCCTAGAAACACATTAACTATTCTGCTTTTAAAAACAAAGTATGAAAC
Source organism: Lepus europaeus (assembly GCF_033115175.1). Taxonomy (NCBI): domain Eukaryota; kingdom Metazoa; phylum Chordata; class Mammalia; order Lagomorpha; family Leporidae; genus Lepus; species Lepus europaeus. The sequence goes on along the minus strand of NC_084843.1, from coordinate 79,063,479 downwards.
ATCTGATATACACAGAGTCAACTAGTTATCTCAACTTCAAAACAAATTCTCAGCTTTCCCAAATCTGTGTCACTTCCATGGGCCTTTTACTCACAACTGGGATTGTTGTCACTTCCAAGAGTTCATGACTGACATGAATAAGAATCCCCATGACGTGGAATTTGAGAAGTCAGAAGCTGTCCTTTGCAGTTGTTTCCATAAGGAAAGCAAGGTTTGGTTGCCCCACTGAAGGATCTTAAAGAGACCGTCACTCTTTTCAGGCTCCTGATTCCGTGCACGTCTCCATGAATGGACAATGACAACATAATACTTGGAATGACTCCAGCATGACATCTTTGTCTAGACATTTGAGTAACTGGGTTTCATAAAATACTGATTCTAAATGCTGCATATTCTCACGAGTACTTTTCCCATCAGCAACACTGAAATGACTGTGAATGTTACTTTCAAAGCCTACACTAAGACCCTGCAGTCACATTTTTCGACCACTTCTTTGATTAAGTTCCCACGTGAACAGAGATAACTGTATCTTAGTACTTTGGTTGTATTCTATCAAAAGACTGCAATGCTCTTCATTCCACCTTGGAAATACTATTCACAAGGCACCCATGGTGACCTGTGTGTACACAATTATCATGTAGATCCCTACCACTCCTCATGAATCTGGCCACAGCAATGACTCTGGTCTGCTCATCCTCCTTCATGGGAACTCTCTTTAAAGGCAAAAAATGTGGGTCAACATGGATACTGGGTGGAACGTATGGGGAGTTGGGAATAAGAACATTCACTGAGAAAGACTGAAAATGACTACAGCATTTGAAAGAATGAGGCAGGAGGAATAGAAATCACATCCTTGGTCTGAAAAACATTCATGACCAGGGGCAGAAAAGTCGATCTACATCCCCTATAATATTCCCAGCACACCGGAGAGCGGCAAGATGGCAGAATAGGAAGGGAGCACACGATTAGTCCGGGGGACAGACAGGTTAATAAAAGTGGAGATACTGCAGGGTCAAGGAAGAGTAGGGGAAGAAACAGCAGAGGAAACTCTTCCAGAACTAGTGATTCACAGTGGACCTGCGTGGAGAGTGTGGGAGCCCAAGTTCGGGACACCAGCGGCAGACTCAACACACCAGCGCTGGAACACGAGGTGAGCCGAACCTCAATAGCCCGAGACACCAGCGGGCAAGTGGAAAGAGGAGGCTAGAGGGAACGAGGCTTGAAATTCCGTGGGGGAAAGTTCACCAGGCTAACTAGAAGAGAGAGAGGAAAAAAAAAAGTGACCGATATGGACACGAGTTTCTCTCTCTCCGCTCACCCCTCAAAGGCGAGCAAGACAAAGAGCAGGCGCCATTTTGGACATACGTCATAAGCAGGGCGGCCTCAGGTCTGCACCGGCCCAGAGCCTAGCAGAAAAACCTGACTCTGGGGGGGGGGGGTGGTGAAATAACAGGAGATTAGCATCTAACGTGGCAACCCAGTGGGAGACTGCAGGAGAATTGGAGCCCACACTGAGGGCAGCAGAGATTCCCTGTGTGGTCCTTGGGAAAGAGCTTCCAATCTCTGGCTCCTATGGGTATATCATTTGCCTAACTACCTCCAATTACGTTCAGCTGTGCGGAATTACATGCCTTTTGAATCAAAAAAAGAAAGAAAGAGAGATTTACCACACCTAACCTGGCAGTGTCATCTTTGACACACCCTCAACCCTGAGGAACCAAACACAGCTCTCAGTCCACACTCATCTCAAGCCTCTAAGGCTCCACCGAAAGCAGACAGTCCACTTAATATAGAGCCATAGTGTAACAAGAAAAAACACCACAGTGAAGAAACCAAATATCTCCAACATGCCAAACAACAAATGCAAAAACCGAGGTAACAAGAACAAGGAAGACACTATGACGCCCCCAAATGAACAAGACACCCCAATTCAAGATTATGAAGATGATGAGATCAAAGAAATGCAAGAAGCGGATCTCAAAAAATTGATAAGAACATTAAGAAGTTCTCAAAAACAAATTCTTGAACTACAGAAATCCTTCATGGACAAGATAGAAAATCTCTCTCGTGAAAATGAAATATTAAGGAGGAATCAAAATGAAATGAAACAACTAGTAGCACAAGCAACTGTGATAGTGACGAGAAATCATAATGAAATGAAGAATTCAATAGATCAAATGACAAACACATTAGAGAGCCTTAAAAACAGAATGGGCGAAGCAGAAGAGAGAATATCAGACTTAGAAGACAGAGAACAGGAAAGGAAACAGTCAAATCAAAGAAAAGAAGAAGATATCAGAAATCTAAAAAATATTGTCGGGAATCTACAGGATACTATTAAAAAAACCAACATTCTGGTTCTAGGAGTTCCTGAAGGCATGGAGAGGGAGAAAGGATTAGAAGGCATTTTCAGTGAGATACTAGCAGAAAATTTCCCAGGTTTGGAGAAGGACAGAGGCATCTTAGTACAGGAAGCTTATAGAACCCCTAATAAACATGACCAAAAGAGATCCTCACCACGACATGCTGTAATCAATCTCACCACAGTGAAACATAAAGAAAAGATCCTAAAATGTGCAAGAGAGAAACGCCAGATTACTCTCAGAGGATCTCCAATTAGACTCACAGCAGATTTCTCATCAGAAACCCTGCAAGCTAGAAGGGAATGGCAAGACATAGCCCAGGTACTAAGAGAGAAAAACTGCCAGCCCAGAATATTATATCCTGCAAAGCTCTCATTTGTGAATGAAGGTGAAATAAAGACTTTTCATAGCAAACAGAAACTGAAAGAATTTGTTGCCACTCATCCTGCCCTGCAAAAGATGCTTAAAGATGTGTTACACACAGAAACACAGAAACATGGTCACCAATAGGAAAGAAGGTAAAGGAAGGAAACCTCACAGCAAAAGATCACAGGAAGCTCAATTTCTCTTTGACATAGAATTAAACTCTGATGCTCTGTTAAAGCAATGTGTTAAAGTAATCTACTATGTTCTCTTGATGTCTGTTAAATTCTAATTGTTCAAAAACAGCTGAATTTTTATTAAGAGCTATGGGTTATTTAAATACGTGCTTATTTTCAATGATTTGAATAATCACCTGTAACAATGATCAAATTTGGTCTATATTATGTCATGATTTTAAGGAATCTTATTTCAACCAGATATTTTGGATTTTGAGCCTTCTTGGCATTCTTGACAGGCATTCAAAAAATCAAAGTTTCAAACAATCTGGACTCTAAAATTTGCAGTAAATCCTGGACTTTGGTTTTTCCAGTTTGGGCCCAACTGAAAAAATCGAAGGACCTATGTCTCTCATCTTATAGAGACACCAACTAATCAGGCTATTTGGATTATATTAGAAGTACTGTCAAGATGTGATGTGGTACCAAACTTTAAGTTTCTATAATGGAAAATGCTATTAATAAAAATGTTTGAGAATTAAAAAGTCTAATGATCTTGTGTTACTAGACATGACAGTTATCTTAATGAGAAAGCCCCAGAGGCCTAAAGGGTTAAATACTTGTAAAATCCTACAGGTGCTTTCAAAAATACTGTGAAGTAAGCAAGTGCCTCTTGTTGGTTGATGAGTTTAATAATTTTAAACATGGCAACTTAAAGTCTTTTGTCATCCACAGTTACATATGATTTGCTGCTCATAAAACTAAAGCGTTGTTGGTTCTGTTAGCTGTCCTCCTATAGGTTCCTACGGACTTTTTCCAGCCACTTCCATTGTATTCAGTACTTTGGGATGGCTCTGTAAACAGATGAAGCCAATAATGTATTAACAGTACCAACTGAAAGTATGGTTAACTGAGGTTACTAAAAACAAAAAGCAATTCAAATCAATTGGCAATCTACAAAAAGAGTTAAAGATTTTAAAAGCTATTATTAAAATTGCTATATTGGTCTATTATGCTATGTTATATGTGTGTACATATTGTATGTCCACATGGGGAAATTTTATTAAGAGTTTTATTTTAAATGGCTTATAGATAAGATTGTCCATAAATTTAAGCTGCTAAAATCAATCAAAGATACATTTTAATTTGTGTGACCTGAATCTGTGTATCATATGTTTTAAACTTGTTGGTAGAAAGAAACTAAAAACATTTTATATGGTTGTGCTTAAGTTTACTGGTTAAACAAACTACACCATGTTAGATATTTAAGAGGTATTTTCAAATACATGATTCTTAAAATTTATAGAAGGCATTGGCCCTTCTGGTAAATGTTTTCTTAAGTTGTTATCTAATGGTTGAAACTGTTTGCTAAGTATTCATGTGATATTGCTATTGTCAGCAAGCGATCTAGGACTTGCTCCCTCATTTCTCTATTCTAAGCCCAACTTGTTCTTTCATTTCTCTATTCTCTTCAAGGTAGGAAACTAATTCTATTATGAAGGAATCTGTAGGACGCACAATTTAATCTTTAGACCTTATAAAAGAGATGGCTAACATTTTTCTGTAATAGCATAGCCAAAATAATAACTTAAATAATAATCTCATAGCTAGATTCACTTCACCATCAGTGAGGTATACAGTAAGTAGAAAAAACCTCCCTTTCAGACCAAAGGGAAATAAAGTTTTAAACTGAGAATATAATTTTCCTCATGGGCATTGTCTACCTTAGAAAAACTACTACAGAACATGCCTGTGAATATAGACTTGTAGTTCAGGCCACCGAAGATTAGAGATGGGACTTGGGCACTCCCTTGACTTGCATCCTCTGGTCTGCTTTAACACAAACCAGGAGGAATAGAAAGCTAGGCATCAGAAGCAATGGGTGGCAGGCCTATTAATGGCTGATCTGTACAGTGATCTGCCCTCAAGGAGACCCAACAGGCCAGTCCACTGCAGTGGCTTTCAAAGTGGTAAGCCTGGGCTTCAGCAGAAGTCAGCTTGTGAAGAGCCCTGGCAGCTCTGCCAAGAGTTGGAACACTGGAAATGGACCTGCCCTGGAGTCAAAGGATGCCCAGGTCAGAGCCACAGATCTTATTGGCTCTAAGCTGAAAAGCCCTTCACTCAGCCCAACTTCCAAAGTGACCATTGCAGCTGAGGGGATGGTCAAGTAGGGTCAGCAACATTGCAGGCAGAACTGTAAATTTCTTGTTAGAGATGCCCCCTGCCTTTACCTGGCCAGCTCTCCTCCCAGCCCAGCCAAGTAATGAAAGTCAACAGAGTGCCTTCCCCCAGGAGGTTCACACCTCCCTTAGGATATACCCCATGTGAAGAGATAGGTAGGTCTGGGCCTCTGAATTTACAAGGCCTAAAGCCCACCAGATTATTATCAAGCCCCTTCTATCAGGTTCTATTTGCCTCTCAATCAGAAAACTTAATTGTAGCTTAGACAGCACCTTTCTTAGCTCCTCTAATAATGACTCTGTCCTTTGTTCTAGACCCTGTCTAGCGTACTTGGGCCTCATTCCTTCGTAATCATAACCTCTACTCTACCACCAATGGCTCTACTCCCAACCTGTGTGTACTGATGGTCCTCTTCCCCACTTAATGCTGTATAATTGTTCAAACCTGGTAAATGCCACTCTTAGGATCATTGGTTACTATCCTCACTCTGTCTTTTATGACCTTGTCTAAATATGATCAGAGTCGGCAAACTTGGAAGGCTTCCATAGCCTTGGCAACTCATAACGACAGCCTAGGGTGGTTACTGGCGCCGTAAACTAGAGTGTCAGTTTGTTGGGTCAACAACAGGAGCCACTGTGCACTTGCTCCTCATGTGGGATCTCTGTCCTTAATGTGCTGTACATTTTGATTTAATGCTATAACTAGTACTCAAACAGTATGTTTCACTTTGTGTTTCTGTGTGGGTGCAAACTGTTGAAATCTTTATACTAAATTGATCTTCTGTATGTAAAGAGAATTGAAAATGAATCTTGATGAAAATGGAAGGGGAGAGGGTGCGGGAGAGGGGAGGGTTGCAGGTGGGAGGGAAGTTATGGGAGGGGGAAGCCATTGTAATCCATAAGCTGTACACTGGAAATTTATATTCATTAAATAAAAGTTAAAAAAAAATATTCCCAGCACACCTTAAACATTTTGGAAGTCTACCTTCTTCAAAACTGGAAAACGACAACATCTATCTCCTTGCCATTGTTAAGAATGACTTGTACTTGAATGCTCTCATGAGTTTTTAAAACCTTTCATGTTTCCCTCATCATATGCCAAGAAGAAGGTGGACTACTGATGGTTATGTGATCAGATGATTTACATGGTAGTATCAGAAAATGGAAACAGGCCTTTGATTTTATTTCAGTGAGCCTCTTCTGACACTCCATCATTACAGAAGAATGTAGAGATAACAAGAGAAAAGATAAAAACAAAATAGCGCCCAACAATCAAAATGCCTTGCTGTCTAACATCAAGTGAAATGAAGAGAAGGCACATCTATTACTACCGGAAATAACCTAGGACAAACAGAACTGATGCTTCAGCGTAAGATGAGGAAATGGTCCCAAAAGCAATCTCCAAAGTCTTCACTTTCACATATCCAGAAGCCAACCAATGGACCCTGGCTTCATAAGAACAACAGGTACAGGTTCTAACTTTGAAAGCCTTTCCATGGTTTGGCTTCCAAGAAACCGGCATTGATTCAGAAAACCCATTCAACGTTGCATCACACAGCTAACAGGATGAATCTGGAGTGGTAGCAGAATTCACTGCAAAGACGCAGAATTTTCTTCAGGCTCACTGAGGAGTACGCTTCTGGCATTAATGAACAGAGATGTAAACATCAGGAAGGACTGATCTGTAATAAATTTATCTACTAGTAAACTTCAAGCTAGTCAGGGATGGGATGATTTTGCAGCATTTTTACACCATACAAGCACCCAAGGTCAAAGACAAGAAGGATCATCTCCCTACATTCCTAAAACTTAAGACCAACCAATCACCTGTGAATTTCACTTTTAAAGAGCTAACTAGTGGCCAAAATGACTAGAAAAGCAATATTCCAAATACAATTAATTAGTTTGATTATACCAGCTTCCATGTTCCTTACAAAGTGTCTCAAAATGTCCCACCAAAACATGCCTAATGGCAGAATAATCTAACGATGCAATTTGAATGGGCTTATCCATTATTATGGGTGAGAAATTGAACCTGAAATGACCAAGATGTGTCAAAGAGAACTGGCGTATGGTGAAGTCAGGGCTTGCCCAAGGCGATCTACCCAGACACACCGTTCTTACTCTTAATTACCGTTCAACACTATTTGCTCCGTATTTTCCATGGCATTCTGTTCATAAGGTCACTTTGTCTATAACATCATGAGTTTAATATCCTGTAAGTAGCTTGTCTCTTAAGAGATTAATTCTTTCCTTCCTGGACCATGCATAAGTGATCTTAAGGCTTCTAAGGCAGCAAGACAGCTGCCACCTGGGCCTCTCCTAACACTGGCTCTATGGGGATCCAGCTGTGGTGTAGGAAATCACACCTACTGCCCATGTGGTGAGGAAGCTGAAGTGAGCCAAGTAGAGACACCACCTGGAGGAAGAAATGGTTACTTTCTGCCAGCTTTCAACAGCCTCATGATGAAAGAACCATCAGCCCAGCAACCACCAGGCTATACACACAAGAACTCCAAGTAAGAACCACCCAGCCATCCCCCAAATAGTGGGAAATTACTAAGTACCATGTAAACTACAACGTTTGGGATGACTTGTTACACGGGATCAGAAAATTGGAACAAATTTATTTCTGCACCTAGGACTGCTGCACTGTTTTTCAATATAGGACCATCTAACCAACTGTGTTTAGTGCTAGGCTTGGGGCTAATTCTGTGTTTCAATAAAGCTGACAGATGTTTATGAGCACACACTACGTGCTAGGCACTTCTAACACCCTGCTGAGCAAAACAAAATGTTCTGCCTTCTCAGAGAGCTTTTGTTCCAACAAAGATTAAAACAATTAGAAGTACAAGAGTATTTCCTGAAGTTTGTGGAAAATGACATTTACATATTTACTTTGGTGCAATTTTTTTCACATATTGAAATACACTGCATGCTTCTGGTTTCATTCCTGAGCAGTTCACCTTTTTGAGGATCAGTTTTGGAATATGACATGAGCTTAAATTAAGTCTTTGTCTTAACTTGATTCTCTTGAGGGTTGATGTATTGCTGTTGGTGATGACATTTTGATTCAAACTTATATCTTGATTCTCCTGGTTGTTCCCAATCAGGTCATCACTTGGGGCAACTTGCAGGTGCAATTTATTTTTTAAATCCATGCATGTGAACTTCAGAAAGCTCATGGAAATCCCCTCATGAAAAACCCTTGCCAACAGACAACATGGAAGGGTTACTCCGTAACACATGGGCATACCTGCTATCTGCTAATTCTACTTTCTTGGAGGATATAAATTATGGACCTGAGAAACAATCTTCTGATCCCTTGGCTCAGTCTTTCTTTTGAACCTTGCATTCTTGAGATCTATTTCCATATTGCTTTCCAAACACCAATTTATCAGCATTCCCTGAGACATTATTAGTGCAAATGTTGTGGGAAAAGGAAATTAACAATCAGTAATACAAAGTAGATTCTGTCTGATACTGGATAAAACTGAGTAGATCTGGTGGTGTGGTTCAGGGGGTTAAGCTGCATTTGGGACACCAGCTTCCCATATGGGACTTAAGGTTTTGAATCCTCGCTCTTCAGCGTCTGATTCAGCTCCCTGCTTGATTCAGCTCCCTGCTAATGCACCTGGGAGGGCAGAAGACAACCCCAGTGCCTGGACTCCTGCCACCCATGTGGGAGATCTGGATTGGGTTCTTGGCTCCTAGCTTTGGCCTGGCCATTGTGGTCATCCAGCAAGGGAATCAGTGCATAAAAACCTTGCTCTATTATTCATACACACACACACACACACACACGTAATTCAAGAAACCATTCCCCGGGCCCGTGCTGTGGCAAAACTGGTAAAGCTGTCGCCTGCAGTGCTGGCATCCCCCATGGATGCTGGTTTGAGTCCAGGCTGCCCCACTTCCAATCAAGCTCTATGCTATGACCTGGGAAAGCAGTAGAAGATGGCCAAAATCCTTGGGCCCCTGCATCCACACGGGAGACCAGAAGAAACCCTGGATCCTGGCTTTTAACTGGCACATCTCTGGCCACTGCAGCCCTTTGGGGAATGAACCAGCATTCTCACTCTCTCTGCCTCTGTGTAACCCTCCCTTCCAAATGAATAAATCTTTAACAACAAGAAGGAAGCCATTCTTCAGGCATGTCCCCACATATAGCCTCAGTCAATGAGTGACAAAAGCAGTTACAAACACTTATGTAAACATAGAGGCAGGACACATAAAGCTTTGTAAGCGAGAAATGAAACCAAGTACATTAGAAAGTTTATTGTACTTGTAAGAAAAATGCAGATCAAGTAAAAGTCAATATAAAAGCTTTATATTACATATTTATTATATAAAGACTTTGACCAATGGGCAGAGATCTCTGTGCCATGTAAAGATGTGACTATTTTTCAAAGCCTTTCAGTTTTCACAATTAAATTTAAATTTTATCAGAGAGAAAAAGAAAATGATAATTGTGAAAAGCCATAAAATTAGAGTTAATGAAAGTAGACCGGGCGGGGCTAAATAGGAGACAAGCATTTAGGCTTGGTTACCAAAATGACAACTCTGCATGAGAATCTATGCACTGTGAACAAAATAGCAAAGCTTAAAAATTTACATGCTGGCATATATAAAACTAGTCCAGATCCAATTAAATGGGACACTTGGAGGGCTAAAATATTAACTTTCAGTCATATACACTCTATTTAAAAACCATGCAAAACCTAAATCATTAATCCTAGAGCTTTAAAAAGGGAAATTTCGTGAATGAACACTCGGTAGCCTTTATCAATTCAGTGTCTCATGATAACAGATTCAGGTAGTTGTGTATTCAGCCTTAAACACAAATGGTTTTGATTATCCAAGGACCAAGAGACAGCAGGAACAGAAACCAGCACAAAACCTAAGGAGAAGGCAGAAGGTCACAGAGAACCCTACTCCTTTCAACTTATCTCACTCTACATTCCTACTTCCCTAGCCATCCCAAACCACAATGCATCTCTTCACAATCAATAGGTAGATACTTCTATGAACCCGGAAACTGTCTGCACAACTGCTCCTCACTTGGGCTAGCACTGAGGCACAGCAGATGAACCGCCGCCTGTGAGGCCAGCATCCCCTACGGGCACTGGTTCGAGTGCCGGCTGTTCCACTGCTGATCCAGCCCCCAGCTAATGTGCCCAGCAAGGCAGCAGATGTCTCAATATTCGAGCCCTCTCACCAACACGGAAGACCTCAATGGAATTCCAGGCTCAAAGGTTTTGCTCTGGCGAGCCCTGGCAATGGCAATCATTTAGGGAGTGAACCAGTGGATGGAAGACCCCCAGGCCCCCGTCACTCTGTCACTATCTGTACTGTGCTTTTAAATAAATAAAAGCAAAAAACCATTTTTCAAAAGTCAACCATTAAGTGCAAAAAATGTTTTTCATCACTTTGCATCCTATCCAAAACACCCCAGAGAAATGTATTTTTACTGGTATTAGTCTGCTTTTTGGCTATCAGCACCGTTCCCCCCCCCACACACACACACACCAGACTGCAGAGCAGGCCAGAACCTTGCAGAAGCTGCCAAGCGGCAGGTTGTTTCTGACATATTGTCATACAAACTTGGAAGTAAAGACTAAACAGAGCAGTGCCTCCTCACACTGGGCACCAAATGTAGGGGAAAGGCTGCAGATCGACAGCAGTCACAATACAAACTCACAGCCGGATCAAATTTAGTCAAAGAAAAGAAACTCCCAGAGTTGGACCAACTGCCAGCGAGCACACAGACCGAACACGTGGCAGACGGCCCAGACCCCAGTAGGAAGGGCCTTTTTAAATCTTAGGTGGGCTAACGGTGGGCGTGGGTGGCAGCATCTCTCTACAGGTTCTTCAAGTTTGGCCTCCTGGCTTCCAAACCTGTGGAGAATACAGGCGGTGGGGGGGGGGGGGGGAGAGCAATAGGATGTGAGATGAAACTGGTCTCTAGAAAGAAGGCATGAGTAACCAGGACTTTTTTTAAATGGCTGAGACATCTATCCCTGTTCCATCAATCCTGGTTTTGAGTATAGATACGGAAGTGGGGCGCCGGTTTCCTTCTGGCTACTTCCTGCTGATACGGGGCGCAGACGTGGGGCAGGGTATCTATACACCGGACCGGATTGATTGGAGAGGGAGAGAGCAAGCAGCCTTGTATTGCTCCTGCACGACGGCTCGAGATGCAGCAGTCACAGGCTCCTGTAAGGGCTTTTGAAACATGTACACGTTGTACATGGTAGGAATAGCAGCTGATGATTACGGGGATATAAAGGCAGATCAGAAACAGTACCCATGGTGGGAACGATGCCAAAATGAGGACAATGGGGGATATAGGAAAGCAAGAGTCCTGTCCTGTTAATGCGAAGACAGGTTTATGCCTGACCGCTCCATTTGTGTAGGGTGTCTAACAAGCAGATTAGAAACACAGGGTGTAAACCACAGGACACAGTCATTGTTACAGGATCTAAGAGAGGAGGGAGTTTTCCCACTGAGATGCAAACGGAAACTGACAGAAGGGGTTCAGTAATAAGCAGCTGTGTTTTAAAGCATGGTCAAGGTATCTGTGAGGGCCAGACCCATCTGTGTCTTCACATGTAGCCCTGGAGGAGACATAACAAGGGAGGTGTGAACCCCCTTGGGGAAGACACCCCATTGACTTCCATTTCCTTGCTGGCTGGGGAGGAGGGCTGGCCTGAATAGGAGGTTACTATTGAATAGGTGGCATCTGCCTTGATTGGTGCTGACCCGAGGCTGTCCTCCTGATGGCGGTGGTTACTTTGGGAGCTGGGCAGAGGGAAATGCTTTTTAGCCTGGGACCAACAGGGTCTGTGGTTCTGACCCAGGAGTCCTTCAACCCCGAGGGCAGTTCCGTTTCCAGTAGCCTGGCTCTTGTCACAGCCGACAGGGCTCTTCATGACAGCTACTTGCCCAATGCCCTAACCCCTCATTTCCTAAACAGGTGCCATTCAAGGGTGGACTGGCCTGGCTGGGTCTCCTGGATGGCAGATCACGGCGTAAAGCGGCCATTAATTGGCCTGCCACCTATCCTTACATTAATCCTGCTGCCTCACTCGCTCCTCTTTCTCCTGGTCTCTGTCAAATTAGAACCAGAAGCAGCCTTTAGGAATGGCAGCCAAGGGGGCGCTCAATCCCGTCGCTAATCTTCGGTGGCCTGAGCTAGCAATCTATGGTCACGGGCATGTTACGACAATATCCTTCCTGTGAGGTAAGATGATGCCAATGAGGAGAGCTCTGTTCTTCTATGTAAGATGAAAACCTTGAGACCACCCTATCCAAACTGTCTAACATAAGGTCTGAAGATCAAACTGTACACCCTGATGGGGAGTCCTGCAGAATGGAATCAGTTCCCCATCTTGGAGAGACTAGAGAAATGAGGGAACAAGTCAGGCTTTCCAGATTGCTTAGTGTCAATAACTTAAAATCCCGTGAAAACTCAGCAAACATTTTAGCTGTCACATAACTTATGAAAACATCTACCGAAAGGCCCAATGCCTTCAACCAATGTTAAGAGTACATATAGTTGGAACTAATTCTCAAATATCTAGCACAAGTGTAACCCAACTGAAACAGAGAGCTGTTAATAAATTTTCCCATGTAGAAATACAATATGTGCACACATATGACACAGTACAGGAGAAAATGACAGAACAGTTGGTTACTAGCAGAGAGATTTTTGTCTGCCACTAGACAAGGGAGGGGAAAAGATGGAAGGCAACTAGGCATGGAGCATTCTTTGGAACACGGTTGCTCAGGACTTACCCCTGCTCCTCAGGTTTTTTTTTGTTTGTTTGTTTGTTTTGATAGCTCTGCAAAACATATTATTAGAGACGGCTGGAACAGAGGTTCTGTCTTTGCACAAGAGAGAATTTAGATGTGAGAGGAGCAGTGTGAGATGCAGCTCCATTACATTAAGTTTTAGGATTTTCGGGTTCATAGGAGGAGGGAAGCGACAGGTAGAGAAGACTATTTTAGTTAGGACAGAAAGGGGGGGACCCTAAAGAGAGCAGGGGCTTAGCTTGTGGGACAGAGGGCGGGGTGTGGGAGTGTGGGTGGTGGTGCTGAAGTCAGGCTTCATTGCATCTGAGCAGCAGGCTGAGTCCTTTCTTGAGCTCTTGTTGGGGGAGGTGCTGAGCACCACATGGACCCTGATAAGGTGAGCACCAGTGAGAAAGGCTCCTAGGTGAAGTTCACAGTGCACTGTCTTTGGAGCTTGGCACGTCTCAGGTGCAGAGCTTTCCAGAGCCAATACACATTCTGCTAGCCTTTACGCTATCTTTCTACATCCAGGGGGAGGGACTGGCAGAGGAGACTGGAGAGGAGAGGTCAGGAAGAGAGGAAAGAGCCAGGTTTGGTCTGCAGGTGACAGGGGTGGGGAAGAGCCAGACGGGGGGAAGGGTAAGGAGAGGGTCATGGTCCAGAGGCTGCCGCATCCTTGAGAGAACAGTGGAAGGGAAAGTCGAGGGATCAGGGGGTGGGGGGCTCCAAGTGTTTCTCTAGTTTTTGGGCTTGGAATGAGAAAAGCTGACCTCAGAGGAGGCTTAATGAAGGGGAATCAGGTGGGTTGGCCACACAGGAATCACCAGATGGACACTTGGGAGGACCCTGGGATGGGCAGGGAGGAGGGCCACACTCCCGGGCCAGGATCTCAGAGAAGATGATACGAGGGAGGGGCGGAGAGCTTACAGAGAGTTTGATCTCCCTCAGGAAGAGCAGGATAAAGAGAATTCCGGGGAGAAGAGGCTGGAAGGGTGGTATCTTTCCTTGTCGCCAGTGGAGAGGGCAAAGGAGGCAGCAGAGAAAGAAGGGGGATAGAGTGGGCATAGGGTCGTGTTCCTGGAAGGCCAGCTTATCAGGTGTGGGAGAAAGGAGGGGTGGGCAGGCTGAGGATTTAAGGGGCAGCTCCAGGCCACCTTCCTCCATGAGAAATCAGAGTGAGGAAAGTTGACCCCAATGGAGGAAAAAGGCTTGGAACAGGGCTTCTGACCATTTGCCTTTTCTCTGTGTGAAGTTCTTAAAATCTTGGAGAATTTTGAGACAAAAAACAAAAACAAAAACAAAAACACACCAAATTCGTGCTGAGGTGGAATAATCGCTTTGGCTTTGTCTCCCCTTCAGGCCCAGCTTGTGCAAGTCTTTGCAGAGTCAGGCCAGAGGGGAGCTGAAATTTGGAACACATGGATTAAGCAAACTATGGTCTGAGGGAAGAGGTTCTTCTAGCAGGGCTTCCCTGGGAAAGAACCACCTCAACCGAGCACCTAAGTCCTGAGTCCTCTAAGAGGAGGCAGCGATAGAAACCAACTAAACACCCAGGCCCTCCGAGCGGGGATGAACTGGTCACGAGCATCGCCCCAGCATGCCTGAGGTGAGAGTGACCTCTCTCACCAATCTGATGGGCTGAGAACGAGGTCCGATGTGGGCATGTAGCGATGAGATCAGGCAAAGGCTCTGGCTGTGAATTTGCTCCAAAGGAGAAGTGCAAGCAGGAGTAAGAAAATGTTCTGGAGAGGCGTCTCTCAGGGCCTTCCAGGTCAGAAGGGAAAAAGGAGATTGTAGGAAAGAGAAGGTTAGGGGCGGGTGGAGACACTAAAAAGGGGAAGGATTTGTCCAGATGAAGGGTGGGGGGATCACAGCTCTCACCCAGAGAATACAGGAGTGGCACCACATATACGTAAAAGGATGCATATCAGAGAAAAGACAGAATATGAATTCACAGCCAGACAAAGCTTATCCAAAGAAATAAATCCGCAGAGATGGGTGACCAACAGCTAGCACACAAGCGCGCGCACACACACATACACACACACACTACACAGCAGAATGCCCAGACCCCAATAGGCTGGGCCTTTTTATATCTTAGGTGCACTAGCGGTGGGGGGTCAGTAAACAGAGGTAAGCTTCTCCATCCAAGTTTTACAAGTTTCCCCCACCCTTGGCTTCCAAACATGGGGAAGAATGCAGGGGGTGGGGTGGAGAACACCACGTTGTGAGACTACATTGGTCCCTTGAGAGAAGGTAAGGGTAACAGAAACCTAAAATGGCTGAGGCTCCTGTCCTTGTTCCATGACTACCTACCTATGTCAAATATACACACACTGAATGTCTTGCTAACAGCAGGTAGAACCGTCTCTGCTGTCAAGCGTTAGTTCTACTGCTGGGCATTAGATGGCTTGGCCCCAGGGTGTTGACTCGACTACTTAATGCATATGCAAATCACACTACTTGTGGGTCTAGGGAGATGATGGTGAAGAAAACTAAGATAGGAATTCAAGCCAGGTATACCACATATGTGGAAGTGATCCAACCTCACCCAGGATATGGGAGTGGAACCAGATCTTGCAAAACAGGCATTCCAATATTGGGTGCCAGTGTCCCAAATAACGACAAATGACTGTTCCTTGACACTGTACATCCAGTTGAATAAGAGTATATCTAATAATTTATGCCATTAATGACCAAGCTTTTTCTAACTGCTTTAAAAGTATTATAGATACAGGATGCCAGTCAAATTTGTAACACTCCCAAGAAAATATATACAAAAACTCAGGAGTGTGCCCAGTGTCATCCAAGTACATATATTCGGACTTCAGCCTAACTAAAAGATTACTTCACATATTAGTTACGGGTAAATGTAGGTATTACTAGTCCCTGAACACTAAAGTACTCCTGGTCAGTCCTCTCACTGACACTGTCAACATCAACTCTCTGCTGAATCCACTATATAAATACCAAATACAGGTGTATAAAACAAGTTTAATAAAGTGATCTGGAAAGGTTCCCTGCAACCCTAGTACTTCATGGCATAAAAATTTCCTCCTATGGAAAAGTAGCAACTGACTCAATGACTGGATTTGATGTAATTTTATTTTTCCTCCATTCCCCGTACTGTCCAAGTCTTCTATAGTGAATGTGCACTTACAAAGAATAAAATTAAAATGAGCTGCACCCTATAGCTCAAGGGCCCATCAATCCTGACCTTGCTTTGCATAAATAGAGTAGAGCAGAAATTAGGCACATGAAACTTTTTTTATAGAACTACTAGGGAGTGGCTAACCTAGATCGCATACTCCAGAACTGTACTGTCCCAGCAAGTGTCCACTACCAATCGTGGGCGACATGCTGGACACGCTACCTATGACTACTCCAAGCTGAAATGGGCTATAAATGCAAAATATACATTGGAGTTTAAACACTTTGCTCCAAAACAAGTAAAGAAATCCCTTAACAGTTTTCAATATATCAATTAAATGTTGAAATGATAGATAGTACTTTAGGTATATTAGGCTAAAAAAACACTGAAGTTGATTTCACATCATTGTCAAATGAGGCTACCAGAAATGAACTCACAGTTTACACTAATTCATATATTCAAATAAAGCCAGCAGCATGGCCATCACCTGGGATCTTGTTCAAAGGCAGGTTTTTGGGCCTCCATAAGATGAGAGACATAGGTCCTTCGATTTTTTCAGTTGGGTCCAAACTGGAAAAACCAAAGTCCAGGATTTACTGCAAATTTTAGAGTCCAGATTGTTTGAAACTTTGATTTTTTGAATGCCTGTCAAGAATGCCAAGAAGGCTCAAAATCCAAAATATCTGGTTGAAATAAGATTCCTTAAAATCATAACATAATATAGACCAAATTTGATCATTGTTACAGGTGATTATTCAAATCATTGAAAATAAGCACGTATTTAAATAACCCATAGCTCTTAATAAAAATTCAGCTATTTTTGAACAATTAGAATTTAACAGACATCGAGAACATAGTAGATTACTTTAACACATTGCTTTAACAGAGAATCAGATTTTAATTCTATGTCAAAGAGAAATTGAGCTTCCTGTGATCTTTTGCTGTGAGGTTTCCTTCCTTTACCTTCTTTCATATTGATGACCATGTTTCTGTGTGTAACACATCTTTAAGCATCTTTTGCAGGGCAGGATGAGTGGCAACAAATTCTTTCAATTTCTGTTTGCTATGAAAAGTCTTTATTTCACCTTCATTCACAAATGAGAGCTTTGCAGAATATAATATTCTGGGCTGGCAGTTTTTCTCTCTTAGTACCTGAGCTATGTCTCGCCATTCCCTTCTAGCTTGCAGGGTTTCTGATGAGAAGTCTGCTGTGAGTCTAATTGGAGATCCTCTGAGAGTAATCTGGTGTTTCTCTCTTGCACATTTTAGAATCTTTTCTTTATGTTTCACTGTGGTGAGTTTGATTACAACATGTCGTGGTGAGGATCTCTTTTGGTCATATTTATTAGGGGTTCCTGTACTATTCTCTCTTCTGCTTCGCCCATTCTGTTTTTAAGGCTCTCTAATGTGTTTGTCATTTGATCTATTGAATTCTTCATTTCATTATGATTTCTCGTCACTATCACAGTTGCTTGTGCTACTAGTTGTTTCATTTCATTTTGATTCCTCCTTAATATTTCATTTTCATGAGAGAGAT
This sequence comes from Lepus europaeus, assembly GCF_033115175.1. Lineage (NCBI taxonomy): Eukaryota > Metazoa > Chordata > Mammalia > Lagomorpha > Leporidae > Lepus > Lepus europaeus. Next base: position 79,045,915 of record NC_084843.1, on the reverse strand, counting down.
TTTCTATCTTCTCCATTAAGGATTTCTGTAGTTCAAGAATTTGTTTTTGAGAACTTCTTAATGTTCTTATCAATTTTTTGAGATCCGCTTCTTGCATTTCTTTGATCTCATCATCTTCATAATCTTGAATTGGGGTGTCTTGTTCATTTGGGGGCATCATAGTGTCTTCCTTGTTCTTGTTACCTCAGTTTTTGCATTTGTTGTTTGGCATGTTGGAGATATTTGGTTTCTTCACTGTGGTGTTTTTTCTTGTTATACTATGGCTCTAGGTTAAGTGGACTGTCTGCTTTCGATGGAGCCTTAGAGGCTTGAGATGAGTGTGGACTGAGAGCTCTGTTTGGTTCCTCGGGTTTGAGGGTGTGCCAACGGTGACACTCCCAGATTAGGCGTGGTAAATCTCTCTTTCTTTCATTCTTTTTTTTTATTCAAAAGGGATGTAATTCCACACAGCTGAACGTAATTGGAGGTAGTTAGCAGGCGAATGATATACCCACAGGAGCCAGAGATCAGAAGCTCTTTCCCAAGGACCACACAGGGAATCTCTGCTGCCCTCAGTGTGGGCTCCAATTCTCCTGCAGTCTCCCACTGGGTTGCCAAGTTAGAGCCTAATCTCCTGTTATTTCACCCCCACCCCAGAGTCAGGTTTTTCTGCTAGGCTCAGGGACGGTGCAGACCTGAGGCCGCCCTTCTTATGATGTATGTCCAAAATGGCACCTGTTCTTTGTCTTGCTTGCCTTTGAGGGGTGAGCGGAGAGAGAGAAACTCATGTCCGTATCAGTCACTTTTTTTTTCCTCTCTCTCTTCTAGTTAGCCTGGTGAACTTTTCCCCACGGAGTTTCAAGCCTCGTTCCCTCTAGTCTCCTCTTTCCGCTTTCCCGCTGGTGTCTCGGGCTATTGAGGTTTGGCTCACCTCGCGTTCCAGCGCTGGTGTGTTGATTCTGCCTCTGGTGTCCCGAACTTGGGCTCCCACACTCTCCAGGCAGGTCCACTGTGAATCACTAGTTCCGGAAGAGTTTCCTCTGTTGTTTCTTCCCCTACTCTTCCTTGACCCTGCAGTATCTCCACTTTTATAAACTGTCTCTTACCAGACTATCAGTGTGCTCCCTTCCTATTCCGCCATCTTGCCGATTTCCTTGCTGGTTTCTTTTAAAAAAAAAAGAAATAAAAAATACAGCTAGTTTGAAGAATAGCTGATGGTAAATCAGATTTTGTTATTTTTTCAAATGCTGTTTGTATATCCTCTGTATTTCTCCCCATTTTTCACTGTCAAGAGCTAAGTTGTAGACAAAGGGATCTGTAAGTTACATATAGTCATTAATACTAAAGGTATACAAATACTAATACACTTTGAAAAAATAACCTCATTTCCAAGAAAATACAGAACAGATCCAACATGGCTGAATAGGGTATAGCAACAATAATATGTTGCACGTTGCGGCCATTTGGGGAGTGAACCCCAGAAAGGGAAGACCTTTCTCTCTGTCTCTCCCTCTCACTGTCTGTAACTCTACCTCTCAAATAAAGAAAATCTTTAAAGAAAAATCATATGGAATCACAAAAGGCCACAAACAGTTGGAGCATCTGGAACAAGAAAACCCAACCTGGATGAATCATAATGCTCGATTTCAAAGCATTCTACAAAGTTACAGTAATTAACACAGCTTAGTAATGGCATAAAATCCAACGTGTAGCTCAGTGGAACAGAAGAAAGAGCCCAGAATTTAATCCGCATACAGACAGCCAGTTGACTACTGACAAAAGTGCTCAGACCACACAGTGGAGTTAAGGATAATATTCTCAAAATGGCGCTGGCAAAACTGGATGCATATACGAAGAAGAACGAAAGTAGATACGTATCTCTCTTCACATACAAAAATCAACTGAAGATACATCAAGGACCCAATTTAAGACCTGACATTATGAACATTATGAGATTGCTGGAAGAAAACATAGGGGAAACACTCAAAGACACTGGTGTAGGAACAACTTCTTGGATGGGAACCCCGAAGCACAGGCAACAAAAGCAAAACTAAGGAAACAGGACTATATCAAACTCAGAAACAAAGCACATGACAGTTAGAGTGGGGAGACATCCAGCAGAATGGGAAAAATAGTTGTAAGCCATCTATCTGCAAAGGATTACTATCCCAAATACACATGCGACTTAAAAAAGTCAACAACAACAAAATCAATCCAGTTTGGAAATGGAAAAGGACTTCAAGAAACAATTCTCAGAAAGAAGAAATACAAATACAAATGGCAAACCACCATATGAAAAAATGCTCAACATCTCCAGGCTTCAGGGAACCTCCAATCAAAACCACAATGAGATATCCCCTTACCCCTATTAGAATGGCTAAAATCCAAACAACAGAGGAACAAATGCTGGCACAGATGTGGGGGAAGGGGAACACTCAGACACTGCTGGGAGGAATCTCAGGGAATCAAACAGAAAGAAATGTTTGTGTGTATCAGTATTGCTGCGAATACAGTTTGTAAAACTTTGTTTTATGCCTTTGTGAAACCGATGGTTAAGAATGTTATCCTACCACGGTTTTACTGATCTATAATTACTTAAAGATTTACCACAGAGGGATGAAACGCTCATTTCTCCGTTCAATGACTGTTTACACTCGGTGTCTATAGTCTCACTAAACTGGTATAATTTTGTTTTTTACTCACTAACCTTAGCTAGTGAAGTATTAAGCCTTTTTACTGTAATGTAATTTGAAAATGGGCTCAAAGTCTAAACCAAAGACAGAAAAAAAAGGAGAAGGAAAAACAGTGGAAAGGAGAAAGGGGGAGGGAGGAAGGCAATTATCACTGTGTTCTTACAGTTGTGTCTACAAAGCACACTGAGTCTGCTAAACACTAATTAAAAGAAAAAAAAAGGAAAGAAATACAACGAAAACGGATGCACATCAATTTGTTCCCCACATCACCGCTTACCCATTTGCCAAACAAACTGCAAAAACGCAGTATAGAACTAAGAAAATAAGGTAAATTCAACAAATAACTACTATTGAAATGTATTAACTATAAACAGGATATGTTAAAGAAAACCACATATAATGTCATGAAACTTCACACAGTACCCAAGCATTCACATAAACTGTGTGTACACATGGAAAAGATGAAGATTATTTGCAGAGAAATAAATATATGAAGGAAATGAAATTAAAACACATTGTAAGTTCTTAATTTCCTTTTAAAACTGTCACTAAACTGTAGTGATTTTTAGAACTCAGAGGGACAAGCATTTGAAATCTTGGTTACCAAGCCAATTAAGGTCGCCTGCATCCCCTCCTTGAAGTACCCGGGTTCAGTATCCACCTCCAGCTCCTGACTCTAGCTTCCTGTTAAGGTGGATGGGGAAGACAGCTGTGATGGCTCAAGAATTCGGGTACCTGTTTCTGACTCCTGAGTCTACCTTCCTGTAATGTGGACCTGGAGGGCAGTGGATAGGACTCAGGTATTTGGGTACCCATCACCCTTTCTGGGAACACGGAATGAATTCTCCAATCCTCAACTCAGCCAGGCTCAGGCCCAGCAGCTGTGGAAACTGGGAAGTCAACCAGCAGATGAGAATCCTCTTTATGGCTGTGTCTTGCACTGTGTGTGTGTGTGCGTGCATGCACATGCATGGGTATGAGTATCTGCCTCTGAAATAAATCTTAAGAATACATAAAAATCACCCACTTTTGAAGAACTTTAACTTTAGTTGGTTAAGAGGCAAATAGACGGAGCTCTCCCATTTACTCCCCCACTCCTTAAATGCCTGCAGCAGCTAGAACTGGGTCAGGCTAACGTTAAGAGCCAGGAACTCAGTCTCCCGTGTGGCTGACAAGTACCCAGGCACTTCTGCCATCACCTGCTATCTCCCCAGGACACACCTCAGCAGGAAAGCTGGAATGGGAAATGGATCCAGAGTGCCAATCCGGGCACTGGAACACAGGCCAGACATCCCAAGGAGACACTTAACTCCCACATCAAATGTGCGCCCCCAGGCATCTGACAGATGACACCACAGGCCGTTAGCCTAAAGCTAGGGTGAGGGGCACTCTCAAAGCGAGAGAAAACTCCCTTGCAACTGACTGCCTATCGTCCTTCCCCTTCATTCAGTAGATTACGACTGCTATGACGTTTCCCTACCCAACCTGGTCATCGTACTGCCCACCTGATGTCCACGCCACGGCCAACTCAAGCGGCCACCGCCGCCTCCCTCTCTCTCTTCCGCTGCCCAACACAGAGCCACCACCGCCGCCTGCTTCACTGCCGCCCCAGCGTTACTGAGGCCACCACCTTCGCCGCCACCACCCATCGCGTCAGCACCGCTGCCCCTACCTCGCTGGCCGCCCGACGCTGCTGACCACCGGACTCTGCACCACAGGCCCCGCCGCCGCGTCTTTCCACGCCACCGCTGCCCGCCGACGACCTGCACCGTCCAGAGCACCATGGTCCACGGGACGCCCACGCTGACAGCCACCGCTTCCAGGTTCTCCGCCGCTGCTGACGCGGCCAGCGAAGACTGAGGCTTCCCGCCTAGGAAGCCCCGGGCTTCAGTTAGGCCGAGGCAGCATTGGCTTCTCCACCCTGGATGCCCGACACGGAGCCGCCACCACCCCCTCTATCCCCGCCACCGCCGCTGCCGCCGCCTCCTTCGCCGCACTGCCCAGGGCTACACTAACACCGTCCTCACCTACCTGCTGCTTCCTCGCTGGCCGCCCGACACTGCTGACCGCCGGACTCTGCACCAGAGGCCCCACCGCCGCGTCTTTCCACGCCGCCTGCTGACCGAACCGTCCAGAGCACCATGGTCCACGGGACGCCCACACCGACAGCCACCGCTTCCTGGCTTCCTGGTTCTCCGCCGCTGCTGCTGCCGCCAGCGAAGACTGAGGCTTCCCGCCTAGGAAGCCCCGGGCTTCAGTTAGGCCGAGGCAGCAGCGGCTTCCCCACCCAGGACACCGGACACGGAGCCGCCCCCGCCGCCTCTATCCCCGCCACCGCCGCTGCCGCCGCCTCCTTCGCCACACTGCCCAGGGCTACGCTAACACCGTCCCCACCTACCTCTGCTTCCTCGCCGACCGCCGGATTCTCGGACCGCCGCCGCTGCATCCTTCCTCGCCACTGCCGATGAACTGCGCCGCCCCGCCCACGACGTCGAATGCGACCACGACGCTATGCACGCTGACGTCGACGCTGACGCCGCACACGACGTCATGACGCAGACGCTGATCCGACGGCAGTGTTAAATAAGGCGCTAGATAAGCCTCAGCATCACAGCGTCGTGTACGGCGTCAGCGTCAGCGTCAACGTCAGCGTCAGCGTGCGTAGCGTCCCGGTCGCGTTCGACGACGTGGGCGGGGCGGCTCAGTTCATTGGCGGTGGCGAGGAAGGATGCAGCGGCGGCGGTCCGAGAAGCCGGCGGTCGGCGAGGAAGCAGAGGTAGGTGGGGACGGTGTTAGTGTAGGCCTGGGCAGTGCGGGGAAGGAGGCGGCGGCAGCGGCGGTGGCGGGGATAGAGGCGATGGTGGCGGGCATAGAGGGGGTGGTGGCGGCTCCGTGTCGGGCGTCCAGGGCGGAGAAGCCAATGCTGCCTCGGCCTAACTGAAGCCCGGGGCTTCCTAGGTGGGAAGCCTCAGTCTTCGCTGGCCGCATCAGCAGCGGCGGAGAACCAGGAAGCGGTGGCTGTCAGCGTGGGCGTCCCGTGGACCATGGTGCTCTGGACGGCGCAGGTCGTCGGCGGGCAGCGGCGGCGTGGAAAGACCCGGCGGCGGGGCCTGTGGTGCAGAGTCCGGCGGTCAGCAGCCTCGGGCGGCCAGCGAGGAAGCAGCAGGTAGGGGCAGCAGTGCTGACGCGATGGGCGGTGGCGGCGAAGGCGGTGGCCTCAGTAACGCTGGGGCGGCAGTGAAGCAGGCGGCGGTGGTGGCTCTGCGTTGGGCAGCGGAGGAGAGAGGGCGGCGGTGGTGGCCGCTTGAGTCGGCCGTGGCGTGGGCATCAGGTAGGCAGTACATGGGTTAACAGGTTGGGTAGGGAAACGTCATAGCAGTCAGGCACTGGATTCTGTCCCGGTTGCCCCTCTTCCAGTCCAGCTCTCTACTGTGGCCCGGGAAGGCAGTATAGGATGGCCCAAGTACTTGGGCCCTGCAACCACATGGGAGACCAGGAGGAAGCACCTGTCTCCTGGCTTCAGATCGGTGCAGCACACCAGCCATGGCAGCCATTTGGGGGGTGAACTAATGGAAGGAAGACCTTTCTCTCTGTCTCTCTTTCTCTCTCACTGTCTAACTCTGCCTGTCAAAAAAAAGACTATTGGAATTCATAGAAGAGTTTGGCAAAGCAGCAGGATATAAAATCAATGCACAAAAATCAACAGCCTTTGTATACACAGGCAATTCCATGGCTGAGAAAGAACTGCTACAAATAGCTACAACTAGATACAAAAAAAAATGCCTTGGAATAAACTTAACCAAGGAGGTCGAAGATCTCTATGATGAGAATTACAAAATTTTAGAGAAAGAAATTGAAGAGAGAATAACAAAAAATGGAAAAATCTTCATGTTCATGGATTGGAAAAATCAATATCATCAAAATTTGAGTTTGAGTACAAAGTTTGAGCACTAGTTATAGCATTAATTCACATTGTACAACACATTAACACAGAGATCTTCCATGAGGAGTAAGTGTACAGTGACTCCTGTTGTTGACTTAACAAATTGACACTCTTGTTAATGGCATCAGTAATCACCCTAGGCTCTTGTCATGAGTTGCCAAGGCTATGGAAGCATTTTGAGTCATAAGACTATGATCTTATTTAGACAAGGTCATAGTCAAAGTGGAAGTTCTCTCCTCCCTTCAGAGAAAAGTACCTCCTTCTTTGATGGCCCGTTGTTTCTACTGGGATCTCATTCGCAGAGATCTTTCATTTAGGTTTTTTTTTTCCAGAGTGTCTTGGCTTTCCATGCCTAAAATACTCTCATGGGCTCTTCAGCCAGATCCAAATGCCTTAAGGGCTGATTCTGAGGCCAGCGTTCTGTTTAGACATCTGCCATTCTATGAGTCTGCTGTGTATCCCGCTTCCCATGTTGGATCGTTCTCTTCTTAATTCTGTCAGCACTAGTCTTGTTTATGTAATCTCTTTGACTCTTAGACCTATCATTATGATCCATTGTGAACTGAAATTGATCACTTGGACTAGTGAGATGGAATTGGAATCTCCTTGCATGTTTCTAACTCTACCGTTTGGGGCAAGTCAGATTGAGCATGTCCCAAATTGTACATCTCCTCCCTCTCTTATTCCAACTCTTATATTTAACAGAGATCACTTTTCAGTTAAATTTAAACACCTAAGAATAATTGTGTGTAAATTACAGAGTTCAACCAATAGTATTAAGTAGGACAAAAAAAATACTAACAGGGATAAAGTATTAAATTGTCCATCAACAGTCAGGACAAGGGCTGATCAAGTCACTGTTTCTCATAGCGTCCATTTCACTTCAACAGGTTTCCTTTTTGGTGCTCAGTTAATTGTCACCGATAAGGGAGAACAGATGATATTTGTCCCTTTGGGACTGGCTTAATTCACTCAGCATGATGTTTTCCAGATTCCTCCATTTTGTTACAAATGACCAGATTTCATTGTTTTTTACTGCTGTGTAGTAGTCTATAGAGTACATACTCCATAATTTCTGGGGCTAGAAACCACTCAGGGTGGAAAGGTGGACAGCACGGAGCCCCCCACACCCACCCCGGGCAAAGTTCAGGTTTCATGCAAAGGCTAGTAGAATTTCTTTGAAAAGTCTTAAATAGGAGTGCCGTCCTGTTTATCATGAGTGGTTTATTGAACAATCAGAACCCAGCAGAGTAAGAATAGAAAGACAGCTTTCTTTTCCTCCAGTCACTCTCCTTGGTCCCAGAAAGACACTATAATTTTAAGACACTTTCAATTGTTAACGCTTACCCCTCTGTCCTGGGGCACAGGGAGAGGTAGGATCTACTAAAACTCCTTTCATATCCCTCCCCACTCCTCGGGACGTCCACTGCTCTGGTCCATGTTGGGGAAGAAGCACAGAGCTCCTAAGAGGCCCAGGTCATCCGCCACCTATCACTTCCTTCTGGCTGAGTCTAGTTCCTTCTGAGGCAGGTGCACCTGTCCAGATGAAAAGAGGGTGAAGGGCAGGGGAAGATCAGGGATGATTTCTGTTTGGGGTTCAAGTAGCTGGTGGCTGCAGAGCCACTGTATAAGAGGAACGGACCTGGGGGGGAGGAGGGCGAATCCTCTTTGGGGGTTTATCAAAGCCAGGATGCCTGTGAGACACCCAGGTACATGCCAAGGCTCATACACAATGTCTGGGTAAGAGACTAGCATTGGGAAGAGATTAAATCTATTTATTTATTTACTTGTATTTTTGTTTATTATGAGGCAGAGAGAGAGACAGAGAGGAGAGGGGAGAGAGAGGGAGAGAGGTGAGAGGTGAGAGGTGAGAGAGAGAGAGAGAGAGAGAGAGAGGAAGAACACAGTGCACCCATCTGCTGGTTCACTCCCCAAATGTCTACAATGGCCAGGACTGAGCCAAGCTGAAGCCAGGAGGTGGGAACTCGACCAGGTGTCCCTTATAGGTGGCAGGAACCCAATTACTTGAGCCACCACAGTCTCCTAGAGTCTGCACTAGCAGGAGACACAGCAGGGAATCAAGCCCAGTTACTCTGATATGGGACACAGATGCCCTGAGTTTAATGGGTAAATACTGAAGCCATGGTGTGGCTGAGGCCCAGAGAGAAGACAGGAGGCAAAGGCCTGCTTCCTCTGGACTGTGGGGGCTGGGATCTGGGCAGGGACAGGGGCAGCCTGCAAAGGAGGCTGAGAGAATGTCCTGGGCAGTAGGGGAAGCCCTGTGCTGAAGGCAGTGTCATAATGTGGAGGCAGGGTGGACAGGGCAAGGGGCACACCCCGGGGGGAGCTATGAAAACAGGTGGCCTTGGCAACGGCCACTTCCGGGCAAGAAGGGGAAAATCAGCCGCCAAACCCAGGTGGGTGGAAAAGCAGACAAAAGGGGAGCAAACAGCTGGAGAGTTGGGGCTACAACTGCAGGGGTGTGGGGAAATGTGTGTGTGTGTGTGTGTTCCTTACAAGACTCTGCGCAAGTTTCCAGGCAGAGCAGCAGTGAGCACATGAGAGGAAGAAGAACGCCGTAATGTGTCCAGAGGGAGATGTGGTAAACAAACGAGAGGAAAATCCTGGAGAGGGGAAATGGCCGTGATCCAGAACCTGGATCTGAGGACATGGCTGCTCCGTGAAGTACACTCCCTCCCTCTGGGGTCCCCAGCTGGGGTAGGGAGCCAATGGCTGCAGAGGCAGGTGGGCTCCCAGCTCTGGAGGCAGGAGATGAGGGGCTCCCAGTGGATGGCTGCAGTGGGGAAGGAGGCGGATGGGGACTTGAGAGCAGTGGATGAAGTATGGAACGGGTGCTTAGGGAGGCAGGGAGAAACCCATGGAGACGTGTGAGGAGGCACGCAAAGCAAAACCAGCAGCTGGTCTTTATGATTCCCTATAGCAATGCGTGGTGGTCAGGTACTGGTGAGCAGAGGCAGGTGGCCAGGTTGGGTTCCTGGGCGAGTTTTCCCTGGTGGGTTTTCCAAAGGAAAGGGCTCTAGAAAACTGGGTAGGAGAGGGAGAGACTACTGGGGACCACCACCATCTTCAAAGGTGGGGTTGGAGGTCTCCCCGGGTGGAAGAACATTTTGGGTGGAGGGAAGTGGGGGTGGCTGAGAGTAGCTTGATGTGTCTGTGGTTCCAGCGTGCTGTGGTCACTGCTGCGAGCATGGCTGGAGAGTGACTGACAGGGGCGAAAAGGATCAGCTAGGTTGGGAGATGCAATTGGAGGAGCCAGGCTGAGGTGTAGACAGAGAGTGAGCCAGAGCTTAGGAAGGGAAGGGGGGGGAAGGAGGCTGGCTGTGAGGATGGGGAAGGTGGTGTAGACAGAACGAGCTGGCAGGTGCAGGCAGAAGAGGAGGAGGTGACTTGCAGGCAGGGATTTGGAGGCAGGAGTATACGTCCTGAAGGACCTGGACAAGAAGGGAATGAGCCCTTCGACTTGATGGCCGTCCCCAGAGGACCACTGGGTCTGAGGTAAGGAGAGAAAGGTAAGAGAGGAGGAGGAGTTTGGGGCGTTTTCCGGCCCGGGGTATCAAGTGGAGGCTGTACAGCTTCCAGGACAGCTCTGAGATAAGCAGGGCAGCAGAATGGGGGGCAATGCCCAGAGGGGAGGGCCACCCAGTTCTAGAACTGGGGGTCTCTGGCTCTCTGCTCAGTGGAATGGTGAGTCTCAGGACACTGCCTCACTCAGGCAAGGCACAGCGCAAGAGCCACCTTTCCTCACATATTGCTAACCTTTAGAAAACAGACATTGATATGAACCCAATGAAGTCAGAGAGGTGGTTAGAATTAGAAACCCGCTGGTCCCCAGGGCTCTGTAATGGCTCCCCCTTGAATCCTCCCACAAGTCTGCAGAGGAGCCACTGCTGTTGCCATCTCACGCCCGAGGACAACACTCCAAGAAAACAGGAGCCCCACCCAGGGTCCACAATGTGCACGGAAGAGGAAGGACAAGAAGATGCTGGTGGCTGGTGCTGTGGCGTAGCAGGTGAAGCTGCCGCCTGCAGTGCCAGCATCCCATGTGGGTGCCGGCTCGAGTCCTGACTACTCCACTTCTGATCCATCTCTCTGCTATGGCCTAGGAAAGCAGTAGAAGATGGCCCAAGTCCTTGGGCCCCTGCACCCATGTGGGAGACCTGGAGGAAGCTCTTGGATCCTGGCTTCTGATTGCCCCAGCTCCAGACATTGTAGCCATTTGGGGAGTGAACCAGTGGATAGAAGACCTCTCTCTCTCTCTCTCTCTCTCTCTCTCTCTCTCTCTCTCTCTCTCCCCCTCTGCCTCTCTGTAACTCTGCCTTTCAAATACATAAGTAAATCTTTGAAAAAGAAGAAGATGCTGAGGAGTGCCATTTGAATTTCTTCAGCACTTACTCCCCATGTGCTGGCACTACCTGCTTTACATGCACCCTCTCATTTCATCTTCACGACAAAACTAAGACGTAAATGCTATTACAGACCCGTCTTACAGACATGAAGAGCAATGGGACGTGCCCAAGGTCAAAGCCAAGGACCCCTTGCCATGCTTGCTGATGTTCTGTAGATGAGGTCTCTCGGCATAGCAGTCCCTGGACAGAAGTCACCCTCCAAGTCCTATCAGGCAGAAGCTGCCCCGTGGAGTGACTGATTTAAATACAGAGCAGGTGCCCCTGCCACAGAGATGGACGCCACAACTTTTAACCTCATTTGGACTCTCACCCTGTGGAGCCATCTTCCATGGTGAACCAGCTAATCAAACATGTTCAGGCCAAGGGCTGCAAGCTGCTTTGATTTTTCAAACACATCAAACAACAGGAAAGAAAAATGAGCAAACCGGACCCAAAAGAGGCTTGACCCAGTGCCCCTAAATAGCTCTTCCCACTCAAAAAACAGACCCTCCATCTGGGCTTGCAGATGCTGTGCGGTGACCCACAGCCGGTGGACGGGCCCACTGGAGCCGTCAGGAGGACCACACAGGGTTGGCAGCTGGGCACAGACAAAGGAAAAGCAGGTGGTGTCCAGAGGAGAGCGCTGACCTGGACTCAGACGCACTCAGGGTTGACATTGCCAAAAACCCAGCCAATAATTGTCGGTAACTGCAATCCCTGCACCCACCATCCCTGCTCTGAAATCACACACTGGGAAGCAGAGGCTCAGAGCCACACAGAGTCCCAGCTGCCCGCTTCTCTGACCATTGCAAAACCAGCAGAACCAGAGAGACACTGTCATCCCTCGGCATGCATGGACGGTTGGTTCCAGGACCCTCCTGGGATGCTAAAGTCCGGAACATGAAATGGCGTTGCATTTCCTATATAGCACATGCACATCTCCCCTTTTAAGTTAAATTACCTCTGAATTATTTAGAATGCCTAATACAATGTAAACACCATGCAAATAGTTGTTATGGAGGGCACTTTGATATTTGCAGCAACTTTTTGAAATACTCTCAAACTATACAGTTTATGGAAAGACGGCAAGAAAACAAAAAGTCTGCACATGTCCAGTACCGATGCAATCGCTATAGGCCTAACTATACCTTTGATCTGTAATGGGTTCGATCTGCAGATCTGCCCATCCAGGACCCAACTTTCCTGGGTGCCCTGAGATGAAGAAGTTGGTATCAGTCCTGGGCGCAGCACCAGCTGTGTGTGTGCTACCCTGCCCTAAGCTGTCCCACATGGGGTCACAGTGAGATGCAGGGTGGGCTCAGGGAACATGAACCCTGGAGTGTGCAGATGGGACACAGCAGCAGCCCCGGTGCTCGGAGCCTGGCCAGGTGCGCAGGGGTGTGGACCGACCTTGGACTGAGAGACCATGCCCACAGCCAGGCATGGGCACTGGGATCCCGGCTCAGGCACACCCAGGCTGTGTGACCTGGACCGAACACCTGCTCCCCCGGCAGCCCCTGTTCTCTGCTGTGGACAGGGCCGATGTGGCAGCCGCACCGCCTGAGCCAGGCGTCTCTGCAGCCCAGGGGGTGCAGAGCAGAGCTCAGAAACTCAGGTCGGAGCCTGGGATCCAGCGCACTCAGCACCGGGCACCTCTGTGGCGGCGCTCGGGAAGCACAGGCCAAGCCAACCTTGTGTCCTTTGGGCTGAGGTGGGCGTGGCCTTCCCAGGGACTGCCTGGGACACTGGGGACTTGCTGCCCCCTCCTCAGCTCCCCCGCGTGGCCCCCAGCTGCCTTCCCCTGACTTGAGGACACTCTGTTTGCAGATGCCCCTTCCCCCAGGAGGCTCTGGGCCACCTCCTCCCCAGGGGTGCACAGGCTGTGCAGGGGCTCTCACTGCCTCTCCCCCACTAGGCAGAGCTGTGCATGTGGCCTCAGTAGCCGGGGGTCCCTCAGCCTACACTTGCTCAGGAGCCGCTTAGACCTTGAGCGGCCCCTGCCTATGGGAGCTCATGAGCATGGAGCCCTCCTTCCCCAGGCCCCACCCAGCCTGTCACACCCTGTCCCCATGGAGCCCACAGCAGCCCTCCTGGAACTCCCATGTAGGTGGAGATGGGGCAGGGCCAGGGAGGAGTGTGCCCCGGCCACAGACAGCTGTGGAGCCAGAGCTGGGAAGAGACCCAGGAGAGATCCAGAGTTCCAGCTCCCTGATAATGTGCCTGGGAAAGCAGCAGGGGACATGAGAAACTTGGGAGATGCTCCTGGCTCCTGGCTTCGGATTGACCCAGCTCTGGCATTGGGGCCACCTGGGAGTGAGCCAGCAGATGGAAGACCTCTCTGTCCCTCTCTACCTCTGCCATTCAGATAAATAATAAAGCTTTTTTTAAAAAAGAAAAAAGGACGCAGTGTGGGTTGGCCTTCTCTTAGAAGAGTGGACGGAATCCTGAGTGCCCGTGCACGTGGGGACAGTGTGGGGGTCAGGAAGGAGGTCTGGCTTCCTGAGGGAGGTGGCCTCGCCACCTCCTTGACTCAGACTTTTATGTGGCCACACCATGAAGACCCTACCATGAAGCACCCAGCACTAGGCATTCGAAGGCTTCTGTGGAACATTAGGGGTTGGGGGAGATGAGGGTCAAGTTCATATCTCACAGACACTTGGGGACTGTTCTCATAGAGGTCGGGAAACATGTCCCTGTGTCCCCAGCCCTCGGTGACAGGGCTGCTGAGACAGAGGCTCACCTATGCTTTGAGGCCACACCACACTAGGTGCCCTGTCTCAGCAGGTGCACCCAGAGGACGTCTCCCACAGTGCAACGTCTCCCCAGGTGACAAGCCCTGGCCACTGGCAACATGCTCCTACTGCTTTGCCCATAAAGCAAGACTCATGCACACATCACACTCAGCAAGCAAAGCCTCTTCATCTGGGGTATGGGTGCTGAGAGGCCGGGCTACAGGGGAGGCAGGGACAAGGTGCTCCTGCAGAGAGCCGGATTCTGGGGAGCGGGCAGCGGCAGCATCCTGGCAGAAGGCCTGGTGCACCTGTCTGGGAGGTGGTGGCACTGGGGACACCAGGTGAGGGGGAGACTCTCCACGCTGGGTTGAAGGCAGAGGCTGGAGGTGCTGGGGGCCTGCATGAGGGCGAGGTTGGGCCACCTCTCCTGGAGGGAAGAGAACAGAGAGAGGGGGCTGGGGCTGGCATTTCCACTCAGCCAGAAGGCAGTGGTGGGCGGGTCAAAGGGATGGGGCAGGAGCATCAGGACCCAGAGCTTGGACCTTGGTGAAGCCCCTGGTGGCCCGGGGCTGCTGGCCTCAGAGCCTGGAGGCCTCCTTCCTGACCGAGCACAGGTGCCAAACACCTGCCGCTCCTGGTATGCTGAATAGAAGCTCAGAACGATGTCCTGTCCATCATACTGAGAACCTGTGCCCAAGTCCCTGGCCAGGCAGGAGGTGCTTGATGCCTGTGGCTGTGGAACCTGGGCTGGGCTGCTGGTGCAGATTGTGTGGGAGGGCTGATGTAATACCAGGAGTCCCCATCAGGGGGAGGCAGAGGGAAGCTTGAGGACAGGGAGAAGAGAGCCTGGGACCAGTGTGGCATGGAGACCAGGGAATTCTCTGCACTGCTGTCTGTGGATGGACAGAGGGGCCAGCATCCCAGGAAGGGGGCGGGTGCTGAGCTCTAGAACTGGGGAAGGCGAGGGGTCCGGACGTCCAAGAGCCTCGGCAGGGAGCTGAGCCCTGGGCACTCCTTGATTTCTGCTGAGTGCTTTTCAGATGGGCAGGAGCCAAAGCCCCGACAGGTGCAAAGGATGAGGCCTGTGGGGCGTGCGGGGCCAGCACTGGGCGCTGAGTGCAGCGCTGAGGCCCAGCTGCATTTGAATCAGAGCTGAAGGCAGAGACACAGTGACCCCCCACACCCTCATCCAAACTCTGGAGGGGCCTCCAGGACTGAAGGGGGGGGGGAGGTGCACAGGCAGCCACAGCAGGTGGGCCTCCCAGTGACGCACCTGTCCCTGGCTCTATTCCCAGTGACACTGGGCTGGGTGCACTGCCTTCCTTCAGGCCCTCCCAGTGCTGCCTGCCCCCAGAGCTGCTCTGGAGTGGGGGGGCTCCTGCCTCCCTGCTGTGTGCCTCCCAGCTGTGGGCACGCCCCTTCAGCATCTGGGCGTGAGGGAGGGGGAGGGCCCTGGGCTGGTCAGTGCTGGTCACACTGCAGCTGCTACCATGTCCCCAGCACTGCTGCCCCAAGGGACTGGCCACGGCCATGCATGGGGCCACAAGCAGGAGCTGTCAGCTCTGTGTCCAGGGCATTCCTTTTGGCACCTGCCAGCCCTGACTCTGAGCCATGGTCCCAGCAGGCAAGTGTCAAGGGCAAGAGCAGTGGCCGTTGTGCCCCGGGGAGCATCCCTGAGCCCGGCTCACCTGGCCCCTGGCCCGGCACAACATCATCGGCGAAGGGTGGCAGCTGGGCTGGATGTAGTTGTAGAAGCCGTCCAGGGTGCCCTGAAAAGTAGACGTGGCCGTGAGCAAGCTCCTGAGCACGGACCCCGCCTCCAGAATCCCGGGACCAGGCTGCAGCCTCCTCCTGGGCGGGGCCGGTGCCTGCGTGTTTATGGGGCGCTCGCTGCCCGCCATGCAGAGTTTGGGATCTGGAACAAAGCAGCCTCTTTGGAGCAGGAAGCAGGGAATTCAGGGCTGGCCTGAGGGGGGAAGTTCACGGTGGATACGTGGGGGGTGCGGGGGGCACGTGGTGCACATCAGGGCCTGGGCAGGAGCAGGAGGAAGGAGGAGAAGGCCTGCATCTGGGGTCGGCACAGGGAGAGCCTGGTAGGGGCCCTGTGCGTGCTGGGGGGACAGGCAGGTGTCTGACAGCTGGGGCGAGAGGGGAGGAAGTAGAGCCCAGGCCAGAAGGAGCCCTGTGGGGCCCTGCAGTCCAGGCCCGCAGTCTGGGCCCTGGGGAGGGCGGGGCCGCACCCTGCATGTGCGATAGGCCTAGGCGGTGGTTGGCTTCCCTCCCTGGAGGGCGTGGCTGGGCTGTCTGTGTCCACCATGGTCAGGAGACAGGCAGAGGAGCCAGGAGCTCCCAGGAGAACGCGAGGATCCCCATCCCAGTCAGAGCTGGCCCTGGGGTCTTCCTGCCAAAGCCAGCCACTGGGGGTCCCTCCATCCTTTCCTAGGACCCCAGGCTGCTGCCTGGCCAGTCTCTGCATCCCGAGAATGGACCCAGGGCCTTGTGGGAGGCAGCGGCTTTCACACCAATTGTCGTGTGTCCATCCCTGGGCACAGCCTGCTGCATGGGAACTCGTGATGGCCCCTGAGGGTCCCGTGTCCCCCTCCTGGGCCAGTTCAGTGCCCCCTGCTCAGCAGGCAGCACGGCCAGGGACAGCTGCTTCCCCTCAGCCCAAGAAGCCCACAGCTGGGGCTGGCTGGGCCTGGCCTTTCTGGGAAGCATCACGCTGGGCAGAGGGTGGTGATGCCCTGTGTGCACCCCTGGCCTGGGCACCTCTCTTGCTCATGCACCTGCTGGCCCAGGGCTGGACACGGACTTGCTGCCTGAGGTGTGACACCAAGGTCAGCCCCATGTCTACGACCTGGGCGCAGCCAGTGGGGAGGCCCTGGTTTGGGCCGGGCCTGGGGGATGGGGCTCATAAGCATCCTCATGGCCCCACACCTGGGCAGGGCTTTGGGGGCCACCCCCCCAACGCTGAGGGGTCCCAGTCTCTGCCTGCAGAGCCATGCCTCCCTACAGCCCAAGCCCGGGGTCCCAGCCCTCCCGCAGGACCCTGGTCACCTGTAGCCCTCTGTCCATGCACACCCCCCGGCAGGCACAGCAGCAGACGATCACCGTGGGGCACACAGTCACAGGGGGCGGCGGGGGTGGTGGCGGTGGTGGTGGGGGAGGCACTTTCTCGGGCTTCAAGAAGAGAAACAGGTGTCACTGTCCACTTCCCTGCCTGCGACTGTGAGGGGTCCCGTCACTGCCCTGGCACAGTGCTGGCTGATGTTTGTGGAGTGACTGAAAGACGGCTCAGGACAGAGCCCTCCGTGGGGACCTCGCACAGCGGCCTCCATGCACCGACAGGGCCCCTCCCTAGATGCCGGCGCCGCCTTTGCGGGCTGAGGTCTGCCTGCAGGCTGTGCTGTCCCAGCATCGCACGTGACTGCCCCAGCCACCTGGCTCCAGTTTGCCCACGCTGCCACCCACCTGAGATCTGCCTGGGCAGGAGGTATGTCTTCCCACTCAGGCCAGAACCAGGCCTGATGCTGCCTGCCTCGGCCACCTGCTACTGCTTATGGCCCCAGCTCACCCACCCTTGCCCTCCGATCACCAACATAAGCTCAGTGCCCAGGGACACCGCTGCCCTCCTCATCCTCCCCTTCCCCAAGGGCCAACACAGGCTCACCCTTGGGCCCTGCCAGGAGTCAAATCCAAGACCAATTCCAAGGATCCCCACACTCATCCCAGGCCAGCAGGTGGGACCAGGGCCCTGAAACCCGGGGTTGCTTGGGCATGAGCCCAGCCAATCCTCAGCAGCCTGCGAGGGGCCCCCTGGGATGACAGGAGCCCCTGTGTCAGCAGGGACTGTCCCAAGGCCCACACCCACTCTAAGGTGCTGACGCCCTGAGCAGGGCCAGGGGACAGGTGTGCTGGGAGGTAGGAGGGAGTCTTCTAGGGTCATCACTGTAGGTCCCAGGCCCTGGGACAGTCCCCTGCCCCTTAGGAGGGAGATGTTGGGCCCAGGCCTCAGGATGCTGTGGGTGAGGGTGCCTGTCCAATTCCACACTGACCTTTTCTGGGGGTGGCAGTGGTGGCTCCTCTTCGGGCTAGAATGTTAGAGACAAAGACGCGGGCTGCATGGGGCTGGGTAGGAGCCTGGTCTGGGGCAGCAGCACAGGGCGTGGCCTTGGGGGTGTCCATCTGGCACCCCATGCCTGTGGCGCTGTGCCCAGCAGGCTCCACCTCCTGGAGCGTCAGGCCTCCCCTCCCCCGGGGGCTCCTCATCCTCCATGGCCTGCCTCCCCCTCCATCTGGGGCCCTCAGGCCTTCCCAGGACACCCACAGAGGTCACCCCCTGGCTGCTGAGAGCCAGCCCTGGTCTCAGGGACTGGGGTGGCCCCTCTCCATGGACCAGGGTAGACCTTGGTCCAGAGTTCAGGTGTCCCAGGCCAAGTTCCTGTGTTCCAGGCCAAGTTCCTGGGACCAGCCTGGGCAGGAGGCCAGAGTGAGGCCAGGCTCAGGGTCAGGTGCAGCCACAGTGGGAAGACAATATCTGTGACTGCACCAGTTCCTGAGATGACCGCAGAGTGGCTGGGACACTGGCCAGAGGCAGGCTCAGGGGCCGGGCCAGGTGCAGGTCCCTGGGCGGTGGGCATGACCTGGGCCCCTGGCTGGGCAGGAGGGGGCACTCACCCTGTGGCGCTGCACCCTGCAGCAGCACAACACCAACGGGAGCAGCGGCAGGAAGAGCAGGATGGGGATATGAATGAATTTGCTGTCGTCCTGTACATCTGTAATAATCGTGGTGGGGGGCATAGTGGTTGTGACAGTGGTTGGGACGGTGGTGGTGGTGGTGGTGGTGGTGGTCGTGGTGGTGGTGGTGGTGGTCGTGGTGGTCGTGGTCGTGGTGGTCGTGGTCGTGGTGGTGGTCGTGGTCGTGGTCGTGGTGGTGGTGGTGGTCGTGGTCGTGGTCGTCCTCGGAGTCGTGGTCTTCCGTGGGGAGTCAGGATTCTGTGGGAGGAAGAGCTCAGCTTGGGGCCACACCACACTCACAGCAGCTCTGGCAGAGGCTGGTGGAAGGCCTGGCTGCACCCTCCTCAGGGCTTGCCCCTCTGGGCATCCCCATCGCCCACTCCAGGGCTGGGGTCAGGGGCCGAACCCAGAGAGCAGCAGAGCCTACCTCTGCCCCTGCCCACTGGCTCCGCCCTAGCCAGTGCAGGCTCAGGTGCGCCACAGTGTTACTGTCCTAGCTGTCACCGCTCCCGTTGGTGGACAATCAGGGCTTGGTGAGGCTTCCTAGGTCCAGGTGCCCAGATGGGTGAGGGTCGGTACCTGGGCCGGCCCAAGGGCAGGGCCAGAGACTTGGAGCTAAGTCCCAGGGCCTCTCTCCCCATGTCCTGGCTGGGCAGCTCTGAACTCCCTATGCACCTCCCATCTGCCCAAGGACAGCAGCAGCCCTCCCTGGGGGCACGTGTGGGTGTGGCCATGCTTGTCTTTCACACTTGGGACCTGGAGTTGCAGCCTGGGGGGCACAGGCTATTGCATCCTCCCCTAAGCAGGTGCTGTGCTGACGGAGAAGGCTAGAGAGGAGCAGGCCGGGAAGAGCCAATGCCGGGACCCTGGCCAGAGTGAAGCAACAACACAGCTAGGCTCTGGGGCTGATGCTGGCTGCGCTGGAGCTGATGCTGGCTGCACTGGGGCCACAGGGCTGGCACTGAGTTACCTGCGAATGGTGCCTGTGGCTGGGCCGTGTCCCTCGTGGGACTCTCGCTGGGCACACGGTGAGTCCTTTTACTGCCATGGGCATTGAAGTGCCAGGACGAGCCAGGCACCCCAGAGGACTTCTCCCAACCCGAGACCCTGGAAGGAGGCCTCCAAGGCCCCGTATCCCGCCACGTTGCTCCAGCCCGGGGTGCTGGGAAGACGAGGACTTTGGAGAGGTTGGCCCTGAGCAGCTGCCCTTGCACTCCCAGGTGCCCACTCGTGAGCAGAACGTGGCCTCTGTCCAAGGCAGAGAGAGTGGCAGAGCACACAACCGGGGAGGCGGGGAGGAACCTGTGGGCAGCTGCTAGTGACAGCAGGGGACTGCCCTCCTTGGGGAGCTTGGGTGTGAACAGGTATAGAGCCGGGTGTGCTCACTCAGAAACACAACTTGGGGCCGATGCTGTGGCGGAGCAGGTAAGGCCACCACCAGCTGTTCCGGCATCTCATATGGGCACCGGTTCTGCTCCCAGCTGTTCCATTTCCCATCCACCTCCCTGCTAATACTCTTGGGAAAGCAGTAGAAGATGGCCCAAGTGCCTGAACCCCTGCACCTATGTGGGAGACCCGGAAGAAGCTCCTGGCTCCTGGCTTCGGATCAGATGAGCTCCTGCCTTTGTGGCCATTTTGTGAGGGAACTAGCAGAGGGAAAACACTCTCTCAATCTCTCTCTCTCTCTCTCTCTCTCTCTCTCTCTCTCTCTCTCTCTTTCTTCCTCTCCCTCTCACCCTGCAATAAATCTTTAAAAAAATAAAGAAAGGAAAGAAGGCTGGCACACTCCCTTATCGCAGCTCATCAGAGCCCCTGGGTGCCCTGTTTCTTGCACATTCCCACAGAAGCCCACCCTGCTAGAACAAAGATGGAGCCATTTTCCAGGTCCCCTTGTCCCTTCTGACCTCCCCAGGGTGTGTGTGTCCACTGGCTCAGGCCTCCTTTCCTTGTACTCACACAATCGAAGATGCCCAATTTTTGTTTGGTGGGGTTGAATGTTTTCCCATTGTTCAGGCTGACTTCTATCGTCACTACCCTAATGTCCAGAAAGGGAGAGAAGAGAAGCCGCATAGGGATATATGGGTCTTGTCTTTGGTGAACCCAGACCCCCACGGCCCCCCTATTCTCCTTGGGCTCCTCTCTCTGGAGACCCTACCCTCAGGACCACCAAGAATGGACTGTGTGGTCACGGGTGCCCCTTTCCAGTGGAACGGGCTGTGATGGCCCTCCTGGTGTCTGAAGCCATAGTGGCCAAGGCTACAGCCCCGAGGGCAGCACGGTGTCATCGTCCCAACACTTTTGGGTTTTCCCAGGTGTGTCACCATTGCTGCTGTGGGACCTGGGGCACAGGTGCCATTCCTTGGGCAATGATCTCCTGCAATCCACCCACTCTGCCATAGCACATCCCGGGCCAGTATGGGTCCTGAGCCACGCCCACGGGCAGGTAGAGAGGGTGCCCTGCCGCCACCTGCAGCCAGGCACGTGCTGCCCACTGGAAGGGGCGCCCACAAGCGGTACACCAGGTGGTGGCCAACTTTGAGCATCGGCTCTCCCATCCACAGGGCCTGCAGTCCAGGGCACTTACTGATACGGTTCTGATACAACGGGCCCCTGGCACTTTATCTCGGTGTCACTGGTACTGATGGCTCTGACATCTATATGCAAAGGGTTGGAAGAGAATGTCAATGGGCGTGTCCTCCTACACCTGCACTCTGACCGAGCCGCTGCCCTGGGCAGGCGGAGTCACACGTAGTCAATGGAGGACCCACTTCTCTCCGCCTGCCTCTGCTCCCAGGCACCTGCTGTTGACTGAGCCACCCCCCTCCACCCTGGGCAGTGCTTGCTGTTTAATAGGGGCTGGCAGGAGGAGGCCCTGCTGTGCAGGGCGTCACCTGCTAGGGACCATGGGTGACAGGGACAAGACAACAGAGCAACGCAAATGCCCGAGAGTCAAACGCAGTGACAGGGATGAGCACAGGAAGGGACAGGGGACCCGGGGGGGGGGGGGGGGACAGTGGCGGCTGTTTAGCCATGGGTGACCTGTCCCGGCTGTCACAGACACGTTTGTCTTGTAGAGAGACTGTGGGTCTGCCCGTGAGACGATGCGACCCCAAGGACTGGCTTCCCCACGCTGTGCAGGGGCTGGTGACTGCAGGAAGCAGGTGATGGGTGTGTCACGGTCACCACACACTTCCCGCTGCTGCTTTTGTGTACTGCTGACCACAGCCACTGCAATGCGTCCTCTCTGAGGAGGGAGGGTGCAGTGACACCACATGGGCCACCCCAGGGGAGCGCTCTGGAGTGTGCAGCGGCCTGTGCCAAGGCCCCAGGGCAGTCATAGCTGGGCTTGCTGGGGAGGGAAGGAAGGGAGCCGGGAGAGGTGGGTGAGGCCTCCTGGGACCAGGTTGGACTGCAAGTTCATTGAGTCTGCTGACTGCACCAAACATAATCCATAAGAAATGCCCGGGTCACAGCCTGGCGTCCGAGTGATTCTGTCACCTCCTGTGCACTGCGTGGCAGCTCGTGGGAGCGGAAGGGACTCAGGAGGATGCGCTGTGGGACCTCATGGTGTCTTGTGTCCCACTTCATTGTTTCTCTCCATCGCAGTCAAGGAAAATTAAAAGCTGTATCAAGACACCTGACTGCTGGACCTTTGGATGCGAGAGCACGGGTGGGGTTTTCCTTCCTCGCCTGCGTTCTGTTATTTGTTTTGAAGCTGCTTCGTTTCTATACAAAGGCAGGAATTTCAAAGGTATCGGAAAGGCCTCTCATGTAAAATTACAAGCTTATAACGAGTATTCTGTTTTAGATATAATTTCTGTTGCCTCTCCCTGGCACCTGATGTCTTTAGGGCCATCCTCATGCCCTGGTCCAGTCCCACGGGACTCAGTTGTGGGTCCTCACTTAGGAACTTCTGCTTTTCCCCACATGGTGCTGACCGTGAGAATGGCCCCAAGGGATTGAGAGGGGAAGAGCTGTGCTGCTTGCGTGTGATGGTTGGGATGACCTGGGCGTAGACAGCTACCTACGTTGGGTGGGAGAGACTCTGCTGCCAGAGGCTCAGGGCGGTGCAGGAAGGGCCAGGGGAGGGCAGGTGCACCTGGGCAAGATTGCTGTGGCTCATTTGGCCTGGGCAGAAGGTACAGCATAGCTGGGATTATGGGAAAGGAATTTTCAAGCCACGATGGACCAGTGTGTCCCAAATATTTCAAATGCTGCAGTAAACATCTTGTTTAGTGACCACAGAGCACATAGAAACACAGGTGTAGAATGCACTGGTTAAGGATCCCCTCTGTTTTCTAAAATGCTACTCAAATGGTTAAAACCTGCACAAGCCAAACTCAGCATCATCTCAGGTTCCAGCTGAGTGTGGCCTCCACAGGCGTAGTCCTGGACCAGGCACAGGTGGCTGTCTGCGGAGGCCCCAGACTGCAGCCTAGGCTCTCCAGAAGGGCCCACCATGGAGAGAAAACCAGTGACTTCCAGATGGGGACCCAGCAGGCCCATGGGTCCCTAAGGGATCATCTGCAGGGAGCCTGTGGGCGTCGGCTGGGCCCTGCCTTTCCCAGAACCTGTCACCCTGGGGAGACAGGAAGCCCTGACTGTACTGGCAGAGCCCTGGGTCTCTTCCCAGCTCCGGCTCCACAGCTGTCTGTGGCCGGGGCACACTCCTCCCTGGCCCTGCCCCTGTCCCCACCCACACCCACACGGGAGTTCCAGGAGGGTTGCTGTGGGCTCCACAGGGACAGGGTGTGATAGGCTGGGCGGGGCCTGGGGAAGGAGGGCTCCATACTCATGAGCTCCCATAGGCAAGGGCCGCTCACTGTTTAAGCCGCTCCTGAGCAAGTGTAGGCCGAGGGACCCCCGGCTGCTGAGGCCGCATGCATGGCGCTGCCCAGTGGGGGAGAGGCAGTGAGAGCCCCTGCACAGCCCGTGCACCCCTTTCAGCCCAAGGTCAATCCAGATGCCCATGTGCGTGGCCAGCCTCAGAGTCCCGGGCCGCTGCTGTTTCCCATCCAGGACAGGCTGAGCTGAGGACAGGGCAGTGGGGGCAGAGCTAGCACCCAGCCAGCTTCACTGAGGGGCGTGGCCCTGCTACACGACATTCTTGGGGTCCTGGGGGGGTTTCTTACGGTCTCACTTTGCAGGTGCAGGGACAGGGTGGCACCTGGCAGTGTCCCTGGAGTACTGGTAGCAAGGACCTCGAGGCTGGGCATGTGGGGACATGGGACTGGGAGGCCCGGGGCAGGACTTACTGACAGGCTGCTGGTTGGGTATGTGGAACTTGCAGATGACCACGTCTCTGATGTCAGAGAATTGTCCGAGAATATGCACGGTGTACTTTTCTGTCGGGCAGGAAGGTGTCACTCGTCACTCAGGCTTCAGGGGTCCTGGCCGCCCAGCCCAGCACAGAGGCCCACAGCACTCCTCCTGGAAGTGGGCTTGCCTGAGGCCACCCCTCTGCTTTCCTGGGACAACCTCCGGCTAGCATTGCTGAGGGTCCAGACTGTGGGCTTGGACTGGACGTGGACCTCTCCTGCCATAGTCCATGACCCAAGGAGTCCCAGGAAAGGCCCTATGCCTCTGTGACACTAAGGGACAAATGCAGCCAGGGCCCCAGGTGCTCCCTGCGGCCGCAGGGCTGCAGGCCACGATGTTTGGCCAGGGCTCCTGATGTGAGCCGAGGCAGCTGGGATTGGAGATACCACACCGCATGCTGGACTGGGTGCTCAGGTGTGGATGCCTGCAGGGCCCATGAAACTGTGGGGCCTCTACTGCCCCTGTATTGCCGTGTGCCTACGGCCTGTGGAGTCCCCAGGAGCAAGGTCAGGATGGGGGCAGGCAGGTTAGGGAGGTGAGGTGGTGAGGCACCTTGCACCTGCTCCCAGAATGCCTCACAGGGGGGAGGATCCGGTCTGAGCTGCAGGTGCTCAGACCACAGCCCCGTCCTCCTCCCCTGCCTCTTCCTGACCCTCAAGAACCACGCCCACCCAGCCTGGGGCTCAGCAAGCCCTTCCCCTCTGTGCCATCTGCCTGCCCCTGAGCCAACCCCTGAGAGAGAGGCAGGGCACAGGGCTGGACAGGATGGCCCGGGGCTTCCGGTCACACCCAGCTACTTCCCCTCCACTGCTGCCTTCTTGCCCAGGCCTGGTCCATTTCCATTTCCAGGGACGCCAGAGACGCTCGTGTCTCAGGACCTAGGGGCACCCCTGACCCACAGTTGTTGCCCAGGCTCAATGGCAGCCCGAGGAATCGGCTCCTGGTGATGGCTGGGGGTCAGGCTCCTGCCTTGGCCTTGCCCTCTCGTGGCTGGGACCCCCTGAGTGGCAGCTTTGGACAAGGCCCCCAGTTTCACAGTCAGGCCTGTGACAGCACAGCCTGACAGGCAGAAGCCGTGGGGGAACAGGCGGGCGGGAGCACCTGTCACCTGGGCTCAGCTCCCCAGGAAGGAGCCCCGACTCCCATCCTCCCCCCTGCCGCCCAGACGCCAAGGCCTGTGTGTGCCCAGGGGCAGAATCCGAGCAGTGCAGGGGCAGGAGTAGCAGCAGGAGCAGCAGCAGCAGCAGGACACCCCGGGGAGGCGGCCTCTCCCCACCCTGGTACTGCGCTCACCCCTACCCAACCCGTGTCCCACCCGGGGGCGTGCAGGGGAGCCCAGGGCCAGGGAAGGGCGGTGGGAGGACCAGGGGCAGCTCCAGGGGTCGGCACCCAGCAGCCTCCGTGCACCGAGCCTCTCACTGCACACACCCCTGGTCAGTCTCACAGCAGCGCCCCGAGGGTCCCCTGTGGACAGGAGGCAGGGCAGCAGCCCCCACACACTGGGCACTTGGCTCCCGTCGGGGACACAGCCCTGTCTGTCCCCACAGCCCAGTGCCACAGAGCCTCCCACCTGGGAACCCACAGGCCAGAACCCAGTGCCTGGGCCTGGATGTAGCCAGCTGGGCCAAGCGCCATCCCCAGCATGGGAGGACGCTCGTGGCTCCTTTCTCCCCGTGGGCCTCAGTGGGCGAGTGGCAGCCATGTGCCCCCTGTGGCCTAGCGGGTAAAGCCTTTGCCTGCAGTGCCAGCATCCCCTATGGGCACCAAATTGAGTCCCAGCGGCTCCACTTTCCATCCAGCTCTCTGCTATGGCCTGGGAAAGCAGTGGAAGATGTCCCAAGTCCTTGGGCTACTGCATCCGTGTGGAAGACTAGGAAGAAGCTCCTGGCTCCTGGCTTCTGGCTCCAGAGCTCCTCAGGGCGATGGCTGCACCTGCCTGACCGCAGCGCCCTGGGGCAGGGGCCCAGGCTGGAGGCAGAGGGGCCTCCTTGTCAGCTTCCAGCCCTCAGGGACAGGCGCTGGCCCCTTGACCACTGAGGGAGGTGTCCCAGGCTGTCTCTGTGGGTGCCTCTGAGCTGCCTCTGTGTGTTACTAGCACACAGGTGTGAGTGCCGGTGTGCCCATTCTCTGTCTCCACCCACTGAGGCCATGGCCTGGGTCTCTTCCCCATTTTGTTCATGGACAAACTCCCCTGACACCTTCTTTAGGGGGTGTGTGTATGTGTGTGTATCTATATATGTACAAAATGAGATATTTGTGGTGAGAGAATAAGAATATCTTTGCACACACATACTCACCTCGTACCCCACAGACAGGAGGGCACCTCTGAAGGTTCGTGGAAAGTAGAATTTAAAGACAAATTTCAGGCTGGCGCCGTGGCTCACTAGGCTAATTCTCTGCCTGCGGCACCAGCACCCCATGTTGTAGTCCCAGTTGGGGTGCCTGATTCTGTCCCAGTTGCTCCTCTTCCAGTCCAGCTCTCTGCTGTGGCCCGGGAGTGCAGTGGAGGATGGCCCAAGTGCTTGGGCCCTGCACCCGTGTGGGAGACCAGGAGGAAACACCTGGCTCATGGCTTTGGATCAGCGCAGCGTGCCGGCCACAGTGGCCATTTGGGGGGTGAACCAACAGAAGGAAGACCTTTCTCTCTGTCTCTCTCTCTCACTGTCTAACTCTGTCAAAAAAAAAAAAAAAAAACAAAGAAAGAAAGAAAAATTTTGGGGCCAGCCCTGTGGCCTAGCAGGTAAAGCTTCTGCCTGCAGTGCCAGCATCCCATCTGGGCACCAAATTGGGTCCCAGCTGCTCCACTTCCATCCAGCTCTCTGCCATGGCCTGGGAAAGCAGTAGAAGATGGCCCAAGTCCTTGGGCCCCTGCACCCACGTGGGAGACCTGAAAGAGGCTCCTGGCTCCTGGCTTTGAGTCAGCTCATCTCTGGCCATTGCGGCCAATTGGGGAGTGAACCAGGCATGGAAGACCTCTCTCTCTCTCTCTCTCTCTCTCTCTCTCTCTCTCTGCCTCTGCCTCTCTGTAACTCTGCTTTTAAATAAATTAATTAATCTTTAAAAAGTAGATTCTACTATTAAAAAAGACAAATTTCTTTTGATGCAATAATGTGCAAATCTACACATACATGAGGTTTTTGAAAAACTCATAGAAACCTGTTTGTGTGAAGCCGTGCACCTCCTCCCACAATCCCCTCTGCCCCAGCTCTTACCCTCCGCACACACCGTGGTGTTCTTCAATACAAGACCTTGAGGACAGATAATTTTAACAACCTGGAATGGAGTGGGGGTGCAGAGTTCAGGGAGTGAGACCCCGGGGGCAGCAGGGAAGGGACCCAGGCCCTGCTCGCTCGCAGCTGTGCTCACGTTATCCACGGCGCCCAGCATGTAGTTATATCCTCCCTGGATCTTAATCGTGTCTTGGGGTCTGTCCTCCAGTGCTGCCACCTAAAGAGACCACACGTGGCTCGGGGAAGCGGCAGGGCCCCGCAGCCAGGACACAGGGTCCGCCCTCCGATGTGGGGATGGAGGAACGTCAGACCACAGAACTGGACCCTGGCTGGAGGCAGGAGGAAGCTCTTCCCCCTCTCCTCTCCGCTGGGAGGTCTGAGCCAATGCCAAGTCAACCACAAGATCATGGCAAGTCTGGCCCACACCACGTGGGGAGTGGCAGAATACCCCTTCCCATCCACCCCACTGAGAGGCCCTGGAAAGCTGCCTTGGACACCTTCCCCAACCAGGCTCCACCTGGGTCGCTGTCCTGAGTTACCTGCGTTCTGTTGTAACGGCCCAGCACCACATTGTAAACGGATGCCCCAAGTGAACGGGCATAGTCGATCTGGAAGACAGAAGGTGAGAGGACCCGATCACCCGCACTCACCAGCACGAGCCCCACGCCTTGTTCAGGGACGATACTCACTTCAGTCTTGAGATTATGAAATATGGAGTCACCCAGGTCTTGAGTGATGAAGTTGAGCACCACAGCAGGACCGTAGTGTCCTGAGAAATGAAGAGTGGTCAGGTCCGCCAAGTACCAGCGGGGCCCGGTGCCAGCCCCAGGACTGCCCCAGGCTGCCAGGGCCACAGCACCCAGCATGCAGCCAGGCAGGGCTCCCGCACCTCCTCCTCCTGGCAGACCTGCTGAGAACTCCCCCCACGCAGAGCCCCCAGCATGAGAAGGGGACCTGAGACACCCCCCCAATGCAGAGCCCCCAGTGTAAGAAGGGACCCGAGACCCCACCCCCCACGCAGAGCCCCAGCGTGAGAAGGGACCTGGCCCAGCCCCTTCTGCAGAGGGGCTCCCTGAGGCACAGCAGGCCCTTCCCCCCAGGTGGCCTGAACCCCACTGTGCGCCCCCACACACAGCTGTAGGAGCTGGGTCCCATGGGCAGCTCCCCCCACTCCCGGACAAGCACCAGCAGGTCATGGAGACAGTGTGGAGCAGCCAGACCCTCCCAAGGCCCAGGGCAGGCCCGGCTCCTGCTCAAGGTGCAGCCTGGGGGCTCCTGCAGGCATCCCTGGGCCCAGCGGTTCAGGACCCTGGTCAGAGGCGCTTGGGCCGTGGACCCCTGGGCTCCATCTGTCCATTCTTCCCCCTGCCCCAGCCCCTTCGCCTTCTTGGCACCAGCGGGGACCCACAGGGGACAGGGAGGCAGCTCTGGGTGTGCACAGCCTTCCAGCCTCCAGAGACCCGGGCCCAGGATGCAGGGGGCACTGAGGAAGACGAGGCAGGGAGGAGGAGGAGGAAGGCGTGGGCGCCAGGGGGCTGGGCTGTGTTTTCCACACGGGGTCCTCAGGCTGCTCAAGGCCCCCGGGGCTGTTCTGCTTTCCTCCCAGTGGGCCCCAGGGCAGGGCAGGCGCCTCATGCTGATTCAGACCCACGGGTGCCCACACTGGGTCCTAGTGTTTCCCACCCCCCCCCCCCAGGGCCAGCCTGGGATTCATGGCTACTGTGGTCCCTGCACATTGGGGAGCCTGAGGCCAAGAGAGAAGAGTGGCCAGCCTCAGGAGCTAGACCAAGAAAGGCCCAGGGCGACAGCCACATCAGAGCATCTTACCTTCTTTCCGGCTTTGAGTTAGCTGCAAATTTACCTGCAAGGAAATGAAGACATCGTTGCAAGAAGACAGAGCGACAGCCCCAGGAAAGCTCTAAGAACCTGTGAACCACAGGGCTGGCGGCTCTCCGGGGCGCTGTACCTTGTAAAAACCGTTGTCTGCTTGTATATAGCCTGCTAAGACAGTGTTCTGAAGTCTTCTAAAGCCCTTCCGAAGCTTTTCCCTGAAAACAAAGTAAGATTCTGTGATGCAACAGCTCTGGGCTGTCCTGCAGCCGGTGTCCGCCGGAGAGGGGGTCAGCCCAGCAGCCCTGTCATCCCCCACTCTGCCACTGACAGAGGGTGTGCGGATGCCTCTGTCCCTGATCTCACGTCGCAGGCCTGGAAGGTGTGACCAGCATCTCTGAAGCACAGCTCTGCGCGGAGGCCACTCAGAGCACTCAGGGACCTCAGCAAGGACTCTGCCTGGACCGTCTGTGGTGAGACATCCTTGACCCTGACCTTGATCCTGACCCTAATCCAAAAGCTATTCCTCACCCTTTCCCTGACCCCGACTCTAACCCTAACCCTAATCCTAAACCTATCCCTATACCTAACCCTAGCCCTGTTCCTGACCTTGACCCTAACCCTAACTTAACCCCGACCCTGACTTTGACCTTGACCCTAGCCCTGTTCCTGACCTTGACCCTAACCCTAACTTAACCCTGACCCTGACTTTGACCCTGACCCTAGCCCTGATTCAAAACCTATTCCTAACTCTATCCCTGACCCTAACCCCTAAACCTAATTCAAAACCTACCCCTTGGCCGGCGCCGCGGCTCACTAGGCTAGTCCTCTGCCTTGTGGCGACAGCACACCAGGTTCTAGTCCCGGTTGGGGCGCCGGATTCTGTCCCGGTTGCCCCTCTTCCAGCCCAGCTCTCTGCTGTGGCCCAGGAGTGCAGTGGAGGATGGTCCAAGTGCTTGGGCCCTGCACCCCATGGGAGACCAGGAGAAGCACCTGGCTCCTGCCATCGGATCAGCGCAGTGCGCCGGCCACAGCACGCCAGCCGCGGCAGCCATTGTAGGGTGAACCAACGGCAAAAAGGAAGACCTTTCTCTCTGTCTCTCTCTCTCTCACTATCCACTCTGCCTGTCAAAAAAATAAAATAAAAAAATTATCCCTAACCCTAACCTAACCCTGACTCTGACCCTGACCCTACCCCATCCCATACCTGATGTGCAAATGGGTGTCACAGACTCACAATAACACTAACCCTAACCCTAATCCTATCCCTAACTCTAACCCTAACGTTAAGCCTTACGCTAACCCTAACTCATCGATGTGCAGCTGTGTGTCACGGGTCCTCATAGTACCCCATTCCTAACCCTAGCACTGTACCTGACACTAAAAATAATCTTTACACTAACCTGACCCTAACACTAGGGCCTTCCTCTTGTGCACACTCTATCCCTCCACAGGCAAGGCTCAACTCGGAAAGGGCGACGCCTACTGCTACAAACCTCTGACCCTAATTCCTCCTCCCCCTCCTACTCCCTTTCCCCTGGAAGTTGGGGGTCTGCTTAGGAGAGAGCCAGGTTCTGTGACTTCATCTGCTCCCAAAACAGGAAGACCCAAGCTGGAAGAGACGCCCCCGAGACCTGCTCTGCGGCCTTCCAGGGGCCGGCACACCCACAGATGACCGACGGCTGGGGATGGGACTGCGACAGGCAAGGGAGGCAGGCTAGGGCTCAGGCTAGTCCTGGTTAATGTGGCTGAGCTGGCACAACAGGGACCTGAGCCCGAGGTGGCTCTATGCTCTGGGCAGACCTTGCGGGAGCTGAGCTGTGAGGATCCCACCCCACAAGCTGAGGAGTCCAGGTTCCCACAGAGGCCCACAGAGGCCACAGAGGCCCACAGAGGCCAACCCAGCCTGGCCCTGCCAGCTCCCTCCTGGCTTCCCCATTCTTCTGCGCTCCTCGCACCTACCCACCAAGGGCCAGCCCCTCCCTGCTCCTCCTCCCACAAGACGTGGGCTGGGGAGCCGGGGACCGAGGTGTCCCCAGGCTGGCCCGCTCTGTGTGTGGTTGGCATCCCCACTGAGGTTCCGAGAAGCCCCCCTGGCAGGGGCATGACCTCACAGACCTGTCGGGGGTGAGTTTCAGGATGATGTTGCCCTTGCAGGAGTAGGTAACGAAGGAAATCCGTGTTTGGGGGCTGGGGAGAAAGCGTGAGACCGTGACTCCACGTGATGTCAGCCGGTAGCCTGGAGGGGGGCTGCAGGTGCCCCTGCTCCCTCCCAGGCCACTCCTCTGGGGCTCCTGTGGGACCCCAAGCTTCAGCGAATTGAATGCAGGTTTCTGAGGCTCTGGAGAGAGGGCACAGGAAGGGAGGGCGCCCAGAGAGCACCCTGCTCTGTCTCTGGGCCACAGGGCCCAAAGAGACACCCACGGCAGCACACACACACACACACGAGACACAGAATATGTGAGAACACACACACCCACAGAGAACTTGTGATGACACACTCAGCAGGTGAGGCTATGCACACACACACACGAGACACAGAATACGTGAGAACACGCACACCCACCGAGAATGTGTGATGACAGACACACAACAGGTGAGGCTACACACACACATACACATACACAGGACTCAGAACACTGAAAACACACACACCCACAGAGAATGTGTGATAACACAGACACACAACATGTGAGACTATACACACGTACACACATACATGGGACACAGAACACATGTGAGAATACACACACCCACAGAGAACGTGTGACAATGCAGACACTCAACAGCTGAGGCTACACACACCCACACACACACACGCACGGGACGCAAAACACGTGAGAACAAACACACCCACAGAGAACATGTGATGACACAGACACACGACAGGTGAGCCTACACACACACACAAACACACACACACACTGGACAAAAGAGGACAGACACACTCCTCCATGAGGCTCCTCTCCTTCTGGCCTCACTTCCGTCAACTACTTTCTTTCTTCCACCTCTGCCCTCCTGCTTCCTCCCATCTCTAAGAATCCTCTCCTTCCTGGCAGCCATTTACATACACCCTCTCCTGTTGGCCCTGACCCTCAGTCTCCCCTGTGCACCTGCTGCCCCTACCCCGGCTCAGCCCCACTGCACCTGCTCTTGTCCCCACTCATTTGACCCCCAGGTCGTCAGCCCTGTCTTCTTGGAGCTCCACCATCATGGTGCCGCTCCCCCCACCCAGGAACCTTCTGTGGCTCCCTGTGACCCCCATGGGAAATCCCTATCCCTGTGGTGTGGCCACCAGCTGTCAGCCTCATCGCCCGGCCTCCCCTGGGCACCTCGTCCCCAGGGCATTGCAGTGCCCTTGATCGTAGCCACCGCCCCATCTCCCCCCAGCTCTCCCACAGCCACACCACCTCTCCCCGTCCCCTGCTCCTCTAGG
Organism: Lepus europaeus; assembly: GCF_033115175.1. Classification (NCBI taxonomy): domain Eukaryota; kingdom Metazoa; phylum Chordata; class Mammalia; order Lagomorpha; family Leporidae; genus Lepus; species Lepus europaeus. Next base: position 79,013,610 of record NC_084843.1, on the reverse strand, counting down.
AGTCCTTGCTGTTCCCCGACCTCTCCCTAGCAATGTCCCTCAGCTCCATGGATCCTGGTGGTCAGTCCCTGAGCCTAGGCCTGCCTGGCTCAGTGCCCTCATCAACAACAGAGGACGGCCCTGAGAGCACAAGGTGCCCCTTGGCACAGCCCCACTGCACCACCCTCCATTCCGGGCTGCTGAGCCCATCACAGCAGAGTACAGGGCCCTCTGCAGCCTGAGGCACAGCCCCCGGAGCCCAGTGGAACCTGGAGCACTGACAAGTCCTACTTTTTGATCGCTTTCTCCACCACAGCCTTTGTAAACTGGTAAAAGGCATCCCAGGACTTTACGTAGATGGATCTGGAAAAAGTGGAGACAAGAGTCAGTGGGTCGGACCTATCTGTCACAGGAGACGGTGAGTCCCTAACTTTGCCAGCTTTGTGGCCTCCCTTTAACCTGCTCCTCCCCAGCCCAGCCCAGCTGACCTTGGGGATCAGCCCTGGAGGTGACTTTCATCGGGGTGAGCTGCAAGCAGAGGGGGACACAGCAGAGCCACGTGATCTCTCCCGCTGTAATCCAGGCCAGCAGTGTCTGCATGCCACCATTGTCTAGTCTGCTACAGTACATGGGCGGTGGGGGCTTATATTTGGGCCTGCCTAGAACCAAAGCCAATGCAACTTACCCAACTTGACCCCCCCAATCCTATCTAAACAATGTCTATTCCACCCAAAGCTACTTTGTAAAGAAGCCATTGTTACACCAATGTGCAGATGTCAACAAAGCACTAGTGCAAAAATCCTCAAAGACACAACAAAGTAGAAAGGTATTCCATATTTATGGATTGTAGGAATTAATACTGGGCGCCAGTGCTGTGGCGTGGTAGGCTAAGCCTTTGCCTGCAGAGCCGGAATCCCATATGGGTGCCAGTTTGAGCCCCAGCTGCTCTTCTCCTGATCCAGCGTTCTGCTATGGCCTGGGAGGCAGTGGAGGATGGCCCAAGTGCTTGGGTCCTCACACCTGCATGGGAGACCTGGAGGAAGCTCCTGGCTCCTGGCTTTGGATTGGCCCCACTCCGGCCATTGTTGCCATTTGGGCAGTGAACCAGCAAATGGAATACCTTTCTCTCTGTCTCTTCCACTCCAATAAATAAATAAAATCTTTTTAAAAAGAATTAATATTATTGTTAAAATGTCCATACTGCCTAAGGAATCTCTAGATTCAGTGCAATTTCTATCTTTACAGACTTATGCAGAAATAATCCTGAAATGTGTATGAAAATATAAAGATGCACAAGCCTAAGTAATCCTGAACACACACACACAAAATCAAGCTGGAGGCCTCACAATAGCAGATTTCAAAGCAGAGTACAAAGCTAAACTCAGCATGGTAATGGCATAAAAACTGACACATGGAATGAAGGAACAGCATAGAGAATGCAAAATTAATCCACATACATACAACCATCCAATGCTTGACAAAGACATTAAAAACATACGTTGAAGAAAGCTTACACTTTTCAATACATGGTGCCGGCAATACTGGACATACATACATAGGTAGGAGAATGAAATGAGGTCTCTACCTCTCACCCTATATAAAATTCAACTTAAAATGAACCAAAGGCCTAAAATGGAAGACCTGAAACTATGAAGCTGCTAGAAAAAAACACAGAGGAAAGAATTGAAGAGCCAGTGAAGGCATTGATTTTTTTGGCTTAGACCGCAAATGCACGGGCAGCACAGCCTAGTGAAGGGACTGATATTTCTTGAAAGAGAAACACTGGGTACCTTCACTTACATGAAAAGGTAGTCCGTGTTAGTAGCTAGCAGGGAAATGCAACTCAAAACCTCAAAGAGACATCAGCTCATCTCTGTCAGATGGCTATTGTCAAAAAGACAGAATAATAAATGCTGGAGATGTGGAAGAAAGGCAAACTTTTTCTTAAGAAGATTTATTTATTTGAAAGGCAGAGTTACAGAGAGGGAGGGAGGGAGGGAGAGAAAGAGATGGATCCAGCTTCCACCTGCTCATTCTCTCCCCCTGGCTGCAAAGGCAGGTACTCCAACAGGAGCTCATATGGATACGTCGCAGGCAGCAGCTTAACCCACTGCACCAATAAGCCGGCTCAAAAGAGGAACTTTCACAGCTGTTAGTGAGACTGTAAGGTCGTATGACCACCGTGGAAAGCAGTATGATGCAGCAAGCCCACTACCAGCTGTCTATCCAAACGATACGCAATCATCTCAAAGTAGCGCCCGCTCCATCGTGTTCAGGGCAGTGCCATTCACAATAGGCAAGGTGCGGACTCAGCCTAGGTATCCAGCCTCAGATGTGTGGATCAGGAGAATGGGGGGTCTGTACACAACACCACGCTATTCAGTCAAGGGAAGAATACAATCCTGCTGTTTGTGGCACAATGGCTGGAACCAGACAGGGAGACACAAATGCTGCCCGTTCTCCCGCATACATGGAGCTTGGAGAACTCAGTGTGTGCTCAGAACAGTGGTTGCTGAGTCTGAGGGAGCTGAGGGGTGTGGAAGGCGTTCGGCAGGCGGGTCCCCGTCAGATCGAAGGCGTGCATTCCTTGTGCTGGTTCCACAGCCATCGTTGGCCCAGGGTCGTGCGTTTCCTGAGCCTGTCACATGATGTCACAGCAGTTGCGATGCGATGACACGGATTTGATGAGTACACATTATTCTGTCTATGTATTGAAACATCATACTGCCGCCCACAAACATGTACAGTTATTGAAGAGAAAAATTATTAAAGACCCTACATATTCCACACCCCAGATCCTATTAGAGCTAATGAACGAATTCAGGACCCTACATATTCCACACCCCGGAAATCCTATTAGAGCTAATGAACGAATTCAGGCCAGTCACAGTGTTTGGGCCAGTGTTTGGCCTGGCGGCTGAGACACCTGCTTCCTGCTGGTATTCCTGAGTTTGCTGCTCCAGCTCTGGCTCCTGACTCCAGCTCCCTGAGTCGCCATGGTGATGACTCAACTGAGTTTTTGCCAATGGTGTAGAATACCTGGATTGAGTTCCTGGCTCCTGGCTGTAGTCTAAGTCCAGTCTTGGCCATGATGGGAATTTGAGGAATAACAGTGGATACGGTGCATGGATGCTCTTTCTCTTTCTCTTAAACAATTTCAAAAATTAACACACGAAATTAGTTGTATTTATATACTCTAACAATGAACAATCCCAAAAGGCAGTCGAGAGAATAATTTTCTTTAAAATAGCACCAAACAAGACAAACACATTTATAAATAAGTAAATTGAACCAAGGAGGAATGAAGTGACCCACGGGGTGTAGCTTTGCACACTGAAAACTCCAAACCATTTCTGGAAAGACATTGCCTGTTAAAGCCTGGAAGAATTAACATTGTGGTGGTGACAATAATAGTCAATACTACTGACAAATCCACTGAATCGCTCTCAAAATCCCAACAGCATTTCTTTTATTTCCAGAAATACAAACAAAACAAAACACCATACTACTCATATGGACTCTCAAGGGCCTACAACAGTAGCCTCCCACAAATTTGGAGAAGCAAATATAAGGCAGATGGATTCTCTTTGCCGATAGAAAGATTTATTACACTCCTATAGCATTGACAAGAGCACAGGCTAAGGACAGACATGCAGAGCAGCAGAGAGCCCTGAGATAAACCCTCAGCACATATGGTCCCTGGATTTCCCCCCATGGATGCAGGGAGCATTCAGGGCGGCAAATGACAGGATTTTCCACAGTGGTGGTGGGAACACCAGGTGCACACAGGCAAAAGGATGAACTTGGACCTGAGCCTTAAAACCACTTGGATTCAACTCACTATAGACCAGAGCCCTTAATCTAGGAGTTGCAGCCATGAAACTCCTAGTGAGAATTACAGGAGAAAGTCCTTATGACATTCAATATGGGCATAAGATTGGGGATGTGATAGCAAAAGGTAGAAAAGAAAATAAATGAAACCAGACTTCATGCAAATTAAAAACTTGGGTGCATCAAGATGGAGTGTCTACTGGGGCTGGCACTGTGGCATAGCAGGTAAAGCCGCCACCAGCAATGCCGGCATCCCATATGGGTTCTGCTTTGAGCCCTGGCTGCTCCACTTCCAATTCAGCTCCCTGCTATGGACTGAGAAAGCAGTGGAAGATGGCCCAAGTCCTTGGACCCTTGCACCCTTGTGGGAGACCTGGAAGAACTTTCTGGCTCCTGGCTTCGGATCGGCGCAGCTTCAGCCATTGCGGCCAATTGGGGAGTGAGCCAGCAGACAGAAGACCTCTCTCTCTCTGCATCTCCTTCTCTCTCTGTGTAACTCAGTCTTCCAAGTTAATAAATGTATCTTTAAAGAAAAAGGATGGAGTGTCCACCAATCATGTACCTGATAAAGGATTACAAACTCCTATAACTCAACAATGAAATACAAACAACCAATTCAAAAACAGACAAAGGAGAGGGCTGGACACTTCACTGAGGATGATGTACACGTGGGCAGGAAGGACAAGAACCCGCTAGCCTTCACGAGTCACCAGGGAAATGAAAATGAAACTGGAGGGCGGTGTAACTTCACACACATTGGTGCATTCCTTATAACAAGGTGGGAAGCCATTGGTGTTTGAAAGACTACAGGCGTCAGATCCCCGAAACAATGATGGCAGAAATGTGCAGTGGAGAACAGAGATGGTGGAGAACAGCTTGGTGATTCTTCCAGAACTAACCCAGAATCCAGTAATTCCACTCCCAGGCACACACCCTAAAGCAATGGAAGTTGGGTCTCCCATGGATACGCACACACCCATGTTCACAGTCCCAGCAGCCCTGACGGCGAGCAAGAGAAACAATCCAAGTGCCCACCAACAGGTGAATGAGTAAACAAAATATGGTTTGTATTCAATGAGGTATTATTCAGCCACTAAAGGGAACTGAATTCTGGCAGATGCTCAAACACGGACAGATCTTGAAAGTATTATGGTAAGTGAAACGGACCAGACACAAAAGGACAGATATTGGTTGATTCCACCTCTATGAGACGCTTACAATGGGCAAACGAATGGAAAGCAACAGCAGAGTAGAAGTGAGCCCCTAGGGATTAGGGGAGAGAGCTGGGGCTGTAGTGGGTCCATGGAGATGAAGCAATTTTGGGGATGGATGGTGGTGACAATGTCACAGACGTCACTGAACTCAAAAACGGTTGAAATGGTCAACTTTGTGTTATGGATATTTTATCATATATGTGCATATGCCGTATGCCCCTAAAACCACAAGCCTCCCCCAACCAGATCTCCATGTATGGGTTGGGGAGCCAAGCAAGCAGAAGGTGGAAACCCATGCTGGGCTTTGGCTGAGGGACTCAGACAAGTTACTTAACCGCTCAGAGCCCATTTCATCCCAGAACAAACCTGCACCTGATTGCTGGGGCTGGGGATGGAATGGGGAAGGGGCTGGAGCAGCCACCCTCGGCAGTCCCAGCTCAGTCTGAAAGCAGAGGCTCAGGACTAAGGGAGCAACCTGGAAGCCAACAGGCAGAGGAAACTCCAAGACAGGGCTCTGTCGGCCTGCGGCATGAGCTTCTCCTGGGCGACAGAGCACACAGCATGACAGAGCCAGAGAAACCTGGCCTCCACTGATCGGGCAGAGAGTCTGCTCCTCTAGCAGTGGCCACCCCTCCCCGGAGGTCAACCACGGAAGCCTGCTCCTGGGGTCAGATCAGCAGCCGGGGCAGCTTCCCCGCAGCAGCACCTGGGAGCTCTGCAAGCGCCTCCTGGGACCCGGACTGAGAGGGCACTCACTTTTCCAGGTTGAAGTAGAGGTCAAAGTACTGACTGCATGTTTTCGCCTTTATGTACCATTGGCGGGCAAGGTACCCATCTTCAGACTCCTGGAGGTTTCTGGAGCCAAGGCCAAGTGCATGAAGGTTTGTCCAGCCAGGGTCATGGCGTTGGAGGCTCCCTACACCAAGTGGTGTTAGGGGCAGTGCTAGTAGCAGCAGGAAGAGGAGTGGGGAGCCAGGCACCTGGGGACCGTGGCCCCCCATTTTCTTGGCTCTCCCTGGGACCCCACTCTTGGGTTGCTGTGGCCGTCTCAGCCACCTCCACCTGCTCCCCAGGGACCCGGCCCCTCCTGCCTGGCACCAATGTACACTGTGTCCTCCTCGTGGCACCCGCTCAGAGCACAGGAACAGGGCAGCCGCTGGCTCCCAGGCCACGTGCTGCCAGCTGCCGCACGGCCCTTGCCCCACCCAGCGGGCAGAACTCCCGGGGGTTATGACTGATGGGGGGTTGACATGGTGACTTTGTGACCTGCGGCTCTGCTCAAGGCCCTGCACATGGCAATGGCAAGTGGGAGCTATAGGGTCTTTGGCGGGGGTGGGAGAGCAGGTGCCCAGTGTCCCCACTCCAGCCCCTCCTGGGTGGCCCTCAGAACACCGAGAGGGAGCCAGGCCTTTGCCGACTGTGAGAGGGCACCTGGCTGATAGCTGGGCTCAAGCAGAGGAAGACATTGCTGTGGGCGCGCAGGGGAAGGTGCTGGGAGGCCAGAGCACCCGAGGTGGAGAGGCCGCTGGTGTGGATTCAGAAGCCCGCTCATGTGGCAGGAGCTGCAAGAGACAGAGATGGGGGTGGCTGCGTGGGGCATGGCCAGGGAGACTCAGCAGCTGGGCTGAGCTGGGACTGTCAGTGCAGACCCCGTGGAGCACGTCCCAGGGTGGCTCCGAGCTCCAACGGTGAGCATTTGTGGAGAGTGAGCATGGCAGAGAGTGTGAGGCCTTTTGTGTCATCACAGCAGAAGTCACTCAGTGTCACTTGCCCTGCCCTCTGCTGCTCCCAGCAGTCCCAGCTGCTAAGGGTCACAGGCGGAGCAGGAGCTGATGTGCAGCTGAGAGGGGAGTGGCCAGTGGGAGAGTGGGTGGGGTCCCAGCACTGTGGCAGGCCAGTGCCTTTCACCACAGCGTGTTTTTTTCTTTTTTTTTTTTTAATATATGCACAAGAGGGATAGATAGTAAAGACCCTTCTCTAGTAAGTCTATAATAGATATTTCAGAATGCACAGCACTAAAATGATAAGGTATACAAAGCCCCAGGCTGATGGGATTTCTTGGTTTTGTTGTCTGTTTTCCACTTTTCTCTGATATTTCAAATTAGGGACCTGGGGCAGGGATTTAGGACACTGCTTGGGTGGCCACATGACCCAGCTGGATGCTTGGGTTCTAATCCCTGGCTGGCTCCACTTGTGCGACCTCAGCGTCCAGCGAATGCACACCACGGAGAGGCAGTAGATGACGGCTCAGCTCCTTAGGTCCCTGCCACACATGTGGGAGACTGGGATCGAGTTCTGGGCTCCTTGCCAGGTCCTGGTGGTAGCTGTCATTTGCAGAGTGAGCCAGTGGATGGAAGATCTTTCTGTCCCAGTCGCTCTCTCTGCCTTTTTGCTTTCCAAATAAATAGAAAAAAATTTTGATTAAAACCGTGGACTATTAATTGGTGGTCTTTTAGTTGGTGAGCCTTGACATCCTTTCTCCAAGGCATTTGAGGGACCTCTTGCTGATCATTCCTGACACTTGACTATGTCTTGGGTTTAGTATTTTTTCCCCTTATTGATTAGACAGCTCCTGCAGTCTTCATTTGCCTTTCCTAGTTACTGATGGGACTGGTCACCTGCCTGCTGTGAAGTGCCACTCCTGCCTGTGGCCCGTCTCCCGGGGATGTCGATCTTTGTGGTATGATTCACTGAACTTTATAGTGTGCTTTGAATCCTGGTCCTTATCTCTCCCCTTGTGCTTCTTCCTTCAGCAGAAGTTCTTAATTTCAGAGGAGTGGAAGGGCGATTTTCTGCCCTGTCCCCATCGCACTCAGCGAGGGCGATCCATTCTCAGACACCTGCCGGTCCTCTGACCTGGCGCTCCACTGTGCACCCGGGAGCCAGGGGAGTGGGGCGCTGCGAGGAGGCAGAGAGGGGGAGAGGGTCCTGCGCGCTGCTGGGGTCCAAGTTGCCGGCATGGGCACACTCCAGGGTCCGGTCCGTCGCCGCCACTGTCACCGGTGGGGGCGTCGCTGCCCAAGCCACAAGCTGACGCCTTCGCGGTCCCAGGCGGCACCAGAGCCTGGATCCAGCCAAGCCTGCCGAGGGGGCGCCGACCTGAGCCCCCCAGGTCTGAGCCCCGTCACTGCTGCGCGAGCGGGAACCTGACAAGCTCCTGGATTTTGGCTTCCTGCGCCAGAGGCGCCCCGGTCCATCCGCCGGCCTCTGTTCACCAAGTCCTAGGGATCTCGGGAGTGGGGGCCCCGCATCCCCGCCCAGAGGCGGGAGCAGCCCTGGAAGGCGGGGCCGAACGTGCGGAGAACTCCCGCGGCCAGCGCAGAGCAGAGCGCCTGAGCCCCGCGCCGCTGCTGGAGAACCCAGGTGAGACGCGCGCTCCTGTCGGGGGTCGGGCGTGGGAGCCGCGAATCCCCGCTCACGTCCGGGCGCTTCCCCAAGGCAGGATTCTTGAGTTCAGCTTCTGACCCCGAGGTCTCCCCTTCCCGGCGTTGCTCGCTTCCTCCATCCCTCCCGGAGTCGCGTCCCTCTCCCCCTTCGCCCGTCTCTCTCCTCTACCACTTTTCCTCCTCTCGCTGCTTCTCCTTTATTGGTTATTTCGTCTGTCCCCCCAACCCTGTCTGCCCGCCGCCCCCTCCCCCGCCTCGCTCTCCTCCTCCGCCCTTTCCCCCAAACAGCTACCCTCGATTTGCTTTTTTTCCCCCTCCTAGGTCGACTTTCTGAGCTGCGGGTCCGCGTCCATCCGGGCGTCACCCTTTTCGCGCTGTGGCTCCCCAGTGCCAGCCGGGGCCTGTGCTGGGCCACCTGGGTAAGCACCGGACTCATTCTCCCACAGATTGCATCCAAGGAGCTGGACACGTAACGTGTCCAGTGGCCGCGGTGGGAAAAACACATAAACGACCCCGCTGGAAATCTCTGAAAACAAATACGTGGTTTTGGAGACCCGGTTTGTTGGCGTGGTGTTCTTGACATTCGCGTTCCTAATAGGAGCGGACAGCTCAGCAGGAAGCTAATCCCGGCGCAGGCATTTGGGGACATTCCTGCTGCCACCTGCCTCCGGGCAGGCTGCGTGCAGGGTCCCGCTGGGGGAGGGGGAGGGACGATGGGAGGTCGGAGCTTTGCACTCGAGGTCTTTGAGTGAGAGTGGAATAAAGCGAGGAGCAGTAAATTTCTAAACTAAAATAGTCAATGCCACTTATGTACTGACATTGCATAGTTAATGTTCTATGAGACATTCGACATTTTATAACAATAATTGTGGCGTTTGAAATGAATGTTTTTGCTTATATTACCTAGGAGAATCCTTTATGGTAACAAAGTCTAAGGCACATACTCTGTGTAGGAATCTAGAAAAGCAATCTGATTCATTGTTGGGGAATAAAGTAAGTGTTGCAATATTGAGGCATGCTTTCCTCTTGTTGAAAATTTAATCATTGTCTGAGAAACAATATTTCAGTTTTAATGATATTTTTATCATAGACACTCATATCTGTATGTTCAAACACACACACAAGACATATGCTGTTATTAAAAGGATGTTTATTTGCTTTTAGAGGGGTTAGCTACCAGCTAAAGCTCTTAGAAATAATGTAACCTGATGTTGAAGCTTACGGTGAACTTTATCAATAATTTGGCTGGTTTCACTTCTCATTTGACGCAGACAGGCATGGATAAACCACAGAGATGAACAGAAATTAGGTTGTGTTGGAGGAAGAATGCAGGGTGTTTAATGAAAGGATCTGCTCAGGTTAGCTCAGAGGGTGTTGGATGAATTTGCATGAACCCTGGATTTGGGAGACTGTTTCCTGAAATGAAGGGTTAAGTTGCCTGATCTCTGACCTCACTGTATCAGGATTTCTAGGGGGGCCAGGCCCAAGGGGTGCTGTTCAAATGGCCGTGCATGATCAGGTCTGCTCTGCCTAGCAGATTTCTTTTTTCAAAATCCAGGAGGCAGTGACTCCTTTTAAAACAGATAACAAATTTAAAAGAAAAAGAATTCTTGAGGTCCAATGCTTTAAAACTTACTCTCCTCTCTAAGAAGTCTGTGCCTCTCTCTGTGGGACACTGTTTTTGGCATCCAGGAGACCAGATGGAGCAGACTGATGTGCCCGCCCTGGACTTTCCCCTGAAGGTTGCCCTGCAGTGGTGACTACTGGCTGGGGTCCAGTTTCCTTCTCTCTCATGCCCAGAGTCCAATTTAACCCAATCAAAAAGCTTTGAGTGAAAATCCCCACCCAAGCTGTACTTATAAGGAGACTGGGGTCCAGAGGGATTGTCCAACATGGGCCATGTCACGCCATGGAGGCTGGAGTGATTAGAAAGGCAGAGGCACAGGCAGAGAGAGAGCGAGAGCGAGAGAGTGAGAGAGAGAGAAGTCTTCCATGCATGATGCACTCCTCAAATGGCTGCAATGGCTGGAGCTGGGCTGATCTGAAGCCAGGAGCTTCTTCCAGGTCTCCCATGCAGGTGCAGGGGCTTAAGGACTTGGGCCATCTTCCACTGCTTTCCACAGCAGAGAGCTGGATCAGAAGTGGAGCAGCTGGGACTCAAACCAGTGCCCATATGGGAAGCTGGCACTGCAGGTGGCAGTTTTACCTGCTATGCCTCTGTGCCAGCCCCACGTGCATCCCCTTTCTTAGGAACACCAAAAGCCTGCAGTCTACCCACAGGAGAGGCTGGGAGCTAATTATCCTCTGGAATCTTCTACATGGGTATGGGAAGCCTCTCCAGGGACCAGGGACACCGAGTGATTGGAAGCACAGAGGTCCTGTCTGTGATTGTTTGAGCTGGAGATAAAGGCACACACAGCAAGGGGTTGCCGGGTGGTGAGCATGGGGCATGGATAAGAGCTGGTTTCTAAGCTGTAGCTTAGAACAAGGGGGGTTGACCTGTTGACTGTTGACGGGCGGAGCATCCCTGCTGTCTCCTCTCAGGAAAACAAGATCATGCAGCTGTTCGCCAAGAGTTCTTTCCTCTGGAAATGGAGCAGGAAGGAGAACGCTGCTCAGGCCACTTGGCCCTTGGTTAAACACTGCGGTACACAAGTCCCTGAGAGTTCACAAGGAAAGGGAGATGGCCCTGATGTTGGCTCTGTCCCTTTATACATCGTCATGCGGTGCTAACCATCTCTGTCTCTAAGCCAGGCGGCTTAGCACCTTATTAACCTATCTAGTCTTTATAGTATCCCAATGATGTCATATTCTGGAGATTTTCTTATTTTTTAAAAAAGATTTATTTGAGAGGCACAGCTACAGAGAGAGATGTCTTCCATCTGCTGGTTCAAATCCCCAGAATGGCCACAACAGCCAGAACTGGGCCGATCCAAACCCAGGAGCCAAGAGCTTCTTCTAGGTCTCCCATGTGGGTGCAGGGGCCCAAGCGCTTGGAGCACCTGTCACTGCTTTTCCAGGCCATAAACAGAGAGCTGGATTAGAAGTGGAGCACCCAGGACTGAACCAGCACCCATATGGGATGCCGGTGCTGCAGGCGGAGGATTAACCTACTGTGCCACAGCGCCAGCCCCTCGGGTGATCCATTTTACATGTGAGTAAACTAAGGCCCACGGCCTCATGATGGGTGAGAACAGAGCCAGGCAGAGTCCACGTGTTCTAACCCTGTGCTTAACCCCTGTGTGTCACCTCTCTGTGGAGGTAGGATTCCACAGTGCCCTGGGATGACAAGGTCGAGGCTGGACCACACGTGATGGAGCCTCTGTGGAATGACCAGTCTGCAGCCAGTGTCCAGGAGGGGGAGAAACAGGAAATCCATGCTTTTCCCACCCTGGACAGGAAGGGGCTTCATGTCTCAGGATGCGGTACCTGCTATGCTGGTGGAAGACCGTGGTTGGCGGCTCTGGCGTGTTGGGAACCTTTTGGCAAAGTGTGTACTGTTTTAGGGGAGCAGGCTGTGCACCTGAGAAGCTTGGGGTAAGACAGTTCACAGGCTTGGGGTCAGACAGTTCACAGATGGTTTGGGCCCCTGTTCCCAGGGGCGTGTGGGCGGGGCCTCCACGGATTCCATAGGCAGCCTGGGTATGGGACAGGGAGGCTGGCCTGCATGAGTGCTTCTGCCACCCTGTGACTGAGCAGTAGAGAGGCGGGGCTGCTCTGCTCTGACCCCCTTACACCCCCCTCCCCCACCCCCAGAGCCCAGGGAGTGTTTCTGGAGGTCAGGGCAGAGCCGTGGCAGCCCTCACAGCACTCTCCTGGGTTCTGATCTCCTGGCTTGGTCACTGCCTAGCACATGCGTATGCACTTGGCGCTCCCTCTGCCTTCTCCCCTCTTTGCTTCTTTGCCTGCACCCCCCAGTGTCCAGTGTTCCAGATGCTTTGGGGTGCAGGCTGTGCCGTGCTGCTAAGCCTCCAAGGACCAGCTCTGGGCACACAGCTGCAACACCAACGTCAGGCGGGGTTTGTGTTGATCACAGATCGTCAGATGGTCACTCGTCTGCCAGTGGTGCGGAGTGACTCTTGCGAAATCACGTAATGACTTTGGAACACCGGAAGAGGAGCTCACACTTATTGTTTTTAATGTGCTTTTTGGCTTTTTAACAGCTGCAGAGAACACACAGTTTCCAGTTTAATTTGCATGATTGACATTCTCTCATCCCTGTCTTAAGTGCCAACAATCAGCAAAACAGGAAATCAAGCCCTGAGTTACAGCATTGACCAAGGATTCTACTGGAGTGGCTGAGACCCTGGAGACCTCACTGGGTGTGAATCTGGAAGAGACACAGTGACGGCCGCTGCCCCGTCAGACCTGTGTTCCAGAGCATAGATGACAGAGATGGAGCAGGTGAGGTTGAGAGTTCCTGCGTTTGTTTCAATATAGTGTGCTGAGCAATAAGTGTGTCTACTTTAGCTTTTAAGGGCCTCTGTGTTAGAACATGTAGCTTATGAAATTCCTGAACATCTCACAAGCCATTATGAACTGGCCCCAGCACACTGCTAGCCGTGTGTCTAAAAAACAAAAACCGGCAGCCACACCTGCAGGCTGAGCCACCTAGGTAGTTAGTCCCTGGAGGCAATGTCTCTGGCAGGCAGGTGAGGTCTTGTGGCAGACACACAGGCGGCGGGCTGAGCCACGTAGGTAGTGAGTCCCTGGAGGCAATGTCTCTGGCAGGCAGGTGAGGTCATGTGGCAGACACACAGGCAGGGCAGCTGGTCTTGTGGGGGTAGCTGTGGCAGTTTCTAGAATTTCATCCCTTGTCGTGGGTGCTGCTATGAGTAGACAGTGCCAGGGTGTGGGTAGGCACTGTTTATTTTTTTGGTGGCTGTAGTGAGCTGTGGACAGCACCAAGCCTGGTATCTGGCTCTTCTCCAGAGTTCGAGAGCTACATAAAGCTGTAAAACCCTCAAATAGATCCCTTTCTGCTCAAAGTACCTGGGTAGACACCATTGTCTGCAGCTGGGAAGTTCTGATTGCTAGAACCTATGGGATGTGAGATATGGGGGTGGGGAGGAGACACACACACACACATTCTCTCTCTCTTTCTCTCTCCTCTGCAAGTTTACTCCTTAAATTCCTGCAGTGAGAATGACAGAGCCTGAGCAGGGCTGGGCTGAGGCTGGAGCCAAGAGCTGAAAACTCTATCCAGGCCTCCCACATGGATGGCAATCACCCAGTTACTTGAGCCATTCCCCGCTGCCTCCCAGGGTCTGCATTGGTGGGAAGTGGGAGTCCTGGGAGGCACACCTGGGCTTCTTAGCCACCAGACTAATCACCTACTCCGTAAGCCGCCTCTTTGAGCTGGAGTCCAGGGTCTTGTTTGAGTTTGAAGATTTGTGACTATTCGAGCTGGGTATGTGCGCATATGAACCATCAGACTGGGTCATGGCTATTGATCGGATCATCCACTTTATGTTTTGTCCATTAGCTGGTCAAGAAAACATCTAGGAAACCAGACTGATCGCGAGAGATACATTGTGAAGCCCCATAAAGGTAGGCTGAGGGTGCAGCAAGTTAAACCGTGGGCATCCTATATCCGAGTTCAAGTTCAAGCTCTGGCTGCTCTGCTTCCAATCCAGCTTCCTGCTAATGAGCCTGGGAAGACAGCAGATGCTGGCACAAGTACCTGGGCCCCTGCCACCCATGTGAGAGACCCAGATGGAGTTCCTGGCTCCAGACTTTGGCCTGGCCCAGCCCTGGCTGTTGTGAGCATTTGGGGAATGAACCAGAGGATGAAAGACCCTCTTCCTCTCCCCTCCCCCCTCCCTGTCGCTCCCTTCCTCTCCCCCTCTCCTTCCTCCCTCCCCAACCCTCCCTCTCCCCCTCCCCCCTTTCTATCCTCTTCTGCCTTCCTCCTCCTTCTCCCCCCTCCCTCCCCTCCCTCCCCTCTCCCTCTCCACCATCAGAGGCCCCTGTCTGACATAAGCCTGCAGGCTGAGCTGGACCTGAGCAGCCATGCCTTCTAACTGTCTGCCGCTTCCTCTCTGCAGAGCCCTGCGGCCTGTGGGTCCCGCCCAGCTGTCACAGGGCCCTCTGGGACCTCATGGCCCCTCCCTGCCCCAGGCCGGCGGGAACCCCAAAGCTCTCCACACAGATGGCGCAGGAGCCTCTACGGGATCCGGCAGGCCCAGGCCTCGTTTGCTGATTGGCCTGGCAGCGGGGAAGGCCGCTGCGCTGAGCCCTCCCGCGGAAAGCAGAACGCGGCTGGGGGAGCCCGAGCAGGGCAGGGGCGGCGGCCTCAGATCAGCGCTGTTGGAGAAGACAAACCATCATGGCCCCCAGGCTGCCGCGGGCGGGGATGCGGTCAGCGCCGAGCCGGCCGTGCGGGCAGCTACAGACAGGCCCAACCAGGGCCAGCCACCAGGGAGGCTGGGCAGGGAGAAGCCGCGGGAGGCATCTGCGGGGCCCCCGATGCTGACCCCAGGCCTCCCCAGGGCCCCCGGCGGCAGCACGGCCCGCCCCGCGTGGCTTAGCGGAGCCCGGGGTGAGCAGAGAAGCGCCTTCAGCAAACCCAGCAGGCGCCCCGTGGACGCCCTCCCCGCGGGCGGCCCTGCAGAGGAGCTGTCTGGGCCCACGCGCGCCGCGCCCTTGGCCTGCTGGCCGGCGGCCTCCCACTCTACCCAGGGCGAGCTGCTGTGGGCCTTGGGGACGTGGCCGCAGGGGGCTGCGCTCTGCGGCGCTCTGCGGGGCACGCCCGCGCTGTGGCCCCCAGCCCCCGCCGCCTGCTCGGCCGCCTCGCGGGCGCTCCTGCCACCCACGCTCAGCTCCCTGGGCCTGTCCGCGCAAAACAGGTGCGCCAGGTGCAGTGTCGCCTTCCGGCTCACGGCCGACCTGGTGGTGCACATGCGCTCTCACCACAAGAGGGCGCCCGCCAAGAAGCGCCGGGAAGACGCGCTCACCTGTCCATTCTGCCAGGAGCACTTCCGGGAGCGCCACCACCTCTCCAGGCACATGACGTCTCACAGCTAGCAGGTGGCCTTGCCACAAGTCGCAGGGGCCTGCATCCGGCCACACACACACACACACACACCCCGGCCTGCCTTGGAGGCGGCTGTCTCAGGTGTCCTTGGCGCCTGTGGCTGAGCAGCCCAGCTGGAGGGATGGTCTTGCAGGAGACACAGTCGTGAGAAAGTGATGTCCTTTCCTGCTTCAGGGTGCTGGGACTGAGCGGCAGGGGAGTGGGGCTGCTGCTGGCTCCTGGCTCCGTCCGGTGCTCCCCGTGGAAGCACCTTGTGCCCACGGCATGGGCTCCAGAGGCAGAGAAACCTGGGACAAGCTGCTTTACCTGCTGGGCCCTGTTTCCTCAACGGTGAAAGGGAGATGGCAGCCCCTGAGTCTTAGGGGCGTGGCCAGAGTCCCCAGGAAGGCCACCGGGAGACCTGGCCCCTGCGAGCCCCTGAGGTGTGTGTGGATCCCTGGCCGTCTACTGCCCTGGTCCCCCGGCCCTGTGACCAGCGGGATCTCACACAGGTGCAGGCATCCCTGGGTTGGCTGGGAAGGGGAGCAGAGCTTGGCTGGCGTGGCTCCAGGTGGGTCTTTTAGGGAGCTGAGCTTGGCTGGCGTGGCTCCAGGTGGGTCTTTTACGCCAGAGCAAGGTGGGCTGTTCAGGGCGAGCCTCTCCCGTGGGGATGCCAAGAGCATAGGGGACAGACCAAATGCATGGGCACATCGCACGCCACACTGCTGCCTGAATCACTTCTCCATCCCCCCCAGCCCGAGTGGCTCAGGAGGTGGATATTTAAAGCTGGGTTCAAAGGAGATGACTTTCTGGACCACTGCTTAGCACCAGGGCTTCAGGAATGTGACCTGACTCCGAGCCCGCAGGCTGGCCCCCCTGCTCTGCTTCTGCTCCACCAGCCTGGTCCCGTGGCATCCTGGGTGGTTCAAGACTCGGCGCCTGGTACAGACTGCCTGTGTCGAGTTTCAGCCTGCACACGTGTGAGCACCCAGCTCCCTTCTTCTCTTTCGCACGCTGATTGTCTTGTTTGCTGTCTCACTGCTTGGTCGTGTTCTCTGTGTCTCCTATCGCTGGAAGGGATGCCTTGGAGGGGTGGTTGCTGTTTTGTTCACTGCTGTATCCCTAGTGTGGGCAGCACTGCAGACATTTGTTGAATGAATAAATGAATGGAATGGCGGGTGCTGGCCTTGCACCTGCCACACCTCCAGTCTGCATTCCGTTTTGACATCTGTCCAACATCATACACACGGTTCTTATCTCACTGTCCATGGTTCCTGTGAATTCTCTTTCAAAGGGGACAATGTATGTGGATACAACAGACACTTAGAATTCAAAGGGACTTGGGCTTTTTGGTTTACTGCCTTGCTTTATAGCAGTGGCCTTTTGTAGGCACAAACTGATGTGCTCAGCACTGCAGAGCAGTGGCGGTGAGGTCACGGTTAGAACCCTTGATGATGGAGCTCACCTGTGCTCCCCAGGCAACCTCGGGTGGACCACGCCATAGCTTGCATTGCTTACATATAGAACAATCCCATCATGATAATCACCCGGGATCAGCTACATAATTCACAAGCAGAGTAGCAACACAATCTTTCCCACAACTCTGCTTTTTTTTTTTTATTTTTATTTTTTGAAAGGCAGAGTGGATAGTGAGAGAGAGAGAGACAGAGAGAAAGGTCTTCCTTTTTGCCGTTGGTTCACCCTCCAATGGCCGCTGCGGCTGGCGCATCTCGCTGATCCGAAGCCAGGAGCCAGGTGCTTCTCCTGGTCTCCCATGCAGGTGCAGGGCCCAAGTACTTGGGCCATCCTCCACTGCCTACCCGGGCCATAGCAGAGAGCTGGCCTGGAAGAGGGGCAACCGGGATAGAATCCGGCGCCCTGACCGGGACTAGAACCAGGTGTGCCGGCGCCGCAAGGTGGAGGATTAGCCTGTTAAGCCACGGCGCCGGCCAACTCTGCTTTTTTTTAAAGATGGAGTTGATTTGGGGGGGCTGGGGACTTGGGGCTCGAGGCCATCCCTTGTCATACTGAGGCTGGGTTCTCAGCATCCCTTCTTCCTTCCAGCTCTCCCGTGTCCATGGAAGAGCAACCACCTTAATCGTGACCTTGTCCAGGCTCCCCACGCCACTGCTACAGCCTCTTTATGGCCCCACCATTCAGATGCTACAGTCTCAGCCCCCAAGGCCTTGGGGAGGTGGGCATGCCTGTCGTTATAAAAGATGGCACAGAGCACTAGGAACAGTGAGGAGGAGCCACCCATGATCCAGGGGGAGGTGCCTCACCAGGACCTTATCTGCTGACACCTTGGACTTGGATGTCTCAGCCTTTCGAGCCGTGACCAATAAATTCATGTTGTTTGTCAGCTACCCAGCTGATGGCATTTTCTGATAGCATTCAGAACGGACAGGGCAGCCACTTCCCATATACATGTTAAGGGGTGGCAGGGGATGTTGCCAGCACGCATCTGCTCTTCAGTTCTGGGGTGAGAATCATCACACCCCTGAAATTCTTCCCCTCCAGTGTAACCGGCTCGGCGCCCCGGCCCTGCGGTTCTGGGGGATGCACACCCCGTCGTTAGCAAACTCCTCTCATTGTCAGGATGAATCGCCCACCATTGCCTCTGGCTTCTCTCTTGTCAGGCCTGTGGCACAGAAGTCACTGGGTTGGCAAAGACTTGGCCAACTTCTCAGACTAGAAGTGGGAGAAAACCCCACTGGTAGCTTGGGAAATGGCGAGCTATACCTCAACACAGCGCCTCCCAGTGGCAGCCGTGCCATTAAGATGTGTAAAAATCCTTCAAGGGCATAAATGGGGCTAAAGAAAGACATTCTGAATTCAGGTCATTTTAGTTTTCCAATTTAACCAAGATCAGGTTTTCTCTCTGTGTTTTTTTTAATATTTTATTTATTTGTCTGAGAGGCAGAGTCACAGACAGAGAGAGACAGAGAGGTCTTCCATCCGCTGGTTCACTCCCAGATGGCTGCAATGGCTGGAACTGTGCTGATCCGAAGCCAGGAGCCAGGAGCTTCTTCTGGGTCTCCCACGCGGGTGCAGGGGCCCAAGCACTTGGGCCATCCTCCACTGCTTCCCCAGGCCATAGCAGAGAGCTGGATTGTTAGAGGAGCAGCTGGAAGGATACAAACTGGTGCCCACATGGGATGCTGGCACTGCAGGCAGAGGCCTAGCCCACTATGCCACAGCGCTGGCCCCTCTGTGTATTTTTTTTAATATCTGGAGGAGAAGCAAAGCCAGCTCAGGGCTGGGATCCTAGATTTCAGCTCCTTGCTGGGTGTTCATTCTATGGCTGTATAAATAGATGGGTGATGGTGGGTGGCCTCACCTGGACTTGGGGCAGCAGTGGTGGCAGCTGGGTCTTGGCTCCTGGAGCTCTGTGTCCTGGGTGAAGGCTCCTGAGGGCCAGGCTGAACACAGGACCCAAAGGGGACCAGGACTGGATGTGAACCTCATCATCACCAGACTCAGGTGTTTCGTAAGCACTGATAGGCAGCCAAAGCGATGGTGGAGATAGGCAGGGACCCCAGCTGGAGCCCCTGGCTGTTGCGCTCCCACCTGCTGAACATTCTGGATGCTGGACCTGGGCTGTGTGACCTCACTCCCACCCCCTCTTCTCCTGGGATCGCTCTTGGGGCCTGGGAGTCAGCAATGCCCTCCCCTCTTTTTCCTTGCCTTGGAAAGCTATGGCGCCACCTGGACGCAGCAGGCTGCCTTGCAGGCCACTTCCACTTTTTCATTTGCACTTTTTTTCTGTTATTTCCTGTGCTAGGTCTAAGCTCACGTGGCATATCCCTTATGAACCTCATAGCATAAATATGTAAAAGCCAAGGTCTTCTTCGTGTGCCTCGCTTTGTGACACCTCCTAAGAGACAGGAATTTTCCGAAGCCAGTTTAGGATGGGGGCTGGGGGGACGCTGTTGAGGCTGGGTGAGGGGCGGAGGTCCTTGAATTTAACTTTTCCTTCCTGGTCCACCTTGTGCGCCCCTGGGGCAGGAGGCGGGCAGCCCCTGGTGTCTGACCCCTTGCTGTCCTAAGCCAAGGATTAGGAAACTATTTTCAGCGCTGTTCACAGGGTCAGCAAAGCAGAGGAGGACCTTGGTCCAGTCAGCAGCTAAATTGCACAGCAAGCAGGAGGCGGGTGCCCCCTGGTGGGCACCTGGGGTAGTGTGGGCTGCCTCCCTTCTCTCTGAGGCCATCCATGCATTGCATCCCAGCTGTGCACCAGCCAAGGCCCTTGCCATGGTGAAGTGGCTGTCCACAGGTGGTGTCCACGTGAGACACGCGCAGAAACACAGGGAGACGGGAGTGAATGGGATGGGAGCCGAGCCCGGTGCTCCTTCAAATCCCTTTCTGGATGTAGCATGTGGCTGCTGTCTCCCTGGCCCCTCTGACCGTGGGCGGGGGGAGGGGGCGAGCCCTGTCTCTAGCAAGGACACCTTTTCCTGCCTGGCAGAGATGTGTGGTTTGCTCCTGGTACCCAGAACACTGCCCTGGACCACCTTGTTCCTGTGTGATCCGCTCCTAGCCAGGGAGAGAAAGCGCTCTCAAGTGACCAGTGCCCACACCTTGCCCGTGTCTGCTCCCAGGGCCTGCCCTGAGGGCCCCTTGCTGTGCATCCACCTTGCTGTGCTCCAGGGAGGGGCAGAGATGCAGGAGGCATGGCCTAGCATGCACCTTCCTCGCAAGGTTTGGCTCCTAATGGTCAAGCGTTGTGGTCTGAGCTTCGCTGCAGAGCAACATGGAAGCCCTGTCTTGTCCCCTTTTGGGACTTGGCTATTTTGCATCCTCTCCAGGGCTTTTGTGGCCATCTGTTACATGGGGTGTCCCCATAGGGCCCAGCTGGGCCCCTTGGGACCCTCTAGCCCCCCCGACTCCAGCCCACCTGCGTGGTCCTGGCTGGACTGCTCCCCCAGCAGGTCTGCAAGACACAACCTCCCACAAGTATCAGTGTCACATAGCAGTGACTTCTGGAGAGCCCCACCCCCACCCCAGCCGGAGGTCAGGGCCAGAGCTGGGCAGGGGGCCATAGAGACCCAGGCTGGGACCCCAAGCCAAGAGAGAGGGGATGGCAGGCTGGTCCCAGGGCAAAGCAGTGTTACCCCATCTCGGGTCTTGAAGATGGTGGGAGCCCAGGGGCGTGGGGCAGGGGGAGAGAGAGGAGGGAGTCTGTGTGTCTGGAGATGGTACAGCTGTGTACAAGATGGTGAGCCGGGGGCAGAGCCAGCTGGGTCCCTCTGAGGCCTCGGATGGGGACATAGAGAGGCTGAGGGGCCCAGGCCTGTCTGAGCAGAGGCTCCAAGTGGCTGCCGGCCAGTGGAGTCCGCCAACCACAGGAGAGGCCCTGTGGGATTTTGGTTCCCTGGCACTTTCTTCCTATCTCCCATCTCCAAGCAGGTAGGGGCACCTGACTGGACAGCGGGCAGGGAAAAGGGGGCGGCCACTCAGCCGAGACCTCAGCCAGAGTCACACCTGGGAAACACCTCCCGAGGGGGCTGCGGCCGCCCCTGCTGAGTGCTGTCCCTGGGTGCTTGCTGCGGGTCAAGCTTCAGCCTCCATTGCATGGGCTGCTGGGAGATTGGGCTTTGATGACAGCTCTTGTGGGCTGGGCCCTGGGCTAACTTATGCAACCTGCACAGCCTGACATGTGTCATCATCTGTTCCCTTAACAGATGATGAAATGGAGGCCTAAAGAGTGAAACCAACCGCCAGGGAGGGTGTGGCTGGGAAGTGGCTGGGCAGGTCCTCCCGCCCACACTGGCTGATGTCAGGACAGGGGCTCCCCGTGGTTCCCTCTCCGTAAGTGTGCAGCCAAACAGGGTGCAAACGCAGGGTGTCCTGATGGGGGACAGACAGCCACTGGGGTGCGTGTGTGGTCCTGAGTGGGGGACTGAGCTGACCCCTCCTGTGGGGGGCTGAGTTTGTCATCCAGGGGAGGCGTGCTCCCCCTGGGTGGTCCTTAGGTCAAGAGCAGTGGGCCCTGGTTAGGGGGCTGAGAAGCAGGGCTCTTTGGCTGCCTGTCCTCCTGCTGTGGGGTGACACTGCCAACATAGGTGCTCACAAGAGTTGACACTGGGCTGTTGGGCCGTTGAGGGTCCAGAACTGTTGGCTAAATGAGTCATTGCTTTGTAAAGCTACAGTGACGAAAGATGAGCATATCCAAGCCTAAAACTCAGGAGAGAATCGCATCCAGCACCCAGCACGAGGGCTGCTCCACCACGCCCCCCACTGACCAGAATCTGCCATCTGCTGGCCCACAGCACCCAGGGCCACGCCTTAAGCCAAACCAGCTGCCTATGAATGCCAGTCCAGGCAATGCATATGATGGGAAAAGAAAACCCCCAGGGGGAAAAAAAAAGAAACAATATGAGATGACCACTGGCAAGCTTCTGAGTTATGGCTAGTGGCTCGATTAATTAATTCAGTTTACTGATTTTATTTTTTGGAATAACGACTTGCATTTGAAAATAATGATTTATGCTTGTTATGAGGGTTAGAGGGAAAAAGCAAACTATAACAAATAAAGGTTAAAACAGCACTCCACATTCTACCACTCAGAAGAAATCAATGTTAAAATTTAGGTGATCATCAGATAGCCACATAGATGAGAGAGAGAGAGAGAGAGAGAGAGAGAGAGAGAGAGAGAGAGGCAAGCGATTGTGGGGCAGTCCCACGTTTGAGTGGAAGCTAGCAGATCTAATGAAGAAAAGCTGAGCTCGCCTGTCAATCATCCTATTTGGATGTAGCACAAGAGCAAGGGACTGTGGTGAAATTCTCTGCCTTAATCAGAACTGGTTTAGACAGGCTTTGTTCAGGGTTCCCCACCACCTCTGCACAGGGGTGGGTGGCTCAGTGGTTTCCCAGATGTCACAGCTCTCTGGAGTGTGCAAGGGATCCGCAGAAGTCAGGCTAGAGCCCAGCACCCTAGGAGAAGTCCTCTTGGGGAAGCTGTATGGGCGTGGCCCACGTGGGCCCCAGCAGGTGCAGCCTGAGCGCACTAGAAGCCAAGGCCAGACGACAGGGACACCTTATCCTCTCCCACCCATCCCAGAGCCCTGGGCTTCCTGAGCACTGTTTGGAGCCTGGGGCTTTCTTCCCTCTTCCCAGCTTCACCCCTACCAGGATTTTGGGTAAGCCCTGGAGGTTTATCGGTTTTGAGGCCCTGGTCACTCTGGCAGAGGGCAGTTGGATGGCTCCCAGGGCACCAGCCAGGGGTCCCTCCCTGGACACACTCGGGCCAAGCCTGTGAGAGCTGCACGTGGGGGCCCTGCTTCCTGGGCATGCCCACATTCTCACGTGTTCACTGTGCACCTGACACCTGCACCAGCCGCCCGGCCAGTGTCAGGCAGAGCTGGAGTGTGGCAGTGCCTGCCCTTGAGGGTTGCAGAGCATGGTGGGGGAGCAGTGGTGGGAAGCTCACGGGAGACACGCTCTACCTGGGATAGAGTGTCGGGAGAGCGGGCCCCACTGTCTCAGCTGTGCCTGATCCTACAGGTGCCCACTGAGCACCTGGAACATGCAGCTGGGACGCGAGCACAAAGAACTCACGTGCGGCAAAGCCTTTGTCCACGGGCAGATGCAATCATCACAACTGTGTGTGGCCTGCGTGCTCAGGCGGCGTGACTATGGACACGGTGTGGGAGGTGAGTGGCAGGGAAGATCCTCTCCTTACAATGGTTTGACTTCTCAGCTCTGCGATCGGTTGCTCAGGCTACTTGATGAGGCTCGAGGTAGCGCAGTCCCACGGTGCAGTGGGTTTACCAGCACCTAACACAACTGCAAGCCAAGGAGCCGCTACACTATTAGAAATAGTGGAAAATGAATTCCACCTGCCTCTTTTCTTTTGCCTTGTTAAAGACCTAGCTCCCTCTAGTGGCGCCCGTGTGCATTGCCTCTGCAGGGCATGAATAATTCTACGGGACAGAGATGTAGGATGATGGTGTGACCGCCAGGAGGCGGACATCTGGAGGTCACCTCCTCCACTATGGTGGCGCGATTACTCTTGGGGGGCCCAGCCCCCTGTCTCTAGGGAGGATGTGTGCAATGGTCAGGGGGTCGTGTAGATGAGCCCAAGAGGCCTCCACTGCTTGGCAGGCCCCTGGGGCCCAGGCAGGACCATGGCCCAAAGGTGCTGCCTGCCCCGGGGGGGATGGGCTGTGCACCTCTTGGTGGTTCTACAGGCCAGGGCTGCGCCTCACCCTCATCAGGCTGTGCTGAAGCATCTCCTTGGCTCTTGTGAGAGCTGTGTCTGCAGGGACAGCCACGTGGGGCGTCACGCCCACCCCTTCCCAGGAGCTGCCGTCCGCCGCCCCCACGGAGCGTGCTGTGGGGATGGTGATGTAGAGGTGGGTGTCGTCCACGTGGTAGGTCTGTGGTGGCTGGCAGCCCCCGCTGGTCACTTCCCCGACCACCAGGGCCCGCCCAAGCCTCTTCATGACGTAGGTGAATTCCTCTGCGGCGCCGGCCGTCAGGCTGCTGGTCAGAATGGCCACAGGTTTCTTGGAGCCATAGCGTTCACCTGGAAGACAGAAAGCCCCCATCCCCCAGCCCGGGGACACAGAGTCAGATCAGGGCTCCTGGGCACCTGAGTTCCGCATCCTGTGGGCACGTGCAAGCCGCAGACCCTCTCCTAGCCTCAGTTGTAGCATCTGGAAAATGGGGATGTGTCGGGTGCCCACCAGCCTTTGGAAGCCTGAGGACCGCGCGGGTGTGTTTGTATCCTGCCAGCCATGGGAACGGCTTGCCTGTCCTTAGAACACCCAGTGCTCTCCTTTTGCCCTGGACACCTCAGAGAAGCCACCCCTGTTTTCAACTCCTGGTCTTGAATGTGAATTTGAGTCTAGCTTCTGCCTGGCTCTTTTACTTACACCTTGCACTATCATCAAACATACTTGTTGGAATAAGGCAGCAATGCAGGGGTCTCTGCAGGCCCCCTCCTGCTGGTGGGCACACAGGTGCTTGGGTTTTGCATGCTGGACAAAGGGAGATGGAGGGAGACCCAGGGGTGAGGGGGACTCAGGGCTGACTCTTCCTCCAGCTGCCGCATGGCAGGTCATCCACACCTTCTACTTTGTCCAGGCAAGTGTGGGGGCTGCTGGTGAGAGGGGGATGTGGTGAGCCCTGGGTTCAGTGACAGACAGCAGCCTCCTCATTCTGCTTTGGGACAGCAGGCTAAGGTGTGGTGGCCCCCAGCCACGTTTCAGCTGAGTGACCGTGAACAAGGTACCCGACCTCGTCTACGCCGGCTTTCCTCTTCTAGGAAATGGGTTTTGCAATGATTCATGAACCCCTGCACCAAATAAGTGCACAGGCTGTGCCAGGGGCTTTGTAGTGCAGCTACTGGGACTGCAACCCCAGTTGTCTTTCCATGATCATTTAGAAACTTCTAGAACAAGGACAGGGAGGAGGAGTCTGCTCCACGCACCTGCGAGCCGGGTGTGGGTCCAGAGTTCGCTGATGGAGTCATTGGGCCGGCTGTAGATCTTGTCGAGTAGAATTGGTGGGCCCTCGTCGAAGAAGTAGGAGCACACGGCGGAGATGGAGGAGGTGGGGCCACCGATGTTGAACCTGGGGGCCAGGCAGTGAGCCTATAGCTGGGCTGGGCTCACAGGTGGGCCCTGGGTGCCCCCCTCAGGGAGGCTGGGGTCTTTGGCCCAGGAAGCCTCAGTTAGTGGCCCTGCCTCACCCTTTAGAATTCCATGTGTCCGTGTCACTCAGAGTGTTAGTCTCTTGAGAATAAGAGACCTTGTAGGCAAGCACACGTCGAAAGCCCTGAATCCCATACCTGCCCTCTGTGGTCACGTGTTACGGCTGTAAAGACTTTGACAAGCCTTGCAGTTGGGAACTTGGGGATAAGTGTCCCTCAGTTTTGACCATGGACAGCTCCCCCACGGCCACACAGCCCATGAGTTGGGAAGCCCTGTGATATTTTCATAAAACCTGCCAGGCATCTTAGCTCACGTGCCCCCACATCGCACTGAGGCATGTTGGTAGTCTCGGGGCTTGGATCAGCCCTACTGTGTGGCCTCCACGGGTCCCCTGCCTCCCCACTCAAAGCTGTGGTGCATCAGGAGCCACTTGCTGGTGGTGGCCTGGGGCAGCCTGGCTGGAGTGGTCTTTAAGCCAAGTGCACCTGCAGCACACATTGGGTGTGGACTTTAGGGCCTACACCCAATGCAGGGCTGCCTTCCTTCCACAGGCTAGGAAAGTCTCCCCTGGCTGGAATAGTACTTGGCCCCCAAACTCATTCAGTGGGCCCCACAAGTCTTGTGTTAGTGGTAGTAAGAGGGTAGAAGACTTAATCCAATTAAGGTGTGGAGCATAGGGTCCCTGGGGAGTGACTGTCCTGGATCAGCTATTAACGGAGCCCCTCTGGTTGAATCCAGGTGGCTTTATAAGAATCATGATCGATGGCAGATGGATGGGTGGATGGCTAGGCAGAGAGATGCCTGCTTGCTTGACTGATTGATACAGAGAGACTCACTCCCAGTCTGTCACCAGGAGATGCCCTGCCAGCAAGAACGCCATCAGCAAAATTCTGCCTAACCTTGGATTGTGAACCTCCAGAACCGTGAGTCAAAACAAACATTTCTTTATAATGTTAAAAAAAAAAAGTGGACAGGGTGAGCATTTGGCCTAGCAGTTAAGACTCGGAGGATGCCTGTCCCCAGTTGGAGTGTCTGGATTTGACACCTGCCTCCAGCTCCTGACCCCAGCTTCTGGCCCAGGCAGACCCTGGCAGGCAGCAGTGACGGCTCAAGCGGTTGAGTTCCTGCCGCCCACGTGGGAGACCGGGGTGGAGTCCCCAGGTCCTGGCTTTGGCCTCGGCCCAATCCTGACTGCTGGGAAGTGAACCTGCAGCCAGGAGCTCTCTGTCTGTCTGTCTGTCTGTCTCTGCCTCTCAAACAGAAGGGGTAAGCGTGGATGGCTCAGTGAATCAGGAGACTTAGCAGGAGGGTGGTTCTGACGTCCACGGGGGTGTTTGAGGAAGAAAATGATTGGGGTAGGGGCACAGGGGCCTCCAGCTCAAGTTCCAGGTGCCCACAAAGCGGGGACTGTGGAGATGATGATCTCCCTGGGAGGAGGACCGGTGATGGCCAAAGAACCATGTGACTGGGCTGGACTCAACACTCCCTGCTCGCTCTCTCTCTCTCTCTCTCTCTCCTCAAGCAAATACATAAATAAAATTCTAAAAATATGCAGATTACCAGGCCTTCTCCCTGGAGCCATTTACTGGCTCAGGCTGGCTGGGGCCCAGGAATCGGCATTTTTCATGTTCCCTTTGCCCCTGCCTCCTCTCCATTGAATCCTGGGACCCGGCAGATTTAGGGTCACTGCCCATGTGGGGTGCACATGGATGTCCTCAGAGGAACTTACAAAGCCTGCCAGGGCTGGGGCCGTGCTGGCCAACTAAATCAGCATGCCTGGGCCAGCTGGTCCCTCCGCAGGTGGCCGGGTCCCTCCCGGCTCCTCTGCCACATCTCTGGCTGAGGCCCGGCCGGGCTCACTGACCTCATGTCTATGATCATGGCGTCGGTGTGCACGATCTTTTGCCAGATGTGCTCTATCAGCAGCTCGGAGACCTGGGTGAGCAGCTCGCAGTCCCCGAACATGTCGAAGCGCAGGTAGCCGATGTTGTCCTCCAGCACGTTGGTGTGGAAGGAGAACTTGATCAGGTCCTCGAAGACTTCCGGTGAGGGGATCTGGAAGAGTGGCAGGCTCTGCTCAGCGGTGTCGGCAGGGTGGCAGATGGCAGAGCCGGGAAAGGGGTCCCCAGGGACCTCCCCGGGGTCGGGAGAAGTGCTAAGGGCAGGGGGAAGGGCTCCCACTATTGTGTTTCCGAGGGCGTCAGGGATGTACCGGGGGTGTGGGAGATGTGGGCCCGTACATGGCTAACCCATGCTGGCATCTCTGCAGAAAATGCCCGCACCTGCTCACCCCGTGTCCTGCTGTCCAGGGTGAAAGGAGGCCCAGGAGGAGCCCCCTTCCTGGCTCCTCCCCCTCCCCCCCCCACCTGCCTGACCGACACATCTCAGTATCCCGGAGCTCAGCTTCCTGTCCATTTTACCAGGGCAGGCAGGGGGGCCAGAGCCACCCTCAGCATGGGCTGGGTCTGGTCTGAGCTCTTTGCTGGCAGTGTGGGAGGCCCCATGGGCCTCATCTTTTGCGTGAGCAAACTGGAGCCCAGAGGGATTAAGTCACGTGCCTGCGCCATGCAGCAGGGCCCCAAATGCCCACATCCCGCAGTCATGCTCAGCCTTGCTTTACTGTCCCGGCAGCCCCAGGGTCAGTGATGGGGAACTCTGCAGAACACAAACCCTTCGCTCCCAAAGGAGAAAGCACGGCTCGGGGCCTTCATATTGGACTCTTCCCCAACCTGCCATGCACCTGCCAACATGGAAACTCCTCCTTCCACCCCGGGGTGGGGGTGGGGTCTCACACTGGACCCTTGTAAGTCCGAATGCTCTACAGAGGTGTTCAGGGGCCCCACAGGTGCAGAGAGCACATGGGAAGATAAGATGGGGAGGGGGAAGAAGCCGCAGAGAAAAACTTAACATGGGAACAATCCTGGACACCCTGCACATGCAGACAACTGGTCAACCCACTTCTGGGCCCAGCCAGGTCTCCTTTGGCTCTCACCTGCATGGGCACGATTCCCGGAATGCGGTCCTTGGCGTCCTCGGGGATGTGGGCCGTCTTCAGGTGTGGGTCCCCCGATAGCAGCTGCAGGTCGGCCCCCAGCATCTCGGCCAAGGCCACTTCTGAGGTCACCCTCGAGTAGCGGCTCTGCAGGCCACTCAGCTTGGCGGCCACTTGGGCCCCCAGCTCTGGGGAGGCGTAGTTATCGGCCACCAGCTTCCCGGCTGTCTGCAGCACCGTGGGCACCTTGGCACGCAGAGCCACGATGTCCTGGGCCATGGAGAGGGCCTCGCTCATGGGCACCGTGACGTCAGGTTCCACGCCTGCCATGTCCCAGGCCTCTCCAGTGATGGAGCTCAGGGCCGTCTGGGTGGGCATGGAGGCATATAAGGAGCTGCTGCCCACCTGGTAGATGCCCACAGCGAGCGCCCCTCCGGCCGTGGGCTCCCCGATGACCGTGGCCCGCTGCAGGTCCTGCATGGTATGAGCAAAGGCCTCAGCCGCCGAGCCGCTGGTGTGGCTCGTCAGGATGTAGAGGTCCTTGTGGGGGCTATAGCGCTGGCCGGCCACCTGGGGCAGGGTCCACACCTCCGTGAGCCGGGAGGAGGCCCGGTCGAAGATGGAGTAGAGGTGCTGGCGGGGCTCGGCAGCGAAGAAGTAGGAGCAGAGCAGCGGCACGGCCGAGGAGTAGCTGCCGGGGTTGTAGCGCAGGTCCACCACCAGCGCGGCAGTGTCCACCAGCCCCTGCCACACCAGCTGCACCAGCTGTGGCCCGATGGCCTTCACCGTCTCCAGCTCGGCCATGGCATCAAAGCGCAGGTAGCCCAGCCGGCCGGGCAGCACGTCCGTCTTGAACAAGGCTTCGATGAGGTAGGAGAGCTCCTCCAGGGAGGGGACAGCAGGGGGCGGCGGGGGCACCTCCTCAGCTACCAGCTCGCCCGGGCTGTGGAACACCAGCAGGCGGTGGTCCCCGGACACCTCCTGCAGGTCGGCCGTGAGCTGCGAGGCCAGCGACTCCAGGTCCACGGCCGTGCGGTAGGCCCCCTGGGCCAGCTTGGCCCGCAGCAGCGCGCTGGCCTGCCCCACCACCTCGGGCCGCGCGTAGTGGGCCTCCAGCAGGTGCCCCGTGCCTTCTACCAGGGCGCCCAGGCTGCGGTGGAACTCCAGCACCTCCTGGGCCCTGTCCAGGGCCTCCTCCGCCAGCACAATGGCGTCGGGCACCACGCCACCGCCCAGCCAGCCCTCGCCGTGGTTGTCAATGAAGGTGAGCACAGGCACGGTGAGCACCAGGCCGCCCTCCGGGGTTCCCAGCAGCGGCACCGTGCAGGTGTGCAGCAGGCTGCCGGCTGTGATCTCGCCCACCAGCGTGGCCCAGCCCAGGGACTGCATGAGGAAGGCGAACTCCTCAGCGGCGGTGGCGGTGCGGTGGCTGGTGAGCAGGTACACCCCGCGCTGGTTGCCGTAGCGGGGGCCCAGCAGCGTCGTGTGGCTCATGTGCTCCTGCGTGATGTTGGTGCGGCGGTCGTAGGTGGTGAAGAGGCGCACGGGGCTGTCCTCGGGGCCCTGGAAGTAGGAGAGCAACAGGGACAAGCCGGAGGAGGGCCCCCCGGGGTTGTAGCGCAGGTCCATGATGAGGTGCTCCGTGTCCTGCAGGGGCTCCCACACCTGCCGCAGCACCTGCGGGCCCAGGGCCTCCAGCACGGAGGCCTCGGCAAACCTGTCGAAGCGCAGGTAACCCACGTTGCCCGGCAACACCGCCACCTGGAACACGGAGTCCACTAGCACCTGCCAGGCAGCCTCGTCTTGAGGCATTGTGGGGGCTGCCTCTGGAGGGTCCTCAGCTGCCGCCTCGAGCCCAGAAGCGATTTCTTTGGGCCCCACGGCACGCACCAGGAGTCTGGGGTCCTCGGACACGGACTGCAGCCCAGCATTGAGCTTGGAGACCAGGTCTTCTTCGGAGACCACCGTGGCGAAGTCCATGGTGGCCAGGTGATGCAGCAGGGCAGGCACGCGGTCCACTAGTGTGTAGTATTCCTGCAGGGCTTCCTGTAGGCGGCGGACCAGCCCCGGCAGGGCGCGGCGCAGGGTGAGGATGGCCAGCGCCTTCTCCAGGGCTTGCTCAGCCGGTGTCCTCACGCAGGGCAGCACGCCGCTGCCCTCCCATGTCTGGCTGCCCCCACCCAGGGGCCCCAGGGATCTGGACACGGGGACGGTGAGGAAGAAGTCAGACTGGCCTATCCTTAGCTTCTGCAGGTCCAGGGCGCCCCCAACGGTCTGCTCGCCCACCAGGATGGCCCTGCGCATCTGCTTGAGGATGTAGGCGATGTCCTCGGCCACGCCCCCCGTGCGGCCACTGGTGAGGACCACCACGTCCTTGTCAGCGCTGTACCTCTCACCCAGCACCTGGGGCAGGGTCCAGAGCTCTGTGGTTGTGTTGGAAGGGCGGTCGTAGATGGTGTCCACGTGCAGGACAGTGTTCCCCGGGTGCAGGTAGGAGATGACGTAGGGGATGCCAGAGACGTGGCCCCCCGTGCAGTGCCGCAGATCCAGCACCAGGGCGGAGGTACCCATGAGCTGCCCCCAGACGTGGGCCACCAGGAACCCGCCCAGCTTGCTCAGCACCTCCTGGCCCGGGAGGTCATCCACCCGTAGGTAGCCCACGTTGTCTTCCAGGATCTCATGTTGGATGCTCTTTTGCAGCCAGGCCAGCAGCTCCTCCTGGGTAAGGTTGCTGGGTGCTGGGGCCTGCCGGGGCACCTCCAGGGTGCTGGGCTCGTAGGAGATGACCAGGCGTGGATCGTTCAAGGAGCTCTGCACCCCGGCCGTGAGCACCTGGGCCAGCGTCTCGGGGTCTGAGATGCTCAAGATCTCCTGACTCTTCATGGCCTGCTCGATGGCCGCCTGCATCCCCATCAGGTTCTCCGGGAAGCAGTAGTTATCCAAGAGCACCTTGGCCATGTCCAGCACCAGGCTGGGCTGGAAGAGGTGCGAGGGGCCAGCCAGGCCGCAGAGCAGCGTGCACAAGAGCAGGCTCCATCGTGTCATCGTGGAGATCCCGCCAGTGGCCTGGCTTCCACGCAGAGGCTCCCGCTGTGGTGTGCGAGGCCCCAGCCCCGCTCTGCACAGCCACCTTCCGCCCTCGTCCTTCTCAGGTGCCAGACAGAAGGTCTGGGGCTCAGCTCGGGAGTCGGGGCAAGGCTTCCAGCACTGATAAGCCTTTAATCCTGTCTAATTCAAGTTCAAGTGCATCAGCGGGGGGTTGGGGGAGGCGGGTAGGGGGGTTACTGGGGCGAAGGGGCTGGAAGGTACTTGCAACCCATCTTGCCCTGCCACCCTCCACTTACTGTGTTTTTTTGTTGTGTTCCTCCCCCTGCCATGCGATAGGCCCTGTGGTGCTTTATATTTTGCAAGCTGGGTGTTTTCCCCAGAGCCCGGCAAAGGAGACAGCTTAACCTGCAAGCTGATGTCATTTCCTCCCTGTGCTGGGTGAGGACTGAAGTGGATTTCATTCTGTCACTGCCTATTCCGGGACCTTAGGAACGCACCCTCCTCGCCGTGTAGATTAAATGGGAAAACGTGTGTAGGGTGTTTTGCTATTCCTGGCAGGCAGGAAAAACTCAGGTACCTGTCTCTGCTTCATGGCTAAAGGAACGGGTCAGAGAGTCCAGGCCATGACTGATGCCTGCCATGTTAGGTAGTGACAGGTGGGGGTGGGGAGACAAAGCCAGGGACAGGCTGGTGGTCCATGCTCACCTGAGAGCCCAGGGCTTCAGTCTGGGGCTGCCATCAGCCTGCGGCTTGACCCTCCTTCCTATGCCCTGTGTGTGGGGATCGTGTGGGGATCCCATGGCCCTCCTGGGGACTGCATGGCCCCTTCACAGCTCTCCAGTGGCAGGAAGGAATGGGATGTCTGGACCTCACCACGTGTGGGGCAAGTGGGAGACCCTGTGGGACCACAATTCCCACCATTGCACCCTGCGGTCAGCTTGGAGATCTGGCAAGCATTGTCCTCTTGGCCAAAGGAGACCCCTGCTAACGGAGGGCTCGGCCCACAGCCTGGCCCTTGCAGGGAGAGCCCCTTGTAGCAGGACTCGGGTGTCTGCAGCCCCAGGCCCCCCGCAGAATCCAGACGACCACTGCTCACCCCTGCCCCCACCTGCAGGGAGCACCCCTGTGAGCCAGTCCCAGGGGCATGGTTGAAGCTGGACTCTCAGGCTCCTGACTCCTGTTCCTTCTCATGGAAGTGACCTGGGTCCTGCTTGCCACTGACTTGGCACAAATATCCAAGGATATTCCCTGGAGCCAGAGCCTAGAGCCTGTCTGTGCCTCCCCCTGGTGTGGGCCCAGGTGCGCGGTCCAGGCAGGGCAGGTGGGAAAGCCGCCCCCCAGCACTGCCCATCTTCACTCCCCTGAGTTGACCCAACACACACTGCTTAGGGGCTGGGTGGGCAGCAGGCCAGATCCCAAGAGCTCCCAGCAGGCAGCTGGAGGACGTGGTCTTGAGTCCTGGGGGGTGGAGGTGGGGGAGCGGGGGGACTCGCTCTCTGCACACTGGCGAGCCACAGTCCGTCCTCTGGCAATCATTAGCTGAGATGTTTGCCAGGTGGTATATGAAGGCCAATGAGGTCAATTAGCTAAAGCAAACTCAGTCACAGCTCATTAGGATTTGTTTAATGCCCAAGGGACATATGGCCACACCACTCCGCCACTCGTAACCCATGGTCGAGAGCTGGAAAGCAAGAGCAAAGTAGGGGGGCGGGGGTGGGGTCAGGAGGCCCCAGACGACTCGGAACGCCTGCATCTGTTGCATTTTTTCAGCCCCCATTGAAGAGACCAGCCTTCCCTTCCGCCTCCACCTGGGGACCCACAGCTCTGAGCACGCGGTGCAGGGGTCTTCCAGGGACGCCTCCTCTGTCCCTGTGTCTTAGCCCCAGGCCCAGAGTGGTGGCAGGCGGTGACGACCCCCTACTGCTTCAGCAGTGTCCCATGTCTGATACCTGCAGGGTGACAGTCGGGAGGGGCTGGCTGACCCAGAGCCAGGGACACAGGCAAGGGTGAACCCAGGAAGCACAGCCTCCCCCAAGCCCCAGGAATCTGGCTGGGAGGCCTGGGAGCAGGCAACAGGCAGACTCCCAAGGGCCTGGAGCTTAGGTTCAAGTTCAAGGAGTGAGCTCGATGCTGCTCACCAGGAAGTGGGCTCCTCATAAGGCTTTGTGGCAGGCAGCAGTAGGGGCAGAGGCCAGGCAGGGGCAGCAAGTGGGAAGCTGCCTTTTCTCTCTCTCTTGCCCTAGTCGCCCCACGTGGAGCTGATCTTGGGAGGCAAGGCGTTGGCCCAGGAGCTCCCGTGTCCAAGCACGGCCATCCCCGGCATCCTAAGCATCATCTTCACCCCACGGGTCCTCTTTGCCCAGCTCATCAGAAGCCCCGTGTGTAGACAGCAGGTGCAAGCAGGGCCGTGGTGTCCCGTATGGCCCATGGGGCTTGCTCTGCCAGGCCTGGGGTCCTGGGCGTGGGGCCATCCTGTGCCGCTCTCCCAGACACATTAGCAGGGAGCTGGATCGGAAACGGAGAAGCCGAGACTCAAACTAGGGCCCCGATACGGGATGCTGGTATTGCAAACAATAGCTTAGGCTGCTTCCGTCACAACACTGCCCCCCCCCCACCTTAATCTTTTTTTTTAAGCTGGCTTAACTGAGATAAAATTCATTCATTTAAGTGTATACTGCAGTGGTCTTTAACGTATTCACAGACGCGCAACCTCACCACCAGCAGGGAGCAGGGTTAGGCAGCTGCACACCCACGCAGCGCCTCGGCTCTGGCCTGAGTCTCTGGTCGCGGCCGCTTGGGTGGGTGCAAAGCAGAGCCACATGGAGGCTTTGAGTGACATGTCCCTGAAGGCGAATGACACTGGACATCTTTTCACGCGCGTGTTGGTCATTTGTGTGTCTCCTGTCTATGCACAGCCCATCCTCAGCTTCAACATCGGGCTGTCTTGCCATCATCAGTTGTACGGATCTATCGCTGGACGTTTTTTTTTGTTTTTTTTTTTTTTTTTTTTTTTTTTTTGCCAGCCTCTAATCTGTCGGCCACAGGGGCTGCTCAGGCCCGAGAGGCAGCTGGGTAGCATCCAGGGCTCCCCCGGGTCCCGGTCCAACACCCCCTCCCCCATCCGCCTCTCTGTCCCCACTCCGACCTGGCGGCTGCCGCTGTCTCCTTGGCGATGCCCTTCACCGATTTCAAATCCTGTGCCTTTTTTTTTTTATTAAGTCTGTCCCAACAAATTATGTGTATTGCAAATGAAAAGAGAAAGGAAGTCAAAAGCCGTCAGAGTCAGACACGCCAAGTTAAGATGGAGAGCAACGGCTCGCGCGCAGGCGCGAGGGTTGTGGCCACCGGCAGCCGCGGGGCGCTGCTGCAGATCGATGAGCAACCGGCTTCGCCAAAGGGAATCAGAGCGCTCGTGGGATCCTCGCGCAGACGGTGCGCCTCCAGCGTCGCGGACACGCACGCCCTGGGCAAGGGAGTCTTCACGAGTCCTTGTCGCGCTCTTGCCATGTTGTCCATGTGCACGCCTTACAGCCCAGGACGGGTGGACGGGTCTAAGGCACGGGAAGAGCTCGGGAGAGCAGCGAATGAAGCTTTTATAGCAGACGCTGGAGTGACCCTAACATTTACCCAAGTTGACCCCCAGAGAGGGGCAGTCCCAGCGCAGAGAACTTTGATGTAGTGGCTCTTTGTGCAAGGACCTCTCTGAGCTGGTGTCCCTGGGACCTTTGGGAGAGCACACTCAGTGGGTGTGTGTCCTTCCTGTTCTTCCTGTTGGGACTATGGATGTGATGCTTGGTGACAGGCAGCCATCTTGTAGCTGTAAGGAGAAAAGCCTGCAGGAAACGCCAGGGCATCACTGGGATGCTGACTCTCACGTTGTCTGACTCTTGGCCGGGGCTAGCAGCCGCCCAGCTTCAGTCACATGCGGTGTGAGAAAAGCCAGTGGAGCGGCTGAGTGGCATGTTCTAAAGGGTGCAGCTTTGGACAGCGTTCCTGACTGATAGGTGGAGGAGGGAAATGAGGGGCTTTTCAAGGCCAAGTTCTCGGAGCCTGGACACCCCCCCCCCAGAGGGGGGGAATTCACTATGCAACACCAGAGGTCCCAGGGTTGAGGGGCCTCAGAGAGGCACCATCAGACCTGCAGAAGTCCAAGGCTTATGAGCAGAGCGACCATGAACAAAAGCGACTTTGGCTATACAAGGGTCCTGTCTTTGACTTTTTTTTTTTTTTTAATTTGGAAGATGCTGAAAGTTACCCAAAAATAATTCGCTCAGAAACAAAAACTCACAGCACTGGTTTATTCACCTTCCATTCTTGCTCCTGTGTATGGGTTTTTTTTTTTTTTCTTTTTTAATTATGAAAGAAAGAGACCATTATAAAGCAAAATGCCACTTTAACATTCCCACCTTCCTGCTGTTTGGTGTGTTTCCGGTCCTTTTATGAACTACCTTTCAAGGTAGTTTTCAAGGTAGTTCGTATAACTGTTCCCGTGCTGTACATACTACCCCTGCTGGCTTTTTTACATAAAAAGAAATTTATTTAAGAGACAGAGCACACGCTCCCATCTGCTGGTTCCCTCCCTAAATGCCTTGCAGTTGGCCCCTGCCTGGGTTCACATCACTTTGTACTGCGCCACAGCCCACACCCATCTTCTGGTCATGACCAAGGCAAGGGGCTCACAGCTTTGTCCCCAGAGGACTCAACGGCACCTGCCTATAGCAGGCCTGTGACAACTCAGCCGAAGCCCCAGAGGCTGTGTCAGACTCAGGGGGTATGCAGAGGGGTCGGGGGATAGCACTGGAGCTGGGCCCTCCAGCAGGGAAGGTGGGGCTTGCCCTGTGAGGCTGGGAGTGGGCAGGGCTAGGGTGCAGAAGGGGGAGTGGCCTGGCCAGAGGTGTGGGCTGGAGCTGGGCATCACGGGCAAGATGCTGGCAGAGTGGGGCGGGTCCTTGGACATTGGGTGGGGATGACCCGAGGCCCCCCTGCCCCAAAGTGGGGAGGACAGGGAAGCAGACAGCTGTCGTCCACTGACACAGCCACACCTGCACACACACACACACACCTGCATGTGCAGGCACCAACCAAGCGTGGACACGCCCACATAGACTCCGCCTGCTCTGGCCCTCCCCTTCAGCTCCCTGGGGACAGTGACAAGGCAGGGTGGGTGAGCCGGAGCGCGGGAGAGACACAACTCAGACATTTGACTTTATTTTCGAGTGATACGGTCATGCAGGTGCAGCAACACAGTGCCAGGACTGGGAGGGGGCTTTGGTCACTGTCTGGGAGCAGTGCAGCCATCCCCCGCCCACTGCCTGCCTGGCCCGGGATTTCTCATCTTCCACGACTCCAGGAATTACACAGTGATAGTTTATTGTGTCCTAGTGTTACAGGTGTTGGTGGCTTTCATGTAAACATTTCACACACCGCTTTATGAAACACACAGGAGCGTCCACCAGTGGGAGTGGCCCTCCCTGGGCCCTGCCTGGCATTTCCAGGCTCCTCCAGCTGAATCAGACAGGGGAGGCAGAGGCGAGTCAGATGGGGGTGGTGCAGCCTCTGTCCCCCTCCCCCTCCCTCCACCCCCAGAGCCTGGTAGCCGGACACATGGTCTCCAGGAAAGCAGGCAAGTGTGGGCAGAGCCGGTGGCTGGAGACAGGACTGGGGTTCTTGGGTACCAGGAGCCCTCCCCCTAGGCGGGCTGGATGTCAATCACAGAAGTACAAAGAGGCAACAGAGGGACGCTTCCGATGCCAAAGCCAGAGCACTTTTAATTCCAACACACTCAGATCTCAGGCCTGAGTCCGTGCCCCGGTGCCCTGGGTGCCACCAGCGCAGGTGGTGCTGCCCGCAGATCTGCAGAGCTGCTGGCCGTACCAAATGTGCCCACCCCTCGCGGAATGTCACAGAGCGTGAGCCCAGGGGACAGCTCCTGGCCCTGGGGGGATGGCTGACCGTAGGGGGCGCAGCACCAGCGGACAGAGAAGCTTAGCCAGGGTACCCAGGACAGGGCTGCTGTCCAGCGCGCGCACTCTCTCTCTCTCCTCTCTTGCAGCTGCTGCTGGGGGCGTTTGTCAGTGACTCAGGGTTGATATTAACAAGCATGTGGCCACAGGCACCGCAGGGACAGCCTGGACTCCCACGGTAAAAGGCTGCTTGGTTACACTGCTGTGTATCCAACAGCACACAGTCCAGCCTGGCCTCCACGCTCCTGTCTCCCAGGATCTAACTGCTTGTTGGCTACAGAGTGACCTGCCAAGCGCCCCGGGGCCTGCGTGAGAATCCTGCGCGGGGTGGGGTTTCTGCGTCTGTGGATTTGGGGTCATCATGTCCGCCATGGCAGGTTGTGGGAGGTGACACGACACACGATGAGTGTGGGGCCTGTTCCATTCCTTTGCTGTGGGGAATACGCCCTGTGCTCCCCCACCCCTGTAATTCCCATAAACCCTGGCACCCTCCCCGCCCCTTCCCTCCATCGCCTCTCGCCCATTTCTGCTCACTCTGGATTTTCTTTTTTCTCTCGGCATCTCTGCTCCCAATTCAACAGCCGTGCAGGACATTCATGTTCCGCCTCCCACCCC
The DNA here is from genome assembly GCF_033115175.1 of Lepus europaeus. Classification (NCBI taxonomy): domain Eukaryota; kingdom Metazoa; phylum Chordata; class Mammalia; order Lagomorpha; family Leporidae; genus Lepus; species Lepus europaeus. The sequence goes on along the minus strand of NC_084843.1, from coordinate 78,975,908 downwards.
ACTCCGCATCATCCGGGGAGGGGGGCAGGCGTGCACTTTGGGCGGGGCGTGAGGGGAGCCGCAGGCGCACTTTCCTCCTCCCGCTGTGGAGCTCCGCCCCTGGAGCCCCACCCAAGCCCCCACCCCCAGAGCCCCGTCCCCTGCCGCGCAGCTCGCCCAGCCCCACCGGCAGGTACTACCTGCAGCCACACTCGGCCACGCTCATCCCCTCGTAGTGGTACTTGAGGGTGGGCACCCCCATGTCGTCCTTGTAGAGGATGGAGATGGGGCTCAGTTTGGTGGGCACACAGCAGGCCTTGCCCACCTTGGTGGGGAACTTGAGATGCACCAGGGTCTGCACGATGGCGTGTTTGGTGGGCGTCACGTCGTCGGCCAGGGGGAAGAAACAGCCCCCTTGGCACTCGAAGGCGTCGTACTCCTTGGGCGCGATAATCCAGCTGTCCCAGCCGATGTCCTCGAAGTTCACCCGCAGGGAGGTCTTCTGGCAGTGGCTGCCGGCCCCCGCGCTCCGCTTCCGCCGGGCCAAAGAGGGCACCACGGCCGCGCGCCCGTCCGCCACCTCCCACTCGGCCGCGGCCTCCTGACCGCCGCGGTTCTTGGCCAGCTTGCTGAGCACGCTGTCCTGCTCGTGGCTGATCATCTCCCTCAGCTCCAGCCGCGTCTCCTTGGTCCCGTTGGTGCGATCGTTGGAGAAGACGACGAAGAAGGGCAGGTTCTTGGAGCCCGGGGGGACGCTGATGTCCAGCTTGTCACAGCTCTTCCTGTGGCTCTCCACGGTCACCTCCAACTTGTTCTGGCTCTTGGTGGCGTCCGCCCTGACCCAGCGCTTCACGGCGCCGGACACTTCCAGGGTCTCCCAGCCCTCGTCCCGGATGTCCTGGGACACCAGGAAGCTCTTGGTCCCCGAGGCGCCGTCCCAGGCGTCCAGGACGTCATAGATCACCAGGTTCCCTTCCGGCCCGTGAGCGGCGTCCGCGTGATTTTGACAGGAGACGTAGAGCCGGAGCTCGGCCCGGGTGATCTGCTCGTGCCTGGGGATGGAGATATTGAACAGCAGAATGTGCTTCTGGAAAGGGAAGTCATCCAGGGGGGCCACAGAGACCGCGTCTGAAATGCAAACACACGGAGGTGGGCGGAGCTGAGCCTGGTGCAGAATGAGGCCTTTTGGCTCTAAGCCAGCCCTCAGGGAGGAAGCGGATTTGGGAGCACGCGTTTAGGAGCTTGGGAAGCGCCAGACTAGCTGCTTCGGGCAGGACATTCCCTGTAAGCCTCACTCACGCAGGGAGAACTTGATGAGTGGGACTTAAGGTATCTCATTGTCAAAATGCACTGAGCTGGTGAGGACCCTCACACCGGGGCAAGGACTAAAGGCGTTCATTGTCAGGCTTAGGGGAAGATGCTCTGGGCATGGATTTACAGCAAAGAGCCTCGGAGGGGGCTGTGAAAGTCAGCGTTACACATCTCAGCGTCTACACTGTGTATAAATCCTTTGGAGTAGTAAATCCAAAGCACAGTGAAAACAGATTTTTTTTTTCCAATATTCGTGTGGAAAAGATCTATTAGCCTCATGGCTTTGTCACATCAGGCAAAATGGGGCCTGTTTTTTAGACAAGGAATCACCTCCATTTTCCTCTTCCTGGGACTGCTGTTGGGGCATATAGGGTTAAGCCTCTACTTGTGCTGGCAACTATGGGCACCGGTTCAAGACGGGCTGCTCCTCGTCCAATCCAGCTCCCTGCTAAGGTGCCTGGGAAAGCAGCAGAAGAGGGCCCAAGTGCTTGGGTCCCTTGCACCCATGTGGAAGACCCAGATGGAGTTCCAGGTTCCTGGCTTTGGCATGACCCAGCCCTGGCCTTTGCAGCCATTTGGAGGAATGAACCAACTGGTGGACTCTCTCTCTCTCTCTCTCTCTCTTTCTCTGTAGCTCTGCCTTTCAGATAAATAAATAAATCTTTAAAAAAACAATCCCTGCTTCCAGAGAGCTGACCCTCAGCCATCAGCCCATGTCTACTATGGCGCAGCTCGCTCACAGCGAGGGGAGAGAAGTGATGTTTCTGAGCGCCTACCCTGCGCCAGCAGCAGCGAAGGGAGTGCTCTCCCAGAACCCCGTGGGCAGGTGGTGGTGTCCGACAGACTGGGGCTGCAATCCCAACTCTGCCCCTTTTAGGGGAGTCCAATCCCCTCTGTGCCTCAGCTTCCCTCATCTGTGAAATGGGGTTTGTCCTGCCTCCCTCCCGGAGCCGGGGTGAGGCTCGGACAAAGCGCTGCCTCCAACCTCCTGGACACGGTCCCTGGCTCCCAGTGGATGCTTAGTAGAGACTTCTGAATCCCACACGCCCTGCTCCCTCCTGTACAGGCTCCCTCCACGCACCAAAGCCTGCCTCCCTGGGCCCTCCGGGACCTTGTGTGCAGGGAAGCAGAGGGGAATGCTGGGATCCCAGGAGGGCTCCGAATGGGGGACCCAGGGCCTGGGGAGCTGCAGACTCTGTCTTTCTCAGAAGGGAGGCTAGTGTTACAAATCAGGCTCATTCACGTGGAATCTGGATTTTTCTCTTTCGGACAACGGGAAAATCCAGCACTTTGGGCAGGCAGCCATGACTGAAGCGAGTGGCCTTGACTCTAGTACATGCTCTCTTCCCCCGGCGGTCTGGTCTGGCCTGGCCTGGCCAGGGTGCTGAGCTGGGAGCCCCTTAGATGTTCGCAAGGCTGAGATCTGGGAGGTGAGAGGCCTGTGCCCCCGTGGCCCTTCAGACAGGACTGCAGCAGTAAGAAGTGTCAGTGCCTTGGGGCTGGCGCTGTGGTGCAGTGGGTTAAAGCCCTGGCCTGCAGTGCTGGCATCCCATATGGGTGCCGGTTCTAGTCCTGGCTGCTCCTCTTCCCATCCGGCTCTCTGCTATGGCCTGGGATAGCAGTGGAAGATGGTCCAAGTCCTGGGGCCCCTGCACCCACGTGGGAGACCTGGAAGAAGCTCCTGGCTCCTGGCTTCAGCCTGACACAGACCTGGCCATCGCGGGGCCATTTGGTGAATGAACCAGTGCATGGAAGACCTCTCTCTCTCTAACTCTGCCTCGCAAGTAAATAAATAAATAAAATATTTTTTTAAAAAACTGACATCTCTTCAAAACTTTCTTAGCAAAATGCATACTATGAATAAAGCTACATGGATTTCAGATTTTTTTTTTTTGCACCAAAATGCACTTTTAAGTCCATTTTTCACAAGGGACTTTTTGAAGCTCTGTGATATGGTAGGGAGCTGGGGACTAACAAGTGTTCTGCTTCTGAGTAGGAGGGGATACCCATGGGCTGGAGGGAGAGCAGAGTGGCGAGGAGGAAGGGCAGGGGGAGAAGGGGCGAGGGAGACTTGGCACCCCTGAGCACCTACTGTGTGCCATTGGCCCAGGAGCCAGGGAGTGAGTTCTGCACAGCAAGCGGGGGCGACTGCTGAGCCCTGGAATGAGCCTGGAGAAACCAACAGGCCACTTCTTCATTTCATTTCCCGGCAGCCTGAACGATGACCACCTGAACCGCGGACCAGGGGCCACAATGGACCTGCGAGCCCAGCCCTGGAGGCCCCACCCCTCCGCGACGCCCTCCCTACCTTCCACGCTGAAGCTGCGCACGATGTTGGAGGTGGGAGTGGAGGACTTGTCCGAGGTGTACCTGTTGTACAGGTCGATCATGTACTGCGGCGGCTCCGCCCTGGTCCTGTCCTGGGAGGGCACCCCGCTCAGGTTGAGGCTGCGCAGGAAATCCATCTTCATGTTCTCCATGAACACCTGCAGATCCAGCGCGCCCTGCGGCGGCCCCGCTCGGGGCTCCCCCTGCGAGGCGCGGCTGTTCCCCGCGCCCGAGGCCCGTCCCCAGCTCTGCAGCGGCTTTCCCTGCCCGGAGCAGGACAGCAGTGACAGCACGGGCAGGGCCACCCACAGCGGCCCGGGGCCCATCTTGGAGGAGACCATGGGGCGTTAGCGCGCGCAGGGAGCGGCCTGGGAGGAGCGCGCCTGCATCGTCATCCCGCTGACTCCACAAGGAGTACTGCGGCCAGCCCCGTGGGCCTGGACTGCCATCCGGTTGTTCTTATCTGGCCCCACGAAGCTGCGCGGGGAGCTGTTATCAGGAGGGACCCTCGGTTAATGAAGGTTCTGTAAACATGTGGCAAAGCGCAGGGCCTGTGGGAAGGACACGGCCTCCCGGGAAGAATCCCCTCCACCGGTCGGTCGTTGCCCCCTAATTAGGGTTCTGGCTGGTTTCCCGGCCAGCTCCGTTCAGGGGACACTCCAGCCCCTGGGCTTCAGGAACAAAGAAGCCAGGAAATAGGGCCCAGAAGCCCTCCAAATATAGCAATGACCGCAGTGGACACCCCAAGTTCATGGCAAACGTGTGTGCGCCTGCTCAGTTGGGAATAGGAACCTGTCACGTGGCCGCACCACGGCCCCTGTGCCTGTCCAATGAGCTGCCTGCCCAGCACTGCCATTCCTGTGTTATCTAATGTGGCCAGGAGGACCTCGGGGTCAGGGTGGATGGGGGTTCCAATGCCAGCCCCCACGAATGGAACCTGGAGCAGCTTTGACTTTGGTTCTCAGCGCCTCCCGCTCCGAGGGGAATTGTGATGATGGAAGATGGTCAACAGGAGCAGCCACAGGCATGGGTGTCTCTGTTCTGGCTGCCTCCTCCCCACCTCTGGGCCTCCTGAGCTGGAGCTGGCGGAAGAAGCTCCTTGCTCTCTCCCTACCTTCCAGTTCTGCAGTAGCCCTGCAAACACACTGCAGCCTGCCAGCCCCCGGCAGCTCCCGGACCAGCTCTGTCGCTGGTCTGTGTGTGTGTGTATGTGTGTGTGTTGGGGGTGGGCAGCCTGCTTCACTCCATCAGCCAGCAGAGCTATGCGGAGTCTGGGCAGGCAGAGAAGGCTCTGAGATGGCTCCCTGGCCAGAGGAGGCTGACAAGCTGCATCCCAGTTGATGTGGCCCGAGGGACCCCAGGGACTGTGTCATTATAGTTTCTGTCTATGTCCATCATAAGAGGCTCTGGTGCAAAGCAAAGAAAGAGCACCGTTCAAAGCACTTGGCAGGTGTGCCTGGTGGTCCACTCTGGGGAGAATTTGAAGCTGACGCTGATCCGGGCTGGTGGGGCTCCTGGGGGAGGACACAGAGAGATGCAGGAGGGGCCCAGCAGGCTGTGGTCACAGATCCCAGTGGGGGGAAGGGAGAGACCAGAAACCCTGAATGGCCACACCCGGACGGAACTTGCTGTCCTCATCCAACTGCTTGGGGGTGGGCAGGAAATGGCTCTGGGCATTGGTCCAGCCCAGGGCTAGAGGAAGGGGGGGGGGGAAAGACCCAAGTGGGTGCCAAGCTTGGGAAATGGAGCTGCACCTGCCTAGTGTGGTGTGGTGCATGGAGCTTCAGAGGGCGGTAAATGGCCCCCAGTGTGCTCCAGCCCCCGAGGCCACCAGGACATTTTCACACGGGAGTGGCTGAGCCACGTGGCGGCAGGGAGCCCTCTGGATATGCTCAGGGTGGTACAAGGGTCAGTTAACTATTCGTTTTTTAAAAATGTGATGGGGCAGGCATTTGGTGTTGTGTTCAGTACACTAGTTAGACCTATGTAGCCCATGTCAGAGAGCCTGGGCTCAAGTTCCAGGTATGTTTCTGATGCCAGTTCCTGCCAACATACACCCCAGGAGGCAGCTGGGTCCCTGCCATCTCCATGGGAGATCGGGATGGAGTTCCAACTCCTGGCTGTTGTGATTTAGGGGAGTGAACCAGCAGAAGAGAGCTGTCTGTCTGTCTCTCTGTCTTTCAAACAATTACATAAAAACATTTAAATGTGACATCCCCGCCGACTCCTGCCCCCACCAGGTATAACGGCAGCATAGAGTGCAGAAAATTTGGAAAATGCGAAACATTATAAAGAAGGAAATAAAATGCAAGCTACGGACTCATCACCCGGGGATGTCCACGGTTGATATTTTGAGATGTGCTGGCAGTGTTTTGAGACGCAGAAAGGTTCCGACTTGGGGAGATGGGTGTGGTGGGAGACAAGACCCTAAAATCAAACACATCAATATTTCTGCAGTGAAATAGAGCAGCCAGCCAATGAGGTCAGGTTTTGCCCCAGAAAGAGTTAAAAGAATAGAGGCTTTCAGAGAGTTTTGAATCCGGGGTTTCAGATAAGGACTGTGTTTACCCATGGGGTCACCCAAGCTGGTGGTAGAGGCCTAGGTGCACTTGAGCACCTGGAGGGGCCCACAGCAGGTGGTATTTCTATCCCCCACCGCTCCCCATCCCTCCTTCCCCAAACTGCGTGCTTTCTAAGTCTTCCCTTGTGTTTTCCAGAAAAGTCCATGTGCATGAGTTTTCAAAGACCAAAGATTTGATCTACGCCCAGACACACTGAAGGCTGACATCACACTTCTGGTGTAAGCTGGAGAGGACCAAAACCCTTGCAACCCCTGACTGAGTATCCTGAGTGTCACCTGTGATGTCACTCCTTTTTTTTTTTTACATTAAAACAGTAGTGTTTAAGGTTCTTTTTGTTGCAAGTTGCAGACATCAGCATCCCAAAAGACTCAGCCCTCAGCCTTCCCTCCCCACGGGGCTTCACATGCCCACTCCCTTGCTGCAGCAGGCCCTTGGCCATTACACTCGAAGGGAGGAGAGGTGGGGCGGAGCGAAGGCCTTTTTTCCAGGAAGTCCCCTGAGTCTCCCAGTGTCTCCCTCACCCTGATTGGATCATCTGCCCATGCCCCAACCAATCACTGTATGTAGCCAAGGGAACACAACACCCTGATTAGCTCAGGCCCTTAGAGTGGCACTAATGTCCTTAGCAGCCCCCAGGAGAGGATCAGGCTGGGATGAACTCCAAGTGAGTAGATCTTGTGGCTAGGAGAGACCACCGCAGGGTTGTGTAACTAGCCTCCTTTTGTGTGACCCTCACTGTTAACGTCTGAATACGGCTGCATGGATATATTCTGGGTGACTCAACTGTTTTCCAGCTGTGGGGCAATTAGACTATTATGGAGATAATGTTGCAAGGTGCATTATTGTATATTTGATGGCATTTGCTGAGATAGAGTTGTCAGAAGTGGACCATCTAGGCCACCATAGTTGCAGACAATGTTGCCACTGCTTTCCAGAATGCTCTTCAAAGGTCCTTTTGCTGGGCTGAGCGCCTCTCCTTTGGTGGTTGTGCAGGCAACATCACAGGGGCCCACATTGCCCTGGACAGACCTCCTGCCCTGGCTTACGACAGAGCCCATTGGATCAGAGTGCAGCCCCTATGCGAGGTGCCACACGTCAAACCCAATGCCGAAACCATCACAAGATTCACAGCAACCAATTCAAGGGCCCAGTTTGCCTGCACTGGCCCGAGGAGGAAGTGTCCCCTGTGCTAACGCCACAAGGAGGATAATTTTGAAATGAGGGGCTGGTGTTGTAGAGTAGCTGATTAAGTTCCTGCCTGCGGTGCCGGCATCCCATATGGGCGCCAGTTCAAGTCTCCGCTGCTCTACTTCTGATCCAGCTCTCTGCTGTGGCCTGGGAAAGCAGTAGAAGATGGCCCGGGTCCTTGGGCCCCTGCACCCGTGTGGGAGACCCGGAAGAAGCTCCTGGCTCCTGGCTTCGGATCTACCCAGCTTCAGCTGTTTGCAGCCATTTGGGGAGGGAACCAGCAGATGGAAGACCTCTCTCTCTGTCATTCTCTGTAACTCTGCCTTTCAAATAAATAAATAAATTTTACAATTTTTTTTTTGAAATTGCCAGTTTTTTGTTTTTTTTGCTGCTTTCTTCTGTTTCTTTCTGCCTATAAAACCAACTACTTCTGCTCAGCTCATTGGAACATTCATTCTATTTTATAATGTTATGTACAGATATTATATGTTATCACTTTATATAAAACAGATAATTAAATATTTCATAATTTATACTTAAAATTGCAGGTGACACCCAATTAAGATCTTCAAGTAATTTTTTGTTGTTGCAATTTTGTCTTTTCCCAGAAGCTAGTGGACAAACAAGCTCATTTGCATTGCCCTTTGGGCTGGCGGTATTTTCTCCATATTTTGGTGAGCTGCACCTCAGTCTCCTAAGAGGCCAAGGAGTCTCTCCCGCACTGCTCCAGGGCCCCTGCTCAGGAATCAGAGTCGCTGAGGAGTTGTGTGTCCAGGGCAGACCCCTCAGATGCCTGGGTGTTCTCAGGAACTCACTGCTGTCAGCACAGCAGGTGCACAACAATCACTGTTACTGCGACTGTCCTGTCCCTGCAGTGCCCGATCTTCTTGTCCCCACCCTTCCTCCACCCAGCCAGGCATGCCTTCCCTCCCTCCCAGCTGTCCTCCCTGGGGGTGGTCCTTACCGCCTTCCAGGCCAGCCCGTGGCCGCCCTCCACCCACAGCCTCCGTTCTCAGGGCAGCCGTCCATGTGACAACCACGCTAAGGGCACTGGGACTGCTGATCTGCTGTTGGCTCGAGGTGTCACCTCCATCCTGCACCTTGACACCTGCCGTCACTGTCCCCTGCCTGAAGGGTTTGGAGGAGCATCCTGTGGGGGCAGGGCCGAGCAGGCTGGGTGTGCTCCAGTGGCAGCTGCCAGCTCAGCCTTATCCCCACCCCCACCCCCCACTGGTCTTGAGGCCCAGGTAGCTTGCCCTCTCCAGGCCACGGTGATTTTTAACCAAAGGCTTTATAGCATTGTCCCCCCCGCCCCCCCAGGGCCCGTGAATTGTGGAACCACACTGCCCTGTGCAATTGCTATGGGAGACTCACACTTGAATGAACCAGAGAGCCCAGTCAGCTCCTCCATGCATTTCAAGGACCCTTGAATCTCATCCTTTCAAGCAGTGACACTGATTTCAGTGGAGGGGAGAAAGGAGCCCCCACACACACACCCCAGGGGGCGGGAGTTTTTGTGACCCAGCCATCTCCAGAGGCTGAGGACCATGGACGTCCCAGGACACCCCACTGCGAAGCCACCTATTCTCCAAGCGTGGCTCCCGAACCAGCAGGAGAAGAGCCCTGTCTCAGCCTGCATCAGACACAATGCCTGGTGACCCCGGCAACCTGTGAGTCTGGTGCAAGTTCAAGTTCACACGGCGAACTTGACAAACAAGGGAAGTCATAGGAGCCTTTGAGAGGTGGAACAGGAATACATGGCCCCGAGCAGTACCTGGCACACAACAGTCGTGCGAGCATCGAATCAACCGACAGATCCTTCTGCTCACCCATGCACCCTGACTCACACACGGAGATTTCCTGTGCCATCAGAGGAGGTAGTCAGGGCTGCGCCAGACAAGGGCGAGATGCAGGGGGAGGGGACCAGACCTGAAGGAACAGCATGGCTTCAGGTGGTGGAAGGGACAAGGGGAGCAGAAATCCAGAAGCATCCATTTACAAAGGATCTTCTGTTTCCAGGTTTTGGTAGAGGGGAGCTGTCAAACGTGTTGGTGCAAAACTCATGGCTGGGGGCTGGTGGGGGGGGGGGAATAAGCTCCTTGCATAAGCAGCACCCTGGTGCCACCAGCCACGCCAGGTCCCCCTTCCAGGCTGGCCCCAGAATCGGTGTCTCTGTGGCATCTCCCCCACTCCTCCCCTGGGCCCCCATCTCTGCCCTCCCATGCTCAGCACGGCAGACTCCTTGCTGGCCACAGCAGCTGCAGAGCTACAGGCTGCAGCCTTGGTGACATTGTATGATGGGCCTGGACCTAGGGATGCCTGGGGTCCCCGAGCTCAGTTTCCTCTCACCTTGCAGTAAAAGGGATGCACCAGGTGGTTTCCCCAACCTTTTCCATCCATTGATTCCCCAAATGGCAGCAATGGCTGACTCAGGAGCCTGGAACTCCATCCAGATCTCCCACGTGGGTAGCAGGGGCCCCAAGCTCTTGGGCCCTCCACTGCTTTCCCAGGTGGCATAAGCAGGGAGCCGATCAAAAGTAGAGCAGCTGGGACTTGAAACAGTGTTCCTGGGGGGGGGGGGCACTGTGGCGCAGCGGGTTAAAGCCCTGACCTGAGGCACTGGCATCACATATGGGCACCGGTTCCAGTCCCGGCTGCTCCTCTTCCAATCCAGCTCTCTGCTATGGCCTGGGAAAGCAGGAGAAGATGGCCCAAGTCCTTGGGGCCCTGCACCCACTTGGGGAGACCAGGAAGAAGCTCCTGGCTTTGGATCGGCGCAGCTCTGGCCATTGCAGCCATCTGGGGAATGAACCAGTGGATGGAGGACCTCTCTCTCTGTCTCTACCTCTCTCTGTAACTCTGTCTTTCAAATAAATAAAATAAATCTTAAAAAAAAAAAAAAACCAAAAAAACGGTGCTCCTATGGGATGCTGGTATTGCAGGCAGCAGCTTAACTGGCTGTGCCAGGACCCTGGCCCCGATGAGATGCTGGCTTTTTGGCTTTACAGGGAAAGAAGCTATTTCGTGACTCTCCTCTGCAAGAGTGCCCAGTGCCTCTGGGAGGGGTCACTGGCCAGGAAGTTCACGGTCAGCCCTGGCCGCAGAGGCCTCAGCTCAGGCAGCCGGGTTCGTGACCCTGGCACTGCCTGGTCTTGGTGAGCCATGGTGGGTGTGTTGCTTGTCCTTTCCTCCTAAGCCAGTTTTCTGGGACGCCAGCCGGGCAGGGGAACCAGGCTGTTGGCAGGCTGGATGAGGAGCCATCAGTAAATTGCCCAGTGCTTTGGAAACTGGAGACTCAATGATGATAGCAGGTGCAGGTGGCATTCCCCGGCCACGCCCCTCACCCCAGGGAAGCTGGTACCCCCTGGACACCTTCCCACCAGCCTAGGCTCGAGCCCCTGCCTGTGGTTGGACCCCCATGGAGAGTTCTCAGTCTGCCCTCCCCCACACCAGAAATCCAACAGGGAACACCCAGGGAACTTGTGGGCATTTGGGGGAGATCCTGAAGGTCCTCCAGAGATGCCAGGAAGAGACAGGTAAGGGCACAAGATATCCCATCTTTATCGAAAATGGCAAGGGAGCAGAGAGTGAGAAAAGATGGCGAGGGAGGAGGTGGAGGAGGGAGCTAATACATGGAAGAAGAGATTTGGGGTCGCAGCAAGCTGCAAGGCTTGGGCTTAACTTCACTGTTCCTTACACCCCGCCATGTCCCCCAGAGGACTGTGCAGGACCCAGCAGGAAGCTGGCAGGGCATCCCCTGCGGCTACACAGGAGACCTTGTCCCATGCACAGTTCTACAGGAAAAAAGAGCATGGAGTGAGGGCGTCGCGGAGCCATGGCTGCTGTGGGGTGCGGCTGCTGGCAGCCAATTTGCAGGGAAGGCAGGTGGCTGTCCCTTTCCCATAGCCCATGCCCCTGCTCCAGGGCAGCTGCTCACATGGGTGTCCTGGGGTCATTCTTGGGGATCTCCCTTCCTTGTTGACTCTGAGACCTCTCTCCCCGGCTCGGCCTCCAGTGGCTGCCACTGCAGCCTTGCTCAGAGCCTCCTGGCTTCCAGAGCCACTGCACCTGCAGAGAGATGGAGAACTGGGCACCGGCACTCCCCAGCCAGCTCCACCTCGGGGCAGCCTGGGGACAGGAGGCCCTGACCTCGCAGAGCCGCCCATGGCATCTGGACAGTGGTCTAGTGGGTCCTTACCTGCATCTCCTTGGCACGGGAGCCCCAGACTCTGGCGCCCCACCTCGGACAGAAGCCTGGGCTGCTTCTCTCCTCTTGTGTGCCCTGTCGGAGGAGGCCTGCCGCTTCCAGTGTCCTCTGAGGACCGCTGGGGCCTCGGCAGCCTCTCAGAACCCAGCTGACAGGGCTGGGATGCACCAGCTTCAGACTGGATGGAGTGTCCTTCAGAAACGCCAGGGCATCGCTTGGGGGCACTGTGGCCGCATAGACATGGGGGAGTGAGGCGGCAAATGGGGGCAGCTGTTTCTGGGATGGGGCTGCTGGGGATTGCCCTACAATTAGCACAAGGAGCCTCCGTGGCCCATCCCATCCCGTAGCTGTGTCTGGACCTCCAGTGACCTCCAACAGCTCCTATTAAGCCTCATAGGCTTTAATAGCCCCAAATAAAAAAAAAGTCTCTGCCCAGGCAACCCCAGGCGCTCTTTTAAATGCCTCAGACACCTCCCAATCAACAGGTGCCCCCCCCCCAGGTAAGCGATTCCGAGGGATCTCCAAGAGGCCACAGGGCCTGCTGGGGCTATGTCCCACCTTGGTGGCATTCCAGGGTGGGGATCAGACTGGATGGGGGAGCTTTCTGGGGGTTTCTGGAGCTTGGCAAGAGCATAGCAGGGTCCAGAGATGGCCTGGGAGACCTGCCCCCAACCCTAACGGAGGCTGTGTCCCCTGCTCTGTGTCTCTGGCTCCACCAGGATTTTGGAAGGGGCGAGGGTCTTTCAAGATACCACTGTATCTTTAATTTATTAGCTTTTCATAAAAACACATAACGTACAGCATCTACAGCATAGAAAGTAGAATTTACAAAAATATAACATCTCGGTTACTTTTTAGTAGGCACGTGGCATGTTTCAACAACCCACTTCATCAGCGCAAATACATCTGTGGAGAACCGGGGTCAGCCCCCTCCTTTTTGCTTTACAATAAAAATATATATTAAGAAACACGGGCCGGGTATGGGTTACAGGTGCATACTGCGTGTATAGGAGCTTCCGCGGTGGGGCTAAAGGTAGAGACACCCCCCCCCCCACCGTGAGCTGGGATGTCCAGAGTCACCGCGTTGTGGCCCAAAGCCCACGTCCCCCGGAGATGCTCCCGCGCGGGAAGGGAGCGAGAGTCTTCTTCCTCCGTCTGAGGTGCTGACCACAAGAGGCCAGCCCTGTGGACACGGCCCACCTCCAGCAGGTGAGCAGAAAGAACGGGACCAAGTCCGCAGCACGGAAAGCCCCCAGGACAGTCCCGGCCCCTCTGTGGCTCCGGCCCCACTTGGTCTCGTGCCTGCGGCTGCAGCCCCAGCTTCCCGAAGCCACCCTGCAGGGGTCTTAGCGGCAGGCGCAGGTCTCCACGGACATGTTGGGGTACACCTTCAGAACCACGTTCCGGCTCTCGTCCAGGAACAGCACCCCGAGGGAGCTCATCTTGTCGGGGACGCAGCAGGGCCCCGGCACTCCGGGCACCACACCCACGGCCCTGACGATGCTCTGGATGGTGGCGTGGTTGGACGGACGGACGACCTGCAAGGGGCGGGGGCAGAAGGGTTACTCCAGCGCTCCTGCCGTCTCCCGCACACTGGCGTCAGGGCCCCAGCCCACACTGCTCTGCCCTGCTGTGGGCCCAGGGCCCCAGGCAAAGACCAGATCACCAAGCCCGGGGCACGTTTTCCCTGCAAGAAAAGCTAGCTAGCTTCTAGCTTCCCGCAGGGACGCCACAACCCTTACCGGGCACTGGCCACTAGAGGGCGCTCGCGCCTCACACAGCCCTACGAATGCAGGGTTGCGGGCAGGGGAAGCCGAGGAAGGCGCTCCGGCCCGGGCTGCCAGGGCGTGGACTGCTGCAGACACGCCTCCTGGGTGACCGTGCCCTAGGCACCGAAGCGGCCGCCCCAGGCCTCGCTGCAGGGAGCTGACGCTCCCCAGGTGTGTCTGATTTGGAGCGACAGGTGCTGCTCCGCCCCATCGTACCATCCTACCTGTTTTACCTGGTGTGTGAGACCTTCATTTTACTGAACACACTGAGGCTTAATTTAAGTAGGGGAAGATGTTTGGCTCAGCGGAGACACTGCTTGGGACACCATCCCCAACTACGCCACGTTTTCTACAAGGTGCAGCTGACCAGAAAAATCCTTTGGTGCTTATGCGGGAGTCTGGGACACCTGCACCTGCAGAGCTTGGGCTGGTGCCTTGTGTACTGGGGGGTGGCGAGAGCCAGCTGATAAGGCAAGCACAGTGCTGACGTGGCCACGTCACTCCTGCAGACCCAGCCTCTCTGTGAACCACCTCTTCCTGCCCCCCTTCCCTCTACAGGGCTTTAGGGAGAAGCCCTAGAATCCCCAAGCAGGTTAATCACCCTCCCTCCCATGTCTGGCCCGGGCTTTCCCAGATGGCTGATTTATTTACATTCAAATTGGATTTATGCACTGACTTCCTTCTTTGGAGGGGAAGGCATTACCTGGCCTCAAAGTAGCTAAGCAGATGGAAACTGTGACGTGGAGGGCAGCCAGCCCGCCACCGTGCAGACCACAGGGAAAGGGACCGACAGGGCCACAGCCCAGCCCGGAGGGAGGCTGAGGGTCTCAAAGGCCAGGCCAGGGCCATGGATAAAACAGCGCACAGGGAGAAGTCGCTGTCCTGTGGGTCCTTGTGCTGAGCTGGATGGAGGAGGAAGCCCACCCACTCTGGGGGAGCCACAGAGGCTGCTGGTCCCAGAAGCCAGTGCCCTGAGGCCCCCACTGGCAGCAGGTGCCATGGCTTTGGCCTGGAAGGGACATGCGCTGCCTACAGGGGGCAGCATGCACGCAGCCTATGTAGTGAGTGCTCCCAGGAGCACACTTCTAAACAGATGGCTTGTCAGGGCCAGCATTTTGGCCTTGCAGGTGAAGCTGCTGCCTGCAGTGCCAGCATCCCATATGAGTGCTGGTTCGAGCCCCGGCTGCTCCACTTTCCGATCCAGCTCCCTGATAATGCACCTAGGGAATCAGCAGATGATGGCCTAAGTCCTTGGGCCCCTGCACCCATGCGGGAGACCTGGATGAAGCTCCTGGCTCCTGGCTTTAGCTTGGCCCAGCCCTTACAATTGTAGAATAGACCAGTGATGGAAGAGCTCTCTCTCTCTCTCTAACTCTGCCTATCAAATAAAATCAATAAATCCTTGGTGTGTGGGGGGGGGACTCCTCTTGTTTTTCAAAACAAAAATGTTCTTAATTTAAAATTCCAATTTAGCCAAGTCAGCACGTTCAAAAGCTAAAGCCAAAACAAATCCGAGGGCTGCGTCCACCCAGTTGGCTGCCACTTGGCCACTGTGACCTACCTGTTCTGTGCCTAGAGCCAGATGCGGGGTGTTATTGTACCCATTTTGCAGATGGGGCAATCAAGGCCTTGCAGGTAGAGGGACCTGCAGGGGTCTGGGGTCAGGCCCTACCTTGGGCATGGGGAACTCGCAAGCGCCCGCGCAGTAGTAGGCGTCGAAGGCCTTGGGTGAGATGATCCACTCGTTCCAGCCGATGTCTGCGAAGTCCACCTTGAGGTACCGCCGGGAGCAGACCCGGGGCTCATCCCACTGCCTCCTGCGGGCTTTCTGCATCGTTTTCTCGTCGAAGTCCAGCACCTGCGAGGAGGCGGCGGCGGCGAACAGCTCCGGGCCCTTCCTGCGGCGGTCCCTGCGCCCCGGCCTTGGCCTCAGCGCTCGCAAGGGGCCCGGCCACAGCTCGTGCTTGTGGTGACGCGGGCCGTGCGCGGCGGCCGGCGCCCGCCTCTCGTGCAACCCGGGCAGTTCGTTGTCGTGCAGCGGCCCGGAGGCCTGCGCGGCCGCCCGGCGCACGCGGGGGTCGCTGGAGCCGTTGGGGGCCGCGCGCGGCTCGGGGTCCCCGGCCTGGAAGGGGTCGTATCGCTGCAGGGTCACGGCCACGCTGTTGGGCTCCGAGATGGCCAGATCGTTGGCGTAGACGAGGATGTAGGGCGCGTGGGCGCCGGGCCTGTGCAGGCCTGGGCTCTTGTCCCCGGGGTCGAGCTGCGCGGACAGGAGCAGCTCACCGTCTCTGCGGGCCGCCTGCACCACGGCTGAGATGTCCCGGGCCTGCCAGAGGCCGCGCGGCGGCGGCGGCGGCGCCAGGGCCAGGGCAGCGCGGAGCAGCCCCTGCGTGGCCGCGTTGTGCGGGAGGCTGCGGAGGAGCAGGTGTGGGCGCGCCGGCGGGCCCGCGGCCAGTCCGCGCGCCGGGGGCCACCGCCGCTGCGGCTCCAAGTAGAAGTGAAAGGTGGCCGTGAGGATCATCTCCGAATCCTGCATGGACGTCAGATTGAAGACATACACGGCCTTCTGGTCGACCACGTCTGCCGGAGGGAGAACACACCGCGGCCCGTTAGCTGCCCGCCGACCTCGCGCCCTGCTCCGCGGGCTCTCCAGCCCAGGGCCCAGAACTGTGTGTGCAGGGAAGGTCCCCAAATCGCCCCGCAGGGCTCACGTTTGACGGAAGGGGGCGCCCTTGGTTGTCCTCAAAGAACAAACTGGGAATGAGGTTGGGGACTGGCAGTGTCCCACTGCGGAAGGAAG
Source organism: Lepus europaeus (assembly GCF_033115175.1). Taxonomy (NCBI): domain Eukaryota; kingdom Metazoa; phylum Chordata; class Mammalia; order Lagomorpha; family Leporidae; genus Lepus; species Lepus europaeus. The sequence goes on along the minus strand of NC_084843.1, from coordinate 78,959,744 downwards.
GGAAAGGAGGGGGGGAGAAGGAGGAGAGAGGGAGGGAGGGAGGGAGGGAGGGAGGGAGAAGCTCTGTGGGGCCATGGACTCTGCCCAGGCTCAGCCCCGGCCAAGTCCTTTCTTGGATTCGGAGGGGAGCAAGTGTGTTTCCTGTTGCCCTGTGATGCTGCCGCCCAGCAGGTGACCTGTGTGGCAGGGGCCCAGCCCCTCCCTCCCCCTGCCACCGTGACCCCCTACTGGCAGAGCCAGAAGAGGAGAGAGCTCCCCAGCCTGGGAGAGGTGTGTGTGGGGGTGATGCTGGGTTCCCCAAGACCATGGCTTGGGGTTCCACCTCTCTGACACCTGTAGCTACCACATTCTTTTTCAATCAGAATCTTCAGTTCTAAGTTCTTCCTTTCTGATGGGAAGGAGGCAAAATTCCACCGTAGGTTTTCCCTTACTCTTAAGCAGGGAGGAAAGCAGACGAACATCCAGGGGGTCACAGCTCAGGTGACACTCCTAGACATCACCTTATCCTCATGACACCCCCACCAGGGAGGCGACAGGTCCCTCAGTGGCTCCGGCCATCAACCGCAGCACAGAGCCCTGATACACACGTGAACTTGGCTTTCCCACACGCATGGCCATGAGCGCCAGGGGCTTGATCCCTATTTTGGCCAGCCCTCAGGGGTTCTGGCCATCATGTCTGCGGTCACAGGGAGCCCACCCCTTAGGGGTCAGCCTGTTCTTGAAGACTTTCCCGGATGGGAGCTGTTGAGGTCCAGATGGGTCACCCCAACTGCAGCACAGGTGGGCCCCCAAGCTGGTCCTCTCTGTGTGCACCTGCACGCATGCATGCAGGGGACTTCAGGCTGAGAGCAGGGACATTACACGAAGTCCTCGGCTTGGAGAAGACCCTGAAGAGAAGTCCCTCTGGCCTAGCCACTGTGCTGGTCCCTGGCTCACAGTGGGAAAGGCCCCTCCCCTCTCCCCCCTTCCTCATTTCTCCCAATAAATACTTGGCCAACCTTCTTCTCTAACAGTGGGGCTGCATTGGGACCAGGCGACGGTGATCAGTGGAGGCCTCAGCCTTCTGGGAGAGCAGGCTGATGATGACAGTGACAAGGCCAGCAGCAGTGTCCCCATCCCATCACTTTCATAGGGCACTGTCCCAGGGCGCCCCAGGGTGCTGGTGCTGCAGCTCAGAGCCTTCCATTGACACTAAACCAAAACTCCATCTTTCACCAACACGAGGCCTGCTTGTCCTGCCTGCATCTCCACCTTTGTCCCCAGCACAGCCCTGTCCCTCTGCCCCACCTCTTCCTTCATGGCTCCTCCCCCAGGTGTTGCTCCACCCCCTTTCAGGTCTATGCTCAAATGCCATCCCTCACAAGTGTTGGGAAGTCCCACTCCATCTCTCTGCATCTCAGCAGCTCCGGACATCCTGGCTCGTGTTTGCTTGGTCCTTGTGTCCCCACAGAGCCCCTGCAGAGCCTGTGAGCTCCTGGAGGGCAGGGCCATGTTTTCCTCTTTGCTGGATCCTCGGGCCGGTCGTGCTCAGAGCTGTGTGTCACTGCAGCGTGGGACTCCCCGCACACATCCTGCCCAGGAAGCCCCAGGCCTGTCAGTTAGCACAGGGGGCTCCTGCTGCTGTCCAGGAGCACAGAGAGTGTATCCTTAGGAAGTCCACAGGCTTCGTCTGGTCTGCAAAGACGCAGTAGATGTGCAAATCCAGCTCTCTAGCCAGAACTTCCCTCCTGTGTTCTCTCTACATAGGAATACAGCATCCTTGGTCGGAAGTGTGACTTTTGGATCTGCGGTATTTTCAGACTTGCAGATGGGTAAGATCACTTCCGGATGGCCCAAGTCTAAACAGGGAGTTCCCTTAGGCCTCACATCCACCTTCCACACACTCTGTGTGCTCGGGTACACACACAGCCTGAAGGCGATTCTATACAATGTTTTCCGTGTGCTAGGGTTCTGACTGGGGCCCGTCACATGAGGTCAGGTGTGGAATTTTCCACTTGTGGGCACTCTCAAAGTTGGGGATTCTGGAGCACTTGTGATGTGGGGTTTCCGGTGGGGGATGCTCAGCCTGTAACAGTGTTTACCAGTTATGGAGTTCTGAGCTCCAGGTACGTGCTTGGCCCCGTGCTGGCGGCTCTGCATGCCTAGGTCCTCACTTCACCATGAGGGAGAAAGCCAAGGGCATGCATTCTGCACACAAAGCTGGAGCCCCAGAGAGGCCAGATCACCTGCCCAAGGCCACACAGTCAGGCTTGGCTAACCTTGAGCCCACGCCCTTTGCCCCCATACCCTCTGGCTATAAATCAGACATGCCTAAGAGCAAATGGACAGACTGTCACTGCCACGTGTTTTGCAAGCACAGGTCACTTTTGAGATGTTTCTGGGTTCCGACTCACTAGGCAGGGAAGGACCAAGCTTACCTCTCCGTGCGTACATCTCTGGAATGCCCAGTAATCTGACCGCTATGCTGGGCACCCAGCCTCCTTCCTGAGGGCACTGGGGTGGGGGAAGGGACCTCCTAGCCCAGTGGTGCCTGTAAGTTCTCTGCTGGCCAAACCTCAGCCAAGAGCAGCCCTTCAGATGGCTCTGCCAGTAAATAATTAATTAAAAAGATGTATTGATTTGAAAGCCAGAGAGAGCTGCTGGTTCATTCCCCAAATGGCCACAATGGCAAGGGCTGAGCAGGCTGAAGCTAAGAGCCAGGAACTTCATCCAGGTCTCCCACCTGGGTGGCAGGGCCCAAGCACTTGGGCCATCTTCTTCTGCTTTCCCAGGTGCATTAGCAGGGAGCTGGATGGGGAGTGGAGCAGCCGGGACTTGAACCGGCACCCATATGGGATGCTGGCATTGCAAGTGGCAGCCTGACCTGCTGCAGCACTCATCCAGAGCTGTACTTCCTCCATTCCCCTGAAACGGCCACCAGGGTGACTAGCGTGAGAAGGCTGGGTGAAGGCAGCAAGGGGTGGGCCAGCCTGGGGTGGCCATGGAGAGGGACAGGGGCCCGATTTGTCCTGAGCATCAGCTTCCATGCAGAATCCAGTGAACCTCCTGCTTGCATCGCTTGCTAGCTGAGGGGCCTTGGGCAAGTCCTGGGATCTCCTTGTGCCTCCGTTTCCTCATCGGTAAAGGGGCGAAAGTTGTGAGATCGGCTCTGCAGAGCTCGCTCACAGCGCAATGTCTGGCACCCAGCACAGGCTAGGAACACAGCGGCCAGGTGGCTGCAGGGGCTGGCACCGCCTCAGGACACCACGCCATCACTGCTACCCCTCCTGTCCCAGGAGACCGCCCTGCCTCTTCCTCTCCTGCCCCTCCTGCTTCTATTCTACCCCCAGTCCCTGCTGGCTTTGCCTCCTGAATGCTGTTTCCTGCCCTCCAGAAGCTTCGTTCCGGGGCCGACTTCAAGGACAACAGGACTCTCAGAACTGTCACCCCCATTATGTGACACTCATGCTTCAAAACTGAAGAGGTGTTCAAAAAGTTCATGGAAATGTGTATGATGAGAAAACTCTTCATTTCAAAAGTGATTGGCTACAAGATCAACTTCTAATTTTTGCAGGAACTTTTTGCAGTATCCCCCTTTCCCTCTGGTTGTATCTGGGTGTGTGATTAGAGATGCTGTTTTTCACTGCGGTCCCTCTGTGATTTCTAGACTTTCCCCAGTACATACACATTCCTTTTATAACCTCTCTGCTCTCTCTCCTCGCCCCCTCTCTCCCCTGCAGCCCCTCTCTTTCCTCCATCCTTGCTGTCTGTCACATACAGCCTCAGCAGGTGCCACCTCATTGCCTACAGACAGACTCCTAACACTCAAAGCTCTCCACCGCCTGACTGCTTCCTGCTCATCCACCTCTCTCCCCTACCTCTCTCTCTGCACTTTATTTCCTCGTTAAAGCCAAACTCCCTCCCGGCAGCTCCTGACGCTCCGAGGGCTGCCTCACTTCCACACTTGCTGAAACTGAACCTGCACTCCAAAGTCCCCTGGGGCCTCACCTGCTCTGCAAAGGCGTCCTGGACCTCTCACTACCCGGTTCATCTCTCCATGGCACTGCTATCCCACCACCCCATTCTTCTGCCTGGTTCTCCCCGCCATCCCAGCCCCCATGAGCTTTCGTGGACCAAGCCAGCACCTGTGCGCGGCTATGTCCTTTCGGCTCACAGCACCTGCTACCAAACAGGGTGCTTAGGGTATAGCAGGGAGCTGACATGAACTTGACTTGGGGCAGTTTTTGACAGAGGAGTATGTGGCGTTACTCATTTTGGAGAGGAAGGACCTCACTCAAGTTCAGTGTCACACTGGAGGTTAAGGAAGCTTACATTTCAACAAGGGTCATTCTGCAGGAGTGTGAGGTGTGAACAGTCTAGCCCAGCCCTTGGCGCTGCAGGAGTAAGGGCTCCTAAACAAACGGTTGACGCTTACGTGTGCCAGGAATGGTTTTCAGCACTTGACGTGTGTCTCCGTTTATTTTATAAAAATCGCTATCAGGAAGGGAGGATTTTTAACCCAATTTTCCAAGTGAAAAAAAAAAAAAAAACAACAACAACAAAACTCTGGGTCATGGTCAAGTCCCCCACCTCAGTCACAGCACTGGGTGCTTGCACCTCCCAGTCCAGCTCACAGGCTGTCCTTCGGAGCTGACTTGGTGACGGCGAAGCAGCAGATACCCAGTCAAGACCAGACTGGAGCCCCGCCCTGGTGGCCCCACTCATGAGATGAGGGGCTCTGCTCAGGCCCACACCTCCTTCCACGCACAGAGCAGATGTGGTCGCAATGGTCAAGCCACTGCTTGAGGGGCCGGCGCTGTGGCATAGCAGGTGAAGCCTCCATCTCTGGGGCCAGCACCCCATATGGGTCCTCCTGGCTGCTCCACTTCCAACCCAACTCTCTGCTAATGGCCAGGGATAGCAGTGGAGCATGGCCCAAGTGCTTGGGTCCCTGCACCCATGGAGGAGACCTGGAAGAAGCTCCTGGCTCCTGGCTTCATATCAGCCCAGCTCTGGCCATTGCAGCTATTTGGAGAGTGAACCAGTGGATGGAAGATTTCTCTGTCTCTGTCTCTCTCTCTCTCTCTCCCTATCTCTCCTTCTCTCTTTCTGCAACTCTGCCTTTTAAATAAATAAATCTTAAAAAAAAAAAAGGCACTTCTTGGGATGCCCACATCCCTATGGGAGTGCTGGTTCAACTTCCAAGTCCTCCACTTTCAGTCCAGCTTCCTAATAATGCACCTGGGAAGGCAACAGATGATGGCCCAAGTACTTGGGCCCCTGTACCCACATGGACCTGGATGGAGCTTCTGGCTCCTGGCGTTGGGCTGGTGCAGCCCTGGCTGTTGTGGCCTTTGGGAAATGAACCAGTGGATGGAAGACCTCTCTTTCTGTCTCTGTCTCTTCTTTTCTCTCTGTCACTCTGCCTTTCAAATAAATAAATAAATCTTAGAAACAGACCAAAAAAAGCAGCAGGCACGCTGAGGCTGGCAAAGCCAACACAGATGACTCAAGGGACGGAGTGAGAAATCAACCCCCCCACCCTACGCTAAGCATAAAACCTTCCTTGTCCCACCCAATCCTTACCTGCTCACTACACACACAAGGCAATGGATGCCCAGAGACCTGCAACGTGTACCACAGCACACAGCCAGAGGCTGGAGAAGCTGGGCTTTGTGCCCAAGTTCATCTCCGGGTTCCAAAAAAACAAGAGGGATTTGTCAGACAGTTCCAGATTGTTCCAGAATTCTGATTTCCCAGACACGTCTGCTCCACACTGCCCCTCCCAGGGCCTGGGCTCCGAGCTGATGGGCATGAGGCAGCAAGGTGAAGGCAGCGAGAACACTACAGCTTGGCCACGGGCACCACACCCAAGTCTCCTCACGTGGCTCATGGGAGTGCTGGCTATGAAGTTCTGTCTCCAGGACCTTGTGGTAGTGGTGGGGGGGGTGGTTAACACCCCACGCTCCACTGTTACGTATCCCAGCCCATTCCACAAAGCAGAGACAGAAACGTGCACCTCCACACGCAGGCCTGTCCCCAGGGGCAGCAAGGTCCCTGCTTCATCAAGAACAAGGTCCACTCGACACCCATACAAACCCAGACTGCTCAGCCCCCGCTCTGTCCTCCCTGGGGAACGCCATGCACCAATAGCCACCTGGGCTGGGCTGGGCTCGAACCCACACATATGGCTTCATTTCCTCTGCCCTGCAGCCCCCCGGGGCAGATCCTGTATGCTCTGCCCATGTCATAGGTGAGGGCCCTCAAGCCCACTCGGGACTCGCCCGGGTCATGCTCCTGACAGATACCTCTACTATGGCTTCCCTGACTACCCTCGCTCCAGGAATGGACTCCAGGCAGTGGCCGAGGGATACGGGAGCCACCAAGGCTGCTCGGTGGAGGACCAGGGCTTGCAGCCTCTCTGGTGGAGAGGCCCAGCTCCCCATATCTGGCTCTGAGGTCACGAGTGCTACACTGGGTCCCACTGTGTGACCCCCGGCAGTCTGGCCCCAAGGCTGGGCTAGCTCCTCTCCACCTCCAGAGGGGAGCCTGAGCACGGAGGGGGGTTTCTCCTGATGAATGGCCTCCTCCCCCACAGGCTGCAGGGGACCCCCACCCACAGCTTCTGGAACAGCATTCTGCAGCCATGAGTGGTCACCATGACAACAAGGGTCTTCCCACCACCCCTGCACCTCCACTTGCCCTGGGAGCCTGTAGATACAGCCCGGCCTGGCTCCATCCAGGACGAGCAGCGAGGCAGGAAAGGGGTGGGATGCTCCCACTGCCCAAGCTCCTGGCCCCTACCTCAAACCCTTGTGGCCTGATGAACTTCACGCTCAGTCCCATGTACCCAAGGTCCTTCCCAGGCCACTCGGCTACCTCTGCCACCCAAACTGCTAACACGCCCCAGGCCCGAGGCTCCGGCTTCTTGCCTGGACCCTGGGGCCTGGTGTTCTATTAGGGTTGCCTGATGTCCTCTTGGGGGTGTGCCCTCCTCAGCCAGCAAGAGCCCCCCCACACTTGACCCCTGGGGAACCAGGACACTTCCCCAACCCATGTCCCATGGCCGCCCTGCATATGGGATCGTGTGTGTCCAGCAAAAGTGGGAGTCCCTGGGGGCGGGACCTCGGTGCCACGCAGGTGTGCCTACTGCAAGCTCACAGCCTGAATCGTCAGTGAATGAATGAATGAGTGAACAGAAGGAAGAGCAGAAGCGGCGTGTCGAGTCGGGGAGGGCTGACAAGGGAGCCAGCCCGCGGAGTGGGGAGAGGGGGTGCAGAGGCACCCACTACTTACCCAGCCGGGCACGGAAGCTGCGGACCGTGTTGCCCGCTCCAGGCCGTGCGCCCCGCCGGCTGTACTTCTCGTAAAGCCGAAGCATGTGGACAGCGACCATGTCCTGGGCGCCAGGGCCCAGTGTGGCGGCCGCGTCCCCCGGGGACGGCTGCGGGTCCTCGTCCCCTCGCAGGCCGTCGGCGGCCGCGGACCAGGCAGGGGCCGTGTGGCTGCCGCCTGCGTCCCGGAGCAGCAGCAGAAACAGCGGCAGCAGCGGCAGCAGCGGGGGCTCCAGCCTCGGACCGGTCCGAGCGGGGCCACGAGCCATGGTGGGGTGACGCCGGCGAAGGACCGGAGCCCTGGAGGAGGAGGAGGAGGAGGAGGAGGGAGAGCGCGGGCGCACCGGGGGCGGCTGCCCGACTCCGCGGCGGGAAGGCGCGCGGGGGAGCCCGGGCAGTCGAGGGGCGCGGGGCGTTGGGTCCCGAGATGCGCGCGGGACTGGCGGCCGGGAGCCCCCGGGGCCGCGGTCACGGCCGTTGGGAGCCCCAGCGGAGCCGAGACGAGCAGGAGCCGGGGCGCTGCCTGGGAGGACTCGCGCGGAGGAACTTCGCAGCCCACGGAGCGCCGGGCTCGGCGGGCTCGAGGGGGCGGGGCGGGACGGGGCGGGGCGGCCGGCGGTGCCCTCGGGGGGACCCGGCTGCTCTCACCCCGGGACCACTGCCGCCGACAGCGTCCCCGGCCCGGCTGCCGTGTACGTGCGCGCGCCAGGGTGTGCGCCCGCGAGTGTTGGGGGGGGGCGTGGGCGTGGGCGAGCGCGCGCCCCGCTCCCGCGCCTGGAGCCCGAGACCCGGCCCTGGGACCGGCTGCTGTGTGTCGGCGCCGCAGCCTGGCCGGGGCCCGGGCCATGCGGGGGCTGGGCTGCTTTTGGAGGGGGCCCGCCTGCCGGGTTGCCCCCGCAATGGCATGCGCCGGCTGAGGTTGCAAGCCGACAGCTCGCCCAGCAAGACCGGGGAGGGGGGTGTGTGTGCGCGCCCCAGTTGCTTCTGAGCCAATGCGCGTCGGAAACCCTGCCTGGGCAGGCTCTGAGAAGAAAGGCTCTGGCCCCCAAAGCTCGCAGCGGTGGGAGCAACAGCCAGATTCTGATGCAGAATCAGCTGAGTAGGGGACCCCGCCTTTTCCACAGTGCTTACAGTTGAAGGAACAAGGCCCCCATGAGGCTGAGACCTGGAGTCTAAAGCGAGGAGCTTTCAAGTTGCTTTAAAACCTTTGCAAAGCATCAGAGCGAGAGAGAGGGGCGAGGGTGGTGGCTCTCCTGAGGCTGGGCCCCAGGGAAGGGAGGGTGAAGGGAGTCTGGTGGACGCGTGGAGTGGGAGATCTGGAGTCTGGTCTTCCCTCTCTAGCAGGATTTCCTGTCCATGGCTGGAATCCAGGGACCCCGTGGGTCTGCTGGGTTGTTTTTTTTTTTTTTTTTAGGCTGTTTTTTATTTTTGCTAATCTTAACTGAAATTCAGTGTTTGCTAACAGAAATGCAGGCAACCAGCCACACTGGTATGAGGTGTGGGACTTTGTCACCATCACCCGCCACCCGCTGATGTTTTCCTATCACAGGAGAGGTGCCGGCTACATCCTAAAGTCCTGTTTTTGCTTCTCGCCACTTTAAAATTGGAGGCATTGTTTGGCCGGCTGGGAGTCAGTTAATGAATTAATAAATAAAGGACTTCAAACGGTTTGTGGAATTCAAAGATAAGTTCATGTTGGTGCCAAAAAAAATTGAAATCCATGCATAGTTTTATCACCATGTTTTTTTTCTATGAACTTTTTGAAGATCCTTCATCTGCATGGACATCAATATTTTCTTTTGCGCGGACATAAACTTATCTTTTAATTCCATTCTCCCTGAGCTCTTTGAAATCGCCTGGGATGGGCCTCTCACTATGTTACTATGTTGCAAACTTGTCTTTTAAAAATAGTTTTGGTAACTGCCTTCTAGTTATTGGTTTCCTTTATAACTGTTCATGTTTGATCGTATGCATTTCAAAACATTCTTTTGAGAAGGCATCATCTCACTGAGTCAGGATCCTAAGGGCCCCCCACCCCACCCCCCAGGGTCCCTAGGAGGGCAGCATGGCGCCCAAGGAGCCTTAGTTCCCAGGAACTGTCCCTGCTGCATTCCGGGGCACTATTTGCCAACCCGCGAATGCTCTGTTCCCTTTGCTGGGTAACATTAGGTTCTGACAGCCAAAAGAGTTACTTTTCTTGGAGGGCTCACAATGCAATAATTGAAAAATTGCTGGAGAAACCTTCTGTGGGTGTGCAAAACACAACCCGTTTGGCATTTGTTAAGCTCTCTTGGTGTCAAGCGCGAGGCCATCCCATGGAGAGCCTCAGCCTGGAAGGGACATTTTATTTATTCCGCAATGAAGCTCCCACTGCATTCGACAACCCGGGAGCAACATTTGTTCTGTGAACCGGGTTTCAAAAAACAGGGCGCACAGAGACCAGGGGATTGAGCCAGTCGAAGCCTGGGGCCTTGGTGAATCTCTCCTTATAAATGGTCCAAGCCATCTTTTATTGCTCCCTCCCCCACCCCACCCCAGCTCCCTGCTTCTCCCTGTGCCCATCACTTCCCTTCGGAGCCCCCCACCACCACCACTTCTCCCCCACAACGCCCCTGACCTGCACCGCCTGGGGGTAACCTCTGCCCAGGGGCAGTTTTGTCTCTGCTGGGGCCCGTACACAATCGGGGCCTGTGAAAAGCGGGGTGAGTCTGCGGGAGGCCGGCACAAGCTGGGCTATTCGGGATCCCTGTCCGTGAAAGGCTCCCGGCCCTCCTTAACTCATTCCCGGCTCCATTCAAGGCGGCCCGAGGGTCAGGCTTCAGCCCGCACTAAAACCTGTAGGCTACGGCTCCTCTGACATTGTTGGGAAAGAATTAAGGCATCAGCTGGGGCCGGCTAATATTTCTTGCCTCATTTTATGGCTGAACAGCGGGATTGTAAAGTCGCGAACACTAGAGCCGCTGTGGCTCTCTTTCATGTAGCCGGGATGATGGGATAAAAATGTGTTTGGTAAAGCAATTCAGATTACCACCGGGTCACATCCTCGCTGGCTCCCAGCACGGCCCCCGCGCCGGCCTGGCCGAGGGAAGGAACAATGTCTGTGCCATCACAGCTCATGCAGAACAGGGCTTCCAGCCTGGAAAGGAGCTAATTGTGGAGCCGGCCAGCCAGGGTGTTTTAGGAGCTCGGGCCGCGGCTGCAACTATGAGCTGAGATGGCGGGCTGTGTGGATGGCTACAAGTCCTCCCAGCTCCGAGGTCTGAGAGCTTCCTGCACAATCTTCCCGAGCCTGGGAGAACCCCAATCTGAGCTCTCCACACACACCCCGCCCTTGGCAGGGGTGGCGCATGCTGGGAGCTTGAACTTGCCAACTGGGATGGAGAGTGCTCTCTGCAGAGAGGTGTGAGGTTGTTTGGGGGTGCCCTCCGCCTTTGGGGCCTCTCTGCCATGCACTATCTCAGCAGTTGTAGGGTCTCCATGAGGATACAGGGTTAGGTGAGACAGAGACTAGCACCTGGGCTAGTTCTAAAACAGGCTTGCCTGTGTCTGTCTGTCCATCAAGAATGAAATGTTCCCGTAGAAAAAAAAAATGTTACATGATGTTGTCCAGTTAGTTTGTTGCTGGGAAGTCTACAGCACTCACCAGTCCTTGGGTGCAGCCCCTTGGCCTCTCTGAACCCTGGTAACCTCCCCTTTCAATAAAAAGGCTGACCCCAGACCCTGTTTCAGCCGCAAAGCTCCACTCTCGGGTCTGTGGCCTCATGCCAACCCATTTCTTGGATGTTGAGAGGATCCGTACAACCCTGCAAAGCCAGTTGGGACTGGGTTCCTGTGTTTATTCTCACGACTTCCTGGCTGTGTGACTTTCAGCTACTTCCTTGCCCTCTCGGGGCCTGGGTTTCGTAGCTCTAAAAGAGGACAAGTGCAGGCTGCTCCCTGGATGATCAGTAAGGTTTTAGCATGAGGGTGCCGCCATTCATCCACCTTGAGTGGAGCCTGTAGCCCATTTCATGTGGACCAGACACTGGGAATCTGGGGAGAGGGTCTCGCCTGGCTGTTCCTTGCTCTGTAGGGAAAACGCACTTCCTAGCACACAGTGCCAAGAGCTAAGAGGGAAAGGCGCGGGGGGAGGTGTCCCTGGGTGAGGAAGTCACAGACCCCTGTCCCCAAGCCGCTGTGATCAGTGTGTGCCGATCCCCAGCCCAAGACGGAGAGGATGATTTACAGGTCTCCCTGTGGATGTTCAAAGCTCTTAGGCCTACGGACAAAAGGCATGTGTAGGACTCCCTGTTCTCGTTCGGGGCCTGAGCTGTGGGGCGCTAGAGACAGGAATCCCAGGGCCGCCCCAGGCCGCCGGGCCGGAGCGCCATAAATCTGTAAAATAACAAGCACCAAGGACTTTATAATCAAGGACAGATTTTTATTCTTTGCTCTGGCAAAATCCATCCGCGGAGTTCACGTTTTATAGCGGAGTGACTGCTCTCAGCCCCTACCCTCTTTCTGGCCGTCGGGGGGCAACCGGGAGAATCAAAGCCAGCCCCTCCGAAGGCACGACTTCCCCGGGGGCGGGACCCCGGCTCTCCCGCGGCTTCCTGGGGTGGTGCAGGCCATTCATTTCTGTTTTGCTAAAATACCCGTGACATGTGACTCAACCAGGATTACAGGACATTGTCTGGGCAGTAATCTGAGCCGGCGTGGGCTCCGGTTTGATGAACTACAGTGCTCTCTGAGCAAACATGGGAATTGGGATTACTCCTCGTGAAGGCTGAACACTGGGACTATTTAGGAGAGGGACAGATGAATGCAGCACTGTGGGAGCGACAATTTGAAGGGGGCGGCTTTGGGGGAGGGGGCTGTGGGGGCGGGGGGTGGGGGGGGGGGGTGTGCGTGTGTGTTTGAGTTGGCCAGAGCCTGCCTGTTAAGAGCTGTCTGTGGGACAGGCAGCCTGAGGGACACTTTGAGAATGAAGAGTCCTTTGGTCTCCTTCCAACCCCGCGCATGCGCTGCTGTGCGGGGGGGGGGGGGGGGCGGAGCCTGGCGTCCTCATCCTGTCATTCAGGTTCCTTGCCACCTGGCCTTTGCCATGCCTCTCATGCCCAGGAATTCCGAGCATTCCCTGAGTCCTCATCCCAGCCCTCTTCTCTGGCACCTTCAGGTGACAGCAGTAGGTGCCGGGATGTACCCCCAAATCCCCCACCCCAGGACCCAGGCACACGTGTCCCCAGCTGCCAGCACTGTTGGGTGCAGATGGCTCTCGGCTGAGCCCTTCCCAAGAAGGGCTGGCAGCCAGCTCGCATCGCTGCCTCACCCAGCGTCACCTCCCTCACTGGGGACCGCCTAATGCAATGATCAGGCCACGCAGGTATGGCTCCAGGATGCTCCAGGGGGCTGTGTTGGGGCCCCTGTGTCACATTCAGCTCCTCCCTCTGGCCATCCCTGTTCCCCTCACGCCCCTAGAGGCGCGGTGGGACCAGCACTACCGCTTATACCTCTGTGCTTACCTTGCCATCCCATAGTCTCTTTCCTGAGACACCTGGTCTAAGGCACAGCTCAGGGGCTTAAATATGAAGACAGCAGAGGTGGTTGGATTCTGAACCCCGCTTTGCAAAAGTTAAGCCCCTGAATAGAAAGGACTGGGGCCCTGAGATTTGGAGGCAGAGGACCTTGGTTGATGCACCCGAGAAGCTTACAGCCCTGGGTCTCCGCACACACTCTGGGCCTGAGGGAGTGGCGCCCACATCCTCAGCTTGGAGATGAGGCTGGTTGGGTGGGCCTTTGGCCAGGCGGTTAATACTCAATAGTGTAGACACCTGAGTCCCGGGTCAGAGCATCTGGCTTCAGTTCTCGGCTCTGTTCCTAATTCCGGCTTCCTGTGAATACACAGGAGGCAGTGGTGGAGTCCCTGCCACCCAAGCGGGCAACTTGGGCTGAGTTCCCAGCTCCTGGGAGTTCCATGCCCCCCACCCCAGCAGCCCCAGTCCCTCAAACGGAAATAAAAGTTAAGATGATACAGACATTCGTCCTTCTCGTCACCTGCCCACAGCCATCCCCTGGCTGCCGGGTGAAAATTGGGATCTTGTCCCCGTCTTACCCACCGTGGGCAGAGCTGGCCTAGGAAGGGGATGGGGGAGGCACCGTACACTTGAGGCTCTTCAGAGGCAGCGCCTGAAGCGGCTGGGGGAAAGCGTTGGCTGGGGCAGAGCTCTCTCCCACGATTCGAGGTTTATACCATGGCAGGGGCCCAAGGGGACGGGGCGGATATGTTTATCACTGCCTCCCGGATGCTTGGAAAAAGCAGAAGCCTGCACTAAACAATTTATCTGTGCCAAAGGTGTTGCAGTAACTGGGCGTGTCTCCCCAAGTAGACCTGGAAGTGGATTTGCTTGATCAGAGGCAACACGCGAGGCTGGGACACCACCGCGTGTCTGCACCAGCGAAGGGCTCCACAGGAGACCCTCCATCTGCCTGAGTGATACGGCACCTGCTAGGGCGAGGGCACAAGCACCGTGCAGAGCCTCAGGGTGGCTGCCGTCTGAAGGTTGGGGCCGGGGGGGGGGGGGGAGACGGGGATGACAGGGTCTCTAAACGGGGGAGTGTCTAAGGAACGAAGCGGCAGAGGTGCCGAACGAGAAACACGGCGTCCCTGGGGGCCGGACTGATGGGCAGCCGACGAGCGTGTGTGCAAGCTCCACGGTTCAAAAAAAGTCAAGACTGGCCAAAGGCTGCAGCTGACAACCTCCCCAGAAGGAATGGCCCTCTTGCCCAATTCCCGGACCCGAGCCAGTTTTTAGAAAAGGAACACACTGAGTGAAAGAGAGGCTGGGCCCCAGCAGGAAGGCTATTGCAACACCACAGGAAACAAGGAGATGGGGATGACCCTCCTGCTCCCCCAAAGGGACCCAGGGCCATTTGCTCAGGGGGAGGGGGCACCCGTCCGCTCCAACGATGGATGGACAGGCTCTGAGCTGACCTTGACAGCGAGGATCCCCCTGTGAGAGGGGAGTATCGGATCCATGGAGGCCAGTTCTGGCCTAGCTCCCCAAGCCCCTGCACTCCTGGCTACTCCATTTCCCCAAGCCCCCAGTGCAAAGACGGAAGGCACATCGTTGGTAGCTCTGCCAGGGTCTGCAGAGTAACAGCTAGGGCAGTAGGGAAGCTTCTAGAGCTATTCTCTATCCCCGGCCCCAGCTAGATCCAGCAAGGTTGTGTCCCAAGGGTGAGGGCGGTAGAGCCTAGCAGCATCTCATGAGTCACTGGTCCGGCCAATGAGACACCAGACAATGTGCTAGCGAGGGACACACATGCCTGCCGACGCAGTCCAATGCTGCAGCCATGCCAGATGCGCTGTCTTGGCTGGAGCAGACTGGCATGGCCCTGGGTGCGTGCTCTGTAGCCTTCGACTCAGTGAGCGTGTCCCTTTTCATTGGATCTCAGCGAAGTTTCTTAGCAGTTTTCTTGGCCACGGTGCAGGGCCCTGTGTGCATTTACAGTTGTGTGCCTTTCTTTGCCTAGGGCCATTGTTGGCTCTACTGCCTCTGTCACAGTGGAGCGGATGGCCTTGGGCCATCTTGGCTATTCCACTGAGCAGCCCATGAGCCCTCAGTGTTGAGGACTCCCTGCTAATCAGACTAAACCAGCAAGAAACGGCACGGGCTTTGGAGACCTTAGGAAGACATCTGCTCTGCAGGGGGTGGGTGAGGCAGTCTGTGAGTGTTGGAAGGCCTGCCACACCTGTGAGCCTTGACACCCAGTAGCCAGGGCTGTCCAGCCTGCCCCTTTCCCTGCCCACCCTCCCACCCAGGGACACCAATGCTGGGCCCTGAGAAGACCCCCATCCCTGGCTGATCAAGCCAATTGGTGCGAGGATGATTAACTAGTCTTTCCACCCTGTATACTTACTGTGGGTATTTGCCATCCTTCCTGCAAAGTCCCTGCCTGGACCACCAGACCACCATCCGCTCCTTCAGGACCCTCTGTGACATAGCACTGGATCTAGAGACTTGCCTTATACCGAAGCAGCCACTGCTGTGGACACAGGCCAGTGGGACCTCCTGGAATCGTCACATCTCAATGCTAGAGCATTGGAAAGAACGGCTGGAGCTGTACCCTCCCCCACAGCGCAACACATGCCCTAAACCAGTAGCCAACATGCAATATCCCCAGCTGGTAGGCGTCATTGGTCCCAGAGCCAGAGTGTGGAAGCGGGAGTGGTTGCCCCTTGTCAGGGCCATTGTGCTTCCTCAGCTCCAGGCCTGTGGCTCTGGAGGTCCTGGGCCCCTAGGAGGAGTGTGTCTACCAGTGGTCATAGTGATAGGTGCTGTCCAATCTCTCTCAGCTCCCATGTCTTCAGACCAGTGGGGAGGGAGAGGAGGCACCACCCTGCATGTGCCACGGGCCCTCTTCTGTAGCACTGGGCAGGGAGGCTGTGGTTAGCCCCCAGGGGCTCCCCTGGGGTATCTTGGACTTCCCTGCAGGACTCTGATGGCAAAGAGAAGACGTCCAGAGCCACAGCCTGAAAAAGACACAGTGAGCCCAGGGATGAGAGTCTGGTCCACCCCATCGGATGGTGTAGGTAAGTCAATCAAGACACTAACTGAGATAGAGAATAATCTAGAACGAGTGGTAGGTGAGGAGGGCCTGAGGTCCCAAACCCGGCAGCACCAACAGGTGCCATATCCACATCTCTCACTAGCCCAGGCCGAATCCTGGGCATGAGCACAGTTCCCAGGCAGGAAGAGGACTCCCACCTTGAGCGCGTGGCCCATGCTCTGGAGAAGGGGGATTGTGGTGCACACTGCCGTGCTGCCCAGCACCCCTCGAGACACAGCAAGCAAGCCCTGGCTCCCCAGTTGCCCGGAGTGTCTCCTGCTGCCCCTGGCTCCCAGCTGAGGCCCTGTCTCAGCTACCTGAAGGGGGCGCCCTGACTCAGCCACATCTCCGCTTCTGGGGCATCTGTTGTAGCTGGTCTACATGGAGCTGCCTTGCCTCTATCTGGGACCACTCTAAGAGGGCATCACAGCTCAGAGCTGCTTGGGGGAGCAAACCTAACCCCTACTGTGTCCCATCAGCTTTCCTCTTCCTCACAGGGGGCGGGCCAGGTCCCCCACCCCTGCGGTGCTCAGTCTGAACCTGATTCCTGGGCTACTCATGGGACACAGCAATGGGGAGGCATCTGGCAACCTTGTGTCAACTGCTCACTCCTTCATCTATGAGGAATATCATTTTTCTTCTGGGATCTGTCTGCCATCTCTCTCATACTTCTAGATTCCCCTTTGAGAGAGAGGAAGAGTGAAGAGTGGAGAGGGGAGAGGGGAGAGGGGAGAGGGAGAGGGGAGAGGAGAAAGGGAGAGGAAGAGGGAGAGAACAGCCTGGGGCTGGAGTTGTGGCACAGCGGATATAACTGCCACTTGTGACACCAGCATCCCATATCAGAGTGACGGTTAGAGTCCTAGTTGCTCCACTTCCTATTTTGCTCCTTGCTAATGTGGCTGGGAAGGCAGTAGAAGATGGCCCTGCCACCCACATGGGACACCAGGATGGAGTTCCTGGCTCCTGGCCAAGCCTGGCCATTGTGACCATTTGGAAACTAATCCGGCAGATGGAAACTCTCTCTCTCTCTCTCTCTCTCTCTCTGTGTGTGTGTGTGTGTGTCTCCATCTGTCTCTGTCAATATGCCTTTCAAATAAATAAAATGAACCTTAAAAAAAAAGAGCAGCCTGCAAGTTCAAAAGAAATTCACAAGCCTGTGTTTCTTTTATTTATTTTTATGGTTCACTTCTATTTATAACAAGGATTGCTGGTTTTCCACTTCACACTTGAGAAGTAAAGATTTGGCTAAAAATAAATTTAAGTGAAGCTGAATTGGTGTAAAGAAGAAACCAAGGAAATGAGAGTTCCAGCAGGTTCCATGAAGGTTATTAACAGAGCGTCTGCCCCAGTGGCTCTCTTGCCCAGGCCCTGCACTAAGCAAAGATAGTTACTCCTGCCCATAAAACATGTCAGCCGAGTGAGTGGGCGACTCTGTGCCTGATTCCACAGAGAGGCTTTGAACGCTGAGTCTTCCACTTCCTCCCTGTTCTAGCTTCTGCACCCAGCCTGGGCCGCCTCCTGCCAGGTCGGAGCTGCAGGCAGATGCACCTGCTACTCGTCTTGCCCGCCTCTGGGGCAGGTGGAGTGGGCAGGATTCTGCCACACTCCCAGAATTCTGCCCCTGGTAGGCACACCCTTTGGGATTCCACCCTGTGCATGGGGGAGACCTTTGACCATGAGGCACAGGGCTCCTGTGATTAGCTCACGTTCTGCAGCATCTGCAGCAAAAGCAATGGGATTTTGCATAAGCAACCAAAACCCCGAATCAGCTGATGAGTTCATGAAAGGGGCGATTACCCTGGGTAATTGAGAGAGGGCCTGGAGGCAGGAGTTCGGCCCAGTGTCCCATAGCAGATCACCAGTGTGATTCCCAACTTCGGCTCCTGACTGTTGAATGGACAGAGGGAAGTAGTGGTGATGGCTCAAGTAATTGGGTTCCTGCCACCCACATGGGAGACCTGCATTGTGTGCCAAGCTGTGGTCCCAGCAGTCTTGGGATGTTCTGACTTGAGGACCTGGCTAAACCTTCCCCGTGGTGCCTTCCACCAGGGAAAATGGGATGTGTGGGAAGGGGAGGAGGGGAGGGGAGGGGTGGGAAGAGGGGAGGGGAGGGGAGGGGTGGGGAGGGGTTACCGTCTTCAGCAGCCTTGCAGCTCTACCCTTACCTTGTGTGGTGCAGGTGAGGGACAGGCCCAGTCCTGCCCTCTGGTGCTCAAGGTGGTGGTCTCTGGGAGTCCCTCGGAGCCCAGCCTCCTCTGCCACATGGCCGCTAGCCACCCCCCACTTCCACCCCCAAAGGACATCCCTTCTCTCTCTTTGACTGCACCTGCTGGTCGGCTTCCCCCACCTGCCTCCTGGCTAGGTCTGCGCTGCTTGAGAAAACACCTGCTCCTTGTGTCGCCCACCCCCGGCTCAGGGATGAGCCCCTCTCCTCACAGCCCTGGGCCAGCCCTTCAGCTTGGACCCCCGGGCTCTGTGTGGTCGTACCTGTCCACTCCCACCCCTCCACCATGCACCTGCCTCTGAGTGGCAGTGCTGCACCCCCTCTCCCAGGCCTCCTGCCAGTCCCGGCCTTGGATTCCCGCCCTTGCCCTGGGCTGGGGTGCTCACCACTGTGGGACCCTCCTTGCTTGCCTGCACCCCTCAGCTGGTCTCTTTTGCCCTCCCTCCCCCCAGCACCTTCCGATGCCTCACCTGTTCAGCCCCCGTCCTCATCAGCTCTAAGCAAACCCAGGCCACTGCAGGGATATAGGTTGCTCTGTCTGCCCAGCAGGGTTTCACTCTTTTTTAAAGATTCATTTATTTGTTGAAAGGCATAGTGAGAGCGCGAGAGAATAAGAGAGAGACACACACACACACACAGACCCACCCCCAGTCTTGATCTGCTTTCATGCCCCAAGCTGTGTTGGTCAGTGTCTCAAAAAGACTATAGGGAAACCCCCAAGACAGGCTACTTGGTAAGGAAAAGAGGTTGACTGTGGCTCACGGTTCTGCAGGTGCAAGGTCTTGGGTGGTGGTGGTCGGGGAGGGGGGTGTCTCACCTGCTGGTGGTCTTCCCGGGAGCAGAGGCCCTCGGCAGCTAAGAGCATGAATGGCAAGCAACAGGGAGCACAGCTGTCTGACTGCATCGGTGGGGTCTTGTCCCCCCTCCTGTAAAGCCAGCAGCATTCTACCTGAGCTGATATCTTCCCAAAGACCCACCTCCAAACACCAGGCTTCAGGGCTTCAGCTCCTGCTTGTGTCTAGGGGCACAAGTTCATGCCCGAGCCACAGCACAGGGTCAAGTTCTAGCTTGTCCCCATCTCTCTCGCTGCATCACGGGCTGGGATGGGCCCCAGGCAGCCTGTGCGGGGCTGGTCCTGCAAGGACCCGATCCTTCACACTAGGGGCTCCTGGGGAGACCGTGGCTGGCAGGAGTCTGCGGTGTGTCCAGAGAGTGAAGTGGGCCTCCCTCCAGGACGGAAGCATGTGAGGGCGGATGCTCCCCAGTGGTTCACAGCTCCTCTGCCTCCCCAGAGCCCTGCTCGTGAGGCCGGAGGAAGGAAGAGTAACAAACCAGACATGCTCAGCTTCGAAGGATTTGCCGGTCCTCATGATCTACACAAACGCTGAGGACGTGGAGCTAGAACAACAGAGAATACGGGATTGATGGACTCAGACAAGCGAGCTGTTTAGAGGGGGTACAGCCAGCCTTGGGGAAAACTCAGAGTAGGGACCTCAACATTGTGGGCCCCCTCCTACCCTTCCATCTTTCTCTCCCTGCCTCCCTCCCTCCCTCATCAAAATGAAAACGGCTTTAATGTTCATTTATCCGATAATGAATGCTGGGCTGCTATAAAAAGTGAGGGCGGCGTGTTAGACGTTACCGTCTCAGCCAAAGGGCAGAGCGCTTTTTCTGTGATGGGCCAGGCAGTAAATATTATGGGTTTTGTGGGCAGTGTGGTCTCAACTTGGCTTCTGAAACAACCACAGACAATATCTAAATAAATGGTCATGGCCGTGTGCCAATAAAACTTTATTCACAAAACCAGATGGGGGCTGTGGTTTGCCGACGCCTGCCGTAGATGCTTTCTGTCTCAGGTGTCAGTGCCATTCTCTCCCATGGGGAGCAGGGAGGGGTGAGGCTCTGGGCTGTCTCTCCGCCATAGTTTATGGCCAGAGAGGAAGGCCAGACTGAGCGCAGCCCAGGGAGAGAATGCCAGCGGAGGACTCTGCTTGGCCTGCTGGAGAGCCAATCACGGAGGGCGATCGGCGGCAGGGGCTCTCTGATTGGCTCTTGGCAGCGAAGGGTCCTGCGGGATCTGATGAAGGGTGAGCTGCCTGGGGCACGCGGACTGATCAACATCTTGTACATTGTGTATCCTGTGACCCGTAGCTTCCGAGAAATCAGTCTCGATTGTTAGCGGGGCGTGCTTTTTAAAAAGAGTAGAATTTTCCGCTTGTGCCATCTCAGCGTCCACTGTTCCCCACGCAGGAGTTTAGTTCCCACCCCGCCCCTCCTCATCTTTGTAAATGCACCGCAGACTTCAGCCTGCGTCTCCACGTTGCGTCCTTCAGGCCAAAGGGACTCTCCCCGGTATTGGACTCCTGGGACTGCTGGCTTTCTGGTTGATGTTTTCCACCATCCCATGGACCTTCTCCAAGTGCGTATCTTGTCTCAAAGAGGCCAGGCTCTGGGAGGCATTGGCCGGTCAGATCCCATCGCGACATAGCTTTGCTGTGGTCTCTGTGGACCTGGCCAGCCTGGGGCACACAAGCTGTGCTGCAGCCAATCGTACCTTAGAGATCCTGCGGTCCCCACCTGCTGCCTCCGTGCTGCCCCCTCCCTGGCCCCCCGGGAGTCCCAGGCCCAGCTCACCTCTGGGGGTGGCCCACTTGGTAGCGGCTTCGTCCTGGAGCAGGTGCAAGCTCCATGTCCCCGTCTATAAGATGCAGATGAGAGTGGGCTCAGCTCAGAGGATCGCTGTGAGGGGCAGAACAGGTGAGATCCGCTGCATCGCTGTGGCTCCTGGCTCCTTGCAGGGCAGGTGACCAAGCATCCCGATCCACCCACGACCTTCCTGGTTCGGGCTCTGAACATCCTGCATCCCAGGACGCCATCAGTCCCAGGCATGCTAACGCTACACGAAGCTTAATAACCAACCGGGTGTCGGGGCTGGCTTGTTCCACTCCCACTGTGGGCCTGCAGAGGACTGATGTCCTCAGACGGCTCCATCTCCAGTCTGGAGGCTCCTCAAGCTGTCTCTCTCTCTCTCTCTCTCTCTCTCTCTCTCTCTCTCTCTCTCTCCTCCCTCCCTCCCTCCCTCTCTCTCTTTCAAAGATTTATTTATTTGAGAGGCAGAATTACAGCCGGGATTCGAACTGGCGCCTGTATGGGAGTGCTGGCCCCTCTCTGTGGGATTTTGAGATTTTTTTCCCCTCTTCAATATTCTGTTGAAGATGATGCCTGAGGGCCCTAAGGCAGGTAGTTCTGGGGACAGAAGGAGCAGGGGTGCCCAAGGTAAGATGGAGTGTGACAGCTTTCAAGGGGCACAAGGCCAGGTGGGGACAAGAGATGGTACAGTGGTTCTCACTGGGTGGTCCTAGCTAAACTAGCTGGAGAAGCCCAGGAGGGCTTCCTGGAGGTGGTGACTGAGCTGGGAAGGAAGTAGCACAGGGAACGAGGAAGGAAAGGTGCTTGAGGCCAAGGATTCAGCGGTAGGAGGGGAATAGGCAAGCTCTTCCCAGGACCTGCAGGTCGCTGGGTACAGTGGGAGGTAAAGGTCCCCTGCCTGTTGTGGTCCTCCACGCAGCCAGTCACCAGCATGGGCTCTGGGAGAGCAGGAGGAGGCCATGGTGACTGCCAGCTGCTGACGCAGGACCGTAGCCTTGCAGGAGAGCTCAGAGGAGCACAGGGACCATGCACAGGCAGAGCCCCAGAGCCGGGCCCTTGCTGTGGGCAGGCAGTGACCCAGGGGGTGCACACAACACGTGTGGGGTCTGCTCTTGCCTTCCGCTCCCTAGATCCTACCTCCCATGCTGGTGCTGGAGACACTGCCCTCTGCCTGCACGGGGGAGGGGCCTGGTCATCCATACCCCTGGGGAGGGCCTCTGAAAGCCGGAGGGGAGCGGGCAAGGGGGCTGGCCATGCCCACCAGACAGCAAGGGGTGGAGGACCAGCCTGGCTCTGCCTGGGTGACCTTGGATGACCTTCAGCTCCCCAGGCGCAGTGTCTGCGTGCAGAGCGACCTGAGGCTTCCGTGTCACCCCTTACATCACTGTGGGAGGTGCCAGCTCTTGCCCTCGGTGTCTTCTTCCACGTGGCTACCCGCAGCCTCGCCATGGCTCCTCTTCCTGCCAAGGAGCCAGGCAGCGGGAGCCTGCGTCACTGAGCTGCCACAGACGCTCACCTCTCTGCAGGGGCACATGGCAGGCTGGTGGGCGGCTTTTATGTGCCTGGTTAGGGTTTTACGGTGCAGCTGGCGGAGCTGCATCTGATGAGGTGTGCGGGGCCCGTTGGAGAGCGCAGAGGTACAGCGGCTGCCCCAGGGGCGCGCTCTGAGGCCCAGCCCAGGAGCAGAGGCATCATGCTGTCGCTGGCTGAGCCCTCCCTGCCTCTCTGACATAGCCATTTCCGTTTGTTCATGAATGGCCTGGGCCGAGTCAGGTCTGGGGGTGGTGGCTCCTGGGGTGCTCCTCTGACCCCCACCACAGCCCGCTCAGGGTCCTCGGAACTCAGGGGATGGACTGCAGCGTCCTTCCCTGCCAGGTGACAATAACCCCTTCCCCCAGTGCTTCCCAGCCTCCCTCGTGTCCCCAGCCCTTGGCCGTCATCACCGCCCATCCAGAGCACTTCGTTGGGGTGCGGTCCCCTGGGAACTCCAAGATGGCTGACAAGCAAGGTGCAGGCCACGGGGTCCTGGCGTCCCTGTTTGAGGTGGCCTGCCTGACCTATTTGATAAACCTGTGGTGAGGCTTCTGGGTTTTATCGTCCCCGTCTCCAGGAGTCCTGTGCTCCTGGGGCTCCCATGGGGTGGTGTGGCAGGTGGATGACAGCTGCCGAGGGCAGAGGGACCCCAAGAGAGGAAGGGGTCCCCAGGCCTCTGCTCAGTCTCATCAGCGAGCACGCGGGTCCTCTTGCTGCCAGGGGAGAGACTGAGGCCCGGAGCGCAGAGTTCTCTCTAGTGCACCTAAAGAGAGGGGACTTCTCTGTGACCATTGGGTCTCTGAACCCTTCGTGGTCTAGCCTGTGGACACCTGGGGCGAGGTGGCCCTGGAGGAGGGGCCAGCAGCCTGGGGGACAGACCACGGTCCCCCTGAATTAGCCACTGCCCCTTGTGCACACACGTGGGATCCCTGGGGCACAGTTGGAGTTGTCCCCATAGAAGACTCAGAAGTGGCTCAGAGCATGACGGGACGACCCAAGCCCAGGTGTCTTCAGAGAGCGGGACTTCTCAGCAGAGCCCTGGTCCTGTCCCTCCCCAACCTCCACTGCGCTCAGGAAGCAGAAGTAAACCCTCCGTGACCCGTTCAGGAAAAGCAGATCTCTGATGTCTGTGCTTGTCGCCAAAATCCAAAGCAGAGACCCAGTGGCGCTGGGAATGAGGAGAGAATTGTATTTCCTGGGTCTGCCGTGTGCAACTTCCTCCCAGATGGCGATTTCTGAGGAGTCTGGTCCTTTAGGGACCGCCAGTCGTCTGCGGTGGGTGGATCTCATCCAGCGCCCTCCTCCAGTGCCTACAGAGGCCACTTGCCTCTCGCGACATCTCTCCGGGTCTGGGCACCACCTGCTGCGGCGCTGCCCGGCTCTGCTCTGTCTTCTCTCTGCTCATCCTTTGAGTCCTGCTTTCTTCCAGACCACAGACAGGTCACTGCTGCATGTTGCACCTAGCCCGGTTCCCAGAATGCCTGCAGAGAAGCTGGGTGTCCTGGGCCTTCCCTTTCTTCCAGTCTAGCGTGTCCTTGGGCGTGCATTTCTGCACTGTGAAAGTGTTTTAGGGTCTTCCTTTAACTTCCGGTCTGAGGTGCTGTCACTCAGGGCGTTAGGCTGGGCCCTGGGTGGATACTCGGATACACATCTCCTTAGATGGGCGACAATGTGCTGCACGATGCTTTAATAGTTACCACCTCTTCCCCATCTTTCTGGAACTTCCATCTGTTTTACTTTAGACTGGATTGCTCCCTTTAGTTTCTTACTCTTTTGTAACACTTCCGGTCGATTTTCTGGGTGATACACTAACTTGCACTTCCGAAGTCTTCCTCGGTTGTTCTGCAGTGCTAATGATATACTTTTGTTTCTAATAATTATTTTATTGTATTTATTTATCTCTTTAAAATTATTTATTTTGAAAGTCAGGGTTACGGGTGGGGGGAGACAAAGATGTACACACACACACACACACACACAGGTCTTCCCTGCTGGTTCATTCCCCAGATGACCGCAACATCAAGTGCTGGGCCAGGTCAAAGCCAGGAGCCAGGAGCTTCTTCTAGGTCTCCCATGGGGTGCAGTACCCAAGGACTTGCGCCATCTTCTACTGCTTTCCCAAGCCATAGCAGCGAGCTGGATCAGAACCAAAGTAGCTGGGTCGCAAATCAGAGCCCATATGGGATGCCAGAATCGCAGGCAGCGGCATTACCTGCTATACCACAGCACCGGCACTTGTTTGTTTGTTTAGTTATCTGTTTAATTCTTATACTTTCCTGTTTCCTTATGCATCCAATCTTTTTCTCCACCTCTCCTAGAACATTACTGACTGTGTTTCGGGAGTTTTCTTTTGCTTCCTGCAGCACCCTATTGGACTTGGCATCTGTCTTTCTGGCTGCAAGGTCTCAGTAGACGTCAGGGCATTCTTTGTGATCCACTGGAATTGAAGAGCTGCTCACTGGGAACCCCAGAACAGGACAAAACAAAAACTCCAAGAGCTCACGCGAAAGGTGAGGATTATGGCCGGCTGCACTCATTTCACATAAGTCAGTGACCTCTGTGGAAACAATGTATAACTAGGAAATCAGGTACCATTCACAGTACAGGACCAGGGACTCCACTAGCAAAGAATGCGAAAGATTTGGTATTAGTCAGTGTTTTCCAGAGAAGTGAGCCGTAGGATGGATAGATGGATGGATGGATGGAGATAGCTAGATACAGATACAGGTAGCTAGATAGGCAATTAGATAGATAGATAGTTGGATAGATAGATAGATGGATAGGTGGATGGAAGGATGGATGGATGGATAGATAGATAGATAGATAGATAGATAGATGAATGGATAGATAGATGGATAGCTGGCTAGCTAGATGGGTAGATAGATAGAGATGAGAGAGAGAGAGAGAGAGATGATAGAAAGATTTACTATAGAAATTGACTCACCTGGTTACGCAGACAGAGGTCCTGTGATGCGCTGTCTGCAAGCCGGAGACCCAGGAGAAACAGCGCTGCAGCTCAGGCTGGAGACTCAGGAGCCTGAGCTTTGGAAACCCTGGTCTGAGTCCAAGAGCCAGTAACCAGGAGCACCAGGTCCAGGGGCAGAGCAGGTGGATGTTTCCAGCTCCAGCCAAGAGGAGGCGCTCACCTGGCCCCTGCCGTTCGGTTCTGTTCTGGACCTCGGGGGGCTGGCTGCTCCCCACACACAGGGGAGGACCCTCTGCTTACCCCGGTTCACAGTTCTAATGAGGATCCCTTCCAGAAGCACCCTCACGGAAACAGACAGAAATTGTGCTTTATGGGTGAAGCAGACACGGGAAATTAACTATCACGCCCTTCTTGGTGACATTGGGAATGCCTACGTTAAAATAGCACAAAAGGAGGACCAATGTAGAGATGGAGGAGTTAACATCATACGAAGGTCAGTCCTTCCAGATTTTTCCCTTTACATTCAATGCAATTCCAATTAAAATTCTGGAATGATTTTTTGATAAGCTCGATGAAATGGTTATTATATTTTATGGAAGAGCAAAAGTATAGGAATAACACTTTTTTAAAAAAATTATTTATTTATTTGAAAGGCAGAGTTACAGAGAGGCTGAGGCAGAGAAAGAGAGAGAAGTCTTCCATCTGCTGGTTCACTCCCCAAATGGCCACAATGGCTGGAGCTGCTCCAATTTGAAGCCAGGAGCCAGGAGCTTCCTCTGGATCTCCCATGCAGGTGCCGGGACCCAAGCACTTGGGCCATCTTCTACTACTTTCCCAGGCCATAGCAGAGAGCTGGATCAGAAGTGGAGCAGCTGGGACTCGAACCTGTGCCCATATGGGATGCTGGCACTACAGGTGGCAGCTTAGCCTTCTACACCACAGCACTGGCCCTGAAATAACACATTTTTAAGCAGAGGAGCAGCTGTAACAAAGCTACTAAGATTCAACAGGAGGAATAAGTTCAACAGAGTATTCTACAGCATAACCATAGTGAGTAATAATTGTGCATCCTAAACTTGAAAATTGCAACCAGTTTATTTCCCGTGTTCTCAGCATAAAACAGTGCTGAGCATATGAAGTAACACATGATAACCAGCTCCATTTAGTTGTTCCGCAGTGTATATGTATTTCAAAACAGCATGTTGTGTGCCATTAAGTACATAGTTTTTATTTGCCAATTAAAAATCAGTCTTGGGGCCGGCGTTGTGCTGTAGTGGGTAAAGCTGCCGCCTGCAGTGCCAGCATCCCATATGGATGCTGGTTCAAGTCCCGGCTGCTCCACTTCCAATCCAGCTCTCTGCTATGGCCTGGGAAAGCAGTAGAGGGGATGGTCCAAGTGCTTGGGCCCCTGCAACAGCATGGGAAACCCAGAGGAAGATCCTGGCTCCTGCCTTTGGATCAGAGCAACTCTGGCCATTGCAGCCATCTAGGGAGTGAACCAACGGATGGAAGACCTCTCTCTCTCTCTCTCTCTCTCTCTCTCTTTCTCCCTCTGTCTCTTTGCCTCTGCCTCTGCCTTTCTCTGTAACTCTGCTTTTCAAATAAATAAATAAATAAATAAATAAATAAATAAATAAAATCTTTAAAAAAAAAACTCTTAAGAAGCTACTAGAATTATAAGCGACTGTAGTAAGGTGGTAAATGCAAATTCAATATAAAAAGTCCATTGTATTTTGCTATACTAACAACAAAAAAATCAGACGTTACAATGGAGAAGCAGGTGGCCAGCACCATGGCACAGTGGGTTAAGCCACCATTTGTGAAGCCCAACATATCAGTTTGAGTCCTGACTGATCTGCTTCCCATCCAGTTCCCTGTTAATGCCCTTGGGAAAGCAGAAGAGGGTGGCCCAGGTGCTTGGACCCCTGCACACACATGGAAAACACAGGGCGGAGTTCCTGGTTCTGTCTTGGGCCTGGCTCAACCCTGGCCATTGAGGCCTTTTGTGTGTGTAAATCTCTCCCTCTCTCTCTGTCTGCTCTGCCTTTCAAATAAATATATAAACTTAAAAAATGGAAAAGCAACCCCATTTACCACACGGTTAAAAAATATGAAACCCTGAGGGGTTAATCTGACCCGGAAGTGATTGGGCAGGACATTCAGTGCTGGGAGATGGTGAATAATCTGAGGAGGTGGGGATTAGCTGTGTTTGTGGCCAGCAAGCACAGATCCTCCCTGGGGAGAACGGCTGCCTGGCCTGGGAGCATGGAGGGGAGGGGGCTGTGGATGTGTACGTCAGCCCCTTCCCAGTCCCATGTACCCCGCAGTCACTTGTGCCTCTGAACTTTGAGTTCTCCTCTTCATAACCAGCAAGGTTGTGGTGGGTGCACCTCGGGCCCTGGAGGGTACTCCCCTGACCGTGCAGGGTGTGGAGATGGTAGGGGACCACTTATTCCAATATCTTTTTTCAAATATTTATTTATTTATTTGAAAAGCAGAGTTACAGGTAGAGGCAAACAGAGATAGAGAGGTCTTCCATCTGTTAGTTCACTCCCCAGATGGCGAAAAGGCTGGAGCTGGGCCAGGCTGAACCCAGGAACCAGGAGCTTCTTTCAGGTCTCCCACATGTGTGCAGGGGCCCAAGGACTTGGGCCATCTTCTGCTGCTTTCTCAGGCCATAGCAGAGAGCTGGATCAGAAGTGAAGCAGCTGGGATGCTGGCACTGCAGGCGGCAGCTTTACCCGCTATACCACAGTGCCAGCCCCTCCGATATCTTTTATAAAAATATCCATTTTATTTATTTAAGAGACAGGGTGACAGAGAAAGGAGGAGACAGAGACAGAAAGAAGAGATCTTCCATTCACTGGTTCAGTCCGCAAATGGCCACGAGTGGGGCTAGGTCAGGCCAAGCCAGGAGCCAGGAACTAACATCTCTGATTTGCTGCCATCGCTCCTTTTCTTTTCTTGTTTGCATATTTGTGGTTCTGGATTCCACGTGGCCATTTTACTAGCGTTTGGGGGGATTAGTGACGCTATGCACCCTATTGGACTGAAGTGGACACCCCACAATTTCTCTGGTCTTCGGGTGAGAAAGTGGCACCCTGGTGAGTGAACTCCTGCCATCAACCAGGTGTGGAGGAGGCCGGACAAGACCGACAGGCCAACTGGGCTGGGTCGGGATCCTGGCCCCACCATGCACAGACTGGGTGAGCTGGGCCCCTTTCCGATCCCATGAAGCCTATGGCAGGTGCTCAATCCATGCTGTTCTTCCCCCGAGGGAGCGTGTGACCCAGGAGTCACAGGGGCCGGTTGTGTTGTGTCAGTCCCAACGATGGGATGCAACCGACCTCCAAAGTGGGCCAGAGGCGGGGGATGCTTGTTGTCAGTCCAAGTCTCTCCTACTGCTACGTCCCGTTGTTCAGGGGTGGAGAGAAAGGTTCCTGACCCTACCACCTGTGAACTCTGGAAGGCCTCGGGAGCTTGTAGGCAGAAGGCAGGCTGTTTTCTGAACCGGTGCAAGAACCCACAGCTCCTAGCAGCATGGAGGCCAGCCGGGAGGGAGCCAGGAGCTCTCTTCCTTTGTCTGTCATGACGCGGGGTGGGCGTGGGTGGCCTACTGGCTGGCAGCTGATGGCCACGGTGGGGGTGCTGAGGTCTGGGGAGCCCAGGGATTCCAGAAAGCCTTCGCCATCCAGAAGAAGTGATACACGAAGTTCCCAATAGCCACGCACCCTGGGTCATTTTCCTGCTTGTCTGCGTGTGCGGGAGAACTGGTGAGGATGTGTTTTAGACCCTGGCCTGTCCCTGCAGGGACTCAGCACAGCCACCCCTGCCCTGTGAGAGGTCTTCAGTCTTCCTATCACTATGCACAAGGGCACAGCGAGTCCTCTCCTCTTTGCACACAGCTCCGAGGGTCTCTGGCCCGAGGGCCCCACGCTCTGTCCACGTCTTCAGCTCTTCTGCGTTCGCCTGGTTGAGTTGGGTCACGCTGACCCAGGGGGAGATTCTGTGGCTAATTACTTTTGCTGGTGATTTTTAGTCTCTTAGCAGACAGATGCTGTTTCTGGGACCCGGAGCTGGCCCACCCCACTGAAGGACAAAAACATCCTCTTTGGGTGGGAATAATAGGAAAACAGCCGCCGTGAGGATGAAGACACACAGACACGTGCCGAGTGCCACCATGTGTGACTCAGGGGTCACGGGGTCTCTGCCATCAGGAACCGGGACACGTGTGGCAATCATGCCTCTCCTCCTGGGAGAATGAAGAAATCATCCCTTCTGCCACTGTCCCCGTGATGAGACAGGGTCGAGAGATAGCGGAGAGAGCCAAGGAGAGAGGGTGAGCCTCCCGATCTGTTCTGTCCACCGATGCTGCTCCAGAGCTGAGCATCCCAGACCGAGGGCACGCCGGGGAGTCCACCGTCTGTGTCCACCATCCCTGGGGTCTGTCGTGGGCACCCAGGCTAGACATGGTTCTGTTCAGTCTCCACTTGGGGCACGGGGGATGCTCCGTTCCCTGGGAGAAGAGTCAGGAGTCCCTGGGGCTTTGTGGGAAACCCCATGGGGGAAGCGCAGGATGAAGCCGTGACCCATGGCTGCATCATGGGATCCCAGGGGGCCTTGTCTGCATTACGGGCCCTCAAGTTCCATGCAGTAGCACCCACACGGCAGCCTTCCGTGCCTGAGGGCTCCCCCTCTGTTAGCCTGGATGGGCTGTCCACTGGCCTTCAGCCTGAAGTGACTGTAAAACCTTAAAATAATGATCAAACCTAGTTTCCCATGAGGGACCATGTGGAAAATACCAAAGGAAAGGAAAATACGACCTGCATTCCCATCACAGAGTTAAATCCCGTTCTGATATCGATCTGCTCTTGGCTTTTCCTGCATCCGGGTGTTTTTGTCCTTTCACAGAGCCGTGACTGTGCAATTGCACATTTTCATATCGTGATTTCTATTCCTTATGGGAAGGCACTGCCATAGTCCCTTGTGACTCCACATGCTTCCTCAATATCGTACATGCAAAAGGTTGATTGGCCAAGCCCCTGTCGTTGGTTAATGTAAGCTTTGGGTGGTACAATAATACCAAAGTGACCATTTCTAAGAATCACAGATCAGTTCTTTATAGATTCAGTGCTGGGGGGAACCATTACATCAAAGGGTGTGAGTGCTTCTAGGTTACAGGTTTGCTACAGAAATGGCCAATCTTAAGATCCCACTCCAGGGCCGGTGCTGTGGCATAGTGGGTAAAGCTGCCGCCTGCGGTGCCGGCATCCCATATGGGCACCAGTTTGAGTCCTGGCTGCTCCATTTCTGATCCAGCCCTCTGCTATGGCTGGGAAAGCAGTGGAAGATGGCCCAAGTCCTCGGGCCCCTGCACCCATGTTGGAGACCTGGAAGAAGCTCCTGGTTCCTGGCTTTGGATCAGCCCAGCTCCAGCCATTATGGCCATTTGGGGAGTGAACCTGTGGATGGAAGAACTCTCTCTCCTCTCTCTCTGCCTCTGCTTCTCTGTAATTCTTCCTTTCAGATAATAAATAAATCTTTGGGGAAAAAAAAAATCCCACTCCCTATGTGGCCGGGACAGCAGCGAGGACCCTGCTCCTCCAAGACTTAGCAGGTGGGCTTAACTCTGCTGGGGGTGTTGTGTAAGCCCCATGCGCCTTTCCCTCCACCCTCCCCTCCTGTTGAGGGCCGTGGGCAGTTGTGGTCATGGAGGCCTTGCTTCGTATCCTGGGCTGGGGGTGTTTCACTAGCTCCGGAAGTCCCACCCAACGCTGTTGTCTGAATGTTCTGGTCCCCACCCGTGGAAAAGCGGGCGGATCCAGGACACACGTGCGGAGCCTTTGCTCCCCAGGGCGGCCCCACAGAAAGTGAGTCACTACCCAGGGTGCCTTCCTGTCTCTCCAGAGTTCAGGCTGGGGGGCCTGAGTTCAAAGACCTGTGTCTGACTCACATGTCCCCGTTCCCCAAAGGCACTTGCCACTGAGCAACACCGGAAGCGCCTCCCTACCCCCCCCCCAAGCCAAAGCCCATCCCTGGGGGCCCAGACTATGGGTGGGGCTGTGCTTGTTGCCAGGTGCAGGCACCCCTCCCAGCACAGGACTCTGCCTCCAGCCTGCCTCACCCCTCCTCTGCTCTGGCTTTCATTTGTCATTGTGTTTTGGCACTGGAGGGGGAGCGAGCGACTGAGCACGCTGGTCTCGCTGTCCCTGTACTTGAGGCTGGGGCCAGGAACTTGGGGTCACTGGAGTCTGGGCAAGGGCAGACAAAGTCAAGTTCACTAGAAGGGTGTATGTGTCTTTCAGGAGAGAGGAAGCTCCCAGGACAACTTTCCCACTGCACCAGCATGCCCTGGGGCAGGGGTTGTGGCTGCTTTTTCAAAGCCTGAGATTGGAGATCCTTGCTCAACCGAAGGTGTCCATGTTGGAGCTCAGGTGACAAAGACTCGGACATCCCAGGGGTGCCCACAGCCTAACACGGCTCATTGCACTGGGGGCTACCTGTCCCTTTCATGCTCTTTGAATCTTTTGAGAACTAAGCAATGGTGCGGGCACATACATATATTCTTGCTCAAGGGAACAAGACTTCTCCCTCCCAGAAGGCCCACCCACTTCCACTCTTGCTGTTGGTTTTCCTTTGCATTTGGGCTCTGGGGAGAAGGCTGGCCCCAGAGTCCCTGTACCTGAGGCTCTCATCCCCAAAGGAAGCAGCCGAGCAAGGCTAGACCCTTCTGCACATGCCCGGAGCATCCAGGGTCCGGCAGCTTTCCAGGTATCTGTCCAGTCTTCAGATTCAACACACACACTCCTCTGCTTGTTTCTGTGAAATCTGGCTCTTACACGCTCACTCTCCCCGAGATAAGCCCCTCTCTCCCTTTCCCTTTCAGAACGTGGGTGTGTAGAAGTGAGCAGGACTTCAGTCCAAGCTGTTGGCACTGATGTCTGGCCACCGTGTGTCCATTTACAGCGTGGCACCCACCGTGGCCTTAGACACAGCTTATACCCAGTCCTCTACAGTCTGGACAACTAAATGAGGCACTACCCTTCTCCCCAGGACAAGCCGTGCCATCTCTCCCATTGCGTCTCATCTCTGTTGTAGCTGGAAGATGGTCTCTGCAGAGACTGGTGGCCTCTGATGGATCTCTGCACTGGTATCCTAATGTGCACTTCCTGGAGCAGCCACAGGTGGCAGTGATGAGTGTGGACCCCCATGGCACTTCTGGGGGTGCTTGTGGTGGGGTGGGGCAGCTGGGACCTGTGTTTGACACACCACACCAGTACTGCCCCGTGGCGATTCTCTGCTGACTGGGGACAACAGTTGCAGTCCGATCAGATGAACTCAGAGCACTCCCCCAAACTTTCAGCTTTCCGAACAGGAGACCGTTGAAGACTTTCTCTGGGTGGCTTGACTTCCTCTCGCTGGCTGTGTTGGCTCAGGGCTCCATCTTGCCAATGCCACCAGCCCTGCAGCTGGCACTGATTAACAGAGCGTTGACAGTGTGGTTTGCGCTCGCCACCAAGGAGGAGGTTGGGAGGGGACGTCGGTGGATTTTCTGCTGTGTAACCAACTCTCACGAGGCACAGGGCAACCCTGATGCCACCTGAGCTTCGTCAGGATGCTGCGAAATGCATCCCTCTGCACCCACTTCCCTGTTCGGGAAAGCCGGGGGTCACGGAGGTTAAGTCATTTGCCCGTGTTGACAAAGCTGCTGATGACAGGGTTGGGGTTGGAATGTGCGCCCATTTCGCTCAAAAGCCTTGCTTTGTCTGCTGCTTCGGGCTCCAGAGCGGCGCAGTCCAATGGAAACAGAAGGCAAGCCACGGATGTGAGCCAAGTGTGTAATTTCATATTTTCTCCAAGCCACATGAAAAGGGGGAGGGCCAGGTGACATTCACTGCTGGAATACGTCTTATTTAACCCAGTGGATCCAAGCATCCGTATGTCAACATGTGATCGATAGAAAAATTAATAAGCTTGCTTTCTTTTCTCTTATAAGTCTTTGGAACCCATTGTGCCGTGGCACACACAACACGTCTTAACTGGGTCCAGCCACATTTCACCAAAGTGCTTGCGAGTCGTATGTGGCCCTTGGCTACCATAATCAAACAACTCGGTTTGAAAAATATAAGAGCAGTGGTTTTGTTTTCTCTCCTAGACCTTCTTTAAAGAGAAGGATTCTTTGCCTTCTTCTTGACGCATTCCAATGGTGTAAGAAATAGTCGGTGAATTCTTAATAAGTGACAATAGCTTACATGATTTTCACTCGTGCTAGGCGGCGTGGACGGCCATGACAAAGCGACTGAATGGCTCAAGCAACTGTCCTCACACCCTCATCTTGTGTCGCCTCTTCTTTCAATTAGTTAGTTATTTTTATTGGTTTAAAAGGCAGGGAAACAGAGACGGGCAGAGATCTGTCGCCCTGGATGCCAGGGACCCAGCTGCCTGAGCAGCCTCTTAGGGTGTGCAGTAACAGGAAGCACAGCGTTCCAATGACATTGCA
Source organism: Lepus europaeus (assembly GCF_033115175.1). Classification (NCBI taxonomy): domain Eukaryota; kingdom Metazoa; phylum Chordata; class Mammalia; order Lagomorpha; family Leporidae; genus Lepus; species Lepus europaeus. The sequence goes on along the minus strand of NC_084843.1, from coordinate 78,926,010 downwards.
CCTCATGGGCCAAACTGCCACCAGGGGGTGTCTTTTCCGGGCACCAACCCCATCATAAAGACCTTACCTTTGTGATCTCATCCAACCCCAGCTCCCTCCCAATGATCCCACCTCCATCATGCTGAGGGTTAGACCTCCCACATACACGTTTTTCAGGGACACAAACTCACTCCTCAACGCCACTGAATAAAACGCAGGATGCAAGTGTTTCCCTCAGTGCTCTGTCAAGCTAAATGTCCTTGGGGTAACCTCTGGACTTAGAAGCATCTGCTGGTACATATGTTTTTGTTGTTGTTGAGTATTTATTTATTTATTTGAGAGACAGAGTTACAGAGAGAGAGGAGAGACAGAGACAGAAGTCTTCCATCTGCTGGTTCACTCCCCAAAGGACCTCGAAGCCAGAGGTGTGCTGATCCGAAGTTAGGAGCCAGAGACAGAGAGACATATTTTCCATCCATTTGTTCACTCCCCAAATGGCCACCATGGCCAGAGCTGGGCTGGTCCAAAGCCAGGAGCCCGGAGCTTCTTCTGGGTCTCCCACATGGGTGCAGGGGCCCAAGCACATGGGCCATCTTCCACTGTTTTCCCAGGTGCATAAGCAGGGATTTGGACCGAAGGTGGAGCATCCAGGACTCAAACCAGTGCCTTTATGGGATGCTGGCACTGCAGGTGATGGCTTTATTCGCTCCACCAGAGCACCGGCCCCCTAGACCCTCTGCCTGGCCTGTGAGCAGTCGCTGTCGGCACTGTTCCCCAGGTCTCTGGGGCCAGCCCAGGCTCATGTCCAGCAGCCATTTGTCTATGGGTCCTTTTGAGTAACAAAGGGCTTCTCTAAGCTTGGGTTCGTCCTCCATGCCAAGGGCTTCCTCAGGTGGCCAGTGGGCCTCTGGACCAATGCCCTGACAAGTGACCAGGGTTCCTTGCGGGGGGTGGGGGGTGGCTGGGGGCAGCCTTGTGGACAGTTTTCATGTTTGTTGTGATTTGCATTTATTGCTATGGTTTCTTTCTAATCTGGTCTTGAGGCCTCTCTCGGGAGCAGCCAGCAGGCAAGGGGTGTGCAGGGGAGGCCTCCGTGGGGAGGTCTCGCCTCGTGAGTGTGTGTGTGTTGAATCACACTGAGGAAGGGACACTGAAGTGCCTGAATCCTAAGAAATGTGTCATTCACAGATCCCGGGGGAGGTGAGGGTGTTGATAGGAGGCTGGCAGGGGCAGGGCCCAGGGGCAGCAGGGAGTTCACCTAGCATGTGAGGAACCAGAGGGCGGGGGGAGATCAGAGCTGCACACCTGTGGCACATGCTTCCTTCAAGCTGTGAGCATTATCTCCTGGGCTGTGCCTCAGACTGGGTATGGCTGACTGATAGAACCCAGCGAAGGGGCCGGCGTTGTGGCGTAGCGGGTAAAGCCCCAGCCCCAGTCCCAGCCTGCAGCGCCAGCATCCCATATGGGCACTGGGTTCTAGTCCCGGCTGCTCCTCTTCTGATCCAGCTCTCTGCTATGGCCTAGGAAAGCAGTAGAAGATGGTCCAAGTCCTTGGGCCCCTTCACCCATGTGGGAGACCTAGAGGAAGTTCCTGGTTCCTGGTGCATAGTTTTGGATCTGCCCAGCTCTGGCCATTGCAGCCATTTGGGGAGTAAACCAATGGATGGAAAACCTTTCTCTCTGTCTGTCTGTAACTCTGCCTCTCAAATAAATAAATAAAATCTTTAAAAAAAACCCTCAGCGAGGGACCCGCCTTCCTTCCGCAACTCTGGTGCAAACCACATGTGTCTATCACTTTGTGCCCTGTGAGAAGAGGACACACAGCTCTGTCACGAACGACCACACACGGGGAGGGGAACTTTAGGCCAAAGAGGACAGGTACGACTGGGTTTCTAGCAACTTCTCTCAGGTCTAAGCGTGGTGCCGAGAGCGCGGCTGTATTCAGTGACCGAGGGCAACCTTGCCACGGAAGCTGCTTTAACTTCGGGGCTGCCTCCCTTCCAGCCCTGCCGTCTGCTCCGGTGGTGGGGTGGGGGTGCCCAGTGACGCAGAGGCCAACCTTGCTCCCAGGAGTCACAGCGCAGCGGTGAGTCGGGGTGGGGGGAGTGCACCCCGTGTCTGCAGAGAGCAGGAGGCAGAGCCCTGGGACTTGGGGGACACAGGCTTTTTGCCCAGTGGCCAGAGACACCATGGGCCAGGAGCCTCCCTGGATGGGCTGCTGAGAGGCAGACACAGAATGGACTAGGAAAGCCCAACCCAGAGATGCCACCCGAGTCACTTAGCTGCTGGCCAGAGAGGATTGTGTGGAGCATGATCAACACTGGGGTGAGCTAGTCACCCCAACGCTGTCCTGCTGTTGGCTTCCTGGCCCCTGCATCTCAGCATGTGGCCTTACGTGCAGTGAGGGTCATTAAGATGGGGTCATTATGGTAGACTGATGTCCTTAGAAAAATGGGACATTTGTGGCCACCCTGCAAGGAGGGGCATCCCATATGAGCGCTGGTTCAAGTCCTGGCTACTCCACTTCCGGTCCAGCTCCCTGCTTATAGCCTGGGAAAGCAGCAGAGGAAGGACCAAGTCCTTGGGTCCCTGCACCCACATGGGGGACCCGGAAGAAGCTCCTGGTTCTTGGCTTCAGCCTGGCCATTGTGGCAACTTGAGAAGTGAACCAGCAAATGGAATACCTCTCTGTCTCTCACTCTCCCTGTAACTCTGCCCTTCAAATAAATCAACAAATACATCTTTCAAGAAGAGAGAAAAGAGAAAGGGTGCATTTGGCCGAACACAGGGTAGAGTATCGAGTGAGGAGCCAAGCAGGGATTGGGCCGAGGCTACTTTAAGCCAAAGATAGAAGCGACCCCCAGAAGACAGGCAGAGCAGGGACACAGCCCCCGTGCAGCCCACAGGCGGAGTGCCACCTACCACACCTTGCACATGAACTTCCAGCATCTGGAGCTGTGGGACAATGAGACGAGGGTCCCGGTGCCTGGGCTCTGCTTTGGCATCCTTAAAAATGGAAGGCGTCGTTCTATCTAGCAGGAAAGCGGGTCCCCCCGAAAAGTGGTATCATCCATGTGTTGCACAAGAGCGGTCAGGGGAGGCGACTTCCCAAAGTCACTCATCTGCTCCGAGCCCAAGTCCATCTTATGCCCTAGCCCACCGCGTCCTGGGACTCCTGGCAGGAGCTTCTGGGTGGCCTCCAGGTGGGGAGGGGGCACCCCACTCTCTCTGGACCAGCATGGTCTTCAGAATGGCAAGCTGACCGCTGGGGACAGGAGTCTGGGTCATTTTCCAGAAAGCCAGCTCCTGGATAAGTCAATTCCATCTGTCCCCCTGAGCCCTGCCCAACAGACTCCCACGGTGCGTGGAGTAGTCATCTCGTGCCGGCCTCCGCCCGAGGAGGGGCTACACTCCTGCCCCAGGACCCTCGCACTGGCCCGGACACGCAACGACTCCATGGCTGGCTCCTGCATCACAGAGTCACGCACGGCTTTCATCTTCAGTCGGGCTGATCTAAGGCATCTGTATTGGCCCTAACTGTCAATTACTCTGGCTCCATAAATCAAAGAGCGGGCAGGCAGCCCGCCACCCCAGCCCCAGCCCCAGCCGCGTCCACTGGGACGGGCCGCGGCACCGTCTATTGTGCTTACTGGGTCAAATAAACACCCTCTCCTCTGCCTGGGATTCCGCTGGTTGCATGGGGGCTTTCTTTCCAGCTCATTTCACTCTGGTGATGGAACATTAAGGGACCTGGGTAGCCGTTACTTAAACAAGGAACTATATTATTCTTTGCAGGGTTTCCTCCATGAGCTTGATGTGGACTCTGGGGGGATTTTTCCTGAGGCCGGAGGACAGAACCAGCTCTTTTCATGTCTCATCCTGTGCTCCGCTTACCTCTGCGGGAGCACCCAGGACACAGGCCAAGGTCAACCCCGCCCCGCCCAGAGGGTTCAACCAAGGGTCACAACAATGGTGAAATGCGCCGTCCATCCCCAAAGCGATATTCATGCCAACGCCAGTTCCTTTGTACTGAGTTTTGCTTAGAAATTGCAAAAGTCAAAGTGCTGGTTTATAAAACAGAATGTATCCCAGAGGTATACAGAGTAAAACGTGAAAGTAGCCAACTCTACTTAAACATTCTTACAGATTTATTTATTTATTTATTTATTTATATTGAAAAGCAGAGAGAGAGAGAGAGAGAGAGAAATCTTTTATCTACTGTTTTACTCCCCAAATGGTGCAATAGCCAGGGTTGGGCCAGGCTGAAACCAGGAGCCTGGAACCCCTTCTGGGTCTCCCACATATATGGCAGGAGCCCAAGTACTTGGCCATCATCTGCTGCTTTCCCAAGTGCACTGGGAGGGAGCTGGAACAGAGGCAGAGCAGCTGGGACCGGAACAGGCGCTCTGATGTGGAAAACCACCGTTCCAAGGGGAGGCTCTACCTGGTGTGCCACGGCCCCTACTTTTGTTTTCTAAGGAGAAATTGAATTATATCACATACAGTGTTCTGCAGTGGCTTCTCCGCCCCACCCCCCGCCCCACCCCCACCGCTGACGAATAAACCAGGCTGTCTTCCAGCTCAGCAGATGGCATTCTATTTAAGCACCTTTTACTTCTTGGGTTTTCCATGTTTTGTTTTGCTCCGTATTTTGAATGTTTGGAAAGTCAGTCTCATTGCCGGTTGGTGGTATTTAGGTAGCCTACAATTTGAGTTGTGATAAATAATTCAACCATGAACGTCTGTGTGCTTTTCAGCAAATATTGTAGAGGAGAAATACTAAGAAACAATATCTGTAAGTAGAGGATATCCCCACTCGAAATATCAGAAAATGCCCTCAAAGCCCAGCCACAAAGGCTCACTCCTTGAATTTCCCAGTGCTTGTAAGAGGGCTCCTTAGACATTGTGCATTGTTCACATTTATTTGATAATCTGAAGGTTGAAAAGTAGTATCTCATTGTTCCATTTGTATTTATTTTTAATATTTTTATTTATTAGAGAGAGAGAGCACAAGCCCATTTGCTGGTTCGCTCCCCAAATTCCCCCAGTGGCCGGGTCTGGGAGCTGGGGACTCAATCCAGGTGACCCTTGGGAGTGACATGAACCTAATTACTTGAGCCATGGCTGCCACCTCCCGCGGTGCGCATCAGCAGGAAGCTGGAGCCAGGAGCCCGAGCTGCGACTCACACCCAGACACGCGGAAGATGACGGATGCAGGCGACAGGTGCACTCCTGTGTCACTGCCTCCATCTTCAGTTTCCTGTGAGGCTGAGCATCTTAACAAGCCAGAGATCTTCAAAAAGTTTATGGAACATGTGTATTAGTTAAAAAAAAAAAACCTGCATGAATTTAAAAAAAAATTTTTACATGAAAATAAATACATTTTAAATTTCATTTTCCACAAACTCTTTGCATTGCTCTCTTGTTACCAGTCTTCTGCGATCACCTTTTAATAACCTAGACCCCCCCCCCACCTGCTTTTTCTGCTGGGCGGTTCCTAGCTCCTGGCTTTGGCCTGACCCAGCAGTGGCTGTTGTGTCCATTTGGGAATTGAACCAGCAGATGAATGATCCCTCTCTCCTCTAACTCTTTTTCCCTCTCTCTCTCTCTTCCTCTCCCCTCCTCCCACTGTCACGCTGCCTTTCAAGTAAAATAAATAAATGCATTGTTCTATTTTTCTAAAGTAGAAGGACCAGTATAGAAGGAGGCCAGAGAGGCAAGGACGGAGCCGGATGGCGCCATTGCCCCTGGACTCCTGTTGTCAAGAGGCTGTCCCGCTGCTTCTCAGTCCTGAGTGCTGGATGCTGCCATCCCCCATCACCACCCCATCACCACCCCTTCTTACCCCATCACCTCCACCTCCAATCCCATCACCTCCACCTCCAACCCCATCACCTCCACCTCCATCCCCATCACCTCCACCTCCAATCCCATCACCTCCACCTCCAACTCCATCACCTCCACCTCCAACCCCATCACCTCCACCTCCACCCCATCACCTCCACTTCCATCCCTATCACCTCCACTATCACCTTCCATCAGCTCCACCTCCATCCCCATCACCTCCTCCTGCAATCCCATCATCTTGACCATCACCCTCCATCACCTCCACCTCCAACCTCATCACCTCCACTATCACCCTCCCATTACCCCCATTGCCACCAGATCCAACCCTGTCCCACCACCCCACCATACCTTCTCCTCCATCACCACCATCACCTCCAATACTCCCAACCCTTCCCAGCTCTGTCAACTCCCCCATTTCCCTCCATCTCTTCCCCACCATTTCCATCACTACCACTGTCACCACCATAGCTAGAGTGAATTTGAAACTGTTTTCGATGGTTTGAGGGACTGGTTTCAGGTTCAGAGTCCTTAGTGGGAGTCTTGAGTTTCTCATACAGAAGCTCCAGCTGTCAGGAGTCAGGGAGAATAATCTGATTTCTGGGTTAATTTGGAGGAACGTTAGCATCCTCATAATGTTAAATCGTCCCATCTAGGAACATGGTAAAGCCACCACCTGCAGTGCCAGCATCTCATATGGGTGCTGGTTCGAGTCCCGGCTGCTCCACTTCCCATTCAGCTCTCTGCTGTGGCCTGGGAAAGCAGTAGAAGATGGCCCAAGTCCTTGGGCCCCTGCACCCACATGGGAGACCCGGAAGAAGCTTCTGGCTCCTGACTTCGGATCAGCACAGCTCCAGTCATTACTGCCAATAGGGGAGTGAACCACCTGATGGAAGACCTCTCTCTTTCTCTCTCTCTCTTCCTGCCGCTCCTTCTCTCTCTGTGTAACTCTGACTTTCAAATAAATAAATCTTTAAAAAGTAGACTACAGCATAGTGTAAACATAGCTTTTGTATGCACTGTGAAACCCAAAAACTCATGTGACTCAATTTGTTAGGACATTCGCTTTTGGCAGTGGTCTGGAATGGAATCTGGAATATCTCCAAGGCGCGACAGCAGTTCCAACAAGCTTAGTTAATGAGATGCCACTCTTATCTATAGGAGATTGTGTGGGGTTTTTCTCAGTATTTATAAGTTCCTGCTTATCCTTCATGTTTTAAAATGTTACATAGTGGGGCCAGCATTGCGGTGCAGCAGGGAAAGCCACCACATCCCGTATGGGCGCCCGTTCGAGTCCCAGCTACTTCACATCCCAACCCAGCTCCCTGCTGATGCACCTGGGACAGCAGTGGAAGATGGCTCAAGTGCTTGGGCCTCTGCACCCATGTGGGAGACCCAGAAGAAGCTCCTGGCTCCTGGTATCAGATCGGCCCAGCTCCAGTCATTGCAGCCATTTATGGAGTGAACCAACATATGAAAGATATCTCTCTCTCTCTCTCTCTCTCTCTCTCTCTCTCCCTCTTTCTCTGTAACTCTGCCTTTCAGCTAAATAAGAAATAAATCTTTTTAAAAAAGGTTACATGGTGTTTGTTTTCTTTTGTCCTAGTAGGATATACAAATCATTTCAATCCAAAGTTCTTCTTCCTTGTCTTATTTTAAAAAGTTATACATTTATTTATTTGAAAGGCAGAGTGACAGAGTGAGAGTAGATAGATAGATAAGAGAGAGCACACACATACACACATACACACAGAGATCCATCTTCCACCTGCTGGATCAATCCCAACATGGCCACACCAGCCAGGTCTGTGTGAGGTCCCATGTGGGTGGAGCACTTGAACCACCATCTGCTGCCTCCCAGGCTCATTAGCAGGTGGCTGTACTGGAAGCAGAGGAGCTGGGCCTTGGATCCACACTCTGACGCGGGATGCTGGCATCCCAAGCAGCGGCTTACCCTGACGCACCCCTGCACCGGCCCCTCTTGCTTGTCCTGCTGCCTCCGGTCTGGCAGGTTTCCTTGTCTTTATCTGTGGCTCATTTACTGACGGCTTGGGGGCAGGGACCAGTGGATCACAAGGGCAACCTCTAAGAGAGGCTTAATTCTCAGAATACTCTTCTAGGAGTCTTAGCCATGAGGTCTGTTCTGTCTGTCCTCTCCTGTTGTACGTTCCGGCTTGCTGCATTTACCTGGTGCTTGGTTCCGGCCCCTCTGATCTTATGCCCCGGAGGCCTTTCCTCTGACTGCTCGGGGGCTCGGCTTATCTGGGCTTATCTTCCAGCAGCCTCCTCTGAGTGTGCAATGAGAGCCAGCCTTGAGGCTGAAGGCCGCTGCTGACAGCAGGGAGCATCCCTGGGTGCACCTGCCGCTCCCCCAGCCCCTCCAGCTGACCTGGGCTGCACCTGGCTGCAGGGAGGAGACCCCGTTTCCTGTTTCCATTTGTTGAGAGCAGCAGCGACAAATGGCTTCCTCTGAGCCCCCACTTTGTTGCTAGTGATTTTCCACTCCATTCTCTGGCCTGTGCCAGCAATAACATTTCCCATTTATCTGACACCTTTTCTGCTCTGAGCTCCCAACACTTTCTAAGCAAACAGGTACTATTATTGCTCTCTGGGTTCTGATGGAAAAGTTGAGCAGCCTAGGATCAAAGTAGCCCTGATCGGGGCTGGTGTGCTCTCCAGGCCCCAGCCACAGGCACAACCAGGGACAGCACCTTGGTCCCCCTGGAGGGCTCTGGGTGATGGGTCCCCAGAGGCTGCATCAGAGCACCCTTATCGCAGTGTAAAGGTGGCACATTGCCCCCTGCCAGCGGCCACAGAAGAGGCTGGAGACTTGGGACCGATTCCGAGTCTGCATTTCTGCCTTCTGTAGGATGCTCTAGCCCCATGCAACTCAGTGGAATTTGCAATGAGCAGACAAGACTGTGTTGAGTTTGCATTGGAGTTAGCGGTGTGTGTGTGTGTGTGTGTGTCGGGGTGCTGCATTTCCTGAGCAGATGTAATGTAGGGCATCACTTGAGTGGGTCTCATCCTGCCGAAACCTCGCAAAGCTCCGGTGTTAGGATTCCATTTTATGGGTGAGGGGTTAGAGATGAACTTGCAAGAAGGCCCCAGTCTTCACACCAGCCAGGAGCAGGTCAGGGACTTGAACCCATTTCTCTCTCTGTCTCTCTCTCTGTCTCTCTCTCTCTCTCTCTCTCTCTCTAAGATTTACTTATTTGAAGAGCAGAGTTAGAGAGAGAGATTGAGAGAGGGAGATCTTGGCCAAAATAGGCAACTCCAGGCCAGGTTCTTCTGGGTCTCCCGCATGGATGCAGAGGCCCAAGCACTTGGGCCATCTTCCACTGCTTTCCCAGGTGCATTAGCAGGGATTGGGAGTGGAAAAGCCAGGACTCGAACTGGTGTCCATAAGGGATGCTGGAGTCACAGGCGATGGCTTTACCGGCTACGCCAACAGTGCTGGCTTCTAACCCAACTCTCTTTGACTCGTTCCTTCTGCTTAGTTAACACAGCCTGGCCCCATGGACTCATGAGACAGGCAGGCCCTGAGGCTGTCCCAGCAAGTGGAGCCCTCCCAGGCCCCGGGCACTCTTTCCCAAGTGCTGGCCGCCTCCTGACTCCTGGGGGTTGGGGGGAGGCGCTTCTCTGGGGCCAGCCCCAAGCCCTCGGAGACACCGCACAGCATCCTGGGCCGGGGCCCAGGCACAGCGGGGCAGCCCTGGGCCAGCCCTGTGGTCTGTGATCTGGCCATTCATAGCTGGCTCGGCGCAGGCACTTATCACTCCCCACGACCACCCAGTCAGCCGGGCTCAGCCTGCAAGTGCAGCCCGAGCCGCCCCAGCCAGCGGCTGCGGAGCCGGATGGCCCTGGGGCCCCCGCCCGCTGCTGGCTGCCCCCACCACAGCCAGCCCAGAGGGCTCCGGAGCCCAGAAACAGCGGGGTCTGAGCGCCCCCCACAAACCACAAAGGGAGATTCACAAATCAAAGGGGCCCGAGAGAACAGAGCTGTCACACCAGTCCATCACACAGCCGGATCTCAAAATAACACCGCGCCAGACTCCTGCCAGCTGTGAGTCACCCCCGGCCGCCAGAGCCACAGCAGGCCCCGGCCGTGTGGAAAAACACCTCGGAGGCCAGCTGGCTGCTCTCGGCCTGGACCTGGGAGGTGCGGGCTGTTTGTGGGGTGGCTCCACGCTTCTCCGCCTCGGTGTGGAGAGGAGCTGACCGCAGCGTGGGCACCGTCGGGGCAGGAGGGAACGAGCCCGAGGACAGCTCCGGCCACGGCTGTACCTCCCTGAGGACATAGTCCTGGCTCCTTCCTGATGGCCCGCCCTGCTCTGGCCTCCGTGTGACCATGAGCGAGCGTGAGGCCGGCTGAAGAGGGTGGCCTGGCTCAGCCTTTGCCGTCACCGGCTTTTATCAGCAATGAGGCCCTGTGCCACTGGCTGCCCCTTCCTCCATGAGCGGGAAGGGCTTGGTGCCTAAATGAGCTTGTGGTCCAGTACCTTGAGTGCTGTCCCCCAACCCCGGCTCCCCACCAGACCCTGATGTGTGACACATCAGGGCAAGTAAGGCCTGGGATATCCCTCTCCTGCAACCGGGGGCACTGTCCTGCTCTTGTCTCCAAAATGTTTCCATCCCGGGGCCTCACTCCTTCTTCCCAGCAGCCTTTATTTCTCCTGGCTTGCAAATCACAGCACGCACATGCGTGCATATGGGACGTTCCGGTCGACAGCCCACAGCCCTGGTCTTGCGTTGGCTGTCGACTGGTTTCTCGCCTCTGAGCCTCACGGTCAAGTGGAAGGGTTGGATGAGATCTCGGAAGTGTGCTGCAGCCCTCTAACTCCAGGGGACCATTAGTGAAGTGCACCCCTGGGGAGGAGGAGGACACGACGTCCCCTGCTGAGGCTAAGGAGCAGGTTCTGGGGCTGCGGTGCTGTCCGAGCTCAGCCGGACCACCTGGGTGGCGGGGGACTGTGCCAGGGCAGCTGCGGCTCCACTCACCACCGCGCCCTGCCTTGAACCATCTGCACCTGCACCCAGCCCAGAATGGATCAGGTGGGGCATGCAAACCACGAGGCCCTTTCCAAGGTCATGCCTAATCACTTGAACTCCCGCGTGGCGCCTCTCCTCGTCGCTGACAGCTCCTGTGCGGCACGTCCTCCTGGGAGCCCAGCACTCTGAAGGCACAGACGGAGAACTCAGGATCGCCGCCTCCTGGTCTCGGTGCACATCCGGGAGCAGGAGGTGCTTCCTTGAGAGTGTGCATGAGGCTCAGACGGCTGCAAGAGGGCCGCTGAGCGACAGCTCCACAGGAAGAGATCAAGAAGGGGGCCTCTCCCTGTCCCAGATGGCACAGAGGGCAGGCGTGTGTCCAGATCCACGTGCTCCCACCAGGGACAGCAAAGGAGCACCGGCCCCCAGCCCCCAGCCCCCTGCCTGACCATCCCTGTGGACTCTATGCTCCGTGGGCCCAGCATCTGCCCCACTCGCTGCCATAGGCCTTTCACAGGGGTGCACTTATCCCACACAAGAGGCGCGAAACATGGCTCACAGCAGCCAAGGGTTTGTTGAACGTGGCGCAGTAGGAAGGCAGGGAGGCAGAGTCACCCTTGTCTCACTCTGCCCTGAAGGAGGTGGAAATTTAGCCTTACCTGTCCCTTACCCCACAGCCTGAGTTTCTCAGGCCATTTCAAAAGTTATAGGTGAGAGGCAGAGAGAGAGAGAGAAGCAGTGCCACTTATCGCCAGTTCCTCCCACCTCCCATTCGCCGTATTTAGCTACTGTGTGCAATCCACACCTGAGGGACTTGCAATCTAATCTTCCACTTGGCCCAGGCCATGTGCAGTAGTTTGCGGTACCCCATTTGGGAGAAGCTGGGTGTCAGAGAGGACTGCCAACCTGCAGTTGTCTTTGTAAGACCCTGCGTCTCTTTTAAAGTGTCATCTGAGGGGGCTGGCATTGTGGTGCTACAGGCCAAGCCTCTGCTTTTGCCAGCATCTCCTGTTGGAGCAGTGGTTCGAGTCCCGGCTGCTCCACTTCCCATCTAGTTCCCGACTACTGCTCCTGGTAAAGCAGAAGAGGATGGCCCAAGTGCTTGAGGCCCTGCCAACTCTGTGGGAGATCCAAATGGAGTTCCTGGTTCCTGGTTTAAGCTTGGTCCAGGTCCAGCCATTGCAGCCATCTGGGGAGTCAACCAGAAGATGGAATCTGTCTCTCTCTCTCTTTCTCTCTTTATCTCCCTCTCTCTAACTGCCTCTTGAGTAAATAAATAGATATAAATAAATTGAAAGAAAATAAGGTTTAATCTGAAAATTCTTTTTTGTTCCTTTTAAATTGAGGTGAATTGGCACTCAGTTAGCGATTTTCTAGGTTGCAATTCAGGAACATTTGCTGGTTCCCTCTCTAGTTCCCACATCTTTTCATCACCCATGAAAGACCCCATGCCACCTGCTCTGTGCCCTGGTCGCCTCTGGTGTGCTCTGTCTCTGTGGCCTTGTCTAACCTCAGTCTGTTACATAAAGAAGCATGCCATGTGTCACTTTGCATGTCTGACTTCTTGTTTAACATAATGGCCCTGAGCACTTCATCTTCAAGGTGCCTCCTTGTTGTAGCCTGGATGAGGCCTTCTTTTTTAAGATTTATTATTATTTATTTGCAAGATAGAATTACAGAGACAGGTAGATATATATATATATAGAGAGAGAGAGGTCTTCCATCCACTGGTTTACTTCCCAAATGGCCACAATGGCTGGAGGTGAGCTGATGCGAAGCCAGGAGCCAGGAGCTTCTTCCCAGTCTCCCATGCAGGTGCAGGGGCCCAAGGACTTGGGCCATCTTCTACTGCTTTCCCAGGCCACAGCAGAGAGCAAAATGGGAAGTGGAACAGCCGGGACTTGAACCGGCGCCCATATGGGATGCTGGTGCTTCAAGCCAGAGCTTTAACCCACTGCACCACAGCACCAGCCACCCATGCCTTTTTGAAGGCTGGATACTATTCCACTGTATGGATAAGCCACGATTTGCCCACCCATTTTTTTAATGAATATTCTGGTTGTTTTCACCTTCAGGCTATTACGAATAATGCTGATGGAGACATTCACGTACCTGACTTTATGTGGACAGATGCTTTCGTTTGTGCCGGGTTATAGGATTTGCTGGAGCACAAAGCGACTCAGCATTTAAGTAACCTGAGAAGCTGCGGAGCTGGTCTTTGAAGCTGCTGTGTCATTTCACCTCCCGCCAAGCCGCGGATGTGGGTTTCAACTTCTGGTGGTCACCATTCTCGTGAGCAGACTTGTTGATTCTGACCGTCCTGGGGCGTACGAAGAGCCATCTCATTACACACTTGATTTCTACCTCCCCAGTGTGCTTGTTGGCCATTTCTACGTCTTTCTTAGAGAAATCACTATTAAGATCCTCGTTCAGGGGCCTGTGTTGTGGCCTAGCAGGCTAAGCCACTGCCTGCGATGCTGGCATCCCATAAGAGCACCAGTTCGAGCTGTGGCTGTTCTACGTCCAATCCAGCTTTCTGTTGACATGCTTGGGAAAGCGTTGGAAGATGGCCCAATGGCTTGGGACCCTGTCACCCACATGGAAGACCTGGATGGAGTTCTGGGCTCCTGGCTTCAGCCTGGCCCAGTCCTGGACATTGCAGCCATCTGGGGAGTGAAACAGCAGGTGGAAGATTTTTCTAGGTCTCTCTGTCTGTACTTTTCTTTCTCTGTGTGTACTTCTGCCTTTCAAATAAATAAGTAAACATTTTTTAAAAAAGCTTTTGTCTACTTTTAAATTGAGTTGTTTGCCTTTTTAATTATTGAATTCCAAGAATAAATCCTGGATACTAGATCATTATCAGATACATGATTTGCAGGTATTTTCTTTCATGCTATAAGCTGTGTTTTCAAATTCTTGATAATATTCTCCAATGCACAAATGTTTTAAATTTGAGTGAAGTCCAGTTTATTTAATTTTTCTTTTGTTACTCATGGTTTTGGCATCATATCTGAGAATACTTTGCCAAAAAAAAAAAAAAATTGCCAGGAGCTTTAACAGAAAGCAAAGCATGGGAATCCCTGCCTTCCTAGAGATGTCACAGCCCTGGGCCATGCTGCCTTTACTTCTCTCCAAAGCAGTTGAGTGTCCCCAAACGCTGCCTCCCAGCCCAGCCCCCACTGCCCTGTGTGTGCTGCCTGGTGATCTGGAGGCACAAGGCAGTCCTGGGAGACAGCCCCTCCTCTCAGAAGGAGGGCTGTCCCACCAGAGCCCCTCTGTGAGAATATGATGCCTTGCACCTGCCCACAGGCACCGGCCCCAGGTCTCCAGCTTTTCCTTGGATCCACCTCCCAGGCACAGGGTGCTGGGTAGGTCTGCAGTGAGCTGAGTGCTTGCTCTCTATAGAGTTTCACCTTCTGCAATTTCAGTTACTATGGTTCTAAAAGTTAAGTGCAAAATCCTAGAAATGGGCAATTTGCAAGCATTCCAGGGCCTGCTGTTCTGAGCGGTGATGGCTCTCACACCATCCTGCTCTGTCCTGCCTGGGGCATCGCTCACCTGTCTGTCCCACGTCGCTACACTGTACGCACTGCCTGCTAGCATCGTGGTTATTAGATACACTCTTGGTATTGCGGTTCTCGTGTTCAAATCACACTTACTTGCTGGTGTACGCAAACCACAGTGCCTACACCCTTCACCTCACCCAGAGGGCATTGCTCCATCTCACACGGTTCCACAAGAGGAGGGAGGAGTCCAGGACAACAGGGGAGTTTGAGAGCAAACGAGAATACGCACTCACATGGCTCTTATGACTGTGTGTTGTGACAACTGTTTTCTGTTTTCTTATTAGTTATTGTCCATCTCGCACTGTGCCTCGTTTATAAATGACACTTTAGAATAGGAATAGCATGAAAAGGTAGTTGAAGTCAGGATTGGCACTATCCGTGGTTTCTGGGTCCCTCTGGGGGGTCTTGGCACACACTGCTGATGTCATCACCCTAGGTGACCACCCTGGACAGTGGCTGATGTGCTGTCCTGCTCTCCGGCCAGGTCCTTGCTGACCACTCCTTGTGCGTGCACTTGCTCTTCCGCCCCACTACCTGTCCAGCCTCAAGAACCAGAGCCTCTCGTTCTCCGTCTCGGGCAGCCGCTGTGGAAACACGGCCGTGCCTCTCCCTCCACGGCTCCTCTGCCTGCTCCCCGGCTCCTGCCCCATCCTGCCTGGGCTCTGTGGACCTCCACAGAGCTGCTCTCCTGCAGGTCTCCCCGGCTTCACACCCCTGGGGTTTGGTCCCCCTGGCAACAGCTCAGCCATGGATTGACTCATCTGTCCCTCTCGGTGCCGCTCGAGGAAACCACAGCACCAGTGGAGCCATAGGCGTCTTGCTCCAGCTCGGCCGGTACCTCTCTCTGACCTTGCAGCTGCTGCCTGCTGCCCTGGACCCGTCCCTGTGCCCACTCTGCCCACTCCCTTTCGGGGAGGCCTGGTTCTGCTCCCCCTCACCCTCTTTGTGCCTTCCTTGCTGCCACATCCTGCCTCACTCCTCTTCTATACAAGTTTGTTCCACCCCTCCTGCTTGCTTCACCCCACCTCACTTCCTCCTAGTGAGTCACTGCAGCCCAGGGAGCAAGCACCAGGTAGCTAAGCCCATCCCAAAGAGCACCTCATGTGGACCCCGTGCTCCTCCGGTTCCATGGCGACACTTCCTTGGCAGGTGCTACCTGCGTCCCCCATAGGCAGGCTCCTTCCTGGTTCCCTTGGTAGGTTCTTTTCTGCACGGCTGCTTAGATGTTGGGCAGCCTCAGGCTCCGGCCTTGCCATCCTCTCTCTGCACCTGTCCTGTTCCTCATCTACTTTGAGCTCTCTCCCCATCTGGGGAGACTTCAAAAGTGGGCTGTTCTTGTCACAGTGCTGTGGGTCATGGCTAAGTGTGCTCTCTGCAAGGCGGCATCTGGGAGCACTTGGTGGCTCTACCAGCAGCACCATGGAGACCTTGGCTTCTGGGGGTCTGAGCAGAGGACTCTCTGGGCAGCAGCCCTCTGGCAAGATCCGGGAGCTTGAGACTGTGTGGCTTTTGGAGCAGCAGAGTTTCAGTCAGCCCCCGCTCCAGAAGCAGGTGTGCATGTTGGCGAGCCCTGCGGGAGACCCACGGGCACAGCAGAGGGTGAGGGCTATAGGCACCTGCATTCATGTGCCCAGATGGGGGAGAGGGCAAGAGTCACGCAACTGGGATCCTGAGCAGACCTTTGCTTCCACATCGAGGCTGGGTTTCCAAGGGGAGTTTGATGGAAGAGCCCTCTCCATTTTGTAATGCCATGGGAGTGTATGATCGGCAAACAAGAGATGCTCGCACAAAAATAAGTCGCACCACCAGCTCTGTGGGCTGCAGGGGGAATGGAATTCAGGGAGAAAAACAAATAGCAGTGGTAACACCAAGCCTGGCTGTGCCGGAGGCATGGTTAGCACCACAGCTGGGCCCCGCCTGGACGGCACCACGCTGGGAGGGGGGTGGGGGGCCGTGAAGGGCCATGTGGAAGTTCCTCCTTCCCAGAGCGAGCAGCAAAGGTAGCTGCAGCCTGGTGCTGCCGGGCCTAGCAGGGCCCAGCCTCGCTGCCCTCTCTCCCTCTCGCCCCCTGCCCACCAGACCAACACTCACCACCCTTTGCTCGCTGGGCCAGGTCTGCAGATCCCAAGCACATGGGCATCTGATGGTGACATATGACCAAAATCAACCTTGGCTTCTGAGGCGGCTCCTGCAGCCAAAAACAACAGCTCCTCCGGCAGAGCAGTCTGGGTTTGGTTGGTAACTCACCCCGTTGCCAGCCCTGCCTCTGTGGAGCGCACCCCCGGGCTAGGCAGACAAGGCCCAGGCTGTTTGCAAGAAACAAGAGCCTCGCTGTGGGGCTGGTCTGTTCTGGTCCCACGCTCCAAATAGAGATGATGGGGCTGGAGAGGAAGTGAACTTGGGCCAGCACCAGGCTCTGATGGTTTTGGGCAGAAGAGAAAAGACTGAACTCTCGGGAAAGCTCCTGGCAGCCTCCCGGGAAAGACTGGGGTCGGGGCACCGGGACAGTCCTATAGCCACTGCCCTAGGACATGGCCACGCCTGGCTGTCACCTCCTGACCCTGTGCGTGCTGAGCCCTGGCCAGTGGTGCCCTCCCCTGCTAGGCATCTGTCACCCACCACACAGCCCCTACCTCTGATCCACCTCCTCCTAGCACCTGGCCCCCAGCTCGGAGCTGCATCTGCTGTAAGACCAACGTGGCAGGCACACGGACACCCTGTCCAGGCCCCCCTTTAAGAAAGTGCCCGCAGCCGCCGCAGGGCCAGAGGTGTGGTTAGCTGATGGCTGACCTCCAGCAGCTTCCTGGCCGATGGCACAGTCCTCCCGGGGCCGCTCTCCATCCCAGCTGCAGGGCCTCTCCGGCCCGGCCAGAGGCTCTGTCGCCTCTGCATCCCAGGCAGGCCACTCCTTGCCCAGGTAAGCTTTGGCTTGTGCAGGTCTCACTTGGGCCCTGTGTCTGCTACTCAGAGAACCTGGCTGGGACCACCTGGCAAGGCTGGGAGCAGTGCACCCGGCAGGTAGCAGTCACCAGCCCAGCGGCCAGATCCGTCTTCAAAGTCGGGAGGCCAGGGCTGGGGCAGAGCACACGGAGCTGTAACCTCCCTGGGGACCACACTGGTCCCTCTGCAGAGCCTCCCTCCCCACCTCTGCTGCACGCGGCACAGCTGCCTGACACCACGGCTGCAGGATTCCCAGGGGTGCGTCCTTAGCGTTATTTTCCTGGAGGTGTCTATGAAGGAGGACAGCACGTGGTTATACATGTGTGTGCATTCGCATGTGAGTGTGTGCATGTGTGTAAGTACGCATGTGAGTGCGTGCATATTTGTGCATGCACGTGTGAATGCATGTGTACATGTATGTGTGTGCATTTTGTATGTGTGCATGTATGTGTATACATGCATATGTTTAGTGCATGCTTGCCTGCATGTGTGAGTGCATCACATGTGCGTATATATGTGCATAAATGCATGCATGTATGCATGAGTGCATGTGTGTTTGCACACATGCACGTTTGAGTACATATGTGTATACGTATGCATGTCAATGTACATGTGAGTGCTCGCGTGCATGTATGTGTGAGTGAACTGCATGTTCATATATGTGCATGTACGTGTGAGTGCATGCATTCCATGTGTGTGCATGTGCGAGTGCATGTGTGCTTGCATGTGTGAGTGAACTGCATGTGTATATGTGTGCATGTACATGTGTATGTGAGTGCATGCATGTACATACCTGTGTGTGAGTACACGGGTGCATGCACATCTCTGCCTATACATATGCATCAGTGCATGTGTGTACATGTGTGTCAGTGCATGCGTGTGCATGTACATGTGTACATGTGCATGCATGTGTGAATCTGTGCACGTACAAGTGTATGTGTGAGCACATGTATATGTATATATGAGTACGTGTGAGTGCATGTGTGCCTATATGTTCATGCAGATGTTTGGTGTGTGTGCGTGTCCATGCATGTGTGTATGTGTGTATGTGTGAGTGTGTGTGCCTGTGCATGCTTATGGGGGAAGCTGTGGGTAGGAGGCAGTGGAGGTGCCTGGATTTCCTACTGCAGGCCTCCAGAGCTCAGGAAAGGGGCTTGGGAAGGGAGACAGGGTGGATGAGCCTGACCTCAGCCCCACCCCTCTGCAGGCTCAGCCTCTGTGGCCAGGGTTAACCCCCTGTGGGTCTGAATATCTGCTGGGTGTGGTGTGAGCTGGGCAGGAAGGAGGTCCTGATCCCTACTTGTCTCCAAGGCCTAAAATGCCCCATGAGAGGCTGCCTTTGCGAATGCAAGGCTTTGTCCTGGGGGTCAAACTCGCAAGGAAGCGGTGCAGCTTTAAGTCAGCAGGTGCTCCACACCTTGGCCCATGCTGCCGGCCCCATCCCCAGCACCCGGGCAGAGGCAGGGCTGCCCGCGGCGGCCCTTATCACAGCGAGCTGCTCAGCACACGTGTGCTTCATGGGTAGGGACTCAGCTACCCACTTAGAGATGCCCTGGCTCACAGCACAGATCCACCAAATGAAGACGCGGCCTAAGAGAGGCCTGGTGGGGGGGACACGGTGCCTTCAGTGGAGACTGGTGGAGCGCCGGCTCAGCAGGTGTGGAGGGAGTCAAGGACCAAGACACAGAGCAGTTAGGGAACCTGCTTGGGGCCACACAGCCTGGGGTGGGAGGGAAAGGCCTGGTGCACCTAGCTCAGGACGTAATAGGGGAGGGGTAGGCTCCTGACATGGGCTCCAGCCACACCACCTGGAGTCAGGGGTGCTCTCTACCCCTGCCTAGCCTGTTCTGCCCTGGAACCGTCACGGAGGCCCGGGCGTGTGGGGTGGGCTCTGGGGTGGGGAAGGGCACTGTGGCCTGGGGTGTGTGTTCCTGGGGAATTGACCACACTGTGCAGGCTGCCTGCTTCCTGCCACACACCAGCTCCAACACAGAGGACCCCGCCTGGTGCACGCTGGCCCGTCCTCTTGCTGCAGCAGCTGAGGCGGGACACAGGGGTGAGTACTGGCGTGCTGAGCCTGTGTCCTGTGTGCCCAAGGGACCCTACATCACCTTGGCGATCTCTCCACTAGAGGTGAGAAGCTGAGTGCTTTGCTACAGAGCTCACCGGGAGTGGGCTGGGGTGATGGAGACGAGTGGCCAAGGTTTAGGCCCCGCACACCCAGGGATTCATCCAGCCTGGTTCCCAACAGACCAGGCCTTGCTCATCCACTAACCATTTTCACCCGGCTGAGGAAGTGAGTGGCAGGTGAGGCGTATTCCAAGAGGAGGGGCAGGCCCAGCTCCCCAGCTCCGTGCAGGTGAGGGAGGCCCTGCCTGTCACCCTGGCATGTGTCCTGGGCACACACTCCAACCCCACTTGGGTGCACAGAGGGCAGTGCGCAGCCACCCACCTCTAATAAAAGAACCTCCTGTTCTCACCTGCAGCAGCCGCTGAGCTCCCCTGCCCCGGGCTCGTCACTCAGTCTCCCTGAGTCCCAGTATTCTCGTCTGTGATTTAGGCTCCAGGATGCCTTCCTCACTGAGAGGTAGCGAGGCTGTGGAGGCAAGACCTGAACTCTCCCCAGGCCATGCCTGTCGTGGCCATGAAGTAGCCAGGGCTGGGTGCTGTACGCACAGATGTTTATCCAGCTCCCACGTCGGAGAGGGGGAGCAGCATGGCGCTGGCTCTGGTGCAGGGCTCCTGCGTGGCCCAAGGCACCACAGTGGCAGCCTTTGCAGGAGGAAGAGATCACATGACAGGCACTGGGGCGGGGCCAGGGATGACTTCCTCCTAAGCCCCACCTCTTAAAGGCCCCTCACCTCCCACCATCACTACACTGAGCACCGGGTCTCACTGAGCAGATTCACATCACAGCACCAAGGGAAGAGGAGGGTGGACGTTCTATGTGGGCGTGAGGGTCAGACTGTGGAGCAGACATCTCCAGTGTTGTGGTCAGGGACCTCCGGGGTGAGGCCTGGGACGGAGGGAGCCACACTCCTCTGCGTGTCCCCAGTCAGTGTCAGGAAGAGGATCTGTGGTCATGAGAGCCTGGCCTGGCTTCTGACGCCACCATAATGATTGCAGGAGCGCGGTGGCTGGGCAAGTCCCCCCTTCTCCCCTTCTCAGGCCCCCTGGCACGGGCGTGGGCTGAGGTCTTCTCAGTGTCCGCTCCCCTCCCCCTCCACATCCCCTCCACTCCGGCTAGACCTGGGGCTCACGGTGGCTTTTCCCGGGGTGCACAGTCAGTCCCACCTGCTGCCCTGCTGGCTACATGAGACCAAGGAAGCAGTGATAGGGCAGGCCCCTGCAGTGGGCTGTGAAGCCAGGAGACCCAACAGGATACGGTCCACACACCACCGTGAGTAATGCCGGCCAAGGAGAAACAGAACCGAGCAACCTAGCACACGGGCTGTGAGGGGAGGCGACGCCTGGTCCCAAGCCAGCTGCACGGCTGCTCCTCCGAGTCTTGGGGCCCCCGGGGCTGAGTGCGAGCGAGCAGCTCCGGGCCGTCCTGGGGATGCTCTGGTTCCTCAAGGTTGGGGCTCGGCCTGCGAGGTGCTGGGAAGTCTCAGGGGTTGGTACTGTGCTGGGTCACAGGCCCGGTGGGCGTGGCACATCGCTGCCTTGGCCGTGGTGGGCGTGGCGACACGGCACAGATTTTACGCTCGGGGAAGGCAGCAGTAGAAAAGATAGGAGACACGCTTTGCCGCGAGTTTCCCTGGCAGGAAGGGGCAGCGCCAGGGTTGGGACCCGGCTTTGATTCAACCCTAAAGTCTGGACTTACTTCCTTGCATAGGAACTCCAAGTTGTTTTTTTATTATTGCTTTTTATTTTATTTTATTTTATTTTACTTGAGAGGCAGAGTTACAGAGAGAAGGAGAGACAGAGAGGTCTTCCATCCGCTGGTTCACTCCCCAATTGGCCGCAATGGCGGGGCTGAGCCAATCCGAGGCCAGGAGCTTCTTCCGGGTCTCCCACGCGGGTGCAGGGGCCCAAGGACTTGGGCCATCCTCCACTGCTTTCCCAGGCCACAGCAGAGAGCTGAATTGGAAGAGGAGCAGCCAAGACTCGAACCAGCACCCACGCGAGCTGCCAGAGGCTTATCCTACTGCTGCCACAGCGCAGGCCCTGGGTTGCTTTGTGTTCCTGACACTCAGGGTGCCGGAACCATTGGGTTCCTCACTTTGCCACAGTGGGCACTGGGCCCTTGCCAGGAGCACTGGAGCCCCTGCAAGAGGTGAGGAAGCATGGCCTCACTCCACTCCCCGATACCTTCTGGGATGCACGCTCTTCCCACGCTGTGGTTGTCACTCCTCAGGCCGTGGGGTGACGATCAAAACCCGCTCACGTGCATCCGAGTTCCTGAATCCTGCTGGTTCCCCTGAGGCTGTTTCCTTGTTTGCTGGTGGGGATGACCTCCCGTGCAAACCCCATGTGCACCATGGAGAGGGAGACGGAGTCCTCTGTGGTCTCCACGTGCA
This sequence comes from Lepus europaeus, assembly GCF_033115175.1. Taxonomy (NCBI): domain Eukaryota; kingdom Metazoa; phylum Chordata; class Mammalia; order Lagomorpha; family Leporidae; genus Lepus; species Lepus europaeus. The sequence continues at coordinate 78,904,166 of NC_084843.1, read as the reverse complement.
CCCTGGGGTGCCCCGGAGGTGGCCCTGTCAGGATCCACCCGCCCAGCAGAGAGCTTGCCTGATCCTGGGGTGGGAGACGAGTCTTCGGCAGGCTTGCACAGCTGCTTCTCAAAGGCCACCCGCTCTCACCAGCTCTGCCTGTCACAGAGCTGTCGTCTCAGCCTCCATCGGTGAGGCTCCTGCTGCTACCTCCCAGCGGGAGCTTAGAGGAAGCCTTCTGTTTTGAGCCCCCGACTGGTAAGACTTCGGATCTGAGATCCCCAGCAAGAGCCTGATGTACAAGGCGACCCCTGGGGGAACCACAGCCTCCTTTTTCTGCAGAGAGAGGAGCCCAGCGTGCAGAAGCTGTGAGGGTCTTAAACAGGCTCTGAGTGGGGCCCTGGGGCCACACCTTCCTCCTGCTCCCAGAAACAGGAGCCGCTCAGCAATGCTTCCAAACCCCACGCAGGGAGCGTGATGAGCTGTCTGTGCTGGCCTTCTGCGCTGTGGCTGCAGCCAGAAATCCGTCTGCTCTCCTTCCGCCTCCCCCTCTCCTGCCAGGGAGGCTCCTGAATGCAAGGCGACCTCAAGCCTGCCTCCTGTTTCTCTTAACCGGTACCCAGGCTTCCACCTTGGCCTTTCCAGAGTCAGGGGCTAGGTTCATCCGAGCGAACACTGAACACCGCTAATCAGCCCTCTGATCTGGGGCTCTCGCACAGATGTCAAAGCCAGAAGTCTGTGGCTCTGAACGCCATTGCTTTAGCCACCAACCGCACCCCCAGGGCAGGGCAATGAGGGTCAAAGCTGAGAGGGCACAGTCCCCGGGTGATGATAAGTGCCACCATCCCCTGGCTGGAGGGTGCACCTGGAGAGCCTGCAGAGCTCCAGGGAGCTGCCCCTGGGGGGCCTGTCTGCCCTGCTCAGAGTGGCCTCTGGGGCAGGGATCGGGGCACAGGTTGGGAGTTCCAAGTTTGGTGTGCAAGTCACAGGAAGTTCGCCTAGTGCTATCTAACCAGGAGATTGCCACCTCCTGATGTCACTGCCCTGTGCCCACCACTCTATTATCCCACCGTCGTCCCCGAAGGACACCTGTAGAGAGTCTTAGATGGTGGGTGACCCTGGGCTTGTCTACAGGGACAGCAGGAGCTGGGGTGTGACCGCAAGGGAGAGAGTGGGTGGGCACTGCACGCGGGAGAAGTAAAACCGCTCTGACTGCCGAGGCTCAGGCAAGCAGAAGCAGGGTTCCTGCAGAACGGCTCAGGGAGTCTCCTACCCCAAGACACAGCGGCTAAATGTCACAGCTGTGACCGCGTCTCCTGTTTGGGGTCTGGCGTGGCCAGGCCTGGATGGGTGGCTCTGCTTGTGGGAGGGAGGATCCAGCCTTCAGCAGGTCCTTCACCCACCTGGGGCCCCTCCATGTGACGTTAGTCCCCCCAACAGGGAAGCAAGGGGCTGGGAGAGCCTCCAGCTTGTGTCCACGCAGCCCTAGCTTGTCACTCCCATCCCATCGGATCAGCCAGCCAGTTACTGGGGCCCATTTCCTCTGGGATGCATCCGGGGTTCTGAGTCCATCCCTGGACTGAGGGGGCAGCGTCCCACCATAATCTAGCACCACCACTCAGAGAGCCTCTCGCCTCCCAAAGCTCCCTCTAACTCCGCCATGCTAGACGGACAGTCTGTCTATCGACCTCTCGGCGAGTTCCCCGACTCCAATCTCTCTTCCAGTGGCACCCTGCCCGCCTCGCCCCCAGAGGGGAGGTTTTGGAAGAGACGATGCCTGAGCTGAATTCTGAAGGGGAAATTCTAGTTGCTCTGGACGGAAGGACCCAGCCTATGTGTTCGTCCAGTTGATGAAGGGGGTCCTGATGAGCCTCAGACCATGATGTCATGATGAGGGGTGCTACAGAGTGGGCAGGAAATAGGAACACAAAACCCGCCCACCCGTCTAGCCATAGCTGGCTGTAGCAGGTGTCCCTGGACCTGGGCTTAGCTGTGACAAAGGACAGAGAGGCAACTCACATTTCTTCGTTTCTACTCTAAGACCATGGCCTAGGGCTGCGCCCATGCATTCCCCTTGTAGGGAGGCTGGGGGCTGCTGTCATGTGCTGCTTCGAGTTACGAGGGATGCTCTCTGAAGGACAAAGACAAATAACAGAGGGTCTGGAGATAGCTCAATATAAGACCTTCTGGCCATCCTCAGTGCCTGTCAGGAAGGGCCACTGTGGAGGGCACGGTGCTCAGCAGCAAGTGGGGAGGTCAGAGAGAGCCAGGGGTTTGGGAGAACAGATGATGGAGAGAGAGGGAGGGAGGGAGAGAGAGGGAGAGGGAGGGAGGGAGAGAGAGAGGGAGGGAGGGAGGGAGGGAGAGAGGGAGGGAGAGAGAGAGAGAGAGAGAGAGAGAGAGAGAGTCAGAGAGAGGGAGAGAGAGTCAGAGAGCTCCGTTCATTTCCCAAATGCCCACAGCAGCTGGGGTTGAGATGGATTAAGCCAGGAGCTCCATCTGGGTCTCCCACGCAGGTGGCAGGAATCCAAGCACTTGAGCTGCCTCCCAGGCTGTGCGTTCACAGGCAGCTGGCATGGGAAGTGGAGCTGGGACTCGAACCCGGGCCCTCGGACTCAGATGCAGATGGCCCGACTGGTGTTCCAATCTCTGTACCAGGGTTCTGGCCCCAGGCACGGACGTTAATTCCGTGGGTCACCCAGGGAGATGTGGGTGAGAGCCAGCCACACAGACATGCTCCCGATTCCATTCACAATCCTGAAGCTGAGTTACCCCGCTGTGTTCCTCTTCTATATTTGCTGTAGCACATCACTAGCGATTTGGCTTAATCCACACGCAAATTTCCAGAAGTCTGAAACCGGTGTCAGCTGGGCCACGCTCCTTCCAGGGGCCCGAGGGGACGATCTGCTCCTTGCCTTTCTCAGCTGCTGCTGGTGGTCCACAGTCCACGGCTTGTGGCTGCATCACGCCCACCCCTGCCTCAGTGCTCACGTGGCTCCCCCTCTGTGCATTCACAGGGACCAGGACCTTGAGGGGGGAGCTGCTCCAGACAATGAGGAATCATCCTTGTGAGTCCCCCACAGGGAGTAGCAGTGAGATTCTGGAGGAGCCAGAGGCTGAGAGCAGAGCTCAAGGACAGGTGAGTAAGCACCTTGCAAAATGAGTATATTTGCATATGCAAATGCTACTTGGTGGGCTCCTTAGTTCCTTTGAGTAGAGCTGATCCGCTGACCTGGGTGATCCTCTGCCCTGGCCCCAGACTGATTCAATCAGAGCCTGAGGACCCCACTCCGTCCCACCACCACCATGGTGCAGGGTTCCTTGGTCTTTCCAGGCAGTTCAAACGTTCAGACCAGGTGGGACCCTCAGTGTCAAACCAGCAGCAGGGTCTGAACTCTGCGGTCGGGGGTGGGGGGGATGCTATAAAGACAGCACAGGTTTGTGGTCCCTCTCCAGGGGTCAGAGCTAATGGGTCCGGGTAGGATCAAGACCTCTTGGGTTCTTTTCTGGTGGTTTCCCTGTGAGCCCAGGTTGAACACCTTGTGGAAGACAAGCCAGGCTTGTTCCAGGGAGACAGTGGAAGTCATTTCTTGGGAAATCTTTAGGGATTCATGAGGTTTCTAGCAGCCAGTGTTTTTCGCCGTGGGTTTGTGGCCACCTGAGGGTCTAAGCATCCGTAGATGATCTTTCAAAATACCCTAGAATTCCTCAAATCTATAAAAACCGATAGCAAGACTGCCCTGGCTAGATGGCTGCGCTGTTCAGACGAGGGACGTGAAGGGGATGAAAATAGCCCTGCGGATCCGGGATGGTGGAAAATGTCATTACTGGTAATGAAAATTACAGGAAGCCGCGCCGGCACCTGCCCCTCCCCAGGGCTCACAGCAGAGCGTGTTTTTTCTTCTGATGCAATAATTAAGTCTGCCCAAGAAAACGTTTCTCTGTGCACGCCTCAAGGCAGGGCTAAATGAAGCCTTTAACCAAGACTCCGTGTGTGACTGTCCACGGGGACAGGGACTGACCCCCCCCCCCCCCAGGGTACACAGTCTTCCCAGGTGGGTGCGCTCTGAGCACAGATAAGCAGAGAGGCTGGGGAGAAGGCATTGGGGATTGCTGAGGCCCGGAAAGCCTGCTTCTGTTAGATCTGCGGGGATTTTTTCTTTTTAAAAAAGATTTGTTTATTTATTTGAAAGGTGGACTTACAGAGAGAGGGAGAGTCAGAGAGAGAGAGAGAGAGAGAGAGAGAGAGAGAGAGATCTATCCACTGGTTCACTCCCCATGACAGCCAGGGCTGAAGTCAGGAGCAGGAACTTCATCCGGGTCTCCCACCTGGATGGCAGGGGCCCAGGTACTCTGGCCATCATCTGCTGCTTTTCCAGGTGCATTAGCAGGGAGCTAAATCAGAAGCAGAGCAGCCCAGACTGGACCTCGGGTTCTGATACGGGATGCTGACATCACAAGTGGTGGCTTAACCCGCTGTGGAGCCCATAGAAGTTATTGGATTGCCCTGGTTTCCGTAACCTCAGCTACAGGTGTGGCTAATAAGAGCACCTACTTCATGGGCCTATTGCGATAATCACAGGAGATGGTCCAAGCCAGCACCTGTGCCCTGGGGGCGGGCAGCCCCAGCGGCAGCTTTACTCCTGGCGGCCAAGTTCGTGTCCATCACGTGGGGGCTGCAACAGTGGCCTTGCTGAATTTTGTCCCCTCTGCAAAAGATACTTTGAAGCCCTAATTGCTGGTCTCTGGGAAGGTGACCTTATTTGGAAATGAGGTCTTTGCAGATATAATTAACATATAAGTTGAGTTCTTACTGTAGTAAGGTGAACCCTTGATCTGACGTGACCAGAAACGTAGGCAGATGCGTTCACAGGGGAGAGGCCCACAGATACACAGCAACGCTCAGAAGGAAGCCAGGAGTGTGGTGGCCGACGCAGAGACTGGAGCCATGCAGCTGTGAGCCAGGAAATGCCCAGGATGGCGGGAAGTCATTAGAAGCCAGCGAGACAGCCCCGCCTGTGACCGGCACCTTGATTTTGGACTCTGGCCCCTCAATGTCTAAGACAATAAATTTCCACCACTGACACCATCAGTTCATATGTTTTGTGGTGACAGCTCTAGGAAACAAACAGGAGGGGCTGCTGATTTTATTCTCCTTTTTAAAAAAAGATTTATTTTATTTATTTGAAAGGCAGAGTTAGAGGCAGAGACAGAGAGAGATCTTCCATCTGGTGGTTTACTCCCCAGATGGCCTCAACAGCCGGAGCTGCGCCAATCCGAAGCCAGGAGACAGGAGCTTCTTCTGGGTCTCCCATGTGGGTGTAGAGGCCCAAGCTCTTGGGCCATCTTCTACTGCTTTCCTAGGCCATAGCAGAGAGCTGGATCGGAAGAGGAGCAGCCGGGACTAGAACCAGTGCCTATTTGTGATGCCGGCGCTTCAGGCCAGGGCATTAACCCGCTGCATCACAGCACCAGCCCCCGATTTTCTTCCTTTGAAAGTAAGAGAGTTGCAAGGAACTAAGGGTCCACAGTCCCTCAGACTGTCTTTGAGACGGGGCCCAGATGCTGCCCTCAAGGTCAAGGTCGTGCCCTAACTGGGTCTGCGTTTGTCTGGACTCAAACATGTGGGTGAGACCCCACCCTCACAGACAGAACGTCAAGTTCTTGGTGGGCCAGGTGCTCCCGTTCCTGGTAACCACAGCCTCATCTGATCGACTCTGCTAAAGTGGGGCGGGCTACAGCTTGCTTTCTTTCTTCCTTTCTTTCTTCCTTTCTTTCTTTCTTCCTTTCTTTCTTTCTTTCTTTCTTTCTTTCTTTCTTTCTTTCTTTCTTTCTTTTTTTTCAACAGGCAGAGTGGACAGTGAGAGAGAGAGAGAAAGGTCTTCCTTTTGCCGTTGGTTCACCCTCCAATGGCCGCCGCAGTTGATCCGAAGGCAGGAGCCAGGTGCTTTTCCTGGTCTCCTTTGGGGTACAGGGCCCAAGCACTTGGGCCATCCTCCACTGCACTCCTGGGCCATAGCAGAGAGCTGGACTGAAAGAGGGGCAACCAGGACAGAATCTGGCGCCCTGACCGGGACTAGAACCCGGTGTGCCGGCGCCGCAGGTGGAGGATTAGCCTAGTGAGCCGCGGCACCGGCGCTATAGCTTTCTTGTAGGAAGCCAGAGTTCCAGTGACCATGAAGGAGCCTGTGGGCCCTGGGTCCGAACCCTCATGGAGAGCTCTGTGCCAGCAGAGGCTTTGGACTTGACCGTCAGAAAGGCCAGCGAATGCCCCTTGTTAGGCACTGAGTTTGCAGCTCTGCCTCTGTGACCTCACGCTTGGTCATACCTGGACCAACTGGTGCTTATGTCCAGTTGTGGGCAGAAAAAGCCCCCAATGCGACACTGCTCACGTCCACCAGGGTGGCGACTGTTTGTCCGAACGACAGACACTACCAAGTGTCTGTGAGCACGTGGAGAAGTCGGAACCCTCAAACACGGCTGCTGAATGTAAAATGGTGTGGCCACTTCAGAGAACAGTTTGACAGATTCTCAAAGTTAAACGCAGAGTTAGCACGGGATTCTGTGATTCTCTCCTAGGTATATGCTCAAGAGAAGTGAAAACATGTGGCGATGCAGAAACATACACGAGCCGTCAACAGCATGAATTACAATGGCTAAAAAATGAAGGCAAACTCTGTACATCAAAGAATGAATGGACAAGAAAAACGTGCCAAATCCATTAAATGGGCAATAATATTCAGCCATAAAGAAAGGAACAGGAGCAGGTGTTTCGCCTAGCCGTTATGGTGCCCGTGTCCCACATCGAAGCTCCTGGGTTCAAATCCCAGCTCTGGTTCCTGACTCCAACTTCCTGCCAGTGTAGCCACTGGATGGCAGCAGTGATGGCTCAGTCATTGGATTTCTGCCACCTGAATGGGAGGCCTGGATTCTAGTACCAGCTACTGGCTTCAACTGCTGCCCAACCCTGGATGTTGTGGGAATGTGGGAAGTCAGGGCATAGGAGCGTGCGCGCTCTCTCTCTCCTTCTCGCTCTCTCTCTCTCCTTCTCTCTCTCTCTCCTCCTCTCTCTTCTCTCTCTCTCTCACCACCTTGCAAATAAAAGTAAATTTAGAAAAGAACCAAGTACTGATATATGTTACTCCATAGAGGAACCTTGAGAATTCATCCCAAGAGAACTAATTCAGACACAAAAAGCCACACATGGCATAATGGCTCTCGTGTGCTTCATAGGAAATGTCCAGGACAGGCAAATCCATAGAGACAATGGGTAGGCTAGCGATTGTAGGTGATTAAGGGGAGGAGGGCATGGGCAGTAAATGCTAATGGGAAGGGGGCCTTGGGGAGGGTGATGACGTGTTCTGGAATGAGATAGGAAAGATAATTGCACAATTTGTGAACCTGCTAAGAGTCCCTGAGTGACACACCTCCAAAGAATGAAGTTTATTTACAGTAATGTAAATATTATATATATATTAGCATTTACTTATACACACACACACACACACATGCACACGCACCCATACATGAGGCCAGAAAACCTCACAGCAGCCTATGGAGCTCAGAGATCCAACATACAGCACCGACTGCTGACTTCACGCAAAGCAGACCCATTTTCTTCTTCCTGGGGGTTAGAAGTGGTCTCTACCCATGTTCTTCTATGGGAGAACAGAGGGAATGAGGATTGTCCCAGCAACCAATGGGGACAATGAAGCCAAGGGGAGAAAAAATGGCTACAGAAGATAAGGAGCCAAGGACAGGGCTGGGAGGTTGCTACGGCAACATCACAGGATGCCTGGAAACAAGGAATGGAGTTGAACCGGGAGCATTTCAGAATGGTGATGGCAGGCTGACCCCAGGAGTGGGGAGTCTGCCCAAACATGGAGCCAGATCCTTCGGACTCTAGGAGCCCCTGCCTCTCAGTCAGAGCTGGGGCCCAGGTGACCTGCACTGGCTATTTTTGGCTCCACAAGGTAAGTGCACCAAAACAGAACCAGATCTGCTCCACCATCGCCCCTCATTGTACCCGGAGGAGCTGGCTTCCACAGGAGTCCCAATGAACCCTGTGCCCCAATATCCACGTCCTCATGTCATCCACAGAGTCTGATGTCATGGAATAAGCCCAAGTCTCCTGAAACTGCCATGAAGTGAGGAAGCCCACACCGGCCACACGGGGCGGCTCTGAGGCCCCTGCTGTTGCAGCCACCTCAGTCCGGGCACCAGGCACAAGTGTGAAACAGCCATCTTGGATGTCCAGCCTACAGCTGACGTTGGTGACTGTATCCCCAGATGACCTCCGACTGCAGCTATGTGAAAGAGAGCCGGCCAGCTGAGCCCAGCCAACCCACAGAACCATTGATGAGCTTGATGCCAGGTTCTGTGTCTCCAGGTTTGCAGGTGGACATAGATGAGTGGGATGTTAACCCAGCAAGCCTGGTGAGGGCCACTCTATGCAGACAGAGATCATGGCCAAGGGTTGGGTAAGAGGGGCGGCATCACCTCTGCCCGCCCACCAGCCCAGTGGCTTTAGTGACTTAGCCAGATGTGACGCTCTGCAGGATACCAGTCTCCTCCACATATCCAGTTCTCCTGTGTGGATGGCAGGGACCCAGCCACTTGAGCTGTCATCAGCAGCGTGCGCATTAGCAGGAAGCTGGAGACAGGGACAGGGCCAGGAACTAAGCCCAGGCCCTCTGACGCGGGACTGAGCACTGTGACAAGCACCTGCTCCCACACACAGGTCCTTTAATGCAGTTCTTCTGTGAACTTGCTGAAATACCTTCATACTAGCCAAGTCCCGTCCCGGGTGGTAAGGACTTGGAGGAAGTAGGGTAGCAACTTGGGTAGGGCACAACAAATGTAAACAGCCCATTAGTGCTGTTTCTCTTAAACCTCACTCAGCACCTTCCCCTCCACACGCACACACGGTTTGAGTACACTTGGGCACAACAGGGTTACCTGCAATGTACAAACAGCTAAACGCTGGGGTGATGTGCTGCACCTGACCCTCAGGGCTTGTCCGGGACTGGGAATCTGACCAGCAGCTTGCCAGCCCCTGACTTGCACACACTCGCCTTGGAGCAGTGGCCTGGAAGGGAGCAGACATGGACAGCCAGGGGAGCCCGTGGGGCCAGCTGGGAAGGGCCTGTTTGTGTGCCCCAGGCAGCTCCCAGAGTCGGCTCTGCACCACCCAGGGAGGTGTTGCTTTCTCCAACTCCTTTGCTTGTTCCCCAGTCCTGGCCACCACTGCACACGAAGGACGGAAAAGCAATCACAGGGCAGGGAGTCCAGCCAGTCAGCTGGGCATCCAGCACAGAGCGCGAGAGCCAGAAGGGACCCATGAAGAGGGCTTGGGAGGGTGGCGCACGTCTGTGGCCGGAGGATGCTCACACACACACACATGCACTCACGCACCAGGCAGGCTCTGAGCACGGGCAAACGCTGGGGGCCCTGTGTCACATGGTGGAAGTCGCTCACCTGTTTCGAGGCTGCCTCTTCCTCGGGAAGATGAGAATATTCTGCCTGTTACTGACCTCTCGCTTCCTCTGCGCCAGATCATGCGCCAGCACTGGAAACGTGCTGGGTAGAGTGCATCCGTGGGAGGCCCTCACCGTCCTCACCACTGCCAAGAGCAACATCAGACGGGGCCTAAAGCAAACCCTCGTCCCAGCTCCCACATCGCACCTGGCAAGTCCAGCAGTGATGGGTTCCAGAGACGGCTGCCCGCTTGTCCTCATGTCTGTGGACATGGGGAGGCAAGGTGGCCTTCAATAGGGGTGTGGCCAGCCCAGGCCCACAGCAAGGAATCGGGGGAGCCCCTGCCTACATTCCTCTCCTGCCCTCCCATCTGCAGCCGGTCTTCCCACCAGGTAACCGGGGAGGAAGTCATTGGTCCACCTGCAGGGAGGCTCTGCCCCCAACCTCCCATGTGTGCCACTGTGTGGTTGTTGCCATCTGTGTGCCCTCCCTGCCACCCCCCACCCTGCACCGAGTGTGAGCTCCCTGGGGAAGAAAGCTGGCACATCTTGCTCCCAGCTCAGCTCCCAGCACAGAACCCGTGCTCGCCAAATCTGCTGGCTGCTGAGGGCGGGTGGTGCTGTAGAGTCGGGTGGATGCTCGGCCATCCAGGAAGACAGAACCCAGTAAAATGACTCACCCTCCCACTGCTTCCAATGAGGAATCGCCCTTCTTTTCACTCTCATCTCTTGACATCACTCAGGGGGCCCCAGATGAGACGTAGGAGGAGCAACCTCCACCCCGTGCCCGACTCCAATGCGGTAGCATGGCCCACCCCAACTCCGCAGCATAACAAGGGGCCTTCAGCCTGGCAGGACGTCCCCCAAACACGCAGCCGCTCTCCTGAGATGCGCGCGTTCTCTCCTTGGCCCTTAGGCCCTCACTTCCCTATGTCTCCCCAAATCCACCTGTTGAAACCTTCAGCCCCAGTGTTACGACACGTGCAGATGGGGTCTTTGGGGGGACCAGATGAAGCCATGGAGGTCAAGGCTCTGTGATGGGATCCATGTCCTTGGAGGGACGAAGACTCTCTCCCTCCCCCATGTAAAGACCCAACGAGAAGGCAGCCATCTGCAAGCTGGATCCCCCCTGGAACCTGACCATGCAGGCCAGCACCTTGAGCTCCAATTTCCCAGCCTCTACAGCCATGGGGAGAATAAATGTCTGTGGTTTAAGCCACCCATCACGGGACACGTTGTGACAGTGATATCTTCAGAACACATCCCCTTGATCCTGCACTTGCCTGGATCTGGCCCCGGGCTCTGCTCATGACGGCCCCTTCCTGGACTTCAGGTGGCACCCAGTGGGGCTTGGTGTCCCTGCCCCTGATGGTGACAGTGTCCCTGCCTGGGGGTGGGGGGGTGGGGTGGATCACAGGTCTGTGCCAGAGCAAGCATCAGCTCAAGAGTGACAACTGCAGGGGATGGACCCTCCAATGTTGGGGTGACCGGGAGCCCAGCGCTGAGGATGTAGAGGGAGCGCCCTCAGGGGCTCATGTCTGGACCTCAGACAGAGAGATGCCAGGGTGACAATGTCCTATGAGCCTCACACCCTCTGGGGCTCAGGGAAGAGAGAGAGTGACAATGGAGATCCCCAGTGCAGGGAGCGCAGGGAGGCAGGGGGAAGTGGGGCCTCAGAAGGACCAGGCCATCTCCACACTCAGGGGAGAGGTCACAGAGTGTCACAGAGATGCTAAGAGGCAGCAGACTCAGGTGGCGCTTACGCAGGGACCAAAGGGGTTGGGAACAGGGAGGCCTCAGCCTTGGGCAGGTCCCCTTGGGCAGGTTCCTCTGTCACCTCCAGCCTCCCCCAGCTTGATGGAGTGACAGCTGCAAAGCCTTCTAGCCCAGGTGTTCTGAGTCCCGGCTGCAGGTAGAAGTCACTCAGGGAGCTGTGATGGGGCTGGGGGCTTCAGCCGTTTTTAAGCCCTCAGTGGTAACTCGAATGCACAGCTGGGAACGGGAGTCAGCAGTCTAAGGAAGGTCCGAGGGAGGAGGCAAAGTGTGGAGGCCCCAGCCTATCGGATGGAGGAGAGCATTCCCAAGTCCCTTCTTCCCACCCCTGAACGCAAGGCCCGGCTGCACAGATCTCGCCTTTGTGCGTTCCAAGGTCTTTCACAGGATTGAGGGTCCTCACCCGTGCATCAGCAGGACAATCCAGGTGCCTACCCTCAGCAGGGACAGCTCCCCCGTGGGCTGGTGCTTACCGTGTCTACTTCTGCAAAAACCTCTCTGGCCCGGCCCACTAGGGCTGTCACTGCTGGTTAACGACCCAACGTAGAACAAGCCCGGGAGTTTCCATGATGACATCAGATTTCCAGCTTGAGCGTCCACCAACAACCAAGACAGGGACTCTTCCAGAAATGCCCCCCTCTTCCCCCACTCTACCCCCCACCCACTATGCACCCAAATGTGCTTATTTCTTGGTGAGATCCTTAAACCGGAGTCTGGTCGCAAAGAAGCTGCTGCTCATTTTCTCCTTATTGCTCCGAATCCCTGCAAGGCCTTTCACCCAAGCAAGTCCTGAAACTTTCTTGGAAATCCAGAAAATTAAGTGAAACAAGAACGCTGTAGAGTGTATTAAATGGTCTGGCACAAATTAATGAAAAGCTCTTTGCTTGTAAAAGGAAAATAAAGATCCAGTTCACTCGAACAAGGGGAGCTCTGTGGAGGGAGCTTACATTTTCCGTTGGACCTCAACACCTCCAAGGGTGGGAGCCGCGAGGGAGGCGCTGGATGTCCACGGGCTGGCCACGTGGTGGGGGAAGATGCTCGCGGTCCACGGGCTGGCCACGTGGTGGGGGGAGGTGCTCGCTGTCCACGGGCTGGCCACGTGGGTCAGGGGGAGGGAGGAGGCTCAGCCAGAGCAGGGAGGGGGCCAAGACCAGTATCATACACACAGCCCCCTTTGCATTTTCTGCGTGAGGACTCAGATGCTCGGAACTACCCAGCCAGTAAATCACAGAGCTGGACCTGACCTCGAGCCCTGAGTGTCCCAGCACGGCAAAGCACAGACCCTGGGGGACCTCACTTCTCACACTGATGAGCCTGGGGTTGGCCAAGGATCACCTCCAGGACCTGCTTTCTGGGCTCACCTCCCGCCGCACACCGTGCACACACACCTTAGCTTCGGGCAAGCCCCTACAGCTTTCTTGGCCTTGTGCTCATTCTGCATCGCTCCCTGTCTCCTTCTGCACCGATTCTAATCTCTTTTCCAGCTTCAGCAGATTGGGTTGGACTCCCTCTTTCCAAGTGCGAGTTATGGACCCCTGGGACTCAGTCTCCCCACCTGCCAAATGGGTGCAAGAATTGTCACTCCCAGGGCTGCTGTAACTGGTTACCCACTGAAGATGGTGAAGAGTCTTCCCATTCCACTGTGAGCTTCAACCTCCTTCCCTTCCCGGGAGCAAGGAATCCTGACTGCATGGGCAAGGGGGCATGAGCAGAGAGCCCGCATGGAGAAGCATGGAACATTTCTCTTTGCACAAGTTAATGCAGCTCCAGCCCTGACCATCAGCCTCAAATAAAACTAAGTGTAGGGTGGAGCCATGTTCAAGAGTCTAATCTCTCCGGGTCAGGGATGTATCAAGTGGGGGCCAGGAAAGACCCACTCTTACAGTCACACCTCAGGCCAGACCATGTGGGGACAGCAGCCCAGGGCCCAGGGACCCCCTGGAGAAGCTCTTTGAAAAGTGCAATCCTGGTGACATCCAAGGATGGGGGCGTGGCCAGTTCAGATGACAGACACCCAAAGCTCTGGGTGGAAGCCCAGAGGAGCTACAGCCCGTTCCCTGCCCATGCCAGGCGCCCTGGGCTCGGTGCTCCCAACTCTCGCCTGGCTCCCCGTCCAACGTGCAGCCTTCTGCCAAGGGCTGAAGTCATGGCCACCTCCCCTTCCAAGGCCCTCTCTGTGGCTGTGCCAGGAGTTGGGCATTCACTCCCTTTCACTTATTTGGAGAGGATGAATTATGTCGGGATCGTGTTAGCCATCACCAGGAGATTATTTTTGGAGACAGAAAACTCTTTAGCGGCAGGCGCTGGAGGTTACAAAACGAATGTGCAAGGGAGGCTCTTGGATGCTCAAAATAGCCCTGCCAAGGTGAGGGCGCCGTTAATGGTGCCCTGGGGATGGAGTTTATGGACTCACCTTTGGAACACGCTGCGGCGAGCGTGCCGTGGCCCAGCCAGGAGCTGGGGCAGCCTCACCCGCGTTTATGTTGGGATGGTGCTCGGGGCGGGTGATGGGAGGAAAGGACCAGAGTTGGACACACTGATGGCCTCACTCACTCATGCTATCTCATTGCACAAGGGACCCAGTGTTAGGGAGATCCAGGGCGTGGCGTATGCAAACACCCAGCTCTTTTTTTTAAAACCTTCTGCTGCCACGTGCAGCATGCTCCGGACGCCCGTGGCTGGCTCCCACGTGCCGTAGTTGCGCTGCCTGCCTGGCTGTTGGCTCTCAGAGCTCGGCGCTGCTCAGAAGCCCTTGCACATGAGCGTGGCACCGGGGCACACGCACAGGCAATGCTGAGAGCTCTCCCCCCACCGCTGGAGGAGGGCTGTGCTTGCAAAAACAGAGAAGCCAAACGCTGTTCTGGTCAACTTGGTGAGCCCCGGAGCTTCCAGGGTGGCCGCAGACCGTCGCCAACGGCCATGATCTGACTGCACAGGCTGATTCCACCTGTAAGAATGACAGGATGCGAGAGCCGCCATGACAAATACCGCAGGAGGGGCGACTGAAACCACAGAAGTGTGTTTCTCAGTCCTGGAGGAGGGAGGGCAGGGTTCAAGGTCAAGGGCAGGTGCGGTTTCTTCGGCCACCGCCTTCCTTAGCTTGCAGTGGGGCTGCTGACTTCTCCCTGTTTCTCACAGGTCCCCCCCACCCCTTGTGTCTCTATGCCCTGGTCTCCTCTTAGAAGAACCAGCCACATGGGATCAGCGACCATCCTCGTGGCCTCATTTAACCTTAATTCCCCCTTAGAGTTCCCCGTTTCTAAACAGTCACTTTCTGGGTGCTGATTTTAGGAGTGCAACATAAGAGTTTGGAAGGGACACAATTCTGCCCCAACAAGGCCAAAATTCAGTCCATAAACATGACTTCAAACCAACCCTGACCACACAGGAGACAATTTGGTCTTTGCCACTCTCGTCTGTTCCTTTAAAAATACACTGGCGGTGATCAACCAGGAGGATTTCACAACCCCCTCATGACCACAACCCACAGTTTTTCACACCGTGATGAGGGCCAAACACCATGGAGCTCCATGTCCCACTGGCCAAAGCAGCCAGGCAAACGCTGGTCGGGCTCCAAGCCCTTATCTTCATGGTAGGGGAGGGAGAGCAGAGAAGGACTCGAGTGGGTCTGGCCAGGGACTGTCAGCTATGTCTGTGGCCCAGGGCTGGGAACCAGGGAATCTGGGCTTCTTCCAGGAAGGAGGGTGGCTGGGCAGGACAGAGGAAGGGGGGAGTTGTGTCTGAGGCAGAAGGCCAAGGGCTTAGATCAGAGGGCCATCCAAAGAGCAAGTGTAAGGCAGAGACAAGAAGGGGCCGCCACAGGGTCAGACTCGGGGCAGGTGCAGGCGAGGGAGACAAGCCAGGGCTGAGAGGCGGGGGTGTCCTACAAGGGTCGGAGCCCCATGTCTGCGTGGCGGGGGGCTGGTTGGAGGCACTGGGCTGGAAGGACAGGTGTTACCCGGAAAAGCCCACCTCCTCTTGTTAGCTGTCTGCCGGAAGACAAGGGAGATTTCTCACTGAGGGATTCAGGGCTGGGGCCCTGACCCTTTACACCACGGGGAAACTGAGGAGAACAGATACCAGCTTCTGGAAAGCCACAGAAGTCAGGCAGCCTGCAGAGCAAGACAGCCCTGACATTCCAAGAGGGTCAGCCTGGTGCCCGCCAATGACAGCCCCAAAACACAGATACGATGCAATCAATTGCATGCATTTATTGTTTCTTTTTTTTTCTCAAGATTTTATTTACTTATTTGAGAGGTAGAGTTACAGAGAGAGGAAGAGACAGAGAAAGATGTCTTCCATCTGCTGGTTCACTCCCCAGATGGCCACAACGGCTGGAGCTGGGCTGATCCAAAGCCAGGAGCTTCTTCTGGGTCTCCCATGTGGGTGCAGGGGCCCAAAGACCTGGGCCATCTTCCACTGCTTTCCCAGGCCATAGCAGAGAGCTAGATAGGAAGTGGAGGAGCTGGGACATGAACCGGTGCCTATATGGGATGCCAGTGCTGCAGGTGGAGGCTTAGCCCATTACGCCACAGTGCCGGCCCCTGCACTTACTGTTTCTTGATACAATATGCAGCTGCAGCTTCAGAGCTGTGTAGACATCATCCGGCACCTGACGTCTCTGCAGTCTTCTCATTTGCTGGTCACACTCACCTCCCCTCCCCGCCCACCCCCCCCAGCCACCACCACCACATAGGAAGGGACTTCAGAAAGCCCCATGGAAAGGTGGAATGGGCGGATAAGTGTATTTTGTTACCAAAAGCCCCGAAATCCAGCCCATCAAGAGGTCTTCAAAAAGATCGTGCAAATTGTATATTATGAAAAAAATATGCATGGATTTTGATTTTTTTTTGCACCAAAAATAAACTTGTTTTTTGTTTCTATTTTCCATAAGCTTCTGAAGTTCCCTCATCTGTAGAGCAGTGGAGGCAAGCTCAATATGACTGCAGAACTGCCAGAGGCACAGGGCTTTGCTTTTTCTAAATATTAGAAAACAATTTCAACATCTGACAGAGCCTATACTGCTTTTGTAGTCATAAAAATGGCTGCAAAATAAAACACACATTATGAACAGAGTCAAAAGGAGTATCTGTACAGTTGAAACCAAAAAATACCATAGAAATCTATATGATACAATTTTAAAAATTAGCACATTTTTATTTACTGTACCTCTTTCGGAAATCTTTTTCAGAAATTTTCCATGAACGATAATTGTGCATACTCCTGGGATGCCACGTGATTAAATCAATGCAATTGCCGTTCCCCCTTCTTTGTTGTAATTTACGATGGGAGCTTTGGGGTTTCTGTCTCCTATTTGCTCAGAAAGTGATCAGAGGTTTTTGCGAACTACATGCACCCCCACCGTGCTGTGTGACGCTAGGAACTGACTTCTGTCTAGCTATGATTTGGTATCCGTTCTCCGACCTCCTGCTAGCCACCCCCACCTCTCCCAGCCTCCAGTCATCCACTCTCTTTTTAGCAAGTTTTCACATACTAGAGTTAACATGGAGTGCTTGTCTTTCTGCGTCTGGCTGATTTTGCTTAACATAATGTTCTCCAGTTCTGTCTATGTTGCCTTAGATAAGAGGATGTCATTCTATAACTGAATAATAACTTACTGTGCATATTTTCTCTATCCATGCAACTGTTGTGGACATCTAAGTTCATTCCATATCTTGGCTATTGTGAACAGTGCTGCAGTAAACATGGGGGTGCAGAAATTTCTTTGAAAGATTTGCATTTCTGTTGGACATATACCCAGTGATGGGTTGCTGGATCATGTGGCAGGGCTATTTCTATTTTTAAAGGAATTTACATGGGGATGTACTAATTTGCATTTTCCCACCACGAATGTTTTAAGAGCTCCCCTTTCTCGGCATCTTTCTCAGCGTTTGCTAGTTTTTGGTTGTTTTGTACCATCCATTCTAGCAGGAATGACGCGATTCTGATTGTGCTTTTGGTTTGCATTTCGACGATAATCGAGCATTTTTTCATTTATTTGCTAACCATTTGTATTTCTTCAGTGAAATTTCTTCATTTCATATAAAATGTCTTCTCAAATGCTTTAGCCATGTCTTAAGTGAACTGATTGTGTTTTTGCTGTCGAGTTTTTTGAGACCCCTATCTGTTCTATATGTCCATCCTGTGTCAGATGCGTAGCTCGCAAACATCTTCTCCATCCCATTACTTATCTCTCCATTCTGCTGTGTTTCTTTTGCTGTGCAGAAGCTCCTTAGTTTGATAAAATCCCATTAATGCGATGACATAAGTAACTTCCTGCTTATCACTAATAAACTTGGTTATAAGTGGATTAAACTCCCCAATCAAAGGTATATAGACTGGATGGATAAAAGAACGGGACCCAAGTATATGTTACCAACAAGAAACTCATTTCACAGGAAAAGATACACATAGGCTGAAAGTGAAGAGTTTGAAAAAGATATTCCACACAAATGGAAACCAAAAGCAAGCAGGGGTATCTCAACTCATCTCAGATAAAACTGATTTTAAATGAAAAATTGTGAAGAGAGACAAACAATACCACTATATATTATAAAACATTCTATTCAGCAAGAACTATAACAACTGTAAATACACACCCAACTCCAGACCACTCAAATATATAAGGTAAATGTTATTAGATCCGAAGGGAGAGATAGACTCCAATGCAAAGTAACCACTGTCATTGAATGGGCAGGTCATCCCCGGGAGAAAATCAACAAAAACCCACCCAGCAGCGTTGAACCATTCTATAGACCAGCGGACCCGACGAGCCTGTATGGAACGTTCCATCCAACAGGTGCGGAATCACACATTCTTTGCATCAGCACAGGAAGCATTCTCCAGGGCAATCCGTATGCTAAGCCACAAATAAAATGTTTAAAGTCAATCAATACATTTTTAGAAATGAAAATCATATCTTCTCAGACCACAGAAGAATGAAAAGAGGCATTTTCAACAACAACAATGGAAACTTTACGAATAGGGGAAACTGGACAGCAATGTACCCACATGAGCACTGGATGAGTGAAGAAAGAGGAAGTAAAAGATGAAATACTGAAAATGAAGCGCAACATACCAGAATCGGTGGGGGAAAAGCAAAACAGCACTAAGAGGGAAGCTTACACTACTAAGTGCGTGAACAACAACAACAACAACAAAAAAACAAAACAAACAAACAAAAAAAACCCACGGATTTTAAGTAAATAGCTTCACCATGCATCTCAAGCACTTAGGAAAGTGAGTAAAGGCCAAATCCCACATTAGTAGAGAGGCAAGAAATAATAAACATCAGGGGCCGGCACTGTGGCACAGTGGGTTAAGGCCCTGGCCTGAAGTGCCAGCATCCCATATGGGCGCCGGTTCGAGACCCAGCTGCTCCACTTCCGATCCAGCTCTCTGCTGTGGCCTGGGAAAGCAATAGAAGATGGCCCAAGTCCTTGGGCCCCAGCACCCATGTGAGAGACCCGGAAGAAGCTCTTGGCTTCAGGTTGGTGCAGCTCCAGCTATTGGCGGCCATCTGGAGAATGAACCAGCGGATGGAAGACCTCTCTCTGTCTCTTTGTAACTCTGCCTTTCAAATAAATAAATAAATCTTTTAAAAAAGAAATAATAAATATCAGAGCTTAAATGTATGAAATTGGAACTAGAGAAACAGCACAGAAGTCTGATGAAATGGAGTTATTTTGAACACACAGTCTAAGTAGACAAGCCTCTTACCAGACTAACAAGCAAGAAAACGAGAAAAGAAAAACCAGAGTTAAAAAAGAAACATTGCAACTGACCTCACAGAAATAAATATAAAGGATCGGAAGCAGTTGCTAGGAACAGCTATGTGCTAACAAATTGGGAAACTTTGAAGAAATGGATACATTCCTAGACGCATGCATCTTAAAAACATTGAAGAAGATACAGAAAATCTAAATATACCCATAATAAGTAATGCAGTGGAGGCATTAATTAAAAGTTTATCATCAAAGAAAAGTGGACTACCTGAAGGCTTTACAAAGTCCATAAAACATTTAAAGAAGAACTAATTTCAGTCCTTCTCAGGCTATTCCAAACTATTGAAAAGGATGGAACTCTGCTAACTTCTTCTTATTAGGCCAGCATTATGCTGTCAGCGAAACCAACGCAAAGGTGCAACAGTAGCAAGTGGGCTTTATCTCAGGGGTGACAGGAAACTCCCTCATTCACAAATCAACAAACGGAGTGAGGCAAGAGCACACACCACAGGGTCGTCTCAACAGATGCAGAAATAGTGCTTGATTGGGCTCAACATCCCTTCCAGATAAAACCTCTCAAAAGATTAGCTATGGAAGGAACAGCTCGCAAGTAAACCAAGGCTGTAGATGACAAACTCGCGGGCGGTATTGGACTGATGCTAAGATTTGAGGTTTGTTGACGATAGCTTTGTCACCAATAGGTGCTCAAATTTGACAAATGTTTCTTCTATGGGGAAAATGTATAGTTTCTGAGGGCAGTGCCATGGCGTAGTAGGCTAAGCCTCTGCTTGAGGCGTCAGCATCCCACATGGGCGCCGGTTCATGTCCCAGCTGCTCCTCTTCCAATCCAGATCCCTGCTATGGCCTGGGAAAGCCGTAGAAGATGGCCCAAGTGCCTGGGCCCCTGTGCCCACGTAGGAGACCAGGATGGAGTTCCTGGCTCCTGGTTTCAGCCTTACCCAGATCTGGCTGTTGTGGTCATTTGGGGAGTGAACCACTGGGTGGAAGATCTGTTTCTCTCTGTCTCTCTCTGGCTCATTGTCACTCTGCCTTCCAAATAAATCAATCTTTAAAAAAAAAAGAATGAATGGAAATATGTTACACAAAAATAAATGCAAGTGATCTTCAAAAATTTCATAGACATTCCTATTGTGAAAAAATGATAGAATTAAAAAAAATTTTTGCGCCAAAACAGATTTATCTTTTGATCCAATTGTCCATGGTGTTAGATATCTTAAAAAAAAAAAAAACTGAGGGGGTGGCACTGTGGCATAGTAGATTAAGCCTCTGGCTGCAGTGCCAGCATCCCATATGGGCAACAATTTGCGTCACGTCTGCTCCACTTCCCATCCAGCTCTCCGGTTCATGTCCCAGCTGCTCCTCTTCCAATCCAGATCCCTGCTATGGCCTGTGAAAGCAATGGAAGATGGCCCAAGTGCTTGGGCCCACAGCTCCTGGCTTCGGATCAGCCCAGCTATGGCCACTGTGGCCATTTGAGGAGTGAACCAGCAGATCGAAGATCTTTCTCTCTGACTTTCCCTCTCTCTCTATCTGTAACTCTGCCTCTCAAATTAAAAAAAAAGATAAGAAACTGAGCAAAATATCTTAATGTTACTAGAGTTAGTTATATATTTAACCTAATTAAGTTATGTTTGATATATTTTAAAAATGTATTTGAAAGACCGGCGCTGTGGACCACCTGCAGTGCCAGCATGCCAATGTGGGTGCCAGTTCGAGTCCCGGCGCTCCACTTCCAATCCGGCTCTCTGCTATGGCCTGGGAAAGCAGTGGAAGGTGGTCCAAGTGCTTGGGCCATTGCACCTGCATTTGAGACCCAGGGAAGCTCTTGGATCCTGGCTCTGGATAAGCACAGCTCTGGCCATTGCAGCCAACTGGGGAGTGAACCAGTGGGTGGAAGACCTCTCTTTCTCTCTCTCTGCCTCTCTGTAACTCTGCCTTTCAAATAAATAAATAAATCTTTAACATGTATTTGAACAGGAGCTGGTAACTAAGTGCGGGTTTCCCACACGGGTGGGAGGATGCCTATTACTTGAGTCGATGCCACTGCCTCCCAGGGTTCGCATTAAAAAGAAGCTGGCGTCAGGAGCTGAAGCAGCCAACTCACCGGCTTTACTATTGGATGCGAGTATTTTACCCAGGGTCTTAAGCACCAGGTGAAATGACTGTCCCACAGAGGTAACCAGGGGCAATGACTTAGGAACACTGATAAGGGTGTAGATAAAATCTGTGTGGGCTAGCATGGGGCATGCAAAGTGCTATTTAGGGTCCCAGGATAAAGGGGTCTTAAAAGTGTCCCTGAGGTTCCAGGCAGCCCACAAGCAAAGGAACAGTTGGTGCTGTGACAGGGTTTGGCCGTGTCTTTAATAACAATCAACTCGAGTAGCTGCCCAGGAGGCAGAATCAGGTTCACGCTGCTGAGACTCGAGACCTGTGACCCCGTGGGCTGCAGAATCCGTAGTAGGTCAGCAACCGAGAGCTTCCAGCTTGCTTTGTGCGTGCCTGTGCTCCTGAAGGAGCTCCACGGGAGGGGGCTCCAGGGACACGGCCCGGCTGCTCTGGGTCAGCCTTCGCCCAAGGCTCCAGAAGCAGTATTTCTCCCAGTTTCGTTTTCAAGCACGAAGTGTTGATGTTTTCAAGCTTTGACTCCCAGATACCTGGCGTGAAGCTGTCTTCGTTGCTTGTGAGCTTGAAAAATGTCAGCCAGACGGAAAGCCAGACTGCGTTCCCTGCAGGGAGCTGGCCAGCTGCTGCGCTGCCGCTGCCCCTGCCGCTGCCGAGACACCTGCCAGGCCACACCCTGCCCAGCCTCCTCCTGTGCGGATCTGATGGCGGGGGCGGGGGGGGGGGCTTCCCGAGGGGAGGGTCCCCACTTGATTTGCTCGCTGGCTGCGTGGGTTTGCTGCTCAGCTGCTTCAGCAACACAGAAGCCCACGGTCTCCGAGTCCAGAGGTCGGATGTCTGAAGTCAGGGTGTCTCCCTCCTCCCACCAAGGTGGAAATTGTTCAGTGCATGCTAGCTGCACTGAAGATGTCTACTAACGCTGAGGGTTTAAAAGGAAAAAAAAAAAACCTCTCCGAACCTTCCAGAAGTCTGAGATAGCTGCTGTTAGCAGGGAGATATATACTATTCCTCACATATCAACAGGCGCGCTTATCCACACTAAGTCAATAGCACGTCTTCACCCAATGAGATCACACAATACACGCTGTCTCACTGCTTGAACTCAGAGCTTAACCAGTCATGGCCACGAAGTGTGCGGACACCCACTGGTACCCCAGTAGGGTGGAACTCTCCTCTGGTGACTCAGCTGTACACCAAAGGGCATGCGTCGTTTCTAGTTTTTGCTACTTAGAAATACGACAAATGTACTTTGAATGTCCAGGCATGGGTTTTCGTTTTCATAATATGTGTTTCCCATGAACTTTTTGCAGACCCCTTGGCATGCATGAGTTTCAAAACTGTTTGCACCAGAACCAACTTAGCTTTTAATTCCATGTTCATGAGCTTTGAAGAAAACGCCCTCGTCTGTAATCACCACCCCATATGGACACCTGTGTGCAGTTGTCTGCTTCCGTAAGCAATGCTCAGAAGCAGAAGCGCCAGGCCGAAGTCAGTGGGATTTGTCTCTACGCTTTTCATGATGTCAGGGATGCTGTGCCAATCCATGCCGATTCTCCCCGGCAGTGTTTGAAATGATGTCAGCCCACAATTTAAGCGGCACCGGACATCCTCTGTACAGACTTTGCCCATCTGATGGACAATACTGGTAGCTCACTGTTAGTATAATTTAGATTTCTTTATGGGCCACTTCATTTTTTTTCTTTTAAGCTTTTCTTTCATTCCTGAATTATTAAACATTTTAAAGTTCTAGGCTTTTTTATTTGTTTATTTGAAAGGCAGAGTTACAGAGAGGGAAAGAGGGAGGGAGAGGGAGAGAGGGAGAGAGGGAGAGAGAGAGAGAGTCTTCCATCTGCTGATTCACTCCCCAGATGGCCCCAGTGGCCAGAGCTATGCTGATCCAAAACCAGGAGCCAGAAGTTTCTTTCGGGTCTTCCATGTGGGTGCAGGGGCCCAAGGACTTGGGCCACCTTCCACTGCTTTCCCAGGCCACAGCACAGAGCTTCATCAGAAGTGGAGCAGCCGGGACTCGAACTGGCGCCCGTAGGGGATGGAGGCACCGAAGGCGGTGGCTTTACCCGCTAAGCCACAGCACCGGCCCCTAAAGTTCTAGTTTTCAATCACTGTAATTAGTATTATTATAGTGAGCATCTTTGCATGTGTGATTTTCTTATTTTTAATGACTTCTTTCAGAAAAATGTCCTTGTATGCAATTTCTGGGTAAAGCAAAATGGCTTTTCTTGTGGTTCTTAAGGTCAAGTGATTTTCACAAAAAAATAATTAATTAGGTATAGCTACTTGCATCAGCTGCATTGCTGTGTCTTTAGTTTTACACATGAAAATCCTTTTTTATTTCATAGAATGTGTTTTGAGTTGTCATCTTGACAATTACATACAATCTCTAAAATCTGTTTATTGTTCTCAAATTGTGCTCTTTTCCTGGTCTCTTAATAGTGTCTTCATTTGGGGCCGGCACTGTGGCATAACCGGTAAGCCACCACCTGCAGTGCCTGCATCCCATATGGGCACCGGTTCTAGTCCCGGCTGCTCCACTTCCGATCCAGCTCTCTGCTATGGCCTGGGAAAGCAGTAGAAGATGGCCTAAGTCCTTGGGCCCTGGCACCCACATGGGAGACCTGGAAGAAGCTCCTGGCTCCTGGCTTCAGATCAGCTTAGTTTTGGCCATTGTGGCCATCTGGGGACTGAACCAGTGGACGGAAGACCTCTCTCTCTCTTTCTCTCTCTCTCTCTCTTTCTCTCTCTCTGCCTCTGC
The DNA here is from genome assembly GCF_033115175.1 of Lepus europaeus. Taxonomy (NCBI): domain Eukaryota; kingdom Metazoa; phylum Chordata; class Mammalia; order Lagomorpha; family Leporidae; genus Lepus; species Lepus europaeus. The sequence goes on along the minus strand of NC_084843.1, from coordinate 78,880,302 downwards.
CTCTCTGTAACTCTGCCTTTAAAATAAATAAATAAAATATTTTTAAAAAGGTGTCTTCATTCATATCTATCATCCATCACCCTAAGGATCTAATATCTGTCTCTATCTTTTCTACCTAATGATCTACTATCTATATCTTATCTAACAATCTATTATCTCTCTCTCTCATCTGTCTGTATGTCTGTCTGCCTATCATTTATCTATTTATGGTCATACTTAGAAACTTCCTTTAATGGTTTCAGCTTCTGAGGAAATAGCCTGAGATACCAGCACTACCGGTTATTAGGTCACCCACTTAATGTACAGCTGCACACTTGCAAATAATTTTTGATATGTTGGAGGGAGAGAGAACTCGTGGGCCATAGTTCCCATGATCCTCTGCCTCTTCTTTCTTCCTTTTTTTTTTAAGATTTATTTATTTGAAAGTCAGAGTTACACAGAGAGAGGAGAGGCAAAGAAAGAGAGAGAGAGAGAGAGAGGTCTTACATCCACTGGTTCACTCCCCAATTGGCCGCAGTGGCTGGAGCTGCGCTGATCCAAAGCCAGGAGCCAGGAGCTTCTTCCAGGTCTCCCACGTGGGTACAGGGGCCTAAGGACTTGGGCCATTTTCTACTGCTTTTCCAGGCCTTAGCAGAGAGCTGGATCGGAAGTGGAGCAGCCAGGTCTCAAACCGGTGCCCATATGGGATGCTGGCACTTCAGACCAGGGTGTTAACCCTCTGCGCCACAGTGCCGGCCCCTGCCTCTTTCTTCTCTGTTGAAATACATGTTCGAGCTCACAATGGCTGTGACTACCATGGCAGTTAGGATTTGCATTTAGGAATATTGGTCAAAAGAGGAAAAAGACAGGCATCCAAAAATGGTGGAAGCAAGGTGTAAGAAAGAGACAATGAAGAAGACAGTACAGAAAGCTGCAGGAGAACTATTTTAAACTAATACGTATAAGGGGGAAAATAAGCCAGAGCAGAGATAAGCAGCTGTTTTTCCAGCATCTTCGTGTCTAAAACTAAAAACACAGCAATAAAGCTCATTCACCCACCAGCAGTTGAAGCATAAATGATGCAATCTGTTTGCAATTTGCCACAAATAACAAAACCCACGCGAGGGTGGCATACGCATATTACCCTCCCAGGGCTGTTTGGTTGTTGTGTCCCCTCAGGCACCCAGGTTTGGGGACAGAGGCCTGAGCTTTGAAGCCCCTGGGGTCCTTCCTAAATGAACACAGGATGGGAAGGAGACCCTCCGCGGGAGGGAGGCGGTGGGCGGGCAAGGAAGAAGGAGCAACCGTTAAAGGCAGAGAGCCGGACTGCCCAGAAACCACCTGCAGGTGGCTGCTCGCCTGTCCTTGGCCACTTCGGCCACTTCCCAGCATCTCCGTATTGGCAGATGCTGGCAGCTTCCTGCCTGTCTACCACCCGCGTTGAACGTCCGTGTTTCCGGTAAGCCTTGGAGTATCACTTAGCCTAGTCCTGGTCTGCTTTCTGAAGTGTTTCTTTCAGGGTTTGGGGGGCAGGCCCTCCGTGCTTAGCCTATGTTTGGGCACGCAGTTGCTGTTCACACGATCTGATTGGCTGCCCATGAAGAGCTTACTAAGACAGAACCACTACTTCTGGAGTATTTGCCATACACCCAGCACGTCTGCAAACGCTTGACCTATATTACTACATGTTCTCCCATATCTGCCTTATGAGATAGCGACTATTATTATACCCATTGATCAGACGAGAAAACTGAAGCACAGAGTGGCTCAGTGACTTACCCAAAGCCACACAGCTGGAGAGGAGAAAGCGGGGAGCTGGGATTTGAAGGCAGGCAGGGCTGCTTCCCGGGTTTGTACTACAGTGAACCGCATGAGTGGAGACGGCCATTGGTGACTTTCACCACCCCATCCTCATTAGGGGATGAAAAGCTGCGGAAGGCAAGAAGAACAGACAAGTGTGTTCTGCCTGTGACGTAGAGGGGAGAGCCGGCAGCTGTCAAAGCGCAGAATCTAAGGAAAGTCTTTGCTCACGCTGAAGACAGCCGGCCCTCCCGTCCCAGCCGTGTGGATCACCTGACAAACCCGGCCAACCTCTTCCTCATCCCTTCTGGGTTTTGTGTGTGGGAACTTCAGTCTCTGGGGACAAGGGAGAGAGCCCTGCCTTACACCGAGTCATAGCCAGGAGCCCCGCCCAGGCGGGCTGTGTGATGCTCCCTTGAGGAGATGCACACACGGTGCACTGTGCACTGCCCACCCCGTGGTCCACGAGAGAAGCCAGCCCAAAGCATGCAGGTTGAGCCGGTCCAGAGGGGACGAGACCCCGGTTATCCCATCCATTCAATGAGGCTAGATCGGTTCTTTGGAAGGAGCCAATTTATCAAACCAGTAGATTCTGTGTAGAGCCGGATGTGAGTCCTTTGTAGACACAAGATGGCTTTTTCTCACACAGAAGTCTCTGGTCTTTCCATAGAGTAGAGGTGGAAACCCCGGAAGTCTGAATTGAGAGGATCTCACTGCCCACAAGCCTCCTGGCTCCAAATCTCTCATGTGGGGCATTTTACATTGAACAGCCAAGCCAAGGGGACCGATCTGTGGCCCTAGAGGGAGCTTCAGAAACGTGTGCCGTGTTCTGTGAACACTGACAGCCCAGGAGATCTGGCTTCCCCGTCGCCTCTCACTGGCCTGATCCCTGCCATGGCCGTCACACTCCTTAGTGTGGTCCCTGTCAGGAGCAAGTGTCACTTTCCTGTGGTCCGAACATCGCCAAGGGGAGAGTCAGGCCTGCTCTCATCCTGGGGGCCGTACGATCCTAGCACTGCTCCTTGAGACGGCGTTCCCGGCAGACGGGGCCCACGTTGGACTTAAACTCCATGGAAAGCAGTTGGGTCCTGAGCCTCACCAAGCCTTACCCCTCTTCCCTTCCAGGGTTCTGTCCAATGGTTTGTAGACTAAAAAGATGACAATAAACAAGAGAACTCTTTATATTAATGATTGGGCTTCCATCCCAAGGTTGACAAAAGACAGACCCTATGATCTCAACTGGAACAGAATTCATCTCGACTCTCCAAGGCTGCTATAATCTCAACTCTCTCCACCCTGCATTGGAGACAACTGGGGAGTCCGTGTCAGCCCGACTTCACTCATTCACTTGAGGATGGAGGAGGAGGCGGCACACACAGGTGCTCACGCACACGCCACGGTGACCGGTGCTGCCTGCAGCGTGCACACACCCTGTCCCTGGGCATCTGTACTTACCCAGAAGAGAAGGAAAAGGAGAGCACTCCAAGATCCTTCACTGACCAGATTGTGAAAGAAGTGGATAAAGGAGACGTAGCAGCCCTGTCCACTGTTGAAAGCTCTCAGTAACTACTCCATTGGGTTATTTAAAGGTCTCTTGGACCACTCCCCATTAACAAAGTTGTTGTGCAGGGCCGGCACTGTGGTGTAGCAGGTAAAGCCACCACCTGTGGTGCTAGCATCCCTTATGGGTGCCGGTTTGAGTCCCAGCTGCTCCACTTCCAATCCAGCTCTCTGCTATGGCCTGGGAAAGCAGTAGAAGATGGCCCAAGTCCTTGGGCCCCTGCACCTGCATGGGAGAACTGGAAGAAGCTCCTGGCTCCTGGCTTTGGACCAACCCAGCTCTGGCCATTGTGGACATTTGGGGAGTGAACCAGCAGATGGAAGACTTCTTTCTCTCTCTGCCTCTGCTTCTCATAACTCTGCCTTTCAAATAAATCAGTCAATCTAAAAAGAGAGGGAGGAAACAGCTTGCTCTTGGTGAACCTTGTATCTCACCTTCTTTCCCACATGCACTGCCGCCTTGGATTTAATGATTCCCATCAGAAACTTGCTGAGAAGCAGTGCCTGCTGCTGTATTTTTGAGGCTACACTTTTCTTGTTTAGGAGGACCAGGGCAGCATGTGCCCATCAACCACTTCCAGAGGCTGAGAGATGCTTTGAAGTTCAAGGGTGTTCATGATTAGCATCATGAACACTGGTTCAAGTCCTGGCCACTGCCACTAACGCACCCGGAAAAGCAGCAGAAGCTGGCCCACGTGGTTGGGCCCCTGCCGTCCATGTGTGAGACCCAGGTGGAGTTCCAGGCTCCTGGTTTCGGCCTGGCCCAGCCCTGGCTGTTGCAGACATTTGCTCTTTCAAATAAATAAATAAATGTTCTTTAAAAGTTCAAATGACTTTCATACCAGGAGAAGGATGTTTATACTTTAAAAAAAAAAAAAAAAAGATTTTATTCAGCAGAATTAGACGGGGGTGGGGGGCGGAGAGGGGAGAGAGAGAGAGAGAAAGTCTTCCACCCACTGATTCACTCCCCAAATGGCTGCAATGCCTTGGAGCTGGGTCAATCCGAAGCCAGGAGCCAGGAGTGTCTTCCAGGTCTCCCATGAAGGTGCAGGGGCCCAAGCACTTGGGGCATCTTCCACTGCTTTCCTAGGTACATTGGCAGGGAACTGGATCAGAAGTGGAGCAGCTGGGACTCGAACCAGCACCCATATGGAATGCCAGCACCACAGGTGGCAGCCTTACCTAGTATGCCACAGTGCCAGCCTGAATGTTTATAACGTTGTATCTTAGAGTTAGTAAAAGTGTAAGAGTCTTAGGATTTTAACAAATCATACAATTTTTTATAATAATGATCAAAATTTTCCTCTATGAAAATTCAACAATTATAAATTTAGTAAACTAGAATTTTCCTAATATTTTATACATTATTCCAACTCTTGTTAATCAAACTTTGCAAGCATTTAGTTTAAAAGGCAAGTCAAACAACAGATTCTCTTTAGCGTCAAATGCTAAATAAATAAATAAATAAAAATTTTTTAAAAAGTACGAACAGTGTGGATGATGAAATTGGAAGTCCTGGTCCCCAAGTGGCTTGGTGGAACAGAGCCTCTTGTCAAACCAAGATGGATACGGAGCGCGAAGAAGAAATGATCCTTTGGAATAAAGCTTTGGCATATATCATTGGAGTTTGGAGATTATTTATCATCATGACATAAGCTAGACTGTCTGGATATAAAATAAACAAAATCACCATAATTAATCTGTAAAAATGGTTCCACAGTTACGAAGTCCCTCTATGTAAATGGTTTTATCATTATATTACTGTATTTGTGTGATTTCATTTTTTGCATTCATATAGGGCTTTGGTAATTATTTTTTGTTGTTGTTAAATTTTATTTATTTTTTTGTTTGAGAGGTAGAGTTATAGACAGAGAGAGTGAGAGACAGAGAGAGAGGTCTTCCATCTGCTGGTTCACTCCCCAAATGACTGCAATGGCCGGAGCTGTGCCGATCTGAAGCCAGAAGCCAGTTTATTCTGGGTCTCCCAGGTGGATGCAAGGGTCCAAGGTCTTGGGCCATCTTCCACTGCTTTCCCAGGCCATAGCAGAGAGCTGGACTAGAAGAGGAGCAGCCGGGACTAGAAACTGCGCCCATATGGGATGCCAGCACCGCAGGCTCCATCAGACTTTTCAGACACTCACTATGGTGACTTTAAAAGGTGTCCACAAACCCTCTTCAGTGTCTCCCTTCAAATATTAGAGACCAGTTCTCCTCCTCTTGTATGTGAACTTGCTTGCAGTGAATAGAATGTGCCAGAAGTAACAAGTGGTAATTTCTCAGACTGGAACATAGACGGCACTGTGACTTCCTCTTTATCCGATCTGGGAACACTCACTCTTGGGGGAGCCAGCTGCCACGCTATGAGGATGCTCAAGCAGTCTTGTGAAGAGTCCTCAGGGCATGGAACTGGGGCCTGGCAGTGGCAGCTGATGGTCCAGCCGCACCTGAGTCGCGACTGCTGCCCAGGTGAACCTCTGGCCCTGGCCCCCTGAAAGGTCCTGATCCAGAACCCATCAGCTGAGCCCTACTGAATTCCTGACCACAACACACTGTGAGACACTAAATTTCTGTTGTTTGAAGCTGCTAAGCTTTGAGGATAATGTTCGTGTAACTAGAGATAACCAATACATTGAGACAGGGCAGAAGAATATCATGGGGTTTTATTTATCTATTTGTTTTTAAGAGACAGACAGAAAGAGAAAGTGAGACACAGAGAACTGCCATCTGCTGGCTCACTTCCCAGAGAAGAGCCAGCAACAAAATCCAGGTCTCTCCTGTGGACGGCAGGAGCCCAATCACTTGAGCCGTCCCTGCTACCGCCTAGGGTCTGGAGCCAGGAGTTGGAGCTACGGATCAGCCACCCAGTGTGGGGGGTATGGGTGTCTTAACTTCTAGGCTAAATGCCCGATCCCATTGGAGTGTCTTACTTTGGCAAGTTAGTTTTTTTGTCTACAAGAGTCAAATTTATTTTCTGCTCTTGGCCCATTGGCCAAAGCTGGCCAAAAGAGCTTACCAAATTGGTAAGGGTGCAGAATTTTCCCACAGTCTCAGCAGGAGGAAACCCACGTGTGGGCCCCAGTTGCAAGCTTCTTCCAGGATTCCCACGTAGGTGCAGAGGCCCAAGGACTTGGGCCACTGCTTTCCCAGACCATAGCAGAGAGCTGGATTGGAAGAGGAGCAGCCGGGACATGAATCGGTGTCCATATGAGTTGCTGGAGCCACAAGTGGAGGCTTAGCCTACTGTGCCACAGCACCAGCCCCTTCTGTAATTCCTTCAGGTACTAATGATCTTAAAAGACCCCAAACAAGGTACATTTCAGAAGAGAAAGGCTCACAGATTCTGGTCTAGAACAAATCTCTATGTCTACTGTGATGCAAAGCAAACCACTGGCTGAGTTTCTTTGGATAACAAAGTTCTACTTGTTGGATCAGGACTGTTAATCCTCTGCCTTTCAAAATCTAAATTCAAAGATTTAATTTTTTGAAACTTGGTGTCTTTCCCAGAAAATGGTATGTTTTATAAAGTTTCTTATGGCTGGCAGTACTTAAACGATTGTCCTGCCATTATGATAAATTGGCCTCGTCTAAAAATCTTAATTGGAAACGTATGCACACCTTATCAGTACTGCATTATAATTAGCAGGGTCATCTTAAGGTTCCATCTACTAAGAGATGAGAGACAGAGTGTGCAGTGTTTAGCTAATTAATCATCCTGGAACATTCTGTGGTATTCTCTGGTTAACGGATGGATGGGTGGGTGGGACCATAAGAACAGTCCATTGCTGAACTCTCCTTCTTCCTGCTCCTTGCAAGACTTCATAGCATGAGGACCTTTGAAAAAGTTCATGGAAAGAGAGAATGAAAAGGAAAGTTGACCGTGGTGCAGAAGCTTCTTTGAAACCCATGCATGCTTGTTCACAATATCTGTTTCCATGAACTTCTTGAACACCCCTCCCATGGTACCCATGTTTGGGGGGATTATTCTAGTTTGTTTATGGTTCACTGTGTTGATTCTTTCTTCTCTGTAGAGATAGTGAAAAATACATCTCCATACCTTGCAAGCAACACATATGCTTAGTAGAAAAAAAAAAAAAACACAAGTGTTTCTATACTTTTGTATTGCAAGCAATATTCTACTAAACAAATCCATTGTATGTGATCCTTTGTACTTGCTAAAGGAGCATACGCTAAAATATTCAGGAGAAAATGGAATTAGAAGATAAGCTTCTTGGGAACCATGCATACTTTTTTTCATAACATGCATTTTCTATCTGCTTCTTGAATCCCCCTCATATGCAAAAAATTTATTTTTCATTCTAAAGTACCCTCCTGTTAACTTTGCTCTATTGCCATGAATTCATGATCTTTCACACTTGGTTTGGTTAAATCTCGAAAAATCTTTTCTTTTCATGCTCAGTTCGGTGGATGGAAGCCTTCAAACTAGTACCTTGGACCTTCAGACAGTAACTCCACTCTCTTTTTAAAGCAACCTTGTTTCGGCATGAGCGAGACTGCCCATACACATCCATATCTTTCTTGGCCCAAGACTTGAGATCAAGAGTCCCAGTTCTGTTTGGGGGACAACAGTATTGAAACCCAAGATCTGAGCCCAAAGATATGGGGCAGACACTTCCATATTCTTCCTCACCTTCCATGCTGACTAATTTTATGGGTCAGTTTGATTGGGCCATCGGGTGCCCAGATATTTGGTCAAATCTTACGGAGGAGGTTTTTGGGTGGCAGCAGCATTTGAATCTCTAGACAAATAGGCACTTTGCCCTCCCCAGTGTGGGTGAGCCTGATCCAATCACTGGAGGACCTGACTATCACACACAGACTGACCCTCCCACAAGGAAGCAGGAGCCCCTCCTGCTTAACTGCCCTGAGCTGGGACATTGGTATTTTCCTTTGGGCTTGTGCTAAGACATCTGCTCTCCCTAGGTCACAAGCATTCTTCCGGCTTTGGACTGAAGCTATAACATCAGCTTTGTTGGGTCTCTAGCTTGCAGCTCTTGTCACTTCTCAGCCTCCATAGTTGAGTGAACCAATTCCTTATACTAATTCTGTGTATGCTCACACATAGGTGGATAATAGATAGATCGATCAATTGATCAATCGATAGATAGATAGGGTCCTCTTCCTCTGGACACCCCCTGCCTTTAAGAACCCTGAATGCAGTGAGTTGGCGTGGTGCTGCGCCAGAAGTGTGCACTTTCATGGACTCCTGCAGGCTGAGATGGCCCAGCCTGGCATGGTCTCAGCCACATCATTTTTGCCTGGATTATCTAACAGACCTTGATTCCTGTTCCCCCCACCCCCTTGCTCCTCTAATGCTCTCATAGGGTAATCGGGTCGTGTCACTCTTCTGAGACTTGCGGATGGCTTCCCTTCCTCTAAAGACCCACACCTTGCTCTGTCACGAGCCCCATGTGATGTCAACATGGCAAGTGTGCCCCAAACGTCACGAGGAATTACATTGCACTCTTGTTTCTTGCACGTGTCCACATCTTGATCTCCCACAATGCAGCAGTGGGGAGGAAGACCTTTCTACATCCTGTTTGATCCATGCTCACCCACTGCAATAGGCACAGTGCTCCCAACCCCCTCCAGGCTTCCCAGCCCAACCTCATGGCACACCGTGCCCAACACTAGCCTGTGTGCTGGTCCTGTGTGCTTTGACCACCAACATGAAGCACTGCCCATAGGCACAGTGTGTTCTTCTTGGATTACTTCTGTTAAGGGCATAACCTACGCATCGTGTGCAAGTGAGAAAGACCTAGAATGGCTTTTAAAAAAAATTGTCCCACAAATTATTGGAGGGAACTGATATTCTGTCTTAGTAATTGGAAGAATTGCCACCCCCCAAAAACAAAACTCCCAATGGAATGGGAGAGGTGGTAAGTTCCCCATCTCAGGAGGCATTCAAGTACAAGCTGAAGGCTGCATGAGAGTGAGGCTTCTCTGGGACTCGCTCCTCCTCCTGTGCTTCATTGGATGAGCTGAATGGTGGGACTGCCCCTTCCGAAACCCCGCAAGAGCCAAGGACCTGACCGATCACCCCTGGGTGCTGAGAGTGAAGAGGGAGACCCTTGGGTCTGGCGGCAGACTCATTTCTGAGGGGCAGAGGGAGAGTGCGGAGAAGTGTTCCTGACTACATGACATCAGCAGTACAGGATGGATTAGAGGTTAGGCTGCCCTCCAAACCTATAAAACGAGTTTGATCTTTCCATCCTCGCTCGAGAAGACCTCCCTCCCCAGGGCTGCTTCTAGAGGACCGATATTTAAAAAGTTGTTTTTGGCATTGGTCAACATGCATTCCTTCCAGATGTGACCCAAAGGTCCCAGACCGGTTGCAATGGCCTGGAAGGACTCAAAGAAGTCATAAGAATTTAAAAGGAGACTCGATTGGTGGTGAGTCTAGCCCGTGTTTTGAACAGGGTTTTATTTGCCCGAAGGCAAAAGCCTATCCTGAATGCCCTACTGGCCAAAAATATTATTTGCATTTAAGGAAAAATAATGAAATGTGTTTGGGGTGCTTGCACTGATTTTTCCCTCCTGTTTAGACTGAGGACAGTGCAGCCTTGTTTTCGGTTAACCTCAGCAGTCCCAGCCTCCTGGCTCCATTTCTAGTTAAAGAGATAAAACTGGTGGCATTTTTAATATCTTTAAACTTGTCCAATAAACAAGCACACCTTCCGACAGTCAACATTCTCTCTACGCTGAGATGTTCAGGACAAACAGACTTGGGTATTCTCTGCTCCCTTTTCATATTCTATGCCTTTCATGAAATAGCCCCTTTTCTGCCTTTAAAAATCCAATATTCGCTCCAGTGGCATGGGATGGAGATCTGGGGTTGAAGAACAGTGCGTCTTTGAACTTGCCCAAATTCCTACAGGAATGGGCAGGGTGGAACCTGCCAGTCATGGCTGGAAGGGATCTGTTGGTGGAGCTCTGAAGCTGATGTTCTTCATCTCAAATTTAGATCCAGACACCTCTTGTCTCTGGAAGTTGCCCTGCAGGGAACATGGAAGAACTCGCTCCTGTCACAGGGCCTGGGACGTCATCTGTTACTTTGCAAAAGGCCATGGGCCACCAAGTCAGCTGTGTCTTGGTCGGTTTCTGGAGCACGTGAGCGCCACTGGATGTGCAGATGGGTGTCTGCCTTTGTTCCTGGGCTGCCCGTGGGTAGAAATTCTGCAGAGGGAAAGAGACATTCTGCAACATCCAGCTGTTTGCATCTACCTCCATTTCTCTCTGATTCTCCATGTCTCTATGATCCGTGGCTCAGACTGTCCTGCGGTAGCCATCTTGGAAGGGAGGAGGCCAGGACACCTGAGAGATCACACACGGGAGCTGGGGGACGAGGTGGACAGGGACCCCCGCAGCCAGCAGCAAAGTCTACAGACCACCCAGCGGACAAGCAACAAGCCATTCTGATGCGGCCTGAATTCCAGACCCACTGCTCCTCTGAGCATGTCTGAGCATGAGAAAGGGATTATATTGTACTGTCTGGTTCAGGGACCACTGGAACTCCCACACGCAGCCCGCCCTGCTTGCCACCCTGGCCCAGGGCCCAGGCTGGACACCGTGGCCACAGTAGGGACCAGGCACACAGCTGGATGTGTTACAGCGCTAAGTGGAAGACACAGGTGCAGATCAGCGCCCGTGGGGGAGAGGTGGCAGGGCTGGGTCTCAAGAGATCAGAGTGCTAGGCTGAGGAGGTATAACAGAGCAGCGGGGCACAGCAGAGGGCGGGGGGAGAGGAGTGGGACCTGCATGGCTCCAGGGACCCTGAGTGTCACTCACAGGAGCCTGTGCCCCAGCCCATTTCCTGCCTCTTTGTGCCTGGGACACATCAAAGGTAAGAATCCTGCAGCCTGGCTCACCAGATGTGGGGTCTGGGGTCCTCTGGGGATATCTCCCTTAGCCCTCTGGGGGAGCTGGTGTGGACACAACACAGCTCCCCTACAGTAGGCTTCTTCCCCTAGGTGACAGTGGCTGGTGACCAGGGAGGTTCAACCAATGCCCCTCCCCCGACATTCTTGTTCCCAGGGCCCTGCAGGGGGTGCGGTTCTGCAGCATCCCACCCCTCCTCCCTGCAGACAGCCTCGAAGCCTCCTGCAGTGACCATGACTGCCCTGCCCTGGATGTGTGTGGAGGCCACTGGGCTTTGAAGTCCAGGGCAAGTGGAGCTGAAAGGGACCATCCACCTGAATGACAGATCCGGGAACCCCGGGCACGATGGGGTCTTAGCTTGATGGAGGGAGGCCCGCACTTACTGAGCAATGTGTCTGTGCTGGGCCCAGGGGTGAGGCTTTCTCGGCTGCACATCCTGGGCCCTGCACGACCACCAGCCTCAGTTTCCTTGACTTAGCCCTCAGAGCCCGCTCTGCCAAGAGAGGGAGCCACCTCCATCTCATCTGTGAGCAGAGAGACCCCGACAGGCGCCGCGCTTGCTCGGAGTGCCAGCACAGCTTTCCGGTCCTCCTGGCTGGCACCTGCTGGTGGCCATGGCCTCGGGGCACACAGCCCTGCACTTCCGCTTCCACTCTGGTGGTGGCCTCCAGCAAGCTCCTCGTCCATCAGTCTCTAACCTGCAGCTCCTGGGGCAGGCGAGCCGACCCCTCAGTGGCCCCTTCTCTAAGGGGGATTCAATGTCCTTCCCTGGGGCGGGAAGGGGAACAGGGCCTCCCAGGCCTGGTGGAGGGGAGGTGGGAAGTGTGTGATGGGCGCACAGCCCCAGTGTGGGGGTGATGGAAAACTACCGGGGGGCTGCACGCCACCGCGCGTGAAGCGGGCACTTACAATGGTGACAGCGGAAGCTACCACGCTGCTTCCGTCCAACAGCAAGGACTCTTGTCTCTGCGCCGCTCCAGCCCTGGAATCCCACCCTCTCCACTCCCGCACAGACTGGCTGCCATCATCCCTTCTCTGGGCTCCAGCTGTCCCCTACCTGGAAGTCTCCATGGCCCCCTTTTCTCTACTGCTTCACGCCCTGCGGGGGCGGGGGGGGGGGTGGCTTTCCCGGGCAGGGCCTCCCCAGGGCGCCTTGTGGGCGGGGTTCAGGTGCGCCTTGCCCTCTGCCCTTTGTTGAGAACTGCATTGATCTCTCTCTTCTGGCCACGGAGGCTTCTCAGGCCAGGGACGGCCCAAGTCACCCTTGTGGGTCAGTAGTGACCTTTTCCGCCCCTGATGTCACTGCGTCATCACCCCCTTGGGGCTGAGGGATGCAGGTGCGGGAAGGCTGGCCTGGGGCAGGAAGGCTCTGTGCAGGCTCTGTGCAGGACGGGAGCTGCCTCCAGCCATGCCACTGCCCTGCAGAAAGCTCCATGGAGAGGGCAGGGAGGGCACAGAGAGGGCGGCCTCTTCCTCGCAGAGGCCAGGGCTGCGGCTGGGGGATAGGCTGCCCCCGCTGTCATTCATGCACCACTTCCGACACACTCAGCCATCCCAACCAGGGGGCTGGTGCTGAGAGCTCCCTGCGGCTCCTGGGCGACCAGAGGCAGGCCGTGGCGGGGTGGGCCTGCCCCTTCCGTCCTGGGCTCACTAGCTGCTTGGGGGAGGAGCCCGCCATGGTGGTGTCAACGGGGAGGCAGGTGGCCCCAGGCTTGGTGGAGCCAGGCCTGGCCAGAAGCCAGCTCGGGGCTCTCTCCGCAGCATCTGAACCTGCTGTGCGATCGCCCCACATCTTGTCTTGAAGCAGCAGCGTTGTGCAGCTGACCTGGCTAAAGGGGCGTGGGAGCTGTACCCCTGCGGGGAGCAGAATCTCTCGCGCTACTTTGCTGCAGCCGAGCCAGCTTGGGCCAGCCTGGGGCTCAGCGGACGCCTTCCTGCCCCGCAGGTGGCAGTGACCCCACAGTCTGGCACAGTTCTGGGGGGTGTTCGTGAGGGGGACCTCTGGGGCTAGCAACATGCCCCGTCCGCCGATGCTGGCTGGCCCGAGCCGTGCCGGGCAGGCGGAGCCGCTCAGAAGGCAGAAGACAAACACATTAACTGGACTTTCCATCTGTCGTTTCAGAGTCGCTTGCTGCCTAGCTGTGGTTGGAAAGATTAAGTCCTGGTAATTTAGAGTCAACATTTCTCGCGGAATCAGGTTAGACGCGTTGGCAGCCTGCGCAGCTCGGCAGCGGCATCCGAAATCCAAACAAGGTCCTGACAGCAGCGCTGTCGGCTTCCCTGCCTGAGGCAAGGCCCGGCCGTTGGGGCTGGGCACAGGCGCTGCAGCCACAGGACTGGCCTGGGCGTTCCGGCCACCGCCAAGGGCAGCGATGGCGCTGGGCAGTGCTGCAGGGGCAGAGCTCTGTCCCCCCGCCCTACCCGCCCCTCCCTGCTCAATGCAAACCAAATCTCCCCCATCCGTGAGTGTGCAGCCAAATACCAGGCTAGGCAGCGTGAACAACACGAATCAATTTTCTCATAATTCCGGAGGCTGCAAATCTGCATTGGAGCTGTCAGCAGTGCTGCTGTCTCCTGGGGCCTCTCTCCTGGTCTTGTACATGGCGCCTCGTACCTGCATCGCCGCAGGCTCCCCCTGCACCTGTGCGTCCCCACTGCCTCTGACAGGCACGCTGGGCACAACGGGCGTGGCCTATTTTAACTTCATTCCTCTTTGAAGGCTCCATCCGCAAGTGGTCATATGCTGGGGTCCTGGAGAGTGGGACTCCCAAGGAATGAATTTCAGGGGGCCTTGAATCAGCCCACAGCACCCTGTGCATTCCAGATGGCTCCCTTCCAGCTCAGCCCAGGAAAAGCTGATTTCTTGGCTCCATTTTCCAGAGGAGAACACTGAGGCTCTGCAAAGGCAGGGAGGCCAATCCCAGGCCACGGAGCCAGCAAAACCAGGCTGCAGACCCAGGGCTGCGATGGCCGATCCTGCGTTTTGTGTCACAGCACGGCTCTGAATGCCCATAGCGTATGGCCAAGGACTGTGCTGGGCACAGAACAGGCTTCTGGAACCTTCTGGCCAGCAGGGAGAGCCCAGGTGTGGACGTCCAGCTCTCCGTTCCCACGGAGGCCAGGCTGAGGTCCTTGCTCCCTTGCTCAGTACTGGAGACCCTGACAACGCCGGCCATAGTGGCCATTTGGGGAATGAACCATTGGAAGACCTTTCTCTCTGACTCTCTCTCTCTCTCTCTCTCTCTCTCTCTCACTATCTATATCTCTGTCAAATAAATAAAATTTTTTTTTTAATTTTTTTTTAAAAAGTCCAGATGGTGACGCTCACGGCAAGGTCAGGGCTCCCAAGGGGACATTTGAGCACCGGCCTGAATCCCTCCTTCTGAGATGGAGAAACTGAGGCATGTGTCGCCCTGTCACCAAGCAGTAGGGCCAGGAAATGGAACCCAGGCTCTGGGGTCTTCTCCCAGGGCACCCCCACACACCCTACGCATGCATTCCTTTGCTATTTGGATGGTGGCAGCTTCGGGGGCCCTGGGATCTGCCGAGCGGCTCAGGCTCTGGGTTTGGCACAGCCGCAAAGCCACCTTGACCTTGCTGGGTTTGGGCTATCATGCCTGGGTGCATGAGAGGTGGCAGATGTGGGCAGGCAGGGTTGGGGCGCAGACGCATTCTTGTGGGCCCATGTGGTCTCTGCCTTAGCCTCTCCCAGCAGCACCAGCAGACCACACAGAGCTGTGGGGGGCTCCCGGGGAGCAAAAGGCCCAGGCAACTCATTCTCAGTGCCCAGTGGTCCCAAAGGCCTGCCTCCCAGGGATGTCTCCCTCTATCCCGCAGCCACTCACATGGAAGATGGGGAGACACAGGCTCGGCCAGGGTCAGAGACCCGCCCCGGCCAACCGCGAACGGAAAGGCAAGGCTGGGCTCTGAGTCCCCAGCTCCAGCCCCAGGACCAACCCAAAGGCTCAGGGTGACTTCCAGGTCCCTCACTGGCTGTGGGCTCCCCGGCTAAGCCCAGCTTCTGGCCACTGTGCCGTGCTCTCTGGTGGAAGCCCTCTGTCCCACTCAGGGATGTGGGTGGGGACACTTCCAGGAGATGGGGTACGTGGACGGGGTCAGAGGTCTGCTTACCAAGACTGGGTCGTCCCCTGACACCCCTCCCGTCATCTGCCAAGGGGTCACATGCATCTGCTGTCACTTTCTGCAACACCCCCCCGCCCTCTGCGTCCCCCCAACTGGTGGGAAGAAACTGCCCCGGTGCCTGAGGTCCCCCAACCCTGATCCGGTGGCCTGCCTGGCTGCTCTGGCTCTGCCGCTACTGCCTGAGGCGCTGCACAGAGAAGGAAGGGAGGGGCTGCACAGGGGAAGTGGGCTCCCACTTGCCTCACTGCTCGGCCCCCTGGTAAGGCAGAAAGAACTCTCCTAGCTACACATGGCTCCGCAGCAGCCTCCCAGGAAGGCGTGGCTGTGATGAGTTTGGGGGCTGCTTGCAGCTCCGCCCTGAGTCTGCTGGTCCTGCAGGAGGGTCCCTGTGGGGTAGAATCCCCAAATGACCCCAAGACTCCTATACCTACTGTGCGCATGCCCTTGCGATCTCCCTGAGCATGGGCACAAGGTGGCATCACTCCCGTGATTCAATGAAATCCGCTTTGACCGTGAGGATTGGGCAGACGCAATGAAGGCTGCCAGACCAGTTGGCTTTGAGTTAATAAATGGGAGCTTGGCCGGGGGTGGGCCTGACTTCATCAGGTGAGTCCCTCACAGACAGCTGGCTGCAGCTCCCCTGCTGGTCTGTACAGCCAGGCCAGGGGAGGGGACCACATGGCCAGGAACTGCAGGGTCTCCAGCAGCTGTGGGCGACCTCCGGATGGCAGCCCCCAAGGAAAAGGGGGGCTCAGATCTACACCCACAGGGTGCTGAATTCTGCCAATGGTTTGAGCCCCAAGTGAAGCCAGCCCTGTTGGATTCTGGGTGGTGGGGGAGGGAGATGCCACCCATCTATGCCCAGAATCTTGCCCCTGGTAGCTGTGGTGTGTGTGTGTGTGTGTGTTGATCTAAGCCACTAAACACCACAATCCAAGACTAACCAACCCCCAGGCTTCTTCAAAGGATACATCTTCTGAGCTCAGTCGGGCACTTCGTGGGCAGGGACACTATCTCGTTCAAGTCTGTAGGCCAGGAAGACCCAAACACCAAGCCCACAGTGTGACACGGAAACACAAAGAAAACCCGTGGCGCTCCTGTTGACGGGACAGAGCTGGGACCAATGAGCAAGGCAGGGAGAGACCTTTCCCGAGCAGGGGTGGATGCACGCTGTTGGGAGCGGTGGAGGTTCAGCGCTTGGCTGCTGCTGCGGCACGAGGAGCCCGTACTGACCCGGTGACGCGGCCTCTGCTGCTGACCTGGCTGAGTCACGTGCACATGGACCTGGGACACCCAGGGGAGGGCCCGGGGAGGGATTCTCTGGTTTGTAGAGGAGCATCTAACCTATCAGGATTCTGAAGGCATTGAATTTTATTTTTTCTTACTTCTTAAAACACCGATTTATTTGGAAGGCAGAGTGACAGAGAGGAGAGAGAGAGAGAGGTTCACCCCCCAAATGCCCACAACAACAGACCAGGGCTAGACCAGACCAAAGCTATGGGCCAGGAACTCCATCCAGGTCTCCCATGTGGGGGGCACCAGCCAAGCACCTGAGCCATCGCCTGCTGCTTTTCCAGGCACATTAGCAGGGAGTTGGATCAGAAGCAGAGTAACCGGGACTCGAATCAGCACTCTGATGGAGGGGGCCAGCGTCGCAGGCAACGGCTTAATCTGCTGTGCAACAGTGCCCAGCCCTACCTTTTCTTCCTTCTATACATGTGCAGTCAGCTCTCCATGTCTGTGGATTCCATATCCACAAGTCCAGTTGAAGTGCATTCAAGGGGCTGGTGCTATGGTGCAGCAGGTTAAGCCTCTGCCTGTAGAGCCAGCATCTCATACAGCCACCAGTTCGAGTCCTGGCTGCTCCACTTCCAATCCAGCTCTTTGTATGGCCTGGGAAAGCAGTAGAAGATGGCCCAAGTGCTTGAGCCCCTGCACCCACGTGGGAGACCAGAAGAAGCTCCTGGCTTCTGGCTTTGGATAGGCCCAGCTCCAGCTGTTGTAGCCAATTGGGAAGAGAACCAGCAGATGGAAGACCTCTCTCTCTCTCTCTCTCTCTCTCTCTCTCTCTCTGCCTCTCTATAAGTCTGCCAGTCAAACAAATAAATAAATCTTTTAAAAAATAGTGTATTGAAAACACTTGGGGAAGAAATGGGTCTGTATAAACACGTACAGATTTTGTTCTTTTTTTAAAAGATTTATTTATTTATTTGCAAGTCAGAGTTACACAGAGAGAGGAGAGGGAGAGAGAGAGACAGAGAGAGAGAGAGAGAGAGAGAGAGAGAGGTCTTCCATCCACTGGTTCACTCCCCAGTTGGCCACAATGGCTGGAACTGTGCTGATCCAAAGCCAGGAGCCAGGAGCTTCTTCCAGGTCTCCCATGTAGGTGCAGGGGCCCAAGGACTTGGGCCGTCTTCTACTGCTCTCTCAGGCCATAGCAGAGAGCTGGATCAGAAGTGGAGCAGCCGGGACTAGAACCGGTGCCCATATGTGATGCCGGTGCTTCAGGCCAGGGCGTTAACCTGCTGCGCCACAGTGCCGGCCCTCAGATTTTGTTCTTGTCATTGCCCCTAAACAATGCAGTATGACAATAATAACATTGCATCAGCTATTATAAGCACTCTAGAGATGGTTTCAAGTATACCAGGGAGGAGTGAGGCAGGCACTGTGGTACAGGGGGTTAAGCCACTGCCCGCTATGCTGACATCCCGTATCAGAGTGCTGGGTAGAGTCCTAGCTGCTCTGCTTCTGAGCCAGCCCCTTGCTATTCTGCCTGGGAAGCCAGCGAATGATGGCCCAAGCACTTGGGCCCCTATCACCTACGTGGGAGACCCAGATGGAATTCCTGGCTCCTGGCTTTGGCCTGACCCAGCCCTGTGCGGCTGCTCTGGCCACAACGCCGAACGATCCAACAATGTAAGATCTACCTCTGTCCCTGTCTCTGTCTCCTTTAATCTCTCTCTGTGTCACTCTGCCTTTCAAATAAATAAATCCTTAAAAAATATTTTTAAAATGAAGCATGCAGGAGACCGTGCATAGGTTCTATGTAAAGCCCACGCCACTTTATACGGGAGACTTGAGCAGGAACAGATTCTGTCAGGCACCAACCCCCACAGGCCCCAAAGGGTGACCATACATGCACGCTACATATGCAGGCCTGCTTCCCACTTTCTCGTTCCTTATAAACATCTCTTCATGCTGCTATGGCATTTTTAGGCATCATTTTAATGGCTGGATAAATACTTCGGCGTGGCTTGTGAAAGGACGCAGTTAATCATCGCGCCCCGTTGTGGGCCTTCTAGCTTGTTGGCAGTCTTGTGCTAACATAAGCACCATGCAATAAACATCTTTGTGCATCAAGCTTGTTTTCCTTTAATACTATTGACTGTGGCTGGGTTCCCAGAATGGAATACCTGGGCAGCAAGGTCATGAAACCTTACCTTTTCCAAACACAGATTTTCAAAGTGAAGCCTTCATCCACACGGATGCCCTGGGACGGCCGTCCAGGGAGAGCCACGCGCTCGCTCCTGCCTGAGGCCAGCCCAGGCGGCCTCGGCTGATTCCTGACTGCGATCTGTCCCTTTCCAGATGGCTGGGCTGTGGGTCAAGCACCACTAGGCCCAGCCCACCAGGGCCAGAATTCCCACGGGCCAGCGCTGGCCCTCCGACACCTCCATGGGTCCCTAGGCCCTTAGGGCTCTGCTGATGGTGGAGAACCACCCACATCTTCCACCCTGTGTGCCCCAAGGTCACTGGCTTCTGCCCAGGCCACAGCATCTGCAGTGCCTGAGCCCAGGGCCACTTTCCAGGCCCCGGCCCCAGCCCCAGCGCAGGCATGGCTTCTTTCTTTCAGGTCTGCAGCTTCCTGGGGTCTCCCAGCTGGAGCACCAGGGGAACAATCTCTCCCGAGCCATGTAAAACGCCAGGAATGGGCCACTCTCCAGGGCCCAGCTCTCCCTGTCACCTCTTCCAGAACTTTCTCTCACCCATGGACTTGACTTCTCTCCAGGGAGCCTGAAAGACATCCCAGTGACCTCGGCAGTGGTGACTTCTGATCCCTTCCATCCTCAAGGCCAGACTGGTCCCCAACAAGCCTGTCCCCTTAGGAGACCCACTGATTACCTCCTTGCCACAGGAGCCCTTGGCCTGCCCAGCCCAGCTCTAGCAAAGGACCCTATCAAATCGCTTCACTGAGAAACCAACCGCTCCACCCTAAACCTTTAGCAAAACTCCTCCTTCCCAAGCTCCTCTTCTCCCACCCACTCCCTTCCCTCCTGCTGGCTATAACCCGCCAGGGGCCCCTGCTACATTTTGGAGCTGGGCTCAATGTCGCGCCCTTAATGCCTTAATCCAGAATAAAATCTTGCTGGCTGTTTCCAACAAGTGTCAGAACACTCCTCTTCGACAGGGGCTTCCAGAGGGGGCTAAGGGAGGCCTTGGCCCCGGGGAAGGTCAGCTGTGCTCCCCACCTCCAGCCTGACCTCTCCCATAAAGGACACCATCCTTGGTTGAAGTGAACACCTGCCAGCCCTCCACACCTGCCGCCAGGGGGTGCCTGAGCCCTGCCACCCCTGCCAGCACACAGGCACACAGAGACAGCCCCTGGACACATCAGCATCATTCAGGACATCTCTGTGTGGACAGTGGGGATGCCCCGACACAGAAATGTTCCCCTAAGAACCGAGATGTCCACACACTCCTACTCTGGCCGTCTAGCTTCACCTTGACCTCTGGCCTCACGGCATTTCCCTTACAGATCCAGCCAGTACACATCCAAGCCCCCCCAACACCAGCTTGTCCTAACTGTTGTTGGTGAGGACTTCATGGTGTTTTTCCCTCACTTCGCTTTACTCAGCAGTGATGTTTGAGCAGCTGAGTCCAGGAGGCTCTGGGGGCATCCCCGTGGGGGCTAAGGTGCACCAAGGCCCTGCCCTTGCAACGGTCCCTGTCTCAGCGGGGAGTCTGCCCAGGTGGGATGACACCTCATGACCAGGCCACAGAGCAGACCATGGCTCCACTGTGTCTGTAGGATAGCAGACATTTCGAACAGATTATGATCCTGTGCCATGCATGATGTGCAGTCACTTATTGTATTTCCCTCTCTGTCCTCTCTCTTCCCTTGTTCTCTTCCCTCAACCCTTCCAGGTTGTTCCAGAAGGTTCCAGAAGGTTCTGGAGGCCATCTGGCTCTGTGCAAAATCCTGCCTGGCAGGTGGCACCCATGCTGGCAGCCATTCTGAGGTCTCCAAGTGGGGGACGCTGCCTCGAGTGCTGCCCCCTCCCCACTCCCCCACAAAGCTTTTCACTTCCCTGCACCACTGGCCCCCCTGTGCAGCCCTGGAGCCCAGTGGTGCTGTGGCTGGGGTGCTGACAGAGGTCTCTCCCTTACCAGACTGTTTGTTTGGGGGGTGGAGACCCTGTTTTTCCCTTTGTTGCTCCCGGAGCACCTGACCTGCCACAGGTGTCCATAAAACATGCATTGAGAAGACGATGGAGAAAGCACTGGCCTGGCCTGCATGGTCGCTCTCCACAATGACCATGAGGAGCTTCCTCAATGCAGCCCACACACCCATAACCCTGCCCCAGCCCAAGGCCTCTCTGGCCAGGTGGTGCACCGCACCTCACCTGGGGCCTGCATGGAGAAGACCCACTCAGACCATGTGTCTGAAAGAATGTTCTAGAAACACATTCTGACACTTCCATGCCAGGCGGGGCTGTGCGGCCACCTGTGCTTTCCTGTAGCAGGTGAACGTACCTGTCCTCCCCACCTGCTGCCTGTACCTCCAGCCCCCCCAGGGCCCGGCAGGCAGTGGGGGTAAAGACACGAGGCCAGTGGTTCAGACCATGTGTCCCTGCGGCCCACACTGAGGGGGAGGAGAGGGCCAGAGTGCTCTGAGCACTGCCACTGTCCCTTGGGTGATGGTGCTCCTGGGCCCAGGGTGCCCTGCCCAGGTGTGTACCTGTGTGGGGGGGGCAATGTACATACATGTGTGCAAGAGAAAAAGAAAGGGAGAGAGCAAGAGCCACATGGTGGCCATGCACAGGGCCAGCAACAGTGGACAGAGGCAGGTGGAGGAGAGCCCTGGGGCTCTGGGGATGCAGTTCTGCATCGTGCTGGTGGGAGGGGGCTTTCTGGGACGGAGGCGGGGGTTACACTCATTGCTTTGGCATGCCGTCCTTAGGTTTATTGCATAGAGAATGCTTGAGCACTCTAGCTCCTCTGTGGGGTCATTCCTGCCCAGCCCACATGAGTGGCCCTAACGCCTCTTCTCTCTCTCTCCCTGCTCCCATCTCCTCCCCAACCCAGCCCCTCCCTCCTTTCAGAGCAGTAGCCACCATGCACATCTGTTCTCGGTGCTCGTGGGCACCTTCCCGTATAGCGACCTAAGAGGCAGACACGGTGTTCCCACGGCAAAGGTAACGCCTATTAATGGTCAACTCCTATAGAGAACAGACAGTCCCTGACATGCTATGCCTCAGTGTACGCTTGTTTCACTCCATCAATGATTGCCCCAAACTGGAATCAGCCCCAATGTCCATGCGTGGGCCAGCACGCGGTGGGAGACTCAGAAAGAACAGTACTCAGCAATAAGAAGGAACGAGCTGGAGGCAGGTGCTGTAGCACTACAGGTTAAGCTGCCACTTGGGAAGCCCACTGCCTATAGCAGAGCCACTGGCTAAAGTCCTGGTTGCTCTGCCTCACATCCAGCTCCCTGCTAATGCATCCTGGGAGGCAGCGAGGAGGGCTGAAGTGCTTGAAACCCAGATGGAATTTCTGGCTCCTGGCCAGAAAATGAACTAGTGGATGGAAGATCTCTCTCTCTCTCTCTCTCTCTCTCTCTCTCTCTCTCTCTCTTTCTCTCTCTCTCCTTGTCAGTCTACGCTTCACGCACACAAGAGTCAATGCACAGAACATTCTGGAGAAGGCAACACTCCAGGGGCTGGAGGCTCAGGGCGGGGGAAAAGATGGGGATAGAGAGGGGCAGGCAGGCTTGCAGGGGACACATTCTGAATGGACAGGGATGACAAACTAGGGATCCCAGCACGTTAGGCAGGGCTACTCTATACCTTGGCTGGTGTTCTGGAACTGTATACCTTTGTCAGAAGCCACAGAAATACATACAATGAAAGCCCAGTGCACCTGACTTAGAAATAAGGGGGCCTGCCCAAGAAGACTGCCTGTCAGCGGGGAGAGGAGCCCGGCTTATGCAAAGGCACTGCCTACCTTCCGGCATCTTCTCGTGGCTTGTCTCTGCACCTGCACCTTGAAGGACCCAGGCCGGGCTCTTCTCTTTGGAGGGGTTTGCTTACAAGATGACCCCTCCGTGGCACCAACATTGCCCTAGGTCTGCTCCTACTCCACCCGGCTCTGTCCCCTCGCCCTTGCTGCTCCAGATGATACCCTCTGTCCTCTGCCCTCTGACCTTGGAACTGGCATTGGTGCCCTGGTTTGGCCCTGGCTAAGTGGTCCTGGGAGAGGCCTTCCTTTGTGTGACGAGCGGATTCCGTGGCTCTGCTGGGACACCTGTATCCCAGGTGGATCTCGAATTATTCACAAGCACAAGATCTCACTTGGCTCCAAACGAGTCTGGGGAAAGCCATGTGTGACAGGCATGTCCCAAGGCCAACTGGGCAGTGCCAGGGCTGCAGGCAGATGGACAGAGGGAGTGGTGAGGATGGCCTCGCTGTCTCACTGTGGCCGTGTGTCCCCCAGGTCTCTGCAAACCTGGAGTGATATGTGAAGAGTTGGGGTGGGGACTGCAGCCTTTGTCAGCCCTCCTCCCACCCCCGGCAATGCAGGGGTTGGCACAGCTACACCCTGATTATGGCAGAGCCCTGTGGCTGGAGAAATGAGGCAGGGCAGTCATGGGGCCAAGTCCAGTTACTTGCCCGGGTCTGCTCACAGGGACAGATAGCTGAAGACCAGGCGTGTGCCCGCAGGACCACTGGGTAACTGAGAACTTTATCCTCTGCCAGGGTGCACCCTGCAATGGGAAAACCACAGGCCAAGTCTCCCTGAATCCTATGCACATAACACCCGGCCCTGGGCAGCTGTTTGCCAGAGGAGGCAGCTGGTCAACCTCCAGCTTGAAGCAATCCTGATGAGATAGGCTCTTCCTATTTGAGTCCACAGTCTGTCTGGCCCAGGGTATCTGGCCCTTAACTCCCAGACACTTGCAATCCTGTGTGGCATTTCCTGCCCTCAGGCACCCAGGGACAATGTCCAATGGCTTTTGTTAACTTGGTGTGTTTTAAATGCATTTTATTTATGTAGATTGCCTACACAAATAATATTTAAAAGGAAACTCTATACCACAAGTATCCATAGGAAGCTATTAATACTTGCCATAAGTGGAAGGGAACTACATTTAAAAATACAATGCAAATAAAGCAAGTTTATTAAATTCTAGCAAGATACGGTTTGGCCAAGTTCTCAGACTAAAACTGTTCCCTCCTTGTTAAAAACAGACTTGACCATGGTTAGAGCTGTGTTCCAAGCGTGCCTTTATGCTTCCAGAGGGAATTACAAAGAGACTCACATTCACATTGCGAAATTCATCATTCATCGCCCATTGGGTGGTTGAATTGAGTGAAGGGTTCTTAAGACTGTGGATACAGAATCAAATATAAAATCATCACGTTTCTTCCTCTGTGGAGCATATAAGCCAGCAGGGAAGCTGGACAAGGAGTAACAAATACAGGAATGAGAGGCATTTTAGATTGTGAGAAGAAAATACAGAATAGAGGGGCTGGTGCCATGATACAGTAGGTTAATCCTCCACCTGCGGCGCCGGCATCCCATATGGGCGCCGGTTCTACTCCTGGCTGCTCCTATTCCAGTCCAGCTCTCTGCTGTGGCCTGGGAAAGCAGTATAAGATGGCCCAAGTGCTTGAGCCCCTGCACCCACATGGGAGACCAGGAAGAAGCTTCAGGCTCCTGGCTTCGGATCGGCACAGCTCTGGCTGTTGCGGCCATTTGGGGAGTGAACCAACAGAAGGAAGACCTCTCTCTCTGTCTCTCCCTCTCACTGTCTGTAACTCTACCTCTCAAATAAATAAATAAAATCTTTATAAAAAAAAGGAAATACAGCAGAGAATGAAGTGTATTTTAAGTAGAGCTACATCTCTCGGTGGAGGAGGGGAGCAAGGGAGTACAAAGAATTGTGCTGATCTTCAAGACCCTATCCGTGTAGCTGTAGCCAAGACCTCTCACGAACCACACAGTCGAGTGTGCACTACAGGGTCTGAACAGCCATCCTGCAAACCCCAGACTAACAGGAGCGCCGTCCTGACCTCTGTGCCCCTGAGATCTGGAACACCCCCAGGAGGGGCCCCTCCAGGTCCATTTCCTCCCCCAGGAAGAGCCTTTCCCCTGGGGAGCCATGTGCAGCAGAGGGCAGGTTCCCGGCCAGGCTGCTTGGCCGCACACCGCCAACCACGGGGGCCAGTCACACTTTGCCACAGCCACGTGTTGATCTTGAGCCACCATGATCCAAGAAAACTTGGCCACAGAGCTGCCGGTTCCATCACGAGGAGGAGGGGGCTGGGCGCAGGCGAGAGGGCGAGCAAGAGAAGGAAATGGAATTTGAAGAAATCCATCCTTAAGAAAATAACTCTTTGTCCACCTGATTTCTGGGAGCCCAGTGCATGTGAGAGTGAAATGCGCCTTCGCTCTGGGAGGTGGCAGTGAATAGGGGCTCTGTCTGCAGCTGGCGGGGCCTCCAAAAGCCAAACAGACCGGGGCGCTGGGAGAAGGGCTTTCTTGGAGTGGATCCTGAGCAGAGCCGGCGAGGAAGCGGGCCTTTCTCCTCCTCCCCCAGCCTTCCGCCTGCAGCTTGGCGCATAGAAAAGACTGCACAGTGATGAGCTTTGGGTGTAGCAGGGAGAGACTGGCTTGGGGCGCAACTGTCCCCCAGCACTATTTCAGGACACTGACGTCTCCCTGGCCTCTCCTGGGCTCATTTATGCTTTCACGTATTTGGCTACGGATACCACGGCCGGCCCGTACTCACCTGCAGAAAAAAAAAAAAGTGGACACAACCCAACCTAGGCTTTGGGGGAAGAACTAGGATGAGCCGCCGAGGAGAGCCCACCAGAGGCCAGGGAGCTGGTGTTCGGGTTTTTCCGTGATCTCTGCCAAGGCCACAATTTTGAAGAGAGGAAACCAGTGCTTAGCAGGGGAAATGACTCGCCCAAGGCCACCGTGTGGCTGGGAGGCCTGTGCTCACTGACAGGTGGCTTCTGCTGATGGCTTCTGGCCTGACTGCTTGGCAGCCAGTCAGCAGAGGTCTCTACCCAGAAGCGGGGCCTTCCCACCTGCCGCAGATGGAGAAGCTGCACCCCAGCTGCCAGGGCTGTCCTGCCCTGCCTGGAACCCACACTGGGGGCAGTCACTGCTGGTGGTGGACCAAAAGGCCTCTGTGTCCCTTCCCAACCCCTCAGCCCCCTGATCCTTGTTCCTTCCTGCTGAGGGGAGGCTCACCTCTGCACCTGCTG
Source organism: Lepus europaeus (assembly GCF_033115175.1). NCBI lineage: Eukaryota > Metazoa > Chordata > Mammalia > Lagomorpha > Leporidae > Lepus > Lepus europaeus. Next base: position 78,854,428 of record NC_084843.1, on the reverse strand, counting down.
GGCTCCCACGAGCAATGACTTTGCAAACCCTGTTGGGAACTTCATCACTTCCACATCGGCTTTCCCGCGTAGTCCCTTGCCATAAGCCTCCCTCATCCAGACAGAGCTGCAGCCCCAAGAGCAGCAGAGCTGAGACTTGGAAGCTTCCTCAAAGCTCAGACTCGGAAACCCAAGTTCCTTCCCTGATCCGTGTGCACCTGCTATGGGAACACTCACAGTGCTATGACAGACAGACAACCAAGCCAGACTGGAGCCCCCTGCCCCTGTGGCTGGTGACCTCGGCAGCCCGCTCACACAGGGCTGCAGCGCCCCCTCTGGCTGCCGATGGCAGCCCTGTCTGCACCTTCAAGCACTACCGCCCTTTGCTAGACCCCTTGTGGGTCTTCCCACACCTTCCCAATCTCATGAGCACCTGAGTTCTTCCTTAGTCTCCACCACTGCCGTGGTGCATTGATGGGAAGCGAGGGGCTTAAGGGTGGGAATGACTTGTCCAAGAGCACGATGGAAGCAAAAGGCACAAACCCTCTATGCAACAGCTTCTGGTGATATTGCTGCGGGGGCAGGACCGGGCCAAGGTCACATGACTAGCAAGTGGCAGATCTGGGTTGAGGCAATCTCAGATCCCCTGGCTCCTGAGCCCACTTGTCTGTATCCAAACCCAGCCACCCTTCAGGCTCATGGCCTGGGCAGAACAACATTAGTTCCCCACACCTTGCACTTCCTGGTGGATGTGCCTGTCTCCTTCCTGAGGCAAACACAGTGTGATGGGTGCAAAGGCAAGTGGAGGATCTGGGCAGGCTCCGAGCAGTGCTCCGCAGGCTGTCACGGAAACGTCCCACTTGGAAGGGACGCGAAGCACGTGGCACCCTGTGGTCTGCAGGCTCTCACGGAAATGTCCCACTTGGAAGGGACATGGAGCACGTGGCACCCCACGGGGGGCCCCACAGTCTCCCTCTCTCCTGGCTAGCTCCCCCCAAGTTGGAAGGGACTGACTGCGGAGCCTCCCTTGTGGCCCTCTGCCCCGAGCCTCAGTGGTTCTGGGTACCAAGCTGATGGCTTGGGGACTGATTCCACCTGTTAGCTTCAGGGGCTGTCCTATACCTTATCTCTTGCTCTGGACCCCAGGAAGCACCTTGAGACCAGAAGGCAAGGTCATCAGCCTCCTCCTCAAAGCTTCCTTTCAAAGTCCCCCAAAGACCATGAGGGACGAGGCCCTCGGGGGACCGTGAGATTCTAACACCGCTGAGCTCCATGGGAAGCGGCAAGGAATGAGCACAGACTACCAGAGGCCGGAGACGTGAAGGCGTCCACAGTCCACTGGAAGCTTCCTCTCTGAGCTGAGTCTGGGCAGAGATGAGCGCTCCTGGCTTCGGTGTTGCAGACCCAACGTGACCCTTCAGAGACTGCGGCTCATTTACTCTTGGCCAAACCCAGCTTCCCCTCTCAGCATAAATGAAAGTGTGCAAGACTTGTAAAGTTGACTCCAAAGGCATCACGCGTATCTGCAGACACTCCAGGTCCAACATTTGGATGAGCTGCGTGGAGACGGATCAGAAACATATGGAGCAGCTTTTCATTAAACCACACTGGGGGTGGCGGCGGTTGGGGTTGGGGGGCTCTGAAATTAGGAGGAGCAGAGCTTGGCATGGTGCATCTGGGATCCGCAACTCCGAGCCCTTGATGCCTCAGCGAACGTTCTCCAGGCACAAGATTCCTTGGCTCACTTCCCGACACTCTCCTTCCCCTCCCACTGGGACCTGTTACAAGGGACAAAGGAAGTGTGGAGCCCAAGGGCTCCAGCAAGGTGGATGTGAACATGGGGATCGTAAAACCACGTGAACCATTAGGGAGACTGGGATGAAGCATGAGTCAGTTCTTTAACAATCTGTATCTGCAACCATGTCCTCCTGGCTTCGCCCTCCGGGACCCAGGCGGGGTTCCCTCTGGCCTGGCCATGGCTCTTGCAAATGAGCACACACATCATTTAGAAACTATGCACGTCCCGGAGTGGCCAGAGCATGCAGAGTGATTGGAACCATGCGGGCCGTCTCCATGAAGCCTGCTGACACACAGGTCATGCTGTCACATGTTATTAGGTGGCTGGCGTGTGAAAGCATGGTCTGTTACTTTGCACCTGTTTACTTTTAAAAAACAAAGCCCTGTTTTCTAAGTGCATGCTGTTTGGAAGACCTGCAGATCAACTCTGACATCCAGCCCAGACCAGGTCCCACGCGGTCAGGGTGAATGACCGTCTGGCCGGCAGGACCACAGGATGTGTAGAAAGCACAGCCAGGACAATGTCGGACATTCTGAAGCGCTCAGACACCCAGGCCCTGGGCCCACAGCCTCTCAGCAAAGCCGCTGTTGTGTGCATCACACCGATGTGCACAGTCTTTGCACAAGTGCATCACTGGCTCTGCTCGCTGAGTCCCGTCTGACTATCGCAGTGTGTTCTGCTGCTGGGCGAGGAGCAGCACGGCGTGGTCCGCGTCAGATGAGCCTGGCTCTTAAACTCAGCATCAGACAGTCTTCCGGCCTTGGGTGCTCCTTGTGGCGTGCAGCTCGGACTGAGCCACTCAGCTCTTAGTAGGGGTAGGCCCTGGGGTCAGAGGGCTGGGTTTACCCACCTTCCCTGGGCCTGTGAGACGTGAAGTCAGAATTCTCGCTTGATCGATCCTGCGGCAGAACGGCGACTCTGGGCTCGGAGTGTGTCAGGACATGGATCTCACGTTGCCCTTTGCCAGGGTCTTATGGGCAGGAGGGTGGGACTGCGGGAGAGACGCAGGTGCATTCTGGGCTGTGGAACGGAGGCTCGTGGGCTTTAGAGACACATCCCAAGAGTGCCTGGACTCCTACCGCCCGCTCTCTCTCGCATGCGCTGGACTGCAGAGGGAGGGAGCCAATTAACTCCCCTCTCAGCTGGGAAGCACCTCCCTAGCAGGTGGGGCACAGGTATCAACACAGAGGAACTGGAATATACTCTGGGATTGCTGGAGTCTCGGGGAAGGTCCCTTCTTAACCTCACACATTCCTGTGCGTTTTATTTTAAAATAAACACGTGGTCTCCAGTGGTTATGAAAAATAGACGGAGAACGGTGTAGCAACCGTGATGGTGAGACACAGGAAGAAGCAGGTGCAAAGCACCATGGTGGTGGCAGATTTCCCTCTGCTGGGGTTGGGAAAGGCTCAAGGAGAGGAGAAGGGGGAGGAGATAGTCAGGCAGTTAGGAGGAAAGGGCTGCGTGGCAGCTGTCTGCACTCCTGGCTTGAGGGTCCCCGCGCAGGGGACAGGAACTAGGACGGGCTCCGAGCCGCTGCCATGCCCGGGGAGTCACGGTAGGAAGTGAGAAAGGGGACGTCAGGGGAGTCAAGAGTGGCAGCCTCAATGTTTTTCCCAACGGAGGTAATGACAAGCAACCAGACCAGGGCCTGACCCAAGGGGCCACATTTGCAGTCTAGAATTCCTTTGGGGGTTGGGGGAGGTGTGGCAGGTGCTGGAAGAACAGCAGCGACCAAGAGACAAACTCAGTAGGGTTTATTTTAGCCTCCTTACAGAGGCCAACAGTAGGATGGCTGATTGCTCCAAGGGTCTGTGCAGGGAGTCACAGTGGACGAGGTGGCCCAGCCGGCATCTGCCCCACTCCAGGCCCCTCCAAGTCTCTCTCCCTCTCAGGGGGAGGGGCCCATGGGGCTTCAGCAGGCCATCAATCCTCCTGAAGTCCACCAGAGTCTCCCAGAGAAGGACAGTGCTGTGGCCCCACCGTGGTTAGGAGTAAAGGGCAATTGACCGCAGGAAAATCAAACAGCTCCCATCAGCGCCATTGCGACTCCTGGGTGCTTGACCACCCTTGTGCCTTGTCCACAGACAGGACAGGGGCCCCTTCAGCGGGTGCCCCCAGAGTGGCCAGTGGAGCCCACCAGGACACTCCATCCCACGGCTTTGGAGACTTCACATTTCCCAGCTTTCTGGAGGTATAACTGACAAATAAAAGTTGTACGTGTTTAATGTGCACAACTTGGTGTTTTGATGTGCGTGTATATTTTGAAGTAATCACAGAGCAGCCACTCGGGGTGCAGTGCTGTTCCCCAATGGCTGGGGACAGTGTTCAGCTCAACTTTATTTGGCCTGGGGAGACCTCAGTGCTGGGCCCTTCCTTAACGGACTCCAACCTAACTTACCACCAAACGCACCACAGCCCGTCTTGGGAACACCGGATCACAGCGGCCGAGCAAAGCGGCCCCGGAAGCGCCCTCCCTGTCCCTGCTCCTGGACACCTGCCAGCCCCCTGGCACACCCTGCACCCTTGAACTTGTCCTGGGCCACCTGGCTTGGGAATTGTTCTTTGCTCCATTCAACTGTGCTGCATTTAATTTGTTTACAGTTTTTCTGTGAACAACAGCACTCCGTTGGTACCGAGGTTGGCTGTTGGCAGTGTGCTTTCTCGTGCATCATGAACACGTTCCCACTGGCCGGGGTCTGCCGATTCTGAGGTGAAGCCCCTGCCTCCGCACAGTGCATGTGGCGGTCACTATCGCGACTCTGTGTGTATGTGTGCGTAATGTGTGTATACGTGTATGTGTGCGTGAGCACATGTGTGTGAATGTGTGCATGTGTGTATGTATCTGTGTGAGTGTATGTGCATGTGTTTGTATATGTGTATGTGTGTTGTATGTATGAGCGTGAGTGTATGTGTGCGAATGTATGAATATGTGTGTATTTGTGTATGTGTGCATGTATGTGCGTTGTGTGTATTTATGTGAGTGTATGTATGTTTGTATGTCTATGTGTATGTATATGTATGTGTGTCTGAGTGTATGTGTGTATGCGCATGGTTGTGTATGTGTGTTATGTGAGTGTATGTGTGTGTATTTGTGTATGTGTGTGAGTATATGTGTCTATGTGTTTGTTGTATGTATATGTGTGTTTGTGTATGTGTGTTCTGTGTGTATATGTGTATGCATATTTGTATATGCGTGAGTGTATGTGTATGTATGCATTGTGTGTATATGTGTGTGAGTGTATATATGTGTGTTGTGTGTATATTTGTGTGAGTATATATGGGTGTGAATATATATATGTGTGTGTCGTAGGTGTATGTGTGTGTATATGTGTGTTGTGTGTGCTTGTGTATTTTTGTGTGTGTGCATCTATGTCTGTGTGCAAGGGACAGGGAGAGAGAGGACAGGAGTCAGCAGGAAACCCCAGGGCTCTTTAGGGGAGCATAAGGAAGAATGGAACACATGATGGGGCCAACCAACAGGCCAGACACAACCCCGTTCCACAGACAGCAACAGCCAGGCGAGGCATGGGGAGGGGGTGACCACGGTGGGGGCCCTCACTGGAGAGTCAGCACTGCCAGACCTGCATCCGGGACTCCCAGCTGGCAGACCTGTGAGAGGCTGGGGCTGTGCTGTGGCAGCTGGGCGGACCCACACGGGCATACGCCGGCCGCACCCTGGTTCCCAGCTTGAGCAGCCGATTGGCACCCAGGCTTCAGAATACCGGGCCAGGCTTTGCGTCTCCGACCTTCACTCACCTTTGTGAACTCCAGGGCCATGGTCCCACGTGGTTTGGGAAAGGAAATCCTGGCACCATTGAGCCCACTCTCTTCTCCCTGTGGAGTTCCTTATCTTCACGCACAGGCTGTCCTGTGGACACACAAGACCTACAGGTCAGGAGACTGTACGTCAGGGCTTTCTACATATAGCCAGAGGTCTTAACACATCGACGGATGCTCAACTGCGTGCCTCTTGGGCGGACAGACAGTGATGCTGGCTTGGCGATGGCTCTCCTTGGTGTGGTTTATGGACCTGTTTATGGACAAAGCTACAAGAGATCAACAAAGAGCTTTGCTTTGAAGTGCTGGCCAAACTTCCAGAATCTGCCCCCACGTGTCAGGAGGAATCATCTCTTGACAGAACCTTAAACTTTCCCAGCAGGAGGGATACTGGTTCCAATCATTGACCACGGATGCGTACATGCGTGTATCATCCATGTACTCATATATCATCTATCTTCTATCATTTGTCACCTGTCATCTACATATGTATGTACGCATCTACCATCTGTCTCCGTGTACATGTGTCTCGGGTAGCTACCATCATCTATCATTTATCTATGGATGTGTATCCACCATCTCTCTCTATCCTCCATCAGTATCCCCTCTATCTAAATAGAATCTCTTCTATCTATGTATCTATCTACTACTGTCTCATCTGTCCATCTTTCTCTATCTCATCTATCTACCTCTATCACTCACTCTGTGTGCGTGTGTTTGTATATCTCTATTTTCTTTCGTTTTCCTTCCTTCCTTCCTTCCTTCCTTCCTTCCTTCCTTCCTTCCTTCCTTCCTTCCTTCTTTCTTTTTTCCATTGCTATTCCCCAAATTCCCAGTGAACTGACAATAGAGAAAAACAGGAGTCAGGAATGTCCTATAAGCTGTGAAAATCGGAAGGGGATATATGGGCAGACTAAACAGGGCTGCGCCCGTCTCTCTGCTGAAATCATATTTTATCACAATTGTAACTTATGGGTAAGTAGGAGCAGACAAGCAAGATGAACACATTCTTGAGGCGAACACCACAATGTAACCGCACTGGCATCAGCCCCTCTGGGTCCGGTCCTCCCCACGCCCCCTCCTCTCCCTCCTCCCAGGCCCCGGGCCAGCCTCTCCTGAGTCTCAGCGCCCCCGTGGTGAGTTGATGGCTCAGCTACTGAGTGTTTGAGGTTGGGATTCTCATCAGCATTGACCATTTCTCATTCTGTTTTTCGTTAAAGATTTATTTGAAAGGCAGAGTGACACACAGAGAGAAAGATCTTCCATCTACCAGTTCACTCCCCGAAAATGGCCAGGGGTGGGCCAGGTGGAAGCCAGGAGCCTAGAACTCCATCCGGGTCTCCGAAGAAGAAGAGTTGGATCGAAAGCAGAGCGGCCAGACTTGAAACAGTGCCATGGTGTGGGATGCTGCAGTCGCCTGTGGTGGCTTAACCCACTGTGCCACCTTACCCCACTGTGCCACCTTAACCCACTGTGCCACCTTACCCCACTCTGCCACCTTAACCCACTGTGCCACCTTAACCCACTCTGCCACCTTAACCCACTCTGCCACCTTAACCCACTGTGCCACCTTAACCCACTGTGCCACCTTAACCCACTCTGCCACCATGTTCGCCCCTCTCATTCTGCTTTTCTGGTTCTGAAGATTTTGCTATACTAACTACTCTGATCTCTTTTTAAAAATGCCTGTACTTTTACCAACCCCGTCCTGCCCTGTTAGGAGGGTTTGCCGCGGGAGCAGAGGCAGATGGACATACGCCATCAGCCCCTACCTCCAGGTCTTCCCAGATCTGCAGGGACACAATTTCTTCTTACTCTTCTGGGAAAATATATATGAGAACGGACTGAACCCATGAAAGGGGATCTAATGATGACGAGACAATGTGTGCTTTCAAGAAAATGAAGATACTGGGGGCCCGGCATTATGGCACGGTGTGTTAAAATTGCCACCTACCTGCCAGCATCCTGTAAGGGCGCCAGTTCAACTCCAACCCAGTTCCCTGCTAATGCACCTGGGAAAGCAGCAAGAGATGGGCCAAGTGCTTCAGCCCCTGCACCCACATGGGAGACCTGGATCCCTCAGACTCCTGGCTTCAGCCTGGTCCAGCCCTGGCCAGTGTAGCCATTTGGGGGAATGAATCAATGGATGGAAGATTCTCTCTCTCTACCCCCCACTCCCATTCTCTGCAATTCTACCTTTCAAGTAAAATAAATACATCTTAAAAAAGAAAAGAAGATGAAGATGCAAACTCGTTGCTGGGAAAATCTCACGATGGCAGCTGTGTGGCCGGCCTGGAAAGTCACTGTTCCACCAGGGGGTCACAAGGATTTTTTCAAGAAAAAGCGGATTCCTCACAGCACACACCATGCTTTGGGGGCAAGACAACCTCATGACAGGGTAAAGGCAAAGTCTGATTTTCATGATAAGAAAATCGCATGCAGCAGACACCCCAGTAAAGAGAGACAAGAGATCACAGCTTTAGGAAGAGCATTAAAATGTCCCGTGATGTCCGATGGATTTGTACTATGATTGACATGCGACAATCAGCACCGGTTGGGTGACAATCACTTCTGCCCCTTTCAATGATCCCAATGCACCTTACTAGGACATTACATGACAAGATTCCTGTGAAAGTCGTTTGTTTTTACTTTCAGAAGTAACCTACAAAACATAGGACACTATGATAACTTCTAATGGCACGTTTCCCCCACACTTTAGTGTTCCTGAAACTAGAATGGACTTTATAATCGATGGAGGATCATTTTCTCAATAGAAAAAAATGATGCCTACTGGCACAGAAGGAATAGCACCCTGGAGAAGAAGGAAAACGCTCCCGTCCTAACAGACTGACAGAACAGGGTCGCTGGGGGACAAGGTGGAGAGGAGAGGAGGGAACCAGGACAACAGGCGTCTTCACTCTTTCTGCTCACACGGTGGGGAGGCGAAGGACCGCTGCAAATAGAAGACCAGACACAGCTTTGAGCGCATTTTCAAGTCGTGAGGGCAAAATCAAAGCATTAAAGGAAAACACACGCGCGCGCGCACACACAGACACTTTGGAATGTTCATGGAAAAGAGATACTATGAAAAGCTATGCATGGATTTCAACACGTTTGCACCACAATAAACACATCTTTAATTCCATTTCCCCGCAATTTCTGAAGGACTTCACTTTGCCTGAAGTCAAACCTGAAGTACACGACTTAAACTTTCTGTTTTCTTTTCAGATGCAGGGAAGCCAAGAGACACAGTTGAAAGTTGGCAGATCAAGGAACAGGGCTCTGAACTGGTCACTTAGCGCTCTGAAGGTCATGGCCAAGGGGAGGGAAAGGCTCCTATTCCCGGCAGAGGATGTGGCAGTCTCTCCCCTGGAGCCAGGCAGCTGCCCACTGCTCACTGCTTCAAAGTGGGACCCACGTGTCGCAAAATTCCAGTCAAGGATTCTGTGGACAAGCCCAGACCTAAGGGTTTTATAAACAAGCACCCCTTTAGGGAAGCTGTTCGTTGCCCTAAAATTTGCTGACCCCACCCAGGGAGCAGCATTGTTCAGATGCAAATTTGGAGTGCATTCTGGAGTTTCTCCCAGCACAGGGGAATTAACTGATTCACTTGCAGAAGGAAGGCTGCTGTGTCCCCTGTAGAGCCGAGCTGTAGGAGGTCCCCCACTGTCTGTGGTCCATTGAGTGACAATAAACAGCCAATGCTGCCAGGACACTGCGTTGTCGTGAAGCGCACCCCACTCTGGGGAAGGCTAGCACGTGGAGAAACTGTGCTGATGGAACTGGGGAAGGGTGCTAGTGGTGGCCCCACTTCCAGCGCAGGTTAACTCAAACTGTGGATGGCCGACTTTCATGTGTCGTCCAAATCCATGGCCTTTGTGTATGGAGGACTGTTACCCACTGCCACAGCAGTGCAGCAAGTGGCCCACACACTGTTACCCACACACCACCCACTCACACACACTTCTACACACACATCCTTACACACACTCACACGTACATACACTTTGACACAGACGCATTCACTCCTATACACACACTCCTACATGACACACACACACACTCCTACACGCACATTCACACACATTTACACACACTCCTATGCACACACTCCTATACACACATTCTCACACACATGCACACACACTCCTACAACACACACAGGCACGCACACACACTCCTACGTGCAAACACACACTCCAACGTACATGCACATACACTCCTACACACACACTCACACACACATTTACTCCTAAGCAAAGACCTCAGCTTGAGTCACTATTGGGGGTCTCCATGGTCTCGGGGGCGTTCAATACTTCCTCCACTCAGCCTCAGCCAAAGCTTTGGGGTCGGCCTTTTATCAGCAGCTCTGCCGCCCACCCTGGAGCCGTCGGGGAGGAAGGTGGCACTTCTTCTGTGTGGCAGGGAAGAATTCTTAAGAGATCGGCATGGAGGCACCCACGTGTGCTGAGAGCCACTTGCTGCACTGCTGTGGTGTGCTGCCATCTGTGCGGCACGGGAAGAGGTCCCGGTATAGGACGGCTGCCACCGCTGGTGCAGGACACGGCTCTAACACTCAAAGTCCAAAGTGAACGTGGCCAAGAGGGTGGGGCGCTCAGTCTGAGCCTGGCGTCCCAGGAAGCGACTCTTTGTAAGGGACTGGATGGGATCGGGATGTGAACGTGGGGTTCCCAGGACCGACCCACAGGTACTTCCTGCTGCCATGGGAGGCTCTGGGACACCTTGGGACTTTGTCAACAAGAATGCCGCTACCAGATGCCCAACCAAAGGGGCTGCCCGGACCTGAACTGTGACCCTCTAGAACCATGAGCCAAAAGAAACCTCCTTTCTTCCTATGTAGCTTCTCTCTGGTATTTCAGTGCAGTAACAAAAACTGCCCATTATTGCGCATCTTCCACTACCGTCTCTTTAAGAAGGCCACACATTGGAGGGTGAACCAACGGCAAAAAGGAAGACCTTTCTCTCTGTCTGCCTCTACTGTCCACTCTGCCTGTCAAAAAGCAAAAAACAAAACAAAACAAAACAAAAAAACTGCTGTGCACCCCAAGAAAACAAGCGGTTTCACATATTCCCAAGTCCGTATTCCTGTCCTCTCTTTATTTTCAAACCATTCTGGTTCTATCCCTGTATCCCTGTATCCCTGTATCCCTGTATCCCTGTAATCCACCCAAACTGTTCTGTAACACAAATGAGGATGCACGAGGAACGAAGTAACCCTCTCTCCGGACCCATAAGGTAGGCCTGCTTGTTCCCATCTCACAGACAAGTAAACTGACGACCAGAGACAGAGCCAGCCCGAGGAGGTGCAGCTCTTAGCACCCTGTCCTACCCCACTCTTGGAGCAGCGCTGCTTTGTGCAGATCGTCCGGAAGTGACGAAGGCGGGCAATGCTGCGCCATCAAGGTCAATCTCTGGTCATCAAGGTCGATCTCTACAGCTAAATTCAGACATCCTAACGGCTCTGCGTGACCCACGTGGGCCGCACAGTGAGCAAGGCCAGGTGCCCGGGTGAGCCACAGGGGATGGAGCTACCTCCCTGGCTCCAGGAGACGAGGCGTGGTGGAGGCACCTGGTTGCCCAGGGCATGGGAGCAGGCTTCCTGCAGGCAGTGTCACACTGCTGGGAGCCCTGAGACCCCCTCCGCTGCTCACCGCCCCCGGTCTCAGCCTGTGCCTCATGCTCCACGCGAGCCCTGTCCCGCCTCGCTTGGAGCCTCTGGTCTGCAGCCAGGCACTCATGATGGGGGGCGGGGGGAGGAGCTGCTTCACCTCTTGTCCACCTGCAGACAGCGCCAGCTACCACTGGGCCTCCTCGGCCCTGCGAGACCTCCCTGGTGGCTCTGCCCAGAGCCTCCTCTGCTATCTCCGTGTGGGTGACATGGAGGTGTTTCTCCCTCTACTAGCTGGATTGGCCGGCACCTGGCACGTACACAGTAGGTGCTCAACTAAAGCTCAGCGCCTTTCTCCTCTTCATTCTGTCTTCAGTCTCCCCGTGTGGATTCTGGGGGCCCCGCTGGCTCCGCCCCCCCCTTCTCAGCTGGCTTTTGCTCTCACACCGGACCTGATAAAAACCCCCAACCCGATTTATCAAACACCCTCTGTCCGCCAGGCCCGTGGCCCACGGGGACTTTGAAAGGAAACAGGCACCATGTGCTTCCAATGAGCGCCGCTCAGCTCCTCACGTTGCTCCGCGGGAGCTGGGGGAGACGCGGGACACCCTGGAACCGGCTCCTGGCTCTGCTAAAGATGTTTTTCTTAGAAGCAGGAAGTTGCGCCCTGCCAAGAAGAAATGAAAATAAAGGCCCCGAGGGTTCACCCCGGGTTCGCTGGGAGCCAGCGCTGAGCCGCAGCAGCCCGGGCCCTGCCGGGGAGGGAGAAGCCTAGAGAAGCCTGCTTCCAGAGCTCCCAGGATGTACGGGTGTGTGTGTGTGTGTGCGCGCGCGCTGGCAGGTGGCAGGGCCAAATCAGAAACATTCGCCCTCCTCCACCCGCGGTGGGGGGGGGGGGGGGGGCAGGGCTGCAGCCAGCAGATGGCACTGCAGACCCCCGCCCTCGGTCACTCCATGGCTCCAGGCGAGCTGCCCCATCCTGCTCCTTTGAGTTTCTGGAGAGGCCCCGGGACACCTGGGCAGGCCCCAAGCAACCTGCGGTCCCAATCCTGGCCCCTCATCGGCTGAGCGGGGATTGTCGGACAATCCCCTTCCCCTCTGCCAGCCTTTGCCACGCCCCAAGCTTCCTGCATGCCCCGCCCCTCATCCACAGCCCGCTGGCCTCCCGGGGGCCAGGTTCAGACAAGACTGTTGATCAAAGTCATTCACTGGGTGAGTGGAACTGAGCAAAACACACAGGCCTCCTGGGGGCAGGGCAGCTCCTCCCCAGGCCGGGCAGGAAGAGGTAAGGGGGGGGGGGTGGTGTTAGCCACGGTGCTCCCCGCACAGGCTGCTCAGACACCATGCAGGAACACAGGCTGTGAGAAGGACCGGGGGAACGCCATCGCTCCCCTCTGGGGAAATGTCTCAGCTCATAGCATTGAATTCATCCATACCTGTTTGCAGAGACAAACGCCGAGAACCTTCCATTTGCTCCATGCAGAAAGGCTAGGGCTATGGCATGAAGCCAGATTGGGTTCTGCCATTTGCCAACTGCTATGGTTGGACTATGGGTTGCCCCCTCCCAACCTCCTGCTGGGACCTGGCTCCCAGTGTACGGATGCTGAGAGGTGCCAGGGCTCTAAGAGGCTCTGGGGTTGTGGGGGTGGAGCCCTTACCAAGGGACCAATGCAGGAAGGGGCTGGCCACAGAGGGAGCGTGCCCCCCTTTCCTGCCTCTGCACGAGCCCCTTGCCCCTCTTTTTTTAAGATTTATTTATTTATTTGAAAGTCAGAGATACATAGAGAGAGGAGAGGCAAAGAGAGAGAGAGACAGAGAGAGACAGAGGTCTTCCATCCGATGGTTCACTCCCCAGTTGGCTGCCACAGCTGGAGCTGCACCGATCCAAAGTCAGGAGCCAGGAACCTCTTCCTGGTCTCCCATGTGAGTACAGGGACCCAAGGACTTGGGTCATCCACTGCTTTCCCAGGCCATAGCAGAGAGCTGGTTCAGAAGTGGAGCAGCCAGGTCTCGAACCGGCATCCGTATGGGATGCCGGCGCTTCAGACCAGGGTGTTAACCCACTGCACCACAGTGCCAGCCCTCCCTCTTTGCCCTTCTGTTTTCTGCCCTCCGTGGGGGCAGCATGAGGCCCCCACCAGCAGCTGAGCAGATGCAAGTCTCTGGCCTAATCTTGGACTTCCAGCCTCCAGAGCTGTGAGCTAAAGAACCCCCCCCCCTTTTTTTTTTTTTGGTAAAAATTATATACAAATCTCCACTTTCTCAGCTACGAACAGGCCTCGTGAGTTTTCATGCAGATCAGAGCCTCGGGATGTCCCTTCTGACCCTGGGGAAAGTGACCGCTTCCTGCTGTGGGGCCGCAGCCCTGCGCAGCCCCGCAGACATTCTGCTTAGCCACGGTGAGTCGTCAGCACACTGGCGGCAGGTGCACACTTCCGGCCCCAGGCGCTGTGTTTTATTCTATTTGTCCCCAGTCTCTGGAAGAATCCCCTGCATACTTGAGGGCTGGCTGAGCACATAGTGAACTGGATTATTTCTTCTGCTGTGTCCTGAGGGAGCACCTGGGCTCCAAGGACAGCCAGATGAGGTTAGCAAGACAGGAGAAAGTGACAATGGAAGGCTGGTGTGTGTGGCCACCTTGCATGCAGCCGAAGGCCTGTGGGACATGGAAGGTAGATACCGTGCCTCGAGTCAGCCAGTTTGACATCACGTCTTGAAAAGGCTCAGGGCCACACTCGGTTCCAGGGAGCAGCATCCATCAGCACAGCCCCCATGTCACACTTGGAGGGACCTGGACGGCGTCAGTGGCAGGGGGTGGACGCCACGGGGCTGCAGATCTCAGTACAGCCAAAGACAGGAGTTTGTAGCAGCCAGAGCCACAGAGTGAGCTCCCTCCGAGGTGGTGACTTGCCCAGCCCTGAGGAATTTCTTATAAAGCTGCCACAGCTGTGTTCCAGGGAGGTCCCGAGGATGAGCTGTGAGGCCTTCAAGACTGGATTACATCCCCAGGTGTGGTGTGCACAGGACTGGTGCTGCCCAGCTGACTCCACGAAGTGAACAAGCCAATTCAAACAGGTACATGTTGGCTGGTGAGAGGAGGGTTTCGCCTAGCAGTTAAGATGCCCAGCCCCCCCCCCCCATTGGAGTACCTGGGTTCAAGATCTCACTCCAGCTTCCTGCCAATGCACAGACAGCAGCAGCAATGGTTCAAGTTGACTGGGCTCCCGCCCCAGCATGGAAGTCAGGCACTGAACTCCCAGCTCCCAGCTGCCGCGCAGCCCCATCCAGGTGTTGCAGGCATTTGGGGAGTGAGTGAGTGTGTGTGTGTGTGAGTGTGTGTGTGTGTGTGTGTGGAGGGGGAAGGGTCTCTTTTTCTACCTCTAAAAATAAATAAGTATATAAAAACATACACAAGGGGACTTCAAAAAGGTTGTTTGGAAACGGAATTCAAAGTCAAGTTTATTCTGGTACAACACCAATTTTGAAATCCATATGCATAATTTTTTCATAGCGTGCATTTCCATGAACTTTTTGAAGACCCCCTCATCTGTTTTATGTCAGTGAAATTGTACGTATTTTTGTGATTATTCTCTATTTATGGAAAGTGGTACCTGTTTTTCATCTACGGAGCACGTAAAGCTGCATTTTTAAATAAACAAATACCTCTCACAAATTGTTTAAAAATAAAATCGTTAAATGTGAATTTAACAAGAATTTCATGTTGAAAACCACAAAACACTGATGAAAGAAATCAGGGACGGCCTAAGCCATTAGCAAGGCGTACCATAGGCTGGAGGATTCAACAGAGAGATGGCAGTTCTTACAGGTTCAGCAGTATTTCCTCAAAGCCGCATCGACATTTTTCTGAAAACACGAGTAAAACTGTTCTAAGATTCATATAGAGAGGCAAAGGAACTGGAATAACTAAAAAATGTAAAAGACTAATGCGGGGAGAAGAATCAGGCCACCTGATTTCAGGACTCAGCACACACAACAACCAAGTTTGCGTGGACCTGCGGGAGGGCCGGACCCAGCAGGTGAGTAGAACGGTGGAAAGAACCAGGAAGCACATCCCCAGGAAAGGGAGCCTTTTCAACACATGGTGCCAGAGCAAATAGATGCTGAAAATGGGGGAGGGGAGAGGGGAGGGGAGGGGAGGGGAGAGGAGGGGAGGGGAGGGGAGGAGGGAGGGAAGGGTGGGGAGGAGGGAGGGAGGAGGGAGGGAGGAGGGAGGGAGGGAGAGAGGGGACTATGCAAAAGGAAACTTGAGCTTGGCCTAAGTTTACACTATCACAAAAATGAACCCCAAAAGTATAGACTTAAATATAAAACATGAAATTCTACAGCTTCATGAAAACCTTCAGGACCGAGGAGTAGGTAAAGAATTCTTAGACTTGATGCCACAACTGGAAAAAACTGATAAACAGGATTTTAAAAATATAAAAACTTTTGCTCTGGAAAAACCCCGCTAAGAGGATGGAAAACCAAGGCAAAGATTGGGAGGAAATGCGTATTTGCAACCTTTGTTCATATCTGACAAAGGGTCAGTATCTAGAATGTATAAGGAACTCTCAAAACAGCCAGCGTTGAGGCACAGCGGGCTGGGCTGCCTCCTGTGATACCAACATCCTGTAAGACAGCACTGGTTCGAGTCCCGGCTGCTCCACTTCTGATCCAGCTCTCTGCTAATGTACCTGGGAAGGAGTGGAAGGTGGCCCCAGTGCTTGGGCCCTATGACCCACATGGGAGACCTGAATGGAGTCCCTGGCTCCTGGCTTCAGCCTGGTCTAGTCGTGGCTGTAGCGGCCATTTGGGGAGTGAACCAGCTGATGGAAGATCTCTCTCATGCTCTGTCTCTCAGTCTCTCTCTCCCTCTATTTCAAATAAAATAAAATAAGTACAGTGTAAAAAAAAAAAAAAACAGCAAACATTCGAGCAACACAACCAGAAAATGTACGAAAACATGAGGAGGCATTTCTGCAAAGGACACACACGTTTGTCAAACAAGTGCACGAACAGATATGCAACATCATTAACCCCCAGGGACATGAAGATTAAAACCACAATGATCTAGCATCTCATGCCTATTAAAATGACTAAAATGAAAAACAGCAATGATCTAAATGCTGGCAAGCGGACGGTAGGAATGTAAAACAATACAGCCATTCTTAATAAACATCTTTTGTCAGTTCATTAAAAAACTGGAAATGCAATTGCCAAAGATCCCAACCACTCCAGCCCTGAGCACTTATTTCCGAAAAATGAAAATGTATCTTTACACAAAACCACGTCTACAAATGTGTACAGCAGATTATTCTTGATAGTCAAGCAGCAGGAACGACCCACATAGCCTCAGGGGGATGCCATCATAAAATATGACTCAGCAAATAAAATGAAATAGGCTTTTTATTTCTAGCACATGACAACTGGGCTGGGTCTCCTGAGAGTTCTGATGAATAAGGGAAACCTACCTAACATAGTTTCACACGGAATGACTTCACTCCTCCAACCTTCTTAAATCGAGAGCATGACCGACACGGAGACGTGACTAACGGCTGTCAGGGACAGAGTGGGTTTGGTGACAGGGGCGGTCTTGCTGTGCTGGAATGTTCCATGTCAGGGCTGTGTCAGGGCCAGTGTCGCTGCTGGCTGGCTAACTCAGAGGGTTCTAAGCCCCATTTCCTACAACTGCACGAGAATCTGCAAATATCCCAAAAGGAAAAGTGTCATCAAAAACCAGTACATATGGGGCCGGTGCTATGGCGTAATAGGCTAAGCCTTGGCCTCTGATGCCGACATCTCATATGGGTGCTGGTTCAGTCCTGGCTGCTCCACTTCTGATCCAGCTCTCTGCTGTGGCCTGAGAAAGCAGTAGAAGATGGCCCAAGTCCTTGGGCCCCTGCAGCCACGTGAGAGACCTGGAAGAAGCTCCTGGCTCCTGGCTTCGGATCGGCAAAGCTCCAGCCATTGCAGCCATTTGGGGAGTGAACCAGAGGATGGAAAACCTCTCTCTCTGTCTCTCCCTCTTTCTGTAACTCTACCTCTCAAGGAAATAAATAAAATCTCTTTTTTAAGAAAGAATACATATACTGAAATTAAAATGAGAGCAGCAGAGGAAGCACCTGCCAGGCGGGCTCCCGCAGGACAGGCGAGGGCATCCAACATCAGACATCCTGGGCAGGGCTCTGCCACACACACAGGGGAGTGTCCCGGGGCTGGGCACACCATGCACAGCACACCCTCTGGCTGTCTCCGCACTGTTGGGCGGTGGTGACCAGGATTGTTCCTGCCCGCTTCACAACAGCGTTAAGGTGTCGCGTGAGAGATACAGCAAGGAAAAGTCACTGGGAAACAGTAGCTGCTCCTATCCGGGTGCTTTCCCATCCTGACAGGCTGGGGTTTGGTGTTAAGGAGGTCTTGTCAACATGACTTATTTCATTAGTGATGTAAAAACACACTGCATGCGGGCCTGGGGAGAATCCTTCCCTCCCGACCTCCTCCTCGCCTCCCTTCTTTCTTTCTGCCAATGTGCTTTGCATCCCTGCTCTACATCAGTTCTCCTGCTGGAGGTGAGACCTACAAAGCCACAAGAACACATGGCATAGGTTGAGGATCAAATACGCAGTCGAGTGGAGCTATCCGCTCTATTCCAAATTTTTCCGTGGGCTGGAAACTTACATTCGGCCAAAACCCAAAGAGAGCCTCCTCATTCGTCCTGGTGGATTAGAAAAGGTTGCTTGGAGAAAGGGTGTTTAAAGAGAGAGGCGGAAGAAGCAGAGGAGGGAGAGGAGGAGGAAGAGGAAGAGGAGGAGGAGGAGGGGCTTTATGCAGAAGGTTCCCCAACTTAGTTGCATGGCGCTGGGAGCCCAAGAGCAGCAAGATGGAGAGCTGGATTGGACAAAGCAAACCTCGGCTCCTGTCCCATTTTGCTCTTAGCCAGAGTACGCCCCAAGGGCAGCACGGATTTGTGCCACAGTGCTGGCCCCGCGTATGCAGTGATTGCATGCTGAGATCAGCCTAGGAAGCTCGCACAGCACTCAGGCCCAGCACGCTCTGGCAGGCTTTCCCTCGCTCCAGTAGGACCATAGCATCTCTGCTGTCACTGGCCCCCATTGCATTTCCTCACCCACAGACCTTCTTCTGGAAAGCCCTGCAGAGCCCTCTAACCCCGCGATGAAACAGGTGCCAGGCGGCCTCTCCTCCCCACACATCCTGTGCCTCCTAAGATTCCGGTTTCACCAGCAACATCCCTCAGCCAGGGGCCTGGGGCCTCCTGGGGGCAATCGCTTGATTGCTGACATGTGTGATGGCACCGAGACCTGCTCTTTCTGTAACTTATTTGGAGAGACGAGGAGCAGGTTTTGCCAAAGGCCTCTTGACAGCAACTTAAGAAACTGTGGGATGAAGGCTCCGGGACGCTCGCTGATTCTGTTAGCAGCCTCCCCGGAGGGTTCCATAATGTGATCTCCAGACAAACAGAGCCGAACCTCGTTAGAACACAGACCCGTGCCAGAGAGCTTCCTGCCAGCCAGCTGAACCCCGGGGGGTGCCCTACCGATAAGGATCACGTTGCTCTGGAAACCGGAGGCCCAGGACAGCACTGGCCAGCAACAGGACGGCACCTATAGACCTAGATGCCTCCTGTTGGGCCACAGTGCCCGTTCCCTGGCGAGGGTGAGCTGTGTGAGCCAGCAGCAAGCACTTGGCCGTGGCAACAGCCACGTGGTTAACATCAGGGGACACACACGGGGGAGGGGCGTGATTGAAAGCAGATGAAGGCAGGAGTCTTTGATTGGGCTCTTCCTGGGGCGTCTTCCACTCTGGGAAGAGAGATGGCCAGGTTGGGGGCAGGGGTGGAGGTGGGGAGGGCCAGGGAGTCCCTGCGTCTGCAGCGCCAGCTCCAGAATCGTAGGAAATGCTCCCACGTGGGGAGGAACCTGCCGAGTACAGGATGGAGAGGCAGAGCCTGAAGCTTGGTGCACAGACACCCAGGTGCCCTGACCATGGACTTCATAGCCATCAGAGTGGGTGGCAGCCAGCATTTCCCTGGAATGGTCTGTGGTCCCAGATGGGTTCTGCCTCACACCCTGCATGGGAGACTGGTTTTCAGAAGAGCAGAATAAACACCCTTGGCTGGCACTCAACCAAAGGGAGCCCCTTCTGCCGCTCTCTTCTCCTACAAGCTCCTATTCCCTTCTCAGGGGGCTGCCTCCCACAGGAAGTCCTCCGCATCGGCTCCATCACGTTCCGTGCACCCTGTGCCATCAGTACAGGGGGCTACAGGGCTTCCCTGCCCAGTTGGCCACTGCTTGCAGGCAAGGCTATGTGGATTCTGAGTCCCTGCTGCCTAATTTAGGTTCTGGCACAAGCTAGGTGCTAAATATGCTTGCATTTCATCCATAAATGGCTCATTTCATTTTGATTGCTTTGACTTCATGGCAGCGACAGCCATTCACAAGTTGAATGGAGTCATTGCTTCTCACACTTAGTAAGAAGAGCTTGGATTGCACCTCCCTGCTGGGTCAGATCGTCAGCCATCAGGACCTACAGAGGCTGGCCCAGCCCCGACGGCGGGCTGATCACCCCGATCCTCCTCTGAATGGTGCTGCTCTATTCCAGGCATTCCTCACGATGCTTAACAAGATTTTTGGAGTGGGGAGCGCTGTGGTGTAGTGGGTAAAGCCGCTGCCTGCAGTGCCGACATCCCATATGGGTGCCGGTTCGAGTCCCGGCTGCTCCACTTTCGATCCAGCTCTGTGCTATGGCCTGGGAAAGCAACAGAAGATGGCCCAAGTCCTTGGGCCCCTGCACCCACGTGGGAGACCCGGAAGAGGCTCCTGGCTCCTGGTTTCAGATCGGCGTAGTTCCAGCCATTGCAGCCATCTGGGGAGTGAACCAGCAGATGGAAGACCTCTCTTTCTGCCTCTGCCTCTCTGTAACTCTGCCTTTCAAATAAATAAATAAATCTTTTTAAAAAAGAGAGAAATTGGCAGATTATGTTGGCAGATCCAGTAAATTCTTGATAGAAAAAATAAATATGGAGCTACATTATGAAAAGCAATAACAGTTGATTGGACAGGACTGTGTGGAGGGCGTTTGATGGGCTTATTGGGACAGAGATATGGAATAATTTCAAACACTGATTAAACAATACCCATGTGATTTTGTGAGGTGAAAATGCTAAGGGACACTCTATCTCGCCCAACAGTAACAGAATCTCTACCTCCCAAAACAGCTAAATGGGAAAAGGGAAAGTAAAAATTATTAATCCAACAGAAGGCAGGAAAGAAGCAATGGAGCAGAAACAGGAAAAAACAGAAACTATACAAGTAAATCAACTCTCTCACTAGAAAATATAGCCGAATGGGAGTTTCAGAATCACAGCATAACGTGCTTACAAAAGATTTACTTAAAAACTACACACAGACAGGCTGAAAATAAAAGTATGTGGCTGGAGGGTAGGGAGCAGGTACGAGACAAGCAAACTCAGACTCTACCACAGAGTTAAGGTCATCACAAACTTGTAATCCCACCCAGCAACATGGCTGCAGTATATGCTTATTGAATAATTTATAGATATAAGTATAGATGAGAGGTCTTCAAAAGGTTCATGGAAAATGCTTATTATGAAAAAGAACTGTGTGGACTTTAAAACATTTTTGCACCAAGAAATCCTTGAATTTCATGTCTAGTAACCTTTTGAAGTTACCCTTCTGAGTGTGTATGTTGTGTTGTGTGTGTGTGTGTGTGTGGTGTTGGTGCTATGGTGTGTGTGTGTGCCAGGAGCTTCTTCCCGGTCTCACTGGTGGATGGCAGGGGCCCAAGCTCCTGGGCCATCATCTTCCATTGCTTTCCCAGGCACATGAGCAGGGAGCTGGACCAGATGTTGAGCAGCCTGGACTCCAACTGGCGCCCACATGGGAGGCAGACACTGCAGGACCTGCTATGCCACAGCATCGGGCCCTCTCAGTGGCCAATTTCCAGAATATTTTCTCAGACATTGGACAGGTCAAGAAGAAAATCCCTTTCTCAAAGGCTAAGACGATAAGTCCTCCAGCCGGCGGTGAGGTGTGTTCACTGCACTTCCTATGCGCTGCGGTTGGGTCCGCGGCTCTGACCCTCTCCTGATCAGATCTGACTTCATTCCTCTGCCCACCCCTTCAGGGCAGAAAGACTCGCTGGGTGGTCACACAGTGTCCGGCACTGGGTGCAGAGGGGAACAGGGCCCAGCCTCTGACCTTGAGGCTCTCACGCACCCCCAACAGGCAAAGCAGGGCCTGTGGCAGATGGAACAGGGACTAGAGGAATGAGACAGCATGGCTGTGCTTCCTGGAATGTAGGAACTGGAGGGGAGCTGGGAGGAGGTAGGCACTGTGCCATGGAGGGACAGCCTGTCCTGAGGGGCCTGGACTACATGCTGAAGGTGACAGCCAAGGGCACAGTGCGAGGTCTAGACTTCCACAAGACCACAACGTTGGCATCAGGGAGCCAGACCGCAGCCCTCCTTAGGGGAGGCTGCCATGAGGACACAGTGTCAGCCGACTACTCATCCCATTGCTTGCTTTCCGCAGCTTCTACCTTGTGCTAATCTGCTGCTCTCCTCTGGGCAATGGAGACCGGTCTGGCTTGAGCTGTTCTCTGTGGATTAATAACAGAGCTAGGGAGGTTGCCATGTAAGTGGTTACCATAAAATACAAGGACAACAAGGCCAGAACTCGCTGCTAACTCAGCCTGGGACAATCCCTGAAGGCTGCCTGGGGAGGGTGGCGTGTCTGCTGTCTTCAGGAATGACCAGGCTCTGGCAGAACACAGAGGGCAGGGGGAGCATCGGACAGAGGCATGAGTGCTTGGACGAGTCAGCTGGTGGGAGGCTTGCGAGATCAGAGGGTGGAGGCGGTTGAATCGTTCCATTCATCCAAACCCAGGGGTTGTGCTGGGTCACGGAACTGGTGATGAGACCCGCCCTGGTCCTTGCTCTTCTCTGCACCCCTGCCGACATCTCTTTCTTCAGTGCTGTCTTACTTTTATTCAGATACATGATGAAGGAAAAAAAACAGAGCTCTCTGGAGGAACGCGTTGAGGCATCCGTGCTCTGTCGCTGGGTGCACGGGCATGTCCGTGTGCGTGTGGGTGTAAATGTGTTGCAAATGAGTGTGGTTCCGTGGGCTCCGCAGGCCAGATATCCATTAGCCAACCTCCCAAACCATGCCTTTGTGGGTGACAGATGTGTGGATTCAATTACGGCGATGGGAACGCTGCTTTTCGTTCCAAGGAAAGAAAGCACTATTGGAGGGCGAAAGGCAGCCATATATAACATGAGCGATGAATGTTGCTCACTGTGGAAACACTCTTTAAACGTGCCCTGTGTGAAAGAGGGCAACGCATTCAGAAGCTTTTAACCCGCTGGATTTAATTGCACCTGAGCGCCAAAATAAACCCCCCTGCTAACAAACCCCCGACTTTCTGCTGATTTCTCGCACTTGCTCCCAGCTGTGAGCAGGGAATAGAAGTCAGATGCTTGGACTGCTTGCAACGCATATAAAGAATTCACATGTGAGCCTCTGGCCGCTGTACAAACAGGAAAGTAGCCCTTCATGGACAAGCTGTCCAGGCCGGAGGAGGAGGAGGAGGAAGGGAAATCCAGCCCTGCCGCGTTGCTCCGTGCACGTTCCTGTCCCCTGCATGCTTCCAGGACCACGACAACCATCATCACTTAATGAACCGAAGAGGGCTCCACAGAGAGTGTGGCTTTCAGCAAAGCATCTCACTGGTGTCCCAGCGCCGCCATTGAGTTCAACTCAATGAAGGTACGTTGCGTTCACTGTCCCAGACACGCATCAACATCTCACAGACGCCAGGACCAGTTCTCGTTCTCAGAAACCATCAGCAGGGGTCGGGAGATGGAGGTCTAGTACTCTGGTCAGTTTATCAGTTGTCTTTGCCAGCTGGTGGCCCACAGGTGCTGACGGTTTTAAGGTGACATTGAGACCGTCTATGATGCACCCCCACCTCCTCCTCCATTATCATCTCTGCCTTCCACCTGCTTCATCTACCAACCTCCCAGTTATGAAAGTTTCTGTGTTCCTGCCGTGGAACACCCCTGCCTAAAACACACCCAACCTCGTCTTCTCAGATGGGGGACCATATATCTTGAAGCCACTGATATGTTCAAATCTTCTATCCTTTAGGGCCGTCATGATGTCCCAAAAGTAGGTATCAGCCACAAAGGCGTTATGTTCAGGGTCTGTATCTTTAAGAAAATGCATAAGAAGATGGGATTAGTGCAACTTAATCATCAGGTCCATGTCAAGCCCTTTGCGCCTTTTTCATTCAACCATCCCATAGTTCCATGGTGTGGGGATTTTGTTCCCAATGCATAAATGAAATCTGGAGTAGTGAACCAGGATTCATCAGGACCACCCAACAAAACATGGTGAAGTAGAGAATTCATCCCAGAGACACGTGCCCCATTCAGCCACTCCACCCTGATTCTGCCACAGGAGGCTAGGTCATGGCTACCGGCAGGGATCTCTCCACTCGCTGGGAGCAGGAAGGACCCTATGGTTTTCTCAATGTCAAGGTCATCTCTGATCATGGGGGATCACCCTGTGAGTGGGCATCATTCTTGGATGTATTTTACGCTGTGGCTGAGATGACATACTGCAGAGTGTGACGGAGGGGTCTGGCTGAGCACATGTTTTCAGCCCTTCTACAGCTGGGTCAGTCGAGGGACAGGGGAAGTTGTGCATGGTACCCAGATGCTAGATCTTAGGTGCCTCGGGCTGCTCCATGGCCCAAGTCCCCTTCTCCTCTGTGTCCCACGCAGAACCCGTACCAGAGTCCTTAGGACAATCTCACATTAGCTGCTTCCTCTACAGGACCACAAGTTCTTGGGGGCAAAAATGGGCTCATTTGTGTTTATCTCCCCAGCCCCTGTGGCGTCAACTGTGTGCAATGCCTGGGGTGATCACAACTCAAAGGATGGAAAGAATGAGAGCAACTGATGGAGAAGACCGGGAAACAGCTGTGCAGGCTGAGAGCCAGCAGGGAGAGGTGGCAGAGGCCAGGGGAGGTCTGTGGGTGTCTGGCTGGGCTGGGCTAGAGTGTTCAATCTTCACTAATGGAAAAAATGCTTGCAAAGCTGCCGTTGAAGATAAGTCTTTTTTTGATGCAGAACTTTTCATATCCATGCAGATTTTTTTTTAATAATATGCATTTCCGGGGCCAGCACCATGGCTCACTTGGTTAATCCTCCACCTGCGGCGCCGGCATCCCATATGGGCGTCGGGTTCTAGTCCCAGCTGCTCCTCTTCCAGTCCAGCTCTCTGCTGTGGCCTGGGAGGGTGGTGGAGGATGGCCCAAGTGCTTGGGCCCCTGCACCCACATGGGAGGCCAGGAGGAGGCACCTGGCTTCTGGCTTCGATCGGCACAGCGCCAGCCGTAGCAGCCATTTGGGGAGTGAACCAATGGAAAGAAGACCTCTCTCTCTCTCTCTCTCTCTCTCTCTCTCTTTCACTGACTATAACTCTGTCAAATATATATATATATATATATATATATATATATATATATGCATTTCCACAAACTTTCTGAAGTTTCTGCATGCATTTTTGCTTACTTTCTTCCCTTCTGGTGCTCCAAGGTCCCCTTTTTGATTGTTTTCTTTCCTGCAGGAGAAACTTCAGCAAATTCTCTGCCTTCATTCTACAGTGTCTTTATCTCCCCTCTATTTCAGGAGGATATTTTTCACTGAGATGCAGAATGTGAGCTTGCCAATCCTTTGGTTTCAACCCATGAAAACAGGGAAGCCATTTCCTTACAATCCACGTGGTTTCTGATGGAAACCCACAGCCGCCCAATCGTTTTGTGGGTAAGGCAGCAGGACTCTGTGCCTGCCTTCAAGATGTTTCTCTGTGTTCAGTCCCCAGAAATCGGACTATGACGTGCTTTCAGATGCATTGCTGTGGCTCTTCTTGCTGAGGTCGCTCAGTTTCATGAACCTGTAGATTTGTCTTTTATCACAGTGTGGGAACACCACTTCTTTGAATGCTTTTGCAGCCCCATCTTCCTTCTCCTTTCCTTCTGCAGCTCCAATGGCACAAATATTTGATCTTTTAAAATTTTTGAAAAAAAATTTTGAAATCCATGCCTACTTTTTCATAATATGAATTTGCCATGAACTATTTGGAGACCCACTCTTATGCAAGCTTTCTAATTTTTTGCACACAAACTTATTTTTTATTTCATATTCCATGAATTCTGAAGTACCCTCAAAGCTATCTGAAGATATAAATAACTAGATATCTATATGTATCTGTCATCTATCATCAATCATCTATTTATATCTATCTATATATCTGTATCTATCTATCCATATATCTATATCTATCTATCTATCTGTATCTATATATCATATATATATCTATCTATGCATCTATCTCACCCCTTTCATTTCCAAAGTGCTCCAATCTTAAAAATAAATTAAATGCCACACTACTTATCACCTATTTCCCAATATGACCTCCCACAAAGAGGAGTCTTCTAAAAGTTCATAAAAATGAGTATTATGGAAAAAACTATACATGAATTTCAATATCTTTGCATCAAAATAAATTTACATTTTAATTCCAATTTTCTATAAATTTTTTGAAACACCCTCTTATTGTCTGTGTATCCCCATAGCTGTTTCAGTTTTCGTTAATTAGCTAATGAACCTTCTTAAACTTAGTGGTGTAAAACTAAAGTGACTTTGTAGGGCCGGTGCCATGGCATAGTAGGCTAAGCCTCCACCTGCAGTGCCAGCATCCCTGGTTCATGTCCTGGCTGCCCCTCCTCTGATCCAGCTCTTGCTATGGCCTGGGAAAGCAACAGAAGATGGCCTAAGTGCTTGGGCCCCTGCACCCATGTGGGAGACCTGAAGAAGCGCCTGGCTTTGGATTGGCCCAGCTCCAACCATTGTAGCCATCTGGGGAGTGAACCAGAGGATGGAAAACCTTTTTCTCTTTCTCTCCCTCTCTCTGTCTATAACTCTGCCTCTCAAATAAATAAAATCTTTTTTTATAAAGTGACTTTGCGATACCCATGGATGCTGTGGGTCAGGAGTTGGCCGAGGCACTGGGGGAGGGGTTTGTCTGTGCTCCCTCACTTCTGGGGTACACAGGAGAGTTCTTCTCTGGCCTCTGTGGTGTGGGCAGGACTGCAAGCCTGGGTCCAGCCAGGACCGTCAGCTGCCTCTAGGTCGGGCTTGGACTTCTCATGCACCATAGCTGGGTTCCAGGAGGAAACATCCCAAGAGGAGGTGTTGAGACCCAAGGGGCTCTCTTCTGGGCCAGCCCAGACCCCCTTAGCCTGCTTCCACTGCACTGCGTGGGTCACGCATGCATGGCTCCATCCACAAACTGCTGGCGAAGGAGAGGCAATGCCTCTTTGCAGGAGAGCGCGTGGGCATGGCGCCCTCCTTTCTCCAGACCCTCGCCCGTGCGGGCTGTGGGTCTGCCTCCGAAGGACCTCCCCCAGGGGAGAGATCACCGTGACACATGACTGTCAGGGAGCAGCTCGGATCAGCGGGGACGGCGACTCACAGGAGGCCGCCTGCTGCCGCAAAGCCGCTGTGTGATGATGGAGTGGCCGAACACAGCACGCCTGCTGTGGGTTGAATTCCCCCAAACGCAGTACAACCGTGCTGGGAGGTCCTGCGAGTTTAACAGGGCTTGAGGCTGCAAGTTCAAGTTCTCCTGCTCTCTCGCCCTTGTCACGGGCAGCCCCTCCAGCTCTGATTTCCCAGCCTCCAAAATCCCGAGCCACTAATTTTGGTTCACTGTAAATGGCCCAGGCTCACCTGTTCCGCTATAGAGCACACAAGACAGCGTCCCAGGGAGTACCTTTCCTGGGAAGATGAATTATTCCATGGAAGGTCATTCTCAAAGGCATAGAGTGAACTCACGATCTGGCGTCCCTGTGCCAAGTCCCCTGGCGGAAGCCGCGTTACCCAGCCTGGATGAGCTGGTGCCACACAGCAGACTCTCTGGCCAAGGCACTCCTGTGCCGCTGTCACCCTCAGTGCTGCCCCCACTGGCCAGGCAGTGCAGGCACAACCTCTCACGGTGTCACCTCTGAGTAATGGCAGAGCCGGACCGTGGACTCGGGCCCCTCCACGAGCAAGCATCAATGTTCTGCCCAACTCACAGAGAAGGGAGCAGAGCTCCATGGGCTGGGGCGGTGTGGGAGGTGCCAGTGGTCACACGTTCGTGTGCTGGGGGCCCCGTCACACAAATGGCACATTCACAGAGAAAGCAGGCTGGGCTTCAGCAGGGACTTCCAAGGGCTTTCCAAATTCCTCCTACTCAGGTTATAGGTCTCTAAGGCTTCCCGTGTTTTTGTTTTTTTGCACTAAGTGGTGGCGACCATAATTAATGTGAGCATTAAAATGTCAGGTAGTAATTAACAAAGAAAAGGCTCTGTGTTGCCTGCCAGGGGTCCTTCTCCATCAGACAGGCCCCAGGCAGCGGGGCACAGCCAGTGGGGACCCAGGTGAGGCCCGGACCTCCCAGAGCCTCCCTGAAGAGGAGGGGCACCGAGGGCCCCTGATCACCCATTCCTGTGAGAAGCTGCTTATTACCAAGGGCCGACTCGGACAGACGTGACCTCGGGTACGCCAGGGCGACACAGACTACACAAACTCGTCCCCTCCCTCCCGCCAATCAGACTCACCAGGCCTCATCCCGTCCTCTCAAGCGCCTCCATAGGACCTGTCTAGAGAGCGCCTGGCCTCACCTGCACCTCACCTGCACCCCATCAGGACCTCACCTGCACCCCACCAGGACCTTGCCTGGCCTCACCTGCACCTCACCAGGACCTCCTGCACCTCACCTGCACCCCACCAGGACCTCCCCTGGCCTCCCCAGTACCCCACGCTGGCCCCCTGCCATGCTCCAGGGAGCAGGCTGAGCAGCTCCGGGTCTCAGGCCAGAGGACCAGACCAACTCAGGATTCTCGTTGAGGATGTAATGTGGAGTTGTGATCACAAGAGAGTGTCAAGGAGAGAGCACTCCTTGGGGGAGGAGGGGTCTGGCTCTCTTGCTCCATTCCAGAGCCAGCCTGGGGGGCCGGCGCTGACCTTCCTGTCTCCAAACCGTGCAGTGAGACAGCCGGACAAGTGCACGCTCGCATCCACCGCAAACTCAGCTGGGCCTCTGGGTGTTGCAGGCCAAGGCGTTCAGGCACGGCGGGCCCTGCTCCCACCTCGTGGCCCCCGCATTTAGCCCGCACTCCTTTCTGTCGCAGGAGCCTGCGCCTCACCTGCCCGGGCTTTGACAAATGTGCTCTTCAGCTCCTTCCTGCATCTGGAGCGTGTCAGGGGCCAGCATCCCGTGTGAAATACGGCGAGTATAGACCGCGCCACATCCTCTCCCCCAGCCTGCCCCGGCCCCTGGCGCCCTGCCCTGACAGCCTCTCCTCCCGCTCGCTCGGCTGAGTCCTCCTCCACTCTGCAGAGGGGCTGCCGCCGGGAGGTCACGCCGCCCACCGACCGGAGAAGACGTGCGGGCTCCAGCCCACAGATCTCTCCTCTCTCCGTGCCTCCATTACACCATCTGCAAAACGGAGCTGACCACAGCACCTGTCTCCCAGACACACAGTGAGGAGATGTGAGTTACCAAAACGTTCGTGGAAAACTGAAATTAAAACATGCAAATATCTTTGAAATTCATATGGTTTTCCATCACACGCACTGTCCATAAACTTTTCGAAGATTCCTCATAGGCATGGATTTCAGAATTTTTTTTCCCATCAAAATTATTTTTTAAATAAAGATTTATTTATTTTGCTTGAAAGGCAGAGCTCCAGAGGGAGAGGAAGAGACGGAGAAGAGAGAGATCTTCCACCCATTGGTTCACTCCCCAAAGGGCCTCAGTGGCCAGGGCTGGGCCTGACGGACACCAAGAGCCAGGAAATCCACCTGGGGTCTCCAACATGGGTGCAGGGGCCCAAGCACATGGGCCGTCTTCCGCTGCTTTCCCAGGCGTATTAGCCAGGAGTGGGATCAGAAGTGGAGCAGTCCACACTCCTGAGGCCTGTTCTGCTCTCTGACGGCAATGATCATGACCAGAAATCCTACTGACCAAGTGAGAAACAAGATATTTTTTCTCCTACACTTGGACAGAGATCCATTTGTATTTCCTCTTTCTCTCTCCTTTATCTGGCCAGGAACAGAAGTATGTTGACACAAGATACATGCTGGAGTCCCTGAGTTAGTATCCTAAGCTACAGCAGTGTGGGGCAAGAGTAGCTGCTGTGTTACTTAACTTTTGCCTGGAGAATAAACCTTCCCATGAGACAGAGGAACCTGCTCCAGGGCCTACGGCATCTCGTGGGAAAACTGCTGTGATCTGATGGCTTCCTGAAGAAGGACCATCAGTGGGACCGGGAGTCCCGGCTGTTCCCCTAGAGCCCATGAGCCTGCAGCTCGGGCTCACCAAGTCCCAGTGTCTTCCTGGCTGCAGAACAGTCCTTGGTCGTGGCCATGAGGGGGCAGTGTTGAGAAGTGCAGTTGACTAGGTACTAGATGCCTACTGGTACCAGCTGCCTACAGCACACTGGCTTCCTCCAGGACTTCCACGCAGTGTCCTCACTGCTATGGACTTGTCCACTTAATTGAAGCGCACAGGAGTCCTTCAGTTGCCAAAGCCTCCCAGTTAGCAGACTGGGCAGTATATAGTCAGACCTGGATTTGCCCCCAGTATGGCGCCCCCATGGAGAAAGTGCCACAGGTTGGAGACAGAACAGCAAGGTGAGAAAGCCATGTTTGTATGGATAAATGAGAGGGCAATGCTAAGTGTGATCAGGCGGCTGGGGGCCTGCACATAGGTGGTACTCGTCTCCCCTTCCAGAAGGGCCCACCCTTGGGAGGTGATGGGGAAGGAGGAGGACTCAGAGGTACTGGGCTGCGGCCCTCCGGATGGAGGAGGACGTCCTGACGTGGGCCCAGGTGGGCAGGGAGTCCTGCCCTGTCCTTCCTGGTTCTTCCTCCACAGAGAAGTTTCCAGGAGGAGCAAGGATGAATGCAAGCAGTGGGGAAGCATCCCAGATCCCGGGCCCCCGGGCTGCTGTGAGGCTGGTGGCCTCCCTGAGTGTGTAGAGCCTCAGCAGAAAGGTTAAGAGGCCTTGATTTCCTAGCCCCTCACTCACACCTGAAGAGTCTCTACGCCAACCTGATACCACAGTCGGGGGCAGAGGCAGGTCCCACAAGAGCTCCCAGAAGGGGCCTGAACCAGCACCTTCCATGACCCTGTGTGCTCGCTCCCAGACTGCTCCAGGGAAGGGCAAGCTCGGATCTGAGATCAGAACTCACTCAGGTCCTAGAAACTCCGACATCTGTAAGCAAATCCTCTGGGCTAGCCTGCAATTATCCCACAGATATTGTCCAGGGACAGACACTTGCTGTCACCGATGCCACTGTCAGGCCGAATGATGCCGTCAGCATCATCTCTGTGGTGAGGAGAGTCAATGAGATCACAGCAATAAGGGGTGGGGTGCTTATGTAGGTGGCTGCCTTCTGTCCATCTCTGGGCCTTTGCACCTGCTGCTCCCTCTGCCTGGAATGCTCTCTCCATTTTTTTTCTTAGATCTTTTCTCAACTTTAAAAAAATGTGTATTTATTTATTTATTTAAGAAGCAGAGAGACAGAGACAGAGATGGAGCACTCCCAGCATGCCTGCAATGGCCAGGGCTGAGCTGAGGTTGAAGCCAGGAGCCAGGAACTCGATCCAGGTCTCCCATAAGAGTGGCAGGAACCCGACTGCTTGAACCATCACCGCTGCTTCTCAGAGTCTGCACTAGCAGGACGAGGAGTCAGGAGGAGGAGCTGGGTATTGGACCCAGGCACTCGGAGGCCTGCAAGGCTGAAGCCTAAATAGTGCTCAAAACACTGCTATTCTCCTTCACAATTCAATTCGCACATCTCCTTTGGGAAGCTTTCCTAGAGCCTTTGGGGATTATTACTACTAATAATATAAAATCGTAATACTATGTGAAATGTCTTGAGTAGTCACCATGCATTAATTAGTCACCCACAAATATTTTTCACATATTGACTCATTTATCCCTCACTGAAATTCTCAGTGAAATATCACATTGTGTCATATCATTGTATTTCACCTTGTTCTATTTCAGATCTTTCCCATTTTCACTGCTGTTGGCAATAAGACCCATAGCAGCAAGGTTTAGCCAAGCTTGTGGCTCCCAGCAGTGTGGCTCCCACAGGTGCAGCCCTGGGCTGTTCCTACCTGTTCCCTTGCATCTTGGCTTATGAAGTCCAATTTGCATTCAAGGCCTCCCTGGACATTGCTGCTGGAATAGTTATCTCCCTAGACATCTTCCTTTGCTCTATCTCACACTGTTTCTTAGCCCTATTAAAGGAAATTAATGTGGAAATCAGCTCTGAAGAAGCACTCAGCAGACAGACAGGCCTGTTGGGCCTCAGACATAAACTTGACCTTGCTTAATTTGCTAACATCTGTGAAACATAATTTGAGTTATTTCTTGTAAATACATTAAAAGGGGGGGGGGGGGGCATGCAGGTGGCGCTGTGGTGTAGCAGGCTAAGCTCCTGCCTGTAGTGCTGGCATCCTATATGGTCATCAGTTCCTGTCTTGGCTTCTACTCTTCTAATCCAGCTCTCTGCTGGTCCAGTTTCTCCTTATTGATAAGATCTTTAGTGGTTGAGAAGCTTTGATGCGTAGAAAGCATCATTCCCACAATTCGTGCTTCAGTAGTGTCCAACGTATTCATTGTATGGAGATATCAAACAATTACTGTTCCTTTGCATAAGAAATAAACACAACCCCAAGCATCAGCTCATGCTACAAAGATATCACTTAGCAAACTAAATCTCTCTGGCCATTCAGATATGGCAATTGTTAACACTTTTTACCACTTAATTAAAATTGCAAGTTTAATAGGACAGGTTCCTTTAAGAAAATATTAAAATTGTTAAAAGCTCATGAAATATCGCAATGATTATAAATTGATCAGTGGTCTTACACAAAAGCAATTAGTTACAAAAAGGCTAGCACCAAGATTGAAATGCATACTTTCTTTTTCCTCGTATCACTTTAGCTTTTACATTCTTATCCATGCCCTAGCACTAGGGGTATGATTTTAGCTATACAGCAAAAAAGCTAAGATCACCACCCCAGGATGGCCAGGTCGCTGACTGTCACTGATTCAGATTCAAGGAGAGAGAAGAGGGAGCTGGCCCACAGGATCCTGCCCCTGCTTTGCTCCAAGTTGCTCAGGACCCTTCCTGTTCAAAGACTTTGTCAGCTTCTTTAAGGGACACAGGACTGTTCAGATTATGTGTTTAATTTTCATGGCCTTTGGGCAACCTGTGGTTTTTGAGCAGTTGCTGTATTCCTCTAAGTGATGGAGTTTATGAGAGTCAAGTTGTTCATAACGTCCCTTTATTGTTTGGTTAATGGCTGTAAGATCTGTAGTGATACCTCATGTAATTCTTTTTTCTTTTTTTTTTTTTTTTACAGGCAGAGTTAGTGAGAGAGAGAGACAGAGAGAAAGGTCTTCCTTCCGTTGGTTCACCCCCCCCCAAATAGCCACTAGGGCCAGCGCTGCACTGATCCAAAGCCAGGAGCCAGGTGCTTCCTCCTGGTCTCCCATGCAGGTGCAGGGCCCAAGCACTTGGGCCATCCTCCACTGCTTTCCCAGAGCAACTGGGACAGAACCGGTGCCCCAACCGGGACTAGAACCCAGGGTGCCAGTGCCGCAGGCAAAGGGTTAGCCTAGTGAGCCGCGGTGCCGGCCCCATGTAATTCTTGATGTAGATGGATGACTTATGTCTTCTTTCTCATGTGGGGATTTTGGTTTTATTGTTTGTTTTTTTTTTTTTTTAAAGAAACAGTTTTTTGTTTCACTGATTTTCCTCTGCCATTTTTCTGTTTTTCATGCCCCTAATTTCTGCCCATGTATTTATAATTTGCTTCCATCATATTGCTGTGGGTTTACCCGTTTCTCATCTCTGGAGGTGGAAACTTAGATTATTGGCCTCTCGTCAATGTAGCACTGCCTTCACTGTGTGCCCCATGCTGAACAGGTTGCATTTTCATTTCCATTCAGTTCTATCTTGCATTTGTTTGTTTGTTTGCTTTTAGTTTTCTTTGAGACTTTACCTTTGACCCATGACTTATTTAATTTCTAAGTGTTTAGAGACTTTTTTCTTCCTGCTACTGCTTTATTTGTTGATCCTACTAAGATCAGAGAGCATACTCTGCATCACCTCGAATCTTTTGCATTGCTGACGGCCTTTTATGGCCATGGCATGGTCTGTCTCAGGGAATTTTCCATGAGTACCTAGGAGACACGTGTATTCTGGTGCTGCTGGGTCAGTTATTTACGTATGTCACTTAGATTTTACTGCCTGACTGTACTGTCTGGATCTTCTACATCCTTGTTGATTTTCTGCCTTGTAGGCAGTGACTGGAAGGAGAATGTGACAGTCCTCACTTGTAAGTGTGAATCGGTCCATTTGTTTTTTCTATTTCTGTCCATGGTCGCTTCATGTATTTTGAGATTCTGTTCATGTATTTAGATATAGGATAATTGTGTGCTCTTGAAGGGATCCTTTATCCTCACAGAATGTCCCTCTCTCTATCTCTAGTAATTTCCTCTCCTCTTAAGTTCACCTTATCCAATATTAATATGATCCTTTGTATAGCACAGATATTATTAATATAGATTATTGATATGGTGGAACTTAGGTCTGGCATTTTGTTATCTGGTCATCCTGCTTCTCCTTTGTTGGCTTCCAGCAGGTTCCCTGCACATTCTATAAGATTACACCAGGATTCACACACAGTGCTTTCTAGTGGGTCTTTCTGAATAGTTGTTTGTTTTTGATGATTGTTCACAGGATTATAATTGGCTGACATGTCTTAGGCTGCTGCTACCAACATTTTACCACTTTAAATAAAGCACTGAAACCTCACTCCTTGTAGAATCACTTTATTTTCCCCATTTCTTTTTTTTTTTTTTTTGACAGGCAGAGTGGACAGTGAGAGAGAGAGAGACAGAGAGGTGCCGTTGGTTCACCCTCCAATGGCTGCCGCGGCCCGCACGCTGCAGCCAGCGCACCACGCTGATCCGATGGCAGGAGCCAGGTGCTTCTCCTGGTCTCCCATGCGGGTGCAGGGCCCAAGCACTTGGGCCATCCTCCACTGCACTCCCTGGCCACAGCAGAGAGCTGGACTGGAAGAGGGGCAACCAGGACAGAATCCGGCACCCCGACCGGGACTAGAACCCAGTGTGCCGACGCCGCAAGGCTGAGGATTAGCCTGTTGAGCCACAGCGCCGGCCCCCATTTCAAAACAGTGATATCTGGAGTACCAGCTAGCACAGTAGCTTTTTGTTTCCCTCATCAAACAGGATTCGGCAGACCATGAAGACAGTGTATGGTGCGGGCTTGCATCTCCACTCTTCCTGTAGTTCTACCTTCCTGATGCCCTAACGCTTCTTCCTTTATCATCTACTTCCTGTTTCAGGAACTTCTTCTGCCATTCTTCTAAGTTAGGACTGCTGATGACATACTTGAGGTTTTCCTTGCCTGGGACGGACTTCATGTCCCTTCTTTCTGGAGCATGGCTTCTGTAGATGTGTCATCCACAGTTGACAGTCACTTTCTCCCTGTGCTCAACAGAGGCTGTGTCACTTCCTTCTGTCCCCCATTGGTCTGGACAGGAACCCCACTGTTCTCCAAACTGGTGGTCCCCCAAGGCCAGGTGCAGCTTCCCTCTGGCTGCTATCAATAGCTTTTTTCTTTCATTCTTCAAAGTTTACTTATGACAAATCTTGGAACCTTGGCACGGCTTGTGCTGGATTAGCTGAGCTTCCTGAATCTGTGCTAAGGCTGGAAGTTTTCAGCCATTATTTCTCCAAACACTTTCTCAGACTATACACCTTTTTCCTGTCCTTCTGGGATTTCAATGATGTGACTATTGGCTCTTAAACTCTTGTTCCTCCTTTTCTGTCTATTTTTTTCCCTGCTGCTCAGATTGAGTGAATTCTATCAAACTGTCCTTAAGTTAATTGAATTTATTGTCTGTCATCTCATCACCATTGTGTGCACTCAGCCAGTTTTAAAAAACTTTCGTTACTGTAGTTTTCGGCCTCATAATCTGTGTGTGATTCTTTTCAATAATTTCTATGGCTTTGCTGGGGTGTTCTAATATTCCCTTTGTTTCAGTAAGATTCGTAATTGATTGCTGAAGCACTTTTCTGAAGGCTGCTCTAAGACCTTGCCGTATACTTCCAGCATCTGATCCATCTCAGTGCTTGCAGTCAGCGGACTTCCTCTCCTCATCCACGCTGTGATTTCCAGCTTCTCGGTGTGATGGATGATTTCAGCTGTATCCTGGAAATCTTGGCCACACTAACACTCCAGATTCTACTGAAATATTTCACGTTAACAGTCAGAGAGCCTGTCTGGGTTGAGTCCACCGGCCTGGGCTGCTTTCGCCAGCTGTGGTTCCAACGACAATGATGACAATGTCACTCTTGGGGCCTCTGTTGATGGTGTCTTGGTGGCAGCCCTGCAGGCTGGGCCGCCTGCTGCCACTGGGTGGGAAAGACCCTCTCTGGACTGCATTGTGGCAGGATCATCACACCACCGGGGCACGGGAAGTGCTTCCTGCTTGGGCGCTTTCTGTGCACGGCTCTCCCGACAGGTGCTGCGATTCCACCCTAGTGTCTCTCACTGGGGGAGAGCAGGCTTGGGCTGGGGGCACACAGGGCCTTCCTGGGCTGGGAGCATGTTGTGGTGGGACAGGCTGCCTGGCCTTCAGGGGTCTCGTAGGGGAGAGGAGACTTCAGGCCTGACCACTTCCCCTGATCACTTGTTGTCAGTAGGGCTGCTCCTGCTTGAGCGCCCTCGCCAGGGCCGCTGGGCTTGCCAGTGTGGTCACCAGAGGACTCCCATTCGATCTGGGTAGGAGGCTCCCCGGGCTGCCTTTGGCTACTATGTGGGGGAGTTAGAATTCTAGGTCTGAATCTCCCTCCTCTGTGGGATAAGGAGGCATGGCTCTATGGTTTCCCTCCAGTCCGAGTTTCCCTGTTTTGCCTGCCTCCTCCCGTCTTTCAACCCTTTGTTCACCAATTCCTTATCACAGGGTTTGTCTTTCTCCTTGGTGGGAAGAAGCCCGGAGAAACATGCCTGTAACACCTTATCCAGCCTGGGAGTCCCAGTTCCCTTTAATTTTATCTGTTGCTGAGTTCTAGTTTAGCTTTCTCGTGATAAGATTTTGAGTGTCAGGAGGGTGGTGTCGCCTGCTTCCTGGTAGGCAGTGACACTGGGGTTAGCAGCCCCTGCCCGATGCAGGAGTGGTGGAAGGAAGGCAGATAAAGATGGTTGTTATGGAGATACAAATGCGAGGGGTGACAGCGATTTCACTGCAGAAATCATTACCCTGTGGAGGGAAGACAGGGGGTTTGTGGTGTTTGAAATGGCGCTATCTAATAGGAATGAAGCATCAAAAGCTAAGAAGCATTGGCTTTGGAATCCCATGTCTATCCTCAGATTTTCCTCCCATTGTACAACCTGAGTGCTTACCAAATATGCATCTACCCTGGAGAACACGGGCTCTTAGCCTTGGTGTGCAGTCTACGGATCCGAAATCCTGCTGCACACTTTTCTTACCGAATCTCTTCCTGCAGCCATGCTAATGGTTTTTGCAGCTGGGTGGCGTGGGACTGCCAGAATGATGCTTACTCCCAAATCACAGATACTCCAGGAAGGCTAAGTAGGGATATGTCCATGAAATGCATGTTCTTAAAACCAGGACCCAAGCTCTTGGTTGACAGGTACTACTAAAATATTTAAACTAAAGCTAACAGCTGGGATTCATTTTCCAAACACCTTCGAATTGAACTTATTTCCCCTAGTGTGATTTGCAGTTTGCTCTGGCTCTCTTTGGTGGAAAATCTTGTCCACTCGCGAGTGGCCCTATCATGCCTCTTGTGTGTCTGCAGGTTTGGCCCTTCTAGGATCCTTCTCTCCTATAAGCATTATAAGAGAATCCGAAGACAATGACTGGTGTTAGCATACATTCTTTGAAATAACAAGCAAGTGAAGTACAGGTTATATGGAATTACAAGCACTGGTTAATTAAAGAAAGTCGCAAGAGTCATGGAAGCCAAAGAAAGCAAAGTCTTGGTGTTTTGACCCCACAACTCAAATCTTTATAGTTGATGCATCTTTTTTACTAAGATGTAACTTTGTAGCCTGAAAATTAAAATCGCCGTCAGGAAACACGGAGCTGGGCCTGGGCTCTGACTGAAGTGACGTTCTTAGCAGTTAGGAGGGTTTTAAAGGGAAAACAGGGCCTGGGTGTCTAAGAGACAAATCGCCACTTTCAAGTCCCGGTGGCTCTTGGCAGAGGCACAGGTGACTACGAGGCACTGCCAAAGGCGAGTGTGGCTGAAATGGCCCCAGCCGTGAAGAGACAGTGCAGTCATCAGGGTGGTTCACAAGCATTCCAGCTCCACCCCTACCCAAAGGGAGCCTAAAATGTACTTCCCCACCTCTTTAAACTTATGTGTGGCTCAGTTTCTTTATTTGGCCAATAAAATGGGCGACAGCCCGCAAGACCCAGCAATGAGGCCTTTGTTCCTTTTCCCCATCGGAGTGGCCATGGAAGTGCAGGAGGAGGAGTGGCTTTGACACCGGTGCCTCCCTGAGAACCTACAGTGAGCGGCACTCTCTACCCAGAACTGCACGTGGAGCATGAGAGAGACACAAAGTAGGCACACACAGTGCTGCTGCCCTGGTCCAATTGAGGCACTAGCAAACAGTCCCGTAGCCTGGGTGCCTTGTAAGTGATGGGCATTTGCTTCTAACTGTTCTGCAGGCTGGGAAGTGCACGATCAAGGTACCAGCAGGTGCAGTGGCTAGCGAGGGCCCACTTCCTGTTCACAGCCAGCCAGTCATCTTCCTGCCTCACATGCTCTGTTCCACCATCTGTCACCTCTGCCCTCATGTCCCCACACTATCACCGTGGGGACTAGGGTTTCAACACAGGAACTGTGAAGGGACACATGCACACAGACCACAGGGTACCACCCCTCACCACCCAAACCTGCATTCCTTGTATTCACTCCAACCTAAGACCCCCCCAAAGTCCTAATCCATTCCAGCATCAACTCAAAAGTCTAAAGTTGAAAGTCTCCTGAAACTATCACCTAACCAGATATTGGATGAGACCTGAGATGTGAACTGTTCCAACAGCTCTTCAGCTATGAATGCCTGCAGGCGTGTTATGTGCTTCCAAAACACAAAGGCCTCGAATAGACGTTCCTGTTACAAAAATGAGAAATACAGAAAAATGAGAGGACTCACAGGTCCCGGTTGCCACGGTTAGGCCCTGAGTGTGGATGTTGAACGTTCCCCAGGGGTCTGTGTTGAAACCTTGGTCTCCAGGCCAGCACTGCTGGCAGGGGATGGAACCTTTCGGAGGTCCAGCCTGGTGCGGAGCCCTTTGGTCACTGAGGCAGTGGCAAGCCAGGCCACGCCAGGTGAAGTCCCAGGCTCTGCTTCCTGGCTCACTTCCTGCACACTCTTCCACCTGCCACCGGGCCCTCAAGAGAGCCAAAGCCTGCCTCCTGTTGTTTGGGTTTTCAGCTTTAAAAACTGCATTCTAAATAAACCTTTTGGCTTTTTAAGTGAGATGCCCCGGCTGTTTTGTATAGTAAATAAACAGCTGACTAACACCAGGTAAATCCAAAACCCAAAGGAGCAAACTCCCTAAGGTTCGCGAACAATCACCTTTGGCTTGATGCTCTGCAGGCCCATCCCCCAGGGCAGGGGCCTGCTCCTGTCACCCTGCAGACAGGGGTTGGGCCGCCCAGGCTGCGGGAGGCCCCAGCAGTGATGGTGCTGTGCCTGGACCTCATCCCTGTGGCTGTTCCCTGAGCACGGCTCTGCTGGGAGGCCCGGTCCTTTGGATCTAGGTGAAGACGGTCACGCACAGCCCACACCACAGTGGGCCCCACTAGAGCTGCCTGGAAAGTGGGTTATGGGAGGCTGGAAGAGTTTTGGGGGTACGCAAGGAATACAGTTCCTGCGTGTGCAGGTCAGGTGGAGAGAGGAGGCTGCATTGTGGGCCAGACTAGGCCGGCACCAGGGACCCCGCCTCCGTGGTTTTCCATTGTCTTGACCAACAACAAGCCGTTTAAAGTGTCTCCTAACAGACAGTACCAAAGCTGTTATGTGAAGAAGCTGGGAACTATGACCTATCGGGAAAGAAGCAGGGAGATGGGATCCCTAGTAGACAAGAGTCAACAAGAACAGAAGCCACGATGGCTCGGATGCTGAGTGGATGTCCTGCAGATCAACTCACATTTTCAAATAAGGATAACAAAGAAACTTTAAGGCCAAAAAACAGGGGCAGATCCCCAGTCTTCTACAGGAGGATATCCTAACTCGCTGGCACTACCAAAAGTCCGTGGAACATGGAACTAAAGGGTAGTTTTATGTTGGTGCAAAAATGTTTAATGTCACGCACACAAGAGGTCTTCAAAAGTTCACAGAAAACATGTGTTATGAAGACAAATGCATGAATTTCAAAAATTTTTGCACCGGGGCTGGCGCTGTGGCACAGTGGGCTAAGCCGCTGCCTGCAGATCTGGTGTCCCATATGGGCACTTGTTCGAGTCCCAGCTGCACCACTTCTGATCCAGCTCTCTGCTGTGGCCTGGGAAAGCAGTGGAAGATGGCCCAAGTCCTTGGGTCCCTGCAGCCACGTGAGAGACCTGGAAGAAACTCCTGGCTCCTGGCTTTGGATCGGCTCAGCTCCAGACATTGGGGCCATTTTGGGGAGTGAACCAGTGGATGGAAGACTTCTCTCTCTGTCTCTCCCTCTCTCTGCCTATAACTCTACCTCTCAAATAAATAAATAAATTCTTTTTCTAAAAAAGTTTTTGCACCAAAATAAACACATTTTCATCCATTTTCTCAAGAATTTTTTGAAGTTCTTTGTATGTGTATAATTTGAGATCCAGAAAAATAGAACAGAGAATAAGGCAGAAAAAATATTGGAGGCAAAATACTCCTAATAAATTTAGTGGAAAACAAATTATGGATTCTGGCAGCTTAGCAAGCCACAAACAAAATAAATACAAAGAAAATTGCAAGTAGTGGCATCATAGTCAGCTACTGAGAGCTAAAGATCATGTGAAAATCTAAAAAGGACTGAAGAAAAAGAGCGCTACATACAGAGAGCTGGCTTTCCAGCAATGGCTTTGGTTATAGATTCGAGAAACCAGAAGACAAAAGTGCAAGGTCTTCCTTCCATTGGTCCACCCCCAAAATGGCCGCTACAGTTGAGAAGCCAGGAGCCAGGTGCTTCCTCCTGGTCTCCCATGCAGGTGCAGGGCCCAAGGACTTGGGCCATCCTCCACTGCACTCCCGGGCCACAGCAGAGAGCTGGACTGGAAGAGGAGCAACTGGGACAGAATCTGGCACCCCAACCGGGACTAGAACCCGGAGTACCGGCACCACAGGCAGAGGATTAGCCTAGTGAGCTGCGGCGCCGGCCAGGCTGTCTTTTAAATACATAGATGAGATACAGGTATCTTCACATAAAAGATTTAAAATCAATGAAGACACGTGCACATTACTGTCACCAAGTGACAGTGATCAGCAGAGCTGTCCTACAAAAGTCGCTCAGTAAAATCCTTGAGGCACAAGGGAAATGGTACAGGGCACACACTTGGATTTGGGAGTGAAGAGTAGCAGAAATGGGATGCACGTGAATAGATATAAACCTATAGTCTAATACCTTCACAGATCTTATCAGAACAGGAAAGAAAGCAGATTACAATTAACTATATGTCGATAAGACACCCTCGAAATACAAATCCACTAGAGTGTTTGAAAGTAAAATCAGAAAAAGTAGACCTCAAGGCAGGAGCATTCCTGGAGACATAGAGATACACTGATCTATAACAAAAACATAAGCTAATCAAGAAGACAGAACAGTTCCAAAATTATATGTATCTTACAAGCGTTCAGAACACGTACATAAAAAGTTGGCAAATACAGAAATAGAAAACTGTACAGTTACAGTTGGAGACTTGGCATCCTTTGCTTAGCAATAGAGCCACACACACACTCATAACCAGTAAGACATAGAAGATTAAAACAAAATTAACAACCAACATGACTTAATTTATATTCATAGCAGACTACACTCAGCAACTGCAGAAAATATGTGATTTTAAAGTGGACTTGGGGCCGGCACCGTGGCTTAACAGGCTAATTCTCTGCCTTGCGGCGCCGGCACACAGGGTTCTAGTCCCGGTAGGGGCGCCGGATTCTATCCCAGTGGCCCCTCTTCCAGGTCAGCTCTCTGCTGTGGCCCGGGAGTGCAGTGGAGGATGGCCCAAGTCCTTGGGCCCTGCACCTGCATGGGAGACCAGGAGAAGCACCTGGCTCCTGGCTTCGAATCAGTGAGATGCGCTGGCCGCAGTGGCCATTGGAGGGTGAACCAAGGGCAAAAAGGAAGACCTTTCTCTCTGTCTCTCTCTCTCACTATCCACTCTGCCTGTCAAAAAAAAAAAAAAAACTAGAATTAAAAGATAAGTTAAAAAAAAAAATAAAGTGGACTTGGAATATTCACCAGCCGGATCACCTGCTGGACAATGAGATACCTCAATAAACTTAAAAAGGCTAAAACATAACAAAGTGTATTCTGTAACTACAATGAAACTAGAAATCAATAACATAAATGGAAAATGCCAGATAATTTGAAAAATAAGTATTATACTTCAAAGTAATCTATTATAGATGAAGAAAGAAAATTTAAAATTAAGGAGCTATATTAAATTGCATGATCCTTGAAAATACAACATATCAAAATTTGTGGAATGCAACTAAGCAATACTTTAGGATTCGCTTATGACTTTAAATGACTGCATTAGAAAGAAGTGTGTTTAAAGACCAGTGATCTAAGAGTTCACCCAAGGAGGCTTGAAAAAGTAGGAAATCTTGAATAGACTCTTCACAAAGGAATTTCAAGATTATACTAGCACTTTTAGAATCTATTTTCTAAGTGTGAAATCTATTTTCTACTTTCTAAAAAGTGTTTTCTAAGATTAACTGACAGTGACTGAACAATTGGGCTCCTAGGTATGAAGAAAAAAGAGAGAGAGGAAGGAGGGAGGGATAAAGGGAGGAAGAGAAGAAAATATATGTTCATAGCATCTTTAAGGAAAGACTAACACGGAAAGCAACCCGAGTATTTATCAACAGGGACGTGGGGACTGCCATACTTTCAAGCAATGATCAGCTCCATTGCACATAATGCAAACGAGTCTTGCAGACATACTGCTAAACAAATGAAGCCAAGTACAGAAGAATATTCCTATTACTGCTTGAGTTCCTTTGTCTGATGTTCAAGGCCAGAACTAATCCATGGTGCTTTGTTGCACAGCAAATTATGACAAAAGGACCCGGCTCAGCATAGCAAACGTTGTCTCACCTCACAGCTTCTGAGAGTCAGGAGCCCAGGCACAGCTCCGCCAGATATCTTTGGTTCAGAGGTCCCCAAAAAAACTATTGCAACACGCTGGGCAGGGCTGTAGTCACCTCAAGGCTCGGCGAGGGCTGTCTGGCCCCAAGCTGGTTCGGGTGGCTGTTGGTTGGTGACACCAGGTCTTTACCATACGGACAACTCCTACTGCTGTTGGCTTCCCCCAAAACTGGGGCTCCAGGGCAAGAGATGATGCAGACAGAGCAGCCACAGTGTCTCTGTAACTCCCCAACCTCAGGCAGGACAAGTCGAACGGCAGAGCCCACGCTCCAGGGAAGGGTGTTACACAAGGGCACCTTGGAAGCCATCCACCAGGTGCCAGCAATCAGAGCGGCAATGAGTGAGGGGGGAGGGGGGTGAAGGAACTTTCCAGAGTGACAGAAATAGTCCCTACCTTCATTTGGCTGTGGTCATGGAGATGACCTTCGTCAATTAAAAAAAAAAAAAAGACTTCAATTTATACACCTAAGAGCTGTACATTCTGCCACAAGTAATTCTTCCTCATTTTAAATGATTTTTTTTTTTTAAAGAGGACGATTTGTCATTTTAGGTATCAGGGGAACAAATGCAGCCTCTTACCCAGCAGACCAAGGAGAAGGAACCACAGAAAAACACGCTCATTTATCACGCTACACTTCAGAAAGTCGAAAGCACACAAATGCTGTTTTCACAAGGCTCTGTTTACTCTGCTCTGGGAAGAGTGCTCGAGATTTTGAGCCAAACCTCCAGGACTTGGTTGGCGATCTGACGACTACCGAGCTCAGCTTCTTCGTTGGAAGTCCCTGTCTGGGTCCCAAAAGGGGGAAAAGACAGGGAGCCTGGTTAGGACCTCAGAGGCCTCCCGGAAGATGGGACATGGCCCTGAAGTCAGGCTCGGGACCAAGGACAATTGGCCATCCCCGCCTCGGGACGCAGCCCGTCCAGCAGGGGTCACATGGACTTCTGGATGACAAACACCTCTTAACAAGAGAGTGTTTTGACAAATCAAGTATAAGTGACTGAGAAGCAGGCGGCTCGCATTTCTCTTAAAATAGACCAGGATTTAAAAATTAAGAGAGGCTTTACTTGGCCAAGTACCTTCTGAAGTTTTCCAGACCTAAAACATTTAGAAAAGCAACTCCATCTCCTTCCAAAACCCAGAGTGCTTGTGGATGATCATCTTTTGGAATTGGATCGGCTGAAGATGAACCATTTTGCTCATCCATTTCCCGTTCCTGGGTGGTGATGATGGACAGGCGCACTTTGATGGGTAAACAGTCCTCGTATTTACTCACAGCTGCCCACACGTCAGGCACCAAGTGGGGCACAGGGAAGCTACTTGGCCAGCTCTCCCAGGGCTTATGTTCAGACAGAGAAGGGGGTCTGGCTTCTCCTCCCGGAGCTCTGAGTGGCTGAACTCGCAGGCAGTTCCCCTGACAGCCTTGGGATTTGTGCTTCGGTAGTGGGGTTTTTGCAGGAGAGATTCAAGCACTGGCCCCCAGTAATCCAGTGAGGAGCCCTGAGGCCTTGGTGGCACCAAGATCAAATATTTCCAGGGCTCCTGAACCCATTAGGTCATCAATCAGAGAGGAAATGTGCAGAGCTCCGTCCTCGCCCGCTAAAGCCGTGGAGAAGGCTGGCTGACAGTGATGCAAACTCAAAGTGAAGCATGGTTTGGTAAAATCACATCCAATAACAGTGTAACACAATCCCGGGGCTCTTGGAAATTCAGAGAGAGTTACAGCTGCGGGCA
The DNA here is from genome assembly GCF_033115175.1 of Lepus europaeus. Taxonomy (NCBI): domain Eukaryota; kingdom Metazoa; phylum Chordata; class Mammalia; order Lagomorpha; family Leporidae; genus Lepus; species Lepus europaeus. Next base: position 78,809,924 of record NC_084843.1, on the reverse strand, counting down.
AGTTGCCTCTCTCAATTTCTGTAGTGGTCGAGGGACAAGGAGAAGGACAAGGAGACAAGTCCTTTTTGGACTGAGCAGGTCCAGCAATTGTAGCGGACATGGGGCAATCTGGCACCGCGACAGCCTCAGTTCATCTATTCTCATCACCCCCTTGCCCTACAAGCCAACAGACACACCCAGAAAAATGTGAGGAATCCATTTTCAGCTGATCCTAAAAATACCTTCTATGCCAAACTTCAGGGGATCATTTGTTTTCCATAGTGTTCTGTAACAGCCCCAGGCTGCAGCCTTATGCTACAGAAAAATGCATGGGCTTTGGGCCATTCTGCAATGAACTTCCTTTATGGAATTATTTCAGCTGTCTGGGCCTCAGCTAGTGGACCTGAGAGGGGTGGGAGACAATAGGAGAAAAATTTCAAGATTGGCAACAGGCTGCCTTCGGGGCCACCACATTGCACAATTCTAGGGGACACCGTCAGCATCGGAGTCCATGTAAACAGTGACCTTGTAGAATTGTGCAACTCAGTGCTTCTGACTGCCACTCACTGGTTCAGGTTTTGGCACTGAAAGTTCCCAAAGGGCACATCTCTCTGATGGCTTGTCTAAGACTTTGTTTTGAGATGGAAACCACCGGAAGCCTGATGGAATCTAGAAAACCATCACACAATAGCAACAGTATTTGCAAGTAAAACGTTCACATAACAGCCATAAAAGTCAAGCTGGTGGCAAGATGAACTCAAGGAGCAAAAGCAGAAGACAAGAAAGTGTAACACCAGGGATGACAACTCGCAAATCCCATTAAACAGCAGAATGCAACCTCCAGAGAAAATGGAAATGATAAAGTATTGTAATGAATTACAGTTCAGAGAGACAAAAATAGGTATAGTAAAGCAAAGTTTATTAACCTTTCCAAGGGGAAAATGGGCCAGTTGGGAGAGCACGTGGCTCCCCTGCTTCCTAGTTTGGGCTTTTGTCCCTAAAGTATGACAGGCATTGACCAGGGATGTGGCTGTGATGCTCATGACTGGCATTTGTGATTGACAACTGGGAGCTGTGTATCTTTGGACTCTGCTCATGTGGCTACAAGCTCGTCTTTGCTGGTTGGGCTGGGCTCCCATTTTATCAGGATACTCTAACCACAAGTGAAGCAGCCAAGTGGGCAGTCTTGGGTGGGTCTCTGCAGGGAGCAGGGTCTCGGCTTCAGCCCTGGAGGAGGGGCTTGTGGCCCTTCCCCTGCTCCTCATGTCTAATCACCCACCTGACAAGAGAAGGGATAAACAGGAGGTGGGAGAGAGTCAGGAGAAGTGACGACTTAGAAGACCAAACTGGGATAAAGCTCTCAGGACCTGGTTGGTAAGAAGAGCAACAAGGAGATGGAAGCTACAAAAAAGAAACTAACAGACATGGAGGACAGATTAAGAATCTCCAACACATGCTTAACAGCAGTTTTGTAGAGATGATGATGGTGATGATGAAGATGATGAAAATGATGATAGATGATGGTGATGATGATGATGAGAGATGAATGATAGATGAATGATAGATATATAGATACATAGATGATAGGTAATATTTAAAGATAGATTATTTTCCAGAATTGAAGAAGATAGATGTTCTAATTCTTGGAAAGTTCATAGGTGACCAACTTAGATCATTTTGAGAAATTTACCCTGGCGCATTTCCAAATAATCCCTAAGAAAGCTGCTCTTCCACAAGACTGTCCCTCCAGGCCCACTGGCATATCCCAGCACTCTTTGCCTGCTCCTGGTCACACAGTTACTGCCAAACTGCTCTCACCCCACTCTGCCTCTCCAGCAGGCACCCACGTCACACACACCTCCATAGAGCCACCCCACACCGTCATCTCCCCAGGAGGTCTCCCTGGATGGTGAAGCTCCAGTCAATCCCATAAGCCCTGTACTGGTCATCCCACCCAATCCAGGCACACAGCAAACCCTCATGTGCTCTGTGCTCCCTCCCTCAAGGGTGAAGCAATCACTGCGAAGTGTGTAGTCCCCCATCCCCCAATCCCACCTGGACAGCTGCCACCTTCCCACCTCTTTGAGTGCCCGCAATCGCGGGCCAGCATGGGCATTTCTCACAGGCATCCTTTCCAGAGGTTTATCCAGTCTCTGCAGGAGCAGTTCAGAGACAGGGGAGCCCGGGCACTTCACACCTCTAAGTAGTACACTAATCACAGGACGCACCCACTTTCATTTCTAATGCGAAAGTCTCACACAATTAAAGTTGGAGGAAAATCAATTCAGTCAACTAGGCTCCTCTCTTTTCTCCCCCAAGAATACGACTATATTCTGGAGTGCCGAGGCAGAAGAAACACCTTACTTTTCTTTTTCTTTCTTTCTTTTTTTTTTTTTACAGGCAGAGTGGACAGTGAGAGAGAGAGACAGAGAGAAAGGTCTTCCTTTGCCGTTGGTTCACCCTCCAATGGCTGCTGCAGCTAGCATGCTGCGGCCAGCACACCACGTTAATCCGAAGCCAGGAGCCAGGTGCTTCTCCTGGTCTCCCATGCGGGTGCAGGGCCCAAGCACTTGGGCCATCCTCCACTGCAGTCCCGGGCCACAGCAGAGAGCTGGACTGGAAGAGGAGCAACTGGGACAGAATTCGGCACCCTGACCGGGACTAGAACCCAGGGTGCCGGTGCCACAGGTGGACGATTAGCCTATTGAGCCATGGCGCCGGCCACTTTCTATTTTAAGAGACAAAAAGGAGAGAGAAAGGGAGAAAGAGAGGGAGGGTAAAAGAGAGATTGACTTTATTTCCATCCATTGATTCACTTGCCAAATGCTTGCAATGGCCAGGGGGCCAAAGCCAGGAGCCAGAAACACAGGCTAGGACTCCCACATGGGTGGCAAGACCTCGGTTATTCGAGCCATTTCCACTACTTCTCAGGGTCTGCGTCAGCAGGAAGCCAGTACCAGGAGCCAGAGCTGAGCGTCAGACCCAAGCACTCTGATGTGAGACTCACATCTGAACTGTTTGTCCAAGTGTCCACCCCGGCACCCGACTGCTGGGTCCTCTGTCCACTCAGCAGTCTCTGAGATGAGCACAGGCTGATATGCTCCTTGATAGTCTCCCTCAAGGCTCTTCATCCTGTTGCTGTGGCTCCTGCCAGTCCCAAGCTGACACCAGGCCACCCCTGCCATCCCCGGGGTCACAGGAGCCTGGCTGCCCCTCTGAGGGATGTGCTGTGGCACAAGGAGTTTGGAGAGACTGTGAACAATGCCACCACACAGTCAGCACCTTCCTGGGGCCTGGATGCCTCTGTGATGCTCTACCAGATCCTGCCTGCCAAGTGGGGTGCCTTTGTCTCACCATGGAGACTGGCCTCTCCCCAAGCTTCCCCTTCCATCCTCCCTCTTCTTGGCCTCCAGATGTTCTTCTCATCTTGGTGGCAATGATCTTGCTCTAGAAGGTAAGGGATATTGTCCCGATGGGCTAAGGTGAAGCACGAAAGGGAGGAGAGACCAGTTCCCATCACTGGCATCTTGGACCGTCTTCTGCGGAAATGTGAGAACACATGAGCTGGGGTAATTTGTGAAGACCAGCAGTTTATTTAGGTCATGATTATGGAAGCCCAAGAGCTTGGCATTGGCATCTTCCTGGTCTCATGCAGCTTTGTCTCATGGCAGAAAGCAGAAGAGCAGGTGCGAGTGTGGAGGAGGTGGGGCTGGCACTGTGGCTCAGTGGGCTAAACCACCACCTGTGTCAACAGCAGCCCATATCCCACACTGAGGTGCCTGTTCAAGTCTCAGTGGCTCCACTTCCAATTCAGCTCCCTGCTAATGTGCCTGAGACAGCAGCAGGTGATGGTCCAAGCACCTGGAGACCAGAATGGAGTTCCTAGCTACTGGCTTCTGCCTGGTCCAGCCCTGAGCAATGTGGCCACTTGGGAAGTGACCTGGTGGATGGAAGGTCTCTCTTTCTCTCTCTCCCCTGTTCATTTTGCTTTTCAAATAAATAAAAATAAAATCATATAAATAAATATGTGAAAGAGGCAAACTCCCACCACAGCTAACCCCATTCTCTCAGGAAGAGCGTTCATCTATTTGTGAGGGCTACATCCCCTCGAATCAACACCTCACACAAGGCCCAGCCTCACAATTCTGTTACACAGAGGATAAAGCCTCAACCTAAATTTCAGTGGGAAAAAACCACATAGGTTTTCCCATAGGTGGAAGCTGAGGCGGGAGGGAAAAATACCCAAGAACTTGGATCACAATGGTTAAACCCAACATGTTCATCCTCCAAACACTCATCCAATTTAGGGGGCCTCTTTTAGCTTCCACCTACAGAAGTCAGCTCTCCCAGGGCACGCCAGCATGGCCTTCTGAGTCACCCCTGCTTCAAGGAAAACCCTCTCGGCCCCTACAACCATGTGACAGCTCTGTGGTCCTCCCCTAGTTTGGAAAATATAAGAAAATTAAATGGCCTAGGGCAATCCCCTTCACCTTTCTTTGCCCTGGTTTCTTTCTCTATACAAGGGGGTTAAGAATGGCTCAGGCCCCTGTTGTGTGGGGCTGGGAGGCTCACTCCCCTCTCTCCTGTGTTCCCATGAACCACACAGATGAACACACTCAGACTTCATAAACAACCACAAGTTAAATACTCTGCTGAAGTAGAACATGGAGGTTCAGGTCCAGTAAGCCGGCTCCCAAGGTCACAGCGATTCTGTTGGCTTTCTCAAAGTGTGTGCCACAGCCTCACATCTGAATAGTTTTCCATGTTTGGTCAACTTTTTTCATTTCTAAACGTATCAGCTTCTCTCTCTCTCTCTCTCTCTCTCTCTCTCTCTCTCTCTCCACACCTCCCCATTAAAAATATTCCCTATGGTTTGTCAATTGATAAACATACTCTTCAGGAAATTAACTCCATCACTCAATTTGTCTCTCTAACTGATTTTTCTGTCTTATTCGTATTTCTTTTTTCCACCATGGTTCTGTGAACCGGCATCTCTGTTTCTTTGTTAACGTTTTAGGTCCATTAAAGCTCCCTTAGTGTTCTTATGAAAATCACCATGTAAAGAAATTACTTCCCCTCTGAGAACGGCCTGGCCTGAGTCCACACACTTAATTGTTTTCTGAAGCCCTCTCTTACTTTCTTTGAATTTCCTCTCTGCCCCATTGATACTTAGGAGACTATTTTTAGATTCCGTGTGGTTAGGTTTTGCTTTTAGGTTTTTGCTTTCATTGGTTGTTTCCAATTTTATTGTTTGAGGTACAGAATGTAGAGCCCACAATGGGAGGTTTTTTGTTTGTTTGGGGGTTTTCTTGGCGTGCTCCGAGAACAGCTTGGCTTCTAGAAGTCTCCACTGAGCACACTTAATCGCTTGCAGAGTCCCTTGCTCAGGCATCTGGGGGCTTCACCACATTGGTTGGCAGAGATCCTATTCCCTGTGGATTTCTCCCAATTGCACTGAGCTCCCTAAGGAAGCACATAGGACAAAGCCAAGCAACAAAGAGTGAGGAGCCAGGGTGGGACACAGAAAGGCCATCAGCAAAGGCAGCCAAGGCATGTACAAATGAGGAATGATGAGGCCAATGTGTAGTGACTACAGCCACAGCAACCTACATCCCTCGGCAGTCTGTGGGGCAGAAGTACCTGTGTCACCTGTGACAACGTGATCAAGTGGTCGTAGTGAGTTTTCCACTAATATGACAAACTGCTTCAGGCTGAGAAATTCATAAACAACGGCTCAAAATGCTAGAGGCTCGGAAACCTGAAAGCATGCATGCTATGAGCCAGCGAGGGCTTCAAGCTGTCTCCTCCCTTGGCAGAAGGCAGGGAAGCAAGAGACAGAAAGAGCAGAGAGCCAGAGACAGCTGGATTCACCTTTGTGACAATGTACCCTCACACAACTAATCAACTTTTAAAAAAAAGGGTTACTTATTTATTTATTTGAAAGGTAGAGTTGCAGGGGTGAGGGTTGGATCTTCCATCCACTGGTTCACTCCCCAAATTGGTCACAATGGCCAAGGCTGGGCCAGGCCTCAGCCAGGAGGCAGAAACTCCATCCAGTTCTCCCACGTGGGTGCAGGGTCCCAAGGACTTGGGCCATCTACCACTGCTTTCTCAGGTGCATTAACAGGAAGCTGGATTGGAAGTGGAGTAGCTGGGTCTCCAACTAGCACCCATATGGGATGCCAGCACTTCAAGCCATGGTTTAACCCACTGCACCACAATGCTGGTCCCATCACCTTTGGGGTAACAACACGAATCTGTTCTCTACAGCAGAGAGCTCTTGTGACTTAATTACCTCTGACTCTGTGCCACCTCCCATGACTGTGGCCAAGACTGTTAAGTTCCACCCCATGAGCTGTAGGGAACATGTCCGTCTCGCAGCATGCGTGTTTAGAGGCTAGGCGGGGTTGAAGTGGTAGGCTGATAGGGACCCAGCTTTTATGGGCTTCAGATGAGTAGAGGAATATGCTTTCAATTCATGAAGATGAGTAAGGGCACAGAACATCTAGCTTTTGACCTCTCGCTTCCTTACTTACGCATTTATGTACCTGCCTGTCCAACTTCTGTCTACATGCCCATCCCATGCCTTCCTAGCTCCTGCTTAAACACCAGCCCTGATCCACTGGGAAGTGGACCTCATAGGTCTCAGACCTCCTGGGGACGCCTTCCTCTAACAGTGAAGTATTTTGTCCCTGCTACTTCCAACCCAGGTAAGGGAAGTTTCTAGAATATCAGGAGGAAGACTTAACTCCACCTTCACTTACCTAGCTGCCCTGGGCAGATCACCTGACACCCTGGATCTTCTGTCTTCCCCTCCATTCCTAAGAACGAAGGGTCTACTTTTCATGGCTCTACTTAGCACTAAATTGGAGAAGACTGAAGAGAGAGCAGAAGATGGAACCCCCACTGCCATGGGCCACAGTGGTGGAGGTGTTAGCTGTTGGTTATAACAGTAGAAACCTATTGTCAGAAGTAACCACGCCACATGCCAGGTCGCTCAGAGGCTACAGAAATATCTAAAAGCAAGCCATGCAGCTGCTGGAAAGCCTGTTCTCTCTAGAAGCAACCTGACCGCCCAGGAAGAACTGTTCTTCCTTCTCCCCCTGGGTTCTTCCTTCTCCAGGGGGTTCTTCTCCCACTGGGCTCTGATCTTATTTGCAAATCAATCAGCCCTCCATAGATGCACCTGTGGATTCAGCCAACTCCAGATCACAATATTGTTAAAAAGTTTCACCCAGGGCTGGTGCTGTGGTGTAGTGGGTAAGGCCGCCACCTGCAGTGCCAGCATCCCATTTGGGTGCCGGTTCTAGTCCCAGCTGCTCTTCTGATCCAGCTCTCTGCTATAGCCTGGGAAAGTAGAAGATGGCCCAATTGCTTGGGCCCTGCACTTGCATGGGAGACCTGGAAGAAGCTCCAGGCTCCTGGTTTCAGATCAGCCCAGCTCTGGCTATTGCAGCCATTTGGGGAGTGAACCAGCAGATGGAAGACCTCTCTCTCTTTCTCTCTGTCTCTCTCTTCCCCTCTTGCTCTCTCTGTCTGCCTCTCTGTAACTCTGCCTTTCAAATAAATACTTCTAAAAAAAATTTCACCCACACTCAACATGTAGAGCCCCTTTTCTTGTTATTATTCCCTAGACAACGCAGTATAACAGCTATTCACATAGCATTTACATTGTATTAGGTATGATGAGTCATCTAGAGCTGATTTAAAGTGTATGAGGGGTATGTATAGAGTATATGCAAATATTATGCATCTCATAGAGGGGCCTTGGGCATCCAGGGTCCTGGAACCAATCTCCAAGGGATACAAAGTGATGACTGTAGTAAAGCAACAGGCACACCCCAGTAAGAAGAGAAGCTGGGGAGGTGGGGCTGGCCTGCCACTGCCTCGCTCCCCTCTGCACCCAGGCCTGATCTGAGACAAGGGCACGCAAACAGCCCTGACTCTTCACTGGGGCTGAGTTTAGGACTGTGTCTCCCATTGGTTCAACTCTGGCCCTGTGTTCCACTTCTCATAACTGGACTTGTGTCTTGTTCCTAAGGGTTGTTCCTGACAGAGTCCTGTTTCCCTGACCACCAAGCCTGGAGACCTAACTCTTAAGCCTCCTGGGAGCCTGGAGCCAGCCTACCACTGGCCAGTCTTCCTGAAAGTCTAAAAACTGCTCATTCCCAGCAGCCTGTGTGCTCATTCCCAGCAACCACTGATGCCACTGAGTGCCAAGGCCTAGCCCTCGTGTCTATCCTGAGCTACCTATGCCAACTGTCCTGTGTCACTGGGGCCAATGCTCTGCCTATCGGACCAGACTGGGCACTCCCACCCTGTCCTCTGGTTGTCCCCCCATCACTTTGGCAGGTTGAATTACTAATCCAGGACATTTCTATCTAACATGAGGACTTATTTAGGTAGATTGAAGGGAAAGAGCATCAGGAATCCATCCAGTCTCTCCTTTGACAAACGGTTACTGAGCACCAACCAGATTCCAGGTTCAATGCTGGATACAACAGGGAGCAATGGAGATAACATCCCCAGGGTCCTCTGAAGATTATACAAGCGCACTTCAAAAAAGCTCATGGGAAATGGAATTAAAGGGGAAGCTGGGGTGGGCATTTGGCCTAGCAGTTACCACACTGGTTGGGATGCTTTCTACTTCCCATATCAGAGTGCTCATCTTTGAGTCCTGGCTCAGCTCCCAATTCCAGCCTCCTGCTGATGCAGACCCCGGAGGCAGCAGTTATGGCTCAAGTAATTGGGCTCACGCTACCCCTGTGGGACACCCGGATTGCATTTCCAGCTCCTGGCTTTGGCTTCGCCCCACCGTGGACACTGCAGGCATTTCTGTAGCGTAACAGCAGGAGGGAGGTCTATTGATGATCTGTCTACCATGTATCTACCCATATGTATCATCTATCTACCCATCATCTCCTCTTTCTACACATCCACCTCTCGAATCAACAAAATAAAAGGCTTTTATTAAAGTTACTTTGATGAAAAGGTTTGAAACCCCTGCATAGGATCTTTTTCAGAATATGCACTTTCCATGACCTTGCTGAAGGTCCTGATAGACCAGTTTCATCCTCAGGGGAAGTTGGGAGGGAAGAGGCAGCTCACACGTGGAAGCGAAACCCGAGCCCAGCCTGAGCCAGTTCCTCAGGAAACCCGAGGTGCGAACCAACGGCAAAGGCATTTCTCAGCCTGACCCTGTCTTCTAGTCCAAGTGCAACCCCCTCTACACACGTGGAGGCAAGGGGGTTTTCCAGGGCTCAGATGTTACTGCTAAAAATCTCTGTGTACCTCAGTTGAGTTGTGTCGGTGATTTGTCACTGCAGATGGCTTTTTTGGAAAAACAAACCAACACCCCCTACAGAATTGCTTCTTCCTTGGGACATAGAATCTGAAAGTACCATACCAAAATGCAATAGTATCAACGGCTTTGTGTCTGTGGAAACCCTGCTGAATCGGGGGTTCAGGTTCTGGCCTTTCTAAGAACTCAGGGCTCAGAGCTTGCTCACTGTGAGTTTAGTCTTCTGTCCTGAGAAAGGAACCTCCAGAAAGTTGAATCACTCTTACAGAACTGTAGTGACTTAAGGGTAAATGGATTGAAGCAATAAGGCTTGCATTTCCCTGGATGCACAAAAGGAGTTTCAACATCAAGAGGAACTCTGCAGGGACGCGATTTTGCTGAATCTCACACATTTTTCCAAATGGTCTAAAAAGAGTCGTGGGCTCTGAGCCAGCTGGGCTCCAGCTCCTTCATTTCGCTTTAAGCAGATCAAGCCTCTAGTTTACACTCTTTCTACCATTTGCCATGTTTTCCATCTACAAAATCCCCCTAGAATGCTCAGGAAGAGGGAAAAGGAAGTGCCATTTTATGGTCTGCCCCTGGAAGGGTACCTGGTCCGTTAATGGACTGTGGAGACATCTGGCTTCGAGTGCCAGCCTGGGGAGCCCAGGCCCAGAGAGGGGCCCAGAGGGAGGTAGGCTGCACGGGGCACTGGCCCTGGGAAGAACCCATGTCAGCTCTCTCTGACCTTCCTGTGGCTGAAGCTGCAGGACAGAGCCAGAAAGACCTCCTGGAACAGCAAATACACCATCACCTTCAAGCTTGCAAGAGTTCTGTCTTAGTCCACTTTGTACTGCCCTAATAATACCGCACTAGGTGACCTAGGAAGAGTGGTTCCAAGACCTCGGGAAGTCCAAGAGTGAGAGACTGGCATCTGTCCAGGCTTGCAGGCTGCATCACCCCATGCAGGAACAGAAGGGCAAGGCAGGGCTGGGCTTGCTTTGACACCAAACCCACTTTTGCACCTCAAACCCATGCCCAAGACAATGATGCTAATTCATTCATGAGGGAAGAGCGCTCAAGACCTAATCCTATCATAAAGGCTCCACTTCTCAAAGTTGCTGCACTGAAGATCACGCTTCCAACACGTGGACCCTGGGCCACACAGCCCACGCTCAGCAACGTCTCGCATCAGGGAGTGCTATCCCATCACACAGCCCCGTGAGGGAAAGGGGATTCTCCAGCCCCAGAGGCGGTTCTGCTAGTCCTGGAGCTGGACTTACACCCGCTCTCATCCAGGGGGCAGCATCGGACCCAGGGCGTGAGGAGGCGTTTATCCGTGCTGGAGTCGCAGCTGGTGCTGGGAGTGCTGGGAGAAGAATCAGATTCCCATCCATCAACTTCTACCTGCATGACCTCGTGCGCTACATGAACCCCTTTGACCCCCTCCTCGGTTAAAGAAGTACCTGCAAAGCACGTGTGATGGTTAAAGGATCGAAAGAGCCAGTGCCCAGCACAGAGCAGCAGTGAGAGAGTTCCTGACCTCCGTCGGACGGCTTCCGCCTCACCGCCCACTCTCCCAGAAAGCATCTGATCTGCCTTCACCTGCAGTCCACCTTCTTCTCCCCCTCCAGTGAAGACAAGCTGGCCATTCACTCAGACGTATAGCTGCGTGAACACACAGATGATGACACAGAATTTGCCACCAAGGACAAGCGGCGCCAGCAGCATCCGCAGGTGCAACAGCTGGTGGAGCGGGGGGCAGAGACCCAGAAGGAACAGGAGTACCACTTCTGGCCAGCTGGTGAGAGCACTGACCAGCAGGTGCCATGGTGGCCCACTCTGCAGAGCCCCCTCCTCCCGGCCACCAGCGTCTGGCAGAGGCAGCACCCCGCAAGAAGCTGGGGCAGGCAGGTCCCAGACACTGGAGACTTGGCCACCACGCGCTCCCCTCCTGATGCTGCTGAGGGGGACGTGGGCTGGCTGGGTCCATCTGCTTGCCCCTGCCAGCCCTGCCCAGCCCTGCATGGCTTCCTCATCACCGTCAGGGGCACAGGGGGCTCCACAGAACTGGTTTCCCAGCCAGCCCTGGGGAGAGGATGGGCCTCCAGCTGGAAGAGAGGGAGCTGTAGGCTGCTTGGTGGCTCCGTGACACTGAGCAGCCCCTGTGTGGACACTCGCGCGTGGCCTCTGTCCCACCAGGGGAACCTCCACAGCCAGGCTTGCCCACCCCTGTACATAACAACTAAATTGCTTTGATGCCACATCTCATGCAGCAGGGAAAACGAAATCTCTGCTCGCTTCCAGCTTCCTTGTGTCATTAGCCTTCCAGCTACGTAGATATAAAAACCACAGTCTTGACCACAAACAGGCCTCCATGAACCAGTCCACATGTCCTGAACAAAAGTACTTTCAAGTGATAGAGGCATGATTGAAAAGCATGCTAAGAATATCCACACTTCATTAAAAAAAAAAAAATCATGTTCAACCCTACTCCGAGGATGAGGGTGGTGTCGGGGAGGTGGGGTCAGAGCCCCAGGGAACCCAGGTTGGGACAAAGAGCCCATTGGAGGGCAGGGGCTTGGGGGAGGGGTCACCATGGTGGTGGGGGCTGAGCAGCCTGGCCTGGGCCACTCAGAGGGGAGCCCAGAGCTCCTGCTGGGATCTGGTCACAGGAAACATCAGGGAACAAGACGTAGACCCCAGGCTTTGCTGAAGTGCTGGGAACTGTGGCCGCAAGGAACTGGGGAAAAGCCTCTCTATAATGCCCAGTTCAAGAGCACGGGGAGTCCACACAGCACGCGGAGCCCTCCAGGTTCTGACTCGGCCGAGCCTGCGAGTGGGAACTCGAGCGCTGCTCTGGGCGCAGGGAAGGAGAGCACGTGTGCAGCCCACAGCTCACAGCTCACGGGGTGTCCCACCCTCATGGCCTCTGACTCCAGCCTCCTGGAAGGTAGCGGTGATGGCTCAAGTGACTGGGCTCCTGCCAACCCCATGGCAGACCTGGAGCACACTGCTGGCTCCTACCTTCAGCCCTGGCCCAGGGCCAGCTGCTGTGGGCATCTGGGGAGGGAACCAGTGGATGGAAGATCTCTCTCTCTCTCTCTCTTCCTCTCCCTCCCCCCACCCTCTTTCTGTCTCTCAAATAAATTTTTAAAAATTAGAAAAAATGTGAAGCCATCCAATGATGCCTGTGCTATGATCAGAGGTGTCACTGTCGTTACTTTTTAGCATGGGTGTTGAATTGAACAGGCAGCACGTGGGGCTTACTCTTGTCTTTTAACACCCTTGACTCACCAGAATGGTGGGAGAGCCCTGCTCAGTGTGGAACAGCTAGGACTGGAGCAGGCACCTGCTCCCAGTGTCCACTATTGAGTTGCTCGTCACCTTCAGCCTTTCCCCTAGATGAGCGTCCTGTGAGGTATCTGTGACCACACAGCCAGCTATCCTCTGTCAGTCATGTACGCTGCTCATGAGTTGTCAGGTGTGTCTCATCTCTGCCCGAGGCAGCTGGAGATGGGATTGGAGGGGTCACTACCAAGCCTGCTCAGCCCACAGCTGGAAGGTGGCACCGGCTGCTGGCAGGAAGTTGCACTGAGCCCGTGAGCCTGGGGTCACTTCTCCACATGGGCCCTCAGAGAGCTGCTTGGGCTTCCTTGCAGCGTGGCAGTTGGGTTCCAAAAGTGAAACTCCGCAGGGAATTTGGAATCTGAAATATGCCCTAGCCTTGACTAGGGCATGCTGTGGTAATTTTCTGGATGAGCCTGCAGGACAGAAGATAGAGCTGCAGCCATGTTGGTGCAATCCCCTAAGCCCCTATTCCACCCTCAGTGCAGAGGCAGGCCCCCTTGGTTTGCAAGGCCAGCCCCCCTCTCACTTTGCGAGGAGGGAGAGCCTGGGTGGCTGAACCCCTAAGCTTTCCCCACCCTCCTGGAGGGGCTGAGAAAACAGCAAATCTCAGTGGTGCTGAGAGCCAGGAGTGCAGCTTCCTGTCGGGCTCACTTCTCAGCCCCCTCCACCACACTCCCGTCCCACCTGATAAACCATCTTCCAGGGGTGGGGGCACCTGCGCTAACCTGAGCCCCTCTCAGGCCAGCTTGGGTGGTGACATGGGCAGGGGGTGGAAGTCGCTGCTTCCTTCTCTGTCACTGCCCGACCCCTGACACAGCACAGGACTCACACCTCCCCCACGGCGCAAGAGCCAACAGAAAGCGCTGTCTGCAAGCCATTCGCAGGCTGGGCGTCTCGCCGTGAGCACGGCAGATGGGATGCCATTACGACTCCCATCCTGCCGGAGAGGTCAGCGACGCAGTCCTGTCCACCAAAAATGCTTATAATTATGTCCAGGACATTGTCTATAAATTACTCTCTGACATTCCAGGGGAAAAATGTAATTGCCGTAATTCTACAGGATCTATCTCATTCATCACAGTATGACATAAGAGCAATGAGGCAGGAACGAGTTATTGGTGCATGCAATGTGGAGGAATCAAAAGAATCGTGCTGAGTGAAGGAATCCACACGCAGGAAGAGCGTGCACGTTCTTCCATTTATAGAAGACGAGAGAAGGCAAGCCAAGCTGTGGTAACAGGAAGCAAAGCCAAGGATGGCCTGAGGATGGGGGCAGAGGAAAGTGAAGGGCGGGCTACCAAGGGGTCCAAGGAAGCTTCCAGAAGTGACGATGTCTTCACTACCTTGATGTGCTGTTTTCACAGACGTGCACATGTGTCAAAACATTTCAACGTGTGCACTTTAAAAGGTCAGCATTGTGGTGTAGAAGGTTAAGCCTCCACCTGCAATGCTGGCCTCCAATCCAGCTCCCTGCCATTGCGCCTGGGAAAGCAGCAGAAGATGGCCCGAGTACCTGGGCCCCTGCACCCACGTGGGAGACCTGGATGCAGTTTGGGGCTCCTGGCTTTGGCCTGGACCAGCTCTGGTTGTTGTGGCCATGTCTGGAGTAAACCAACAGATGGAACATCTCTTTCCACCCCTTGTTCTGTGTTACTCTGCCTTTCAAATAAATGAATTTTTTTAAAAAAGTGTGCACTTTAAGTAAGTGCAGTTGGCTATGTAAGGGCACTTCAAAAAGTTCACGGAAAATGGAATTGAAAGTATGAGCTTATGTTGGTGCAAAAAGTATTTGAAATCCATGCACGTTTTTATAACATTTTAATATATAACACTGTCCGTGTATTTTGAAAAAAGTTTGCACCAATATAAACTCATACTTTTAATTCCATTTTCCACAAACTTTTTGAAGTATCATCATATGATAATCACACCTCTAAAAAGTTATTAAACCTATACAAACATCAGTCTGATCTGATTTTTAACAGGGTTAAAGTTATTTTAGTGGAAAAAGAATCATTTGAACAGGATTTTGGGGACAGTTTTAGTTGGCCAGATTTGTCTTGACTTCCTACAGCAGTGAGAATAGTGAGAACACAAATGTCAAAAATACAAATAACTGTCTCGTGCTGAAAGAAGAAACCCACACACCGGGAGCGGGACGTCTCTCACCTGGGCCCAGCAAGACCTGTGTCGTGGTGGCTTTGCCACGGGAAGAGCCGGAAATGCCATCTCGTGCCATGGTCAAGATCACCCCACAGGCAGAGGTTTCTAAAATCTGGTTTAGCAAATAAAGCAGCGAAGTCTCCACAGTTGCGGAACACCCCTGCGGCCCCGCGGGACTGTCCCAGGGTTTGTGTACCGGGCTCTGCCTCTCCTCACTCTTGCCCAGGACACCCCGACTCCCTCAGCAGAGGGAGAAAGGGGAGCGGGCAGAATGGAGAGGGAGCCGGCTCTGTCCTCCGCTAGCTCGGGGATCCACTGAAAAAGCCTCCTGCGATCCAGACGCAGGGTTGGCCACACCAGCGGTGGCTTTGGGAACTCTCCTGGTAGACGGAGCTTGCCTCCCTCCTCCTCCCACCCCCTCCTTCCCCCTTCTGGCCCCCCGCGGCCTTTAGGTGGGAGCCATAAAGGACCACAGCTCTCCCAGCCGCCACCCTCATCACAGGAGGCAGCATTTTGCTGGACAGAAATGTCCCCAGATTCCAGGCAGATCAGGGCTTCTGTCTCCTTTGCTACTCATGCTTGCAAAGGCAACGAGGAAATGTGGCTCTCGGCAGGGCCTACTGCGGACCCCAATAAAGTGGGGGGGCTACAGACACTGGGCAGGCAGCAGTGGACAGCCTCTGCCTCCCCGTTCTCAGCTGCCCTCATCCACACTTGCTCTTCCCACGCACAGGACACACCTCCCCTCCCCAGTGCCACCAGCCGTCATAGTGAGCCCAAAGTCCCAATGCACAGCCCCCTCCTGCACATAACAGCGTGGCTCCCCATGTCCCCCCCCCCCCCCCCCATGCACCTGCACTATAAAGCACAGAGAGGGAACAGGACAACCCCAGCAAAAACTCAGGGAAGCTTCTAGACTGTAGCTGTTCACAGGGAACAGGGTTCGCCCCCTGGCACTGGACTCGAATTCCAGGTGAAATGACAAGGTAGACTCTCCTCTCCATGGTCACTTCTGAAATGGGGGTGGGAGGGTCTCTTTCCCCTTCCAGGGATCCATGCACTTCCTGCTGGTGCAGCCTGGGGGCCAGAACATGACCTTAGGGGATGAGGATCCCAAGTCTCCAAGTTCACTGTTAACAGATAAGTCTCTGGAGTTGGCAGGCTAGCCCCAAACCATGTCCTTGCCTCTGCTGCTGGGCCTCCTTCTAGCCTCCCCTGAGCCTCTGGACACTGCAGGCTGGCACCGACTGAGCAATAGGACACCGGGTTGAACCATGTGAACCCACTGTTTCGTAAGGGCAGAAATAACCACATGGCAGCCGCTCCGTGTGGTTTGACCAAGTCCAAATGTTTGTTACTTCTCAGAGTGGCTGCACTGGAACTACACTTGATGTGAGGAGTAAACACACAGAGAATACTTAAACAGTGGCTGACACATGCGCTGACTGCTGACTGACACCGTCACTGAACAGGCGATGCTGACCCCTCTTAGTTATTATGGGAAGGAAGTGTCAAAGAGATGGTTTGGACCTGGAAACATGCTTGTGCCTGCATGGTCTGCACTGCCCCAGGACTGCATGGTGCTGTGTTCAGCATTACGTTGGACAAACAGAACTCTTTTTTGTCAAACTCTGTCCAGGTCATTCTAGCTCAATCTGCCTGAGCATTAGACTCACTAGGCTAGTTTTAAAAGTTGAGCAGCCGTCTGGAGAGCGAGAGAGGCCAGCACACACGTGCAAGGCTAACACAGCCCTAGCTGGCAGGGTCTACAAGATGCTTTAGTCTGATCTGTCCAGGCTGATGGAATGCAGAGATCCACTCACCAGCATGTTCCAGAGGGCTCAGCAGGAGAGGGGAAGAGGGACTAGGCAGGGAGGGTGCCAGGGTGGGCAAGACACCTCCCTAGTGCTGAGGGAAGCCACCTGTGGGAGGACACGGTGGTCCACTGCAAGGGAAGAAGGCAGGGCTCTCAGCCCCAACTCGAGTATCCACTGTTATCAATGCACTCCACTGCTAATGACATTGAGATTCTGCCCCATTTAGGGCAACTGCATGAAAAAGCTAGCCTTGTGCATTTATTTTTGTAGACAGAAGCAACCTGTCCGATTTTACCATAGGTTCATAGACATTGTTTTCCAGTGTGTAGTACTTGATATTTAAATTATCCAAGCTATATTCCATGGGGCACCCTGAAAGCTGGCTCCTGAATCCTTTTGACAACAAATAGATTTTCTTTCATCAACTGCTGAGGATTTTGCCAAGTTTTGGTTGGTCTCATAGTTGTGCCATGACTTCCTTTGCAGCGTTGGTTCTTATCTGGAGAATGTAATCAGTTTTCATTGTACCTAACAGCAGAGGGATCACTCGCCTTCCAAATCCTGTTCCTAAGATATTTGGTCTTCTCATCATATTTTTGTTGGGTGCCTGGATGTCTTGAGGGCTTGCTGTCATTTAAGGATTTCTGCTCATTACACTCCTGGGTTTGCTGCACTCTGTCTCAGAATGCCTGGCTACGTTCTTTTATTTTGGTTTTGTTTATGCTTTCAGAATAGGCCCTTTTAAAATTTACTCTTTCTTTTTTCAGGTGAATTTACTGAGTCCTTTTAAGATGGAAAGGATCTGCCTTTCACTCCCACATGAGTGGGCAGGTCTGTGTGTGGGTGACGGCCTTCCCATTAGAACACTGACGGTCCTTCTGCAGTGCTCCCTGGTTTCACCGATGTGGCTACAGTGATGCCACGTCCTACCTCGGAGTTTTGTCCACTGTAGAAGCTTCTGGGATTTCTCCATGCTCTGCCCCCATCTTTCCTGCTGGTCATCAGCAGCTGTTTTCTGCCTAAAGACCTGTTGAAACAGACGGCTGCCCAGAGGTCTTAAGACACGAGGCAGAGGGCAGTGTTAAGAAAGGCAGCAAAGTTTCCCAAAGAGAATACATCTGGTAGACAAGGCAGGCGGCTCAGGGGAGACCTGAGCACCTGGTCCACATTCAGAGTGGAGGATTTAAGGATGTGAGTATGGATCCTGTTTCTTCTCCCCTCCTCCCTCTTCTGGGAAGTTGTGGGCGGGGGATTTTCTGGATGTGGAGTTCCCAAAAATCCTCCCAGGATGTTCTCAGTGCAGTGTTATCAGATTTTATAGACCCCGTGGTGGAGGGCAGGGAGGGGGGATTTCCACTGAGCTGCCTGCAGGGAGAGGGCTGAACCCCATCCACAGGGTTACAGAACAAGAGCAATGGCTCCTCTGCTTTCAAGGCTTGTTTCTTTATGTTCGGACATACATTTACATTACTTAAAAATTCTCATTTTCTTCAGCCCCTCTTATGCACATAGGCTAATATCTACCTGGATACCTTAACAGAACTGCCTTTGACTTTATATTTTCTTCTTAAGCTTTGAGGTTGGGGAAATACTATTTAACATCAACATATGTTCATACTCTGTGATGGTGAGCATGGGTTCCTGTGTTAAGGATGCAATATCAGAGTCTTCTTTGAGTGTTTCTGAGAACAGTGATCAGAATTTTACAAGGTACACAGCTTGGAGGAAAACTATGGACACAAGGGGAAACTTTGCATGGAAGCAGACAGAAGTAGTAGGAAGAAGACAATGGATAAAAACAACACAGGATTGAGGGACAGCTGTGTGGCATAGCAGGTTAAGCCACTTCTTGGGGTGCGGGCATCCCATATGAGCACTGGCTGCTCCACTTCTCACCCAGCTCCCTGCTAATGCACGTGGGAAAGGAGAAGATGGCCCCAGTGCTTGGGTAACTTCCACCCACGTGGGAGACCCAGATGATTCCTGGTTTTGGCTTGACTCAGTCCTGGCCATTGTGGTCCCTTGGGGAGTGAACCAGGGGATGAAATCTCCCCCCTCTGTAACTCTGCCATTCAAATTCACTCCAATTCATAAGTAAAATCTTTTAATATATAAGAAAGACAGCATAGGAATTGGTGTTTTGGGGACTCACAAAATAAGACAAAATATAAATATTTGGAAATATCAACGAAGAAAAGTGAAAAGAAAATCTTAATCTGGATTTAGAGAAGCACAGATCATAAAGGAGACAGAAGAGCTGCAAATCTAGGCAGAGCAGGGTTGAGAAATTGAATATAAACGAGAAATGAGAGCACTTCAGGCCAAGAAACAGAAAAGACAAGTGGTGCACACTGCATTCCTCCAGCCATGGTAACTGGGGGTGACCACAGCCGGGGGAGACGAATCCCTCCCCAAGCTGGCATAGACAGCCAAGCCGCTACTAACTCCTCACAGCACTAAGAAGACACTCTCAACCTCACAGAAGCTTGGGGAGTTTGGAACACAGCATTTCCTAAGGATAAAAGCAACAGCAACACCCACAGAAGCAAAGCTTTGTGATGGAATTCAGAGAGCCGTGAAAATAGCAAACACACGGCCAACCACGCTCCAGTGTCCGTGCTGCTGGCCACACGTAATATGATTCCGGGAGAGCAGACGCCTGCTCTCCGTATACACTCCTGCTTCTTCTGAAAGGGGATGAGAAAACCAAGTCAGCATTTCCATGGCAGGGGCCACCGAGGGAAAACTGCCCCTCATCGTCCACTCACTTAAAAAGTGAGTCCACAGGGCTGGCACTAGCACCGCGGAGAAGCTCCGACTTGGAACTATGGAGTCCCATACCTCAGCGCTTGGGCTTGAGCCTTGGTACCACTCCCCCACCCCGAGCTTCCTGCTAATGTGCCCCGAGCGGCTGCAGGTGATGCCACCCACATGGGAGACCCAAACTGAGTTCCCAGCCCCCAGCTTCCAGCTGGCCCAGCCCTGGCTGTTGTGGGCATTTGGGGAGTGAGCCGGTGGGTGGGAGATCTCTGTCCCTGTCTCTAACGCTCCCTTTCTGGGTTCTTCACAGGGAGAACATAATGAATGTTGGGGTCAGTGCTGTGGCACAGCGGGCTAAAACAATGGCCTGCAGTGCCGGCATCCCACATGGGCGCCAGTTCGAATTCCGGCTGCTCCACTTCAGATCCAGCTCTGTGCAAATGGCCTGGGAAAGCAGCAGAAGATGGCCCAAGTCCTTAGGCCCTTGCCACCCTCGTGGGAGATCTGGAAGGAAATCCTGGCTCCTGGCTTCGGAGTGACCCAGTACTAGCCATTGTGGCTAACTGGGGAGTGAACCGGTCCATGAATGGAAGATCTCTGTATCTCCCTCCCTCACTCTCTCTGTAACTCTGCCTTTCAAATAAATAAATAAATCTTTGTAAAACTATAAATAAATGCATGTGAATCTGAAGCAGTGTGGATCATATGTGTTTAGCTAGTTTCATTTTCTTTTAAATTTCTCTTTAATAAAATAAGCTATTACTGCTATAAAATAAATTTAAACTAAAGGACAAAAATGACTGGAAGAAAACATAACAAAATGTTAAGAGTAAGTGCCTCAGGAAAGAGGACCTATGGGTTGTGTTTCTAGGCATTTATCATGAGATCTTCCTATCATTAATTTGCATAAGAATGGACAGTATAAATGCCAGCTAAAGTGATGGGCTCTGGATTCCAATTGCACAGTTCTGAATACTAGCCCCACTGCCTGGGCGACTTAATGACTGTCTGTGTGTCTGTTTACGAAGTGCCAATGAGCAGTAACACAAGATGCACTTGATCGGGATCCTTTCTTTTCCTTGCATTGTGTTTTCTCTCAGAATCCCATTTGCATTGACCTTTGCAAGCTCTACCTCCTCCTTTCCTCAATTCCTTCCCTCCATCCTAGGTAGGTGTGCACAGCGGCCACGAAGAAATAGAAAACCTAACCACCAATAACCAGCACTGAATGTGAATCAGTAATACAAGTCTCCCACCAAAGGAGAGCTGCACAGAGGAATCTACTAAACTTCTGAGGAACACCAATTCTTCTCAAACTATTCCAAAAGATCGAAGGGAAAACAGTTCTTCCAAACGCATTTCATTCTATGAAACCAAGGTTACTTTGATTCCCAAACCAGATGGTGCACAACAAAAAAGAAAACTACAGATCAATACTCCTGATGAACGTAGACACAAATATTCTCAACCAAATTCTCAGCAAATCAAATCCAACAGCACATTAAAAAGATTATTCACCATGATCAAGTGGGATTTATCCCAGGCGTACAAGGATGATTCTCCATATGCAAGTTGATAAACGTGATACATCACATCAACAGAATGAAGGACAAAAACCATATGGCCATCTCAATAGATGCAGAGACAGCATCTGATAAAATTCAATGTTCCTTCGTGATTAAAAAAAAGAACTATCAACAAATCAGGTATAAAAGGAACACAATGGCCAATGACCTCAACACCATCAGGACCACAAATGCCAAACCCAAGCTAACATCATACTGAACACGCAGAAGTTAAAGGTGTTTTCTCTAAGACAGGGAACAAGGATGCTCACTTTCACCACTTTAATTCTCCACGGTACCAGAAGTCCTTGTGAGAAAAGTTAAATAAGACAAAGAAGTAAAGGGCACCCAGACTGGACAAGAGGAAGTCAGATTGTGCCTGTGTGGCGATGCCATGACTTTATACATAGAAAAACCTAAGAGAACAGCTCCAGCGGGCAGGAGACAGGCAGCTGGCACTGCCCTCCCTCAACCCCCAATCCAGCGGGGAGATTTCCCCAAGGAGATGTCGAGATGTTAGTAGGAAAGGAAGTGGATGGTGGATGGGAAGAGGAAAATGAAGATGCTGGACAGAAACAGAAACGGACCAGGGTCCCAGGGAACTGCACAGTGCCTGTGCAGAGGAGGACCCGTGGGATGTGTGTGCACTTTTCAAAAAGTTACATGGGCAATGGGCATCATGCACAAGATCTGCACAGGTGTCAAATGTTGTTGTGCCAAAAGAAACTTACCTTCTAATTCCATTTTTCCATGAATTTTTGAAGTCCTTTCATATATGGAAAGAGGGTGAGGACAGAAGCTACTGGAATGTCTGCAATCTCTCTCCCTGTGCTACAGTGGCCTTAAGCCTCTCAAATCCTAAGGCACAGATATCATCATCGTCTTCCAGGAGGAGACACTTGGCTCACCAAGATGACAAGACACACACAGCTGCTTGCTTCTAGTTATTAACCCTAGCAGGTTAGATAATTACTGCATCAGTAGAAAATGCCTACTACAGAAGCACTTGGAAGTGAGTTGTAGTTAAAACACCTACATACCAACAACTTCACCCAAGTGATGCAGATGAAAGAGGACTTTTAGAAAAGATTTAATTTGGAAGGCAGTCAGGGAGTGAAAGAGAGAGAGAGACAGAGAGAAAGAGAGAGAGCTTCCATCCACTGGTTCACTCCCCAAATGCCAGCAACAGCCAAGGCTGTGCTAAGGCAAAGCCAGGAGCTGGCTAACGGCTACTCCAGTCCAGGATGCTGGCATCACAGGCAGTGGCTTAACCACTGGGCCACAACTCCGGCCTCAAGAGAACTATTACTTGCTCTAATCCATCTTGTGATGGCCACGGAAATGGACCCAAACTTGAAGGCAACTGAAGCCCTAGGACAGAGCAGAGTGTGGTGGCCCTGGCTCGCAGGCAGGTGACAGTGAGCAGGGTGCTGAGTGGGCAGCTGGAGGCCCTTTGCCCAGCCATGCAGATTCGTTAGGAAGCTGTCAGGAGAGACGGTGAGAAATGAGAAGGGACTCTGAGGGGCTGGGGAGGGACTGCTCACCACAATGCGGTTGGGTGGACCTAGAAGGACCCCAAGCTGTGGTGACAGGACGTGGCTGTGCCAGGCAGGCAGCAGAGGAGGGGATGGGAACCAGGGGGCTCCTCTACCGGCCACCAATCTCTTCCGCTATGGGTTGGATATGAGTCCGCCTGTTTCCTGAAGGCTTGGTCCTGGGGTGGGGCTACTGGAAGATGGTGGAACCACCAGGAGCTGGGCCAAGCGAGAAGTCCTCAGTTCACTGGGGGTGTGCCATCACAGGACAGTTCTCACGCCATCTCTTTAGTTCCCATGAGAGGGTTGTCACAAAAGCCAGAGTTGGGGACCACACAGTCCCTGGGCTTCCTGGCTCGCCTGGGGACCGCCCCCTCCCAACTCCATACTCTCTGCCCTCGCCTTGGGGCCTTCACCAGAGCCTGGGTCATCTAATTTGGACTCCAGAACTGTGGGCCAAATAAACCTCCCTTTCTTTCATATGTAGCTCGCCTACCCCAAGAGCACAGGGACAAAGGTGACTTTGCTAGCAGACAAAGGCCCATCTCCCTTGCTGGGCATCCAGCCACAGAGGCTGGGCGGGGTGGTGCTGGGCACTGGGCCATCCTGTGCTGGGGAGGATGAGGGCTCCAGGCACGTCCAGCAAGGGTGGGGGCCCAGCCTCTGCCCCCGGCCATCACATCCCACACCTGGCTGCCAGGTGCTCCCGTTCAGCTGCCTTGTGCACCTGCCCGCCCTCTTCCCTTGACCCCTCTGCACAGCCAGCTCCTGACGCCCAACAAGCATGGCACGGATGGGACGGCTCTGTTCAGCCAAGCAAGGGAAGTGGCAGCCTTTGAAAGGGCCCGGAGACCTGCTGGGCTTTTCTCTACAAACACCAGTGGGCAAGGTGCTTGGCAAAGCGGTAGCCTGCGTTGAGAAAGGAGACGGGCAACCCGCCAGCTGCCCGGCCTGGTGTCAGAACCCTGTCCAAGCTTTCCAGGAAACAAACAGTGGCCATGGCATCTCCTTCTTTTGGCCCCCTTTGGGAGAGGGGCTGCAGTGAAGGAGGGCCACCCCTAGTGCGTCTGGTTCTGAGCGCACTCGTGGTGGGGACACAGCTGGGATGGACACGGGGAGGAGCCTTGAGCAGCTGCTGCTCGGGGCAAGCCGAGGAATGCACTGCACAAGCACACAGAGGCAGAGGGTCTGGGTACTACAGCAGAGCTACGAGCATCTACATCCAGGCCACATGGCCAAGGAGAGAGGCCAGGACCAGCAGCCCACGGCAGGGACACCTGCAGGCATGCATGGGCCACTGAAGGAGGATCATCAGGGCATAGCAGGTGCTCCTGTCTGTAAACTCTTGGCTCATCTCATGCCAGGACACCTCCTCCCCCAGACTCATTCTTTGCCAGACATGTGAATGGTCATGAGCGCCCCCTCTTGGCTACCAGCAGATGTCACCCCCAATTAGCCATGGAGCAGGCTCCACAGAGCCCCCCAGGCCCCCGGGGCAGAGAGACCACAGTCAGTGACCCCCACTGATGACCTTGGCAATGACTGCCATCAGTCAGGCGTGCCCAGGAGCCATTGGCGTAGATGTCCTGCCCCTTCCCCCACGTCCAAGTCTAGGCCACCTTCCTCCCCTACCTCGAGATACCAACAAAGACCATATGGGGGAACCTTCCAGCCATTCACGTCTCAGTGTGAACTAGCCTGCCAGCTGTTGGATAAACACTCAGGAATCCATCGTCTGCACAGGCGCCATGCAGGGCCTAGCAGAGCACAGCGGCGTGGAGGTGTGTGAGCAGGGCCCGTGCGCCCACCTGCAACTCCAGGTGCACACCGCTGCTGAGGCTCCGAGGGCTGCGGGGGGCTCAGGGGGACCAGAACAAGCAGTCTGGGGGAGATCACGTGCACTCAACCTGGGAGGACGGCCACGCTGTCGTGGGCGGGCACAGGAGGCCGCAGGGAGAAGGGGCACACAGGAAGCAAAGCAGGCAGTAGGAAAGTGCCTGCCTCCTTCCAACACAGCCGGCTGCTGCCTGGTCAGACCCTTGGGCGAGGCTGTGTGGGAGGCGATGCTGCCAGGATCTCGGATGGAGGAGGGAGGGTATCTGGGGTGGGGCAGGGCAGGGCACAAGACACTTCAGAGCACTGGCACCAGAGCAGGCAGCCACGCACGCGCATGACAGGAGGTCCTGGGAGTGCAGGTGACAGGCCCCGCCCAGGGCACAGGCTGGTGACTGGCAGCTGGCCCTTCTGGCCATGCCGCTAGGCCAGGGAGCTCCAACTGGGCAGACAGGAGCTCCGGGACCACCTTCCCCCAGACCCAGCCACCTCCAGCCTCCTGTCTGTGCTCTCCACCCCTGCGGTAGTCCAGAGTGTGTCTGTTAGGAAGATCCCGGCCACGCCCACAGCAAAGATAAAGAAGCAAGGCTTTCAGGTCCCGAGCTGGCCGCTGCGCCAGCCCCCAGCAGCCACCACGCTGCCTGTGCGGTCCCCTGCACTTGGAAGGGCACAGCGAGCCTGGGCAGGCCCAGCGGCAGCCTCGCCACGCTCAGCTCTTCACGCTCCACTGAGATTTCTCAATCAACTGTAACTTCCTTTGCACAAATCCTATTTGGCCTCTAAGTTACGGAAGATTGTTCTCAGGGACCGCAGAGATGTTCAAAGTTGGCCTCCCCGAGATGACCGGAATTTGCTGGAAGTGTTAAAAAAAAAATAAAAACCACAGAGGCATAATAATACCCCTATTATCCTTGACTTTCAAATGCAAAACTTAAAATCCTCAGACATAAAGCCATCTTGAAAGTCTCATGGAACTATGTCCTCTTTAGAGCCGAGGCCTCAAATTAAATTTTTTCTCCCCCAAGAGGGTACTGGTCAGCTTGGAATGAGAGACTCACATTCAGGGGTCATAAGCGAAGATGATCAACACGTTGAGACCACTCCAAGTCTCTCAACTCCAAGTTCAAGAACGCACAGACCTTCACATGGGAGAGGCCGGGAGACGCATGTGTGAATAGGCTCTGTGGTGTAATTCACGGTGGAGGGAGTGCTCCAGAGAAGGCAGGGGTGCTGCAGGGGTCAGGGGAGGAGGTCTATCAGAGCAGAAACTTGGAGGGCTGGAAGAAACGCACAGAGCCGAGCAGGAAAGAGAGAGGGGAGATGAGGGGCGGGGATGAAGGAGTTGAGGCCTGAGGGCCGGTCCAGGCTGCACGGGGCAGGAATCAGCCACAGGCCAGGCAGTGAGCACTTAAGTCTTGTGGCCGTACAGTCTCTGCTGTAGCTACTCAGCTCTGCCCTTGAAACATGAAAGCAGCCACCGGCAGGCAATGAACATTAGGGCTACATTCCAATAAAACTTTATTGACAATGATAAGCAGAGGGCCAGACTTGGACAGAGGGCTGTAGTTGCAGGCCCCTTTTTTGAAGTCTTTATTTTTTAATGTTTATTTATCCTCACCCGCTCAAGAGACAGGGAGACAGAGTGAGAGAGATCTTCCATCTGCTCGTTCACTCCCCGAAATGTCCAGAACAACCAGGGCTGAGCCAGGCTGGATCCAGGAGCCCTGAACTCCATCTGGATTGCCCACATGGGCAGTGGAGGCCCACGTATTTGAGCGATCGTCTGCTGCCTCCCAGGAGACACCAGCAGGAAGCCAGATTGCAAGCAGAGGTGCTGGGACACGAACCAGCACTCTGACATGGGATGCAGGCGTCCCAGGTGGCATCCCAACCCATGGTGCCACACACACCGCACGACAGTGACTTTTACTGTCCTGGGGGGAAGCATGTGAGGATGAGTTGTGGTTCAGAAGGTCCTTCTGGCTGGGACATGGGGCAAGAGTGCGGGTGGTCCATGACTGACGGGGGCTGGACCCAAGGTGCATGGCAGTGATGCACACCCTCACCTGTGTCTTCAGGCCTGTCCCTGGATCCGTGGTGGGACTGCACTTCCCACCACGAGTGGTCTGTGAACTCACACATGGCCACACGACTTGCGGGTAGAGAGTCTACAGAAGCCTCCCTTCGCTCATCCGTGGTTTCTCTCTCTGCAACGTCAGCTACCCAGTTAACCGAGGGCAACACAAAGGGTGAGGCAGCACAGGGGGCAGGCCCACTTCCCACCTGCGAGTGTCTGCTTTGAGTCCTGGCTCTCTGTTTCTCTTTACTTGTTGCCCCCATATGGGGGGTCCCAGCTGCTCCACTTCTGATCCAGCTCTCTGCTGTGGCCTGGGAAAGCAGTAGAAGATGGCCCAAGTCCTTGGGCCCCTGCACCCATGTGGGAGACCTGGAAGAAGCTCCTGGCTCCTGGCTTCAGATCGGCTCAGCTCCAGCCATTGCAGCCATTTGGAGAGTGAGCCAACAGATGGAAGACCTCTCTCTCTCTCCCTCTCTCTCTCTCTCTCTCTGCCTCTCCTTCTCTCTCTCTTAACTTTTTCAAATAAATAAATCTTTAAAAAAAGAATTTAAAGTAGCTGTTTTTAAGGCCACTCAGTGAACTCTGAGGAAACAGAGAAAGGACAACGTTCTGACAGAAATACTTGACGGAAAGGCGGGAGTGATTTCACAAAGTCAAATTAGAAATCTTTCAACTGAAAACCACATTAAGTGAAAGCAAAAACTATGGAAGAAGGCACCAGTGAGAGAGTCCATCAAACAGAAGTAAGAGTCCATGGCTCAGTGCCTGCTCTTCGTGAATACACGGCGGGAAGGGGAACAGAACAAGGCCAAGGGCAATGAAGAAAGGGAAGAGTGGAGACTCAGGGAGTGGGAGTCCAGGGAGGACACGCGAAGGCCAAAGGATGGCAAGCATTTTCAAGGAGGTGATAGCAGAAAGGCCCCTGATCTCGGGAAAGATGTGACTATTCTGGTACACAAAGGTCAGAGGTCACCAGGCAGATGCACCTCAGCCAAGTCTACCTCCAGATTTCATATAATCAAGCTCGCCACAGTTAGAGATAAAGAGAGCATTCTCCAGGCTGCAAGAGGGAAAAACAGTAATGGTAGAAGGCTCCCAGCTTGCCGGACTTCAGACTCCCTGGCAGAAGCCTTCCAGGCCAGAAGGGAGTGCGAGGAGGCCTGGACAGTGCCAAAGGAAAGATACTGACAGACAAGGCCCATCACTGGCAAAGCTTCATGGAGAGACGAAGACACTTCCCATCAAGCAAGCATCTGAGTGATCGCCTCACAGGGAATGCTACAAAGGGGCTGGGCGCTGGACACAACAGTTAAGCTGCCCTTGGGACACCCACAGCCCCAGCAGAGGGCCCGGGTTCGAGTCCCGCCTCTGCTCCCAATCCCAGGTTCCTTTCTAGGTGCACCCTGGGGAGCAGCAGTCTTGGCTCAAGTGTTTGGGTTCCTGCCACCCACGAGGGAGACCCACACTGTGCTCCCAGCTCCAGCTGTTGTGGGTATCTGAAGAGTGAACCAGCACGTAGAGGTAGACAATTAAAATAATTAGAGATAGTTATGAAAAAGTATGGAGTAAAACATTTGATAACCCAGACAGAATCATGGAGAAATACAGCACCTAAATATTCAGTAATGAGTAGTGAGATTGAATTAATAACAAAGTCTCCCATCAAAGAAAGCTCAGGCCCATACGACTTCACTTCGGAATTCTACCAAACATTTGCAAAAGAATTAGCACCTCTTCTTCCTAAATTATCCCAAAAGATGGAAACAAAGGGAGTTCTTCCAAACTCCTTTTTCAAGTCCAATATTATCTTGACACCCAACTCATAGGACACAGGAAAAGCAAGCTACAGGCCAATATACTTAATGAATGCAGATGCAAAAATACTCACCAGGACACTAGCAAACGGAACCAATAGCACATTAGAGAGGTTTCTCACCATGATCCAGTGGGATTGATCCCAGGGATGCAAGCATGGCTAAGGTATACAAAGCTAAGAAGGCAGTATACCCCACCAACATTTCAATAGGTAAAGGAGAGACTTGCCATGAAGTCAATCAACACACCTTCAGGATAAGAACTCTGGCAGATTCAGTGCAGAAGTAACTTGCTTCCACATAACAAAGGCCACGTGTAACAAGCCCACAGCTGACAGCCTGCTGAGCAGGGAAAAGCTGAAGTCTTCTGGAACAAGGCAGAGATGCCCACTTTCACCTCTTTGAGGCAGCACAGTGCCGGAAGTCCTAGCCAAAGCAGTCAACCAAGAGAAATGGAATACAAGGCACCCAAATTGTCAGCGTAGGCAGGTGACATGACTACAGACAGGAAACCTCAGACTCCACCGGAAAATCATCCCAACTAATGAGCAAATGTGCCAAAGGTGCAGGACACAAATTCTACGTACAAAAATCAGTAGCACTTGTTATACATCAAAGTGAATTGTCTGAACAAGAAATCAAAAAAGCAATCTCATTTCCAATAGCTACAAAACAACACCCAGGCATACACAGCTCCCTGCTCTGTGCGTCCCGGGAGGCAGCAGCGGATGACGGCTCAAGTACTTGAGTCCGTGACAGCCACCTGAGAAAGCTAGATGGAGTTCCAGGCTCCTGGCGCTGGCCTGGCCCAACCCTGGCAACAGCTCAGCAGTGAGCATCTGGGGAGTGAACCAGCAGATGGAAGAGCTCTCTCTGTCTGTCTACATGTCTCTCTGCCTTTCAAAAAAAATGAAAGTAATTAAAAAAAAATAAAGAGCTTCTGCACTGCAAATGAAACAATTGAATAAAGAGACAACCTACAGAACGGGACAAAATATTTACAGATTATACAACTGACAAATGGTGAATAACCAGAATGTATAAGGAACTCAAACAATTCAGTAGCAAAAAAAATAAATGAATAAATAATTCAACTTAAAAGTGGACAGTAGAGTTAAACAGGTATTTATCAGATTCGTCTCAAAAGGAAGACATAAAATAGCCAAACGGGTACATAAAAGAATGCTTCACCTCACTAATCGTGGAAGAAACGCAAATCAAAACTGCCGTGAGGGGCTGGCGCTGTGGCTCATTAGGCTAATCCTGTGGCGCCAGTACCCCAGGTTCTAGTCCCAGTTGGGGCGCCGGATTCTGTCCTGGTTGCCCCTCTTCCAGTCCAGCTCTCTGCTGCGGCCCAGGAGTGCAGTGGAGGATGGCCCAAGTGTTTGGGCCCTGCACCTGCATGGGAGACCAGGAGGAAGCATTTGGCTCCTGGCTTCAGATCAGCACAGCGCCAGCTGTAGTGGCCATTGGAGGGTGAACCAACAGAAGGAAGACCTTTCTCTCTGTCTCTCTGTCTCTCACTGTCTAACTCTGTCTGTCAAAAAAAAAAAAAAACAACAACTGCCACGAGGTATTACTGCACTCCGGTAGATTGGCTATTATCAATAAAGACAAAAGGTAACAAATGCTGGTGTGGATGTGAAGAAAAAGACACCCCTGCACTCTGCTGGTGGGGTGTGAGTTAATACTCCCGTTGTGGAGAAGAGGACGGAGTGCCTGAGACACCTGGAAGCAGAACCACCCTAGGAGCCAGCAATCCCGCTACTGGGTATAAACTCCAGGCACACGAAGGCCCTGCATCAGAGAGGCAACCGACTCTGCGTAGACTGCAGCACTGCCCACACTAGAAACCACCTCGCCGCCCATCAAGCCATGAACCCACAAGGAAGACATGGCTCATCCACACCACGGAATATGGGCGAGATCTTGTCATTTGCCATACACAGGTGGAACTGGAAGGAAGCCCAGCCCCCCAAGACAAGCATCCTACTTCTCTCTCATCTGTGGAATTAAAAAAAAAGAAAAACCACAGTTGATCTCACAGAAGTTAAGAGTGTCATGGTAATCAGCCGAGGCTGGGCAGAGTCGAGAAGACGGTAACATAGGAAAAGCCTCAGGAGCAGGTGTTCAGCTGTAGGGAGGTCGGAGCAAGGTGCTCCTGCGTTTTGTGGCACAGCGTGCTGACAGAGGATGATGACAATGTGCTGTATGCTTCTTTAAAAAGAAACCAGAAGGAACGATTTTGGGTATTTTACCTTAAAAAGAAAAGGCAACCGTTTGAGGAGACAGATGCATGTCCTGATTGGACCTCATGCAGTTTACCGATGTACAGGAACGTCAGTCGGTACCCTGTAATTATGAACAATTCTATGAGTCAGTTAGAAAGAAACTTTCTTTTTTTTTAAACTTTTATTTAATGAATATAAATTTCCAAAGTACAGCTTATGGATTACAATGGCTTCCCCCCCGACAACTTCCCTCCCACCCGCAACCCTCCCCTTTCCCACTCGCTCTCCCCTTCCATTCACATCAAGATTCATTTTCATTTCTCTTATATACAGAAGATCAGTCTAGTATATATTAAGTAAAGATTTCAACAGTTTGCATCCACATGGAAACACAAAGTGAAAAATACTGTTTGAGTACTAGTTATAGCATTAAATCACAATGTACAGCACATTAAGGACAGAGATCCTACATGAAGAGCAAGTGCACAGTGACTCCTATTGTTGACTTAACAATTTGACACTCTTGTTTATGGCATCAGTAATCTCCCTAGGCTCCAGTCATGAGTTGCCAAGGCTATGGAAGCCTTTTGAGTTCACCGACTTCGATCTTATTCCGGCAGGGTCATAGTCAAAGTGGAAGTTCTCTCCTCCCTTCAGAGAAAGGTACCTCCTTCTTTGATGACCCAAAAAACAAACTTTCTAAAAAAAAAATCTGAAACCAACTTAGATAGGGCATGTGTGATTCTCTTGAAATCTTGTGCAAAGTTCTAAGCCACTTTGGAGAGAGCGTGCATTCATTACTGTGGTCAGATTCTCAGAGATCGATGAGCCCTCGAACACATGAAGAACCAGGGCTTCCTGGAAGAAGCAGCTGCTGATCTGCGAGGCTTCTAGAACAGAACAGGCGGTGAGAGCAAAGGAGCCTCCCATTGAGCCCAGCCCCCGCCGTTCAAGTTGTGTCTGCATTTTTGCATCATCTTCCAGCTCAAGTCCCAGATGCCAATGGAACTGAGATAAGCCAACTCCCCACCCCCGCTCACGGTCCAATTCCCGACCCACAGAATCTGAGCACGTGGGATTCCGGCTGCTGATCTGTGCCACTGTTTGAGGTGTGTTGCCCCAGGAGCAGGGCAGGGCCTGAGGGCCCAAGTGTTTGACAAATGGGCTGCTCACCCCCTCCCTCTAAAAGCTGATGGTGGGGTGGGCATTTGACAAAGCAGTGAAGACAGGGCTTGGGAAGATGAGAGGGCCTGCGTTCAAATCCCAGCTCAGCTCCCAGTTCCAGCTTCCTGCTAATGTGCACCCTCAGAGGCAGCAGTGGTGTCCCAAGGGACTGGATCCCTGCCACGCACATGGGAGACTTGAACTGACTTGCCAGCCTGTGGCTCTGGTCCCAGCCCAGCCTCAGCCACTAGGAGCATTTGGGGAGTAAGCCAGTCTGCGCCCATCCCCCCTCCCTGTCTCTCCTTTTCAATACACCAATAGAAATTTGAAAAGTCAATATCTGAGGAAAGCAAAATGCTGGAGGGGTAGAGGACCACAGCAGTGCATTAGAAGAGAAAGCACGTGGCTCATTAGGCTAATCCTCCGCCTTGCTGTGCCGGCACACCGGGTTCTAGTCCCGGTTGGGGCGCCGGATTCTATCCTGGTTGCCCCTCTTCCAGGCCAGCTCTCTGTTATGGCCCAAGTCCTTGGGCCCTGCACCTGCATGGGAGACCAGGAGAAGCACCTGGCTCCTGGCTTCGGATCGGCATGATGCGCAGGCTGCAGAGGCCATTGGAGGGTGAACCAACGGCAAAAAGGAAGACCTTTCTCTCTGTCTCTCTCTCTCACACTATCCACTCTGCCTGTCCAAAAAAAAAAAAAAAATAGAAGAGACAGCAAAGACGTAACAAGCGAACGCATGGAACGTGGCCACACTGGTTTAAAGGATGCTCTAAGGGCCTCTTTGGAACAATCAGGGAAACTTGTAAACAAGCTGAATGTGGAGTGCTATTGAGTTACGGTTTCTTAGGTGTGAGGCTGTGACTGCTTGGGGGGAAATGTCCTTATTTTTAACCGTTAGTTGGTGAGGGGTGAAGGCATGATATGCCCAGCTTCCCAACGGGCCAGCAAAAAGCCACTGATGCACAAACAGATAACTAGAAGTGCATATAAACACAGCCACATGTAAACAATCGCAGGGTCTGGGTTGAGAGCATCCGCACATGCATTGTCTATTCTTTCACCTTTGCATGTGTTTGAGATGCTTATGAAAATGTCGAGAGAGAAACAAAGCCTGTGTCAAGTTGATGGATGGTTTGTCATTCTGTTGCTGGGAGATCCCACTAGTATCCCAGCCTGGTTTGGATCAGGAAGAGGAAAGCAGGGAAAATGAAGACAGACCCACAGAGAGGCCAGAGAATAAATATTTTGAACGGGTGCCTGAAAGAAAACCCCAGGGTATGTGTGTGTGTGTATGAATATAGTGTGTATATGTGTATGTATATATGTGTTGAGTGTGTGTGTGTGAGTTTTGGCAAATCAGAGGCAGATTGGAAGCGTTGGCAAAAGCTTATGAAAGTTGAGTCTCTGTCCAAATATTATTACCCCAAAGAATAAAGATTCTTCCCCTTCTCCCCCACGTGGCCTTCGGAACTTCCCTTGGTCCCTCCCTCTCCAGCCCCTCCCCCTGTCACTCAGGATGGATGAATATCCCCCACATGGCGCTAGTCACTGGACATCTGATCCAAAGACTCAGGGAAGATGCCTGTGGGTGCTCAGCACAGCTGTTACCAGACAGCCACTGGCATTTGCCCACCGTCAATGCCCCAATGTCCATGAGCCCCGAGCAGTCAGGAAGCCCAAGAGCTAGCGAGCGTGCATCAGCGAAGGCTGCCGTCGTGACTCTGCAAGGAGAGAGCAATCGAGACAGACCCTACTGAACGACCACAGAAGACAGGTCTGCAGGAGCCTAAGAAACAGGAGAAGACACCTGTGCCCCCCACACCCCCAGGGCTCCCCGGAAATGGGCTCTATGGAGCTCCGTGGAACGTGGACTTGCTCCTTCCCGGTGTGCAAGGAACGCGAACATTCCAGACAGGTGCTCTCACTACCCAGTGCTACTAGGAGACGCAGCTCCTGCAAAACACGCGACAATACCTCCCCTTTCGGGAGCACCAAGGGGGCAGGCAGAGCTCAGCCCAGCAGCATCCCCGGAGAACCCACATCCCTCGCTCACCTAAAAATCCCAGGGCCTGAGCTGCTTCAGAATTCGGGGCTCCGCTTCCCCTGGGTGCAGAGGGTCCAGAACGGGCCGCCTTTATCCCCTGATGATCTCCTGTCCACTTCCCAAGTCCACGCAGGCTCTGGGGTCTGCCTCTGCTGTTCCCCACCTCTGAGCGCTCACCTTGCGGCACGGGGGCCACAGGAACCCCTTTTCTGTCTCGCCTTGTCCCTGCCTCGCCACTCCGCTGGCCAGAGTTTGGGATCACCTTCTTTGGGCCGGGAAAGCATGGACGCGCCCTCGAGGCCTCTGGCTTGTTCCCGGCACACACCGCACTTGCCTGTGCACCCAGCTCAATGTTCTGCGCAAGCGCGGTTGCTTGTTTTTGCACACGACACACTTAAAGTGGTGGTGGTGCTCACCAGCGCCACCTCCAGGAAGGCTCAATATTGGTCGTGCTTTTGGATATGTGGGCTGGGGACGCTGGGCTCTCTAGTTGTTAAGGTGTGGATGCACCTTGGGGCTGGAGACAGGTCGTCAAGTTAGTTCTGCTTCTGTGCCGTCTCTCTCTCTCTCTCTCTCTCTCTCTCTCTCTCTCTCTCTCTCTCTCTCTCTCTCTCTCTCATACACACACACAGACGCTTAGGAGGGAAGCAGGCTAGGAGGCGGGTGCGGTGGGGGTGGGGCCATGGGGCCAGCGCACCCCAAGGAAGACTCTGGCCCTGGTGCATGTTCACTGTAGGCCTTGTGACCTTGTCAATGAACCCAGCCTGGCTAAG
This sequence comes from Lepus europaeus, assembly GCF_033115175.1. Lineage (NCBI taxonomy): Eukaryota > Metazoa > Chordata > Mammalia > Lagomorpha > Leporidae > Lepus > Lepus europaeus. Next base: position 78,775,535 of record NC_084843.1, on the reverse strand, counting down.
CTTTGAGTTCCTCTTCCAAAAAGTGACAAGGAAGCCCTGTGTGCCACCCCGGTGCTATGACGTCGGCTGTGATGTGAGCAGCTCAGCACCCTGCCTGGCCCAGCCTCCTCGCTGGTCCATGCAGGGGGCTGCATGTAGACCTGGGTTTGAAAAAGAAATGGAGACGTTTTCCTCTCAGCTCTTTCCTGGGCTTTCCTATCCATCAACGTAACAGTCAGGTGCTCACCTGTAAGTTAAAACTCTGCTCTTGGGGCCGGAGCATAAAAGCCACCACCTGCAGTGCCGGCATCCCATATGGGTGCCAGTTCGAGTCCCAGCTGCTCCACTTCTGATCCAGCTCTCTGCCGTGGCCTGGGAAAGCAGAAGAAAATGACCCAAGACCTTGGGCCCCTGCACCCATGTGCGAGACCTGGAGGAAGCTCCTAACTCCAGATCGGCACAGCTCTGGCTGTTGCAGCCATCTGGGGAGTGAACCAGTGGATGGAAGACCTTTCTCTCTCTTTCTCTCTCAGCCTCTCCTTCTCTCTGTGTGTGTAACTCTGACTTTCAAATAAATAAATAATTCTTTAAAAAAAAAAGAAATTTGGAAAAACCACACAGGGTCTGGCTATATGATAGTATGTTTAATTTTTTTTACCAATCTCAGTGGAAATTTAAATGAAAAATATTTAAATAACATCACAGTCAAATCCATAATCAGTAAAAAAATTGGTTTCAGAGGTATTTAAATACAACCTTCCCATTTTGATTAAACAAACAAACAAACCTGCCCACCCTCACATATCTGAATACCGTCAAGGACAAACAGGACAGACAGGGTGACAGGCAGGTAGAGGGCCAGCTGGCTACCCGGGGAGGCCCACCCAGAAGTGGAAAGGGAAGATGCTGCTAGTGATTTAGTTACACTGCCTGGGTTGACATTGCAGCTACAATGGGATGCATTTTATGCAATAAAAATAAAGATGAAAAGGAGCCAATTGAAGAAAAATAAAAGTGTACAAGCTTTAGAGAGAACCAGATATCATTTTTATAACTTTAGGGAGGTAATTCCCTTCCCGAGGAAGGAAGATTCCACACCCAGAAGCCATAAAGGAAGCAAGCGAGAGACGAATATCTGAAAAATTGAACGCTTCCGTGGAGCCACACACGGAATACAGCCAGCAGGGCAGGCAGCGTGCGGCATTTGCTAACAAAGGATCTGTCCCCAAAACTGGCTTTTATAAATCACAAAAATAAGCAACCAACCCAACGAAGACGTGGCATCTTTGAAACACACCACTAAGAAAGGGACAATGACGTTGCGTGCCAAGACAAGACTCTTTCCACCTGGCTTTGACCCCAGACTCCAAGGGCGAGGACAATGGGGAACCCACTCAGCAGGTTCTCTAATCCTCCCTTCCTGACCCTTGGGGAGCACAGAGCGGCAGGGACTCCCGTGGGGGTGGCGTTGGCTGTCTCCCCTGAGCTTCCTCAGAGCCACACACCAGCACACACTCTCATGCACCCAACACACACTGAAACCCCAAGGTGAGCTGCCCGCAGCCAGGCCAAGGCAGAGACCCACCGTAAAAGGAGCTAAGGGGGCTGGCGCTATGGCATAGTGGGCTAAGCCTCTGCCTGCAGAGCCGGCATCCCATACAGGCACCAGTTCAAGTCCCGGTTGCTCCACTTTCTGATCGAGCTCCCTGCTGGTGGCCTGAGAAATCAGTGGAAGATGGCACAGGTACTGAGGGCCCCTACACCCACATGGACGATCCGGAAAGAAGCTCCTGGCTCCTGGCTGTGCATCAGCCCAGCTCCAGCCATTGCAGCCATTTGCCAAGTGAACCAGCAGATGGAAGACCTCTCTGTCTGTCTGTCTGTCTGTCTCTCTCTCTCTCTCAACTCTGCCTTTCAAATAAATAAATAAAGCTTTAACAAATATGAAGAAGAAAGGATAGAGCAGGTGGGTGTGGGGCTCAAGGGTAAATCCAGCAAAAATAAACAGTTCAATCTGCTGATGGATACAGCAACAGGGTGCATGGTGACAACTGCCCTGCCCTGCAAGCAGCAGGATTGGGAAAGAGGGAAGAAGAGGGCTCAGATGGGAGAAGTCCCCGCCCGGGGACCAAGAGCACCCCTGCCATGTTTTAGTCTCCTCCTGAATCCCTGTTGAAATGACCGTGTAGGAGGACGAAAGAAGCAAAACCTCTCGGGGACAAAGAGAATGGCGAGCAAGCGACAGCAAATTCTGTGTCGAAGCAGCTGGTGGGCGGTGGCACCATGGCGGCAAACCACGGCAGCAAACCCAAGCCCCCAGCAGGGGTGGGGACTGCGAGCGAGCGACAGGCATTTCTGCAAGCTGCAGTGGGAGCGAAGCCGCCACGGGGCCCCAGCCCTGGCTGAAACCCAGTGAGCTGGCTCCATGTTCCTGTCTGGAAACAAAGACAGGACCGCTCTGTGGTGGTGGGCTCTGTTCCCCGGGAGAGGGAAGCAGGGGGCTCTGGACTCGGGACAGCAGGGGGGCTCTGGACAACGGCCACAGAAGCCCAGGCGGAAAACAGGAGGCCGTGGAAGTCAGCCCACTGAAGGCTGAGAACCAGTAGCCGTGTCTGCAGTCCCTGAGGGCTTGCAGGAGTCTTCTCCGGGGACCCTGGGCACTGTGCAGACACCATGCCCCAGCAAAGCCTTATCCCAGCACAGAGCTGCCAATGTGTGAGTGTGAGTGTGTGTTACAGCGTGCCTATGTGTATACGTATGCTTATATGTGTGAGTGTGTGTGTGTGTTAGAGTGTGAGTGTGTATGTGTAGATGTGTGTGTGTGAATCTTTATATGTGTGTGTATTGTATGTGAGTATATGTGTGTTAGGGTGTATCTGTGTGTATGTGTGTATATATGTGTGTGTGAATCTATATGCGTGTGTATTGTATGTGAGTATATGTGTGTTGGAGAGTGAGTGTGTATGTGTAGATGCATGTGTGTGTGAATCTGTATATGTGTGTGTATTATATGTGAGTATATGTGTGTTAGGGTGTGAGTGCGTGTGTATGTGTGTATGTATGTGTGTGAATCTATATGTGTGTGCATTGTATGTGAGTATATGTGTGTTGGAGAGTGAGTGTGTATGTGTAGATGTATGTGTGTGTGAATCTGTATATGTGTGTGTATTGTATGTGAGTATATATGTGTTAGGGTGTGAGTGCATGTGTATGTGTGTATGTATGTGTGTGAATCTGTATATGTGTGTGTATGTGAGTATATGTATGTTAGGGTGTGAGTGTGTGTGTATGTGTGTAGATGTGTGTATGTATGTGTGTATGAATCTGTACATGTGTGTGAGTATATGCATGTTAGGGTGTAAGTGCATGTGTATGTGTGTATGTGTGTATGTATGTGTGTAGATGTATGCGTGTGTGAATATGAATGTGTTGTGTGTGTATCTGTGTGTGTACATGTGTATAAATGTATGAGTGTGTTTGAGTGTGAGTGTATGTGTGTATGAGTGCGTGTGAGTGTGTGAGGGTACGTGTGAATATGTCTGAGTGTGCATGTGTGAATACACGTGTGTATTGTGTGTGTAACTATGTGTGGCTGTGAGTGTGTGTGTGTGTTACAGCCTTCGTCTTCACATAAAGTCAGAGACAAAAACTATCAAAGAGTGAAAAATGAATTTGGAGGAAATAGAGGAAACTTAAAGAACAGGAAAAATGTAAAAAAATAGTAATAAATTGCAAGTAACGTCTCCAGGAAATGGGAAGATATTACATCCATGAAATAAGAACTGGCTGCCTTTAAAACAATAATAAAATAAACGTTAAACGGATCCTTCTGCGTGCGAAAAGGACTGTGGGAACGGAGATGGCCCATGTCCAAAACAACAGTAAGAAAGAAAACGCAACAGAGGTCAGGGGAACTTTTCCGGAAGACAGAACGTGAACCGAGAGCCAGAACGGGGGAAAGACAAGCCACAGAGCCCACAGACTGGTGAGCTGCCCTGACGCTGCAGACAAAGCGAGGGGACCAGCATAGGAAGTGCAGAGGAAGCGTCGGAAATCAGAGGAAGTAACAGAACCGTGTTCACCACGTCCTCACGGTCACGAGTCCCCGGCCGGGAATGACGCTCTGAGAATCCCCAGGTGAAATGAGACCCACACCAGAGCACGCCAGGAGCAACGAAAGTTCTGGAAGGTTTTAGAGAGGAGGCCGGGGATAAGAGCAGGATCCCATTTCTGGACAGCAGCTCTGTGGGCTGGAGGGTGGTAGCCGAGGGCTTCCGCCTCTGAGCCGCAAAGTCTCCAAACAAGCTGCCGGTCCAATGGGCGGCTGGCATGGCAAGAAGCTCCCCAAACCTGCTCCCGGCATAAGACGTTTCTCAGGAAACTGTAGGAAAAGCTTGCCCAAAGCAAGGGAGATGACCAACGAGGGGTGTCAGTGAGCCTGCATGGAAAGACCCAAGGCGGCAAAGACAAAAGGGACCCCAGGACACCAGCCGGGCAGCCACATGCAGAGCACCCAGGCCCTGCTACCTCAGCTGAGCCCCCCACAAGGGGAGCCCCCTTCTGGCCCGATGTCCAGGTCGAAAGGCAAAACCTGGCAGGCTTTGACTCCTGGCAAAACAAAAAGCCATGCAAAATAAGGAAATGCGCGCTGCGTGGTTGAGCTGTGAATAACAAGGACATAGCCATAACTATGCAAATTCTGAATACTGATGTGGCCAAAAATTACACTGTAACTACCATGACCGGGGCTGGGGGAAGAGAAGGCCCCTGGGCACCGGGGGCCTGCAAGGCCCCACTCCTCCCCTCCCGCAGTAGGAATCCATCCATCATATCTAGGCCAGGAAGTCCAGAAATGGCTGTCCATGCGTGTTATGTCAGGGTGGGGGGGACAGCACCAGAAGCAGCAGCGGGGACCCAAAGCAATGCCCCTGGGGAAGGGGGGAGGGGTGGGGAGGCTGGCTTTCCTCACAGGCCTGTGGGCCATGTAAATCCTAAAGCCATGCACACGTATGCCTTTGATAAACACCAATTTTTTGAAAGATTTATGTACTTACCTGAAAGTCAGAGTTTACACAGAGAGAGAAGGAGAGGTCTTCCATCCACTAGCTCACTCCCCAATTGGCCGCAACAGCCAGAGCTGGGCTGATCTGAAGCCAGGAGCCAGGGGCTTCTTCCGGGTCTCCCACGTGGGTGCAGGGGTCCAAGCACTTGGGTCATTTTCCACTGCTTTCCCAGGCCATAGCAAAGCTGGATCGGAAGTGGAGCAGCTGGGACTCAAACCAGCATCCATATGGGATGCCGGCACTGCAGACGGTGGCTTTACCCGCTAAACACCAACCCTGATAAACACTGATTTTTAAAAATGACCGAAGAAGCACAAAGAAGAAGAAGGAGTGAGTGGAGTCAGCCTGGTTCAGACGTTTTACCCAACTTCTCTCAACAAAAGGACTCACTAACCTCAGGCCACTGGAGTAGAGACCAAAAGGGACGGGCATCCAGAAGTTTCTTTGGAGCTCTTGCTAACAAGCAATGCATGCAGAATTTCACGTTCTCCTTGGCAACTCACGTCTGCTCGCATTTGCAGCGTGGGGCACAGCGGCTTGCTTTCTTTCCTGCTTTCCCCTCCTTTCTAACTTGCACCAGACCTGGACCAGGCTGAACTGCCCGAGACACTGGGAATACAGGGACGAACCAGGGGGTTCCTGGGATGTTCACTGGGGCTGCTGACACCTCGGGCCCCTTTCAGCTGCTCAGAGGCCTTAGTCCTGTCTACCCAGCATTGAGTCCGTGCCTGGGACCCCTGAGCAGGAACCCAGAGGGACCGAGGGACCGACCCCCCTGCACCAGGAGGGGGCTGGGTCCTCCTGGTGGGGAGAAGAAGCCAGACAAGGCCATGGTGGGGTGGAAGAAGAATGGGGACCAAGAAGGAACAGGCCTCTCTGTCAGCATCAGAGAGAGCCTGGAGACACCAAGCAGGGGAACAAAGCAAGAGAAAATGAGAGGAAGACCTCTCTCTCTCTCTCTCTCTCTCTCTTTCTCTACCTCTCCTTCTCTCTCTGTGTAACTCTGACTTTCAAATAAATAAATAAATCTTTTTTAAAAATGGGGCAGGCATTTAACCTGGTGGTTAGGACACCCACGTCTCACCTCGGAGTGCCTGGGTTCGATTCCCAGCTCTGGCTTCTGACGCCCGCTCCCTGCTAACGCAGACCCTGGGAAGCACCAGTAATGACTTAAGTAACTGGGTCTCTGCCACTCACGTGGGAGACCTGGGTGGAGTTGCTGGCTCCTGGCTTCGGTCAGTTCCAGCCCTGGCCATTGTGGGGCATTCAGGGCTCTCTCTGCCCCTCAGATACACACGTTTTTTGATTAACTACCTTTGTCAGTCACTATTGTGCCCAAGGCCCAGCACCACCGTGTGCTCCTGTAGACCCCCGGGGCTCTAGGTTCAAAAGCCTGGCGGTGACAAATGGAAACAAGGCAGCCACATGGGGGCACCCACATGCCAGGTGGCTGGACAATCTGGTGAGCCTATGCCCCCCATCCCCGTGCTGGGCTCAGAGTCAACCTCTCGGCAAGTGCTCCCTCCCCCATGGGGGTTACAGCAGGGCAGGCAGCAGGGGCCACTCAGGAAAGGTCTCCCCTGTTCCCTGCTCATGTTCCCTGGAGTCGGAAGGCATGAAGGCAGGCGGGAGCAGTCAGGTGCAGCTGCCGGGAGGGGAAGATGAGAGGGTGTCCCCACGAGGAGGGAGGCAGAGCTGCAGTCCCTGGAGGAGGTGAGACTGGCCTGGCTTGCTGTCGGTACAGAGAGAAGGGACAGACTTGGGAGGGGACCTTCTGTGCAGAAAGCACGTGACTTCCCATTCCCGCACAAGCTGCTGGGACCTCACCGCCTTGGCATATGGGGCTCCTGAGCTGGAGCCCAACAAGTAGCACCCCTTGGATCTCAACAGTGGAAGGAAGGGTCTGCCAGCTGCCCTCTAAGACTAGGGGACAGGAGCCAGCACTGTGGTACAGAGGGTGAAGCTGCCGGCTACAAGGCCAGCATCCCATATTAGAGTCCCGGCTGCTCCACTGCCCATCCAGCTCCCTGCTAATGTGCCTGGGATAACAGTGAAGGATGGCCCAAGTGCTTGGGCCCTTGCTTCTCCCGTGGAAGACCCCGGATGGAGTTCCCGGCCCCCAGCTTCAGCTTAGCCCAGCTACAACTGCTGCAGCCATTTGGGGAGTAAACCAGTGGATGGAAGACCCCCCCCTGCATTTCAAATAAATAAAAGGAATACGTCTTTAAAAAAAAAAAAAAAAGAAGGCCAAGGGACCTTCATGCTTGAACCCATGGTAGAAGAGAAAACTTTTTTTAGCAGAACACAAACAGTGAAAATTAAGTTGACTTTGGGAAGCAAGATGTGTGCCTGCTGCCCAAGTTTCTCGTTAAAATGATCTGAAAGGCAAAGAGACAGAGCTGCCATCTGCTTGTTCATTCCCCCAGACGCCCACCATGGCTGGGGCTGGGCCAGGGCTGACGTTGGGAGCCAGCAACTCAATGCAGGTCTCCCACATGGCTGGTAAGGACTCGGTGACTAGGCCACCACAGGGTCTGAACTGGCAGGAAACTGGAGTCAGGAGCTGAAGCCGGGATCTGAACGCAGCTGCTCCAATGTGGGACAGGAGAGCCCTACACAGGACCCGAATCACTGGGCCCCGAGCTGTGTGGATGGGCAAAGCCTTTGCGTTAGGCCATGAGATGCTGGCCTGGCCTCCGTGGCAGCTTCCCCCCAAGGCTGTGCGTGGCCTGCTTCCTGCTTCCTGACCCAAGCACAGACGCCTGGTCCCAAGTCAGCTGTCACAGCCAGCCCTGACAGTGAGGACGTGTGGCTCGGGGGGGAGGGGGGGAGAGATGAGGGAGAAGACCAATTCCAGAGCTCATCCTGACAGACGTGACCAATCTCCTGACTTGGATCTGTGCCTGAAGCAGAGCCGCGGAGGTGGCCTGGGGTGTGGGTGCACAGCAGAGCGCAGGAGGCACGCTCCCAGGGTAAAGACATCTGGAGGAACCGCCAACGTCTAGCTGGCCCAGTCTCCCAGACCCGCCCAAAAGGGCACCAGGCCCGGGGAAGAGGGGGCCTCGGGTGCAAGCTGTGGGCCCTGCAGACCGTGTGCACTGCAGCTGGGAGTCCTGGGTGCAACTTCTCATGCCCCTGCTTGCAGGCAGCCCCCTCCTTCCTGCTGGGCCTTTGTGAGTTAAGTTGCCATGGTTGTCCGTTGTTGAGGGTGCGGTCGAAGAGGAATCCCTTCTCACCAGGCTCTCTTCTGCCAGCGGGGCGTGGGCATGAGTGCCGTCCTGGTTAGGGTGGGACCCCTCTTCCACCCCCAGATGCTCGCTCCCTCCATGCCTAGGAAAGGCTGTCTGCCAGCCCCAGTTCCCCTTGGATGGCTCCATCTGCCTCCTGGCTCCACTCGTGTCACTCTGCCAAGAGTCAGGTCCTCTCCCCCACCACCCACTGAGTTCCCCAGGGTGGCATGCGGGGGGTGTGGATGTCCCGCACCCTCCTGGCCCTCCAGAACACTCAGGTCCATGTCAGCCTCAGGCGCACCGTCCACTCCCCCAGCCCTGTCTCTCCTCCCAGCTCCTCTATCCCAGGATGGAACAACCTGCTGGCTTCTCATTCTCTCAAGTCACTCAGCCTTCTAAAGACAAAAGCAAATCTGAAGCTGTTGCCAAAGACTTTTATTATTATTATATTATTATTCATTTATTTTCCAAAGCCAGGAGCCAGGAGCTTCTTCTAGGTCTCCCACATGGGTGCAGGGGCCCAAGCACTTGGGCCATCTTCCACTGTTTTCCCAGGCCATAGCAGAGAGCTGGATCAGAAGTGGAGCAGCCAGGACTCGAACTGGGGCCCATATGGGATGATCACGCTACTGCAGCACAGCACTGGCCCCTGTCAAAGAGTTTTAATAACACAGACTCCAGGGCCTCCTTCCCGGCACTGGACCACAGAGCTGTGATCGCAGAAGAGCCACGGGCAGATGACAGACACTGAGCCAAGGCCCTAGCAGGGAGCAAATCTCTCAGGCAGCTGGGGAACCCAGAACACAACAGCAAAACAGTAGATAGCCTCTTTTTGAAAGATTTTTATTTATTTATTTGAGAGATAGAGTTACACAGAGAGAGAGGGAGAGACACAGAGAGAGAGGTCTTCCATCCGCTGGTTCACCCCCCAGGATGGCCACAATGGCCGGAGCTGCGCTGATCCGAAGCCAGGAGGCAGGAGCGTATGAAACTAGGCGTAAACGCAAAGGTTCATTTAAAGGGCAGCCAGAATCCGCTGACATGACACAGTTTTAACAGAAACGTGGTGGCGCTCTTCAAGGCCGCGGTGTTTGCTCATCGCCGCCCGCGCCTGGTCACCCTTTCCTGCTGGGCTCGGGCCCTGCGCTTCTTTCTGTCCTGGAGTAGGAAGTGAGGGGTCAGCTTTGCCTCCGGCAGGGCTGCTAAGCTCTGTTCTTACAATCGATGATTTAGAAAAGTTTCTCTCAACTTCACAGTCACAGATGGCAACACCTTGTTGACAACTTTGGGGACACAGACCATCTCCATCAGAGCTGAAGGGTGCGATTTGCGATGTTCGGGGCTGTGCTGTTTGCTGCACGGAATTCTCACGAAGTGATGATATTCACATTCAGACTGCAATGGCGCTCCTGAGTTCTGTGTTCTCTTTGCCACTGTCAGTTTTAGCCAATGTGGTAAGAATTTAAATGTCTTCCTAAAATCTTCATAGGATCCTCTTCTCTTAACTGGAATAAGACGGCATCTGTTGGGGCTGGCGCTGTGGTGCTGTAAGTTGAGCTGCTGTCTGCATCCCATATAGGCACCAGTTCAAGTCCCGGCGGTTTCTCTTCTGATCCAGCTCTCTGCTGTGTCCTGGGAAAGCGGTGGAAGATGGCCCAGGTCCTTGGGCCCCTGCATTCATGTGGGAGACCTGGAAGAAGCTCCTGGCTCCTGGCTTTGGATTGGCACAGCTCCGGCCGTTGCAGCCATTTTGGGAGTGAACCAGTGGATAGAAGACTTCTCTCTCTCTCTTTCTCTCTCTCTGTCTGTAAGTCTGCCTCTCAAATAAATAAATAAAATCTTAAAAAAAAAAAGACCCCGTGCGTTCTAAGGTCAGTGCAAGGTGGGTGAGTGATCACATGCAGCCTCTCGATTCTCACGTGTGTAAGAGCCGGCAAGAGGCCAGGGCTGGGACATATAAGACAGCATCATCTGGAAATGCCCATCTCCTGGCCAGGGTGTCCCTTGGACCTTGGAGAGGGACACAGAACAGCAGGCCGTCCTCCTTTCTGGCCTTGGTGTTCTCAGCTGTGAAGTGGGGAGATGGCCAAGAGCTGTCCCTGGGGGCCCTTCCAGTTCTGCCGTGAGAGCTTCTCCATGTGATTGACACAGGGGGAGCAGGGAGTGCCCCCCCAACACACACACACACACTGTGATCGCTGCTGCTGGACAGGCCGGGATTGTTCAGCCTGAAATCCATCGTCCCGCCCTGGCCTCCTCTTTAGAATGCAGGTTGCGAGCGTGGACACAGCCATAATTCTTCACACAGAGATGAGACAGGCAGAGGTTACACCTGTTCCATGGGATGAGCCTGTGACCTTGGCCATCCCCTCCAAGCTCTGGGAAGAACAGACAGGGGTGGGCTGGAGACACAGCCCCGCACAGCCTGCCTTCACCCTATGGCACAGCGAGCGGCCCCATCACAGCCTGTCGGCACGCGGGCACCTGCACATGAACTTGGTGCTGGAAGGCAGTCTGCCGTGGCCAGGGTGTGGCCCAGTGCCAGGAAGGAGGGGGCCGGGGGTTAAAAGGAGGACTGGCAGAACTCCAAGTAGATGCTTCTCCGTGCTCATGATGTAACATGCAACCCAGGGGCAGGCCAGGAAGCCACGAGTGCAGGGTGGGCTCGGGGCAGCTCAGAGAGCCACCAGCAGGGATGGAAGCCCCGGAATGGGGTCCCTGAGCACGAGGGACCCGCAGACTGCACTGCCAGCTCCCCGCTGCTCTGCCTGTGTGCGTGCAGGCCCAGGCTGTGAGAGCTTGCTCCTGCTTTATTTCCACACCCGGTTCCAGATCCCCTTGTCTTGGGGACCACACACGCCCACGGGTCCAGGAGCCCAGGTGTGACACCCTCCAGGGAAGTCTTGGTGAGGTGTAGCAGTTTCTAAGCCGGGATCGAAGCTAGCTTACCAACCAGACGACACCGGAGGCAACCTGTATTCCAGCCTTAGGAAGGGCCTCCCGGCCGCTCGGCCACGCAGCGCCCCCTGCCGGCCATAATGCGGATGCGGCTTCAGGCAGGCTCTGGAGTGGGGACACAAGTAGGGGATGAGAGAGGCGAGTGCATGGGACGCGACTTCTCCCTCACACACACTGGCACCGCCCTGAGCCCCCCCCCCCCCTGCTCATCAGCTCCACCAACACACCAGCCACATAGTCAACACATTTATACGCACCTGCTGGGTGTACACACTGTCGCCACCCTCCTGCCCTTTTCTCTTCTGCCCACTTCGTCACAGAGACCTCCAGACACCCTCCCCGGCCTTGGAACTGGCCCTTACCCTCCCCCTTCTTCCAGGTCCTCACGCCTCCGCCAGGACACCTGCCTGCTCAGTGCGGGCCGCCGCCTCGCTCCCTGGCACCCACCCTCCCGGCTCAGCACCCCACACTCTGCTCCCCCTGCCAAAATAGCTCAGTTTCTCTCGCCTTCTCTCTCTCTCCTTTTCAAATAAGTAAAAATAAATAAACTAACAAGAACAAAAGACAGAATGATGACGGCTTCATCACCTCCGGGGGTTTCTCTCACCTCCGGAAAGAGCCTCAGCTTCTGGGTGCTGAGATGCGAGCTCCCTGTCCCCCACTCCTGCACACAGCGGGACTCCCCCACCCCTCCTGCAGCCCCCAGCATCTCCAGGGTGGGGCCCTCGCCTGCACATGCGCACCTGGCATTACAGCGCGCCCCGCCCATGCCCAGGCGCAGACTCCCCCACAGACCCCTCTGCTCCCCTCTAGGACACATGCCCTGTGGCTCGGCTCTCCGCACCAGACTCGCGTCCACACTCAGGAGTACCCACATTGTTCTCAGCCCTGGCTGCCGGCCCAGGCGGGCCTTCCCCGAGCACACTGTCTGCTTTAGAGGAGGCGGCTGGAACACAAGGCGTATTCGAACACAAGGTATTCGAGGGGGTCCTGGCCCACCGCACAGCTCCCCTGTTGCAGGATTCCCCACGTGACCTTAGCAGGGCCTGAGCTTTCCCACCTCCACCGTCCGTCCCTCTGCTTGGCGCTAGGTCTGGGGGCTGGGGAGGGAAGGAGAGGTGGGGCTCCTGGCTGGCAGCCGTCCTTCCTGTGGGGACCCATGGGCCCTCCACGTCCTTGGTCTCTTTGCAGCACACAAAGCTGCCCCATGGCCTGCGTGGGGTTTGGGGGCACAGCAAGCAAGGTCCCCATCCACCTGCCCGCAGATCTGGGCTTCCCGTAAGTGTGTTCTGTGCTCTGCCTGAAGCCTGCCTCCCCTCAGCCTGTAGTACCAACGCTGTACCAGCCTGCCACACAAGGCAGCTCCGTGTCCACGGCCTTAGGCATCCACGGTTTCTGCACCCTCAGATCCCACACACCACAGAGAGGAAGTATTCCAAAAACAAACAACCTTGTTGCTTTAGGTACTTTAAGTCCCCTTGGACGATTCTTTGCAGACAGGAGAATGTGCACCGTTTATTTGCAAATACGGTAACATTTCTTACCAGGGACGGGAGAATCCGCAGATGCTGGTGTCTGTTGGAGATCATGGAGTGAATGACTGTGTCCTGAGCTGTGCTGACCTATGTGGGCCTGGGGTCTCTTGTCCATGGCAGGTACACCTGTGCCGCTGGCAGCTACACTCTTTCCAGAACCTTTCTCTGCCCACCCACCGGGCCACCCAGGACTTCCGGCTTGCTCTGTCCCTCTGATGGTGTCTGCTTCAAGCCCTAGGCTGCCCGCCTCTTCCAGCCAGCCCCTCCCAGGGCTAACGGCCAAGGGTGGCCAGGTAGCGCTGATCCCATAGGTCACCTCTGGGGGTGGGTGCAGAGACCCTGCCAGCAGCCTGGCTTCTTCCTCCCTCGGCTGCTTTAAAGAAAGCCCTCTGCCCTGCCCCTGTGATCTCCCCACACTGCCCCCTACAACTGCTACAACCCAGCCTCCAGAGCCAGGAGCACAGACAGGATCTGCCACTCACAGGCCTCGCTCCTCACGGTCCCTGCAGCCTGAAGTTCCCAGGGCTCCCTGTGGCCTGCATGTGCACCTGACGGCCCAGGACCTCTGAGCCAGATCCACCTACACAGTTGGCCTGCACCTGCTGGCCAGTGACAGCGAGGCCACTCCCAAGGCTCCTGCTGTGGCCCCTTCCTCAATCTTGCACTTGACTCTGAGCTTCAGAGCTCTGGCCTTGACCTCCAGCTCGTCCCAGACTGTGCCTTGGACTTGGTCCTTGGCCTTCTCTGCTCAGGGCCAGCTCTGATGGGTTACCCAGACCCAGGACTCTCAGGACCCACTTCCCTTGCTGCTCGGTGCTGTGGACAGAGAAATGTCGTGGAGGGGAAGCAGGCTGCTCTCAGCAGGCCATGTGCCCCGGGCGCCTCTCTTTCCCGCAGCACCACGGCCAGACCCCAGCAGTGAAGATGGCTGGCTTAGAAGCTCCAGCGCCTCCCCCACCCCATCCAGGTCTACCCTGTCCCACACCAGGCCTGCACAGGAAGCCACAGGCCCACAATGTGACAGAGCCCAGAGATGTATTGCAAATCCCTGCAGAATAGGAGTCATCTTTCACACGACATCTCAATTCTTTGCAAGCTGTGCAGAGTGACTAGACGTGGCACTTCCTCAATGCGAAACATCTGGGGCAGAGCCAGCGCCTCCCCTCCACTGAGTGCTTCCTGCTGTCCAGATGTGGGGCAGCCCACGCTCCCACAGGGGGACAAGTAGGAAGTGTCCCCAGGACACAGCTGGCCTCCTCTCTCCGTGATACAGCATTGCACCAGGCTGCATCTGTGGGGTGGGGAGTGGGGGTCTTGGAGGGACAGGGTACCTGGATGCCCACCCTGGCCGTAGCCTTGGCCTTGGGAACAAGAAGGCCCGCTGGGCCCTCCTCCGGGGCAGAAGCGGCACCCAGAAGTATTTGCCAGCTCGAGGTCATGGGAGGAGCAGCCCTGCCACGTGTGCAGAGGCCACTGCTGGCACCCACGTGGGGCCTGCCTCATCTTAGCCCAGGAACGGCACCCAACAGCTGGAAAGCTTCTGCCGCCCCTCTGCCAGGTGGGCGCAGTGCCAGGGCAGCGGTTCAGGGCATCGCTGCCAAGTGTCCAGGCTCCTGTCAGCTTCGCTGACCTAGGGGGGCACCTCTGCACTTTCTCACTTCTTCAGAGACATATCAAAGGGAAGAGAGCTGGCTCACGTCAAAGACGAGGACTCTTTACGTCCGTGTTTCGAGGAAAGGAAAATTCTCCTCCTGCTTTTCCATGGGAGGTTGGCCTGGGGGTGGGGGGAAGCTCCCGGGGGCCGACTCACATGCACCTGTTGTTGATTTCCAGGCTGGTGCACAGCAGGGCTGGGGCGCACCGCCAGCAGTCACAGGGCCTGGGGAAGCAGTGGCAGATGTGGGTGGTACGGGGGCTGCCCTGGGTGCAGTGTGTTAGTGACAAGGTGGGGAGGGAAGACCCACGCTCAGTGAGAGGGCACTTGGTCCCCAAGCCCTGCAGTCCTGAGTTCTCCCCCCTGGCCCCTGCCATGTGCACGCCCCAGCAAGCCTGAGCCTCGCAAAGCACCCTGGGACCTGCTGCAGGTGTGCCAGGGTCTAGGGTGAAGCTGGCACTGTGCTGAGATGGGCCTGGCTCTCTAAGGCACCAGCTGCCGGGCATCAGGGTGGAATGGGGGAAGGTGGACCACACAAGGAGCCTGCACTGAGGGCCTCCTCCATTCCCTGCAGCTCAAAGCCAGGGTGGCCACCTGAGCCTGCCCATCAGCAGAGAAAGGCCAAGGCACTGGCCATCTTGAGAGAGAGGGGACAGAGGAGGAGCCCCAGACCCAGGCTGAGGCTGGGCAAGCCCCTGGCAGCGGCAGCACCTCCAGGGAGCCCCTCGCCACACAGGGGGCTCTAAGAGCTTCTGCATTGCATTTCCTCTAAACTGGAGAGGAGTCAGTGCTCAGGCATAGCAGGCAAAGACACCGCCTGCAGTGCCGACATCCCATATAGGCACCGGTTCAAGTCCCAGCTGCTCCGCTTCCGATCCAGCCCTCTGCTATGGTCTGGGAAAGCAGAAGATGGCCCAAGCGCTTGGGCTCCTGCACCTGCATGGGAGACCCGGAAGAAGCTCCTGGTTCCTGGCTTCGGATCGGCCCAGCCCTGGCTGGGGAGTGAACCAGGAGATGGAAGACCTTTCTCTTTGTATCTCCCTCCCTCTATAGCTCTGCCTTTCACATAAATATAATTAATTAATTAAAAAGGAGAAAGAAAAAGAGACAGTGTTGCTTAGCAGAGTAGATGGCGTTGGTAGAGGCCCAAGGATTCTTTGCGTGTTGGCTGCTTGGGTCCTTGTCCCTCGCTGGAATCCTCTCACCGAGGCCTGCCATGATGCCCCACCCTCACCCTGCCCCGCCCCACCCCAGCCTGTGTTTGAATCCTGCACCACACTCCCCCTGCGCTCGCACCCTGTGCCCTGGGATTGGGTGGGTTCTCCCCCCACCGCCTTCCATGGAATAACTCCTCCACTTCTTTAAGTACCTCCCAGGCAGGCGCTGTCATGATAGGAAGACACAGGCTCAGAGACGCCCAGCAACCTGCCCAAAACAACCAGCTGATGAGCAGCCGAGCAAGGTCTTCCTGCAGCGCTTCCAGGCCCCAGGGTCTGTGCATGGACCCCAGGCTGGTCAGCCGAGGCGTGTCTAAAACCCTGGGTCCTCTAAGGGCTGGGATCCTTGTAGCTGTGACGCTCCCGGGGACCTAAAGGGGCCCCTACTGAGGGCCTTGGACATATTTGTCCGAAGAGTGAATTTAGAGATGCGCCCTGGCAGCCTCAGGGTTGGGAGTAAAGGTTGTCTCCAAGTGAAGTCTTCCTGTACCACCCCCAGCCCCCCAACCCCGCTTCTGGGCTGGCAATGGCCTCTCCCTGTCCTGTGTCTCTCTGGGTGACAAAGGGCAGCTTAACCCACTGTGCCCTGGTGCTGGGCCCCCTTCATTGCTTTTAAAACAAAGTCAGTCCATGAGCCTAGGTAAGCCCACCACGAGGGACTCAAAGCAGCTGAGCCATCGCTGTGGCTCTTCCCTGGGTTCCAGAGCGAGCAGGCTGAGGCCTCAACCCCGCCCCTGCTCCTTATAAGCCAGCAGGCCTGGGTAAGAGCGCCTACTGTGTAACCGGGGAACAGTGGGCCTTACAAGGCCATCGTGAGAACAGGTAAAATGGCAAAATGAGGACCCCTGGCTGAAAACGACCCCCACTGTGGACTGTCCTGTTAGCCTACCTCGCCCCCACGGGCTGGGCTCTCCCCCGCCCCGCCCACCTAGCGGGGACTGCTGCTGTGACTGTCACAGCGCTAAAGCATTCTCCCCAGAGGCCTGGTGACTTCCAAGCGGAGCCACCCTGCTCGGTCCGTCATTAGCAGGAGCTCCCAAGAGCCGGGCGCCTGGGGGGCCGCCGCCGGCCTGGCTGCTTTGTTAGCGTAAGGGGCATTCCTGCACCTTCTATCCAGCACGGCGTCAGCTTCTCCGGCCCCGGCTTCCCCTGGCCCCTGCCCTCGGCAGCCCCTGGGTGCTCACTGAGGGGTTAGCAATAGCGGCAGCCAGAGGATGCCTCGACCGCCTGTGTGTGTGTGTGTGTGTGGGAGCTGCTGGGCTGCCCGCTCCATCCCCTCCCAGGCTTATCAGTGGTCCCCAGGAATGTTTGTCTGGAATGGGCTTGGGCGGAAGTCACAGGCCACTGATGTCACGAGCTAATTAAAGCCACCAGGGGTCACACCCCGGGGGTGGATTCGGACTTTTCCCTGCTCCCTCTCCCTCTGTTATGACACTGGAGAGCACCCACAGGCTGCAGGCTGAGAGATCCCCACGTCGCCAGCAGCCAGTGAGGGTGACGAGGACAGGTGCTACCCTGCCCAGTGCACACAGGGGACACCCCGTCTGGGCCCAGCACCCCCATCCCAGAGGCAGCGCGTGGCTGAGTGCGGAGCACATCCCAGTGGCTGCCAATTCAGTGTCCTCAGCCTTGAGAGCCGGAAGGAGAGGACTAGGGGCGGATGTCCCATGCTGATGGCAACGTGTTTATGACCCAGTGGGAGGTTTGGGACAGTTCTGGGTGTCTGTGTCTCCGCCATTAAAAAGCCAATCGAAGTGCAAGGATAACTCTGGTTTTTTTTTTGTTTTTGTTTTTGTTTTTTTTTTTATTTTTTGACAGGCAGAGTGGACAGTGAGCAGTGAGAGAGAGAGAGAGAGAGAAAGGTCTTCCTTTGCCGTTGGTTCACCCTCCAATGGCCGCCGCGGCTGATCCGATGGCAGGAGCCAGGTGCTTCTCCTGGTCTCCCATGGGGTGCAGGGCCCAAGGACTTGGGCCGTCCTCCACTGCACTCCCTGGCCACAGCAGAGAGCTGGCCTGGAAGAGGGGCAACCGGGACAGGATCGGTGCCCAGACCGGGACTAGAACCCGGTGTGCCGGCGCCGCAAGGCGGAGGATTAGCCTGTTGAGCCGTGGCGCCGGCCCAAGGATAACTCTGAAACCAGGGAAATTAGGGAAACGGATGCGGAAGAAGCAGCGCAGATCCCTGGATCGCGTCTACCATTGCTCTCTGCTTACCAGGCTCTCAGCTCAGCACACAGCGGGCCCCCTGGAGGCACTGGCTCCATCTGCCGTCTGCCATCACCAGGGGTGGCCTAGGGCTTCCTGAGTGATTGACGGACCTCACAGCCCTTGCACGTGGGGCAAGACAACATCTCCAGGTACCACAGCTAGCAATCAGATGCACTGGAGTCAGGGCTGGTGTTGAGCCCAGCAGTGAACACCACCGGCACATCCCACACTGCATGGGTTCAAGCCCTGGCTCTGCTCCCTGTTCCAGCCTCCTGGGAGGCAGCAGCTGATGGCTCAAGAGGTTGGATGCCTGCCACCCACATAAGGGACCTGGATTGAGTGCCCGGCTCCCATCTTCCGCCCAGCCCAGTCCTGGACATCGTAGGCATGTTGGGAGTGACACAGCGGTAGAAATGCTGTGCGTGTGTGTGTATGTGTGTGTGAGAGTCTGCGCACACAAAAAGTGCCTTGTTCTCTCTCTGCCTCTTCAATAAAAAAAAATTTAAAACAAACAAGCAAATGCACTTAAGACCCCCAAGTGTCCCCCCGGCCTCAGCCCCAGAAACAGGAGCTCAGGACTCCTGTTACTGAATCCAAAGTAAAGGTCCTACAGGTGCCCCCACTGAGGCCAAGATCGTTGATTTAGGTTCAGCCGAGAGATCCTGGCCTGGGACCCCACACTCGGGGCATCCACACACTCAGGAACTGGTGGCAAACTTCCCTGGGATTGGCCGTGGGGGCTGTCACACATGCACAACCTTCCCCAGGGCCTTCCCTCTGTGTGACCTCCCAGCAAAGAAGGCAGCCTGTGGCCGTACACCGGAAGGATTAGATTACGTGGCTGGCACGGCCGTTCTGGGCCGCAGCAGGTGCTCCCCAGTGGCAGAGCTCAGCAGCAGCAGTAGCAGAGCCGCCCCCTCCCCTCCACGGCCACTGTCACCAGCATGGCAATCACCATTCACCTCCCCCACCACTTCCCCCTTGCAATCTGGCTGGGCTGTCCTGTGTCTGCTCGCAGCCGCTGGCGGGACCCCAGGACTGCAACTGGCGAGAAGAGCAATGGACACAAATCGCCCTGGAGGCATCAGGCGGCTGTGGGGGGTGGGCGGGGGGCGCTAACCATCCTCCTTCCCTCCCGGGCACCGCTGTCAGGCCACGGAGGTCCTGGGCTTGATGAAGACAGATGAGGACGGCCAGCGCCCGGGGAGCTCCGCGCTGAAGCAGAGCCGAGCATTTAATCAGACCCCTGCTCTGTGCCAGAACTGCGTAATTGGAGGCAGGTGCTAAGTGCAATTTCAATAAAATGTTGAGTTAATAAGGACAGTCGACAAGGATGCTACAAGTCCCCTGTCCGACTTTTCAACGGCAGTTTGAAGACAGCTTGGAGGACTGAGAAATTGTGACTTAATTTCTTAAGCGTCCCTTCAAAAACAAGTCCAAAGAACTTGTGTTTTTTTTTTTTTTTCCAAGCTCTCTTTTTTTTCATGCCTGTGATTTAAAAACAGGATGGTCCCAGCAAACGTGTAAAGACATTCCCGATGGAAAATACTGGCCATCCACTCCTCCCCTCAGCCCACCTTGGTGCTCCAGTGAGTTCCACTGCCCCGTGGACCTCATCCCTGGCCAGCCCTTTCTCCCCCAGCCCATCCCACCAGCCGCCTCGCCCCGCTCACCCTGTATCACACAAAGCCCCAGCACCGGAGCAATCTTGCTAAACTGCATAAGGCAGTACACTGCCCTCCTGGTCTTCCGAGGGCTCCTGTCCCTACCATGTAGAGCTGCGCCTCCTGGGGCGCCGTGCTGTCTCCACGCTGTCTCTGGCTCCTGGCTCCCATTAGCTGCTCTGAGTCATGAACCTCCTCCTGGAGCCTGCCAAGAGGACCCCCGCCACCTCCAAGCCACCCCTCCAGCAGCCCGGAGGGTCTTCCTTCCTTCTGTATCCGGGATTCTCAGACAGCACCTGCCCACCCGCCGTGTCCATAGCACATCCACCTCACTAAGGTGCCTCCATGGGCAACTGCCGTGTGTGCTCATGTGCAATCCAGCACCAAGCCCAGGCCTTGCAGGGGCCCCTGGCAGTGTCTCCCTGCCCTGGGCATCCCTGTACCATGTGCTGTCACTTAGGAGCCAGCGTGTCCCCTCAAAGCTGTGCCCCCCACCACCACCATTTCACCCTCCAGCAGTCCCAGTGTGTGGTTTTATTTCCTACAAAAAACAAACCTGTCCTCACCCTACACCCAGAACCAGAACCAGAACCAAAAATGCAAATGAATGGAAGGAAGATAATCCAGCCGGACCCTCACAGCACATGCCCAGGCTCAGCCTGTGCTGGGACGGGGCTGAGACCCATCATGCACCTCGCCCCCGACACAGCCCGGCTGCCTGGAGAACGCCACTGGTGAGGCTCCCGACACCCATCAGACCCCACTCCTGCAGGACGAGCCCTCTGCCTTGTCCCCAGAGTTGGAGCTCAGCTTCCTCAATACACCCCAGGCACCGGGCTCAGGTCAGAAAGCCCCCCTGAGTCACCACAGACCCCTCCTCTCCCTCTCTGTCCCAGGCAGCTACTGAGCATCAGCTCCTGCAGCCACACACTTGTCAGGTGGAAACTCCCTCTGGGCGAGAGAGATCTTCCATCCCCTGGTTCACACTCCCCACAGATGGCCAGAGCTGGGCCTGGCTGAAGCCAGGAGCCTGGGACTCCATCCAGGTCTCCCACATGGGTAGTGGGGGCCCAAGTCCTTGGGGCATCTTCTGCTGCCTGCCAGGTGCATTCGCAGGGAGCTGGATCGAAAGGGCAGCAGCCGGGTCTCGAACCAGTGCTCATGTGGAATGCAAGAGTCACAGCCCCTCTCTTTCTCACTCTCCAAGGGATCTTCGTGGGATCCCAGCAGCACAGAGGACCCCTCCCACCCCTGTGGGCAGCTCCGTCTCCTTGGGCAGGTGGCAGGGGAGTGCACTTCTAGCCCCCACGGGGGCCAACTCTGGCTCAACTGAGCCCTCGCCTCTCCATAGCCCACCCTCAGCCTTGAGAAGGACTCTGAGCACAGTGTGTGTCCCTGACTAGTTACACTGTTGCACTCAGGCCAGAATTAATGCAAGGAAGGGCAACGGGCCAAGGACTGCACTTGACCCTGGGGAGCGCCCCGCTCAGCCTCTCACATCCCACCTCTCACTGTCTCTCCAACACGGCTGCCCCCAGCCCCAGACCTGTGTTTCCATCCCAGTGTTCTCCGGGCAGCTCAGACGCTCCATGTCCCAAGCTGAACTCATTACCAAGTCCTCTAAACTCCACACTGCTCCAAAGAATGACATCACCCCCACCCGGTTCCCACGCCAGAAACCAGAGGACCATCTGGGATGTCTCGGCACCCACATCTGTACCCTGCCCATGACTGAGCCTTGTGGGGAGCCTTTGCCCAACAGCTCACAAAGCCAGCCCACCCCAGTCTCCCGCCGTCATTTTTCCGATTCAAGCATTTGTCACCTTTAGTCTGCACCACTGCACACCTGCCCCTTACATGGTCCTTCTAAGCTGGACCCCTGCGGTCCACCCCACTGCAGATCTCATGATAGTCTTTTTAAGGGTCCAACGTCACCACGTGATTCCAGCTCTGAATCCATCCACGGTGCCCATAAGTTTCGAGGAGGGCTCAGACTTTACGACATTGTGTGTGAGACGTTTATGACCCAGCCAGCACCTGCATCGCCACCTGGTGGCAGACGCCTCCTGCACACTCAAACATTCATTTCTCTGGGATCCCATGCTCAGATTCCTGGCCATCCATTTCTGGTCTCAAGTATATGGTGGCGCAGTGGCTCTCAAATTTGAGCGTTCATCAGAACTGGCTGTAAAGGCTACACAGCAGGTTAAGCCGTGACTCCTGCATCTCACAGGAGTGCTGGTTCGAGTCCCGGTGCTGCACTTCCAACCCAGCTCCCTGCGAATGCGCCTGGCAGGCAGCAGAGAATGGCCCAAGGGCTTGGGCCCCTGCACCCATGTGGGAGACCCAGATGGAGCTTCTGGCTCTTGGCTTCAGCCTGGCCCAGCCCCAGCTGTTGCAGCCATTTGGGGAATGAACCAGTAGGTGGAAGATCTCTCTCTCTCCCCCCTCTCTTTCTCTCCTCTCTCTCTCTCTCTGCTTCTTCCTCTCTCTCTGGAACTCTGCCCTTCAAATAAATAAAATAAATATTCAAAAAGGAAGGACCCAGCAAATGCCAGCTAGATGAATGAATGAATGGATGAATGAGTGAATGAAAGCCTGCGTGCATGTATGAGGGACATAGGCTTTGACCAACCAAAACCCTGCAGCCAATCCTTAGTCCTCTGTCGACCGTGTCTCACGCCCATGAGTCATCTTGGATGGGATTTCTGAAAAAATTAAAACACACAAAACGATATCCTGCGTTTGCCACGTCCTGAGGGCCTATCTGAGTCCCCCCCCTCGCCCACCCTGCTGCCTGGTGAGCTCCTGCTGTGCTCATGGAGGGGCTGGGATCGTTCCCAGGCACAGAGGTGGGAGCCGGAAGCCCAGGGCCTGGGACCTCTGCCTGCATTCCTGTGACATCATTTGGATTTCTTTACAGGCTGGAGATTTTACAACATCATCAAAACACATGTTTCTCTGATTTTCCAACAGCCCTGGTTCCTGCTACCACGTCCCATTCCCAGGCCACCACCATGCACAGGGAACACACACCAGCAAGTGTCTGTGCTCTGAGATGCACACAGCATGTCCCTTCTCTCGGGGAGGGGCTGAGGGTACAAGAGACACATAGAGCCCCAGCACCCTCAGGTTTTGGGAACAGCGGCCAGGCTGGGCCAGGCAGAAACAGAGGGGGCGCTACGTGTTTCCAGAGTCGTGGTCAGCATAAAGACCCAGCGCCCGGCACCCAGCCCCTGCTGCCACCCTGTGCAGCCACGGTGAGGCCCTGGCTAACTTCAGCAGGACCATTACTGCATTTCTCAGTTTATCTGAGAGCAGCCACTCCTCTGGGGTCCCTGCGCCCTGCCCTTCACACGCACCAGGCTGGAGAGGAAATCTTCCGAGATCTGCTTGTTTCCTGGGAGGCTGCTGGAGCCGGGACTATGTCCTCCCAGAGAGAAGATGCTGGAGCCAAAATCCTCCAGGACATGACAATGAGACTATTTGCAGATAAGGTCTCTAAAGAGGTAGTTACGGTAAAATGAGGCCATTAGGGTGGCCCCTAATGCAACGTGACTGGTGTCCTTATAAGAAGAGATCAGGGGTCTATGCCATGGCACAGCAGGGTGAGCCATGGCCTGCAATGCTGGCTTGTCACGTGGAAGTGCTGGTTCAAGTCCCGGCTGCTCCACTTCTGATCCAGCTCCCTGCTAATGTGCCTTGGAAGGTGGTGGAAGATGGCCCAAGTGCTTAGGTCCCTGGCACCATGTGGAGATCTCTCTCTCTGTCACTCTGGCTGGCAGATAAAATAAATCCAAAAACATTTATTTATTATAAAAAGATCAATTTCTTTATTTGAAAGGCAGAGTGACAGAGAGAGAGAGGGAGAAAGAGAGAGAGAGAGGCAGAGAGAGAGAAAGAGATCTTCCATCTACTGGTTCACTCCCCAAATGACTGTGATAGCCAGGGCTGGGCCAGGCTGAAGCCAGAAGTGCAGGACTCCTTCCAGGTCTCCCATGCAGGTGCAAGGGCCCAAGCACCTGGGCCATCCTCTGCTGCTTTCCTAGGCACATTAGCAGGGACCAGATCAGAAGAGGAGCAGTCGGGACTCGAACCAGTGCCCTTATGGTATCCGGCATCACAGACGGCAGCTTAATCTGTGAACCTGGGAGTGCAGAAGGGCACAAGGACAGGGGAGACGTGGAGGTAGCAGCTCCCTTCCTGGACAGGGGGCTTGCGTGGAACGTGCTTTGGCAGAGCGAACGGTGCCTTCCCTTTCTCCCCGACATGAGCGGGAGCCTCACTGGGAAGTCCATGTCAGGTGCAATAGGGTCTGACGGCTGCTGTACCGGATTTGCGGCAGAGCAGGGGAGGGCAGAGAGAGGCAGGCAGCGCCACCTAGTGGACGAGGTTTGCACCCTGACTCAGGGTGCTGTGGCTAGGGAAAGTGGCCACACAGACGTGCACACCAGCAGGGACACAGCGAGAACACACAACATAGGCCCCTTACCCGCACCAGCGCCGTCACGCACACGCTTCCCAGCTGCCTCCTGCCTGTTGGTCCCTTCCTGGAATTGGTCATTGGCCACCACCAGGCTGTTCTTCTCTTTCCAGACGGGATCTTGGTGGCTGTGAGGATGGCCAGCTTAAACAGGAAAGGGATGAGCTCACATTTGCTGAGGGCATGCAGGACACGGCAGGCTTCAGCCTGGAGTCCAGCCTGGAGGTGGTGTCATATCACACTTAAAGGTTCAAGAAGGTGCCCGGGACCACCCAGCCAGCCCAAAACTGTGGACTCCAGCCTGGGCAGCGGTCAGTTTCCCGTTGCATGAACTCCACGAAGGATTCTGTTTTCAAGATTTATTTGAAATGCAATCAGCTGGGCCCAGGCTTCCATTTCTAACCGCAAGATGGTTTTCTTTTGTGTTTTAATTTTTTAATTTGCTTTTTAATTGAAAGACAGAGGCAGACGGAGAAATTCCATCTGCTGCTTCGTTCCCCAAATGCCCACAACAGTCTGGAACTCCCACCTGGTGCTTCCCCCTGTGCCAGCGTGGCTGCCTCCCAGGGGTGCGTTAGCAGGAAGCCGCACTGGAAGCAGAGCCAGGACTCAGACCCAGGCCCTCTGACGTGGAATGCAGGGGTCCCAGCTGTGTGCCAAGCAGCCTGCTTCCCAGGATGATTTTTTAAAGATTTATTTATTTACTTGAAAGGCAGAGTTACAGAGAAAGAGAGAGAGAGGGAGGGAGAGAGAGAGAGAGAGAGAGTGAACTGCTGGTTCACTTTCCAAATGATCACAACAGTCAGGGCTGTGTCGGACCAAGGCCAGGAGCCAGAAGCTTCCTCTGGGTCTCCCATGTGGGTGCAGGGGCCCAAGGACTTGGGCCATCTTCTACTGCTTTCCCAGGCCCAGCAGAGAGCTGGCTCGGAAGTGGAGCATCTGGGACTTGAATCAGCGCATGTATGGGATGCTGGCCCTGCAGGCAGCAGCTTTACCCACTACACCACAGCGCTGGCCCTGTGCAAGGTGATTTTCTAAGTGACACCAGAACCCCACTTCCCAGCAGCCATTGTCAAACCTACGCTCTCCCTCCCCCCAGCATGTCTGTGTAACCTGTATGTGCATGGGGTGTACTTGTGCACAACAAGCAGCTCCAATCCTCTGGAAGCCAGGAGACGGCGCCCCAGCTCATCCCCCTGCTGCTGCTGCCCCAGGCTAGCCCACCTAATATGCCTAAATGGGACTACAGGAGACATTGAAAAGAAAAGCATTTTCTCCAGTGGCCGGAGATGGGGCAGCGACGAGATCTGAAGCTTGAAGGGGCATGGCCCCTAGGGGGCGCCTTCTTTGCTGAGCTGGAGGTGGTGGTGGGGTGACAGCCTGGTAAGGAACCCCCGTGACAGCCAGCCACCAAATGGCTACCTCAGTCCCACAGCCACAAGGAGCCAAATCCTGCTGCCAGCCAGAGCGAGCCGGGAGGTGGAGTCGTCCCCAGGGTCCCCAGGCCTGTCCTGGCGTGCCCTGGTTTTAATCTTGGGGGAGCCTGGCAGGTACCACCGTGGAGACCTCCCTGCCACCCACAGAATCCAGAGATGGTAACACAGATGCGGCTTACAGCTGCTTAAGGGGTAATTTGTTACTCGGCAATGTTAAAAAAGTAAAACAATTAATGCGACCCTCTCCCTCCCTCTCTTGACTCCGCCCTGCCCAGAGGTCATCTTCTCTTTTTCTATGAGGCCAGGCAGGCTTCCTGTGAGGGCCGGGGTGCAGCCCACAGCCGGGCCAGGGCCCCACAGATGATTTCTTTCCTCTCTTGTATTCTTGTTTTTTTGCTTTTTATTTATTTCTCTCCTTGTTTATGTTGAAATAACGATAGATTCACAGGAGGTTGTAATAGCACTGAGATCCCTGTGTAGCCTTCACCCAGTCTCCCCAAGGCTTCTCTTATATAACGACAGTGCACCGGCAAAACCGGGAACTGGGCATTGGCACAAGGCACGTGTGTCTGTGCGTGTGTCTCTGTGCATGTGTCTCTGTGTGCATCCCATGTGTGTCTGTGTATCTGTGTGTGTCTGTGTGTATATGTGTGTATGTGTGAATCTGTGTGTGTCTGTATCTATGTGTCTGTGTGTGTCTCTGAGTGTGTGTATGTCTGTGTATCTGTGTGTGCCTCTATGTGTATGTGTGTGTATCTGTGTGGGTCTGTGTGTATCTGTGTGGGTCTGTGTGTATCTGTGTGTCTGTGTGTGTATCTATGTGTCTGTGTACCCGTGTGTCTGTGCATGTGTGTGTATCTGTGTGTGCATGTGTGTGTCTGTATGTGTGTTATCTGTGTGTGTCTCTGCATGTATCTCTGTGTGTCTGTATCTGTGTGGGTCTGTGTGTGCATGTGTGTATCTGTGTGTGTCTCTGTGTGTGCGTCTGTATCTATGTGTCTGTGTGTGTGTGGCTCGGAAGACTTGACCATGACATCATCTAGGCCATCCTTCTGTGTCCCGCGGCTCCATGCTCGCTTCCTGCTCCCTTTCTCAGCCCCAGTGGGAAGTCCCAGCCTTAACCTCATCCCGCGTCCCAGAAGCAACCGGGCCGCTCCCTTCTCGGGCACTCCCCCCTGACAGCATCTCTCCTGGTTTTCCCACCACAGCAGGGCGGCTCTGAGTCTTCTTTTCTAGAACGTTCTCATCGTCCCAGCTGTTGCACTGTAGGCTTCGGTTTTCACTCTGGGCCTAGGTGGTCCCGTTTGCACTCATGGACCTCATCATCTCCTTGAGGTTGATGCTGTGGACGGGTGTGCTCCCAGCTTGGACCTATGCCCCAGCTCCAGGCTGTAACCGCCTCTACGTCCTCCATGCAGGTGACAGCTGGCAGTCAACCCCGCAGCCTCCGCTCGCATTCCCCATCCAAAAATCGACCTCTGAGTCCCCACTCTGTTCCATCTCTCACCATTCTGGGTGACTTCATACTTATTTTGGCTGGTTCTGTGGCATGATAGGCTAAGCCTCTGCCTATGGGGCCAGCACCCCATAATGGGCGCTGGTTCATGTCCCAGCTGCTCCACTTCTGATCCAGCTCTCTGCTATGGCCTGGGAAAGCAGTAGAAGATGGCCCAAGTCCTTGGGCCCCTGCACCCGTGTGGGAGACCCGGAAGAAGTTCCTGGCTCCTGGCGCAGCTCTGCCTGTTGTGGCCATTTGAGGCGTGAACCAGAGGATGGAAGACCTCTCTCTGTGTCTCTCTGTCTCTCTTTCTTTCTCTCTGGCGATAACTCTGCCTCTCAGATAAATAAATAAATGAAACCTTTTTAAAAAATTCTTATTCTGATGCTCGCCAGCATCTCACCATGTCGGCTCAAACACCACCACCTTCCCATCTCCCCCCCCCCTCGGGAATACCCATTAGTAAGTTAAGTAACGGGCCCTCCCATCACACGTCGTATTCCGTGGTGTGGCACCAGCCCCTGGGACTCTCATAAAGAACATAGTTCACCTTCCATTTTGAGCAGCCCCTGCCTCACTGTAACCGCCCCACTGGGTCTGCGTCTACTCACAGCCCCAAGTCCTCGGACCCCCTGCCACTCGCCTACCCCCGCCCCCGCCTTGCCGGGCACCAACCCCGGAAAAGCCAGCCGCTGCCTGCCCATCTCCCCTCCTGGGCCTGCAGCACGGAGCAGGAGGCCGGGCAGCTGTGTACCTTGGCTCCTTGCTCACCTCTGCAAGCCCCCAGCCGGGGCCCCCAGCAGCTGTTCCCAATCTCCCGCTCCTCCCAGACCACAAGGCCACCCCCACTTCCTGAACTCACCGCAGACAAATGCGTTCGAGAATTTATTGAGAACTTCATCCGATAGTGACATGCTCACCTCCTCTCCCCTTCTCCCCGGAATGTCTCTGTCTTCCCCCCGGCGCGTCTTTTTTGGAGAAATAGCCTCCCGCTTTCCAAGACAAACTTCTCCCCCGGGCCTTCCTCGTGACTTCTTGTCCTCCTTCCATTTTTCTTACAACTTCTCTTTCCAAATTTAAAATTTTTTTTAGCCTTAATGAAGCGTAGTTGAGCTACAAAAGCTTTAATGCACGCATCTTGAGGAGTCCGGACGCCCGCAGACACCTGCGGCATTGTCACCATGACCAGGACACTGAGCACATCCGTCCCCTCCAGAAATGTCCTTGTGTGTTCTTCTGTGGGTCGTCTGTTTTGGTAAGAACACTTAACAGGAGCTCTGTCCACTGAGTGGATTCAAAATTGCGCAATACCACATTGCTACCACTAGGGACCATGGTGCACACCACCTCTCCACAACTCATTCAGAAAAACCATTCCTCATCGTTGCCCTCTGCTCAGTCCCTAGCCAGCAGCTCCCTCTCTCCTGCTTCTGTGAGTTTTACTATTTGAGATGTCTCATGGGAGAAGAATCATCTGGTGCAGGCCCTGGCGTGCCTGGCTTATGGCACGTAGCAGAATGCCCACTATGTCCATCCGTGTTGTCACCCAGGGCGGGACTGCCTCCTCTGTGAGGCCGAGTGATAGCACTTGGTGTGTGTGCACCCCATTTCCCTCTTCATTCATCCGTTAGTAGACATGTGGATGGCTTCTACTCCTTGGCTGTTACGAAAATGCTTCAGTGAGTGTGGGGGTACAGCGATCTCAACGCTTTGGGATGGACACTTGCAAGTGGGATTGCTGGGCCACACGGCAGCTCCAGTATCAACTGTTCTGTTTCCCATAGTGGCTGCACCATTGTGTGGTCCTACAAATAGTGTATGAATGTTTCAGTTTCTCCACATCCTCTCCAGCATTGGCTGTCTTTGTCTTTTAAAAAAAAAAAAAGATTTATTTATTTATTTGAAAGTCATAGTTATAGAGAAAGAGGGAGAGACAAAGAAAAAAAGATCTTCCATCTGCTGGTTCTCTCTTCAGATGGCCTCAAGGGTTAGGGCTGAGACAGGTCGAAGCCAGGAGCCAGGAGCTTCAACCAGGTCCCCCATGGGCTTAGGCAGAGCCTAAAGACTCGGGCGATCTTCCAATGCTTTTCCTAGGCCATTAGCATGGGGCTGGATGGGAACTAGAGCAGCCAGGACACGAGCCACAGCCTATATGGGATGTTAGCATCACAAGCAGTGGTTTTACCAGCTACACCACAATGCCAGCCCCATCATGTGTCCTTTTGATAATAAGTGTGAGGTGATAAGTCATTGTGGTTTTGACCTGCATTTCTCTAATGATCAGTGAGATTAATTACATCTCCATAGACTTGGTAGTCATCCATATGTCTTCTTTGGAGAAATGTCTGTTCGGGTGCTTTGCCCATTTTTAATTGGGTTATTTGTTTGTCTTTGATATTGAATTGTAGGAGATTCATAGATTTCAGGGTGTCAACCCCCTATCAGACAGCTATTTTTTTAAAGACTTATTTTATTTATTTGAAAGGCAGAGTTACAGAGAGAAGTAGAGACAGAGAGGTCTTCCATCCGCTAGTTCACTCCCCAGATGGCTACAACGGCCAGAACTGCCCCAATCCGAAGCCAGGTACCAGGAGCCTCCTCCAGGTCTCCCATGTGGGTGCAGGGGCCCAGGGACTTGGACCATCTTCTACTGCTTTCCCAGACCATAGCAGAAAGCTGGATAGGAAGAGGTGCAGCTGGGACTAGAACCAGCACCCATATGGGATGCTGGCGCTTCAGGCCAGGTCTTTAATCTGCTGCGCCACAGGGCCAGTCCCACAGACAGCTATTTTGCAAATATTTCCTCCCGTCCTATAGGCTGCCTTTTGACTCTGCCTATCGTTTCCTTTGCTGTGCAGAATTTTCAGTCTGATGCGGTCCCATCTGCCTGTTTGAGGTCTTGTGCCGCAGATGTCAAATCCAAGAACCACTGCCAAGACCAGTGTCGTGAAGTCTTCCTCCTGGGTTTTCCTGAAGGAGTTTTATAGCTTTGTGTCTTACGTGCCTAAGTCTTTAATCCATTTTGAGTTGCTTCTCGAGTATGTTTAAACACAGGGTCTTACATCATCCTCCTTGTGGACATCCATGTATCCCAACACCATGTCCCTGTTCTGTGCTGTCTTAAATGTACCTTCTTCCGCACAACTCATGAAAACTTAGCTTATCCACTCAAAGCAGTTCCTGGACCCTGTGATCGCCCAGGCTCCTGCCCCACCCCTGACCCATGCCCTCCATGCTTACAGAGCTGGATGGTGAGCTCCACCATGACAGCTCCCACCTGGCCCTCCATTTGCTCTTGGACCACAGGCCTCATGGCCAGCCCACCTCAGCCTCTGAAGACCAAGGAGTCCAGTGGTTCCCGCATGGTTCCATCACCATGGTTCCACCGTGGTTCCCACTCTCTGCCTCCTCCACAGGGTGGTGTGGCTTCCTGGGGCTCAGTTGCTCTGTTGTCACAAGTGCCAGCTCTTCCCCCATTGCATGGCAGCCCTCAGTCTCCTTCCTGGAAGTCTCTAGAATTCTGCCCTCATCCCTGCTCTCTTGCCTCATTGGCTAATGATGCTCAGTGTGGAGGCACGGCCCTTTGTAAGTTGTTGTCCAAGCAGGTGCATTTGTGAAAGTGGTGTCATCAACCATTATACGGGGCAGTAGGCATCAAGGGTGACTGATCTGGCCACCAGTCCACATGGGCTGGTACAAGGGTACCGGAGATGTGATGGGATATACGGGGCCCAGAAATGATGGTCATGTAGGAAGGTTCTCACAGACCCCTAGAGACAAGAGGCAGGGACACAGCCTGCAGGGTTGCATGAGGAAGCCCCAGGGTTGGTCAGGATGCTGAGAGGAAGAACTGTGGGCAGCAGGCTCCATTGTGATTTCTTTGGGAGAGGACAGGCTAGACAAGGCTAGCAGGTGTAGGACTGGCAGATCTGAATGCTTTCGGGGAACTCTGGGGCACAGGGGCTGCCCTGGTTGCCTTAAACCTGACTGTGGGGGTGATCAGGGTATGTGGATAGTGATCAAAATGTGAGAGCCCAACATTGGAGGTGCCAGGGGCGGAGAGTTCTTGGGCCATGTGCTCACCATCCCTAGTGACCAGCCAGCCCCTGGAGGGGCAGCAAGGCCCCAGGCGGTCAAAGCTTTGGAATACAGAAACTCAAAGCCACAGGTCGCACAGGCGCTATCAGCCACTGAGAGGCTGTTTCCAAATGATCATGCTTCACTCGCACGCTCTGTGGTGGCCTTGGAGAGAGGACAGCAAGGGCAGGGGCCGGGGGATGTGCAGATATGGCTGCCCCCTGCCCCCTGCCATGAGGCTGATGGGGTGTGTGGATGGGTGGGAGTGCAAACCTCACCCCACCCCCACCCCAGGCTTTCCCAAACAGAGCTAAGAAGGCAAAACCACCTCCTGGATGCTCTCACTCCTCAAATGACTATGTTTTATGATGTGCTAAGTTTGGGGGTGGGGGGCGTGGAAGAAAATCCCTCCAGCTGTGGACTCTCACAGCTGCAGGCAGCCCAGGGCTGGGGATTTATGAGCTGCTGAGTGCCAGCCGTGCGCTTGGCTCCACAGAGCACCTGGGAGGGGGAGGCATGCCCAGGGCGCTGCACTCACACCCCAGGGGCCACAGCCACCACAGGGGCCCTCCAGGTGGAGGTGACCCCTTTGAGGGTGGGTGCCTGGCGGCCTCCAAGCTGGGAGCTGTTGGTCTGCGACGGAAGTCAGTGACCCACTGGGATGTCTCAGGGCCAGGCATCGGTCCCTGGAGAGTCCTTCAGCTGTAAGCTGCCTCTCCCTCAGCCAGGGTGAGCAGGGCTTGTCGGTCCTGGAGCCCAACAAGTGACCCAAAGGCCTTTGTTTCCAGCTGCTCTCTCTCAGCCTAGGTGTGAGGCTGCTCCCCCGGCTTCCCTGCACTGAAGGCAGAAGGCAGTGCTATGGAGAAGGCCCAGCCAGGGCCGGTGGGACCTCCACCAGGCTGGTAGCATCACCTCCTGAGAGGTGTCCCTCAGACACTGCTCTCCAGGGACAACACGTGCAGTGCCTGCTCCGTGCTTGCACACGTCTGTTTGCACACATGTGGTGGGAACATGTGATGATTACATGTGAGTGGTGATTACATGTGACCCCAGTGAGACCTGAGCAGATGCCTCCTCCCTCCTGGCCGCTCCCCTTGGAGCATGCCTGTCCCTCTGACTTACCCTTGACCTAGAGGGGTAACAGCAAGCAGGTCTCCAAGTCAGCCTGGGGCTGCTGGTCCCACTGCCCGGCGGGGCCCCAAAGACCACCTGAGCAGCAAGTGCTGTTGGGAGCTGAGGAAGGGCTGGGTAGCCACACTGCTGTCAGCAGGTTCATTCCAGCGCTCACACCAGGTGGAAAAGGACTCGAGCAAGAGGGCGCTAATTCATGAACACACCCCACTCCCCTCATTGTGCCCACTTTCGGGGGACCCAGCACTGAGCACCAGGTGGAAACCAAGAAAAGCCGGGCATCAGCTCCGGCGGGCGCGGGCAGCAGCGTCTCCTGGGTGTAATCACATATGGCACTGGGTCCTCGCTTCCCAAACCAGGACCACCAAGCTTCTCAGGGCCTTCAACATGTGCTGGGCAGGAAGCAGCCGGTGCACAGCACAAACCCAGAGCGGAGGCCATTCTGTGGGGGTCCCACAAGGAGCCTTCAGAGCCACAGTGAGCTCTGACTGCCACTGCCACTCCTTCTCGTACCGTGTTTATTCATCTACTCAACAGAAGTTTCTGGAGCCAAGGAAGTATGTTAAGTAGAGGCAGGTGGGGAAGTCTGAAAGATGTCGGATGCAAGGTGCACACCCCAGAGTATGAACTGAAATAATCAACCAACATGCCACTCGTAGAATTGTGGTCTGCTTGTCTGTTTGGTGGTAAAGGGAGTTGTGTGTGTGTGTGTGTGTGTGTGTGTGAAGAGAAAATTCTCCATGAACAGTGAGAGAGCCCCATACATCCCTGAAGTCGTCAGAATTCTGAAAATAAACTGCTCCCACAGGGACAGCAGCCCAGGCCTCCTGGGCAGGCCTCAACTCGAAACAGTTCCCGATGGCGATCAACCAGGGCAGTCCCTAAGGAGCCACACCCCATTTTGCTTTGGAAGGGGGGTACCACTGAGAATCAGAAGGCATGGTGTCTGATTTAGCCCTTGCTTACCTCGATGTTCTGCTTCAGGGTCCCAATTCCCGGCGGGATTCCTGGGAAAGGAGCCCCTGGACGTCGTCAGAATACTGTATTCTCTCAGAGGGGTGGATTTTGTTGGCAAATGCAGTTCCAACCGGCGTATGCGTTTCTTCGGCCTGTGCCCTGTGAGTGGAATGCTTCCAGTTGCTAACATCTCAGTGGTGTTCTGAGCAGCAAAGATATGGACCGAGTTTCAAAGGTGCTCTGTGGGGATGATCAAATATTCTCTGAGCTGGTGCACAATGATATCAACGTGTAGCCTTGGAATTTCAGAGGCAGCGCTGCTAGATATAAAATCTTAGGCTCATGAAATCTTTTCTTGGAAATCTTATCATTCCATAACCTGATAATCGTCTTCTCATCATATTCTTTCTGACTAGATGCTCAAAGGACATTTTTATTTCTCTTCAAACTTCAGGAACTTTACTAGAAAATTCTTGGGTATTGGTCAAATTCATTGGATGGTCTCAGGTACACACTGTGATACTGCCACTTTAAAATAATAATTTTAAATCTTTTTAATCAAAGGAATAATTTCCTTAAGTTATTCAAGCTATTTCTTGGCTTCATCTATCCGTTGGTTTTCTCAGTAACTTCTATTATCCACTTCCTAGTCTCCTTTGCCTGTCACTGAAACTTAAGTCCTCAGATCACTTTCCTTCTTCCTTTCAAAGTATTCCTCCTAAACTTTACACTCTTCTAAGACATCAGCTATTGAGTTCATTCACTTGTGTTTCTTCTAGTTTATAGTCTTCATTCCTAGGTTGTTTTTCTTTCAATATTTGTCATCCCATTTTGAATAGTTCCAATTCTGATATTTTATTTTGCTCATCAGCGTTTTATGTACTTTCCCTAATGTCTTTAAAAAGAAACAGAAGGGGTTGGCACTGTAGCACAGCGGGTAGAGCCTCTGCCTGCAACACCAGCATCCCATGTAGGTGGTGGTTCAAGTCACCGCTGCTCCACTTCCAATCCAGCTCTGTCAGTGGTCTGGGAAAGCAGTGGATGACAGCCCCGGTGCTTGGGTTCCTGTTACCCACGTGAGAGACCCAGAAGAAGATCCTGGCTCCTGGCTCCTGGCTTTAGCCTGGCCCAGTGCTGGCTGTTCCAGACATCTAGGAAGTTAACCAGCAGATGAGATTCTCCCTCTCTCTCTCTCTTCCTCTCTCTCTCTCTCTCTCACCTTCTCAGGTGCATTAGCAGGGAGCTGGATAGGAAGTGGAGCAGCTGGGACTCAAATTGGCCTGTGGGATGCCGGCATCACAGGTGGTGGCTTACCACACTGCATCCACAATCCTGACTCCTCTATTACTAATTTTTATGTGAATTTAGTTCTCCTATACACTTGACTTACGCAGATAGCTTTTATAACTTCATTGTGTCTACTTTTGAGGTTTTCTGCCTCTGCTCTCCTTACTTATTTTTTAAAAAATCTTTTTAGATCTATTTATTTGAAAGGCAGCAGGATAGGTAGGTAGGTAGGTAGATAGATAGATAGATAGATAGATAGAATCTTCCATCTGCTGGTTCACTCCCCAAATGTCCAAAACCACCAGGACCAGGTCAGGTGGAAGCCAGGAGCCAAGAACTCCATCCTGGTCTCCCACAGCAGTCCAGGAACTCTGACATCATCTGCTGCTTTCCCATGCACATGTGCAGGGAGCTGGATCAGAACTAAAGTGCTCCAACCCCTTGAAGCCCTACCAGGCGCTCACTGCACTTCTCTCCTCCTGAAGGGGCCAAGGGCCATCCAGCCTCACTTCTGTCCTCAGATGAGCCCACCAGTAAGCATCTGTTGAAGCTTTTGTTTTCAATTTGTACATAAAACAAACAAGTCCTCCACGGCAGATTCAGAAGCATGGCTGCAGGAGTCAGGGGAGGAAGGGTCGAGTGACAGGCTTCATGGAAGAGGTGACTGTGAGCGCAGGCCAGGAAGGGCGCTCAGGGTGGGCATGAACGTTGAAGTTCACGGACTCTTGGCCTCCACCTTAATTAGGGAACTCATCCATTCGTACACCTTCAAGCATCACTTCCAAGGCAAACACTGCTCCAGATATGAATTTTCAGATAAGGAATATTTTTTTTTTTTAACATCAGACCTGTAGAGCCAAGCGGAGGTCCCACAGATAGAATAAATTCAGCATGGCTCCAACTCCTCAGACTCCATCACCATATCTTACAAGTTTTGTTGTTTTCATTGTTTAGTACAAAATATTTTCTCAATTCTCTTGTGATCTTCTTAATACACGGATTACTTACAAGCATACTGTTTAACTGAGAAAGTTTTTTTTTAGTTTTTGAAATTTCATATTAGTTATTTCTAAGTAAGTCCATGAATAACTATATATAGTTCCATTCATTTGAACCACGGTGAGACCCACTTTGTAATCATAAACACAGCCGGTCACAGAGCATTTGAGAACAATGTGGACTCTAGTGGACTCTGCTGTGGTTTGCTATAGTGCCCTACAGACACCAACCAGGACAAGCCAGTTGACAGTGTTAGCCAAATCTTTATATCCGTACTAATTTTCTACTTGAAAATACTGGAAATTCCAATTCTAACTGTAGCTTTGTCTCTTTCCAGCTTTATTGGATCCATCAGTTTTTGCTCTGTATTTTGAAGTTCTGGATTTGAAATGCTATCTTTAGCATACAATAAATTTAAAAATATAAGTTGAGCTGTCTCCACTTCTCAACTGCATTTTGTTGCATGCATCTGCTTATGACACCTTGCACCAGAATGACATTGTTTTAATTTCTGTGGCTTTAGATAACAGCTTGGGTACTGCTAAGCCAAACATTCTCCTTGTGCCCCAACTTTCACTTTTATGTGAAAAGAAACAAGATCTTTTTGAAGGGCAGACAGAGATAGAATATGAGAATATGATATTCCATCTGCTGCTTCACTCCCTAGTGTCTACAACTGGGGCTGGACAAGACTGAAGCCAGAAGTCCGAACTTCATCCATGTCTCCCACGTGAATGGCCAGGACCCAAGTAACTTGAGCCACCACCTGCTTGCTCCCAGGATCCACATCAACAGGAAGCTGGATCAGAGGTGGAGATGGGACTCAGTTCCAGGCAGGCCCACAGGGATGCAGGCCTTCCCCGTGGTGGCTTACGTCACTGCACCACAATGCCTGCCCCATCTTTTCACGTATTTACTGTTCAGTAAAAATACAGCATCAACCAGTCTTCTGGTTAAGTATTTTTTTGTTTCCCAAGATTTTTTTAAATTTATATTAACAATAATTGTACACATTTATAGACTAATGTGTGACATTTCAATATATGTATATAATGTGCATTGATTAAGTCTAGGTAATTTGAAATGTTATGAAATATACATTTTAAAAAATTTATTTGGAAGGCAGAGTTAAGAGAGAGAGAGAGAAGGAGAGATACAAAGAGAGATATTTTCTGTTCACTGGTTCACTCCCCAAATGGCCACAATGGCCAGGGCTGGGCCAGGCTGAAGCCAGGAGCCAGGAGCCTAATCCGGGTCTCCCGCGTGGGTTGCAGGGGCCCAAGCACTTGCGCCATGTTCCATTGCTTTTCCCAGGTGCATTAGCAGGGAGCTGGATCAGAAGTGGAGCAGCTGGGACAAAAACCAGTGCTCATATGGGATGCCAGCATCACAGGCGGTGACAACTCGTTACACCACAAAGTCAGCCCTGTGAAATCTACATTGTATATATTCCTGTTTCTGAGGATAGAAAACTTTTTTGTTCAAGGCAAAAGTGGTAAATTTTTAGGATTTACACTAAAGACTAAAATACTATTAACTTAGCCATTGCCATTATAGTACAAATGCAGCCATAGACGGTATATATAAGCAAATGGGTATATAATTTTATTTACAAAAGCAAGCCGCAGGTTAGATATGAACCATAAACCATAGTTTGCCAAATAGATAGATATAATGACAGATTAGCTCTTCCATGGTTATCTTATATCTTGATTTTGCAATGAATCTTCTAATACTGTTTTTCAACTGAGCCTATTATTTCTATGTGGGTGAATATATACCAAAAAAATCATTCTGTTCTGAGTTTCCAATATTTACGCCAGTTATTCCTCTTTCAGAGTCCAACTGTCTTGGCTCAAGAACTCTGGAGCAATACTCAGCAGGCTGCAGAGCTAACAGGAGGTACTGCTGTTTTGTATAGGAAGGCTCAGTTTTTTCCACCTTCAAACTTGATGCTCTTCATGTTTAGCTTCAGATCTTTTAAGAACCCTACCACCCCAAACTCTTCAAAGGTCATTCCTGCTGCAGCTTGTCTGTGGCTACGGACAAACCAAGTGGCAACTGAGAAATCTAATCCATCAGCCCACTGGGTACCACCGAACTGTTTGCACTCAACGGATAGTTTCCAAATCCTGGCTCAATTACTCAAACCTCAGAGAGCAACAGAGAAACTAATTAATTAATTACTCAGTTTTTTTCATGGATGAGAAAAAATTCAGTAGGAAATTAAACTTTTGATTTTTGAGTTTTTCAAGGTGTCTTTTCTCCTGAGATTTTTTTTTTCAATTAAAAATAAATTGCTGAAATGAGTTTTA
The DNA here is from genome assembly GCF_033115175.1 of Lepus europaeus. NCBI lineage: Eukaryota > Metazoa > Chordata > Mammalia > Lagomorpha > Leporidae > Lepus > Lepus europaeus. The sequence goes on along the minus strand of NC_084843.1, from coordinate 78,737,844 downwards.
AGTAGTTAATGGCAACTTAATGGAAAATTCAATAATGTTCTAGGAAAACTAGAAATGAAAGGCCCAAGCAAGTTACTACAACTAACATTTAAATATGCTTGTTTCCAAAAAGCCTTGGTCCAACACGTACGCATCAAGAATACACAACTTTCAACACATGTCCCCGGGGGTTGTTATGCAGCGGGTGAAACCCCTGCTTGGGTCACTGCATAACACAATGTGGGGGATAGTCTGGGGTCAAGCCCCACCTTTGCTTCCAACCCAGTTTCCCACTAAGGAGCCTGGGAAGCAGCAGAAGATGGCTTTAGTACTTGGATCCCTGCTATGCACATGGGAGACTTGGATGGAGCTCTGCCTCCTGGCCCAGCCCTGGCTGTTGTGGACACTGGGGGAGTGAACCGCTGGATGGAAGACTCTCGCTGTCTCTCTTTATCTCTCCCTGTCACTCTGCCTTTCAAATAAATATTTTAAAACATGTATTTAAACTTGAGTAATCAAATGCTTATATTTAAATTGTTTCATGCTTTCTTTATATTTGTGCTTATATATGTACCAGTGCAAGTTTCATATTCATACCCTAGAAGAAAAGCACTTAACACTGTATAAAAGATACTATTTCAAATAGCCAAAAGATTTCAATTTGGAATTCACCTTCCAAGAATGAAATGCAATCAGTACTCCATGTTTAATTGTTGTATTTCTCTGGAAAAATTAAAAATCTAGTCCAACTGTAAAATTATGGGACACCCAATATAGAGATGATATGTTTAACATCAAGAACTGTGAATTTTTTGTTTACAAGAACATTTAAAGACCCATATATCAGCCGGCACCACGGCTCACTAGGCTAATCCTCCACCTGCAGCGCCGGCACCCCGGGTTCTAGTCCTGGTCAGGGAGCCGGATTCTGTCCCATTTGCTCCTCTTCCAGTCCAGCTCTCTGCTATGGCCCTGGAGTGCAGTGGAGGATGGCCCAGGTCCTTGGGCCCTGCACCCGAATTGGAGACCAGGGGAAGTACCTGGCTCCTGGCTTCGGATCAGCATGGTGTGCTGGCCACAGCACGCCAGCACAGCGGCCATTGTGGGGTGAACCAACAGAAAAAGGAAGACCTTTCTCTCTGTCTCTCTCTCTCTCACTGTCCACTCTGCCTGACAAAAAAAAAAAAGACCCATATAAATAAAAACACTTCAGGCAATCCATATGAAATTTAAATAACAGCATAGAATCCTTATTCAGAAGCTTGTTATATATTATGTCTATTATTTTACAGTAATAAAAAATAGATACAAATATTATAGGCCAGTCATTAAAATGAAATTGGTTAGCACTATTAGTTATATGAACAAAGTAAACAGTTAGAATCATTGATCTGATTTAATGTCAAATACATTTCTTGCTTATAATTATTTTTAAGTGAGAATTATCCAATTTAACCAATTCAAGTATTCATTCAGCCAAAAGAAACCACTTAAAAATTGAAGATTTGCAGAATATTACAAATTTTCTCAACACATCAAATATTCTGATCTGCACTGAACTACACTGTACAAAGACACCTATCAACTGCTTTGTAGCTTATAATTACTCTAAATGGTCACCAAAACTCCTCGACCAAAATAGCACTGTAATTATATGAGGCCAAGTCCTATAGTAAAAATGGCCAAGATCTTTTCAAAACAGAGTAAGGAAGTTTTCATTTAATAAGTATGAATTTGGTTTCCCAAAATCTAGTTCCCAAATCCAACTTCTAAATGTTTCAGCAGAGTGGGGCAGTAATGGAAAGAAATGACTTAATGGAATTTTGGAAAGAAAATATCCTAGATCTTGGTTTGAAAATACATCCCACGTAACAGATACCACTAATGACTCAGAATTACGTAATAATGCTTATATCAAAGTTTATTGGTTAACTAATGGGCAGGGTAATAGGCAAGTAAAATGTAGTATTTGCTTTTAACAAAGCAGACTGAGTAATACGTTAAGTGTTAGGGTGGGACTGGAACAAACTCAGGCAGGCAAACGTTTCCTCTTGGACTTCCTATGTAAACATCTATTTAGTTCTGGACTGTTCACCAAGGTGCCTACAGGATGGAGAAGAGAACTCGGTCCACCCATGAAACACCTCCCAAACCAACAGGGCCTTGTCCAGCTCCTCCAAGGAGTTCCCTGGTGCCCCACAGGAGGGTGGAATAAGGAAAAGGAATTCAATGTATACCCAAGGTTAATCCGCCTAATTGGGTTGTTTTCAACTGGGTTTTTCAACTACCAGTTAGAAGTACACTCTTGTTAATAAACATGGATAAATGTTTGAAAATGCCTTTAAAAATCGTGCAGTGAACCAACAGCTAATTGGCCCTCTCTTCTCCCAGAATAAGGGCTTATAAAGTCTTGGAAATCCTCAGCTCCCTTTAGTCACTTTTCCAAATAAAGTCTTAATGAATATGTTTTAGGTTCTTTACTGGGCTCTGTAACCCCTTCAATCAAGTAGCTAGGCTGTGTTACTTCTGTCTCCCTGGGAAGCCTGGGAGGGTATTTTGACATTGTCTAATAAGATCCATGGGTAAACACTTTTCACCCCACATCAGTTGATGCTGCCTTAAGTGAGATTTCAGAAAGAAAATCAGTGGATCCAACAAGCACCTTCTGTTCATAGCAAAACCCTTGGCACAGCTCCCACGTGTCCTTTGTGAGGGAGTTCCAAGCCACTTCATCATCTCAAGCACAAAGCAACAGGAGTCATTTTAAACCCACAGTGAAAAGCTTCTGAAGAACTCCAAGCACAGCTTTGTAACAAAAGCTGTATTGCTCCTATATATGTACACACAAAAAACAGTAGAATGTTAAATAAGTTATTACTGATCTCTACTTTCAGAGAAAACATTTGTAATTTTCAACTACACAGGAAAGTTCCTAAAGAAAGCAAACATTTACCTACCAACACTTAAACAATGACTCTTTATGCAAAAACATTTTTAAAAATATAAGTGAGATAAATCACCGTGACATAGTTCTTGGTCTCTCATTCTACGGCCAGTTAACTGAAGGCTTAACTGAACTAAGGCAAATGGTTCAGTCTCAACTTCCTTACATTTTCCCTGGCTAACTCAAATTCTAACAAGTCTCTTACATGAATCAATTGTCTATATTCTCTTGGTCTTCTGTTCTGATTAACTAATCTATGACATACACGGTAATTTTTGTAACACGCCAATAACTTTGACATTATAGTGGCAAGTCAGTATCTCAAACTGCTACTTGAAATGTATTAAAACTAATGCTTTGTATATGACATGGACTACAAGGCACACATTTGGGCATCCACCCATGGCTCTCCAGGGGACTTCTGCCACTGAACCTGAAATACATCATATCATCAGGAGTATCAGAGCAAAAGTGATGCCTACCAGACTTCAGTGGGATCACTGAGGGAAGAGGCTCACGAACTGTGAAGTGCTGCACAACGTCAACCTCCAAGTCCATCACCCGCACTAGAACTGGCAAGGGGAAATCTTACCTTCATCTGAATCATGCCACGATGCTGCTGTCTCATGTGGGTCACTATGTCCTGGATGTTGAACTGTTAACAAGGCCACAGTGATGTTGTATTAGCCATGCAGCAGGTAAAACACAAACCCCGGATTACCAGAGGAGTGCCCTGTACCTCTTTTCAGTAAAAGGTCTCAAGAGTTAACCAATCAGGTCTTAATCACAAGAAAATGAACTCTATTTTTAACGTAGCTCAGTGAGTAAGGAAGACATGTTTTTCAGGAGAAATTGAGAAGCTCACCAAAAGAAATACCAAAGTTATCTGTGTGTATACCTTTTGGTTATCCAAAGAGAGACCTAAAAGCAGCACTCTGTTTCTGGAAAAGCACAGAAGACGTTCTCTGCCCCCCAGAGCAGCACAGCTGTTTCTCCTATAAAGAGCCCTGTCAAGTCCACTGGAGACACTGAGCAGCAGGTGCCCACCCGCAGGCACGAATCCACTGGAGACACTGAGCAGCAGGTGCCCACCCGCAGGCACGAATCAAGAAACGTGGGCTGTTTGGAAACTCTTATGGCAATCTGGTGCTAGTGCCACACGGAGGAATGCAATCAGCAGAGCAAGATAGAGCCCATCTCTCCTGCTGCTGGCGTGCCTGCAGAGTCCCACTGCTGCAGTCTGAGTGCCACTCGGGTATGGCAAGGCGATGTGATATTAGCACAATACTGTGCGGTCTGTCAAGAACTGTCTGACATCCTTAGTATATCAGCAACTTAAAACACTCAGCAACACAAAAACAATCAATACAGTTAGGAAATGGTCAAAGGATCTTAATGGACATTTTTCAAAAGATGAAAACAAATGGCCAACAAATATATGCAACAACGCTCAGCGTCACTAGCTGTCAGGGAAATGCAAATCAAAACCACAATGAAGTATCACCTCATCCCTGTAGAATGGCTAAAATCCTAAAGACAGAACTAATCCTGCGAGGATGTGCAGAAAAGGGAACACTTGTACCCTGATGGAGAGGATATAAGTTACTACAGCCACTGTGGAAAACAATGTGGAGATTTCCTAAAACAAAAACCAAAGCAAAAAAAAAAAAAAAAACAAAAAAAAAACTAGAAATAGACTTGCCGCATGATCCAGCAATTCCACTTCTGGATATGTTCCTCAAATTCATGAACACATTGTACCAAAGAAATTCCTGCACTACCATGTTTATAACAGCACTGTTCACAATAGCCAAATTTACAATCAACCAAGTTGTCCATCATCATCATCAAAATTGATCCAACTGGGGACTTCATGCTGAGTGAAATAAGGTGGACATAGCAAGACAAATACTGGATGTTCTCCCTTATATGTGGGAGCTAAACTTAAAAAAAAAAAAAAGAAGAAAGTGAAAAGACAAAAAAGAAAAGAAAAAGAAATGTGTGTATCAATATTGCATATACAGTTTTGTAAAACTTTGTTTTACACCTTTGTCAAACCAATGGCTACTAAGAATGCTATATTACTATAGTAATAATGATCTGTGATTACTTCAACATTTACTGTATATGGGTAAAATGATCATTTTCCACTCAATTATTGTTTATAGCCATTGCCTGTATGCACACTAAACTAGAGTATTTTTGCTTTTTATTTGTTAAACTTATTTGGTAAGCGTCAAGCCTTTTTACTGTAATGTAAATTTAAAATATTATCTCAAAAATTAAAAAAAGAAAAAGGCAAAGGAGGAAGGAAATAAAATTCAAATTTTATCTATAAACTATTGAAAAACTTATTTGCAAATATTGATACACAGTAAGCAAAGAGGTCCTATGTATCCTTCACTCTGTGTGTGTGTGTGTGTAGTGCTATGTAGTTTTATCAGATGTAATGAGTTATGTAACTGTAACCGTAACCACAGACAAGACTCCCTTGTCCTATCCCTTGAAAGACACAATCACCCATCCCAATCCCTAATCCTTGGCAACCAATAATTCTCCATCTCTACAGTTTTGTTATTTTAAGATTATATGAATGGAATCATACAATGGTTAACCTTTTGAGTATTTTTTTTTCGCTTGGCATCATTGCCTTGAGATCCATCCAAATTGTTGCATGTAACAATTGCCCATTCCTTTTTATTCTTTGGTGTGGGTGTATGCCAGTTTGTTTAACCATCAACTAGCTGAAAGACATTTGAGTTATTTCCAGTGGTTGGCTGTTATTAACACAATATGCTATGCACATCTGTGTACCAGTTTCTGTGCGAACATATAATTTCTCAACAATAAATGCTGTGTTATTTGCTAAGTTTTGTGGGCTTTTCTTTAAAATACTAAAAAAATATTTTTCAGAGCATCTGTACCATTCTACATTCCCAAAGTGTGAATATGAGCAATCTATGAGTAACCAAGTTCTCCAACTCTTCACCAGCGTTTGATGTCACTATCGGTGGTCACTATTTTTCTATTAGCCTTCCTTATCTCCTCATGTTTTTAATCTGCATTTTCCCAAAGGCTAATGAAGCTGAGCATTTTTTCACATTCCTTTTACTCATTTCTAACTGGTTTGTTTGTGATTTTTACTATTGATTTTGAGAGCCCTTTATATATTCCAGATACAAGATCTCTATTGGATATGTGACTTGCAACTAGTTTCTGTAGCTTGTCTTTTCCTCATTTTTATGTGCTCTCCCACAGGACAAATCATTTAATTTTCTTACCCTTTAAGGTCAGTGATGGCGGAAATGTTGGCTCTTACTTCTATTTAACAGAGCACTTGACATTCTAGGCAAAGCAATAAGGTCAGAAAAACAAATGTGAGGCATACAGGTTAGAAAGGAACTGGTAAGTCTATTTTCAAATGGAATGACTATCTATGTAGAAAATCCTAAGGGATCTAAAACAAATTAAAATAAACTTTTCAGGACTAATAAGTGAGTTCAACAAGGTCACAAGATACAAGATCAACACACTGCATCTCAATATGCTAACAACTAATGTGTAGAAACTGAAAGTAAAACCACAATACTATTTAAAATCATTCCAAAGAAAATGAAATAGGATAATCCTAACAAAAAACATACAGAAATGTATACTGTAAATGAAAAAACGTTGAAGAAAGAACACAAAGATCTAAACAAATGGAAAGACAAACCATGTTCATGGATGAGAAGATTCAACATAGTAAATATGTAGGCTCTCCATAAAGTGATCTATGTAGATTTAAAAACAATTTCTTATCAAAATCCCAGTGAGTTATTTTGTAGACATAGCCATGCTAATTCTAAAATTTATACCAGAAGACGCAAACCCTACAATAAGTAAAAATAATTTTGAGAAAGAATAAAGGTGGGAGAATAAATTACACTGATGTTGAAGCTTACCATACAACTACACTAATACAAAGTGTAGTACTAGCAAAAGGCCATAGACTGATGGAACAGAGAACAGACTCAAAAATAGGCCCAAAAAATATGCCCAACAATTCTGGACAAAGGTGCAACAGCAATTCAACAAACAGTGCTGAACAATTGGATATCCGTGGGCAGAAAAGAAGAAAAAAGTGAAACTTGACCTAAACCTCATACCTTTCACAAAAATTAACAATGAACTGAGACATAAAATGTAAAGTTATAGAATATAGGAAATGTGCCTCAGAATTATGAGTTCTTAGACTTGACATCAAACATCATGACCCATATTTTCTTATCTATTCATCCCATCCACCAATGAGGCAACTTTGTTGATTTTATATCTTAGATATTTAAGTGCTGCAATAAATATGGGAGTGCAAATGTCTCTGACATAGTGATTTCAGTTCCTTTGAATAAACATCCAGGAGTAGGATTGCTGTATAATACAGTAGTTTTATTTTTTCCCATATCTTCCTATATTTGACTTCAAAATATACTAAAAAGCAACTCTAGGCTAAACAACACAGCAATAGTAAAAAAGACACAGAGACCAATGGAATAGACAAAACAGATATAATAATAAAAACATAATACATTAACATAATAAAATATATGATTTTATGTATTTAAAATACAATATATATAATATATAATAGAACAGAATATGAATAACAGATAACATAATCATTATATGTCCACCAACTTTGTGCAAAGTTTCCTGTTTTTTTCACATTCAGACCAGTATTTATTACTTTAGTCATTCCAACTGGGGTGAGGTTATCTCTCAATGTGATTCCAGTTTCCATTTCCAGAATGATCATTGCTGTTGAACAATTTTTCATGTATCATTGGCCATTGTATGTCTTTTTTGAGCAATATTTGTTCAAATCATTTTCTCCATGTTTTATTCAGATTATGTAGATTTTTGTCATTGAGCTGTTTGATGTCTAATGAAACAGTCTGAATATTAACCCCTTGGTGGATGCACAGCTTACAAATATCTTCTTCTATTCTGTAGGTTGCTTCTTTACTCTCGTTTCCTTTTCTTTATAGAAGCTTTTCAGTTTGCTTAATCCTACTTTTCTTTTTTTTATTGTCTGGATTTTTGAGTTCTTATCCACTCATTTTGCCCACATCACTGTCATGGAGCATTTTGCCTATATTTTCAGGCCCTCCTTGTAAGTCTTTAGTCTACTTTTTAATCCAGAAGGTAACGGAGGGAGGTGTGTATAGATTCATTCTCTGCATATAGGTAACCCATTTCCCCAGTGTCACCTACTGAAGACACTGTTCTCTCTCCCACATGTATTATTGGCACCTTTGTTGAAAATCAGTTGGCTCCAAGTATTTAGATATATTTTTCTACTCTATTCCATTGGTTTATGTGTCTTATAAACAATGTGTACTATAAACCATATAATAACATTACATTAGACAGAAGTAAATCCAGACAGTTGTAATGAATCTTGATGACACTATACAAGTTAAATAAGCCAGACAGAAAAAAGATACACACTGTTTTATCTCAACTTACATGGAGAATCTTTAAAAAGTCCAAGTTATGAAAGCAGAAAGTGGAACAGTAATTGCCTAGGTTTGAGGGTAGGGTAACAGAGAAATGTTTGTCAAAGGGCATAGATTTTCAGTTTTAAGATGAATAGGTTCTGGCCAGCACTGCGGCTCACTAGGCTAATCCTCCACCTTGCGGCCGGCACACCGGGTTCTAGTCCCGGTTGCCCCTCTTCCAGGCCAGCTCTCTGCTGTGGCCAGGGAGTGCAGTGGAGGACGGCCCAAGTGCTTGGGCCCTGCACCCCACGGGAGACCAGGAGAAGCACCTGGCTCCTGCCATCGGATCAGCGCGGTGCGCCGGCTACAGCGCGCCTACTGCGGCGGCCATTGGAGGGTGAACCAACGGCAAAGGAAGACCTTTCTCTCTGTCTCTCTCTCTCTCTCACTGTCCACTCTGCCTGTAAAAAAAAAAAAAAAAGATGAATAGGTTCTGGGGATCTAACATACAGCATAGTGACCACAGTTACTAATACTCTATTGTTTACTGGAAATTTGCTATATGAGTAGATCCTAAGTGTTCTCACCACATACATACACGCAATTGACGAATGTGTTAATTAATTTGACTGAGATAATCTATTTATAAGCATACATGTATCAAATCACTGAACTGCATATTCCAAAACCAAAATGAAATCTCATTCAAATGAAAATTTATTGGTTCTTTGCAGAGTTTTTAAAAGAATTTATACTTAAGACTAGGCAAACTATGGAAATAAACTTGTATTACTCATTAACCTAAATTTACTGGTGACAGAACAAGCTTCATTGGACTTCTGGGTAAAGAAAAAACATAGCTTTCTGAATGGGGCTGAAGTGGTTACCAAATAATGACGATGGAAGTGCCTGAAAAGAAATGAAGACCAAAAGACTTTATATGAATTTTACTTACATTATCATTTCTTGTATATAGTTTATTATCATTTCTTGTATATAGTTTATTATCATTTCTTGTATATAGTTTTTTATTCATTATTGACTGTGAAAGCTGAAATGACATTGTGTTATTTGCAAAGATGCACTGCCTTGGGGCCAGTGCTGTGGCATAGCAGGTAAGGTCACCGCCTCCAGTGCTGACATCCCATATGGGCGTCGGTTCAAGTCCCAGCTGCTCCACTTCCGATCCAGCTCCCTGCTATGGCCTGGGAAAGCAGTAGAAGGTGGTCCAACTCCTTGGGCCCCTGCACCCACATGGGAGACCCAGAGGAAGCTCCTGGCTCCCATAACAGGTCCGGCCATTGTGGCCAATTGGGGAGCAAACTGGCAGATGGAGGACCTCTCTCTTCTTTCTCTCTTTTCTCTCTCTCTCTCTCTGTCTCTCCTCTCTCTGTGTAACTCTTTTAAGTAAATAAATAAAACCTTAAAAAAAATGCACTGCCTAACAGAGCACAGGAACCATTAAGACTTACTTGCTATTTACATAAAAAAGAATTAATTCAAAGAAAAAAGGATTATGTTAAAGAATATGTGTTGAAAAGCCAACAGAAGCTGATGTTCAATGTTTCCACGGAACACTAATACCCTGCAGATTTCCTGTAAAACAGTACTTTGAATTGCTAAGACTGAAAAATCATGTAAAATTGCTAAACAATGGTGAAATAAATAAATAAAAATATTTACCACTGTAATCTAATGAATGTGCAGATATTGCTACATAATTATTTCATCAGCATATTGTGACTTGAAGATTATATGATAAAAAAGGAAGAATACTTCAGTTTGATTATTGAAAAAATGCAGAATACTACATTGTTTCAATAAATGTGACTTGAGGCTTAAGTTCTATGCAGGATGATGTTCTGGTAATAAAGTTGCAATGACAAAAAGGAGAAAGAAAAAACAGTAAGGTGTAATTACAATTTAAATTCTTTAAATTAAGGAATTATACTAAAAGATAAGCTATTACTCCATCTAAAAAGTCTTGCTATTAAAAAAAAAAATCTGCCCAATAAACTAAACAATGTGTTTAGTGATATAGCACGAATTTAAACAGGCTTGATTAAAAAATTAAATGACTATGAAAAAAAAGTATAAATGGTAAACATACTCAGATCTGCATATCTTTAGAATTACAATTGATAATTTAATCTTGAAATACCAGGTCATAGCACATCACTGCTGCACAGCTTGTACCACATGAGACTGCTCACATGAGTTCCACAGCACCCTGTTCAACATGACCAACCCACTGATGACACGCTCGGATGTCACAGCAACACAACAAAGTGTTCCAAAAGTTTCTACATGCTTACTCGTAATCTCTATTTGCTTATCTTGCACAAACATATGTAAATACAATTTCTGAGAGGAATGGAGAGGAGCAGCAGTCAAATCATTTAAATTCATGACAGTTCACAGCTCTACGGAAAATCAGTAGAGACAATGGATGTATTTCCTAGTTTTGAACCACTATAGCTCACTAAATCTAAGCATACTTAACTGTAAAATATACAGTTATTTTATGCAGCACTAAGAGAGAAAAATACTGCCAAGCATCCTGACAAGTGACTGACGGTAAGGCATGTTTGAGTTAGAAGATGCTGTAATGTGGGGGGAAGACAGTGCTCCTTAGAGGACGAAATGTAACACAGTTTTACAGTTTCTACAAGAGACATAAAATAGGATAAGTATAAACCAACAAAGATGCATTATGAATCATACATTAACTATATGAACTCCATGGTAATGTGTCTTCTGCTAAAAGAATAGAACAATATTACTTAAGGAAATAAGAATTGTAGTAAGTTAGAATTTCAGCATTTTTGAAGATGTTTGTCATTTTTTGGCTACCTAGCTTCTAGTCATTCTTTGTAATGAACTCTACAGAGTTTGCTTTGAAGATCATTCTTCTCTCATTCTCAGCCACATGGCCCACAGCAGTCCTGACTGACCTGAGAGCATCAACATAACCGCACTCGTTAGAGCAGAGAAGGGGCTGAAACTCAGTCAGAAAAGTGAATGCTGGGAGATTCTGGCCCAAGCTTCCAAAAAAGGCAAGGGTCTTCTGTCCTCAAAGGAGTAACTTGAAGAGACGGTTTTTCTGCTCCTTTACATGAGATGGTCTGAGGAGTACTGGAACCACAGCAGCCATTTTGTGGCCATAGGGAAAGACTGTCACTGTTGGGGTACAACCGTATAAAACCTTGAAAGGGTTGAGATGCGACACCTGTTCTGACAACAACAGAAATCTGTCGCATATGGGTGCCAGGACAAGTTTCTTGTTACCTCTGTCCTGATGAATTTTCACTTTCCTTTCAATCGTTAAGAGTCTCTTTTCCCTCAGGGCCTGCTCAGCAAATGGATGCCTTCCCTCCCCACTTCTGCAGCACAAGGAGACAGCTGAGTAAGTAAGCCTTTCTGGCCACCAAGTTCAAGTCTCATGGTCTGGTCAGTTTAGTCAATAATAAAGGAAATGGCCAAGTATCTGATTCCTGTGTCTGTCTCTTAGCTTATTCCAAATTTAGGAGAAAAGTAAATGATAATTAATGACTGGCTGAAACCCAAAACTATTATTATCTGTATTTTACACATAAGAAGCTGGGGTTGGGCCGGCGCCGTGGCTCAACAGGCTAATCCTCCGCCTTGCGGCGCCGGCACACCGGGTTCTAGTCCCGGTCGGGGCACCGATCCTGTCCCGGTTGCCCCTCTTCCAGGCCAGCTCTCTGCTGTGGCTAGGGAGTGCAGTGGAGGATGGCCCAAGTGTTTGGGTCCTGCACCCCATGGGAGACCAGGAGAAGCACCTGGCTCCTGCCATCGGAACAGCGCGGTGCGCCGGCCACAGCGCGCTACCGCGGCGGCCATTGGAGGGTGAACCAACGGCAAAAGGAAGACCTTTCTCTCTGTCTCTCTCTCTCACTGTCCACTCTGCCTGTCAAAAAAAAAAAAAATAAAAATAAAAATAAAAAAAAAAAGAAGCTGGGGTTAAGAAAGGATAAACAATTTACTCAAAGTCACAAAATCGAATATATGTGGCAAAATTGGCAGCCAAACCCTGGCACCTCTCAATAACTCTGAAGTCTACATTTTTTCCAGTGTGTTCATATACATGTTATATTCTGTTCATTAAACACAGGAACATTTTATCAACATTTACTGGAAAAAAATTTTAAATCCATGTGTGCCAAGAGAAGGAAAGAAAAGGCAAATGAATTCACATTTACTATATTTCTATTATGTTCCAAACACTGTCCTAAACCTTTTAAACCTTTTACTTACATGGTGTACTTTAACCCTCACGTGACCTCCCAGAACCTGCAGCAAGGTAAGTGAGCTGCAGACATGCAAAGCTAAGGTGCTTTCAATTCCTTAAGTTGCTCTTGGAGGCCACCTGCTAGCCCCCTTCCTGCCAGGCTGTTAGAAGCACTGTATTTACAGACGTGCCAGGTCCTCTGCTTGAGTCACACACTTACGGAGCAGTTCTTTTTGATGGCACAGAATGCAACACCCAGACATAGGGACACTCCCGTGCGGCCTACACCAGCCCTGCCGTGAACAATCAGGGGTCCTGTAAGGTAGCTCTTCCTCACATTACAAATTCTATAAATACTCTGCTGAGGCAGGAGTGCCATGGTCTGGCCACTTGATGAACTGCATGTGTTTTACAAAGTGCTTAGTTCCCATCTGTTAGAGAGAGAAAGAGAGAGGCAAAGAGGTATTTATCAATCTCTTAAATAGCAATCTCATTCAATTCCTAATATGCCACCACCACCACTAATAATAATAATACAATGGTACCTTGAGTACAGTGCAAAATAATCTAGCATGTATTTACAAACAAGTGGAAGACAGGACCTCCAAGCCTCTAATCAGAAGGAAGGCTAAGAAGGGGAAATGTTGGGGCCTGCACTGTGGCATAGCAGGTAAAGCTGCCGCCTGCAGCACTGGCATCCCACCTGGGTGCTGGTTCGAGACCTGGTTGCTCCACTTCTGATCCAGCTCTCTGCTATTGCCTGGGAAAGCAGTAAAAGATAGCCCAAATCTTTGGGCCCCTGCACGCATGTGAGAGACCCTGAAGAAGCTCCTGGCTCCTGTACTTGGGTCCTTGCCATTCACATGAGAGACCTGGACTGGGTTTCTGGTTCCTGGCTTCAGCCTCGCCAAGACCCAGCTGTTGTAAGCATATGAGGAGTGAACCAGCAGATGGGAAATCTTTCTGCCTTTCAAATAAAAGCAAAAAATCTAAAAGAAATTGCATGTTATGAAAGTCTATGCATGAACTTCAAAACTGGGTTTGCAACAAAACTCATAATTTTAATTCCATTTTCCACCAACTTTTTGGAGTGCCCTTGGAAGGTACTATATTGGTATCATGTAGAGTTTTCAAAGAGTAGTCAAGCCTAACCCTGATGTTTGTGAGAATTCCAGAAGGTGCAGGAATAGAAGTTTTCTCTGTTTTATAAAGGAACACACAATAACAATAATAAAAATAAGAATACGAACAAGTGACACGAATTGAGCACTTAGATGTGCCTGGTGCTATACTAGGAACATCACATAAATTAGCTCGTTTAATCCTCACACCAGCCCTCCAAGGTGAGTGCTGTTTTATCCTCATAAGGGTGAGGATAAGGAGGATTGAGAGCCACACACTGGGTCAGAAGGGTCACACGTCTGAGGCTGGGACTGTAATACAGGACTCCCGAATCCTAATCTGCTGGCTTCCTTCTGCACCTCTGTAGAAAAGGGGAGCACTCCTTGGACTCACCATCATTTGTAATGTCCAGTACCAAGAAATTTCTCAGTTCTACATCTCCAACATCACCTTCTGATCAGCAGCTCTTATGCTACAGCTTCACTTGTGCTTCACCTCCACAACATGGGGACCAAATGGAGCTCTCCAGGCCTTTGTTTCCCCATCTACTCCTAGTGACTGGCCCCTGATCCCAGTCCCATCCTTAAGCAACTTAGACTTCATGGCTGAAACTGCCAAACACTCGATCATTTGAACCTCACCACTTGTACTAAAATTCTACCCTGGGTCAATCTCGCAGTTTTCAGGAATCCCACAGTTCTGCTGGAAAGAAAAGAATCACATAGCTGCATATCATGTTGCTACCACAAACTTACGATCCCAACCTCAGCAACCTTTTCCAGGTTATTGTCTGTGCTCCAATCAACTTTGGTGATTATTCTAAACTTCACCACTCTCTTCATGATTCTGGTTCAACTTCCACCCCCATCACTCCTGTTGAACACATGTGATCACCTACCTGCTAATCCAGTCCACTAGATGTAACTGATCACTTTCTCCTACAAATCATTCATTTCCTACTTTACAAATCTGTTGGAGCAAGAAATCCATGAATTGTTCTAGACCAACACTTCCTTTTGCTTCCTCCTGGTACCCAATACTAAGTTACCACCACTTCTGGCTTCTGCTTAACCAAACTGATTGGAGAGAAGAAAAAATGCACAAGGAAAGGTGGGAACTTCCTAAAATGATGCAAATACTATATATCTAAGCTGTCAAAAAGGTAGCAACTAACAATATGAGATTAGTAAGCACTGAAAATGTGGCTATGCAAAGGAGGAACTGAATTTGTCATTGTATGTAAATTTAACTCAAATTTAAATAGACACATATGGCCACCATATTGAATACCATAATTATCAACGTTTCCTTCTGTCACTTATAAATCACAAATCATAAGTCATGTATCAGTCTGCCAATTTTATCTGGAAAACATGTGTCTATGCTTCCCATCTCCAAGTAAATTTCTCTAGTTGATCATGCCACTTTCTTCCTAAAATTCTTCAGTCTTCCAGTTGTCTTCATAACAGTGAATGCTCCTCAGCTGATGTTTGTCAGGCCCTTCTCAATTTCTATGAATTCATCTCCTCTCTCGTTAATCTTGTAATTAAACTTTTATGTTCTAAGAACACTTGACTTACATCTCTCTATACATACCTCATTGATCTTCTACTGTTTCCTTCCATCTTTCTTATTTGGCTACTTAATTCAGTTGCCACATCCTCCAGCAAATCTTTCTCCAAGCCCCCAAATAAAGTTAAATACTTACCTTCTGAGCCCCAAAAGTATCGTATAGAAATCTCAGTTATTACTACTGAACACAGTACGTGAAGTGTCAGTGAGTGACCCGATCTGTCCACTACTCAGTAAGTACAGGAAGAGTCTGGCACAGTGATTACCAACCTTAAAGACACAACATGCCCAATCTTGGCCATTGCAGACATTTAGGGAGTGAACCAGAAGATGGAAGATCTCTCTTTCTCTCTCTCTCTCTCTCTCTCTCCGTCTCTCTATAACTCTGCCTTTCAAACAATCTTTAAAAAAATAAAAGGGAGATTAAATGTGAAAATTAAATAATCTAAAGTAATAAAAGCTTGATGTCAGATAAAAACCACGATTACTCAGCTCAAACCACTAAAGAGGGAAGTGACTAGAAATAAACTATTAAAGGTTTAGAATATTGGTTTAAACAATGTTTCCAGAATTCAGGGGGGAAAATGATGAAAAAGATGACACTAATGATAAAAATGCTAAAGGATACATTAAAATGATAAAGAGACTACATAAAGAAATCACAGTGGGACATTAACATGGCACCTCAGAAAATACCCCAAGTGCTGACACGAGAACCCCCTAACCCAACAGACTGTAACAGAATCCAAACATGCCCAGCAGGTCCCCCACAGCATGGTTCTCTGGATTCATTACCTCGCCAACCCCAAAACAACCCTTTCAGCAGGTGCTATTATATTTGTGCTTTTCAGAGAAAGAACCTGTACTAAGTAACATTTTCCATGTTATGAAGCAATTCTTGTCTCTAAGTGAAACTAGGCTTCATAGTCCCAAAATAATTCCATGTGCTGCTTCTTCCCAAGAAAGATTCAAATTTGCAGACAGAAAGCCTCGGATATCAAGCAATGTTAATGAAAAAGCCACTATTATCACTAGGCCAGAAAAACATTTTGTCACAGCAATATCACTTAGATGATATCATCTAAGAATAAAAATTGTGCTAGTGGATCACTAGGGATAATAGTTAAGTGGTGCCATTCCCATGCCCACCTCTTGATTCCTGAATCCTGGCTATAGTAGAAATGGCTTCATACATCAGATACTGACTTAGAACATACAGGGTGTTACTGAACACTTCCATAGCTCTGCAAGGTATGGTTACCTAGCTGACACTGTAACTGAGTCTTCAAAAGGCCATTCATTCTACCAAGCTAGCTGCTCAGGATTATGGGTAACATGGAAGGCCCAGTACCTGTCATGAGCATGAGCCCAATGCCACAAACCAATTGCAAAAAAAAAAAAAAAAATGAGCTCCTTGATCAGAAGCAATGCTTTGAGGAATACCATGATGGACAAAAGGCATTCTGTGGGACCACAGATGCTAAGTTCGACAGAAGCACTTATCTATTCAATTATCCATTCTAGTAACAAGAAACTACTGTTCCTTCCATGAAGAAAGTGGTCCAATGTAATCAATCTGCCATCATACAACTGGTTGATCACCCCAAGGAATAGTACCATATCATATTCTCATTGTTGGTCTCTGTGGCTGGTGGATTGGCCACTGTGTGGTGGGTGACTAGGTTAGCCTTGCTAGATAGAAAATCATATTTCTTAATGTATCCATTATCTCCAACCCTGCCATCATGGATACAATGTTCCTGAGACCCTTGGTGACAACCGAGATGGTTAGAGAAACTATCTAAGTGATAGCCACAGAATGGAACGTCCCATCCACTTGATATTAAAGTCCTCCTCCTCCTCTTCTGGGATCATCCTTTGTGAAATGCTCATCAAAGATCATCTTTATTTTGCCCATTCTGCAAGATTTATCCACAGGTCTTGTGGATAAATTTTTCATTTATGCTTCTTCAAGGTGCACTGGCCACAGTTCATGAACTGGTATGGATTGGTACCGCCAGTCATCTCTCCAAGCAAAATAAACAGTCAAGTGCACATTTTTTCCAGTGAGAGTATTTCTTTTACCACTGTTTTTCAGAAATGTGACAAGAAAAGGGGGGATGGCAGAGTAATAACACAGATGCCCACTTCTGGCTGATACCTGTATTTTGTACAGAAAGTATCTGTACACCATGCTGAAGTCTTTTCTTCCTCTGCCAGTTGATTATAGAAGCACCTCAAGAGAAAATAGGTATAGACTGGGAGAGAAAAGGTCGTATAGCAGGGGTGGGGACCAAGGGCATCAGGGCAGTTTCTTCACATAAATTACTTTTGCCTACAAGGCCTGCTCAGGCCCAACCTTAAATATATCCATGTGAAGATGAAGTGTTGCTATGCAGATCCAACTTTGTGGTGCAGTGGCCCATGGTTAAGCATGTTCTATTTTGTTCTCTAGTACTCAGTCTTTGCCAAGGTCCAGTTGCAGTCTGAAAGCTATTCCTCAAGAGTAGAGTAGTCATCTATAATGGATTGCAGGGCTTGTTCCAAAATCCTATGAGCCTATGCTGTGACTTCACCTGTAGGAGCACACAAATGTCTTCAAATAGCATTCCTATCAGCCATTGACACTGAAAGTACTATTGGGTCTGATGGATCATATGGCCCAACTGGTTAGACAGCTTATACAGAAACCTGGATTTGTTTCAGAGTCTTCTCTTGTTCTTGGCTCCACTCAAACTAGTATTTGCAATTTGCTCAGTAAGTGGGCCAGAGTGTCACATTCAAATAAGGGATATGTGGCCTACTAGGCTCTGTGCCTTTTTGTGGCTAGAGGAGGAGCCAAATGCAGCCATTTATCCCTCACCTTAGAAGGGATTATTTCAACACACCCACACAACCAAACCTTGGACATTTCAGTGAAGTACAAGGCCATTGATTTTTTGTTGAACGTATTTCCTACCCTATGATATGCCAATCTCTTATGAACAATTACAATATTTGCTACTTCTCACTAGGGCAAATTAGCATCAATGTAATAGATGAGTGTGAGATCATGTGGGAAGTGATTAAGATCCATATGAACTAAGTTATGACTGAAAGCTGGAAAGCTGATATTCTTGATGTAAGACATGATAAGGGGCCGGCACTGTGGCGTAGCAGATGAAGCTGCTGCCTGCAGTGCCAGCATCCCATATGGGCACCGGTTTGAGTCCCACCTGCTCCATTTCCAATCCAGCTCTCTGCAATGGCCTGGAAAGCAGTAGAAGATGGCCCAGGTCCTTGGGCCCCTGCGCCTGTGTGGGAGACCCGGAGAAGGCTCCTGGCTTTGAATCAGCACAGCTCTGGCTGTTTTGGCCAACTGGGGAGTGGGCCAGTGGATAGAAGACATTTCTCTCTCTTCCTCTCCTCTTCCTGTGTAACTCTGACTTTCAAATAGATAAATAAATATTTTTTAAAAAAGACAGCGATTGTGTGTTTATGATTGGTGGTCTGTACTAATAGGTATGAAGAAAAGGTTATCTGCCAGATAAAGTTATATAACAGGAATGAGATGTTGAATTTCTCTCTTTTTTAAGATTTATTTATTTATTTGAAAGGCAGAGTTACACAGAGAGAGAAGGAGAGGCAGAGAGAGAGAGAGGTCTTCCATCTGCTGGTTCACTCCCAGGTGGCCACAATGGCTGGAGCTGTGCCAATCTGAAGCAAGGAGCATCTTCCCAGTCTCCCACATGGATGCAGAGGCCCAAGCACTTGGGCCATCTTCTACTGCTTTTCCAGGACATAGCAGAGAGCTAGATTGGAAGAGGAGCAGCCGGGGCTCAAATCGGTGCCCATATGGGATGCCAGCAGTTCAGGTGGCGGTTTTACCCGCTATGCCACAGTGCCAGCCCCCAGATGTTGAATTTTTTTTTTTTTTGGACAGGCAGAGTGGACAGTGAGAGAGAGAGAGACAGAGAGAAAGGTCTTCCTTTTTCCGTTGGTTCACCCTCCAATGGCCGCTGTGGCCGGTGCACCGCGCTGAGCCGAAGCCAGGAGCCAGGTGCTTCTCCTGGTCTCCCATGCGGGTGCAGGGCCCAAGGACTTGGGCCATCCTCCACTGCACTCCAGGGCCACAGCAGAGAGCTGGACTGGAAGAGGAGCAACTGGGACAGAATCCAGCACCCCGACTGGGACTAGAACCTGGGGTGCCGGCACCGCAGGCAGAGGATTAGCCTATTGAGCCACGGCGCCAGCCCCAGATGTTGAATTTGTAAAGCAGTGAAGCCACACCCGGTATAGCAGCTACAATTGGAGTCACCACCTGAATTAGCTCACAATAACCCACTGCTATTTTCCATGAGCCATCTGCTTTCTGTATAGGCAAAATAGGTAAATTAAACTGGGATGTAATAGAATCACCACCATTTCATCCTTCCAGTTCTTGATGATGGCACTCCTATCTAAAATTCCTCAGGGAATGCAGTATTGCTGTTGCTTTACTATTTTTTCTAGACAGAGGCAGTTCTCATGGCTTTCAATTGGGCTTTCCCACCATAATAGCCCCCAGTCCACAGTTCTGGGAAGCCATGTAAGTGTTTGACCCGTTGCTGAGTATGTCTGTTACAATTATGCAATCCACAACTGGGAAACTGACCACAAGATGAGGTCACGAATCTGCTGGGCTCACTGTGAGATGAACTTGAACTAACACTACATTTAACATCTGACTTTCCTAAGACCCTACTCTGATGGATCAAGTGTCATTTTGGTTTGCCTTGAATTAATGTCAGTTCCGAGCTAGAGTCCAGTTATTTCCTTTTCCCCAGTAAAAAGCTGTAGGTACTTTTAGGTAAGGCTGGAAGAAAGGTTAACAATATATATTTTGGGTAATATACTAGGGTCTTTGTTCACAAAGTCTGGCCTTCCATTCATTCAAGAAGTTCTGGATCTGTAAATTGGCTCTAGTCTGATGGGCCATGATTCTCTATGTCTATGATTCAAGTTAGAGTTTTGTTCACTTGATCTAGAGCTTTCCTGCTTATACAGATCAAGAAAGAATGTAATAATTCCCAATGTACTTCATTTCTAGGAACGGCATGATATCACCAACTATAGGTCTCAATAGGTCCAACCAATCTGATTGCTGCTTTCTTTTTTTTTAATTTATTTATTTATTTATTTATTTTTTTGACAGGCAGAGTGGACAGTGAGAGAGAGAGAGAGAGAGAGAGAGAGAGAGAGAGAAAGGTCTTCCTTTTGCCGTTGGTTCACCCTCCAATGGCCGCTGCGGTCGGTGCACCGCGCTGATCCGATGGCAGGAGCCAGGTGCTTCTCCTGGTCTCCCATGGCGTGCAGGGCCCAAGGACTTGGGCCATCCTCCACTGCACTCCAGGGCCACAGCAGTCACTCTGCTTTCCATTACAGTAACATCTACCTTGCCCTTGGTTATTGAATGCCCAGCACGGGGTCCCTGTTTGGGATCCAATTACACCTCCTGTATTTAAGTTTCCCATATCAGCGGCAGCAATCTCCACTGTGATTTCTGACCTGAAGAGTGATTTCAGAGCTCTTCAAGGATGCTTAGACTCCTCTCACAAATACATTTCTCACAGTCATGGGAAAGGTATGTCCTCTGGCCCCTCCTGAGGTAGGTGATCAGATGTTACATGATAAATTCAATCTAACATTCCAATCTCCCTAAGTCTTTGGATCTCTTCTTTTATAGTATATCAAAGCAGTTCTGGGATTTTATCTTCATTTAGAATAGGCCACTTTTTTGACTATGGTTCAGACAACAAACCAAATAAACTGTTTCTAACCTCTTAAATTATATCCAAAATATCTTCTTAGTGGACTCAAAGGAATAAATACAGCCTGACTCAACATAATGGTCCTTCTACCATTGTCCCACACCCTTAATATCCATTCTTAAAGTAATTTCTAGGGGCCAGTGCTGTGGGTTAATGTCCTGGCCTGAAGCACTGACATCCCCTATTGGCACCAGTTCGAGACCTGGCTGCTCCACTTCCTGTTCAGCTCTCTGTTATGGCCCAGGAAGGCAGTAGAAGATGGCCCAAGTCCTTGGGCCCCTGCATCCACTTGGGAGACCGGGAAGAAGCTCCTGGCTCCTGGCTTCAGATTGGCACAGCTCTGGCTGTTCCGGCCATCTGGGGAGTGAACCATCAGATGGAAGATCTCTCTCTCTTTGCCTCTCCTCTCTCTGTGTAACACTGATTTTCAAATAAATAAATAAATATTTTTTTAAAAAAGTAATTTCTAGGCTCTCTATGAATATATTAGAAAACCCTCATGTGGTATTTTAAAAATGTAGTATACCTCCTTAGGGGTCATAATTTACACCTTACCTTCCAGGGCCTGCTGGGACTTGAGTCTACTTATAGAGCTAGAAGCAATGAGGACTGGTGGCTGTGAGTCTTGGGAAGAATCAGCATTGTCTTGAAAGGTAACAACCTGAGAGGAGCTCAGAAAAGTTTCCTCAGGCAAAGTAGGGTGAATTTCTCCAGATGAGGGTGAAGCGGCCTTCTATTGGCAGAGAAGACTCACCCACATCAAGGGGTTTGACGCACCCAGCTTCCTCAGGCTCTTCTCATTTGTCTCTATTCCAGTCTTCAGGATCCCAGTCCTTCTCGTCAGTTCCCTGACTGCAGATACCCTGCAAGGCTGGGGATTCGATTTGCACTGCAATCCAGACATTTGTGAGACTTGATTTGGTTTTCAGCAACCTCAGCTTTGTGGTTACAGGATTTAAGGGTTTCTTTCAGGGCAGAAGCTTTCAGATTTTGTAATGTGAGGCTTGAGCTGGGAAACCAAATACGTGAGATGGCTTTCTTATCCCATTTAGTCCAGCGCAATTAGGCTCAACTAGCCAATCACACTGTATTCACCAGATTGGCGAAAATAAACAAAGTCCATGATATCATAGCCACCCAGATTCTTGTTTCTTTAAGTATTTGGGTAAGAGTATCCAAGGAAAATACTTGGGTACTGCACTGTCACATTGCACCATGCATCATCAGTTCTCTGTTTGTCACCAGGAAGTCAGTGATGCTTTTAAAGCTTACCGAACCACAGAACCAATTCATAAAACTCATCCTCAAGATTTGTGCCTTCAACACCTTTCAGTACAGTCTCTGAACTACCCAGGGTTCTCCAGAGAAACAGGATCAACAGTCTCTCCATACAACAGTACGAGGGATTTATTTTAGGGAAGTGGCTCATGTGATTTGTGGGGGCTGAAAAGCCCAGTTTCGGTGAGGCAGGCCAGCAGGCTAAAGATTCAGAGAGCAGTTGATGTTGAAGTCTTGAATCCAAAGGAAGTCTGAAGGTAGAACTCCTTCTGTGGAGGACTTTCTCCTTAATTCCTTCAACCAATTATATGAGGCCTATTCACATTATGTAGGCTAAGCTGCTTTACTCAAAGTCTACTGACCTAAATGCTAATCACGTCTAAACAATACCTTTAGAACTACATCCAGACTGGTATTTAACCAAATATCTGGGTATTATGGCCTAGCCAGAGTGACACATAAAATAGATAATTTGCAGGGAAATCTTTCTTGAAATCTAGTTTCCTCTAAGAGTATTAAAGAAAGTATAAAACCAATGTACAAATAAAGAAAGCAGATGCAAAACTACAAAGCAGCAGAAGTCACAAAGTCAGGGAAAAGTGAAAGTCTTAAAAGATAGGCCCAAAAAATCAACCCTACAAATCATAGGAGTTCTGGGAAAACAGAAAGATATGATTACTAACTGAAGAAACTTTCTTACAGCTAAAAGAAGATTAGTTTAAAGGATCTATGAATTTTAGACTAAGGCTAATGGAAATAACACACCTGGCAACAATTCTTAAATTCCAGGGAAAAAATTAAAGATATCAGAATGAAAAAAAATTTCTTAACAAATAGAGTTAACCGCATATTTCTTATTTAAAACACAAAAAACTAGAATACAATGAAGTTAACAGAGAAAATTGAGAGAAAAGGACTAAAATTCCAGAATTCAAAAATCAACAAATATACTAATTTATCAGGATTAATAAAAAAAGGAGATAAAGTTGCAGACAGGCACAGTTTGAGACTACATTAACTACCTATATCACCTCTAATCAAAAAATAATAACAATAAATCATAACAGAGGCCTCAAATTAAGAAAAGATGGAAAAAGAAATGAAATACTATAAACAACAAGCTTATAAAATACAGCTTCATGTTTACATAAAAAGTGACAAATTTATCATTAAAGTGCCAAAAATGGTCTGCTGAAATAGAAGATACACTGCAGAGAAAAATCTAATAATCTGGAAAAATAATTGATACAGAGAAGTAGCATAGCAAATAAGTCTCTTATTGGGTCCCAGATCTTTCTATTTGTTATATGACTATGAGAAAATTATTAAACTTTTTTAAAATAAAGATACTAACAGTACCAACACCATATGATGGAAGTATTAAATGTTACTGCTTTTGATGGAATTATTAATAAACAATGGTAATAAAAATATTACTAGCTCGATTATTATTTGCAATAGTAGTAATAAACACATACAGTGACCTCACTAAAGTGCAGATATTTGTTGAGTCTGTGCTATAAAAAGCTTATGTTTTGGGGCTGGCACTGTGGTGCAGCAGGTAAAGCCACTGCCTGCAGTGCTGGCATCCCACATGAGTGCCAGTTCGTGTCCGAACTGCTCCACTTCCAATCCAGCTCTCTGCTGTGGCCCGGGGAAGGCAGTGGAGGATGGCCCGAGTGCTTGGGTTCCTGCACCCGCGTGGGAGACCAGGAGAAGCACCTGGCTCCTGGCTTTGGACTGGCACAGCTCTGGCCATTGCGGCCGTTTGGGGAGTGAACAGTGGATGAAAGACTTCCCTCTCTCTCTCTCTCTCTCTCTCTCTCTCTGCTCTGCCTCTCTGTAACTTTGCTTTTAAATAAATAATAAATAAATCTCTTTTAAAGGTTTAACAAAAAGCTTGTTTTTCCAAATATCTATATCATACTGGAAAATGTCCAAGTTTTTTAAAGTAAAATACATACTCACAAATCATCTCTTTGCTTATTGACATATACCTGTCATACATGTATATCCACAAACTCATTACAATAAAGAAAATTCAACACATTTATCACTGCAAAAATATTCTAGTGCCTCCTTGTCATCTGTTCTTCTTGCCCCAATTCTACCCTAAGACAACCACTGAAACACTTCATGCCAGTATAGGTTAGTTTAATGTCCTCAGTTGTGTATGTACTAAAGCAGCATGTTCGTTTTCTAGGGCTGTACTTTCCGTTTTGAAAGCTAGGTGGCAGCAAGCCTGGTTTCTCCTGAGGCCTCTCCTTGGCATGTGATGGTTACCTCTGCTGCCTTTTCACAGGCTGACATCCTTGATGTCTCTAGTGTGTCCTAATTCCCTCTTTGTGTATGGACACCACACAGACTGAGTCAGGACCTCATTTTATATTAATTAACACTTTAAAGGCTGTATCTTCAGATAAGGTCACACTAAGAGGTGCTGGCGGTTAAATGTCAACCTACAAATGTTCAAAAAACACATTTTGGCCCGTAACATTCAGACATGCTATCCTGACTGATTCTTCCATTGAGCATAATTATTCTGAGACTCATCCATGCTGTTGCATGTAGCATGAAGTAGCTGTTTTTTTATTGCTGAATCATATCGCACTGTACAGAAACAGAAAAATGTGTTTACTCCGTTTCCTGCTGATGGGCATTTGAGAGCACTCCAGTTCTGGTTTTTGCAAATGAAGCTGCTATGAACATTCAAATACAAGTCTTTTTTAAATTTTTTTTATATTTTTTGACAGGCAGAGTGGACAGTGAGAGACAGAAAGGTCTTCCTTTTTTCCGTTGGTTCACCCCACAATGGCCGCTGCAGCTGGCGCACCATGCTGATCCGAAGCCAGGAGCCAGGTGTTTCTCCTGGTCTCCCATGGGATGCAGGGCCCAAGTGTTTGGGCCATCCTCCACTGCCTTCCCGGGCCACAGCAGAGAACTGGACTGGAAGAGGAGCAACCGGGACAGAATCTGGCACCCCGACCTGGACTAGAACCCGGGGTGCTGGCGCCGCAGGTGGAGGATTAGCCTAGTGAGCCGTGGCGCAAGTCTTTATGTAAGCATAGGCTTCCATTTCTTTTAGGTAAATACATAGGCGAAGTGCTGACTCATATGATAGGTGTATGTTTATAAGAATCTGTTAAGCTTTATTCCATTGTAGTGAGTATGATATACCTCACTGCAGTTTTAATTTGTTAAGTTCCTATTGACTAACGGTGTTCACTATATTTTCATAAATTTATTTGTTTCATATTTCTCTTCCTTGGATAAATGCTGCTCAAATCTTTTGTTCATTTATTGTTAGCTTATTTGTCCTCTTCCCAAATTGTAGGAATTCTTTATATAATTCTAAGTACAAGTCCTTATCCAGGTAAATGTTTTGTCATTTATTCCACTCTGTTATTTGGCTTTTTTGTTTTTAAAACAAACAGTATGCTTTGAAGGATAATTTTTTACATTCAATTTAATTTTTTATAGTTTAAAGATTCTGTGTCATATTTAGAAAAATGTTGCTAAATCCAAGAATACTAAAGTTTTCTATTATATTTTTCTTCAATAATTTATGGCTTGTGAAATAATAAAGATAATTCACTTTAGTGCAGTTTAAGGTTTCAGAATAATCAAGAATATAGTACAAAGAGTTCCATGTAACCACGCCCTCTTCCAATTCTGAGACAGTTTGACCTATAATGAAATTCTTGTATTGTGGTGCATTTGTTACCAATATTGATATACTACTCAGTACTTTAGTTTGCATTTATAAATGGGATGTACAATACTTTTTATTTTTTGACATAGCACTTACACTTAATAGGATACATTATCCTAAATCAATACATGTATACAATGTATAGTGATAAAATAATGGTAGTTAACACTCCCATCACCTCGAACATTACTTTATGTGTTTGGGAAGCTTCAAGATCTGCTCTAGCTATTTGGAGATATATAGTTAAAGCAGACTCCTAACCCATTGTGCTATGAAATCTCACAGCTATTCCTCTCACCTAGAAATTGCTTATCTTCACCCACTCTTGCAGCCTACCTCGCCCCTCTACTCTTTTTTCTACTTTCTACTTCTATGTGGTCAGTACTTCAGTTGTGGTACAGTGGCTTAAGCGGCCTGTTGGGACAACTGCATCTTCTATTAGAGTGCCAGTTTGAGTCCTAGCTACTCCACTTCTGATTCAACTCTCTGCTAATGTGCCTGGGAAGCAACAGATGATGGCTCAAGTACTTGGGTTCCTGCCACCTATGTGAAAAACCCAGTGGAATTCCTACCTCCTGGCTTCAGCCTGGCCCAACCCTGGCTGTTCCAGCCATTCGGGGACTGACTCAGCGTGTGAAAGACCCTCTCTGTCTGTCTCTTGCCACTTTGCATTTCAAATATATAAATAACACCTTTAAAAAATTACAGTGGCCAAAATATTGTTTATCTCTGCCTGGCTTATTTCACTCAACATTCAGTTTCATCTACATTGCCACAAATGACAAGATTGCATCCTTTTCTAATGACCAAATATTCCATTACGTATATATAAATTATTGCTCTAAATCTTTTTATTCATCAATAGACATCTTGATTGACTCCATCTCTTGACTATTCTGAATAGTGCTGCAATAAACACAAATATACAGATGTTTCTTTAATATATTATTTTCTTTGAATATAAATCTCACAGTGAAGTTGCTGGTTCTTCAGCCTATTTTTAGTTAATTGAGAAACCTCTATACTGTTTTCTATATTGGCTGTACTAATTTATATCCCTTCCCCTTTTCTTTGCCAATATTCATTATTTTGTCTGATAGTAGCTATTCCAAGTGGGATGAGGTGAATAGCTCATCATGGTTATGATAAATTTTCCTGACAATTAGTGATGTCGAGTATTTCTTCACATACCTGTTGGCCATTTCTATGTCTTGTTTTGAGACGTTGTCTATTCTAGCCCTTTTTAGTTCAGATTATTTTTCTTACTGTTGTTGTTGAGTTCCTTATATATTCTGGACTTAAATATTCTTAACTACTTATCAGACAAATACTTTACAAAATATTTTCCTCCATTTCCTAGGCTATCTCTTCACTCTGGTTTATCTCTTTCGCTATACCAAGGCTGCAGGTTAAATATAATCCCATTTGTCTAGTTTTGTTTCTGTTTCCTGTACTTTGCAGGGCTGGGGAGGGAAGGAGTGAGTCTTATCCAAAAGATTTTTGCTTGTGTCTGTAATCTATGTCCAGAAGTATTTCCTTTATATATTCATCTAGTAGTTGCATAATTTTGAGTTCTACATTTACACTTGATCTATTTGAAATCACATAGTGAGAAGTAGGAATCCAGGTTCATTCTTCTGTACTTTTCCCAGCAAAATTTATTGGAGAGACGGTCTTTTATCCAACATGTGCTCTTGGCTCCTTTGTCAAAAATTGGCTGACTGGAGGCCAGCACTATGGCACAATGTGTTAAGTCGCAGCCTGCAATGCTGGCACCCCATATGTGAGTCGGTTTGAGCCCCAGCTGTTCCACCTCAAATCCAGCTCTCTTCTAATGCACCTGGGAGAGCTGAGAAAGATGGGCTAAGTTCTTGGGCCCCTGCAGCCACATGGAAGACCTGGAAGAAGCTCCTGGTTCCTGGCTTTGGAATGGCCCAGCTCCAGCCATTGCAGCCATTTGGGGAGTGAACCAGCAGATGGAAGATTACTCTTTTTCTCTTTCACTTGCTCTCTCCTTCTTTCTCCCTATCTCTGTAGTTCTGCCTTTCAAATAAAATATGTTTTTTAAAAGTTGATTGGAATTATGTGGGTTACTTTCTGGATTGTTTCCTTCTACTCCACTGCTCTATATATTGGTTCTTATGCCATTTATCCTGCTGTTTTGATTACTATAGGTTTGTAGCAGGTTTTGAAGTCAGGTATTACAGTGCCTCCACCTGTTCCCACCTCCCCTCTTTGCTCAGTATTGCATTGCTTATTCAGAATCTTTTGTGGATCCACATAAATTGTGAATTTTTCCTATTTCTGTGAATAATGTCATTAATATTTTGATAGGGATGAATCATGTGATTTTTTGAATTTTCATATTTTCCATAATTGTACTCGTCACAATTTTGTAATTTTTATTAGATTTTATTAGATCTCAAAGTTTATTAGAGATCTTCAACTTTCTTGCATAAATTTATTCCTAGGTATTTATTTCTCTTAAGAATATTGAGAATGGGATTACCTTCTTATTTCTTTCTAGGCCAGTTTGTTATTGGTGTAAACAAATGTTCTTTGTATGTTGATTTTGTACACTATGACTTTTCTGAATTCAATTATCAAATCCAATTGTTTTTGTCTTCCATATATAAGATCATGTCATCTGCAAATAGTGATATTTTGGCTTTTTCTTTTTTTCAATTTTGGTGCCCTTTAATTTTTCTCTTTCTTTTCACTTTGGTAAAGACTTCCAGTACTGTTTCAGTGTCAGTGAAGGAAGAACTTGTTTTGTGCCATATATCAGAGGAAAAACTTTCAACTTTTCCCCATTAAGTATGATGTTCACTGTAGGTTTGTTATATGCAGTCTTTACTGTTTCAGGCATATTTTTCCTATACTTAGTCTATTGAGGATTTTTATTCATGAAGGGATGTTGAATTTTATCAAATTATTTTTGTACCCATTGAGATGATCATATAGCTTATGTCAATTAACCTGTTGATATGCTGAACTGCCTAATTTATGTATGTTGAAACATGCTTATGCATTCCTAGGCTAAATCCCATTTGATTACTTATGTAATATTTTTATGGGTTGATGGATTTGGTTTGCTAGTATTTTGTTGAGAATCTTTGCATCTATGTTCATCAGGGTTATTGGTTTGTAACTTTCTTTTCATGGTGTGTCCTGGACTAGTTTTTGTGTTAGGGTAATACTGGTCATGTAGAATAAGTTTGAGAGTTCTTTCCTATTCAACCTTTTGGGTTAGTCTGAGAAGAACTGGTATATTTCCTTTTTAAAATGTTTGGTAGAATTCAGCAATAAGCCACCAGGTCCTGGGTTTTCTTGGTTGGGAGACTTTTTATTACAGAGTCAATGTTGTTACTTGTTATTTGTTTCCCCTGGTTTTCTACTATCTCATGGCTCAATTTTTTAGGTTATATGAGAGAACTTCAAACAGTTCATGAAACCTAAAAGATAAAAATAAAAATGTTTATTTCTAAATATAATCTTCATCAAGTTGAAGACACTTTTGTAAGCAATGATACCAGTCATTTAGTCTATCTCTTCAAGAACTAAGGTTCCTGGGAATTTAACCATGTCAATTGCAGTCTTTTTTACATTTGTGGCTGGGACAAAGGGTAGCCATTAAGGAATTTTTTTAAGATTCTGAAACAAAAAGAAGTGAGAACATGCCAAATCAGAAGGCTAAGCTGGATGCCCAGTGATCTCCTGTTGAAACTCCTGTAAGGTTGCCCATGTATGAGAATGAGCAGAATAGCTGTCACAGAGGAGAATGACTCTCTGTGAAGCGGTGCCAGGTGATTTTCTGCTGAAGTTTTGGCAAACTATTGTCAAAAGCACCTCCTAATAAGCAAATGGATTCTTCAGCCTTTCAGTAAGTGAACAAGCAAACCTCCTTGAACATCCCAAAGACCTGTTGCCATGATCTTTGTTCTTGACTGATGTGTTTTTACTTTGACTGAACCACTTCCACCTCTTAGTAATCATTGTTTTGATGGTATTTTGTCTTCGAATTAGTACTGGTAAAACCATGTTCCATCGCTTGCTTCAGGATCTTGATCCTATTTAAAATTCCCATTAACACTGAACTCTTTACTTAATATAGAATTAATCATAAGTGTATAAATCCAATTGAAAATGGATCCCAGTTTAAAAAAAAAATAAGAGTAGGAATAAGAGAGGGAGGAGCTGTACAGTTCAGTACACATTCCTACAGACTTATCCTTAAGGGTAAAGCTAAAAACTTGCCATGAGACTCCAAATCCCATTAAGCTTGGTGGTACCAATGCCATCTTACGTATTAAAGTGATCATATTAAGCGTTACAGTGATCATATAGATAGGATTAAGTGTCCAAGATGAAAGAAGCTTTCAGGTAAAATTTCACTGGGTAAATTTTCTAGACCTTTCCCTTCCATAAACACAAACTGGACATTTATTCATCTAATTGTGTCCCGTAAGTCTCAAAGGCTTTCTTCTTTCTTTACCTCGCTTTCTCTTGTTCTTCTATATTTTTTTTTTCATTTTGGTCTGGGGTATTTCAAAAGATCTGTATTCGAATCCATAAATTCCTTCTACATGATCTTTTGAGGATGTCTCATACTTACGGTGTCCTTACAACAATATTTGTGCATTTGGCAGATCAGCTGTCTCTGCCAGTGTTTACTAAAAGGCTTTCTCCTGAAGATGTGTCTTGGTTGTCAGATTGGTTGGCTATATTGGCTTTGGTCATAGTTGAGTCTTACTGTAACTGCTTTAGCTGTAAGCAATGACTTTGAACATGGTACATGGTGTAGTAAGGTCAAAATGCCTGTCTTCATGAGCCCAGAGGTATGGGCACTCCCGTGGCCCAGGAAAGTGTGGTACACACAACAGTAGGTTAGGCCACCCACCATGTTTCCATTCCAGCAATGGAAATGGTGGTATTAAGGAAATGGACGTGACTTTCATTTTTTCATGAACTGCTGGTGCAATCTCTGCTCTTGGTGGGGGACAGCAGCAATGGCAGCAGTGGTGACAGAAGTTCAAAGCATGGAGGACAAATCTCCAGGACACACATGGGTGAGTACTGCTGTGGACTCTGGGGCATGTGTCCCCAGGCTGTGCTTGGACAAGTGCCGCCAGCCTTGGGGGCCACTAGTGGATGCATGAGCAGCACTCGTAGCAGACTAGCTGAAGGTGTGTCCACAGACTCCCTGCTGTCAGATGCCACTGACAGTAACAGGGTGGCAAAGGAAACAAATGTCTGTTTCTCAGGTCTTGAAGGCAGCAGTGCAAGACACTGTGTGGACTTGGGCGCTGGGGTCATAGATGCACTCCTGGGTCTGGTTGGGTTCATAAGCCTGCATACTTTCATGCATTATGGGGCTCCAGGGACTGGGCTATGCAGAGGCCTCTGTATAGTCTGGGGGCTATACAGACTCCCACAGTGTCTCCATTCTCAAGATGACATCATGCTGCAGCAGCCTGGGCAATGGAGGTGGTGGGGGAAACAATGTAAGCTCCTCCTCTGAAGCCTAACTATTGTGCAGACTCCACGCAGCTTTCCTAACTAGCTCTCAGACTTTGATGACTAGAACTGCCCTGTAGCTAGGATGTCATTGTGGACAGCAACAGGGTGATTCTTCAGCCAGAATGGGGCATCCCTCCAGCTGGGGAGCCAAGGTTAGTTGCCAGTGCACTTTGCTCCTTGTATTCTGCCATTGTAGTTCTCTGTATCTTACAGGTTTTGGGCTCTCCCTTGCTGAGTTTTACTGCTCTCCCTCTGCCACTCACCTGCAAATATTCATTTGTTGTTAGAGTTATTCTTTATGGAGGAGGAAGAGGCAAGTGCTAGCATGCCTAGTCTTGGAATCTCCAATTTTATGATTTCAACTCTTAGAAGTCTATGACTTATTTCAAGTTAATTTTGTATAAGATGTGAGGTTAGTGTCAAATTTTTTTTTGTCTTATGAATAGTTAATTTTCCAGATTATTTGTTTAAAGATTATCCTTTCCTTATTGTCTTGAATCCTGAAGTGTAAATACCATCTTCCTTGTCATCTTCTTGTGATTACAAAGAATACTCAATGAGATATATGTAAACATGCTCTGAAAAGTAGAAAACTTGATATCTAGTCACTATTGTTACTAATTTGAGTAAATCCTGATCCAGAAACAAACAGTACGAAAAACATTTTGGGCCAGGAGCCAGACAGCCTCACATATAGTGTAGTCCCAACCCTTTATTACTTTAAAATGCTTTTTAAGTTGTGAGGTGCTAAAGAAATGCAAGATTTTGTCTTAACGATTGTAAATTCCTGGACTACATAAGAAAGGCCATTCTTTCTTTGTCCAGAAGTGCTGACCCATAAATATGGTTATACAATCTAAAATTCTGTAAGAGGATCTTAATAATCAACAAGAAAATTATTGTTACTGAATTATTTTTATGTATTTTATGGCACAGAAAGAGACAAAGAGAGAGACAAAGAGAGATTGGACAGAAGAGACTGTGTATCCACTAGTTTACTCTTCAAATGCCCACAACAGTTGAACCTGGGCCAACTTGAAGGCAGGAGTCTAGAACTTTATGTCAGTCTCCCACGTGTGCAGCAGAGACCCTAATACTTAGGCCATTACTCGCTGCCTCTCAGGGTGCACATTAGCAGGAAGTTGGAGTCAAGAGTGGAGCCAGGATTCAAACTGCCAGTCTGATATGAGATAAGAGTGGTCCAAATGGAATCCTAATTGCTGCACCAAACACCCACCCTGGAAAATAGATTGCTTCATGGCCCTTAAAGATTGTCAAAGCTGGGGTGGTAGAGTGGTTAAGATGGCAGTTGAGATGCCCACATCTCCTACTGTAGCATCACTTCAAGTCCAAGATCCATTCCAGATACCAGCTTCCTGAATAATGCACACCTTGGAAGGCAGTAGGCAATGGCTTAAGTAGCTGAGTCCCTGCCACCCACAGTGGGACAGTGGTTCAGCCCCAGTTGATGCAGACATTTGGGGACTGAATCTGCAGAAGGGAATCTCCCTCTCCCTTTCTCCCTCACCTCCCTCCATCCCTCTTGAATAAATAATTTTTAAATTGTCAGTGTCAAAAGCTCCCTGCTAGTTTTAAATAGTTACAGAAATGAAAAAAATAGTAAGAGCAGTATATTTTTAGAACACTGTAATTGAAGACATTAGAAATAAGGCATATAATTTATTTTAAAAAAAGCTTACCAAGAATAATTTGAGCAGTGTTTTTTTCTTTATATAATTTATAGTATAGAGTGAGCACTTTTTTGATGCCTTGGCTAACTGTCATACTCCTTTCTAAACTGGGATCAATTTCTGCCATTTTATTCTTTGCACCTACATTGACATGACACAGCTTCAAAATTTGTTTAATCTGAAGTTCCCCTAGGTTGCCCTTCATCCTTTTTGTTTCAACCTCTTTCTTCATTAATGTTGATAAGTTCCCTTTCGACAGTTCCCTTTGGCTGCACTAGAAGAGCAGCAGTGTCAACATGTCCCCTCTCAGCTATTTCTTCTATTACTCCATTTACATTCAATTTGAATGTCACTTTTTGTTTCTTTGCTGAAGTTTCATCTCTAATAGCCAACTCTCTTTTGATTAGCCACTTTTGTAAAATGTCCTGTGTGCTTATTACTGGAAGACAAGAGGTAACACAGCTGTATGCTTTGCTGTCTGTGTATGAACTGGGTAACAGGTGCAGTGACCAATCACCAACACACCTTGAAGGAAGGGACACATTTACTCAAAGCTTATGATGCACATTTTTTATCTGCATACTTCATTTGTGGAATAAAGAGTTAGTAGTAGTGTTTGTTAACTTCATGCAACTGTTCACAGTTAATATATCATAACTGAAATTTGTATAGTTGTTTCAGAGCTGGTGTTATTTAAGGAGACACAGTAACTGATATCTGTGTATACTGGAGCCATGTAAAGTGAAGACTACCAATATCTGCAGTGTTCTGAGATGTGTGAATTCACCATTTAGTGTTCAGCATTTGTAGTGAAAGACAAATAAATGATTTCTCTCCCTTTCTTGATGAGTCTTCAAGAATCTGCTCTATAAATTCAAGAAATATGTGGAGGATAAATCAAAGAACCTTTCTATAACTGTCACTTAAATAGACTGATTTTCAAATTAAATTAAGCTATTTTGATGTAGATTAGATCAGTGGGCATTAGTGTTTGGATGGATTACAGTTTCCTTTTCAGAAAAGCAAAAGGAGCCGGCGCCGTGGCTTAACAGGCTAATCCTCCGCCTTGCGGCGCCAGCACACCGGATTCTAGTCCCGGTTGGGGCGCCGGATTCTATCCTGGTTGCCGCTCTTCCAGGCCAGCTTTCTGCTGTGGCCCGGGAAGGCAGTGGGGGATGGCCCAAGTGCTTGGGCCCTGCACCCGCATGGGAGACCAGGAGAAGCACCTGGCTCCTGGCTTCGGATCAGCGAGATGCGCCGGCTGCAGCGGCAATTGAAGGGTGAACCAACGGCAAAAAGGAAGACCTTTCTCTGTCTCTCTCACTAGCCACTCTGCCTGTCAAAAAAAAAGAAAAGCAAAAAGCTGTACATGATTAATTTTCATCATTTAGATTTACTTATGTTTCTCTTTAGCTGCCAACTCTTTTTGTATACAGAATAAAAAGTTCAAGCCATATCAAATGTTATACGTACCCTATATAAAGGTACAATCCTCTTACATTCCCAAGAGGTTGTTTTTAAAGGTAACTTGCTTTCAGTATCCTGGAGAACTATTGTACAAATAAGGATAGAAAGTGCGTAACAGGGATCTTCAGGAATAGTTCTGAATTGCTGGTATTAACTCTTAAGATGTCCAACAGTAGTTCATCACCCTGATTTTCATAAGAATCCATCAATGCACATCTCTCAACTCTCCCCACAGAAAAGAACAGAAAAATTCTTTTGTCCATCTTGGGAAGGTTCTTATTGCTTTTAGAATCATAAAGTTATTTTAGATCTGAATGAATCTACTAAACATAAAGGCATTTATTCACTGATAGTAGCTGCTGTGTTCCACTTTGTCTTTATCATCTCTACCTTAAGTCTAGTGAGAGAAAATAGTAATAAAAATAGCTAAAATAAAGCTTGGTAATTGGGAGAGGTTGTCACCTGATGCTTTGAGATTATTAGATAAACATCAGACTCATCGTTGAAGAAAACATCTTTATAATAGTAAAGATGAGAGCAATCTAAATGTCCAATATAGATAGTATTTAAAAACATTAAGGTATTTTAATTAAGTACCATGCAACATTTTAAAAAAATGAGATATGCCGACAATATATTTGGAAAATTTTATCTTTTGTGGAAAAAATTTTTGAAAGGTAGAATAGTAAATAAAATACATGCCAACAATTTTCTGAAAGATTCCATGATAAACTTATCAGTAGAAAGGAGCTATAAAGTCAAAAGAGAAAGAGGTTGGGGGGAGGTTTTCTACCGATCTTACACTCTTTCATATACATGATTTTTTTGTAACCATGTACACCTGTAACTTTAAAAATATATAATATTTGAAAATGAAACCAATGCACTCAATTAAAAAAAGACCAAAGAAAATCTCTTAAAAAATAGAAACCATATAGACTTTTGTTAAGAACAAAATATTTACCGTAAACTCCTTGATGATATTATACTCTGCTACTTTTTTTCTCAAGCATTTTCAAACAATCCTTGATGGTTGTTTGTCCGTTAAAACCAAATATTAATGGTCGAACCTTAGCCAACTGAGCTAGCTCCCATTTAGAAACAACTTTGTGTATATCTAACAAAAAGAAAAATTCACATGTGTAAGTGACTTGCATGTATGTGAAGGGAGAATTTATTGTTCTATCGTTAGTGATAGCACAGCCATTTAATAGTCAAAGGAAGTTTACTTTCCCAAGAATTTACTACTATAAAAGAGACTACTTTTGTTTACCTTTGTTTCAAATAAATCACGGTTCTGTACTTTGGAAATTACATGAAGTCTACTATGCTTGGTGAAAATTTTCAGTGTGTAAACATAACAGATGTGGTAGATTAGAAGTGTTCTGTTTTAAAATGTGAATTTGATATATGGATGGATAATTATGCCACGGCAAGAATGTACAAGACCGGATTAGGAAAAAAGAAAGAACTTTTGCCCTTCCCGAGACCAAATGCCACCACACATCTTATTCTAACACTGATCAAACATACCCACACACACATGCGCGCACACACACACACACACACACCCCTATACCCCAGGACAGAGAGGATCTGTATACTGTAATTAATAAGACTGAATAATATATACGTAGGGATATTCATAATCAATAATAACAGAACATATTCCAGTTAATAACAGATATAGCATCTTTTTTTTGACAGGCAGAGTGGACAGTGAGAGAGAGAGACAGAGAGAAAGGTCTTCCTTTACTGTTGGTTCAGCCTCCAATGGCCTCCGCGGCTGGCGCGCTGCGGCCGGCGCACCGCGCTGATCCGATGGCAGGAGCCAGGTGCTTATCCTGGTCTCCCATGGGGTGCAGGGCCCAAGCACTTGGGCCATCCTCCACTGTACTCCCTGGCCACAGCAGAGAGCTGGCCTGGAAGAGGGGAAACCAGGACAGAATCAGTGCCCTGACCGGGACTAGAACCCGGTGTGCCAGCGCCGCAAAGCGGAGGATTAGCCTGTTGAGCTGCGGCGCCAGCCACATATAGCATTTTTTAAAAGATAATCTTTTAGTTCCTATTGACAATCTGGGTTCCAATATTTTAAATTTTCTCATCATACCTATTGGCCAAAATGCAGTAACTTTGGAAAGTCAATAGTAAGAAAATATCTTTAAAGTTTCAGAATTCTGATGTAAAATGTTCAAGTTAAACTTCTTAAATATCTCTTTCCAAAAACAAATATGTACAAAAATAGCAAAAAAAAATACAAGAAGCAATTAAACAATTATAAAAACAAACAGAATCTTCTAAGAATTTGCATATCCCTAGGCAACCTGTCTTACCTCTCACTCTATTCAGAAACTTGTGGCAGGGGTGGGAGAGCCTGTTGACTGGGACAGTCAGAAATTCTAGAATTTCTCACACATATTTCTAACCTTAGTGTGAGAGAAGCTCTAAGCAGTCCCGAAGAGGAGATGGAATTCTAAGTGTAGAAGCCTTTTTGACCATCTTTGATCCCCAACAGCAAAATAAAAAAACCTTAGAGCTTCCCACTGTGCTCCAGCTTTCCTGGAAAAAAGAGAGGAAAGACAGGAGAGTGACTATAAGACACTGCTGTCACGTCCCCAACAGTGGTTCTACTCTGATGGTTAATGAAAGTCTCTCACAATTATCCACAGTAATAGCCTTGCCAAAGAACAGTTCACAAAGAGGTGATTTGGGTGCATGGGAAACAAGTTCATTCACGGCTTTTGGGAAAGAGAAGACAGCCTCTCTTCTACCCTGTCCCTCTATCAAGACATAAACAAAGCATAACGTCCTAATTATCACAAGATGCTCCCTTGTGACAATAAAATAAATGAGTTGATGAGTTGAGCATAGTAAATATGAAAACATAAAGAAGTTTTTAAAATCTTGTTTATTTGACGAGCAGAGAGACAAATACAGAGTGTGCTCCCATCCATAGGTCCACTCCCCAAATGTCCACAGGGCTAGAACTCATTAGGCTGAAGAAGGAGGCTAACACAATCCAGATCTTCCATATAGGCAACAGGAACCCAATCTCTTGAGGTATCTCTGCTGCCTCCCAAGAACTCCATTAGCAGGATGTTGGAGTCTGTAGCTTGAACTTAGTATGGAGCCCAGGTATTCCGATGTGGAATATATATTAACAGGTGTTTAAGCTAAATTCCCACCTCCAAACTGTTCTTGATGATATCATTAAGTAGCTAATTATATTGAACTTGGAATCTCACCTACTTAAGAGTTTTCATTATAGGGGAAAACATATTTCCTATATGTTAACATCACTTTGATTTTGACTTCTTTTTCTTGAAGAAAAAATTCTTGGTCCAATAATTCTATTCAGCACCAGGCTCAGCTGAGATCAAGGCAATCATACCATCCAGTTTACAAAAAGTGTTTTGATCTAGCTATTTGATGCTGGCATCCTCTTTGGGCCAGCCTAAAGAGCAGGTGCACGTCCCGTAAGGATCCAAGAGCAAACACTATAAAGTGGTCTGCCAAAAGAAGTGCTGCCTGTGCCTCGGTGGGCTCCTGGATAACACCACTTTAGCAAAAATGTAAGAACTAGAAAGTCACCACCACGACTGTTGGCTCTAGTAACATACTGCACTTTAGCTATAATGAGGACAAGAATGCCACATCTGCTATGGTAAGTACAAGCAAAACCGGAGCTCTCTACATATTTATATCTTGGCTGAGTGAATTTGAATGAGTGGCCAAGGGCACACCAGCTACAAGCAAGTTTTGGACATGTGACTTTTCTTGCCTAGGCCATACAGGAAGGTACACTAGGGGAAGGGGTTGGTCCATGTTGAGTAAAGGAATCTGTATTTGCCACACCATATTTCTTCCACAACCTTTGAGCTTTATGCAACTCTCCCCATACTCCTTCAGCATAGTCATCGTTTTCCTCAGGCAAAATGCAACCTTTCAAATGTAGCTTATATAGAAGATCCCAGATTTGATTGGAAATCAGAAGGAACCCTTTCATGCTCAATCAAAATTGAAGAAAAAGACAGACATACATGTTTATCAATAACAGAAATAAAACATGAAATGCAGAAAAATTAGTAATGTGATACAGCATGCAAAAAAGTTTTTTTTAAAACCTGTTACGAAATGGGAGACAACTGGGCCGGCGCCGCGGCTCACTAGGCTAATCCTCCGCCTTGCGGCGCCGGCACACCGGGTTCTAGTCCCGGTCAGGGCACCAATCCTGTCCCGGTTGCCCCTCTTCCAGGCCAGCTCTCTGCTGTGGCCAGGGAGTGCAGTGGAGGATGGCCCAAGTGCTTGGGCCCTGCACCCCATGGGAGACCAGGAGAAGCACCTGGCCCCTGCCATAGGATCAGCGCAGTGCACCGGCCGCAGTGCGCTACCGCGGCGGCCATTGGAGGGTGAACCAACGGCAAAAAGGAAGACCTTTCTCTCTGTCTCTCTCTCACTGTCCACTCTGCCTGTCAAAAAAAAAAAGAAATGGGAGACGACCTAAAATCACCTTGTATACAACATCTGTAGAGAAAACACTAAGAAATGGAATTACTTTAAGAGTTCAAAAATGAGATGATAAAAAAACAGTATGTGGCGAACAATAAGTCTGAAGAACAAAAAAAAACTAAAATTAAGTTTCAAAAGTACACAATAATATAATCAATATCTAATTAAATAAAAAGGCTTCCATAGCCTTGGCAACTCATGACTAGAGCCTAGGGAGATTCCTGATGCCATAAACAAGCATGTCAAATTGTTAAGTCAACAACAGGAATCACTGTGTACTTACTCCTCATGTAGGATCTCTGTCCTTAATGTGTTGTCCAATGTAAATTAATGCTATAACTAGTATTGAAACAGTATTTTACACTTTATGTTCTGTGTGGGTGCAAACTAATGAAATCTTTACTTAATATATACTAAATCGATCTTCTGTATATAGAGATAATTGAAAATGAATCGATATGAATGGAATGTGAGAGGGAGTGGTTGCGGGTGGGAGGGAAATTATGAGGGGGAAGCCATTGTACTACATAAACTGTACTTTGGAAATTTATATTTATTAAATAAAAGTTTTTTTAAAAAAAGTACACAATGATGTAATCAATATCTAAATCAAGTATTTTGTGAAGGAAAGCAGGCAAATGGAGCTGAATTTAGTGAAGAGGAAAAGTAACTAATGAAAACATAATGTATATAAGACTTCATCACAGGCTAAGAAGCAGCACTGGAGAAAGAGTGAAGAATTTGAGATACCCTTCCTCCTGGTATACACTTGGAGAGGGGAGTGGCAGCTTCGGCAGGAAAGGAGCAAACTTGCACGCAGACACATTTCTTCTATCACCCATTAAAAATCCAGCCAAAAGGCAGCGAATTTCCTGTCACCCTAAAGGCAGAGGTTAAGGCTCAGTAACACTGGCCTCTTTACCAAGTCAAGGTAGGATAACGTTGCTGTGAGGGCTGCCAGCCGCAGCTTCGGCTGAGGGAAAATGCCACAGCAGCACAGACTGTAACTTCAACCCGGGGAGCTGACAGGCGTTTGAGTGACATCTTGGCTCTGAGCAGGGAAGCCACATTGCCTCCATCCCCTCTTGCACCCCAGCAGAGCATGGGCTCAGCTGTGAAATGCTGCACAACTGATCTCTGCACCATGGCTACCAGAGGCCATCAGAATCAGACCGACTTGTGGGGCAGAGGACAAATCCCCTGCAGCGCGTTAGCCCCGGGGCTATACTAACTCACTCTACCTGACCGTTTCCCCTTACCTTCTGGGTGCAGCAGCCCCCAGAATTCTACTCCCACTCTGGGAGACTTGGGTGATGACCCCAATGTACCTTGCAACACCAGGACTGTACCAACTACTTCTTTTCTATCATTCTTTTTAAGTTTCATTTAAGGTATACAAATGTCATGTTGCTCCTATATACAGATTCAGGAACACAGTGATACTTCCCACACTACCTTCCGTCCCGCCCATGCTCCTAGTCTTCCTCCTCCCTCTCCTATTCCCATTCTTAATTTTTATAAAGATCTATTTTCATTTAACTTTATACTTATAAGATTATCCTTACACTCAGTAGAGTTCAACAAATAGAATGAAGAAAAAAAACTGTTCCTCATTTTCCCATTTTTAGAACTGTTCCTAGCCTTTTCTTTCCCTTGCATTAGCAATGTTTGTGCGTATCACTGAAATAGGGCCTTTCTCATAATATGCTACTACACATAGGATGATGTCATACCGCCAAGCACAGGGGACACAGTCTGGGAGGGCCCTGCAGGCTCTATTATCATCACTGCTCGACATGTTTTTGTCAAAGAAGCCACTTAGCACACTATGTGTTATAATCATTCTGACTAGAAAAAAAAGTGTATATATGGTTTTGAAGAATATATACATTTTGAAAGAAATCTCTAACAATCTCTATTAATTATTCAATTGCCATTAAACCTCCATTTCAGTTCAGCCTTGCACTCTTCCTATTTTTTTGATTGGTACTATCCCACTTTTGAGATAATTTCAAAATCTCAGTATCTGATCACATCTCTATCTCCTTTCACCTTTTCCTGACTTACAAATTAGTTACCTTCGACAGATTCACAATCACCTTTTCTCCTCCTTTACCTAGCCTGTGAGAGGGAAGTACTGGAGTCACTGGGGTTCTAATATCAGCAGACGGCCATCTGAAAAACACTGAGGTTCCTTGTCAGTTTCCCACACCATTCCCGCACCACAGCTAATTCCAAGCCACTACTCTCAAAGTGGTCCTTATCTATTCTCTGCCGCGTCTAGAAATGCAAGCCAGAATTTACTCTTAAAACATATGTTTAGGTGCATAAACAGGCTGCATTACTCTTTACTTCTTCCCAGTTCAGAATTAATTCTTCCACACTCTCCTCTCTGTACATCTACCTCCACTTAGGGACTGTTCTCTAACCTATCTTTTCTTAAATATACAATTCTCCTTATCTACGGTCTTTTCATTTCATACAAATACTCAATTATCTCATCTGGAAAATAGGAAACACTTTTAGCTCTGTCTGTAGCTAACAATTGCTAATACATTTTTAAAATATTAGCCCATACTGTTTCCTTTCCAACTTTTCACTATTCAATTTACTTACCTATGCTATCTGCTTGGCTCTTATTACACTTCCATTAACAACCCATTCAGCAAATCCCTCTTAATTTGACTTTTGGATCTAATCTTCAATATCCAGGAAAATGTTTTCTAAAATACAAATTTAGTTCCACCTGCTACAGGGTAATCAAGGACAACTTTAGGGTAATTTGAGGTTCCCTATTGCCCAGAGTTTAGGATGCTAGCAATCTGGCCCAGCCAACATTTTCAGCATCACCTGAGTAACTTTCCTACAAGCACTTTATGCTTTATTAGCAAAACAAATGCGTTTTTCCTTTGTTTCTGTGGGGAATTCCAGATTACTCTTTTTTTCCTCATCTTTTCTTAGATATTG
This sequence comes from Lepus europaeus, assembly GCF_033115175.1. Classification (NCBI taxonomy): domain Eukaryota; kingdom Metazoa; phylum Chordata; class Mammalia; order Lagomorpha; family Leporidae; genus Lepus; species Lepus europaeus. The sequence goes on along the minus strand of NC_084843.1, from coordinate 78,695,562 downwards.
TAAACATTTAATTGGCTTCTATATCCTTCTACTTCAAGCTAGTCTTTTTGCTACCAGTAATGCTCCTTCTAGAGAAAAATTAAAAAAAAAGAAAAATAGAAAACAAAAGAAAGAAAGAGAGAGAGAGAGAGAAAGTAAGAGAGAGAAGGAAGGGGGTGGGGAGAATCCTGTGCTTCATTTTCATTTTACCAGACTGAATCTGAATAAAATGTGCACTCAGTTGCACATACACCAGTTCCTTCACACCTACTCCACACTGTACTGTCGGCTCTACCTTTCACCTTCTCCCGCTTCCTGGCACTCTGGCTCACACATACCTACAACTCCTGACACACAGTGTTCTCACATCAATAAGACATTTTCACGAGTCCTTACTTCTGTTCAAACTTCTTCCCCTGGACTGAAATTTTCTTCTCTCCTTTTTTACCTGCTGGTAAAAATTTAAGTTCTAAATCCAACCAAAGTACCTTTTCTTGGGAGAAACTCCCCTTATGTACTCACATAGCTCTCTGTCTTCTCTATCTACAATATTTGCATTTTGACTCCACAATAACATTTATTACATTGTACTTCAATTTGTCTTTAACATATCTACTTTCCTACATGAAGTATGGACCCAAGAACAAAAGCTATGTGATATTTTCTAGTAATAGAGAGTGCTTGGTATGTAATATAATCACAAGATGCCTTTTTTAATAAGTATTAGTTTAGTAATTGTTCACTTAATGCACTTCTGAAAATTGTATATATGTTTTATACATATAGACATATATAAATGCACATGCACACGTTTTAAATAGGGACATTACTGGGGTTGGTGCTGTAGCGCAGCGGGTTGAAGCCCTGGCCTGAAGCCGGCATCCCATGTAGGCACCGGTTCTAGTCCCCGCTGCTCCTCTTCCAATCCAGCTCTCTCCTATGGCCTGGGAAAGCAGTAGAGGATGGCCCAAGTGCTTGGGTCCCTGCACCCACATGGGAGATTCGGAAGAGGCTCCTGGCTTCTGATCGGCACAGCTCTGGCCATTGCAGCCATCTGGGGAGTGAGCCAGCTGATGGAAGACCTCTCTCTCTGTCTCTACCTCTCTCTGTAACTCTTTCCAATAAATAAAATAAATCTTTAAAAAAAAAATAGAGACATTATTAAATGGTGCTATTCCAGTGACTATAGCTAACGTTGCTGATAAGTCTCCAAAGGATATATGTTCAATAAAATGTTTCTTTATTTGATTTGTATCTGTATATAACACCTAAACTTAAACATTTTATAAGCACAAAAAACTGATGTTTGTTTTCCTAAAAAATTTCACTTTTTAGGCCGGCGCCGCAGCTCAATAGGCTAATTCTCCGCCAGCACACCGGGTTCTAGTCCTGGTCAGGACGCCAGATTCTGTCCCGGTTGCTCCTCTTCCTGTCTAGCTCTCTGCTGTGGCCCTGGAGCACAGTGGAGGATGGCCCAAGTCCTTGGGCCCTGCACCTGCATGGGAGACCAGGAGAAGCACCTGGCTCCTGGCTTCGGATTGGCACAGTGCGCCAGCCGCAGGGCGCTGGCCGCAGCGGCCACTGGGGGGTGAACCAACGGAAAAAGGAAGACCTTTCTCTCGGTCTGTCTCTCTCTCACTGACCACTCTGCCTGTCAAAAAAAAAATTTCACTTTTTAAATATTCTTTAAATTTATTTTTTCACATGTACTACTAAGAATTCACTATACTAACAGACCTATTATTTCTAGTACATAATTTTCTTGCTGGAAATAAACCAGATTTCTAATAAAATTTAGCAACATACTAAATTTTATGCTAGTTTAAGTACATTGCCTTTACAAAAAGAATTTGAAGCTGTGTAACTCTTGAGATGATAAAGAAATGCACTCCCTCAAGAATATATTTTTCATGTGTTAATGCTATTTATGAGATCATAAACACATCATATTTCTAAGAAAGCTAAATCAGGTTTACAAAGAGACATACCATGACAACTATCAAACATTCGAGGGCCATCTGTCTTTATTCACAAGGCCAGTTCTGAATATTAAAAAGCAGAAAACTCATTACATAAGCATCTTAGTGGTGCCTTTCTGAAGTCTCTTGAAGACGATATTCACAATTCTGATGAGAGGCTTTTAATGGTTCTCAGGAAACCTTATTTTCTAAAACCTAAAGACATAAGAAAAGAAACAAATTACAGCCATGACTTTAGAAAAATAGAAGAAATATGATTTCTATAGCTTCTTGAAAAGAATAATAAGATTTTTTTAAAGGTTGACTGTTTTCAGTAGTTTCCTATTTTTTATAAAGATTTATTTATGTATTTGGAAGACAGAGTTACAGAAATGCAGAGGGGGGGAGAGAGAGAGAGAGAGAGAGAGAAAGAGAGGTCTTCCATCCACTGGTACACTCCCCAGGTGGCCGCAATGGCCGGAGCTGCACTGATCCAAAGCAAGGAGACAGGAGTTTCTTCCAGGTCTCCCTCACGGGTGCAGGGGCCCAAGACTTGGATCCTCTTAAACTGCTTTCCCAGGCCATAGCAGAGAGCTGGATCAGAAGTGGAGCAGCCAGGACTCCAACTGGCGCCTATATGGGATGCCGGCACTGCAGGTGGTAGCTTTATCCACTATGCCACAGCATCAGCCCCAATAAGATTTTCAATAAAGAAACTAAAATCCAAATCTTTTGTAGTCTGCAAAAGATCCAAAAGATTGTACTTTTATTACTATTTAAACACGTGTTTAAATGAGTCTAGGGGCCAGAGCTGCGGAGGCGGGTTAAAGCCACTGCTCACAGTGCGGATATCCCATATGGGCGTCGGCTCAAGTCCCATCTGGGGGGTGAACCAGCAGATGGAAGACCTCTCTCCCTCCCTCCCTCTCTCTTTCTCTCTGACTCTGCCTCTGCCTCTCTCTAACTCTGCCTTTCAAATAAAATAAATCTTTAAAAATAAATAAATAAATGCAGTCTACACAGTGAACAACCACACATGCATTTTTTATACTGCAATATTTCTGTATATTATTTAGAATATTTTGTATCTTTCTTCTTACCTGTATACAGTACATTCCTGAATAATGTCCATTTGTCAAGATAACTGTGAGAAATGAACTATGTGTGTACTGTGTTTATATTAAGAAATAAAACAAAAAATAAATGTTAATAGAAAGATAAAAACAGCTACCTGGCACTCCTATCAAATGTACAAGTTTCACCAAACAAGCCAAAATATGTAACTTAAGTTTTTAGCCGAATATAAATATACATTTCCTGAAATACACATTTAGCAGTATGACTCTCATAAAATGTATTAAATTCTGTTAGACATGAGGCAAGTAATTGGCCTAGTCATTAGGTAGCCAGTTAAGACACCCCATCCCCACATGGAAGTGCCAAGTTCAAGCCCTGGCTCCACCCCCAACTCCAACTTCCTGCTACTGCAAATTATAGGAGGCAGCAGGTGTTGACTCAAGTGGCTGAGCCCTTAACACCCACATGGGAGACCCAGATGGAGTTCCTGGCTCATTTTTGGCATGGCCCTGCCTCAGTTTGTGGGAATTTGGGGAGTGGACCAGTGGGTGGGAGTGCTCTCTGTGTGCCTGTCTCTCTGCCTCTCAAATAAATACATAAATAAGTAATCCTAATGGACTAAGAATAATTGTCATTTTGAATATTATGTAAAATATAATTATTTTTAAGATCCTCTATGTAGAAATAAAAAGAAAAAACCCTGTCAATCTGAACTTAGAGTAATGATTATTAGAAGCTGGGACGGGTGAGGTAAAGAGGGATTGAGAGTGATTTGATAACAGGTACCAAAACACTGTAAGAGAGAAGTAATATACACTAGTATTCCACCAGCACAATGGAGCACCTTTAACTCACAGTAATTTATTACATACTGTATGAAGAACTAAAAGAGAGGAGTTCACAGGCTCCAAACATTATAAAAAGAAATAAGGAGATGGAATTGCTAACTAACTGATTTGATCAGCTTATGCTGTATACATATGTTAAAATATTGCACTGTATCCCACAACAAGGTACAAGCAGGGGACAGGTGTTTGGCATAATAGTTGAGATGCTGCTTGAGATGCCTGCATTCCATATCTTAGGTCCATGTTCAAGTCCCAGCTCCCCTCCCAATTTCAACTTCCTGCTATTACACATTCTGAGAGGCAGTTAATAATGCGCCCAGTAGTTGGGTCCCTACCATCCATTTGGGAAACCTCAATTTAGTTCCAAGCTCCTGGCTTCAGCCTGGCTCAGCTCCAGCTATTGCAAGCATTTAGGAGTGAACAAACTGTTGGGATATCTCTCTCAGTCTGTATGTCTGTCTTTCTGTGTCTCTTTCTCTTTCAAATAAACAAATTATATAAATTGGTAAATGTAAAAGTTTTACGTTAGTAATTTTTTTATTTTTTATTTTTTGACAGACAGAGTGGACAGTGAGAGAGAGAGACAGACAGAAAGGTCTTCCTTTACTGTTGGTTCACCCTCCAATGGCCGCTGCGGCCAGCACGCTGTGGCCGGCGCACAGCACTGATCTGAAGCCAGGAGCCAGGTGCTCCTCCTGGTCTCCCATGCGGGTGCAGGGCCCAAGCACTTGGGCCATCCTCCACTGCACTCCCGGGCCATAGCAGAGAACTGGACTGGAAGAGGGGCAACCAGGACAGAATCCAGCGCCCCAACTGGGACTAGAACCCAGTGTACTGGCACCGCAGGTGGAGGATTAGCCTATTGAGCCGTGGCACCAGCCACGTTAGTAATTTTTTAAAAATATTTTCAATTGTTGAGTAAGAAAACATACTTCTCACATAAATTTTCTAAAATCTAAGTTTTGCTTTTCACATTTGGGGATTTCATCCAACTAGAATCAATTTTAGGGTACAGGGTACTTGGCCCACTACTCAACCGCCAACAATGATCTTCTATTCACCTTGCCATTCACAAGATCCAACAGATTACACCTGGTACCAGGTAAACTTTGCGGAAGGGTAAGAAGAGATGGCACAACAAATCATCATGACAGCCTTAGGCATAAACAACAGGCGTCCTACTGCCAACAAGGTCAGCTAAGAGCAAGGCAGGGAAACCACAAGAGTGGGTTCAGAAGTCTCCCTGGCTTACAGGTCTCATGTGCACAAGAACCAGTATCTTCCATAACAATCTTTGAATTTAATCTCTAAGGATTGCAGCATGGGACTTTCCCACATTCAAAGAACACCTCATCTATACTCTCAGTTTGACATCTATCATCCTTGTCACAGGATTTCCAATCCTGGAATTATTTTTGTCATAACCGATGCTGGCAACACAGCTGATATTCCACACTCATCTAGCTTTCAGAGAAACAAGAGGTTTCTTATAAAGCAGGAAAGAGTCTGTTATCCTTTACTTCTGGGTAGTAACACAGTTGCATTTTTCCTAATGGAATAGCCAGTTAGACCAGCACCATTAACTGAACAGACTATTCTATCACCACTGATATACAATGCTATCTGCCATAAACTTCCCATAGATGCATCACTCTTTGTCTAGACTTTCTATGTTCTTTCATTGATCTTATTTGCCAATTCCTATATTACTTCTACATTTTCTTAATTCTTAAAGCTTTATAAGAGGTCTTGATAACATGCATTGCTAGTCACCCTTCTATCACATATACACATTTTCCTTCTTTTGCTAATACTGTCTTGCCTATTGTTATCCTTCTGTTTTTCCAAATAAGTTTTTGAATCATCTGATCAAACCTCATGCACACAAAAAGGACTTTGGGAATTTTCTACAGAAATTAAATGAATTTTTCATTTGAATTAGGAGTAAATGATGTATTGCTTATCTAATTATGCATTAATATGATACAGCTATGCATTAAAAACATTGTCTCAGCTGCTCCACTTTTGATCCAGCTCCCTGCTAATGGCTGAGAAAAGCAAGCATTCGGGCCCCTGCCACTCACACCAGAGAACCAGATGAAGCTCCTGGCTTCAGTCCAGCCCAACGCAGGCTATTGAGACCATCTGGGTAGTGAACCAGCAGATGGAAGATCTCTTTCTGTCTATCCCTTTTTCTCTGTAACTCTGACTTCCAAAATAAATAAATCTTTAAAAAATATTCTCAAGAGTAGTTATTATTGTTAACCTCTTACTGTGACTAATTTACAAATTAAATTTTATCAGGGCCGGTGCCACAGCTCAATAAGCTAATCCTCCTCCTGCAGCACCAGCACACCAGGTTCTAGTTCCAGTCGGGGTGCCGGATTCTGTCCCTGTTGTTCCTCTTCCAGTCCAGCTCTCTGCTGTGACCCGGGAAGGCAGTGGAGGATGGCCCAAGTCCTTGGGCCCTGCACCAGCATGGGAGACCAGGAGGAGCACCTGGCTCCTGGCTTCAGATCAGCATGGTGCACTGGCCACAGTGCACCGGCCACAGCGGCCATTGGGAGGTAAACCAATGGAAAAGGAAGACCTTTCTCTCTGTCTCTCTCTCTCACTGTCCACTCTGTCAAAAAAAAAAAAATTATCAGAAGCATGTATGTATAAGAAAAAGATGGTAAATACAGATGCTCCTTGACTTACAACAGGGTAAGCCCTCATAAGCCCAACATATGTTGAAAATAATCATAAGTTGAAAATCAAGCTGTTTATCCTCGTGATTACACGGCAGCATCACAAGAAAGCTTCGTGCTGAATATTTTTAGCCCCCCAAAAAAGATAAAAATTCAGAATTCAAAGTCCAGTTTCCACTGAATTCACATTACTCTGCATCATCCTAAAGTTAAAAAACTGTCAGTCAAATCATCATTAAGTCAGAGACTGTCTATATAAGATTTAGAAGAATCTATGGATTGAAGCATCCACTGGGGGTCTTGGGATGTATCCCCATGAAGAGGACGACTGTACTGTTTCATAAACATTGGAGCTATTATTTGATGCTTACACATGTGAAATGTTTAATTTACCTTCCTTATGAACTAAAAGTTTAGCATTATATAGCAACCTCTTAGTGTCTAATGCATTCTGTGTGTTAAGTCTCTGTTGCTATTACCATAGCTACATCAGCTCTCTTTGAATTTGTTTAGTGCATATCTATTAAATTGTCTTATTTTGAAATATCACAGGAAAAATGCCCCCATAAGATTTCTTCTCATTAAATTACATAGCTAACCAACAAAATTAGATGAAATGAGCTCTACAGAGTTGACCTAATCCTGAAAATCAATTTATGACTGACAAAACAAATCTGTAAAACTTAATTTCAGGATAATTAAAACTGGAATGGCAAGCTTGTGGAAAAAAACTGTGATGAAGGAAAAACTGTGATGGTATGTGCTATCATACCAACATCATCCCTCTCCTCTCCTACAAGACATGCTAAAAAAAAAAAAAAGTCATATGTGGGGTCAACTTTGTGGCATTGTGGTGGTGTAATGCGTAAAGCCACCATCCGCAATGCCAGCGGCCCATATGGACACTGGTTCAAGTCCTAGCTGCTCCGTTTCTGATCCTGCTCCCTTCTAATGTGCCTGAGAAAGCAGTGGAAGATGGCCCAAGTCCTTAGACCCCTGCCACCCACGTGGGAGAGCCAGAAGAAGCTCCTGGCTCCTGGTTTCAAACTGGCTCAGCTCCAGCTGTGTGGCCATTTGTTGAGTGAAATAGCAAATGGAAGATCTCTCTGTCTGTCCCTCTATGTTTCTATAATTCTGCCTTTCAAACAAATAAATAAATCTTAAAAAAAAAAAATACAAGTCATTTGAGTACAATTCAATTACTTAGAAAAAGTGTCATCATGTGAGCAAGAAGTCCTAAAACAATTTAAACCTGACATCTTTCAAGTCATGCTTCAAATCAATTTGATTATAGTTTCCAAAGACACAAATTGTTCAGGATGACTGCAATTCAAATTGAAGGCTCGCTTAGCACTGTAAAACGTCTGACTGAATGACATGTGATTTGGCTAACAATACCAAGAAGTAACAAGGAGAAATACAATAAATTATCAAGATGCCAGGTCTTCTGGAGATTGCTCACTGAATCGAATTAATGTCAAATTTTAAAAGCTTGGAGAATTTTCTTCTGAGGTGCCTAAGTTAGTTTTTCTACACTGCATATACCAAGGACTTGTGAGGACAAAATGAAAACAGTACTACAAAGAGAGAGGGAACAGGTTCTTTTCTCCTCTGTAGCTGAAGAACTATGGGATCATAAACAAACATTTAGCTTTCTGGATCTCAGTTTCTTCACTCATAAAATGAGTGTTAATTTTTTTTAAAAAATATATTTAACTATCTTCCAGTCTATCACCTACAAATCTGTGAGTCTAGAAAATTCCTGAGGACAGTATCATCTGATGACATGAAGCAGCCACAATATCCAACTGTTCAAGAAATGCAAGAAAAGCAAATCCTGATACAATCAACTAATTTTTCAAACACACTCCAAAAACGAACCAGGAATATTCTAAGATACAAGGAAAGTAAAAATGTCAAGACTCATCTTAAATGGGCAAAATCATAAAATTCAGCAGAAACTAAAAACAGAAATTAAATGACAAAATGCACTCAGTTCTAGAAAGGAGCCAAGTAGAGATAGATAAAGTGGATATAATATATATATCCACTCAGGACATTCTATGAAGCTCCTGACTTTCAAATCCTTTGTATTCAAGTGGAAAAGCATTATGATGAGAAAAATATAATGTAATGTATCGAACAATGGACTGAGAACCCAATACTGGACCAACAGTCAGAGAATCCCAGCCAAAGGTGTGATGCTGACCATGAAGTCCTCTTTACACCTAACAGAATGGACAGAATGCTACAGGAGAAAATAATCAAGCTACAATTTTGTTTTTAAAAGCAGCACTCTTAGGGGCTGGTGTTGAGGTGCAGCAGGTTTAGTCACCATTGTGACACCACATCTCCTAGGAGAATGCCAGTTCTATTTCCAGCTGCTCTGCTTCCAAATCCAGATCCCTGCTAACGCGCCTGGGAAAGCAGCAGAAGACGGCCTAAGTGCTGTGTCCTTGCCACCCATGTGGAAAGCCTGGATAGATTTCCTGGCTCCTGGCCACTGCAGTCACTTGGGGAGTGAACCAGTGGACGAAACATGTCTTTTTCTCTCACTCTCTCCCTTTCTCTGCCTTTCAAACAAATAAAATCTTTAAAATTAAATTAATAACTTTTTAAAAATGTAATAATATAAAAGCAGCAATCCTGCCAGCCTTGAGAAGGTACTTTTTTTTATCTCCATTACTGCTGGAACTCACAGGAAGTGTGTGTAATGATAGCAGCAGTATGGAAGTCTCAAACCTCTAGTCACAAGATGAAAGAAAAAAATCAAGGACTGGGCCAGCACCATGGCACACTAGGTTAATCCTCCACCTGAGGTGCCAGCATCCCATATGGGCGCCGGATTCTAGTCCCGGTTGCTCCTCTTCCAGTCCAGCTCTCTGCTGTGGCCCAGGAAGGCAGTGGAGGATGGCCCAAGTGCTTGGGCCCTGCACCCGCATGGGAGACCAGGAGGAAGCACCTGGCTCCTGGCTTCAGATCGGCGTAGCTCCGGCCATTGCAGCCATTTAGAAAGTGAATCAAAACAGACATCAAAAAAAAAAAAAAAAAAAAAGTAAAATTTCAGAGCAGCCTTGAAAACTTTCTTAAAACTTCTAAGACTTTCAACCTTCTACTTTGGTGACTGTCAGCCTTCAAGTAACTGAGAAATCACTGTGGTGAGAAGAACAAGATAAACCCCTACTCCCCACAGAGTTCCGTGAGTGGCTAGGTGTTAGCTGCCATCAGTTGGCAGAGATCCTCTCCTGTGAGTGTTACCTGTGAGTCAGGAGTCCTTTCTGACTGGAAGAAGGCAAATTCAGGTCCTCGACACCCGCGTGTCTGTCATCATGTTTTCCTGGACAAAGAGAAGGAAAGAACTGAGGAGGTGAAAGGACTACACTGCAGGAAACGTGCTTTTGTGGGAAAGCTAGGCTACCTGCGGGGAGTCTGCCTGCTTCCTGTGTGTCAGTCACTTCCTCTATATCTCCTAGCATATTCATTTCTTTTCCCCACTGTTCTGAAAACACAGAACAAAGATGATCCTGCTTTCAAAGACTATGCATAGGAAGCTGATTTGGGGCCAGTACCTTTGCAACCGTACTATTCAGTTTGCATATTATCACGATGTTATTCAAGAAGGTGCTTATCAGATATATCCTAAATACATACAACCTGCAGAACCTATGCACCAGAATATACAGAATACAATTCTGTGCTTCAGGAACTACTTTTCTACTAAAGTGTGTTATTACCAAAGTCTCACTTTAATTTTTATATTATTTACATTTCATAAATAATATATTAATCTATATGGAAGGTTGCTTCAGGCTTTTTAAAGGTTATATGCATCATCCAAGGGAAATTCAAGGCTAAGATTATTAATGATTGTTGCTAATAATTTTACTGATTTCACAGCACAGAATCAGATAGGAAGCCACAGGAAGCCTTAATAGATAAAACTGCCTATCCTTGATAAAACTGTGATATAAAATTTAGTCAGTATCTGTGTGCTCACCTCCCACTGAGACAAGCACTATCCTGAAAGAAATGTTTATCATTCTCACACATTTCTTAGAAGTTTTACCCTATGTGCATTTAGTTTGAAATTTAAATAGATAATAGCACACTAAAAAAAAAAAAAAAAAAAAAAAAAAAAAAAAAAAAAAGAAGCCACAGGAGACATCTTTCTCTGATCTCAGAATTGAAACACTCAGAGTACTGTTTTCCATACCATGACAGCCTTAAATATGATTTAAAAATTGTGTGACATGGCATATTACAAAATCAACTCGAAAAAACAGGGGCCAGGCCTGTGGCGTAGCAGGTAAACCACCACCTACAGTGCTAGCATCCCATATGGGCACTGGTTCAAGATCCAGAAGCTCCACTTCCGATCCAGCTCTCTGCTATGGCCTGGGAAAGCAGAAGATGACCTAAGTCTTTGGGTCCCTGTATCCTCGTGGAAGACCTGAAAGAAGCTCCAGGCTCCTGGCTTCGGTCGCCGCAGCTCCAATCACTGCGGCCAACTGAGGAGTAAACCAGCAGATGGAAGACCTCGCTCTCCCTGCCTCTCCTTCTCTCTGTGTAACTCTGATTTTCAAATAAATAAATAAATCTTTGAAAAGATAGTAAATAGTCACCAGTGGCTTTACCTGCTATACCACAATGCCGGCCCCTCATAGGTACAATGCTAAGAAGATAACCAGGCCGGCGCCGTGGCTTAACAGGCTAATCCTCCGCCTTGCGGCGCCAGCACACCGGGTTCTAGTCCCGGTCGGGGCACCGATCCTGTCCCGGTTGCCCCTCTTCCAGGCCAGCTCTCTGCTGTGGCCAGGGAGTGCAGTGGAGGATGGCCCAAGTTCTTGGGCCCTGCACCCCATGGCAGACCAAGATAAGCACCTGGCTCCTGCCATCGGAACAGCGTGGTGCGCCGGCTGCAGCGCACCTACCGCGGCAGCCATTGGAGGGTGAACCAACTGCAAAAAGGAAGACCTTTCTCTCTGTCTCCCTCTACTGTCTACTCTGCCTGTCAAAAAAAAAAAAAATTTAAAAAATCAAAAAAAAAAAAAAAAAAAAGAAGATAACCATACTTCCCTCTCTTCCTCTCTCCCTCCCTCAATCCCTCTCCTTCTTTTTCTTCAAGTTTTGCAAAAATATGATTTTATATCCTGCAACTTTACCAAAGTCTCTTATAAGCTTCGATTGTCTCTTGGTGGAGCCTTTTTATTCCCCTATGTATAAGATCATGTTTTTCTAGTCTTTTCTTCTTTTTTTCTGAGAGGATATTATTCTGCCATAACAAAGAAGGAAATCCTGCCATTATGACAACATGGATGAACCTGGAGGACATTATGCTAAGTGAAATAAGCCAGACACAGAAAAATAAACACTGAATGATCTAACTTACATGTGGAATCTAAAATGGTGATATTTACAAAAGGGGACAATAGAACAGTAGTTGCCAAGGCCTAGGGGGGAGTTGGTCAAATGCTACAAAGTATAGTTATGCCAGAGTAAATGTCTGGAGATTTAGCATACAACTTGGTACCTAAATTTCACAACTGTATATTTAAAATTTGCTAATAGGACAGATCTCCAGTGTTTTCATCACAAAAAGAAGAAAGAAAAAGGCAACTATGTGACGTGCTGGATATGTTAATCAGATGGACTGTGCTGACTGTCTCACAATGTAGATGCATATACCAAAACATCAAGTCGCATACCTTAAATACACCTGCTTCTTATTTGTTAAGTTTGTGCCTCAGTAAAGGAAGGGAGGACACTGTAGAGAGGAGGCCAGCACTGCTGACCCAGAGGGCAGAGCAGAGGGGAGAGAGGAGCTCAGAAGAGGTGTGCTGCAGTGAAGGCTACTATGCCAAGACTCGACGACGACCATGACAGGGCATCTGCAAGGCAGCTCGCCCCTCACCAGGACACTGCACCAGCAATGTGCACCGAAAGCTTTGCAGGTGTGTGTGCCCTAAGGTCATAGCTAAGAAACGTATGGAAACAGGCAGAGCTTTGTGCAGACTATCAGGTCATTTCTAGTCTTACTGTCTTCTTTACGTTTTCTTCACAGTAAACCTGTTACATTTATAATCATGAAAAAAGGTGTTATTTGAGAGAAATAAAGTCAACCTGCAGTCTCATCCAGGGGACTCTACAGAAATCAGAAGAGGCTTCCAGGTCCCAGACCCCGAGGCTCAGACTCCTCAGGAGAGCAGATCCACAAGTGGTCCTAAGCACTGCTCCAGCTCCCTACTCCCACACCACTAGTAGACACTGGAGGAGAACATACCAGGTTCTCTTCTGACATCCCCCAGCCCAAATTAGACATGGGGAAACTACTCCTGCAGATACTGAGCCTTCGTGTCCTGCTGTGGACAACCAGAGGGTTTCATCAGTATCCTGGGTGCCAGCACGCAACTGTTGTTCACCTGGTCAAACACAAAAGGCAAGAGATTGTCTATTAGACCACTGGAGTTTTCATAACTTTGACATATTATTATTCATCCAATCACTGTCACTGTCACTCAGTGGGCACTCTATTCTTCAAATTCCAAACTAGGTGCTAGGGATTCAATATTGAATATACAAGAATAAACTACATGGGACCGGCACCGTGGCACAGTAAGTTAATCCCCTGCCTGCGGTGCTGCCATCCCATATGGGCACCGGTTCTAGTCCCGGCTGCTCCACTTCCTATCCAGCTCTCTGCTATGGCCTGGGAAAGCAGTAGAGAGGATGGCCCAAGGACTTGCACCCGGGTTGGGGCCTGAAGGGAGCTCTGGCTCCTAGCTTTGGATCAGCCCAGCTCCAGCTGTTGCGACCACTTGGGGAATGAACCAGCAGATGGAAGATCTCTCTCTCTCTCTCTCTCTCTCTCTCTGCCTCTGCCTCTCTGTAACTCTGCCTTACAAATAATAAATAAATCTTCAAAAAAGAGATAAAAAGAGAGACAGACAAGTGGAGGCATGAGAATTTTTAGCACAATAAAGCTACTCTGTATGACACTGTAAAGGTGAATACATTACATTACAGATGTTGGCAAAATTCACAGAAATGTACAATACAAAAGTGAACCTAGTGTAAACTCTGAACTGTAGTTAATAATGGACAGCCATTGCTTCATTATTTTTAACAAATGCACCAAATTAATGTAAAATATTAGTAATAAGACAAACCGTGAGAATGAGGGAATGTATAGGAATTATCTGTGCTATCCATTCAGTTTGTCTATAAATTTAAAATTGCTTCAAAAAAATAAAGTCTACATGGTAAAGTTTTTCAAAAGCCATGAGAACAAGAGTTTAAAAAGATAACTGCCAAAAGCAAAAATAGCAACAATTATACTGTTGGACTTACAACATGTACAAGTAAAATGGCATCATAGCATAAGGTCTAGGTGGGATGCACTAGAAGCATACTGTTGGAAGGTTATGGTACCGTATGTGAAGTGGAATGGTGTTATTGGAAAATGGACCATGATAAACTACTGTGACGCCTACAGCAACCACTAAGAAGTATGTGAGAGGAAGGGGAAGAGCAGCAGCAGCAGAAACCAGTAATGAAATAAAATGAAGACATAGAAAACTTTAAGCCAAAAGATGGGAAACAGAGGAAAGACTAGATAAGACAAATACAAGAAAAGACATTCTGAACAGCTTCAAACTCAAAAACTAATATTTTCAACTGAATGGAAAATTTGTGGATGCAGCTAAAATCGTGCTTAGAGAAAAATTTACAGTATTAAATATTTATACTGGGGGAGAAATCAGAGGTTTCAAACTAATGATTTAAGTACTCACCTGAGGAAATTAAATCCAAAGCAAGCAAAAAGAGAGAAATAATAAAAAGCAGCAATCAACAAATTGGAAAATAGAAAAACAGCAAAGAAAAACCAGTGAAGCCAAAAGCAGATCCTTGCAAAAAACAAGAGAAACGATTAACCTCTAAACTGGCACTGTCCCACGGAACTTTCACTGCAATGCCCTATATGGCAGCACATGAGATTACAAGCACTCAAAATGTGGCCTGTGTGACTGAGGGGCTCAATTTTGATTTCATTTTATTTAAATTAACTTCCATTTAAATAGCCATATTTGGTTAAGCATGGCTGTATTGGACAGTGGAACTACAGGCAAGGATACTGACAGGAACAAGGACAAGTACAGAAAGAGGAGAGGAAGATAAATGGCAAGGAGGGCAACAGAATGAGGGAATAAGGGAAGACACAAACAACCGAATTCAGGAATGAAATGAAAAAGAGAACTACACTACAGATCCTAACATCAGAGGCATCACAAGGATAAAAGTGTTATAAAAAACTGTACTTCAAGTTTAGTAAAACAGATTAAAAGGACTAACTCCTTGAAAGACATCAAGAACTAAAACTCACTCAAAAAGAACTGAATAGCATATATAACCTCAATAGTCACAGTATAAAACTGAGTCCACAGTATAAAACCAACACTTGAAACTAGGCTCAGGCAGCTCCCTCATATACACAACCAAACCTTTAAAGAATAACAATTCTATACAAAATGTCCTGAAACAGAAGAGAGAACACTTCCCAACTAATTTTATGGAATAATCACTAACCTTGATACTAAAAATCAATATTATAATCACTAATTTTTTGACAGGCAGAGTTAGACGGTGAGAGAGAGAGACAGAGAGAAAGGTCTTCCTTCCGCTGGGTCACCCCCCAAATGGCCGGCTGGTGCTGTGCCAATCTGAAGCCAGGAGCCAGGTGCTTCCTCCTGGTCTCCCATGGAGGAGCAGGGCTCAAGGACTTGGGCCATCCTCCACTGCCCTTCCAGGCCACTAACTAATTTTATGAAACAATCACTAACCTTAATACCAAAAATCAATATTTATAAACCAATATCCTTCATAAATACATATACAAAATAATGCTCAACAAAATATTATCAAAGAGAATCAATATATTTCTCCACTTATTTTGGTTTTCTTTAACTTCTGTAATGTTTTATTGTTTTCTATGTTCAAATACTGCAGAACGTCATTAGATTTAACCTTAAGTTTTTCCTGTTTCTGATGCCATTGTAAATGATACTTTTTAAGCTTTAATTCCTAATTGCTCATTAGAAGTATTGAAAAATAGAACTGATTTTTGAATATTGACCTTATATCTGTGTTTTTGCTAAAGTCAGTTGTTTTCTAAAGATTTATTTATTTATTTTATCTGAAAGGCTGAGTGAAGAGAGCAAGAGAGATCTTCCACCCACTGGTTCACTTCCCAAATGGCCACAACAGCTGAGACCAGGAGCCAGGAACTCCATCCAGATCTCACACATGGGTTGCAGGGGCAAAAGCACTTACACCATCATCCACCGTTTTCCCAAGCACATTAGCAGAGAGCTAGGTCAGAAGCAAAGTAACTGGGATTCAAACCGGCTCTCCAATCTGGGATGCTGGTATCGCAAGCAATGGCTTAACTCACTTTACCACAACACCAGCCCCTACAGTCAATTATTATGTTTAATAGTTTTTTTGCAGATTCCTTGAGACTTCTATATGAACAATCATGTTGTCTGCAAATACAGATAATTTCATTTATTCCATTTTAATCCATGTACTTTTATATCTTTTTTTTCCGTTTATTTCACCAATTAGGACCTCCTTATAATGAACAGAAATGGGAAAATGGAACATACAGACAATGTGGTATTAGAGAAAAGAAATCAACCTCAGCAAAAAAGGTCAGAAATAGTTCACAAATCAGCTCAAGTGACTTGAGGGAAAGGCGCCAAGACAATACAATGGCGATGGTATAGTGCTTTCAACAAGTGCTAAAACTGAATTTCATCCCATACTCCTAGTACATACAAAAGAAAAGAAAGGATAATAAAAAGGAGAAGAAAGCACACTATTGAATGTATGAAGGCAAAGAACCCAGTCTACACAAGGACACTCTGAATAAAAGAAAAATAATTTAGGCCACCAGGAAGCTCCCTGGTATAATTCACACTTTTCAATTCAGCTGCACATTGGCGTTAGCTGGAAATCTTTGCAAAATTCCAATTCCAGACCAAACCACATCAACAAAATCAGAATCTCCTGAGAATGGAATATCAGTCATTTTTTAAATTCCTCAGGTGATCCTCAAGTGAGGCCAAATTTGAAAACCACTGAAGAAATGGAACCTAGCCTTTGGAACTTTACACAATTAGTTATAAAATCTTGTACAAGTTACTTTCCTTAGTCCCCAAATTCTCAGCTACAAAGTGGGAATAATATACAGCTCCCAGAGTTGCCGAATGACTGAGATTACAAATAAAGCATTCTCCTTCCCAAGATACACTTCAAACCTTCACTGCTTAGTGTGAGGGAGGAACGCTAATCTAATTCAATCGTTAATTCACTTCTCCTCATGATTACCTGATTATCAGACTGCACATTTGTACTGGGGGAAGCTCAGAAATGCTAATTCTTTTTCATTTTCCTGATGATAAGATGCAGCCTGAAGCCATGTATGTCCATTTTAAATTCAGCAGTAACTACACTAAGAAGGGAAATCTAGCTGATCACTCATGCCAGGGGTTCTCAAATCTAACTCACGCTAGAATCACCTAAGAAGCTTTTCAAAAACTACGAATGTCCAGGCCTCACCCAGGCCAGTTAAATCAGAACCCACAGGGTGACTCTAGAGCACAGGTAGTTATAAAAAGCTAATTAAAAGATGATTCTAACACACAGGATTGAAAAGGACTGATTTGTACGAACAGTATCCCATGTTAATGGCAAATCAGTCACTTGGGAAGCTCTTAAAAAGCAGATTGAGGGGCTGGTGCTGTGGCACAGCAGGTTAATGCCCTGGCCTGAAGCGCCCGCATCCCACATGGGCACCAGTTCGAGATCCGGCTGCTCCACTTCCGATCCAGCTCTCTGCTGTGGCCTGGGAAAGCAGTAGAAGATGGCCCAACTCCTTGGGCCTCTGCACCCACATGGGAGACCCAGAAGAAGCTCCTGGCTTCTGGCTTCGGATTGGCGCAGCTCCCATCGTTGCGGCCATCTGGGGAGTGAACCAGCGGATAGAAGACCTCTCTCTCTCTCTCTCTGCCTCTTCTTCTCTCTGTGTGTAACTCTGACTTTCAAATAAATAAATAAACCTTTAAAAAAAAAAAAAAAGCAGAGTGAGGGGCTGGTGTGGTGGCACATCGGGTGAAGTAACACTGCCCGGGACACCAGCTCCCAATGGAGTACAAGGGTACTTGAATAGATCTGTGGGAAACAGAATTTAAAAAATTAGTTTATTTCTGTGCAAAAAAAATTTTTTTTTGAAAGCCAGGTACACGAAGAGTTTTCCAAACGTTCATGGAAAATGCATATTATGAACAAGCCTTGCATGGATTTCAAAGATTTTTTTTTTTGCACCAAAATAAATTTCTCTTTGATTTCCACTTTTTTTCTTCCCTTTAATTTATTTGACAGGTAGAGTTATAAACAGTGAGAGAGAGAGAGAGAGAAAGGTCGTCCTTCCGTTGGTTCACCCCCAAAATGGCTGCCACGGCCGGTGAACAGAAACCAGGATCCAGGTGCTTCTCCTGGTCTCCCATGGGGTGCAGGGCCCAAGCACTTGGGCCATCCTCCACTGCCTTCCCGGGCCACAGCAGAGAGCTGGCCTGGAAGAGGGGCAACCGGGACAGACCCCGGCTCCCCGCCATGAGGCAGAGGCTCCCGGTCTCAGCTCCGCCCTGGCCGCCATGCCCGGCTCCTGGCACAGTGCCCGGCACACAGGGGCCGTCCAAAACCAGTGCTCCGGGCTCACGAGGTCAGAGCCTGCTTCTCTGAGGCCTCGCCCCTCGCCGGCCCGGGAGGCAGCAGGCGGCGTTCTGGCCCCCAGACCTGACGGCGGCCCAGCCCAGGGACGCGGGCCGCCCGCCGCGCCTCGGCCACGGGGCCAGAGCCCCCAGACACCACCCGGCACGCGGGGCGTCCACCCGGCCCGGCTCCCCGCCTCAGGCCCCGGCACCCTGACGGCGGCCCAGCCCAGGGACGCGGGCCGCCCGCCGCGCCTCGGCCACGGGGCCAGGGTCCCCAGACACCACCCGGCACGCGGTCCACACGGGCCGGCTCCCCGCCTCAGGCCCCGGCGGGCCGCGCCTCCCTCGCCCGGACTCGGCCCACGCGCAGACGTGGGCCCCTGCACACCCACGGCATCCGCCCCCGGCTGAGAGGAAGGCCTCGCCACCACAGCCCGCAGCCTCCACTCCTCACCCGTCCGTCCTGCCCCGCCGGCCCCAACCGCCTCTCCAGCTGGGTTCACGCCATCGCCCGTCGCTGTCCAATCCCAGAGGCCGCTGCGAGCCTGCGCACTGGGGCCTCGCTCTCTGCGCAAGCGCGCCCTCTGCTGTCAAGACTGGAGTCGGCAATGCCTCCCCCTGCTGGTCCACCGACGCACTGCAGTGTCCCCAGAGGATGGTGGATTCCAGGCGGACTCTGGCCCGCCACGGTGAATTGACCCTTCTCTCTGGCTGGGCTCGGGCCAACAGCACTCCGAGGCTTTCCCACGTCCTGAAGCACTGAGGACTGTGCTTTCCAGGGACGGGTGCCTGACCCAGGCCTGCCGTGAAGCTAGCTACAGAATTTCCCCAAAAGGCAGACTTGCTGTATGAGCGCAGGATGGAGAAGCCCGTGTCAGAACAACTCAGTTGGGTACTGGGTCAGTCCGGGCAACGTAAGCTACGATGGTCAGGGCAGAGGGAATTCAAGGTGTAGACTTTCCCTGAAAACGGGAAGCCGTGTCATCTAACCCAAGTCCCTTTATCATCACAACAGGATGCAATAACTCAGGACTAGGATTTGTGGGAAAGAGTTGATTCAGGCTGCTAGAAACCAGGGAGGTGGCAGGCTAATGCCTTCACATCCAACCTCCCCTGAGTGGAAAAGGAGACCCAAACTTATTTAAGGAAATACAGAGTTGGTTATGTGAGCGCCTCACGGTGAGGGTGTGCAAGAAGAGAAAGTCTTCCAGTCATTCCAGCAGCTGCTGGAGGTTTGATCGTCCTCAACCCGTGACCATGTCGCTCTGGTCCTTGCAACCTTCAACAGACACAGAAAGCAGCGAAGCTGTTAATCATGGAAAAGGGCAGGCATGGGCTCGGTTACAGTCAGATTCCTTTTTAAAAAAAAAAAAAGGATTTATTTATTTTGTTTGAAAGGCAGAGTTACAGAGAGGCAGAGAGAGAGAGAGAGAGAGGTCTTCCATCCTCCGGTTCACTCCCCAGATGGCTGCAACGACCGGAGCTGTGCCAGTCCGAAGCCAGGAGCCAGGAGCTTCTTCTAGGTCTCCCACAAGAGTGCAAGAGTCCAAGGACTTGGGTCATCTTCTACTGCTTTCCCAGGTTATAGCAGAGAGCTGGATCGGAAGTGGAGCAGCCGGGATTCAAACTGGCATCCAGATGGGATGCTGACACTGCAGGTGTGGCTTTACCACCTACACCACAGCACCAGCCCCAGCCAGACCCACCTTGGTGGGTCCAGTCTCCTAGAAGTTATGACAAGTCCTGCTGCTCTTAGCCTAGACCCTACCATCCTGGCCCCAGAGCGAGCCACCTGCGTAGGCTAAATAGCATCTCAGAAGCAATGGTGAGCCTCTGTCCAGACACCAGAGCCAGCTTCCTGCTGCCTGACTCACTGACAGGAGATCCCTTCTCCCCATCGGACGCCATGCCATCCTACAGCAGCCAAGAGCCCTGCACATGAGCCGTGCAGTTGCCAGGGTGGGATCCCTCCCATAAGGATGGCCCCTGGTTCTGCCATTTCTTCCATTCCCGGTGTCCAATATCAGGGTTCTGCACATGGGCAGCGTTCCACAGATACAGGCAGCAGGAAGGAATCGAACTGTTAGACGTGACTCCATGTCCTCGCGGAGGGGACACGTGGCGGGGAAGAATTTCCGCTCACAGCACTGGGAAACCGTGAATGGGAGGGGACCCTGAGGTCTCAGCCTTCCCCCGACCACCTGCTTGGCCACTCTCCTGGAAGGCTCCTCTTGGCTTTCTGATTTTTCACTAGTGAAAAATTCACGGAACTCTGAAGTTTGGGACTCCGCTGTGTGTCTCTGCAGTTAGCAGTGGTGCAAGGAGTCGCTGTTTTGGGACTGAATAACTGAAGGCAGAGGGCGCGGGTGTTCCTGAGACAAAGGACAGGAGCGTCCAGCACGAGGCCTGGCAGTGCGAGTCCAGCCTTTTCCAGGAGGTCCTGTCCTAACACTTCTCTCGGACTGTGACTGCAGCGTGGCCTCTGCGCTTGCTGTTGCTGTCTCTCGCCGTGTGTCTCTGAGCATAGGCCCCAGTGCACACTCCAGCTCTGTGCTACAGGCAGTGGGGCTGGCTGTACTCCATGCATAAGGCCCATCATGCTCATCCCACACCAGATGCCAGAGGCCTGGCTGTTGACTTTCCCTCTCCCCATGGACTTGGAAACTCAACCTTGGAGTTGCCCACCACAGCCCCAGACTCAGGCTCCCGGGGGCAGGCCTGGCCCCCACTCCTGGTCCTCCAGCCCTGGCCTCAGCTCTGCCTCTCCTCGTCACCCCTCCAGGTCTCCTTTCCAGACTGGCTGAAGGGTTTCTTGGTTGGCCCCTGCCTGCTGCACTCCTACCCCCAAAATACTGCTTCCTTATGTCCCACTTCATCATCCCAAGCTCACCCTGAGCTTTTAGTGTCTTTGTCCATTTTGTGCAGCTATGAGTGGACAACATCAGGTGCTCACATGGGGCAAGGCAGAGGGCAGAGAGGCAAAAGGGGTCCAAGCCACCCTTCTCTGATGCCATTCCTCCCACCCGTGGAGGCAGAGCCCTGTGGCCCTCTCATCTGGTAACACTGTCACCATGGCAACCACATTTCAACAGGGCTTCCGAATGGGACAGACATTCAAGTCGTAACATTGGGGAAGCTCAGCTGGAGGAGTAGCAGGGAGCAGCACAGCGAGGCACTGCTGAGTCTGGAGCCTCTGGCCCTGGTTACCCAGATCCCTCTAGAAAGGACCCTCAGGGCCAGGCGGTCTACTGGTGGGGCCCACGCTTCTTTTACAACTGTAAGAACTTATTGCCAAGGCGGTCTCCCTTCTCGGACAAGGGGTCTCCCCATCAGAGAGGACCCCAGGGGACAGCTTGGTCTCAGGATCTCAGGTCTCAAAGTCATTTCTTCATAGTCGCCAAGGCCCATGCTCAAGTTCAGAGTTTTCTAATTTGGCCGTGGGACCCAAGAAGAGCAGCTAACTAAAAAGCAAACAAAAATAGTAAAAAATCAAAACCACTTTCAGAACAGAATACTTGTTTCAGGGGCAGGCACTTGGCGCAACAGTTGAAGTTGCCACTGGGGATGCCCGTATCCCATAGGGGAGTGCCTGGGTTTGAGTCCCAGCTCCTCTGCCCCCAACCCAGCTTCCTGGCTAATGAGCACTGTGCGAGGCAGCAGGCAATGGCCAAGGGCTTGGGGCTCTGCCACCCTTGAGGAAAACTGAGATTAAATACTGTGGTTCCGGCTTCAGCCGCGGTCCCCATCTTGGCTGTTGCGAGCTCTTGGGGAATGAACCAGCATATGGAAGATATCTCATTTGAAAAAAAAATTTAGTAGTAATCATTTCAGTGGCAGGCGTCCCCCACAGGACCTGTTCCAGGTCTCTGCTTTGCAGCCTGGTGTACCGGGGAATGGCTTTTCCACGTCCAGCACGAGGTGTGAGCCGATGAGGACCTCAATGAGCTCGGAAGAAGCCGTGGGGCCTCCCCGTGTGTTTCTTTCTCTGCCCACCTCTTGAGACTTCCCATAAAAGACTCTGTAAAAATAAATTGTCAAAAGTCCAATGCCAATAAAAATCTGAAAACTGGCTTATTTAAAGAGCAGGGCATTCACTTCCCTTGCGGTGAATTCCTGGCTGCCTAGTCCCTGAGCTGGCACAAGGCAGATGCCCAATAAATATTAATTGACTGCTCCACTACTTGGCTGCTCACCCATCTGCGTCTCCGTCCAGCCCGTGGCTCTGTGCACGCACACACACGCGCACACACACACACACTGCAAGGAAGGAGAGAGAGCTGTGAAGTTGGCAGGAGAGCCTGCCACAAATACTTCAACGTACATGTGCTGCCTTCCACTCCCAGCTCTACTTATTAACTGTGAAATAATGATGTGGCGGGAAGCAAAGTGCAGAGACTGACAGATTGGAAGAGAGGAGCTAGAGTCGTGCCTCTTAGTCTTTCTGCTCTACTCCTCCATCTATGTCAAGCCATGTGCTCTACCTAGCAAGAATAGAGATGCCGCTGTGCTACTGCCTCTTGTTAGCTGCTTCCTTCTCGTAGGGTGCACGCAGAGGGAACTGGGTTCTTCCCAATGTCATTCAGACTCTGCCTCCTCACCAGCCTGCACCCATGCGTGGAAAGTGTTGGGCTGCTCCGTAACCTTGAGCAGTCCCATTTCAGTGAAAGACCCCCGGGTCTGGCTAATCCAACCCTTAGGCTCCCTCTGCCTCCAGGCTTGTGAAAGGGGCATGGACAGTTTCCTCTTTCACCCTCACCCCCCTCCCCCAGACCCAGCGTCTGACACCTTTGCAGCGAAATCCTCCAGCCACAGGGGAGCTCAGCAGGTATTGTGAGCTGGCTAGTTCTCCAGAGACGATCTTTCCTCGTCTCAGGAAGTCCATGGCGTGGATGGTGTTGCCCCTGGCCGGCAGCTTACAGCCCGGCCCCTCCAGAGCTGCCAAAGTGCGTATGATATTTGTGCCGTAAATCAAGGCATCAGACGAATGGGAAGTGGAGGCTGGACTGGGGACCTGGTTTCCTGCTCCAGCCTCTGTGTACTCCATCAGCCACAGGAGGGTCTTTCTGAGATTCTCACGAATGCAGCCTGTGTGAGAGCTAGGGCTTGGCTCCCTCTCTGCTTAGGGCCACTTTGCCCCTGCACGCTTTGCAGTGGCTGCAAGCTGTAGGTGCGCTTGGCTACACCCACCAACCTCCCACGCCCTTGCCCTCCTATGGGGATCGGCGGTTGGCTCCCAGGGCAGCCCCCTTGCTCTCCCACTGTGAATGTTGTCTCAGCCATCACCTCTCACCTCCAGATCACCCAGACACGTGTCAGATACCGAAGCCCTTGCACATGACACCTGTCAAGCCCTACAAATTCTTCTCCTAAAGTCTTTTTCCACATGGCCAGAGGAGAAAGAAAAGCACTTCATTCCACCACCCTCCCCCAAGGAGCAGAAGCAGATGTGGAAGGGGGAAAGGCCAGAGCGTCCCAACCACTCTCTTTGGAGGAATGTTCCACTGCTGGCCTCTCACCTGCTAAATGCATTGGGGCTCTGGGAGAGTAATCACCAGCGCTGTTGGCTTTCCATAAAGGTGGCTTCTAAATCATGACTGTCATCGCAGGGAGAAGGGAGACTGTGCCGTGTGAGTGTCTCGGGCACAGAGCAGCATAGGAGAGAGTGGGAGAGAGTGGGGATCCCTCACAGGTGCTCCAAGGAGCTCCCTCTGACTGTGAAATAGAGTGTGTGGGGGATAGTTGAAGAAATGGCTTGGTGGGGCTTGTCACTCAGCCAACAAAGAATCTGATGAAGTGACACAGAGGGGGACAAGGAATCTTTCCCTGTCCTCCCCTCCTCCACCCACAATCATGAATTTATGTCCATCTACACTGACCTCTGAACTCTTCTTCTCTCTTTGTATATCGTGGTGTCATGGCGCAACTGTCTTTATGGTGCCTGATACAGAAGCTCTTGTAGAGAGCATCGTGTTCCCACATTGCAATGGAATTCACATGATCCTAAAAAAATCCATCTGGGACACCCCATGTCCCAAAAGATCTCAAATTCAAGATGGAAGACAAAACCGGTCACCAGGCAGGATTTTCCTTAACAGCCCCCTACTCAGTAAATGAGCCCACCATTCCTTCTTCTCTTGGATCATCGGTGGTTTCCAAAGTGGTCCCAAGTTCTTGTGTCTCCCACACTAATCCTCTCTCCACCCTACAAGCCAGCCTAATCTTTCTGGGGCTGAGTTCTGATTTTAACAACTACATGCCAAAATGCCAAGCCTCTTTTTTTAAAGATTTATTTATTTATTTGAAAGTCAGAGCTACAGAGAGGCAGGGGCAGAGAGAGAGAGAGGTCTTCCATCTGCTGGTTCACTCCCTAGATGGCGGCAATGGCCAGAGCTACACAGATCTGAAGCCAGGAGCTTTCTCTGGGTCTCCCACATGGGTGCAGGGGCCCAAGGACTTGGGCCATCTTCCACTGCTATCCCAGGCCATAGCAGAGAGCTGGATTGGAAGTGGAGCAGCCGGGTCTCGAACCACTGTCCATATGGGATGCTGGCACTGCCATGCCATAATGCCAGCCCCACCAAGCCTCTTCATTCACACTCTGTACACCCCTCATCCTCCTCGTCCCTTGGCCCCTCTCCTTATCCTAGCCCCATGTGCCCCTCAGTCTGCTTGCTGTGTCCCGGTCACCTCCTCCTATGGCCAGCATGTTGAGTCCTGTAACAACCTCTCCTCTCAGAGGAATGCCTGGCTGCCCCAACCAAGACTTTCCCCCAACAGGATTGATATTCCCTTTTGTCAAAAAATAACCCCTTCTTCCTGCACGACATTGATCTCTAGGCCATCATTCCAGCATCAACCCCACTGCTTATAATGCTGGTTCCTATGTTTTGGTTTTACCTCCTTTGCCGGAAGGAAGCTCCCACAGGGCAGTCCCCAGCCATGGCCATCTCTATCCCTGGGGTCCTGCTTGTAGCTGGACAGTAAGTGCTCAGTGAATGTGTGCCAAGCTGAAATGGAGCAGAGACAGACACGGCTGCTCCAAAGCTCTTCCCTGTTTCTTTTCCTTCTAAATTATTTGACTGTTGAGTTCTTACTGTGCAGTAGAGTTATATGTAGCTGAGGAATGGAATTGGCTTTAGACTATTACAATTAATGGGCAATACTACCAGTGTCACAGGGATGGTGCTGGCTATATAACTGGGCTATTGGAGAATCAAAGTCAGTACTCTCCTTTGGTAGTTTTCTGTAACAATCATCCCAGCAATGTGTGGAGCAGCCATGGCCTGGAGAAAGCAGCCTTGAGAAGCTCCCTCTTTTCCAATTGCATGGTTTAAATTGTTAAATGGTTGAGTACTCCTTTGCAGTTAGAAGAAATGATACAGATGAGCACCTGTACCCTTACCCAGTTTGTCCCAACAGTAACATCAATCTCACAGCTACTTTATTGCATTGACACAATCCATCCATCTTGTCCAGATTGTCTTAGTGCATGTGTGTGTAAATTCTATCCAATGTTATCACGTGGGTGGGTTCACATATCCACTGCCACAGTGAACATGCAACCACCCCGTCACCACAGGAGCCCTCTTTCACAACCACATCCACTTCCCTCCTGCCCCACCTTTCCTCCCCACCCCCCTGACTTCTACTGATCACCGATCTGTTCTCCATTTCCACCATTTTGTCAATTTAAACGGACTCATACTTGTACTGCCTTTGGGGACTGGCCTAACTCCCCAGAGTTCCACCCAAGCACGGGGGTACCAACAGTTCACTCCCTGCCACACAGCCTTCCACATTTTGCTTAACCAGTCGCATGGCAGAAGGACGGCTGAGTTGTTTGCAGTTTGGAGTTACTACAAATCAAGTTGCTGTGAATATTTGTATGCAGGGGCTTGTGTAAATACAACTTTTAATTTCTCTAGGATTAATGTTCAAGGTGCAGTTTCTAGGTCTTATGGCAATGGTGTGTTTAGTTGTATATTATGTTTTCCCCATTGGATGCACTGTCAACCATTTTCTCTGTATCTCCACAAGCATTTGGTGTTGTCATGAATTTTACCAGTCTGACGGCTGAGTAGGGATGTCTTATTGTGGTTTTATTTTGCATTTTCCCAAAGGCTCATAGGGTTGCGTATCTTTTCATGCACTTATTTACATCCCTATATCATCTTTGGCAAAGTTCCATTCATGTCTTGCTTATTTTTGAATTTGATTTACATTTTACTATTGAATGCTTTTAATTCTTTATATATTCTAGATACAAGTCCTTTGTTGGGTCTGTGGCTTGCAGTGACTTTTCTCCAGGGTGTAACTTGTCTTCTCCTATAATTTTTAAACATGATTTGGCAAAGTCATGTTCATAGTACTAAAATGAAGGAAATTTCATCCGATTATGGTATCTAGGAGATGGGTCCAGGGGGACGTCCTTAGGTTATGTTCTCAAGAGAGGGTTGGTTATAAAGGCAGTGTGCTGTGGCATAGCAGGTTAAGCCTCCACCTGCATCCCATACGGGTGCTTGTTCATGTCCCAGGGGCTCCTCTTCCAACCCAGCTCCCTGCTAATAGCCTGAGAAAGCAGTGGAAATTGGCCAAGACCTTTGGTAGATTCTATCCAGGGAACTGGGGGCACTTTGATAACCACAGAAACTCCTCTGTCCAACGAGGGACTGAGCAGAGTGGACTGGCACATTGCATCCACACTGGAAAGTGTGTGTCAGTGCAAGGCCTTGGTTGCTTCTCTAACTCCTTTCAGGTGGGGAAGCCAACTTGCACGCCCACCCCCTCCACACACACACACACACACACACAACACCCAATGCTTTGCTTAATGTACATCGTATAACCCACAAAAAGATCACAGCCACTATGCAAAATGAGTCTCCAAATGGCAGGTGCGATGTTTTTGCAGTTAGGCCCTGACAAAGCAGGCCAGGGTCTCCAGTCCAGGTCATCTTCTCAGGGATCCGCAGTGGCACAGCCGGCAGCTATGTCCTCTGGACCAAGGTCACCTGCAGGATCACCAGGGTGTTCTTGAAGAAACCACAGATTCTGCCTCTGTGCTCACCTGGAACAGTAAGCAGCTCTGGGTGAGCGCCTCACCCCTGGACCAGCGGCCTTCCCCAAACAGAACAGGTCCACCCCCTCCTTGGTCCCACTGCACCATGGGAGTTGTTTTCAATCTCATAAAAGAGAAATTGTGGAAGTGCTCTAGAGGAAAAAGTAGTACTCCTGCCACTTGACGGAGGGGTGGGCTTGTTATATAAACCCACGTGCAGAGACACTTTCTCGGGGCAATGGGGAAAGGCGCCCAAAGTGGAATGAGACAGCTGTAGTGTGAAGCCACCTGCCACCTCTGCTCACTGTTTGATCTTGGGCGAAGGAAATCAGCTTGCTAAGCCTGTTTGTAACAGAGGAGCGAGCAGCCCATTGCAGCGTGACCTGAGGATTACATTAGATCGCCGGAAGAGACAGCCTTTATCCTATTACTGCCCCAGAGTCTGAGAGGGGCGAGCAGCAGAATTCATGATGTCAGTTTAGAGGATGCGCTGCTCCAAGGTCCCCACATGCCACTGGCAGGGATGGCAGAGGCCCCTAAGCTCTGGGGCATTACGGACCCCTCGGAGAAGTTAAGGAATATGAAGAGCTGATTTTTTTCCTGAAGCAGCACACGGCTAATGTTCTAGATGTGAGACTCCACGGTGCCATGAAACATGTCTGTGAGCTGCTCGGGGGGGCCCAGGCTAGGAACTCTCACCTTGAGCACTCGATGCCTGCATGCCACTCGCTGCCAGCAGCAGGTGCGTGGAGGGTGAGACCTGCTGTCCCAAAGTGCAGGCCAAGGGGCCATGGCAGGCTTGAGCTAACTGTAGCCCCATCCAGACCCCTCACCATACATGAGGACTTCTCCCCAGCCTGTCCCACACAGCGTGTTGGGGCACAAGCCCAACTGTCTGGTTCTTTTGTCTGTTGGGGGGAAAAAAAACTCAGCAGGCCTGAACACACTCAGTTGGTGATTCACCTCAACTTCCCTTACGACTAATGACAAAAATAGCTAATCCTTCGCGAGTGCGTTGGCACCTGGCCCTGACGAGAAGAGCATGAGGTGAGTTTGGTGATCTCCGTTTAACCAGCAGCTGAGTTGTGGATGATTGGCAAGTCATTTGCTGTAGGTCATCCAGCCAGGCTGGGGCAGAGCCAGGCCATGAACCAGAGCCCTCCAACCTCTCTGCCCTGCCATCAGCACTCGTGACCATGGCTGCCTGCGTAGAGTCTGGCTGCAGACCTCACTGGGATACGTGTGGCTCTTTGTGGCTTCCCGGTGGCCCAGCCTTCTGCTTGAAGCTCTCCAGTCCAGAAGAGCCGCCTCCAGGAACTCTGCCCTCCCCAGCGAAGCCGCCCCCTGCTTTCTTCCACACTTCTGTGAATCCATCGTGGACGTGTTCAGCCTTGTCAGAGTCCAGTGTGCCCGTAAATGGCCGTGCATGGTCTTCAAAGCTTCTGGAATCTTCCACTCTATTAACTTGTGGCTTCTCAGTCCCAATAAGCACCAGCCTCTTATCTCACTGGCAGAATCTCAAATACTCACTCTCCTTGTGAGCTTGCCTGCCAGTGTGCCAGAGGATCCAGTTCAATCATTTGTGGTGACTGAGCTGCCTCCCATAGAGCCAGGAAGACGTAGCTGGGACAGGAGGCAGTGGAGTGCAGGAGCACGCCGCACTGAGCCCCGAATCTTCACAAACCAATGTCTGCCTCACTAACTTTCAGGGTGCCTTGAGGAGGTGCTGCTGTCAAAGCTTCTGGAACATTCTGCGTGCACCCTGCCCCTGGAAGTCCGCACATTATAGGGACTTTACTGCCGTGTGGGCCGTCTCACGTCCCCCACCCCTGCAGTCTAACAGCTCCGTGGCGCTTGCCCCTGCCATGTCTTCCTCAGACGCTCTGACCCCCGCCTGGTGGCCCAGTCCCTTTGCATGAACAGTCTCTGGTCTGTCCCCAGCGACAGTGGCCCAACAAGAGGGCCCATTCCATGACACCAAGGCCTGTCTCAAATGCACCTAGCCCTAGGCCAGACAGAACACAGGAATTGGCCAGTGATGGGCAGCAGCCCCGCCCACCCCACCCACCCCCTAAGACAGAGAGGCCCAAGGAGAGATGGTGCAGGCACCCTGTGCTGGAGGCAGCCCACAAGTGCCCTCAACTGTGGGCCATGGCTGAGACTGGGCTGCGAAGTCTTTTCATTTTTTAAAGATGTATTTATTTATTATTTATTTATTTGAAAGGCAGAGTAACACAGAGAGAGGGGGAGAGACAGAGGGAAAGAAAGAGAGTGAGTTTCCATCCACTGGTTCACTCCCTCAAATGGCCACAACAGCCAGGGCTGGGCCAGACCAAAGCCAGGAGCCTAGAACTCCATCCGGGTCTCCTATATGGATGGCAGGAGTCCAAGCACTTGAGGCGTCTTCTGCTGCCTTCCCAGGTGCATTAGCAGGGAGCTGGAGCAGAAGTGGAGCAGCCAGGATTGGAAAACCAGTGCTCATATGGGACACCATTGCCACAGGTGCAACTTAACCTACTGCGCCGTGACGCCAGGCCTGGCTGTGAATTCTGACTCTGACCTCAGCAAGCCCCAAGTGTGTCGTGTGTAAAACGGGGCGATGGCAGTCTTGGACCTGTCCTGTTATCATCACGGAACATGCACCACAGTGGGTAGACGGTGACAATAGCTACCAGGGTGGCCCCCAGCAGGGATGCCAGGGGAACTCGGGGATGCTCATGGCCCATCTCCCCAGCCAAAGTGCAAACACTGTGCCCACAGGAGAGCTCAGCCCCATCTCGCCTCCCCCAGGCTGGGTGATACCCACCGGAAGCCGTCACCATCGCCATCGCCATCGCCATCGCCATCGCCATCCGTATCCGCAGGCTCCTCTATGTCTTCCCACTCGCCCTCACTCCCATGACAGCTTTCTGGAGGCCAAGGCTCTGGGAGGGAGGCCCAGGAACAGAATTGAGGCAAGGGGATGGTGCCCGCGTCTGCCTCCAGACAGTCTCTGCAGGGGAGCTGGCCTTCGGACGCAGGGTCGACGGTCAGGTAGTCCTCATCCTCCCAGGCGGGAGAAGGGGCTTCAGACGGAGGGCACGGGTTCCCTTCCTCATCGTCCTTGTCCGATTCATTACTGGAAAACAGAAACCCCTGTGCCTCCCAGCCTTGATCAGAGATCCCTTGCCCTCTTCTCCCTGCCTTCCAGAATGTTCACAACGATGCATCCTGTGAGGCCCAGCCAGAGTTCAGACAGCTCCTGTCCGAGACAGCTCTGAGCACCAGCAAGCAGACAGTGAATAAGGCATGGCCCCCACCCTGGAGGGAGCCCCCAGTTTATTTATTTTTTTTGACAGATAGAGTTATAGACAGAGAGAGAGACAGAGAGAAAGGTCTTCCTTCTGTTTGTTCACCCCCCAAATGGCTGCTACAGTTGGTGCCCTGCGCCAATCCGAAGCCAGGAGCCAGGTGCTTCTCCTGGTCTCCCATGGGGTGCAGGGCCCAAGCACTTGGGCCATCCTCCACTGCCTTCCCGGGCCACAGTAGAGAGCTGGACTGGAAGAGGAGCAACCGGGACTAGAACCCAGAGCCCATAGGGGATGCCGGCACCACAGATGGAGGATTAGCCAAGTGAGCCACGGCGCCGGCCCCGACCCCCAGTGTAAAAAGAAGAAACAGCAGGAAACAAATGCCACTGTCCAGAGGTGTAAGTGCAACGGTGCTGGCAGCCCAGGGCATTATGGGAGTTGATGGGGGAGCACCTTGCCAAGGCGAGGAGACCAGGACGGGGTGGGGGCACAGCATGGCAGACAGAGCTGCAACCCAGCCCTCAGACGCACTCCTCGCAGAGCCCATCCGACCCTGGATGAGTTTATTGATTTCTCTGGAACCTCAGCGTTTTTTTGTTTGAAACACAGGAAGGCCAAAAAAACATGGGGGATGTCTGGGATGCTTCAACCGAACACTTGCAATGCCGCCCTCCCATGGCTCCTGGCACAGAGGCTGAGATGCTGTTATTACAGCTGCGATGACTACTGGTTCAGTAGAGGAATGAGAAAGCCTGAGGAGGGGGCTGGGCGCAGCTCAGCTTTCAAAGCCCTTCGCATAAATGCCGGGCCCTTCCCCAGAAACGCGCTGAACGTGTTCGAGTTTCGAGAGGCCACCAGCTGGACTCCCCACGTCACCGGAGGGACACAGGACACAGAGGCGCGGCGAAGCTTGCTATCTGGCCAGGCAGCTGCAGATGCAAAGGTGAGAGAGTCGGCCTTCCCCGGGGCCGCCCCCAGATCCCCGCGTAGGCCTCTGGTTAGAAAGAGCAGTCCGTGCACGGCGCTGCAAACATGCAGAGAGGGTGCTCAGAAAAGACCGCTGGCAAGTCTGGTTAGAGAGGATGAAAAGGAAAATCTAAGAGAAAAGCACGAAGATTTAGCTTTTTAGCAACCACACAGTTCCTCGGTCTCCTGTCCTGCGCTCCAACCAAGGGACAGCCTTCGTTGGGCGCTCCTGCCCTCGTGTCCCCTGTCCTGCAATGCCCCTTCCTCTTCACATCACAAACCCCCAGGCCTCCAGAGGTCTGTCCTCATCCCTGGTAGAGCCGGGACTCTCTATCCCACCCTGAGCTTTCTGCCAATGAGACAGTATTCCCGCTCCTGAAAGCTACCGGGGACCTGTCTGAGTATATCTCGTGTTACAGAGAGGGGACGTCCACGCGCGTTATCTCAAAGAATGGGCCATCTGCCTGTTCCCCAGGCAGATAGGGTGTCTGGCAGGTTGGATTTGCAGTGCCTCCAACACATCAAGGCAGAGAACTCTGACGGACTGCTGGATTTGAAGCTCAAATGATAAACCTGAGCTAGACACCAGTATGAGGTCACTGCGTCAAGTCCCTAGGAGACGGAATTAAAAGATAAGTTTACTTTGGCCCTAAAAATTCCATGCGGATGTGTGTGTGTCCCATTTTCCTTATCCATTCATCTGATAACAGGCATCTTGATTCCGTGTCTTGGCTATTGCAGATTGTGCTACCATGAAGACAGTGGTACAGGTGCCTGTTTGGTTTGTTTCTGACTTTTGGACATTTACTCTATATAGTGGCATTGCTGGGTCAAAGGGCACTTCTCTCTCAGTATTTTATGAAATCTCCATTCTGTTTTCCCTAGTGGTTATACTAATTTAAGTCCCACCAACAGAGTGCAAGGGGTCCCTTTTTTCTACATCCTCACCAGCATTTTTATTTTTTATTTTATCAATAGTAATTCTTTTTTATTAATAATCATTCTATGTACATATCTGTTGGTCATTTGTATTTCTTCTTTTAAGAAGTGTCGATTCAGACCCTTTGCCCATTTCTTAACTCAACTGGTTGGGTTTTCTGAGGTTTTTTTTTTTTTTTTTTTTTTTGTGCCCTGTCTACTCTGCATTTTAATCCTTCATCAGCTTGCAAATCTTCCCCCCCCATCCAGCTCTGCTCACTTGTCAGCCTTATACCTCGACACGACACTGGTGTCACACCTGATCTGACAGCTGCAGTTGAGTTACACCTTTCCCTGCTAATTATCTTTTACTATTCCAGGAACAGCGCCCTCCCCAAATGGTATCAGTAACTTCGGAGTCATTTCAAGGACTACTGCTTCATTTTGCATTCTTTTTTTTTTTTTTTTTTTTTTGGACAGGCAGAGTTAGACAGTGAGAGAGAGACAGAGACAGAGAGAAAGGTCTTCCATTGATTCAACCCCCAAATGGCCACTATGGCCAGTGCACTGCACCGATCTGAAGCCAGGAGCCAGGTGCTTCCCCCTGGTCTCCTATGCATGTGCAGGGCCCAAGCACTTGGGCCATCCTCCACTGCCTTCCCGGGCCACAGTAGAGAGCTGGACTGGAAGAGGAGCAACCAGGACAGAATCCGGCACCCTAACCGGGACTAGAACCCAGGGTGCCGGCGCCGCAGGCGGAAGATTAGCGTAGTGAGCCGCGGCGCCGGCTTCATGTTGCATTCTGAAATGGACATGGAGACGTACGTCATCACCTGCTGAACAGACAAGCATTTCACTTGCATGAGTTCAACTACAAGTGCTAGGCCAAGGTGACAGATACACACCAACGGGAAGTTCAAAGGTCTGCAGGAAATCGAATTACACGCTGTTTATTCTGGTGCAAAAATGTTTGAAATCCAGGGAGTTTTTTTCACCAGATGCACCTGCCGTGAACTTTCTGAAGACCTCTCTCACGTGCTTACGTGTGTAGAGAAAGAGACAGAGACAGAGAAATACTTTTACTCATTCTGCAGGGACCAAGTGAAATGCACTTATTTAGAGAACCAAATCCTCCATGTCTTCAGTCGGTCTCCTGTCCTGAGACCAGACTCTAAACACTTTGCACACAGCCTGGCCCATAACGCAAGCCTCCAGAATTCATAGGAGATTGTTTCAAAGGAAAAGTGAACTGCTTCCAACACTGGGGAGAAACTAGCACCCCAGCTCCCAGAGTGCTGTCCAAGGGTAGTGTGGCTTGATGTGGATTTCTCCCTATGCCCTCACTTCAGAAACTAACCATGCATAAGATGCCACTTCAGCCAAGTCTTCCCTCTGGAAGGCACACCCATGAAAATGCAGGGCTGGGGCCAGTGCTGTGGCACAGTAGGTTAATCCTCAGCCTGCAGTGCCGGCATCCCATATGAGTGCCGGTTCTAGTCCCAGCTGCTCCACTTCTGATCCAGCTCTCTGCTATGGCCTGGGAAAGCAAGAGAAGATGGCCCAAGTCCTTGGGCCCCTGCACCTACGTGGGAGATCCAGAAGAAGCTCCTGGCTCCTGGCTTTGGATAAACACAGCTCTGGCCATTGCAGCCATTTGAGGAGTGAACCAGCAGATGGAAGACCTTTCTCTCTGTCTCTCCCTCTCACTCTCTATAACTCTACCTCTCAAATAAATAAATAAATAAATATTTTTTAAAATGCAGTGCTCTGCTTTATGACAACGTGCCTTACACAGATCTACACGGTGCAGCCAAGTCTCTGGGTGTGGCGTGCAGAAAAGCAAAGAAGGCAACGTGAAACACAATCTTCTCCACGAATATTTGCTGGGGCGCTGGCAGCCATCAGCAGTAGGAAGTAGCCACCCGGCAGATGGCAAATTCTAGCAATTTGCTGGGAATGTCAACCAATGGGACCTGTGCTTTAAGCGGAAACAGCTTAGGAAAGGGAAAGAAAAGAGATGTGTGCCGAGTTCCTGCGTGTGTCAGGAGCGGTGACAGTGCTCCGCCCTGGGTGTCTGCTCTCAGACCTACCCTCTGAAACTGCCCTGGTCCTCGTGTGCCCTTGCGAGAAGTCCATCTCCAAACACTGGGAAGTCACCATGCTCTTTTTGTTCTAAATTGCAGAAATGGAGTTTGACTGACAGATGCCAAAAGCAAAGAGACAGTTGGGCTGAGACGGCTAATTCAGACACTTCGAAGGGGTCCACAGAGAGTCACAGCTCCGCTCTGGAATCCCACTCCTGAGGCTACCTGGAGCTCCCAGAGCTAGGGTCTCCGTTTCACTGGGCATGCACTACATGTTTCTTCCTGTAGGGGGCGATCACTAACTATGTGTGTGTGAAATGCAAACCTAATATCCCCTTGCTGTAAGAGAACTGAAATGGTTTTGAGTCCTTTCCTCCAGTGGAAGAGAGAGAAAATAAGGGAGAAATGGAGCCAGGAAATGAGAGGGAGCAGAATGCCCGCATCATAAGGAGGCAAGAGGAAGGGAGAGGTGTTGCCCACAGAGGGAGCAGTGCTGGGAACACTCAGGCTGCCTGGACCACATGGCCGTGAGCATGTGGCAGCGACAACAGACTGAAGATCAGAAGTTCTGTTGCGATGTCCTGGAAGAGCCCCCTGGAGTCTTGTGTGAGTCGAGAGAGCAAGCCCCTCCACGGTGATAGATTGTGGACATCTGGTATACCCTTGCAAGGAAGGGACACTCAGCCAAAGGCCATTTGATTCAGGGGAAAAAAACAGTAATGTGATGTTTCTTCCAAATGAGTGTCAGGACTTACAAAGGGAAGATTCAGAGAGATCGACTGCCTCTTAATACGAGGAAATACTCTCTGATCAACAACTACGTGACAGTAAAATGGGTTTCCATGGTTGAGTAAAAGCTGGGACCCCTTCTTCAAGGATGCTACAAAGCAGATTCCAGCATGGAGGAGGAGGTGAGA
Organism: Lepus europaeus; assembly: GCF_033115175.1. Taxonomy (NCBI): domain Eukaryota; kingdom Metazoa; phylum Chordata; class Mammalia; order Lagomorpha; family Leporidae; genus Lepus; species Lepus europaeus. The sequence continues at coordinate 78,660,006 of NC_084843.1, read as the reverse complement.
GCTGATCACCGGACACTGGACAAGCTGATGCTCCGTGAGTGCCTGTGTTAATAACTGCATGTATACAATTTTAATAACTATTGACTATCATCGCAAGTAAAATTCCCAGCTGATACCTAAGCCTAGAGCCCTTTCACAACCCAGCTCGCGGGGTCCCTGTTCATCACCCCACACTCCCGAGCGGCAACACACAGCCCTGTTATCACAGGGAAGTAGTTTTCTATGCTCGTCCTCACGTGGATCTCTGCAGGCCATGTCCTTTATCATTTTATCAAGTACGTGTGAGGACTAGTGCCTAGAGTGCAATCATAAGGAGCCAGCAGTATATCTGCGTTCATCTGTTTCGGACGATGACAATGAACATCGGTGACAAAGGTGCTCACCTATCCTACTCTGCCTGCAGATGGCTTCGGTTTTGCAAGGTTAGCACAGGGCTCTTTAAAACGTTGTGTCTGCCTGCTTTGGGGGAACTCATCCCTCTCTTCTGTCTGTCTCTGCTCTCCCTGGGCCTAAGGGTGCTGGTGCACTCTTTCTTAGAGTGGCCCCTACGTATCCATTGGGCATCAGCTCCAGGACCCCTTTCAGATACCAAAATCTGCAGCTGCTCAAGTCTTACATTATTAAATGGTGCGGTATTTGCCTAGTACCTAGGCACACCCTCCTGTCTGCTTTGAATCATCTCTAGATGACCTATAATACCCAATGCAATGTAAATGCTATGTAAATCGCCGTTATGGTGCAATCTTTAGGAAATAATAGCAAGCTAGAAAAGTCTACATGCTCAGGACAGGTGCAGTTTGTTTTAGGGTTTGGGGGGAGATTGTCCATGCACAGTTGGTTGAATCCTTGGATGTGAAAGCTGCAGTTTTGAGGCCAACATTGTGGTGCAATGGGTTAAGCCACTGTCTACAATGCTGGCACCTCATATGGGGGCTGGTTTGAACCCTGGCTGCTCTACCTCCAATCCAGCTCCCTGCTAGTGCACCTGGGAAGGCAGCAGATAATGGCCCAGGTAACTGATCCCCTGCCACCCACGTAGGAGACCTGGATGGAGTTCCAGATTCCTGGCTTTGGTTTGGCCAAGCCCTGGCCATTGCAGCTGTTTGGGGAGTGAACCAATGGATAGAAGATAGTGCGCTCTCTGTGTGTGTGTGTGTGGGGGGGGTCTCCCTCTCTCTTTGTAACTCTGCCTTTCAAATAAATAAATAAATAAATCTTAAAAAAAAAAAAAAAAAACAGGCCATGAGGGATGCAAAAGTTTGTGTTCTGGGAAAAATCCCAGAACATCTGTAGCTTCCAGGACATATTGGGGATAATTGTAGTCTCAGTTGGGTTTCCTCCCCCAAATCTCACAAGCGGTGGCTCTAAACTTTGTACTTCTCTTGTGTCTGCCACCTTCCTAAAGCCTAGAGCAGTGCTGGGTACTAGGAGTATCTGAGCACAGTTACTGATTGCTTGATTGGAATTGTCTGGCAATGCCATGCATGTAATTTACCAAACAGTCTGCAAACCACGGGATTCTTACCTCCCAAGTCTCCGGAGGTCACAAACAGAATAGCAGTGCTGCCTCATGTCCCTTTCCAATGCGGTAGGCATTGGTGGTGCCTCCTTGTCTCGGCGAAGTCTGCATAAGTGAGGTTGGGACTCCGGGGCATGTGTCAAGGAGCTGGCCCAGGGCCTCTCTCTGCCTTGGCCCCCTTGCACCTCTCTGAGAGCCTTTTGGAACGGCTCTGCCGTGAGACGCAGGCATTCCCCCGTGTCTGGGGAGGTGCTGTCCCGCCAGCGCTCGTCCCGATCCAGACTGGGGCTCTGCTCTGAGTCAGTACATGCTGCCCTGGTGAATTCTTCGTCTGCCGAGGGTACAGGTGTCTGTGAAAAGAAGTCCAAGTGATTATTGCCCCCATGGCACACATGGAGCAAACTCTAAAGATGGTTTTTTTAAAGATTTATTTATTTTACTTGAAAGTCAGAGTTACACAGAGAGAGAAGGAGAGACAGAGAGAGAGAGAGGTCTTCCATCTGCTGGTTCACTCTCCAGTTGGCCACAGTGGCCAGAGCTGCACCGACCTGAAGCCAGGAGCCAGGAGCTTCCTCTGAGTCTCCCATGCGGGTACAGGGGCCCAAGGACTTGGGCCATCTTCCACTGCTTCCCCAGACCATAGCGGAAAGCTGGATCAGAAAAGGAGCAGCCAGGACTTGAACTGGCGCCCATATGGGATGCCAGCACTGCAGGCAGCGGCTTTTCCCACTATACCGCAGTGCCGGCCCCTAAAGATGCTTTTTTTAAAAAGAGTAAAAAGCTGGGACCGGCGCTGTGGTATAAATGTTAAGCCTCTGCCTGAGACCCAGCATCCCATATGGGCGCCAGTTCGAGTCCCAGCTGCTCCACTTCTGATCCAGCTCCCTGCTAATGAGCCTGGAAAAGCAACAGAAGATGGCCCAAATGCTTGGGCCCCGGCACTCACGTGGGAGACCTGGAAGAAGCTCCTGGTTCCTGGCTTGCAGCCTTCTGGGGAGTGAATCAACAGATGGAACCCCTCCCCCATATCTCCGTCTTTCAAAAACTCAAGGGAGATAGTCCATGAGCTGGAGGCCATACCTCCCCTGCCCCTGATGTAATCCTGTCAACCCACCTGTCAATCAGACTATGTAGCCCCTCCCCATTTTGGAGCGCAAAAGAGGCTTGGTGAAAGGGAGGGCTCTCTTTTGCCCCCCCCCCCCACAGGCAGTCCCCCGAGGCCTGGCCCCACAAACCTTGACTCTGCCACAAGATCTGCCACCTGGGGACCCCACAGCTTTATGTGCCACCTTGGCTAGGCCACGACACTCATATATTTGGACAAGCAGCAGCCTAGATGCTGCCGGAAAGGTATTTTTTAGGTGTAGTTAACGTTAAACTCAGTAGACTCCAAGGAAAACAAATTGCCTTCCAGAATGTGCTGGACCTTAGGCAGGTGTTGAAAGCCTTAACGACTTCCTGGAGGAAGAGGCAATGCGCCCTCTGTCTCTCCTGGCTTGAGTGTCTACACCAACTCTCCCCAGGCCTCCTGCCTCGTGGGTCTGTCGTGTGAGTTTCAGACTTACCAGTCCCCTACCCCCAACCCCATAATTGGTGAGCCGATTCCTTAAAATCACTCTCTGGCTCTGTAAACATACACACCTCATTGGTTCTGTGTCTGAAAAAAGCCAGAACAATACAAACATCAAGGTAAAACTCCTGGGTTTTAAATGAGCCCTGTGGCTGTTTGCTGGGCACGGACTATGAATGCCTAATTCGTGATTCCTCAGGATGGAAATGCCTGTTGGAAATATCAGGAGAGGCAGAGGCGGGGAAGAGGAAGGAACTGGTGGAGATCCAGGCCCACCCGAGCTTGTCACAGGCTCACTGAGGTTTGGGGACAGCTGTTTTCCTGTGAAAGACGATGGCATTGAACTTGACCAACAAGCAGCCTTGAGCATTTCAAGATCACCACACAGGGAAAGGAGTGCCTGCCAGGAACCAGGTGGGGACAGCAGAGGTGCGCCTCTTACCTGCCAGCCAGGTGGGGACAGCAGAGGTGCGCCTCTTACCTGCCGGCCAGGTAGGGACAGCAGAGGTGCGCCTCTTACCTGCCAGGAACCAGGTAGGGACAGCAGAGGTGCACCTCTTACCTGCCAGCCAGGTGGGGACAGCAGAGGTGCGCCTCTTACCTGCCAGCCAGGTGGGGACAGCAGAGGTGCGCCTCTTACCTGCCAGCCAGGTGGGGACAGCAGAGGTGCGCCTCTTACCTGCCAGCCAGGCTCCACATCAGCCAGTGCACCTGTTGGGGGTCGGCACAGGAGGAGTGTGACTTCCTCTGGGGCGGCTCGCAGTAGGTGGAGCACCTCCTACGAGAAACCCAGTCCCCCAGTTAGGTCTGGACTGGCATCACAGGGGAGCGTCTTCTCTGAGCCCCCCATGGTCTCCCAGTTGTGGCTCCACACCCCCTCCACCTCTACCTGGATCAGTTTCTCGGTTCCAGAGAGCTTTGGGAAACACCACTATGGACCTGACTTTCCCGAGTGCAAGGTTCCTGGACCAGTGGCCTGCAGCCCCCACAGAGGCAATGCACAGATGCTGGCCTGTGCCCTGGGCAGCATCCGCCAGTACTGGTGCCTCCTCTTCAGCAAGGGACAGAGGGACTCAAACGAATGGCTGTTCCCTTCCCTCCCCACCTTCCCCCGTGTCTGGGTTCTACCTCCTCAATTTCTGAAGCCTGAAAGGCTGGGCGTGGGCCTGAGAAACTCTCATCTCTTCACTGCTCCTGTCCTCTCCAGTGTCCCCTTCCGCTTTCTTCCATACTGCAAAAGGGCGGGGCCGGTGCCGTGGCTTAATTGGTTAATCCTCCTCCTGCGGCACTGGCATCCCATATGGGTGCCAGTTCTAGTCCCAGCTGTTCTTCTTCCAATCCAGCTCTCTGCTATGGCCTGGGAAAGCAGTGGAGGATGGCCCAAGTTCTTGGGCCCCTGCACCCACATGCGAGACCTGGAGGAAGCACCCGGCTCCTGGCTTCGGATCAGTGCAGCGTGCCGGCTGTAGCGGCCATTTAGGGGGTGAACCAACAGAAGGAAGACCTTTCTCTCTGTCTCTCCCTCTCACTGTCTATAACTCTACCTCTCAAATAAATAAATAAAAATCTTTTTTTTAAAAAAAGGGTGGTCTTCCCAAAATGCAGCAGTAAGCAGGTGCCTCCCCCGAGGCTGCATCCCTCTCTGGCTCGCCTTGCACTGGGGGAAGCCCCAAGGCCAGCACACAGACTCTGTTCTGATCTGTGCTGCCTCTTGCTGCAGCTCACTGGCACCCACACACACTCCCCTCTGCACCCACATCCTAAGCTCCCACCACTCGGGACCCCGAGCTCCAAGCCACCCTTTCAATGCCCAGGGCATAAGTTTGCCTTGGCAGCTCCTACTTCCTATCAGAGAAAAAATTCTCAACCTCTTAGCACCGTGGACCTTCCATCCTGGATAATTCTCTTTTGGGACACCTGTCCTGTGCCTTATAGGTACTCAGCAGCATCTCTGGTCTCTAGTTACCAGGAGCATCCATCAGTGTCTTTGGACTTGGCCAACTGTCCCGAGAGGCAAAACTATCTCGGCATGGTGCTGGCGCTGTGGTGTAGCAGGTAAAGCCTCCACCTGCAGCACCAGCATCCCATATGGGCACCAGTTCAAGACCCAGCTGCTCCACTTCCGATCCAGCTCTCTGCTGTGGCCTGGGAAAGCAGTGGAAGGTGGCCCAAGTCCCTGGGCCCCTGCACCCACGTGGAAGATCTGGAAGAAGCTCCTGGCTTTGGATCAGCCCAGCTCCGGCTGTTACAGCCATTTGGAGAGTGAACCAGCAGATGGAAGACCTCTCTGTCTGTAACTCTGCCTCTCAAATAAATAAATAATCTTTAAAAGAAATCTCAGCTTGAGCACCACTGCTGCTGCAGACATGGCTTAGTGCCCCTGGCTGCCCGGACTCCCCCAGGGCACCCCCCCTTTGCTGGCTCCTGGGGTAGCACCACACACCGACTTTCACATCTGTCCACACCTCGCCGTGATCCCTGAGGCTCAGGGGCTGTCCCTCCATGTTTGTCCATCCTGCTTAGCGCTCCTGGGGTGTGAGGCTTCCGGCCGGGCTCTGCCCAGAGGAGCCTGGACAGGGACCAGAGGCTTTCTGACTTCCACCCTTCGGGGCTGCCACAGGACTTCTGAGTCCCTCGGCTAACATCACGTGTCACATCAGGGAGCGCCCTCCACCCAACTGCAACTGCTCTCTCGGTTTCTAGGGCTGGGTAAATGCGCCTTCCTAAACTCGCTTTGGGCTTAGGGGGCTGCTGCAGCCCGCGGTGACACTCTCTCGGGCTTCCCCTCAGCCTGATCACCCCTTTACTAAGCTCTCCTTGAATTACTCCATTTGTGCCAGGATCCTCACTCATATATACAATGTTTCCTTGAGAGTTGGAGCTGTAAACATTGAGAAGAGTCTCTCTCTCTCTCTCTCTCTCTCTCTCTCTCTCTCTCTCTCACACACACACACACACACACACACAGTTTCTTGGATCATAGGCAGGACAGAGTAGAACCACGGGTCAAAATTGCACATTTAGCCGTAGGACCAGAAGAAGAGAAGGGCGCCCCCTCTCGCCCGCCGACCCCACGCCGCCTTGCAGACCGTATGCCAAGAGAACTTCAGCCTGCGCAAAAGCCACATGCTCTTCATGAGTTGCACCAATGAGCCTAATGACAAGCAAGGCTTATTCAAGGCCATGGAGGAGGACAATTTAACATGGGAATGGTCTGCCCGTCACTGCCTCTGTGTGATCAGCGTCCAACGCTGGCCAAGGTCAGCGTGCACACCCAGCTGCATTCCTCGAGGCCCCAGCACCTGGAAGACAAGGCCTTCGGTGGACCTTCCGTTCACTGCCAGGATGATGTCACCCACGGCGATGGCCCCGTGCTCCTCAGCTGGCTGCCCTGGGAAGAGCCTCTTAATCCTCATGAGATCATTGCTGGAGTGGTTGCAGCTCTCTCTCTCCACCTGCACGAAGCTGAAGCCCAAACCGTTGGTGTTCTTTTTCAGTTTGACTTCAAACTGGGGACCTGCATTGTGGGATGTTGATAAAAATAAATCCTTCAGGTCACGATGACTCAATGCAAATTGTCAAGCAGACAAATGACTTCTGCTTTACATAGAAAGATTTCATTCACTAACATTTAGGCATTTAGGATGGAGTCCTGTAGACACATTACAGATCATTGCTGCCCAATAGAAGCATGATGTGAGCTGCAGGTGCAAACCACAGACGTTCCAAAGTTCTCACGTAGCTGCATAAAAGGAGAGGCCAGCATTGTGGTGCAGCGGGTAAAGCTACCACCTGCGACACAGGCATCCCATAGGAACACCAATTCAAGCCCCGGCTGCTCCACTTCCGATCCAGCTCCCTGCACCTGGGAAAGCAGCAGAGGACGGTCCAAGTGCTTTGGCCCCTGCCACCCACATGGGAGACCCCGATGGAGTTGTCAGCATCCGTCGGGGCCAGAATGGAAGCATCTAAGGCAGGCAGGTGGGGGAGTATGGTATGGCCAGGTCCACCCTTGCCAGCCGGGCCTCTGGCTCATTTTGTCGTCAGTTTCTCAAGGTCCCGGGAGACAGTGTAAGAAACGCAAAACAGACCTGGTTCAAACGTGAGTCTCCCTCTTCTGTCCCACCCATCACTCTGCCTCTGGCCACCTTGCACTCAACCTGCCTCATACCTTTCACAGCTAGACAGGATACCCTTACAATGGGACTCATGCCTGTCACGCCTGGGTAAGCTTCAGATCACAACGCACTAAGGAAATACACATTTTCCTAGCCGCCAGAAGAGATCGCAAGGGAGTGCCAAGAGGCAACCCACAAAGCTGGACGATTGTGCCCCCCTCATCTGACCATGGGTTTGCTTGGCAAGGTGATGCTGAGAGCAAGTCGAGATCCCTGACCCCTCGTCCACCTCGCAGCCTGCCCCATCCATGCCCTTAGCTGGAATGTAGAGCCGAAAGGGTTAGAAAATGCATGTCCTCTCCCTTCAATTTCACCCCCGAACACTTAGCACAGACACAGCCACATCCCAGCAGCTGCTAAGAGGGCCAAGACAGGCCTAGGGGCAGAAGGGCACCGGTCAGCCTTTGAGGATGATGCATTTGTCTTGCAGAACACAGCCCATTAGACCGGCTCCCACCGCAGCTGAAAGCCAGCCCCACGGTGGTCGCCACTGCTCGGTTTTTTGTTGTTTTTTTGGGGGGTGGGGGATACCCAGAGGAAGGCTTCCTGCCTTTCCCTTTTGACTTGACAATTCAAAAGCAGCATGTGATGACATGACAACAGTAACATCAATTCTCTCTCCTCACCATCTGTCACCGAGACACAGCTCGTGGGCCTGCCAGGCACGGCTGTTACCAAGGAAACAGCCGCCTGTCCATCTCCCGTTCGGTCATTAGCAGAAGGACACTGCTGTGCGGGCCTGGCGCTTCTTCTCTCTAAGACCAGGCTGGCCACCTAGAAGGAAGGATGCACAGACTCAATTCACATTGCAGATGGCAGGCAGGAGGCGCGCCCTCCACTCCACCGCAAATGCTTCCTGAGTCTGAGGCTTCCAGGAAGCTGCCTCATTTGAATCTCAAAGCGAAATCTCCAGATTCTCCTGTGTGTTGGGATCCAGACTCGGGTTTTTACTGGCACTTGTCTTGCACACGTGCACCTGGGGGGAACACATGTACCCCCAGTTCGGCACCGGCAGTGCCAGCCTCCTCTGCTCCCCTCACCCCCATCGCTTCTCCCTCCTCGTTCTCACTAAAACATTCTTCCCCTCGCATTTGTCCCTGGGAACACAGAACCTCTCCCCCATTGGCCTCCCAGGGGCCACCCACAGATGGGTCCAGCTCTCCCCGTTCTGCCCTGCCAGGACCCATCTGGTGTCTAAGTTTGCAAGCTTCCCAACAGAAACAGCTTCCCTCTCCCAGTGCCCAGTGGGACCACAGCAAGCTCCAGGTAACTCGGTTTACTGGACCACACTGTCCCCACCTCTGTTGGCCCACCCCACCGTGGCTGCCAACAGTCTTGTCTGACAGAGACACTGGACATGCCGCACCCTTGAGGAAAAATCTCCAATGTTTCGCATCCTCCATAACGTATACCCATAGCACAGTATCCCAGGCCTATTGCCAGTCCACCTCCTCCTCCCTCTCTGCTTTGATGCCCCACCCTTCTTCCCCGCTATGCTGGGTGCCCTTGTCACTCAAAGCGTGTTTCCAGAACCAGCGGCCAGATGTCACCTGGAAGCTTTTCAGAAACACCAGGCTTCCATTCAGAAGACTTGGCCCAGCCTCCTGCCTTCTGCCACCATTGTCAGTCAGCACCAGGCCCTAGACTTGAGTGACAATCCCTACTTGTCATCGCCACCAGCAGGTCATGCCAGGGCCCTCCAGAACCAAGTTCATCAGCAAAGGTCTGAAGAACTGCTCTCAAGGCCTGTCAATCAAGGCCACGCATAAAAGCAATCTCCCCTGCAAACGGAGGAAGCCAGACACAGCCAGAACATGACCTTGGCTGGAAGCGCCCTCCGTCACTCCTGCTGTCTCTGCTGACTGCTCGGTTAGCAAGAGGGGGTGATGCCAGCTCTGTGGCTCAGGACACTGGGGCGATTAAAGGCTCCCACACTCGGACAGAGGACCACACACAGCATGCAGACACGCCTGGGTGGGCACCGCAGGGGACACAGTATACAATGGATGGATGCCTCTGGCATCCCAGATTTTTTTTACCATTGAGATGAAAAGAATCCCAGGAAAGCCCGCCCAGGCCCTAGCAGGTGGAAACTCAGGGTGATGGGGAACGGCATGAGCTGGCGGGGTGGGATGAGGGTCACCGTGGCCAGAGGCAGGGAGGTGAAAGGGCCTGAGAGCAGATGGACACCCTGATCGGCTGGGCTGGAGCAGGGCGTGGGGGGCGCCACCAGGGCCGGGCTGGAGACGTCACCGTCTCCGTCTCTCAGCTCTGTTCTGCTGTCTGACTCCAGGATCTAGGCAGGCAACAAGCAGGCTCGGCAGGGCTATTTACAGGGGGTGAGGCTTTCCACTTGAAAACATCTGGGTGCTGCCTCCTGCATTTCCCATTCCCATAGGAAAGCAAAAGAAGAGGAAGAAGTGAAAGGGAATAAAACAGACAGAGAAGAAACGTGGCCTCCCCCCACCTGGCGCACCTGCAGATTCTGATGTTCTGGAAAGCTCTAGAAGGAAGGGAACACTCACCTGGCCAGGGCCCTTGAGGCACTGCACAGCCTGCTTGTGGGTGAGGCCGCACAGACTCATGCCATCCACCTGCAGGAGCCGGTCACCTGGGAAGCGGATGTGTGTTAAGTCCTGAGCTTGTGGGGCTGCAGGAAGGACCCTGTGGACAGCACCCTGCCCAGCACCCTCCGGGTGGCCTGGAGGAAAGAGGGCAGGACACAGAGGTGCAGGTGTCCCTGCAGAGTTAGCAACGGCTGGCCCGAGCCTGAAGGCGGCCACCTCTCTGAGCATGCTCCCTGTCTCCTGAGACAGATATCAGACCGATGGTATCAAAGCCTTTCTATTATTGGCTCACAGCATGGTTGAACCAGTGCTGGTCAAATGGAGCCTTTCTCCTGTTTTTCTGTGAAACGGTTTTTTGAAAGTATTTTCAAGTTGTTGTGGGGTAATATTTATATCTCTAGAGATTTTTTTTTAATTTCAAAAAAAAAAAAAAGATCAGGACACTGGAATTCCAGAGGAAACGGAAATATATGAGAAATCTCAGGTGTCGTTTTGGGCTCAAATAGGACCGTTTAGGAGAACAGTAAAAAGCCATCATTCTGAGCAGTGAGACAGGAGGCAGGGCAGAGAGAAGACTCACCAGCGTGCATGCCCTCCACAGACAGGGCACCCAATGCCAGCTCTGTGTTCTAAGGAAAGCAAGACTGTACCATGAAGGCCAAACAGGAACACTCGAGTATCTTTTGCGTCTCTCACCTTCTATCTCCCTATCACCTTATGCTTCCCAGAGGGCTGTCACCCACATTGGACCTGAGGTGTCAGAGTGGGGGGTGGGGCAAGGTCGGAGGCTGCACCCACCGCCCACCCCCGGTCCAGGATCATCGCATGGAGCTCACCACCACCACCACCACCACGTCAGCCTCACCCTGCAGGATCTGCCCTTCCTTGTCAGCAGGCCCCCCCGGAATGATGGATTTCACGTAGATGCCTCCGTAGAGCGCCCTTGTGTTAACGCCACCCTAGGGGAAAAAAAGAAGGAAAAATTCACCACCTGTTTGCTCCCTCCCGGGAAAGGAGGGGGCCGCTCTCCAACCTTCCTGGCAACAGAACCTCCCCCCACCCATCAGCTGTCCCGATGTGTCAACTCTGTCTGATGCATCTGTATTCACTTTTTAGGCTATGTTCTCTGCTGAGCTGTGAAGTTGGGTGTGTACGCAGAGTGTGCCAATCCAGTACAGCCTCGGGCTCTGCAGGTGCTCCATCCGTGGATTCAAACAACCGCAGATGGAACACATCTTTTAAAATGCATTTGTATTGAACACACACACACTTCCTTTCTCATCACTATCCTCCAAGCAACACAGTACCACAAACGCGTACATAGCATTGGTGTTGTTTAAGGTTTCGTAAGTCATCTAAAGATGATTTAACGTATACGGGAGGACCCTGCAAGTTCTGTGCAAAGATTAAGCCATTTCATATAAGGCGCTTGAGCATCAGCAGATTTGGGTACCCACGAGAGTCCTAACCCCCTGCAGATCCAGAGAGATGACTATATCAGTCACAAAAGGGATTCACAACTCACTTCTTTTAACGCCGTAGATCAAGATCTAACTATGTTTTTCTTCCGATTTGCCGTGTGCGTGCATACACCCCTATAGGCAGATTTGCACTCATGGCACTGAATCATTTCTGTGGTCTCTTTGAACCTCCTCCTTCGGGAATGCTCGCCTCTTTACTCATGTCTGCCACCACCGCCCAACCCCAGCACAGGTAACACGCTGACAACTGCTCAGAACCGGGTGTATATCCACAGCTCCTCTGCACATCTCTCCGTGCTCACTGCAGCCCCTAGAGAAGGCTAAAGAAAAGGCTGCCTAAGCGTCAAGATGGGCACCCAAGCCAGCAACCGAGTGACCCTAAAGCCTGTGGATTTCTTTATCCGTGAAAGTGAATTTCTTTATTTTGGGGGAAAGTTTGAGAATTAGCTATAAGCCAGGGAAAAACAAACACAGAAAAAGCAAGGGTATGCTTTTTTTTAAAGATTTTATTTATTTATCTGAGAGGTAGAGGTACAGACAGAGAGAGGGAGAGACAGAGAGAGAGGGCTTCGTCCATTGGTTCAATCCCCACATGGCCGCAACAGCTGGAGCTGCGCCGATCCAAAGCCAGGAGCCAGGAGCTTCTTCCAGGTCTCCCGTCTGGGTGCAGGGGCCCAAGGATTTGAGCCATCTTCTCTACTGCTTTCCCAGACCATAGCAGAGAGCTGGATTGCAAGAGGAGCAGCCGGGACTAGAACCGGCGCCCACATGGGTTGCTGGCACCACAGGCAGAGGATTAACCTATTGCACCACAGCACCGGCCCCAGAAAGGGTGTTTATATAACTCCATATATACACACATGTGTGTTTATATAAATGCCATATAACATAGAGTTCAAGGCAGACATCATAAAATGAGGGTAAAGGGGAATATTAATATGTAAGGGCTTTAACATAGCAAAGATAGCATTTATAAATATCTATGTACCAAATAACAGGCCACCATATTTTTGGCTATGTATGTGTGTATATTTATATATATTTATGGGGGGGGGGTGAAGCAGCAGGTGAAAGATCTCTTTCTCTCTCTGTCTCTCCCTCCCTCTCTGTCTCTCTCTCTAACTCTACTTTTCAAGTAAATAAAATACATATTTAAAAAAAAAGATTGGTGGAAAAATGAAATTTAAAGATTTTATTTTGTTGTAAAAAATTGAAATCTAGCTATGGTTTTTCATAATATGCATTTGCCATGAACTTTCCAAAGACCCTTCATATGCATGGATTTCAACTGTTTTTTTGGACCAAAGTAAATTTCCATTTCAATGCCATTTTCTGTGGACTGTTGGAAGGACCCCTGTATTTCTGTGGGCCAAGGCCATGCATGTGCTTCATTGTAATGGACGTTAGCAGATGGCACCGCCTAACCGAATGTGAATACTCATTTAATTACGCACACTTCTCCCAGCTTTGTGTAAGAGCGCCCTGTCTTTGCATTCCGTCAGTTATATTTGGCCAAGCGCATGGATATAAAGTTAAAAATTTCCATTTCAACCTCATTTGTGGAGTCTTCCAGCTTTTCCTGGGTTTTAGTGCTTTTGTTCCTTTAATGGCCATTTGGATTTGAACAAGCCGTTTCAAGAATTATTTTCTGAAACTCAATTCCCCCAAGGAAAATCACCGTTTCTTGCCAGCCAAAGGAAATCACCAACCTCCTCTTGGTGTATGAATAATCCCACACTTAGCAAGTTTTTCAGACGAGAGATTGCTATGTTTGGTGTCTGATCGGATCGTTATCCCAAGCCAAAAATACATTGACCATACTTGGTACCAGACTGTTCACGTGGACTCATGAGCCTTATCTGTCAGTTTCTTACTTGCTTCCTTAAAATCATCTACTGATGACAGGTTCATGGCAGGCCAATGGTGCGGTGATCCAGGGATCCCTGCGTAAGAACACCATCAGCTAGGAGAGCAAAGAGCGACTCACTCACTCCTCTCTCCGGTTTCCTTTGGAGGTTTTCTTTGTTCATGGCGTTTCCTTCCCTGCTAGGAAATCCCATTTTGTTTCCACTCAACAATTGAATGCAACAATGACATGCCTAAAATCTTGACCCATTCCAGGACCTCAAGGTTAACTTTCAATGCTCAGTTATAAAAAGCAACACCGGGGGCCGGCACTGTGGCGCAGCGGGTTCACATCCTGGCCTGAAGCCCCGGCATCCCATATGGGCGCCGGTTCAAGACTCGGCTGCTCCACTTCCAATCCAGCTCTCTGCTATAGCCTGGGAAAGCAGTAGAAGATGGCTCAAGTGCTTGAGCCCCTGCACCCACGTGAGAGACCTAGAAGAAGCTCCTGGCTCCTGGCTTCAGATTGGCGCAGCTCCGGCTGTTGCAGCCATCTGGGGAGAGAACTAGAGGATGGAAGACCTCTCTCTCTCTCTCTCTCTCTGCCTCTCCTTCTCTCTCTGTGTAACTCCAACTTTCAAATAAATCTTTAAAAAAAATAAAAAGCAACACCGGGGCCAGCGCTGTGGCATAGTGGGTAAAGCCACTGCCTTCAGTGCCAGCATCCCATATGGCCGCCAGTTCTAGTCCTGGCTGCTCCACTTCCAATCCATCTCTCTGCTATAGCCTGGAAAAGCAGTAGAAGATGGCCCAAGTCCTTGGGCCCCTGCACCCACATGGGAGACCCAGAAGAAACTCTTGGCTCCTCGCTTTGAATCGGCGCAGCTCTGGCCATTGTGACCATCTGGGGAGTGAACCAGTGGATGGAAGACCTCTCTCTCTCTCTCTCTCTCTCTCTCTCTCTCTCTACCTCTGCCTCTCTGTAACTCTGCCTTTCAAATAAATAAATAAATCTTTAAAAAAAAAAAAAGCAATGCCTTCCAACCTCTGACCTTGGAGTTGTCTGACCTTGGAGTTGTGCTATTCCCATAAATCCTTGAGCAATCACAGTGACACAGGCAATCTTCCCTACCAGGGGTCTACCACACAGAGCTCAGAGAGCAAAAGCAAAGCGCTGGTCTTGGCAGAGGTCTTGGCAACTGGGTTTTTTGGATTACCCCATTCTCTGTGGGCTGATGTCCCTGATGCCACAGGCTGCTGCCTTCTTACTGTGCAGAGACTCCACCCACACTCCTGTCTCCTCACATGGCTTGGGTTCTCTCGCACCTGCTCCTGCTCAGCCCAAGGTTGCCCTAGGTCTCCCAGTGCGATGATCCCACAACAGGTCCCACTGACTTGCCTGGGTCCTCCACTTCCTGGGTACCCCTGACTACAATGAGCATGCTGGCAGAGCGGGATGCCCACCAAGGCTCCGCATGGGCATCTTCCAACTCTTTCCTCCTAGCAAGTCTTACAGTCACGCTGAATCCAAGGGTCCCATCTTCTTTCACCAGCTCCACGAAGTAGATTCCACCAGCACTCGTTTCTGAAGGTGATGGAGAACGAGAGGAACCAGCACCCTGCCCCAAACACACACAGAAATAAAGAAGGCATGAGGCTCTCCGCCCTGTTCCAGTAGATGGCACCCCTTAGTTCTCCCCTTCTACACAGAGCAAGCAAGCAGCACCACACCTTGAAAGAGCTCCCAGGCTGGGCCACCAGGAGCACCCTCAGCTTTAGCAGCCCCTCCCCCTGTGGCCTTGAACAAATCTCCAAGTCTCTGCAGCATCAGCTTCCTGACCCAGAGAACTGCTGTGAGAGATTCCCTCCTAGTGCGTGACTGCCAAGTGCCCAGATCACGCCAAGGATTCCGTAAATGTGGGTTCTATTTCCACGCGTGGCGCAGACACCATGTTAGGACTGAAGCCACCCAGGTACTTTCTGGTAGCTTCTCCTCTGACTGCCAAGTGACGGCATGCTGGGTGTAGCATGCACAGTTGCTTGAGGTGGAGGAAAACCTTAGGAGGACTTTTGGTCATTTCTAGCAAGGGTGGCTGTACTAGGTCTTCACCTACAATGACTGAGCCCTTTGGGGAGGGACAGAGAGGAAAATTATCTACCACATCTCAAGCACTCTGCTTGGTGCTGTGAGCATGCCCACCGACAACGTGCTCATTCATTCACCCAATCATACAACCACATTTGCTGTGCACCTGTTACATCTCAGGTTGCTGTGGTTTCAAGATCTCCTCTAAACTCATGTTGAAATGTAACTGCCCTTGGGATGCCATCGAGAGGTGGAACCTCGAAAGGGTGTGTGGGTCATGGGGCACTGCCCTCGGGCATGGACTCAGACTGTAGTTATCACAGGGATGGGTTACCCTCTCGCCATGTTCTGAGACAGCAGGAGGGCTCTCATTTGATTTTGTCCTTTGATCTTCAACTCTCCAGCCTCCAGAACTAGAGGTCAAATCAACTCCTATCACTTCAAATCCACCCAGGCTGTGGTATGCCATTATAACATGCAGATATGCATACAACATAGCAGAAAATGAATGAAGACATGAGCACTGTGCTGTGGAGTTGGCAGTGATAAGACAGACCTGCCCAAGTTGAGCTGCTCTCTTGCAGAAGAGAGACTTTCGACACAGAGATCCCCAACCAACTAACCAATAACCACTGTGATAGTAAGAGTGAATGTGGTAAAGTGCACGTTACCACCCAGAAGATCAGAGACACACCAAGAAGGGGAAGAACCAGAATATGAACCCAGATGTCAGTGAATGGTGTCTCAGCAAGTAATGGCCAGGGAAGGAAGAAGCTGAGGATATGCTGAACTGGGCTGACCATTGCTTCCAGACAGAGCGTGCCCGGTCCTGCCCATGTTCCACTGGTCACTGCGCCCAGAAGATGGGGCCATGATAGTCCCAGTCTTCTGTTTTGTCTGCCTTCTCTGCTTAGTGTTACCTGGCCACCATGTTGGAAAATGAATACAGAGGAAACTAAGCAAGCTGAAGGAAGCTGGGAAATCACCAGTCCAACACAAAGGGCTCCAAAGAGTTGGTTGTAGCAGCAGACAGAGCCCCAGTATTTCAGAGACCCCACTGTCTTTGATCTGGCAGGATGTCTTGTCTGGACATGGAAATTCAAATAATGGAAGACTGAAAGTGAGAGTCCAAACTCAAGCAGGCCATAGAAGTTGACCTGGACACAAAGGTGGCCAAATGACCCACAGGAGCCAGATGGCACAGGTCCCACAGCCTGTGCTGGGCTCAACTGTGGTCTTAGAACACCATCCCTCCCTTCAACAGCCTCCCAGAAATCCTTCACAGGCTCGCAGCAACAGAGGCCCCAGCCTGGATCAGGCCCTCTCTGCCCTGCTTCCTGTCCAAGGGGCCACTCCAAAGAGCAGCTCAGGAGCGAAGGTTTCCATTCTGGAGTCCAACTCCTTGGAGCCCAGGCCCAGCTCTGCTGTCCACACCAGGAGAGATCTTGGCATGGTCCTTTCTTCTTGGTGCCTCAGTTATCCTGCTTACAAACAGGTTGGTGATAGCAATTATCTCAAGGACTGTCATGAAGCATTCAGAGATATACCACACTGTGGTGGAATGAGAAGGCCATGCCAAGATGGCCGCTGGCAAGCGAGCATCAGTTACTCAGGAATGGCCTCGAAACCCATCTGGCAACGGAGCCTGCCTGGCAACAGGCTGTGATTGGATGGCTTCGGATACTGCCTGGCAGCAGGCTGTGATTGGTTAGGGCATAGACTGCCCCTTGACTGGATTGGCTGCCTTGGCTATATAAGCTGTTGTACCAACTGAAATAAACGAGTCTGCAGGCTGCTCGCCTCTGGCCTGCTTTCACCCAGTTCCCGGGGTCTGTGTGTTGACTCTGTGCCTCTTGCCTCCACTGCGCTCCTCCTCTCAGAATGAATCCACAGCAACAATGCACAAAGTGTTCCAGACAAAGCCTGAGCCCAAAGTTAGTACTCAGCAGGTGTCAGCTAGTATCATGACTCATGCCAAGCCTTGAGTCCAGCTCTTCCTGGCAGACCCTGTCTGAGTGATTGCCATGGCCAACAGGAAGGAACAAACATCCACAGAACCCTATGGCACACCAGGTGATGGGGCAGAATGACTCAAAAGAGCAGGACACCTTGGTCTGTTGAGTATTTCAAGGGGGAGGAACCTGAGAAGCAGAATGTTCTGGAAGGACTCTCTGAACTTCTACTGCCCTCCTCCCCTGGAGCCGACCAGAAGTCTAGGGAGGATTTTCTGATCTCCCCCAAAAGCAGAGCACCAGACCCTCTCATCAGGTGAGAGATGTCTTTCCTGTACCTGGAGGACAGGACCGTCCAAATCCCTGCAGACAAGGGACCCAGAAGGGACTCGGGACAAACAGGCCCTGCTCAGTGTCCCCGGCTTGCTCGCAGTCTCTGTCCTATCACATGTCTCCGCGATTTCCCATTGGGCGTCAAACCTACTGTAAGTCACACTCAGGTGGAACTGCTTCTTCAGGGCTTCAGTTCCTTGTCAAAGTTCACATGACACACATCAACCAATGTGCATGCTCTTCTCTTGTTAATCTGCCTTTTGTTCCAGGGCCCCCCCAGCCAAGGAGCCCAGAGTGACTGAAGGGAAAGGATATTTTTCCAATTCTACCCAAGCATAGCATTATCGTCACCATGGCTCTGTAGACAGGCATCCATACTTCCAGTCACAAGAAAAGAAAAAGAAAGATGAGTTTGAGAGGGGTGGGAGAGCTTGCCTGTGTCAACCACAGCCCCAGCCAGAATAAGAAGGTGCTCAGCCTGGATGAGGGAGAAGAATCTACGCAGAGCCTGTGTTCAAGGGCACTGGCAGCCTTTAGAGGAACAAGTCAGAAGCAGCTGAAACAGTGAGAGCTTCTCCCAGCCCCGGGCTGAGGGTCAGGAGGAGGGGGTGGACCATGATGCTGTTCTATGGCAAAGACTCCCTGGTAGGAGGCACCAAGAGAGACAGTCCCACCTGGTACCCAAGGGGACAGCCGGGGGACAGCTGAGCTGGGGCTGAACAAGGCACACAGCCCTCGGCACACCAAGGCCACACTTGATCTTCTTCCTCCATAGAGTGCTGGTCAAGAGCAAAACCACTGAGATGGCAGGAGGACCCACAGAGGCCAAGAATACAAAATGCTTCATTGCCCAGGCCTCACTGTGGGCGGCAATCAATCTCCACAGGTTGTCAGTGCCAGAAACAGCTATAATTACAGTAGTCTCCCCTTATCCACAGCTTCAGTTATCCACAGTCAACAACAGTGCAAAAGTATTAAATGGAAAATTCCAGAAGGAAATGGTTCATAAGGTTCATTATATTGTTGTCACTGCTGTGTTTTACTAGTTGTTATTGTTGAACTCTTACTATATTTAATTTATAAATTAAACTTGCTCATAACCATGTATGCACAGGAAATAGAAGGTGTACATGGGGTTTGGTATTATCTGAGGTTTTTTTAGGCATTCATTCAAGGGTCTTGGAATAGAGCCCCCAGGGATATGGGTTACACAGTGAACAAGGATTCTGGAGGCTCCCATATGGGCCCTATGACCCAGA
This sequence comes from Lepus europaeus, assembly GCF_033115175.1. Taxonomy (NCBI): domain Eukaryota; kingdom Metazoa; phylum Chordata; class Mammalia; order Lagomorpha; family Leporidae; genus Lepus; species Lepus europaeus. The sequence continues at coordinate 78,641,216 of NC_084843.1, read as the reverse complement.
CACTGCAAGCAGTTCTCCCTTTTCTTCTTTTTTTATTTATTTATTTTTTTAATTTTTGACAGGCAGAGTGGACAGTGAGAGAGAGAGAGAGACAGAGAGAAAGGTCTTCCATTGGTTCACCCCCCAATGGCCGCTGCGGCCAGCGCACCGTGCTGATCCGAAGCCAGGAGCCAGGTGCTTCTGGTCTCCCATGCAGGTGCAGGGCCCAAGCACTTGGGCCATCCTCCACTGCACTCCTGGGCCACAGCAGAGAGCTGGCTTGGAAGAGGGGCAACCGGGACAGAATCTGGCGCCCCGACTGGGACTAGAACCCGGTGTGCCGGCGCCGCAAGGCAGAGGATTAGCCTGTTGAGCCGCGGCACCGGCCTCCTTTTTCTTCTTTATCTTCTTCTCAGCAACCACGCAGTGCAGGCATTCAGTTCTGTAAAGTTACAGCTGAGCAAGTGGAGGGCCACAGCAGGAAAGCAGCCCTGCCCACCAGACACGGCACACGGAGAGCAAGGAAGGACCTGGGAGCTGGGCTGTCGGGCCCCACAACCTCTCCTCTCCTCCGGCTTCCAGGAAGACAGCCAAGGGGGTGACTACCTTTACTGGCAGAGACGAGAGCTGAGACCCCAGCCTGGACATCACACTCTGCTCCTGAGCTAGTTCCAGTTCGCCAACATTTCTGGTCTGATCTTGTGAGTGTGACGGCAAACGCCCCTGGTGCCCGTGGCTCAGGAAGTCTGTAGAAAAGACGGCAGCATCAGCTGTGCTGTTCTTGTCTTCGCCGGGGGTATTTCTGCAAACACCTGTGAAAACAAGCCCAGAAGTCAACAGCCTGGGAAGGCTGGCATCTTGGTGGCTTCTCCAGGGAGGGCACAGAGATGTTCTCCAGTGACAGGAAGACCTTTTACACCACTAGGAATGATGTGTCCTTTTTTTAAAAAAAAAAAAAATTATTTATTTATTTGAAAGTCAGAGTAACACAGAGAGAGAAGGAGAGGCAGAGAGAGAGGTCTTCCATCTACCGGTTCATTCCCCAATTGGCCATAACAGCCAGAGCTGTGCCGATCCGAAGCCAGGAGCCAGGAGCTTCCTCTGGGTCTCTCATGCAGGTGCAGGAGCCCAAGGACTTGGGCCATCCTCTACTGCTTTCCCAGACCATAGAAGAGAGCTGGATCAGAAGTGGAGCAGCCGGGCGTCAAGGCAAAGCCTAGATGGGATGCCAGCACTACAGGCGGCAGCTTCACTCGCCACTCCACAGCGCTGGCCCCAGAATGATGTGACTTTAACATCTCATGGAAGGATGCTGCATTTACAATAGAGAAAAGGAAGACCAGGGTGTGATTTAGAAACCTAATGGAGCTGGTGTGACCCAACTGTGAAAGCTCAGGGCCGTGGAGGGTGACTAATTCTGGCTCTCCCTTAGTAAGCTCTTGCCATGTATTTGGCATGATGATACAGACAGACAGATACATACATAGATACACAGATGGTAGATAGATAGGTGATATGTAGATAATCTATAGATGATAGATGATACATAGATAATTGATATAGATGATCATGATACCGGTGATAGACAGATGAAAATAGACTAGGTAGATGATAGATGAATGAATAGATAGACAGATGACAGATCATCTTACCAGATCCACAAGGAAAATGTTATTGCCATTCAAACCATAGAGATCTGAATCAAAATGATTAAGCAGCTCACCACGATTCCTGTCACAAGCACGTGGCAGTGCTCCCTCTCACAGTCCCCACCAAGCACATCTGTAACCAGTGTGTGAGTCAAAGGCCAATGTGTCGGGTTCTTTGGGGGAACCTGTAATACCCAGACTATGGGTTTTGACTGGGCCACTGGTGCCCGCTTCACCTGTGTCTGAGAATGGATCTGGACAGAGAAAAGACATGAGGGTGGGAATCAACAGGTGAAACCCTGGGCAAGATACATAACATTCTGGTCTACCATGTTCTTCTATCTGGAATGGAGATAATAATGTTATGTTCTAGGCAATAGTTTGGGTGTCCCCAAGAGCCCATGTATTGGGGGTTTGATCCCCAAAGTCTTGTGCTAATGGTTAATTAATTAAGGATGGAGATTTGATTTATTTATGACATCTGAGGCATGGGCTTACAGGGAGGTCTTTAGGTGTTGGGGCTATGGACACCTTTGGATGATGGTGCTCATGAGAAGGTTGGTGACATGAGCTGAATTTGGCCCAACTGTTCTCTCTCTCTCTCTCTCTCTCTCTCTCTGCTTCCTGGCTAGCCAGACAAGCCTCAGCACACATTCCACCATCCACCATCCTATTCGGGGGCGGGGCTCCTCATTCTTGAAGTGTGAACCTCTAAAACTGGAAGCTGGAATAATCCTCTTTCCCTAAGCATCCACTCCCAGATATATTCTTTATAGTCAGAAAAATCCGACTAAGGCAAGTACCAACGTGAGTATCACAGTCTGTGAGGCTGAGAGATTTCATGTACATGAGAGCGATAAAGGTATAGATAGATGACAGATACATAGAAAGTAAAGCAAGCCTAGTACATAATAGGACCTCGAAGACGGAGGCAGATTTACTGCTTTGATACAAAATCATTGGTGCTCAGGGAAGTGTTGAAACTCACATGTTGACTACATTTGATTTCAAGTTACTCAAATGTAAAGGAGTCAGTAGGAACTGGAGAGGTCACTGCTTCCTGGTGCCACATCCTGACCACTTAATTCAAGTGTCTACTTTTGGCAATATTGCAAGCATCTGCTCGTTTTCTTCCACATCATCCCTGAGAGAGGAGGTGGGACTGAGAATTAAATCGACGACTCATGTTGTGCAACTCGCGCCCTGCCTAAGAGAAATCTTAGCTAGGAGACTTCCGTGGGGCTAGTGAAACTCAGTTTATCCTGGACCATGATGGCATGTTATCTGTCTAGCCCCTGGCCCTTGGTCTAGCCTGGCTTCCTCAACTGCAGCCTGACCAGAGAGAAATTCGTGGTGGCCAAGTCTGTGCCTACAGAGACCCAGCCTCCCAAGTGGACACCAGACGCCCACTACCAGGGGCCAGGTCTGAAGCAGCCCCTCCCCCTTCACAGCAGGTGAACCAGACCTGTGCTGAACTGATCGCCTGCACTGTGTTTCCTGGCAATGAAAGGGGTGGTTTGACTTCTCCTCGAGGGGAGACCTTGGAGGAAAAGACAGGGGCTGCCGAAAAACCCTGGGAAGAAGAGTGCCAATGCAGAGAAATCTGCCAGAGACAGCGAGCTGGGGCGGGGGGGGGGCACTGTGGACCTGCTAGGGCCAGCCCCGGGGGCAGCTACGACCACAGGATGAAAGGCACATGGCTGAGGTCTGAGGTCCCAGCATGGTCACTTCCCACCCTCCACCCATGGCTTCTGGAACGAGACAGCTCCGAAGCCCAGGATAGGCCCCTAATGAGAATGTACACAATCAAGTACATACACATGTACATGTACATGCACGGTGCATGGTCTTTAGTAGGCAAGGCAAATGCACAGGTAGCATCTCAGGCCGGCATGAGGCAAAGCACTTCACCACGTAAGGGAAAAACCGCACCACGCCCCTGGAATGGGAAGACGCAGCCTGCGAGCCTGAACTTGCAGAGTATCTGCGGTGAACCTACAAGGTCATCCAAACACACACAGCAGCCATGGCCACTGCTGACCAGTGAGGGAGGAGGTCAGCCTTCTCTCCTTGAGCCCTTCAAACTGCCCAACCTGCCCAGAGAAACCTACAGATGCTGTTCTTTGACATACGCTGTTGTTCTCCCCATCTTAGCGAAAGGATGCACAATGCATCTTAAACAAGCAAAACCTTTGTTCTTTGGTTGTTCTATCACACACACACACACACACACCAAGTAGGAACAGCAGGCCAGCTATGCAAATGTACCTCGAAAATCACTTCCCTGTCACCCTCCCAGCTGCTGAAGCAGTGGCCGCCCCTAAGCCCAGGCTGTGCAGAGGCCCTGGAGCAGCCACTTCCAATCAAGGCTTCAGTGTCCATCAGAACGCGGTCCCCTGTCTCACAAGGAGAGTGGGCGGAACAGCGCACACTGGGTGTAATCGGCCAAGCTAAGAAACAATGAGAGTAGATGTCGCCTTTCAGGGGGACTTGGGACTACAGAGCGTCTCCCGCCCCTGCAGTTGCACAGTTGCACAGTATGTTGCCAACCACCATGAGGAGAGCAATACAAAAGATCTCCGCCCACTTACAGACCCAGCGGCCCATGAATGAACTCCTAAAGACCCAAGCTGCGCTTCGGCTCCTCCCGCAGGGAAAGACGTACCTTTACACTGAGAGATGATCAATTCGATGGTGTCGGGAGAATTCTGAATCATTCTAACCGCCATGCTGAACGTGAAACCCTGCAGACGGATGCGATTCAAGGCCAGTATCTGCCCTCCTGGAAAAGTCAATCACGTCAATAGCCCAGCGAGGACGGCGGATGGAGCAGCATCTCTGGCGGCTGGAGAACACGTACCTGGTTTGATCGTTTTTGCTTTTTCTGCTGGTCCCCCTGGGATAATAGCAGATACAAAAATGCCAGGGTCGGCATGGCCTGTGTCTTCTCCTTCCTTAATGACGAAACCTGCAGCCCAAAACAGCACGGCATGGTGAGATGACCCTTGATGATTTCACAGCCCAGAGAGATTAGGCTGTTTGCTTGGGCGCTGGTTCAAGTCCTGGCTGCTCCGCTTCTGGTCCGGCTCCCTGCTAATGTGCCTGGGAGAGCAGCAGAAGATGCCCCAAGTCCTTGGGCACCTGCACCCGCGTGGGAGACCTGGATGGAGGCCCAGGCTCCTGGCTTCAGACCCACCCCTAGCCATTGCAGCCATTTGGGGAGTGAACCAGCAGATGTGAGATCTCTTTTCTCTCTCTCTCTCCCTGCCACCAGCTCTGTCACTCTGCCTTGCAAGTAGAGAAACATAAGCGTTTTGTTTAAGTCATCTCTGTCCTGGCTCTGAGTATCTCCTGGAGCAAAACCAGGGCACATTGGTGGGCTGCACGCCAAGCTTAGCCGTTTACTAAGGGGGAGCAACCCCTCTTCTCTGTGTGACTTGGTGAGTGCAAGGAGCTCTGAAGACCAGCAGACCATGGGGCAAATGTCAGAAATGCCTCTGAGTCGCTGTGTGAGCTCAAACTGTAGGAGTTGGAGTCTCTAGCTTGCTAAATGCCGGTTTCGCTTCTGCACTCTGGCTTGCTTGCTTGCCTGCAGTAACGCCATGATAGGCCTCACCCTGGACCATGAAGGAGGCAGGCCGGGTCCTTGAGAACAAAGAAAGTAAGCTCCCCTGGAATTTATGACCTTCTGCTCCCCACCAACTCCCCTGGAATTTATGGCCCAATGCCTCCCGCCAGTTCCTCCCCGTGCCATCTCCTCTGTGTGGTGTTCCTGCCACATTACGTACATAGCCTTTACATTTAAATGAACCAATGAACACGTTAGGTCCTAATACCTTGCCATATATAGAATAAGAAGGTAACCTACGTATAAGATGACGTGCATACTTGTTTATGTGAGGCTATAAAAATTTCTCTTGTACGTGGAAGGGGGTCTTTTGCCTGTGCCCTGCTAAATGGCTGTGTGTGGGTAGGGGGTCCCAGCCGGCTGGTAACAAATAAACCTCTGCTTTTGCATCCGCGACTGTGCCTTGTGCATTGATTGGGAAATTCGGACTCAACAAAGCTAACAACCTAACCTCTCTGAGCTGTGTAGCAGCTTAACCCACAGTGACACAACGCTGGTCCTGAACGAGATGACTTTGAATCAACCCCCCTATCTCGTATTTTGTTCATAAGTGGTTTTAAGAATCTTTTTTTTTTTTTTTTTTGACAGGCAGAGTGGACAGTGAGAGAGAGACAGAGAGAAAGGTCTTCCTTTTTGCCGTTGGTTCACCCTCCAATGGCCGCCACGGTTGGCGCGCTGCGGCCGGCGCACCGCGCTGATCCGATGGCAGGAACCAGGTGCTTCTCCTGGTCTCCCATGGGGTGCAGGGCCCAAGGACTTGGGCCATCCTCCACTGCACTCCCTGGCCACAGCAGAGTGCTGGCCTGGAAGAGGGGCAACCGGGACAGGATCGGTGCCCCGACCGGGACTAGAACCCAGTGTGCCGGCGCCGCAAGGCGGAGGATTAGCCTACTGAGCCGCGGCGCCGGCAGTTTTAAGAATCTTAAAACCTGGTCAGACCATTCCTGCCTGCCACTAAAAAGCTATACACGAAGGTGCCTGGGAACACTGGGCAGGGATTTCAGAATTTTTGACACCAAACTAAACTTTTTAAAGTTAATTTTTCCATAGGCTTTCTGAAGTGCTCTCTATATGAAAGGTGGGGCCAGCGTGGTGGGTCAGTGAGTGAAGCCACCGCCTTCAGCCTGTGATGCCGGCACCCCACAGTGAGCACCGGTTCCATTCTGGCCACTCCACTTCTGATCCAGCTCCTGCTACTGAGGCAGGGAAGGCAGCAGTGATGGCCCAAGGACTTGGGCCCCTGCCACCCACACGGGAGACCCAGAGGGAGTTCCAGGCTCCTGGCTTCGGCCTGGCTCAGTCCTGGCCATTGAAACCATTTGGGGAGGCCGGCGTTGTGGCTCACTAGGCTAATCCTCCGCCTGCAGCGCCGGCACACCGGGTTCTGGTGCCGGTTGGGGCGCCACATTCTGTCCCGGTTGTCCCTCTTCCAGTCCAGCTCTCTGCTGTGGCCCTGGAGTGCAGTGGAGGATGGCCCAAGAGCTTGGGCCCTGCACCCGCATGGGAGACCAGGAGAAGCACCTGGCTCCTGGCTTCAGATCGGTGCAGTGCACTGGCCGTAGTGGCCACTTGGGGGGTGAACCAACGGAAAAAGGAAGATCTTTCTCTCTGTCTCTCTCTCTCTCTCACTGTCTAACTCTGCCTGTCCAAAAAATAAAAATAAAAAAAATAAATTAAAAAAGAAACCATTTGGGGAGTGAGCCAGTGAATGGAACATCTCTCTCTCTCTCTCTCTCCTTTCTACCTCCCCTCCTTCCCTCTCTCTTTGTCCCTCTGTCTTTCACATATGTAAAATAAATTTTTAAAAATCAAACTTTGTCATGTGGTATTAGGAAAATAAATCCTTTTCTGCCTTATGCTTAGATGCACCCCAAAATGGTATGCGCCCTACAAGGGAAACACCCCAGCATCTCAATGCTCTTTCTAAACACTTAAAGGGAGGGGAAAGCGCAAGCAATCACTGAAAAGGGTAAATTGGGAGAGCAGGGCAGGGAAGGGGGTGAGAAACGTGAAAGTGGAAAAGCAGCCCCCCACCCCCTGCCCAGGGGGACAAGCTGGGCCTCACCTCCTGGGAGCCCCCTTACCGAAACCACGGAGTGGATCGCGCCTCAGGGTCACACACACGACTTCTCGACCTGGTTCAGCTGCAAAGCTCTCTCTCCAGTTATGTTGTGACCCTAGAGGGGGAAGCACAGCACCGTGTTGAGCTTTTCCCTCACAGTATAGGGTGGATATGGAGACAAAAGGAGCAAACAGCATCACACATGCACACATGTGCACCTCACATACATGCACATGCACACATGTGCACCCCATGTGCAAGCACACGCCTGCATGCACACTCACGCACACACACACCTGAAAGCAAGGGGGGCTCACGTTTCATCTTCCAACAACGCTGGGAATAGAATGCCGCGCACAGAGGAGGGCATGCAAAAAGCTTCTGGCAAAATGAAAGTCGACGTTAAGTTTATTTTGGTGCAAAAATGAAATTGGCTATCCACGCAGTATTTTTTCATAATATACATTCTCCATAAACTCTTTGAAGACCCCTCCGCTGTGTGGATTCCAAACATTGTTTACACCACAATGAAGGTATCTTTCAATTCCATTCGCCACGCATCTCCTGGGTCAGTGTCACCCACAGCTGCCCCACAGGCGCCAGGGGCCAGGGTAGCTGGGCCGTGGGGCGTGTGGTCAGTGACTACGGAGAGATGTCTTCTGTACCAGTCTTGGGAGACAACAGAAGATGAGCAGAGGAGCAGCTGCCGGAAGTGACAACCAAAATGGAGACACAGCCCGACTGGGATGGGGCTGGCGGCCCAACCCTGGGCACCCTGAGGGCCTTCCCTCAGCATGGAGCTTGGGGGACATCCAAAGCAGAATCCCAAGTCCACTTCCTGTGAGCTAGAGTCCTGGGGAAGTCTGTCACAGTGATCAAGGGACGAGCCCTCAAGGGAAGACCCAATTGTCCCCTGTCCCTCCTCCCCAGGGACTGCGATGGAACCCGGCAGACAGCTGACAGCCTGGAGTTGCCTGGTGCTGTCCTGGTCCAGTCCCAGGCTCCATGCCCATTAGGGATAAATACTGGAACTGGTTCGAGTCCCAGCTGCTCCACTTCTGACCCAGATCCCTGCTAACGCACCTACAAAAGCAGTGGAAGATGGCCCAAGGGCTGTACCCATGTGTGAGACCCAGAAGAAGCTCCTGGCTTCAGATTGGCCCAGCTCTGGCCTATGCAGACATTTGGGGAGTAAACCAGCAGATGGAAGATCTCTCTCTCTCTCTCTCTCTTTCTGCCTTTTAAATAAATAAATCTTTAAAAACAAAAACAGTGGCCTTTGTTATGGGTTCTCTCTGTCTTTGCATTCAACTGGGAACCTGCCAGGAGGAGGGAGGCAGAGGGGGACCAGGTCCACCCAGAGTGCATTTGCTGGCGAGCGCAGGGGCCTGAGACTCAGGGCCCGCAGGAAGCAGCAGAGCTAAGGGGTGGTGCACTTTGCTCCACAGTCAGTGGTCACTCCTCCTCCTGCACCGGGGCACTGGGAACGCCTTCGCCAAAGCTCACGCCTGTCAGATCCACGCACACAGACAACGCCAAGTGGGGCTGGGAAAGCTCTTCCCAAGCATAGTAGTCTTGAAAATAATTGTGAAGAGCAAAAAAGATGGCTAGGATGATTGGGAAGCAGGATGAAGCAGGATCACCCATCAGTACCCTGCCCCCGGCCATGGTGCGTCCCATACCGCTGCTCAGGCTCCAAACAGGCAGCCCCGGGAGATGGTCAAAAGTCGCTGGCTTCTTAGTGAATCGGGCATCCTGTGGCAGCTCCGGGCCATGGCAGAGGCTGCAGGGAAAGGCCACAAGGTAAGGTCAGGCGGCCCCTGAAGGCAACGTCTCGGCGTGTCTGAGTGTGGATGATGCCCTGGAAGAGACAAACTCGCTCTCCATCGTTGGGCACATCCACAGTGGGACTCTATCAGGGGCTGCTCTAGGGATCAGGATGCACAGGCAAACCTTGGGGTCTCAGAGGGGACTCTGCAGCCACCCAGACCTCGGATAGGTCTCCCCTGTCCACTGCAGTGGGCTGCGTGGCCACTCACAGAACTCCACGTCCCCAGCCGTGACCGGGACACAAAATCCCCATTGCCCAGGTCTATGAGGGCACCAAGGCCAGGTCATCAGTGTCAAGCCCCGGTGCTTATAATATCCTTGCATTCTGATGTTTGCTCTTGTTTGTAGCCCAGAGCCCTGGGAAGGAGCCTGGTGCAGTCCAGCACCCCTCCGGCCGTGTGCACAACTGTCACTTCTCTCCTGGATCCTTGTAGCCATTCGCGTAGGGATGCCGCCCCCCACCCTCCATCCTGCACGCCAACACCAAGAACTTTTCCTGCAGGCATTCAACTGCATTTGGCTGAATGGGCAGCGGTCTAGTACACAAAGTATGTTCTAGGTTCTGGGAGAATCAAGAGGGGCCCCAGTCCACCCTCGGGTTAGATCTGCACAGGGATAAGCTACCTTCCACAGTGAGCAAAGGAGAAGGAGCAGAAGCCAGAACACAAGCGAAGTAGTGGGTGCTCAGGGCCTCGACCAAAGCCGGGTCTGGGCCTCCAGGATGGCAAACCCCCTGAACAGACTCAGTTGTCCTTATCACCCGACTGTGTTACCACATTGTCTCAAAAATATTTTAATACAAGCCGGCACCGTGGCTTAACAGGCTAATCCTCTGCCTTGCGGCACCGGCACACCGGGTTCTAGTCCCAGTTGGGGTGCCGGATTCTATCCCGGTTGCCCCTCTTCCAGGCCAGCTCTCTACTATGGTCCGGGAAGGCAGTGGAGGATGGCCCAAGTGCTTGGGCCCTGCACCCGCATGGGAGACCAGGAGAAGCACCTGGCTCCTGGCTTCAGATCAGCGAGATGCGCCGGCCGCAGCGGCCATTGGAGGGTGAACCAACGGCAAAAAGGAAGACCTTTCTCTCTGTCTCTCTTTCTCACTATCCACTCTGCCTGTCAAAAAAAAATATTTTAATACAGTGCTGGCGCTATGGCACAGTGGGTAAAGCTGCCATCAGCAATGCCAGCATCCCATATGAGCACTGGTTAGAGTCTCAGTTGCTCTGCTTCTAATCCAGCTCCCTGCTCATACTCATGGGAAGACAGCAGAGGCCTGAGTACTTGAACCCCTGCACCCACACTGGAGACCAGGAGGGAGTTCCAGGATTCTGGTTTTGTCCTGGCTGTTGTAACCACTTGGGGCACCAACCAATGGATGTAACTCCACCTTTCAAATAAAGTCTTTTCTTAAAAAAAAAAGAAGAAGAAGAAGCTCAGGGTGAAAGGCACGGAGAGACAGAAGCAGGTGCATGTCGGGAGGTGGGGGCACTGAAGGTGCCCTCAATGGACCAGTGGTGCAGAGGAGCCACCCTTTGGCTGTGCTTAGAAAAGCAGGTGGCCAGCTTCTGGGAGGTTGGAGGTCGGGCAGGGCAGTGCTGTGGTGTAGTGAGTAAAGTCACCCCCTCCAATGCCGGCATCCCATAAGGGCACCAATTCAAGTCCACTTTCAATCCATCTCTCTGCTATGGCCTAGGAAAGCAGTGGAAGATGGCCCAAGTCCTTGGGTCCCTGCACCCACGTGGGAGATCAGCTACTTGCTTCGGATTGGTCCAGCCCCGGCTGTTGCAGCGATTTGGGGAGTGAACCAGAGGATGGAAGATCGATCTCTCTCTGCCCTCTGCCTCTCTGTAACTCTGCCTCTCTCAAATAAATAAATCTTAAAAGGGGGGGGGGTGATTTCTGCCTCCTTCGGATCTGTGCTGAAATGGCACTGTGTGCACCCAGGGGATGGCAGAAGCGAGGTTGTGCCAGCTTCAAGCCCAAACCGAAAAGGACTGGCAGCCTGAAGCCCTCAGCTGCCACATGGAGCCTCACTGGAGGGGCTCCATGGAGAGGACTTGATACCACACAGGGAGGGAGAGGGCCCCAGGGCATCCTGCATCCCAGTCCCCCTCCCCAAGGGGCCAGGCATGTGAGCAGAGTCATCTCAGACCCTCCAGACTACTCCAGCACCCGCTGAGATCCTTCATGGTCCCAGCCAGTACCGCACGAGGCAAAAGAAGCCCTCAGCCCTCAACCAAGCCGTGCTCGGATATGTCATCCAGGAGTGGTGGGGTGGGTGACACGATGCGGTCGTTTTAAGCCACAGTGGTTCCAGATAGCTCATTCCCCAGCAAGAGATGCTGGGAGCAGCCATGCTTCACCCAGACTGACAGAGCTGCTGCTGCACCGTGGTGCGCACACCGCCATCCATAGAATTTGGAGCAATGCTTTTCCAAGAATCACGTTAGGGTGTGTGTGCACTTCACTCTCTTGCTGAAGCCCATGTATAACTCAGTGCCGAAGCAGCTCCTCCAGCAGCCTTTGTTGGCCGTGAGCTGCCTGGGGATCTAGCCGAGCTATTTATAGAACTTGCAGTGTAAGTGTAACATAAGTTCTAGGCTATTTTTAAAAGTATGCCTGTTTATAATGTAAAGTTGCACTTAGAAGCTCATCGGCTTCCACAGGCAAATTTCAATGAGCAGCAGCATCCTTCAACAGGCAAGGCAGCACCGAAAAGAAGTTGGGAACCCGGGCTCCGAGGCCAGCTGTGCGTTCCAGTCCTCACCCCCTGGTTCCCTGTCCTGTAAAATGGGAAGAACCGCAGAAACATTCCACAGGGTGCTGCGGGTCAAATGAATTGACGTGCTGAGAGCAGTGCTGGGCCATGATCAGGTCAAACAGACGCACTCTCTCGTTTATTTTGTCCTCCTCAATTTCATATCACCTAGCGCGTACTGAAAGACAGGAGCAGGTGCTAGGGGAATGCGATACTTGCCCTGCAGTGTATGGCACACACTCAGTCCATAGCTGGCCTCCAGTGACTCTTTGGAATTAATTGACAGTGGCCCAGTGAAGGTTCTTTCTTTAAACACCTGACCTCTTCAAACAAGCTCTTCCGGTATGGAGCGCGCCACAGCACCAGGTACAGTCGTGTGAAACCCACCTGCCTCTGATTCCCTCGGGCCCCACGTCCTTGCTGGTTCCCACGTTGAAGTTGTCCAGGGATGTGCTTAGCATACCTCCCGTGGTGTCTGGCAGCCCAGGCATGAACAGCTCGTGTTCTGAGCACGACAATCTCTGAATCCAACTGAGAGGCTTGGGCTGGGCTGGGCGCTGGTGGGCAGGACTCAGACAGGCGATTTGCACAGACTTACTTGGCTCTGAATACAGGGAAAAAAAGACACAAGTACAAGGTACACGTGGGGATTTCAATAAGTTCACGGAAAATTGACTGAAAAGAGAAGTTTAATCTAGTCAGAAAAAAAATAAAAATCAGTGCATACAAGGAATCTTCAAAAAGTTCATAGAAGATATATATTATAAAAATCATGCATAGGGGCCAGCATGGTGGCACAGCGGTAAAGCTGCCACCTGCCATGCCAGCATTCGATATGGGTGCTGGTTCAAGACCTGGCTGCTCCACTTCCTATCCAGTTCCTAGCTAATGCACCTGGGAAAGCAGAGGAATACGGCCCAAGTGCTTGGTCCCCTGCCACCCAGGTGGGAAACTGGATGGAGTTCCAGGCTCCTAGCTTCAACCTGGCCCAGCACTAGCTGTCGAGTGTGAGCCAGCAGAGGGAAGATTTTCTCTCTCTCACTCTCGCTCTCACTCTTGCTCTCGCTCTCTCTCTTGTTTTCTCGATAACTTTGCCTTTCAAAGAAAAATAAATATTTTTCTTTCTTTCTTTTTTTTAATTAATTTATTTTTTTATTTTTTTAAATTTTTTGACAGGCAGAGTGGACACAGAGAGAGAGACAGAGAGAAAGGTCTTCCTTTGCTGTTGGTTCACCCTCCAATGGCCGCCGCGGTTGGCGCGCTGCGGCCGGCGCACCGCGCTGATCCAATGGCAGGAGCCAGGTGCTTCTCCTGGTCTCCCATGGGGTGCAGGGCCCAAGCACTTGGGCCATCCTCCACTGCACTCCCTGGCCACAGCAGAGAGCTGGCCTGGAAGAGGGGCAACCGGGACAGAATCCGGTGCCCCGACCGGGACTAGAACCCAGTGTGCCGGCGCCGCAAGGCGGAGGATTAGCCTAGTGAGCCGCGGCGCCAGCCTTTTTTTTTTTTTTTTTTTTTTTTGACAGGCAGAGTGGACAGTGAGAGAGAGAGACAGGGAGAAAGGTCTTTCTTTACCGTTGATTCACCCTCCAATGGCCGCTGCAGCCGGCGCACCGCATTGATCCGAAGCCAGGAGCCAGGTGCTTCCTCCTGGTCTCCCATGCGGGTGCAGGGCCCAGGGACTTGGGCCATCCTTTACTGCATTCCCAGGCCACAGCAGAGAGCTGGACTGGAAGAGGAACAATCGGGACAGAATCCGAGGCCCCGACCGGGACTAGAACCCGGTGTGCTGGAACTGCAGGCGGAGGATTAGCCTAGTGAGCCGCAGCGCCGGCCAAAGAAATATTTTTCTAAAAACTAGGCATTTCAAACAGCTTTGCACCAAAAGTAACTTCTTCAAGTCCATTTTTCCATGAACTTTTCCAAGTGCCTCCTACACCCCAGCTCGGGTCTCTCCTTTCTGTTTTCCACACCTGGGAAGGGGACCTCCTGCTCTGCCTCACTCTAGCCCCTGGCATTGTTCCCATGATTAGCCTGGGATTGCAAGTCCTGCTCATTAGCACTTGCTGATGACAGAGCTTCAGGAACAGAAGAAGGATGAGACAAGAGCTCCCTGCCCCCTGCAGCTTCCAGGACCACTGAGGAGCCTGCTGGATGAGCCTAACCGGGAGAGCTTTGGGGGACGGTCCGGCCCCAGTGGGTCTGTGGCGGAATTCATGGCCCCCATCCCCGCCCTGCTCTTGGCCTTGGCGAACCTGTGCTCGCCAGCGCTGGAGGAGCCCAGGGAGCTTTAGAGGCCTGGGCATCCCAGGCTGGGCTCCGCCGTGTGGATCGTGGTCCTCAGCGTTGACAGGGCCGAGTCTGCCCTGGGAGCAGCGCTCAACCAGATCCTATTCCTGCACGATGATGCGCCCACACCCCTCCCCCCGACATCGTGCCCTGGACCTGCACCTGCGCCTGCCTGCGAGGGGCCCCACTTCCCTGCTCAACCTGTTCATAGACAATTGGGATCACATCACTGCATTCGGGGGGTGACGAGAAAGGAAAGAGACGACTGTCCTCACCGTCTGTCGCCTGCCAGAGCCAGGAGGGAAAGAGCCATGCATGCGTGCTCACCTGCTTCCAGACTCCTGAGTGGGGTGTGTGCGTGTGCTGTCTGTGTACATGTGTATGGTGTGTGTGGTGTGTATTTATGTGTGTATACTGTGCATATATGTGTGTGGTGTATATACACATGCATGTGGCGACTGTGGTTGGTATATGTGTATATGTGTATGTAGTGTGTACATACAGGTGTGTTGTGTTGTATGTACTTGTGTGCAGTGTGCATGTGCATCCATGTAGTTTGTATGTGTGAATGCATGCATCTCTTTGTGTCATGTGTATATACATGTGTGATATGTGTGCTGTGTGTGGATGTTTGTGTAATATGTATGTGTGAATGTGGTATGTGTGTACCATATATACGAATGCGTGTGGGGTGTATGGGAAGTGAGTAGTGTGTGTGGTACACTGTGTACATATATGTGCGTGATGTCTATATATCTGTATATGTGATGTGTCTACATGTGTGTGCTGTATATACACACGTGTAGTATGTGTGGCGTGTATTTATGTTGTGTGGTGTGTATTCATGTGTGTGGCATGTATTTGTATGTGTGGTGTATACACACATGTGTGGTATTTACGTATGTGGTATGTATTTGTGCATGGGTATTTGTGTGTGTGGTGTGTGTTTATGTGTGTGGTGTATATACACATATGTGGTGTGTGTATGTGTATGGTGTGCATTTGCATGTGGTATGTATATGTATGTGTGTGGTGTGTATTTGTGTGTGGCATGTATATGTGTGTGGTGTGTATATGTGTGTGGTGTATATGTGTGCGGTGTGTATATGTGTGGTATAATACACATGTGTGGTGTAATACACATGTATGGTATATATTTGCATGTGTGGTATGTATTTATGTGTGTGGTGTGTATATGTATGTGGTGTAATACATATGTGTGGCGTGTATATGTGTGGTATAAAACACATGTGTGGTGTAATACATATGTGTGGTGTGTATATGTGTGGTATAAAACACATGTGTGGTGTAATACATATGTGTGGTGTGTATTTGTGTGTGTGGTATACATACATATGTGTGGTGTGCATATGCCAGTGTGGTGTGTATTTGTGTGTATAGTGTGCATATGTGTGTGTGGTGTAATATACATGTGTGGTTTGTATTTGCATGTGTGGTGTGTATATGTGTGTGTGATGTGTATTTGCATGTATGGTGTGTATATGTGTGTGTGGTGTAATACACATGTGTGGTGTGTATTTGTGTGTGGTGTATATACCATGTGCAGTGTGTGTGGTGTGTATATGCCTGTGTGGGATTTATTTGCGTGTGTGGTGTGTATTCATGTATGTGGTATATATACACATATGTGGTGTGTACATGCCAGTGTGGTGTATATTGCATATGTAGTGTGTATATGTGTGTGATGTGTATTTGCATGTGTGGTGTGTATATGTGTGTGTGGTGTGTGTGGTGTGTATATGCCTGTGTGGGGTTTATTTGCGTGTGTGGTGTGTATATGTATGTGTGGTATAATACACATGTGTGGTGTGTGTGGTATATATATGCCTGTGTGGGGTTTATTTACATGTGTGGTGTGTATATGTGTGTGTGGTGTATATACCATGTGTGGTGTGTATCTACACGTGTGTGATGCAGTGCAGTCTGTGTGCGCGTGTGTGGAGCCTGTGCTGTATGTGCAGTGAGACCCCAACACTCCCAGGTGCCCGTGAGCGCTTCCTTCCTCCAGCAGCCCCTGCCTCTTCTCCTGCGTGCTGTCGGGGGGCTCTACCCCCCGAGCCCCTGGCCTTCTTAAGGTACTCGGGGGGACTTTTCCACGTGTGTGAGACGCCCAACGGTACATGACTCACACGGTGAGCAAGAAAGATGGCGGCGGGAAGGAGTTCGAAAGGACTTGGCCTCTGGCCCGAATTGGGTAGCACCTGAACTCCAGAGCGCGCTCAGGACTCCAGCCACAGCAGTAGCTGTAGTGCCCACAGCTGGTGTCTGCGGAGTGCTGGCTACAGGCCAAGCACAAGGGGACACACGCCGTCTGCCTTGGGTCACTGAGCAGGGCAGTGGCTGCACGGTGAGGCCAGGAAATGAGACCCCAGATGCCGGGCACTCGGCCTGCAGCCGTGCAGCCGACAGGGCTGCCAGGGAGTGCTGCCAGCCACAGCACGCCTCAGCCACGTGGGCTTCCATGGGGTGGACAGACGGTGGAGGAGGGCTTCGCTGGGAGGCAGGAGAGCTACGAGCTGACAACCTTTCCAGGACGGAAGGAGAGATGCCAAGAATGTCCCACAGCCACCCGTCCCCCCGCCATGGAGAGGGAATGGTCCCTGTCTCCTGGCCATGGATGGCTCCCAGAATAACAGTGGCACCAGGGAAGGCTGCGTCCAGCCAGATGTCGAGGGCTGAAGTCCAAGTTCATTGCAATGTTCCATGCGTGCAGGAGACATCCCGAGCCAAGGATCATGAGGGAAAAGGAACCAGGGTGTCATCCTGGGCAGCCCCCTGCAGATCTGCAGTCCTGCAGCCACAGGCTGGCTCATCGAAAGGCCCAGGCCACCCCTACTGCCCCGAGGCCACCCGTGGGAGCCCAGGGCCCCACCCTGCAGGGCTGACAGATCCTGCCTGCCTTAGTCCTGAAATCACGCACTTGCAAACACTCGGGCAGTTTTCTTTCTCCCCAGGGAAACGAATAGCCATAAAGTAGCGAGCTTGTTGAGACAATTTACAGTAGAATGACTAAGAAACATTTGGAAAATGTTTGACTTTGCAACAATCAAAGACATGCAAAATAAAGCGCTAGCGTGGAATCATTTTCCCTGTCAAACGCACCCAGATAAACACCACAGAATCCATTCTGGCTCGGATACCACGGAGCAGGCAGAGCAACACCGGGCGGGGACATGGCACCCAGGAAAACAGCGGGACCTTCACAATGCCTGGCTCTCGTACCCGATGATTACACTTCCAAGGTCCAGCTCAAAGAACGGACAGGGGCCAGTGCTGTGGTGCAGCAGGTCAAGCTGTTGTCTGCAGTGCCGGCATCCCGAATGAGCTCTGATTCAAATCCCTGCTGCTCCACTTCCAATCCAGCTCCCCGCTAGTGTGCTCAGGAAAGCAGCAGAAGAGGGCCCAAGTGCTTGGGCCCCTGCACCCACGTGGGAGACCCAGAGGGAGGTCCAGGCTCCTGGCTTCAGCCTGACCCAACCCCAGCCATTGCAGCCATTTGGAAAATGCACTAGTGGGTGGAAGATTCTCTCTCTCTCTCTCTCTCTCTCTCTCTCTCATTGTAAATCTGACTTTCAAATAAATAAATAAATTTAAAGAGAAATCAGTCAAGGGTAGGGCTGGGCTATGGAGCACCTGCCCTGTCACCCTAAGATATCCGGGCTTGTCCCTGCAGGCATCAGAGAGCCCCGACAAGTTATCAATCCTTTTGAAGGCTGGCAGAAGGACATGAGTCCTAGCAGGGAGCCCATTTGAGAGCATGGAGTGACAGTGGGGTGGGAACAGCAGGTGCAGGTGCAGACTCTCTCAGTTTCCTGCAGGGTGGTCCCACTGGAACAAGGTGAAGACAGTGGCAGAGGGAGCGTGGGGGAGGAAGAATCACTGTGGAGGTACTGCCAGGATTTTTTTTGGCAGGGAAGGGGTCTCTAGCTGGAGGTGGCCGGGTCCCAGCTGCATGGAATCACTGAAAATGGTGTTTGCAGACACTATAGGAGGGGAATTTTTAAAAGACAAGGACAGAATGGCGAAACAGATCCTTTTAATGCAAACAAATGTTAGATTCCTGAGCACTCCCTGCAACACTGGAATTTGCAGCTTGAGAAAAATAGTTCGGAGTCGAACAAGCCTGGAAGGACTAATCTCCCAAGGGAGCTCATGCAGTCTTTATAAATATTTTACAGTCACTGAAAACAAGCAATAAGAGCCATATTGATAGCCTGTCGCCTACTGTATCCCAGTAAGAGCAGGTAAGTCAGATTATGGCTCATTTACATGTATCATCCGCAGCTCCCTGGAAACATCTTGGAATCCACACCCTGGGGTTTCAGTGAGATGCTTATGCGGTTCAGTTGCAAATGACAAGCTGCCTTTACTTCCTCTGCTTGGTTCTGCATTCAAAAGCTCAGCAATTTTATTTCCCATGGATCCCAACCCCTGGGCCAGCCCCAGAGCCCAGTGACCCAGCTCCCACACAAAGTGGCTCCCCATAAGCAGGAGTCGCTATCAGTCCCCTCATCCTGAGCCCTGAGCCCTGAGCCCTGCACATGGAGCTCGAAATGTGATGTGTGTGCACCTGCGGGATGGCCCCCGTATCCAACAGGGGGCAATGAGATGGAAAGGGAGGGGCTCAAAGTTACACAGCTAGTGAGTGGCAACCCCCTGAGGCTCTTGTACTCCATGGGTCACGTTCAAAGCTGGTGCTTCTCAAACTTTTCCATGCATCTGAGTCACCTGGGTCCTTTCTCAAACACAGGTTCTAACTCAGGAGGAGGCCCAGAGTGGGACCCGTGACTCTGTATCCTTAACAAAGCTCCCAAGCGATGCACCTGCTGCAAACGCAGGGATCATGCTCTGAAGAAGAAGGGCATGACCCACTGTGTTGTATTACTCCTGTCCATAACCAGTCATTAGGCTCAGAGACTGACAACAGCTATACCAAAGCCAGCACTGAAAATCAAGCCTGTCTAGCCCAAATGTCCATGCTTTGGCACAAATGAAAGGCCCAAGACAGGGGTGAAGTGGGCAGGTGCCAGGCACTAGGGGCCAGAGGTACAGATCTCAGCCCCACCAGCAAGCAGCTAAGACAGAACTTGACTTCTCCAAGCCGAATAACACAGGAATCTGCCTCGTGGGGCTACTTGGCAATTGCAGTTTAAGCAAGCAGTACATTGCAAGCATCAGTGGAGTCATGTATGTAGGTCCTGATCATCATACCCAGAGAAAGTCATAACAATAGTAAATAGTGCTTAACAACAGTCACCAGTCTTATGTGATATGTGCTCACGTTTTAACCAAAAGCCTGTTTCTTAATGATATCAATGATACACGGCTATAAGCCTAACTCTCAAAGGTGCCAACAGGTCATATGTTGTTGTAGTTCACTTCTGTATCTTTCTTAATTCATACCATGGTACTATTTATCAAAAGTCTTGTGTGTCTGTATCTGTGCTACCCAACAGAATAGGGACATGTGGCCGTGTCAGTATAAATTATGAAAAATGAAACAAAATTCAGTGTTGATGACTGCATTGTCCTGGCTCCGTAGGTACCGGCTGACCGGATCTCCTCCCACACCCAGGGTGCAGGTACTTCACCATCAGAGAATGTCCCACCAGTCAGTGCTGGAGACGGTCTCGCATCCTGCCTGCTCTCCCTCAGCACCATATCGTAGATGGCTTCCCATGTCATCATTCTCCAGAAACTGATTTTACTGCCTGAGTTATAAAATGCACTATGATTTATTTAACTAGTCTGCCACACTGGGAATCTCAGGTGACTTCCAAATGTGCAGAGACAAATGATGTTCTAGGAACATCCCCAGGCATCAACTTGCATGTGTGTCTATGAGTATTAGCATTGGGTAAATATCCATTCACAAGTAAGCATAGGAGGCCAAAAGGCCAAAGTCCTAATGTGCTCTGGGAAGAGTCTATCGATTAACTCTCCCAAGTGTTATATATTTCAGTGCTTGCCCATCTAAGAAAAAAAAATTCATTTTTATCAAATGTCTTTTTTTTAAAGATTTATTTATTTATTGGAAAGGTGAGCATGAGAGAGAGAGAGAGAGAGAGAGAGAGAGAGAGAGAGAGAGAGATTTTCCATCTGTTGATTTACCCCCCAAATGGCCCTAACAGCCAGGCCTGGGCCAAGGCCAAAGCCAGGAGCCAGGAGTGGCAGGAGCCCAAACACCTGACCCATCATCCCCTACCTTCCAAAGTGCATTAGCAGGATGCCAGACAGGAAGCGGAGCAGCCAGGATTCGAACTGGCACTCTGATATGGGATGCCTGCATTTCAGACAGTGGCCTAAGCCACTTACCACTACACCGGCCCCATTTTTATTGTGTTCTTGTCATTACCGGGTAGATTTAAGACTTTGTAGAAGCTTCAAGGGCAACTGTATCTACATATGCCAATTACTTTCCTAGAGAATAATGACAGATTTCTAATTGCGAATACAGCGTATACTCACCCGTTGCCACCTGGGGAGACTGTCCAGAGCCCATCAGGGCGTGGAACCCGTGCTGTGCAGAGCAGAGGCCCAGCAGATATTTACAGGTCCTCACGGAGTCGGTGACAAACGTGTGCTTTTTCCCAGTGACGCTGCTAGTGATGCTGAACTTCTTTCGCTGAAAGAAGAAAACAGAGACTTGAATAAATACAGCCCTGCAGAGGGCAGTAAGGTACTCAGTCCCTCAGGTCAGCATCCGCCCGCCGGGCATCCAGGAGGGCAGGACTCACGGTGTCCGACTAAGACCTTTTGTGTTTCCTTAAAGAAAATCTTTGTGACTTCCTCCACTCACAAGGTGAGTGCTTGTGGATCAGGCACACGTCACTTGCCAAGAGGCAAGAAATGAGCCAGGTACACCAGCGGCCGCTGGGAGCGAATGGGATCCCTTGGGTGCACTAGGGAAGGACCATTGCGTACTCTTGTTTCCATTGCACAAACTCCAAAAGACGTGAGGACAAAAGTCTCTGGCAGTGGACTGTGGCAATGACAAAAGCACCTGGACGTGCTTGTGCAACAGTAACCAGACAGAAACGCCATGCAGCGCCATCTTGAGTCCTGCCCCTCTTCTCAGAAGGAAGCAGACCAGTCTAGCTGGTGTCCCTCGAAATTGTGAGTGTTCCCCAAAATTATAAGTGTCCCCCGTCTTTCTGATAAGGTTGGAAACACCAGCAGGATGCCCGAGGGACTGACTGCTAGTACACATACAAAGGGGATACTGTCACACAGGCTTGAAGGCAGGCGCTCCGTGGAGTTGTAAATGTAAACAGTCTTTCCCTGCAGAAGACATTTTGCTACAGCTCCTGACCACACGGCCTGGCCAGCCTAGTGTGGAACCCTGTCTGTGAGTGGCCCTGATGAGCCCTGCCGTTCTTCTGCATCTTCCAGGCCCAGGATTCATCTCAGCCTGGCACTGGCATTCAGACTGTACTCTGATGTTGCTCGCTGCTCCGCGCCAGGTTCTACGCCAGGTTGCTTTATGACGATTAACTCGGGTCGTCTTTGTAGCTACAGAATTGATGTGGAACCAGATCGAGAGTCCCCAGAATGCAACAGGAATTGAGATCCCACCACCAAGAGATGCTTCTCTACGTTACACTGCTTGTTTTTGAGAAACAGAGAAGGGGCAGAGAGAGAGAGAGAGAGAGAAAGGGAAAGAGTCCCCGTTCATTTGCCGGTCCACTCCCCAAATGCCCAGAATGGCCCCTAGCTGGAGCCCAAAGTGGTTTCCCCTTGTGGGAGGTGAGTGGCAGGGACCTGACGACTTGAGCCATCACCACTGCTTCCCCGGGTCTGGATTAGCAGGAAGCTGAGTCAGGACTGTCACCGGAGATAAAGCCTTGGTCCTTGTCTTCACGCAAGAAAGAATTCAGGTGTGAGACAGAGAGCGGTGGAAAGCAAAGTGGCAAGGTTTATTAGGGTAGGACAACCCCAAGAATGGACAGGCGACTGCAGACAGAACCTGAGAGACAGTGCCCAGCTTACATTTGGCCTGGGGTTTTAAGGGGATAGGTCTTGCCTTCCCATCTTTTCTCCCCACCCCCTTTCTTCTCCTCCAGAACAAAGGACTTGTTGGGTGAAAATAAGAAAAATTCCTTTCCAAGTTTTCCACTGAGGTTGTCAGACAGAGGAAGCCTGGCTGGCATGGGCTAAGGGGCTTCTCTCTAGGGTGCCCACCTTAGAGGAAAGATGGTTTACCTGGCCAGGTGGAAGGGGCAGGACCCCCCTGGAAGGTCATCAGGATCTGGGCAGGACTTGGAAGTGCTAAGTGCTGGCCTGCACCTGGTAAGTTCCCAGGGTGACTTTGAAATGCAGATGCTGGGCTGCTGGGCTGCTGTGGATGTCCGTTTCCTTAGGCCCTTCTCACACACACAGGTAATTTCTAACTTCCTGCCTAACAGGACCACAGCCAGCTGTCAAAGCCAGGTGTTCCAAAATAGGACGCAGACGTCTTAACCACTAGGCCAAACACTTGCCCCTGCATTGTACTGTTAAGGCTCACACACAAGATAATAGTATTTGTGTAGCTCGTAAGGCTGAACCGATGAGGTTATCTCTATGGAGCTTTGTAGAATAAAGAATCATAACTTTTTGGAAAATGTAATGCTAATATGAATGATAAAATATGAAGTAAGAGAGGTGATATTGTTTCGGGAAAACAGTGTGGAGAAATTATTGTTACCTCGGTTCTTTGTCTCACATGGAAGAAGAATTTCCAAGTGGACAGCAGAGAGATTTAAAAGGATTTATTAGAGTCAAAGACTTCCAGCTGGAGCGGCATGGAGGGGGCACTTCCAAGAGAGGAAAGAATCCCAACAGGCCCTTAGCACTTGGGTTTTTAAGTACAGTTTTGAAAGAAAAAAAAAAACTTGACAATCAGATTGGCATTCAGTTACCAGGCAGGGACAAAACCCACAAAAGACCTGATTTCCAACTCTCCATCCTGTCTGGCCTGCCCCTGATAAAACAAAAGACCATCCAGAGAGGTGGGATAGCAACTTGTTTTCACAATCAGCTGTGAGCTCAGGAAGAGCTCGCTTGCTATTCTCAGGGTAAATTTAGAGATTTTGAAGGAAGGAGGGTGGCCTGCTTGTTCTTGCTAAAGATAACATTTTGGGGGGGAAGGAAGCAAATATTTGACACCGCAAATTCCATGAAGACCACCCTGACTACCTATTAACCCATCTGACTCCTCACACTATTATATGAATTTATACGTAATTCTAAATGAAGCCTCTGCTCTAGATATTCTATATATTTCAGTAAGAACTTTAGGTTTGCTCCTGTGAAAATAGCTTTATCCACACAGTGTTCATGCCTGAAAGGGCTCCCTGGAATTCCTGAGCCTCTTCTAGACTCATCTCACGTGAACCCTGACAGCAACCTTCCTGAGAAACTCCGTTCACAGGAGCCAGAGATGAACAAACGCACATCGTTTTCATTGCTTTTCCTCAGAGAAACTTCTTTCTCTCATTCATCTACTTTTGCATAATTTAATCATTTTTAAGTGTGTTTTTATTGACAAATGTGCTAATGTGAATGGATTCTGAATCTAACGGAACTATTATATAGCTCGTGTTTTTTTACACAATGTATGTTCTCAAATATTTATTTATTTTTAAAATATTTATGTATTTATTTGAAAGAGTTACACAGAGAGAGGAGAGTGAGAGAGAGAGAGAGAGAGAGAGAGAGGTCTTCCATTCTGCTGGTTCACTCCCCAAATGACTGCACTGGCCAGAGCTGAGCTGAGCTGAAGCCAGGAGCCAGGAGCTTCCTCCGGGTCTCCCACATGGGTGCAGGGGCCCAAGGACCTGGGCCACCTTCTACTGCTTTTCTAGGTCATAGCAGAGAGCTGGATTGGAAGTGGAGTAGCCAGGACTTGAATCTGCACCCATATGGGATGCCGGCACTGCAGGCGGTAGCTTTACCCACTAAGCCACAGCCCCAGCCCAATCAAATATTTATAGATGTTTCTCTATTAGTCTTTTTTTTTTTTTTTTTTTGACAGACAGAGTGGATAGTGAGAGAGAGACAGAGAGAAAGGTCTTCCTTTTTGCCATTGGTTCACCCTCCAATGGCCGCTGTGGCCAGCGCATCTCACTGATCCGAAGCCAGGAGCCAGGTGCTTCTCCTGGTCTCCCATGCGGGTGCAGGGCCCAAGGACTTGGGCCATCCTCCACTGCCTTCCCGGGCCATAGCAGAGAGCTGGCCTGGAAGAGGGGCAGCCAGGACAGAATCCGGCGCCCCAACCGAGACTAGAACCTGGTGTGCCGGCACCGCAAGGCAGAGGATTAGCCTGTTAAGCCATGGCGCCGGCCTTCTCTATTAGTCTTAGTACTTCTTCCTCCATCACCAAAAGCTCAGTCCTTGTCATTTGGTGCCAAGTCAAAATAATGTAGACAGGGGCCGGCGCTGTGGCACTGGTTCAAGTCCTGGCTACTCCACTTCCAATCCAGCTCCCTGCTGATGCACCTGGGAAAGCAACAGAGGATGGCCCAGGTCCCTAGACCCCTGCCACCCATGTGAGAGACCCAGAGGAAGTTCCTGGCTCCTGGCTTCGGATCAGCCCAGCTCCAGCTGTTGCAGCCATTTGGGGAGTGAACCAGCGGATGGAAGACTTCTGTGTGAGTGTGTTTGTGTGTGTGTGTCTACCTCTCTCTGTAACTCTGCCTTTCAAAATAAAACTTCAAGAAAAAAAAATGATGTGGACAAGGCTTAAAGATAAAGTTTAATCTGCCTACAGATGAGGAAGTAGCAGATTCAAGTCTCCAGAACTGCCATCCTGCTGAATGAGGGGCTACAGAGAAGGTGGAATCAGGAGTAAGAGGAAGAAAACACAGGGCAAGACGCACGTTGCCTCCAGCCGGGTGAGAAGGGGCAGGTTGGAGGCTGGGGGTTATGCGGTCAGGTTGCATGTTCAGTTCTTGTCCAAGCTCCTCCGTTAGCCAGCAGCACTCTGCTCTTTAGGGCATGCCTATGACAGCCAAGAGGGCTATGGTTGGTGTGGCGGCCACATGCAGGTGGTAATTGCTTTCTACCCCAGATCTGGAATTCCTCCAAGGGAAACCAAACTCCTGGAGACAATGTTAGAAAACCTTGTAGGGCCGGCTGCACCACACCCTTAATTCAGTGAGTTAAACTAAAGGAGGGAGCCTGGGAGGCTGGGGCCTGATGGTTTCTGACACCTACGTTTCAGGCACTGTGTAGGGCCTTGGCTTTACCTCACTATTTAACCCAGCATCTCAGGCTTGCTTTTTCAATGCTGGGTATTTGATTAGAAGCCATGCACTTGGTCGGCTCACACCGATACACTTTCAGAGCATCCTGTAAATGTATATTAAGTTCCTTCAGGTATTTAAATATTTAAGTACAATGTTTACATATTGTAGAGAGGTCAGTCAATTTTTCAGATCTAACAACAAATCTGTAACAAATCTGAAAGGGAGACTCCACACAGACACACACACACACACACACACATCACAGTCTCTCAGTCTGTAAATTCTCACACATGCTTTCCCTTTGGGATTCAGTGCTGTAAGACGTTGGACACCACAGAGAGCTGAAGGGCAATCTTGCTTCTCTGTCCAAAGCTGCAGACAGTTTTGGCTATAGAGGTGCGGTTGGCGGCCACTCATCACCATCTTGATAACACCCTCTCATGGGAAATTCTCTCTGCAGGCAAACATTCGCATAGCGAGCTGCTGTGTGAATAAGATGCTGTCAGACTCCAGCCTCAGCTTGGGGACCTGGCCATGAAAACCCTCCTGGGTGGCCTCTCCGTGCAAACACCAGGTGCATCGTTGGGAATGCTCATCTCCACGGGCTGTATTGTCGCCACGGTGTGTTTGCCTACGTGCTGATTTGTATGTCTGTAAGTTGTGCCTCTATGTAGAAGAGTGATATTCTTCCAGGCAGAGGCAGGTGAAGCCACGCTCCAGGACCCCGCCTTGGGTGGAGTCTTTCCCAGGAGGGGCCCTGGCACTGTGCGCACCTGGTCTTCTAAGATGCAGACAGTAAGCAGCTTCCTCTCCATCCCACTCCAACTGCCCCTCCTTCTCACCATCTCTCACGCCAGGTGGTGCTGGGTGCTATGGGAGCGGAGTCCCCAGAGGAGATGTTGAGACAGGCACAGGTTTAGTTTAGACTTCATGCAATTTATTTATGCCACTTAGATTCTCCTGTGCAGTAGGTACTTTGCTGCCAGCTTCGCCAAACTCCTTCCATGGAGCCAGCACGAACGCACACGTGACACTAAGCAGGACCTACTACAGCAGACACCCGAGGAGGCTCAACCTGCACAGAGCCTGGTCTCTGGGAAGCTTTTGCTACTGTCCAAAACACCCAATAAGCTGAAGTCCCGTCCACTGAGGACATGCTGCAAAATGGTAGATATTACATCATCAATGCACCACATGAGTGTTTTTGGGTTTTTTCGGTAGGAACCGTACAAAATAGGATTTGTTGTATTTCTTGCATTTGTAGCAAGGCACTCTATAGCAACACCATAAAGAGACAGCATGTCTCCATGCAAAGCTGCATGTTTTATGCATCTTATCAATAATAAAAACAAATTTCTATCAGCCAGGCCAGAAGAAAGACTAAGCCATATCTCTATGCTCTTGAGAGAAAACAGTATTACAAACGTGTCATCATATGGAAAAAATTAATCAGAGAATGATATCAAAAATTTGAAAGGAAAAACTATTATAGATTCATCAAAGGGTTAATTAATAAAAATAGGATTTTCTGGATTTTGTGATATTTTCAGTGTTTGCTCAGCTTTTGAAAATTCAGGTGTTGATGTGATTTCTTGTCTCATTGGAAAGAAATACTCCCTTGCATGCAGTAGTTTGTGTTTGTCATTTTGTATTCTTTTTCTCAAGAGAGTGCTACCTAGCCTGTACCTCTCCTGCTTTCCTGTGTTTCTCTTCAGAGATTTCACAGTGG
Source organism: Lepus europaeus (assembly GCF_033115175.1). Taxonomy (NCBI): domain Eukaryota; kingdom Metazoa; phylum Chordata; class Mammalia; order Lagomorpha; family Leporidae; genus Lepus; species Lepus europaeus. The sequence continues at coordinate 78,614,043 of NC_084843.1, read as the reverse complement.
GTAGGTTCATTCTTCCAGCAGGACCATTTTCTGATTGATAATCAAACCTGCACAGATGCCAGCACACCTACCAATCACATCCTTTGAAAACAGTTCCCCACCTCCCAGGCGACTTCGAGCAGGCTGGCGAGATAAATAATCTGTGATTGAGGCATTTTGCCTTCCGCTATTAATATGCAAGACTGAATCCAGCGTCCTGAGCTAATTCGTGTATTGATCTCAGCGTTCCCAATTTTGTGCTTGCAGAAGCATAAAAAGTTCAATCATTTTTGGAGCAGCTGCTTGTTTCGTGGCAAGCAGCTGGTGGCATGACTGCACGTGATGGCTTTTCCATAAAAACCAGTCATTCACACCAGGAACCAGCCGATCAGCAGAGTGTAGAAGCCCTAATTAAGTAGCGTTTTGCAGGCTACTAAGTTTGTCTTGTGGACCTCATGACTTCCTGGCTTTCATCAAAACATTGTTCCTCATTGTGGGGAAAACAAACATCTACAAAAATTAAATCAATTTATATATCAAGTACTCATCTACGGGGATTGTTAACCTTTTTTGACTTGAAAAAAATCCACTTTTCAAAATTCCTTTTGAGCTTATCTTCATTTTTATGAATATTTTTAAACAAACTACACTGAAATTTTTGAATGATTAAACACACAGCAAAGAACATACGAAGGAATGTAACAGTGTTGTTTTGATTCCATAACTAAAATTCCTCAAATAAGCTTTTAACTAAGTGAAAGTAATTCACGTAATTAAAATTTTGAAAAATTCATAAATATAAAATGGTTTATATTTAAGTTTGGTCAAAAATATTGGAAAAAGTCAGTATTCTGGTCATATAAATGCCACTGTCATGAACTCAAGTTACGCTCAAGTATTATTTATCTTAGAAGTAACCATTTCTCCTAAAGACAAACAATAATGTTTCATGAAATTCTAGCAAGAATAATATTTGACACTGTGCTAGCCTCAAAATCCAAATTGTCACAAACAAAGAAACTGACAAAAGATGAATAAAAGCTATCATGTTCTATTTAAGAAACTCTAACATCAGATAATGATGACAGAAACTGTGGAGTAGTTGGTAGACAACTCTTGAAACCACTGGAGAAAATAAAATGGAAAGAGAAATTGAATTTTTTGATGGCCCCTAGGACAAAGAACCATGAAGTACCTGTGAAATCCGACAAGCAGTCCTACAAATGGCGGCCCAGCATCCATGGTGCCAGGGCCAAATTGGTTGTAACTGAATCCAAGAAGAATAAATACACAAATAGCGTCCAGATATCATTTGAAACATTACGTGTTTAATGAGGGCTTCCTGTGTTTTGAAAATGGCTTTTAAACGTTCAAGGGCCATCACAAGTTTGCACGCCTCAGTGTCCGTGGCACACCTGAGCTGGTGAGAGACTGGCCAGGAACCTCGGCACAGTGCGAGCAAAGGGCCAATTCAACCAAGAGGGGTGTGGCTGCGAACCTGGGGGCCTCCAGTCCACTGGCTATGCTCCCCTCCCTGGCCCTGCCTCCGACCTTGCTCTCATCTGGGATGAATGCTCCAGATGAGAACTCTACCCAGAGGAACAGTGTAGCCCTTGGGGCTAATGACTGTCCATGGGGGTCCTGGTGGGAGGCTGCTGAGGGGTGGTGGGAAGGACAGCCTCCCAACTCCCTGTAGCCTTCTTCTAGCCTCCCCACAGCGCACAGAGCACAGGTTAACCCCAGCCTCCCCACAGCACACAGAGCACAGTTACCCCAGCCTCCCCACAGCGCACAGAGCACAGTTACCCCAGCCTCCCCACAGCACACAGAACACAGGTTAACCCCAGCCTCCACACAGCACAGAGCAAAGTTACCCCAGCCTCCACACAGCACAGAGCACAGGTTAACCCCAGCCTCCCCACAGCGCACAGAGCACAGTTACCCCAGCCTCCCCACAGTGCAAGAGCAGTTACCCCAGCCTCCCCACAGCGCACAGAGCATAGTTACCCCAGCCTCCCCACAGCACACAGAGCAGTTACCCCAGCCTCCCCACAGTGCACAGAGCACAGTTACCCCAGCCTCCCCACAGCGCACAGAGCACGGTTAACCCCAGCCTCCCCACAGCAAACAAAGCACAGTTACCCCAGCCACCCCACAGCGCACAGAGCACAGTTACCCCAGCCTCCCCACAGTGCACAGAGCAGTTACCCCAGCCTCCCCACAGTGCACAGAGCACAGTTACCCCAGCCTCCCCACAGCGCACAGAGCACAGGTTAACCCCAGCCTCCCCACAGCGCACAGAGCACAGTTACCCCAGCCTCCCCACAGCGCACAGAGCACAGTTACCCCAGCCTCCCCACAGCGCACAGAGCACAGTTACCCCAGCCTCCCCACAGCGCACAGAGCACAGTTACCCCAGCCTCCCCACAGCGCACAGAGCACAGTTACCCCAGCCTCCCCACAGTGCACAGAGCACAGTTACCCCAGCCTCCACACAGCGCACAGAGCACAGGTTACCCCAGCCTCCCCACAGTGCACAGAGCAGTTACCCCAGCCACCCCACAGCGCACAGAGCACAGTTACCCCAGCCTCCCCACAGCGCACAGAGCACAGTTACCCCAGCCTCCCCACAGCACACAGAGCACAGTTACCCCAGCCTCCCCACAGCACACAGAGCAGTTACCCCAGCCTCCCCACAGTGCACAGAGCAGTTACCCCAGCCACCCCACAGCGCACAGAGCACAGTTACCCCAGCCTCCACACAGCGCACAGAGCACAGTTACCCCAGCCTCCCCACAGTGCACAGAGCAGTTACCCCAGCCTCCCCACAGCGCACAGAGCACAGTTACCCCAGCCTCCCCACAGTGCTCAGAGCACAGTTACCCCAGCCACCCCACAGCGCTCAGAGAACAGGTTAACCCCAGCCTCCCCACAGCGCACAGAGCACAGTTACCCCAGCCTCCCCACAGCGCACAGAGCACAGTTACCCCAGCCTCCCCACAGTGCACAGAGCACAGTTACCCCAGCCTCCCCACAGCACACAGAGCACAGGTTAACCCCAGCCTCCCCACAGCGCACAGAGCACAGTTACCCCAGCCTCCCCACAGCGCACAGAGCACAGTTACCCCAGCCTCCCCACAGCGCACAGAGCACAGTTACCCCAGCCTCCCCACAGCGCACAGAGCAGTTACCCCAGCCTCCCCACAGCGCACAGAGCACAGTTACCCCAGCCTCCCCACAGCACACAGAGCAGTTACCCCAGCCTCCCCACAGTGCACAGAGCAGTTACCCCAGCCTCCCCACAGCGCACAGAGCACAGTTACCCCAGCCTCCCCACAGTGCACAGAGCAGTTACCCCAGCCTCCCCACAGCGCACAGAGCACAGTTACCCCAGCCTCCCCACAGTGCTCAGAGCACAGTTACCCCAGCCACCCCACAGCGCTCAGAGAACAGGTTAACCCCAGCCTCCCCACAGCGCACAGAGCACAGTTACCCCAGCCTCCCCACAGTGCACAGAGCAGTTACCCCAGCCTCCCCACAGCGCACAGAGCATAGTTACCCCAGCCTCCCCACAGCACACAGAGCACAGTTACCCCAGCCTCCCCACAGTGCACAGAGCACAGTTACCCCAGCCTCCACACAGCGCACAGAGCACAGTTACCCCAGCCTCCCCACAGCGCACAGAGCACAATTACCCCAGCCTCCCCACAGTGCACAGAGCACAGTTACCCCAGCCTCCCCACAGTGCTCAGAGCACAGTTACCCCAGCCTCCCCACAGCACACAGAGCACAGTTACCCCAGCCTCCCCACAGCGCACAGAGCACAGTTACCCCAGCCTCCCCACAGTGCACAGAGCACAGTTACCCCAGCCTCCCCACAGTGCACAGTGCACAGTTACCCCAGCCTCCCCACAGCGCACAGAGCACGGTTACCCCAGCCTCCCCACAGCGCACAGAGCACAGTTACCCCAGCCTCCCCACAGCGCACAGAGCACAGTTACCCCAGCCTCCACACAGCACAGAGCACAGTTACCCCAGCCTCCACACAGCACAGAGCACAGGTTAACCCCAGCCTCCCCACAGCGCACAGAGCACAGTTACCCCAGCCTCCCCGCAGCGCACAGAGCACAGTTACCCCAGCCTCCCCACAGCGCACAGAGCACAGTTACCCCAGCCTCCCCACAGTGCACAGAGCAGTTACCCCAGCCTCCCCACAGCGCACAGAGCACAGTTACCCCAGCCTCCCCACAGCACACAGAGCAGTTACCCCAGCCTCCCCACAGCGCACAGAGCACAGTTACCCCAGCCACCCCACAGTGCACAGAGCACAGTTACCCCAGCCTCCCCACAGTGCACAGAGCAGTTACCCCAGCCTCCCCACAGCGCACAGAGCACAGTTACCCCAGCCTCCCCACAGTGCTCAGAGCACAGTTACCCCAGCCACTCCACAGCGCTCAGAGAACAGGTTAACCCCAGCCTCCCCACAGCGCACAGAGCACAGTTACCCCAGCCTCCCCACAGCGCACAGAGCACAGTTACCCCAGCCTCCCCACAGTGCACAGAGCACAGTTACCCCAGCCTCCCCACAGCACACAGAGCACAGGTTAACCCCAGCCTCCCCACAGCGCACAGAGCACAGTTACCCCAGCCTCCCCACAGCGCACAGAGCACAGTTACCCCAGCCTCCCCACAGCACACAGAGCAGTTACCCCAGCCTCCCCACAGTGCACAGAGCAGTTACCCCAGCCTCCCCACAGCGCACAGAGCACAGTTACCCCAGCCTCCCCACAGTGCACAGAGCAGTTACCCCAGCCTCCCCACAGCGCACAGAGCACAGTTACCCCAGCCTCCCCACAGTGCTCAGAGCACAGTTACCCCAGCCACTCCACAGCGCTCAGAGAACAGGTTAACCCCAGCCTCCCCACAGCGCACAGGGCACAGTTACCCCAGCCTCCCCACAGTGCACAGAGCAGTTACCCCAGCCTCCCCACAGCGCACAGAGCACAGTTACCCCAGCCTCCCCACAGCACACAGAGCACAGTTACCCCAGCCTCCCCACAGTGCACAGAGCACAGTTACCCCAGCCTCCACACAGCGCACAGAGCACAGTTACCCCAGCCTCCCCACAGCGCACAGAGCACAGTTACCCCAGCCTCCCCACAGTGCACAGAGCACAGTTACCCCAGCCTCCCCACAGTGCACAGAGCACAGTTACCCCAGCCTCCCCACAGCGCACAGAGCACGGTTACCCCAGCCTCCCCACAGCGCACAGAGCACAGGTTAACCCCAGCCTCCCCACAGCGCACAGAGCACAGTTACCCCAGCCACCCCACAGCGCACAGAGCACAGTTACCCCAGCCTCCCCACAGCGCACAGAGCACGGTTAACCCCAGCCTCCCCACAGCGCACAGAGCACAGTTACCCCAGCCTCCCCACAGCGCACAGAGCACAGTTACCCCAGCCTCCCCACAGTGCACAGAGCACAGTTACCCCAGCCTCCCCACAGCGCACAGAGCACAGTTACCCCAGCCTCCCCACAGCACACAGAGCACAGTTACCCCAGCCTCCCCACAGCGCACAGAGCACAGTTACCCCAGCCTCCCCACAGTGCACAGAGCACAGTTACCCCAGCCACCCCACAGCGCACAGAGCACAGTTACCCCAGCCTCCACACAGCGCACAGAGCACAGTTACCCCAGCCACCCCACAGCGCACAGAGCACAGTTACCCCAGCCTCCCCACAGCACACAGAACACAACCATCACCCATTGTTAAGGGCTCTGAGCACTTGGGCGGGAGACGTCCACATGACTGTGTCTCCCAGCGCAGCAGCGTAAAGGAAAATGCAGCCTGGCCCTGTATCACACTCACGCAGGTGGAAATCTTCCCCGTCTCTCTCCACGGAAGCCATAGGGTTGCAGTCCTGCCGTGGGGCTTCACTGCATATACCACGACTCCCGTGGCACAGACCCCCAGGGCCGTGTCCCCCTCTGGCCTCTTCTTCTCTGGGAAGACGCGGTGAACCAGCACACCGTACTCCGGGAGCTGCTGAGCGACCTGCGTGAGGGAAAAGCCAGGCCACAGAAAGTACGTTAGCAGAGGTTCCTTTCGGACCACACTCGGCTGAATGAATGTCCTTCACACAGAACGCATCCACATTTCTAACATGATGGCATTTTTCTATTCTTTCCTTGTGAGGTACCTAACACAACACTTGGAGAGGCCGCCGCCTGCTCTCTATTCTGTAAGTGACAAAGTGACAAGGAAGAAGTCCCAGCCGCTGTAATTCACACAACCCAGGGACTGTGTGTGGAGTAAGTGAGCTCTGGGATGGGTTCTGATGTCATGCCACTGACAGCCTGGCAGAGGGGACAGGATGTGTCCAGAAATGACTGCAATGCCACGTGACTCCCCGGTACACGGCTGCAACATGCAAAACAGCCCGAGAGTGGACGCCTGTGTCCCACGCCAGAGCACCCATGTTCAAGTCCCAGCTCCAGCCCCTGACTCCAGCTTCCTGCTCACACAGCCCCTGGCAGGTGGTGGCGCTGGCTCACGTGATTGGGTCCCGGCCACCCACATGGGAGACCTGGATTGAGTGCCAGCTCCTTGCCCCAGCCCAGCCCTTGACCATTGTGGGCATTTGGAGAATGAAGCACCTGATGGGTACTCCTTGTCTTTCAAATAAAATAGATAGGGGCAGCTCTGCGGCATAGCGGGTGAAGACGCCACCTGCAGTGCTGGCATCCCATGGGGGCGCCAGTTCGAGTCCCAGCTACTGCACTTCTGATCCAGCTCTCTGCAATGGCCTGGGAAAGCAGTGGACAATGATCCAAGTCCTTGGGCCCCTGCACCCACATGAGAGACCCCAAAGAAGCTCCTGGCTCCTGGCTTCGGATTGACACAGCTCTGGCTGTTGTGGCCATTTTGGGGATGAAACAGCAGATGGAAGACCTCTCTCTCTCTGCCTCTGCCTCTCTGTGGCTCCACCTTTCAGATAAACAAATAAATCTTTTTTTAAAAAATAAAATAGATGAATAAATGACATGCTCATTACCTGCAACCTGAATTCCACTCATGAAATCATATCCCCAAGGAACTAAGCAGAAATACAGCTAAAAATTTATGCGGAAAAATGCTGTCATCAGAGTTGCTTAAAATAGTTGCATATTAGAATACAATTTATAGGTCAAACAACAGAGCATTGAGGCGAAAAACTAGGGCACGTCATGTATTAATTCACAATTTCAGTTCAGCAGGATTATATAAATGCACGAACATGCATATGGATTATAAACCCACCTTTAGATGTATCAACAATAGATGAATGCCCAGAACAAAGGGAGATAGACGAGAACAAAGGGAGAATGATGTAACTGCGCTATCTCCCATCGCGGGGAGGCGGAATTATGCACAAATGTTTACTCTAACAATCAGAGCGGGACAAGCTCTCTCCCTAACAGGATGGGTCCCCGTGGGCTCCAGGCAGGACGCTCATCTCTGTACCTCTGCACGCTGCACACAGCCTCAATCAGACCTCCCAGGGAAAAACCAAATCCAGTAAAGACTCCAAAGCTATTCAGTGCTAGGTCAAAGGTCGAGGAAAAAGTGGCCTGCGGTTCAACCAGTGGGGAGGGACACAGGGAGCCCAGGACCCAAGGCTGGGGCTTGGGGAGAGGCTGGCAGGTGGAGTCCACCCCACAGGTGTTTCCAGCAAGGCTGAATCCCTGGCCGTCCCATGGTTGGGTGGCCACTCGCATCACACGGCTCTGTAACCCCCACTCGTGCCCCCTGAGAGAATGCTCCATCTTGACAGGGAGCACGCGTGAAGGCTGAGCTGTGGGAGGCGGTGAGCCTATTGCTGTTGGGTCTCGGCTCATGAGACACTTGCAGGTGACACCGTGCTAGGCATGAGGACCTGTGAGGTTCCATCTGCACGACTGGCCAAAAAGAGAGGGCCAGAGCTTGCCCTGGCAGCTCTGCGTTCCAGTGCCCATGACTATTAATGGCAAGAAAACATGGACTGAATATTTCTACCAGTGTAGACTCGTGTACAGAGAAATGTGCAAATCCCTGATCTTCCTCTGTATTTTCATGTTTATCACAAAATTTTATTTATGCATCTATTTGAATGGCAAAGAGACAGAGAATGAGAGAGGGAGCAAACCAGGATTCCCACTTGCTGGCTTGCCCTGAAACTGTCCACAACAGCCTAGACTGGGCTGGAGAAGATGCTGAGAGCCAACTCAACCTAGGCCTCCCACGTGCAAGGCAGGAACCCAATTACTTGGGCCATCCCTACTGCCTCCCCAGGTATGCATGATATGAAGCAGAACCCAGGTACTTACTCCCATAGGAGACAGCAGTGTCTGAACTGCTAGGCTAAACACCTGCTCTCCTGAGTTTCCTTTGGAAGCTGCTCTTCTAATCTAAAGGCCCAGCCACTGATGGCATCCTGGAGGACCCAGGACGTCTCCTTTGCGGAGTGGACGGCTCTGTCCTGGTCCTACCATCTTGACCCAGAGTCACTGAGGTTGCCCTGATTCTCACTGAGCGTGCGTCCCGGTGCTGCCTGCTGGCTCCTGGGCACACAGCCACTTTCCCATGAGACCTGAGACTTGCCATGGACGGGGAGCAATACTTGCTGTCTCCGTTCCCCTACAGCGTCTGGTCTGCGGTAAGCAGGGGTCATGGAATAAACATCATAATGGGTGCCTGTGAAGGCAGGACTGAAATGCCACCGCCTTTGCGGGGAGGGTGAGTGGCTCAGAGCCGCACCCCACACATGGACTGGGAAGTTGCAAATCCGGGATCTTCCAATGGCTCCGCTTTGGCTTGCAGCCCAGCTTTGTCCATTGGTGGTCCTATGAGTCACATATGAGAAACGAAGTCTCCCGGCTGGCAGAGGAGTGGCTGGGATGCTGCTCTGAGGTAGAAGAAAGAAGCTACTGCACGCAGCCCTGCTTGCTAAATCCTACCATCTCTGGGGCCATTTCCAGCACCACCTGCTTCTAGAAGCTTCTCCCTGCCCCATCAGAGCAATGAGGATTCCTTCCTCTAGAAGTCAAAACCTTTGCCTGTACCTGCTTGCAGGTCTGAGCCCATCTGGCCCCCTAGGGAAGGCTCGGAAGGGGCTTTGCTGATTGCGTTCCTCCAACCCAGCTCCCTCTCAAGGCACAGAGCCCTCACCCTCAAGAACTGCAGCTCAGCGTCCTCTCCCCGGGGTGCAGAACTGAGCCGGTGCATCTGGGAGACCTCCACCTGGACCCGGAGAGCCGTCATTCTCTCAATCAGACTCGCCGGGAGGTACTCTTCCACTCGAAAATACGCCTTGCTCTCCCCCTGCTGGAGACAAAGACAGAGGTCAGAGCGGGCGGTGAGGACTCTACAGGACAGCTCACCACGCCACTGGGGGCCCAGGGCCCAGGGCTGGGAGCTGCCCTGGTGGGCTATCATTTCCCACGCTATCAGAAGTGGAGCAAACCCTACAGCGTGGATAGATGGGAGACAAGAAAGGAGTCCCCGCTGTGGTTCTGAGAACACACGAGGCTCTCTGAGCCCTCATAGCACTACCACGAGAGGGGGCATTAAGAGAGCAAGGAGGGAAATCAGCCAAGAAAGCCACGGCCACACAGCTCACAAGGACCCGGAAATGAGACTGGTTCACCCGAAAGTTGCGCCTAGGAGAGGCTGGAGGACCGGTGTCACCCTCTGCTTCATGGGAAGTTCCCTGAAAACAGCCTGCAGTGCAGAGTATGCAGAAGTATGAGAAGGGGATCTGGGGGGAACGGCACGGTGTCTGCCACAGTCCGCGCTCCCGGGGTGACACAGGCCTGTCCTTGGCTGGCCACGGACCGAGCGTCATCAAGCTTGCTGCTAGCCCACGCTGCTTCTGAGCTCAGCTCAGAGACACAGAGGGAGAGAAGTTGCTCAGCTAAGTGCCTAAGAAAACACGTGGCAGGAATGCCATTGGACCGGCCAAACACCCAGGACACTGACAACATCAAATGCTGGTGAGAAAGCAGAACTCTCATTCACTGCTGGTGAGCTCGCGAAACAGCGCGGCCACTTTAGAGGACAGTTTGGTGAATTATTTTTTTTTTTAAGATTTATTTATTTATTTGAAAGAGTCACACACAGAGGGAGAAAGAGAGGCAGAGAAAGAGAGAGAGAGGTCTTCCATTCACTGATTCACTCCCCAGTTAGCCGCAACGGCAGGAGCTGTGCTGATCTGAAGCCAGGAGCCAGGAGCTTCTTCCGGGTCTCCCACGCAGGTGCAGAGGTGCAAGGACTTGGGCCATCTTCTGCTGCTTTCCCAGGCCACAGCAGAGAGCTGGATCAGAAGTGGAGCAGCCGGGACTCAAACCGGCACCCATATGGGATGCTGGCACCGCAGGCGGTGTGGCTTTACCCGCTACCCCACAGCGCTGGTCCCCTTGTGAATTATTTAACATCGCTAAATGTAATCTTATGGTAGGATCCAGCCCTGGTATGTACTCACAGGAGAAGTCTTACATCCACACAAAAACCTGCACCTGCGTGTTCATAGCAACTTTAAGCGTAGTTGCCAAGCGTAGACTTGGAAGCAAAGGTAGCATTCAGCAGGTGACCGCATAAATACGCTGCACTACCCTCGGTCAATATTCAACACAAACAAGCAATGAGCCCTGAGGCCACGAAGACGTGGAGGGAAGCCTGCATGCATGCTGCCAGGCAAACACCCTCAGCCTAAGAAAGTCTTTAGAAGCTTCAAGGAAATGCATATGAAGAAAAAAACCAATTTTTGCACAAAAATAAACTTACTTTCTAATTCTATTTTCCATAAACTCTGCAAAGTACTCTCATGTGTCCAAGAGAAGAAGTCAATTTGGAACTAAAATAAGCTCCAACCACAAGGACATTGATTTCTATGTCATTTAATAAAGGGAAAGGTGAGAAACAATTCTAATAATAATAATGGCAATAATAATAAATCGCGTACATGGTGGCTATAGAGAGGGGGTGCCCAACAGGAAGAGGGAGGAACACGCAGCCCTGGGAAGCCATCCCATGTGGCCACCCAGGACAGCCACAAGAGGACTGACCCGGTGATGTGAGAGCAGAATGCAAAGCAAGCGTGGCGGCGTCTACAGCTGTGCCAACCCCTGCGTGTGACCAAGGCTGGCAGGGACAGTTGCTCTGCCATGATGATGTGATCAAGGAGACTTGTTTTTATATGAAATCGTCTTTGCCTGCCTCTTTTAAAATGCAAATGTAATCATGTCACCTCCCTATGTGGGATTCCTCAGGAGCTCCAGATCTCTCACAGCAGTGGTTTTCAACTCCTTTTTTTCCAACACCAGAAGCACTCATCAAGCAAAATAGAAGGCTCCTAGGAGGGCTCCCTCAGTCCTCCCAGGGATGATAGGTGGCCCCCAACCAGCCTCATAGCCAGCAAAGCTCAGGAATTGGTGAAACACCTACAGCTCGCCGATGAGCCAGCCTCCTCCTCCTGCCCATTCAGGGCTCTGCCCTGTGACGTGCCCCCCACAGCAGTGGGCATTCGATGGGATGGAGTAAGGCCCCGGAAGTGGGTCTTGGCTCCTACTGGCTTGCAATTTGTTCAACTGCAGATGGCAATAGAATGAGCTGTTGAAGGGAGAGCCGGTGCCCAGTACAGGGCAGGGCCATCGTCAGTGAGGTCCGAGTGAGCAGGTGCGCTGGTGAATGGGTCTGTGTACGCTGTTGTCTCTACACACAAAAGAAAGGGGCAAACATCTGTCTCTGTGGGCAGCAGAGCACCCCAGGGACTCTCTGCACCCCACAACTCTGGGAGAAGTGGAGGCTCGGCAGACTCTGGGGAAGCCAGGGATGGAGAATGAGATGAGGCTGAGGCGGAAACAGGATGAGGTCAGCCATGGTTAATTCTCCATGTCAACTTGAACGGGCCACAGGGGGCCAGACATCTGTCCCAACCTTCTGCGTGTGTCTGCTAGGTTGTTCCGGGGTGAAATTAGCAATTAAATCAGTAAGCTGAGTTAAGTACATCGTCCTCCCTCATGTGGGTGGGTGTCTCAGTCTGTCCATGCTGTTAACAGCAAAATACTATAGACCCAGCTTCTCTAAGGTAGCACCTTACCGTTCTGTCCTCAGCGGAAGGAAGCAGAGGGAGTGGGGACCGAGACTATGAAGTTGCTGGAAGAAGATGTGGGGGAAACCCTCCGAGACCTCGTCTCAGCCTGTTAGAATGGCTATTTCCAAACACGCACACGCACACACAACAAATGCCCACAAGAAGATGTGAGTGATACCGTGGACCCTGTGGTGCTTCTGCGGGGTGAATGAGTTAACATGAGGGAGGAACATTCACCTCTGGGTGTGTATCTAAAGAATTGAGAAGTTGGGGCCAGCACTGTGGTGCAGGCGGGTTAAAGCCCAGCCCTGCAGCGCTGGCATCCCATATGGGTGCCGGTTCAAGTCCCGGCTGCTTCACTTCCGATCCAGCTCTCTGCTGTGGCCTGGGAAAGCAGTGGAAGATGGCCCAAATCCTTGGGCCCCTGCACCCACGTGGGGGACCCAGAAGAAGCTCCTGGCTTCAGATCAGCTTAGCTCTGGCCATTGAGGTCATCTGGGGGGTGAACCAGCAGATGGAACACCTCTCTCTCTCTCTTTCTCTGTGTGTGTCTCTACCTCTCTCTGTAACTCTTTCAAATAAATAAAATAAATCTTTAAAAAAAAAAAAGAATTGAGAAGAGACATCTGTACCTGAATGTTAACTGGACTACTATTCCCAACAGCCAAAATACGGAACCGAGCAAAATGTCCGTCATCAAATTAATGGTGGGTAGGTGAGGGGGCGGGTGGATAGATGTGTGGGACACGGATGGGTGATGGCTGGCTGGATGACAGATTCTTAATTATGGAAACTTCAAGTCACTAATGCTCCCGCATCCCGTAGCAGCTTCTCCAGTGACCCCACCCAAGGGCCCCAGGTGCCCACCCCTACCTCCTTAGGGTAACCGCCAAACTCCGCCTGCAAGGCGAGGACCCCCAGCTGCAGCAATGTCTCGTCGTCACAGCACAGCCGCTCCGCCAGGATGTCTCTCCGCAGCTGCAGGTAATACTGATGCCTGGTCAGGCTGTGCCTGGAAACACAAGGCAGGAATAAGGGTAAGGCCTTTCTCAGCCTGGGTGTGGGCGGAGCAGGGAAGAGGCAGGCAGCTGACCCTCACTCCAGGGGATGACCCAGCCCCAGAGCCACGCCCCCTCCTCATCTCCCCATGCCTGGGCTGCTGGGTTGTGTGTGGAGGCAGGAGGGGGCGTGTTGGAGACAGGGAAAGAGAACTTTGACCTTGAATGAAGTATTTGAAAATTGGGGCCAGTGCTGTGGCACAGTGGGTAAAGCCCTGGCTCTGAAGCGCCGGCATCCCATGTGGACGCCAGTTCGAGACCCAGCTGCTCCACTTCCAATCCAGCTCTCTGCTGTGGCCTGGGAAAGCAGAAGATGGCCCAAGTCCTTGGGCCCCTGGGAGACCCAGAAGAAGCTCCTCGCTTTGGATCAGCGCAGCTCTGGCCGTTGCGGCCAATTGGAGAGTGAACCATCAGATGGAAGATCTCTCTGCCTGTCCTCTCTCTGTGTAACTCTGACTTTCAAATAAATAAATCTTTTTTAAAAATTTTTTAAAAATAAATAGGCCTGCACCATGGCTCACTTGGCTAATCCTCCGCCTGCGGCGCCAGTACCCCAGGTTCTAGTCCTGGTTGGGGCGTCAGATTGTGTCCCGGTTGCCCCTCTTCCAGGCCAGCTCTCTGCTGTGGCCCAGGAAGGCAGTGGAGGATGGCCCAAGTCCTTGGGCCCTGCACCCCTATGGGAGACCAGGAGGAAGCACCTGGCTCCTGGCTTCGCGATCAGCACAGTGCACCGGCCGTGGTGGACATTTGGGGAGTGAACCAATGGATGGAAGACCTTTCTCTTTGTCTCTCTCTCTCTAACTCTGCCTGTAAAAAGAAGAAGAAGAAGAAGAAGAAGAAGAAGAAGAAGAAGAAGAAGAAGAAGAAGAAGAAGAAGAAGAAGAAGAAGAAGAAGAAGAAAAGAAAAGAAATAAAACAGCCAAGTTCTTATTTTAACCAGGGCCTGCCTCACCAAACTGATTTCTCTCCTTGTTCCAGCATAGCAGGTTCATGTTGGCGGGCAACCAAGCACAGTAGCTATTACTGTTTATACTCAATTCATGGTTCTGCAAAGCAGGTGCCTTTCCATGCCTGGACACTCAGGTCTCCCGTAAGCACCAAAGGGACAGGTTTGCAGCACTCACTGGAGCAGCTCATAGTGGCTGACAAAAAACTTGATCCTCAGAAAGAGCGTGAAGGGGTCCCCGGAGGGCTGGGGCCTCTCTCGCCAGCCCTCGGGGGCGACTTCCCACAGCCTGGTGTCGCTGTCCAGGAAGAAGAACTCTCCACCTGCAACGGAAATGGTGTTCGGGGGTGAGAAGTGGTTATGGATGCTCCACCCCTCAGACTCACAGCCCTGAGCCCTGTCCGGGAGAGTCAGATGTGAGCCCTGTGTGCCGGAGAGAGTGGGAAGCGAGCCTTCCAGGTGCTTGGCACCAGGGATCTGTGTAGGGGCTGTGAAGGGCCAAGGGCACCAGACAAACAAGAGAGGATGAAGGCAGAGAAACTGGGGACTGAGAGGAGAAAATGTAATTACGGTCGACCCTCCCCCTCCGCGACCTCACCATCAGCAGGTGCAGCTAACCATGGATCAAATCACCATGGGAAAAAAAATAGGTCTGTACTGAACACGTACAGCCTTTGTTTGATTATTATTCCCTAAACAATATAGCATGGCAACTATTGACATAGCATTCACACTGTAGCAGGTGCTATAAGTCATCTAGGGTTAATTTTCATGACACAGGAGGGTCGTGCGGCCTACGTATGCAAATCCCCCACCTCTCCTGCCACAGGTGTGTCGTGCACTAAATATGCTTCTGTCCTCCCAAACTTCAGGTGTTGAAGCCCTGACCTCCAAGATGTGATGCTGCTTGGAGGTGTGGTCTTCGGGGAGTGTCTAGGGTGAGGTGGGGTCTCCTTGATGGGATTAGTGAAAAAGAAGAGGGAGAGACTAGGGCTTCCTCTCTACCGTGCTAGAGCCACCGGGAGCCCTTATTAGAAAGTGAATAAGGGGTTGGGAGATTCCCTGACCTGGGACTTCTCAGCCTCCAGGGCTGTGAGAAATCATCACTTCAGCCACCCAGCCTGTAGGTCGTTCTCACAGCAGACCAAGCTAAGACAGGGTGCAAGCCTTCATATTTGCCCAAGCTTGGAAACCCCCACCCCCCACCCCAAGCTCAGGACTTCAGCTCCTGCTCAGTGTGTTGTGGGAGGGAAGTTGAGTCAGCCCCGCCCTCTGAAGGCACCACCTTCTCCCCTCTGCGGTCTTCAAGAGGCTTGCTCCCCTCCCCCTCCCCTCCCTGGTGTCTTTGGCCCCTGCAGGGACCCCTTGCAGGTCTGCCCCTCACCTCTGCTGCACACCAAAGCAGCCGCCCCCTCTCCTCCTGGGCATGGAGTCCTGCCCAGTTTGGAAGGCAGAGTAGTTAACCGAGCAATCCCAAGGCACATACGTGTGGGGGGAGGGTAGCAGGTGTCTAGTGGTTCTAATGGCAGTCAACACACAGTGCCCAGCCCTTCCCGCAGTCAATTCTGCCTCAGGGACAAGGGTGTCCCCAGTGCAGCCTGGTTAGCAAACCACCCAGGCTGATCCATACCCAAATCCCGGAGGTCCCACCTTGAAGCAATTTCTCCAAGAAGCCCCTCACCAAGCAACACATGGGGAGGGCTCAGGGGTGGCCGCCTGAGTCGGGGGAGGCAGCAGGGGCTCTGGCCAGAGGTTAGACTGGCAGAACAGGCACGTTATTGGTTACATGATTATGGTTACAGATGGACAAAAATAGCATGTTCCCTGAAAATGCTTTTATTCACACTTTATTAAAAAAAAAAAAAAAAAGCAAGCATCCATTGATCGTGAGCACCTCCAAGCACATAAAGGTTGTTCTTTTGATTTGCAGGGAGGATCTTTGGGAGGTCTAATGAGAACTAAGGTGAGATGAGGACACCCCACCCACTTCCTGCCAAGCCCCACCCCCTCAGGTTCTCCCACTGCTCTCTGATGAGAACTAAGGTGAGATGAGGACACCCCATCCACTTCCCGCCAAGCCCCGCCCAGCCCGGGTTCTCCCACTGCTCCCTGGGTGATCACACGCAAGCCAGTGGGCTTCTCCTGCCGGGGTCGGGGAAGGAGAGGAGCTGTGACAGGACCACACCTGAGCAGGGTGGGCTGGAGCCAGGACTCAACCTGGAGGTCCAGGTGACCCCGCTCAGCCTCCTTCCCATTGCCCCACAGGGTGGATAGAGGAATTCAGGTGCTGCAAAGAGCTGGCGGCAGTGGTTGGAAATGAAGAGTCCCCACCGGAACCGCAGAGAGGGGGCGGGGTATAGAAAGCCTTCCTCGGGGATCTCTGGAATGGCGTCTTCCCAGAGTCCCCTGGGGTCACGGTGCCGAGTCTCCAAGCATTCCCCACAATGAAGTGGCAATGTTTGGAACATCAGTGCCCTGAGCTGGACCAACCCCATCCAGCAAGCCACAGAAACCTGCAACAGCTTAAACCCTGGCCGCTGCCTGGCAGTCTCCCACACTTTTTTGCTGCTGCACCCACCAGCACCGGAAACCCTGGTTATCTTCCCAATGTCTAGAGCTGCAGGGGGAGGCCCCCCAGCCTTCTGCAGTCTTCCCAGAAAGAATAGAGCTCAGGGACCCAGACATCTGGGTCACTGGAGAGATCAGCCCCCTCCCCCCCACCCCGCCCCGCCGTGGGGCTCCTGGGAAGACACTCACCTTTCAGGTAAGCCAAGCCAAAATAAGTGAGCTCTCCAAGGTGGGCGAAGGACACCACGGCCTCGAAGACGGCACCTGCTGTGGACTCAATGTCACATTTCACCTGCAGGCACTGCCCGCTCAGCAGGACCACACAGAGGTCCCTGAGAGCCAAATAGGACTTCCCTTTTTTGGTCTGAAAATGACAACAGCAGTATCATTTGCCCGGGAACCACGAGACGGCAACCTTTAGCATGTGCAAACGCAAGTTACCACGCTCAGCACTTTATGTGCACTGTCTCCTCTAAGTGACAGACAACCGGAAATGATGTCATCTGTCTTCAGCAAGTGACAAACTGCAGCTCAGAGACTGCAGAGGACTTGTCCAGGGCTGCACAGTTGGCAACAGGCACAACCGTGCTCTCTGCCAGGCTCTGGGGAGGGGCAGATAGGCTGGGCTGCCCACCGGCTTCGGCCGTGAGGCGCATGTCCCGGGAAGCGTCGTGCACCATGATGCTGTCCCCAGTCCGTCCCAGAGTACAGATTAACGAATTCTAAACTGCGGAGGATGTAGGCGGAGGGAGCAGGTCCCGCGGGTGGACAGGGCTGCAGCAAGGGGATTCTAGAACCCGGTACAGCAGAGCTGCAGCACGGACTCAAGGCTGCTTCTGCCTCTTCAGCCTCCTCGGGTTCTTATTGGGTTCTTCTCCCCCCACCCCCCGGAGCACCCAGTGGCCCCTGCTCAGCCTCCCAGAGAGCCGGTCATCCTGCAGTCATGTGGGCTGCGCCACCTGTGGCTTGCACCCTCCACCCACACTGCCCTTCTTCCCACAAAGCAGATTTCCTACGAGTCTTCCAGGCTGGCGTCTGGACTCCTTGTCTGAGGTCTGCAGAGTGAGGCCACCTCCTCCCTTCTCTGCTCAGGGCCCCGGCACCGCCCCCAACCATGTCCTAAAGCGCAGCCCAGATCTTGCTGGGCAAAGTCGCCCTTTGAAGGTGGCCCTGAGCAGGCACACTCACCGCAGAGACTTTGCCTACAGCCACCCTGACTCTCCTAGCACCCAAGGGTGGCCCCGAGGGCAGGCTGGAGGACCCTGTGGGAGGGGGTTTCCCCTAAGATCACTGGCGGACTGATGGTACAGGCCTGCCCTGAGCCACCCCATCCTGGTCCCCGCTTAGCACCTGAGCAGCCCCAGAAATTGTTTAACTCTTTCCAGGGCCACCCCTCAGATAGCCCCATCGGCGCTGGGGCAAGGCCCGGGGACAGGAGCGTCCTTAAGCTCTTCAGCAGGCAGTGGGGCCAGCAGTGCAGTCACACAGAGGAGCCCTGTGCCCCCGGGCTGTGTCCGGGTCAGGTGCTCTGGAACTGCCTCTTGGTAATCACAGGATGATCTGGAGGCGAGTTTTCCGAGTGAAGTCCAGGACAGGGTGTGTATGCAGGGAGCCTCGGCCCCTGGGAGTGCTGCCCCCCCCACCTCCCTGGGATGGGCTCTGACCACCAGCTCCTGGCTCCCCGATCCCCCAGCCTCCTCTGCCCTCGCCTCCTCCTCCTCAGGGCAGTCACACTACCCCATAGTTTCATCCCTGTGCAAGGGGCTGGTGCAGAAGGGTCCTGGGCAGGTGCACCTCCCCTCCCCACCCCGCCGCCAAGACATCTCATAGCAGGCATGGCGGTGGCTGTCCCCACCTGGGCCAGTGGCACCAAAGCCGTCTGTGAGTGACCCAGCAAGGACAAGCAAGCCTCTTACCCAGCCCCGATCCAGGTACAGGGAGGTTGTGTATTGCAGGAACAAACTCCCATCTGTCTGGGGGTTGGGCAGCAGAGCCATGGGAGCTGGGGCACAGAGCATGGACCCAGCAGCTGGTGGGAAGGGAACCTAGTGCCCCAGACACATGACAGGACCTCAGGCACCTGGTGGGGGTGTCTCTCTTCTCCCTATGAATATCCCTGTGCCCCCAGGAATGTGGCATTACATAGCAGATAAAAAGCCCCATGCTTGCATGTCAAGAGAGGCAGAGGGGCCAGCGCCATGGCTCACTTGGTTAATCCTCCGCCTGCGGTGCTGGCATCCCATATGGACACCGGGTTCTAGTCCTGGTTGCTCCTCTTCCAGTCCAGCTCTCTGCTGTGGCCTGGGAGTGCAGTGGAGGATGGCCCAAGTGCTTGGGCCCTGCACCTACATGGGAGACCAGGAGAAGCACCTGGCTCCTGGCTTTGGATCAGCGCAGCGCTGGCCATAGCGGCCATTTGGGGAGTGAACCAATGGAAGGAAGACCTTTCTCTCTGTCTCTCTCACTGTCTAACTCTGCCTGTCAAATTAAAAAGAAAAAAAAAAGTGAGGCAGAGACAGAGAGAAAGTGAGAGAGAAAGAAACCACAGTAAAAAAGGGCAATGTTGCGTGTTCTCGTTCCCGCAGTGGCTGCCTGGCACGCGGGGTACAGCAGGAGGCTGCAAGTCAGGAGACTGGCCCCACAAGAGCCTGTTTCTAGGTGTTTCCCGTGGACAGCCACGCTGTGAGCCTGGGGAATCTGCCTCCGACGCCCACGACTCAGCATACAGAGATCTGTGCCGCTGAAGACAGCTCCTTCAGGCTCTACTCCAGTGTGCAGGTTCTGGGAAACCCTGATTCCACAGGAGGAAAAGGCACTTGTTCCCAAGAGCGCCCTCCACATGCGGGTAGACACAGGCAGCTGCACACACTGGGCGCATCTGGGGCAAGAAGTGGCAGCGAAAGCAACACACAGCAGATGTTGCTGTCCTAGCTGAACCGGGACAGGTGACCAGGGACGCCCCGGGGTGTAAGGCCACTCCTTGTCTTCTGCTGGAAGAGTCTCCCTCTACACACCCCAGAAGCATCCCCAGAGATGCCAGGGTGCAGGAGCCCTTGGAGGATCAGGAGGCAGCTCCAGGATCTGGTGCCAAGGTCAAGAGGCCCCATTGGACAGAGCCAGGCATTGCACAGCATCCTTGTAGGAAGGGGAGACTGCATGCCCAGCCCAGCCGGTCTGTCTGGTGGGGTAGCGGGTGTGCAGTCACCTAAGCCATGTGACCTGACCCGTGTGAGAAAAGGGGTGCCTGGGGAGATCACCCCTTCCTCCCTGACAGCACTGGGTGGTCTGCAGGCTGGGGGAAGGCCGAGGACAGGCAGAGGAGGCACGGGCCCAGAGCCATGAGCCACTGCACAACACAGTGAGGAGATGGCCAGAGAGAGCCCATCCGGGACCAACTGCTTGTGCTGCCTCTGCCACTTTGCCTGAGGAGGCCACGTGCCAGGGTCCTCAGGAAGTCACCGAGCCCCTGCACGAACCACTCTGACATCCCCAGTCCTCGCCCCTCAGCTTCTGTAACTCAGGAACCTCCTGCCCTGGGTAACCAAACCCTTGCCTTCTTGGGCATGGGAAAACTGTTGCTCTATGCCACGCTTCCCTCCCCAGGCTGGGGCCAGGCACACAGCAGGCGCCCTGTGACTGCTCTCTACATGAATGAATGCAGGTGCTGAGCGCGTAGGGGTCCAGCCTCTGGAGTGAGGCGCATTCTTCATTCTGGCCGGCGTGCCTCCACTGGCCCAGAGGCCGGCACGTTGCGGGGAAGGGGCCTTGGCACACGCTGCATGGAAGCTGGGATCACTGCAATCCTCGCGGGCACACTGGCCTTAACCCAGAGTGAGCCAGAGGAGGGCGCCCTGGTCTGGGCTGCCATGAGCTGTGGAGTCAGGGACCCTGGAAAGGAGGGGGCACCGAGCTGCAGCAGGAGCAGGCCAGCTTGGCCAGACATGCACGTCAGCTCCAGGGGAGACAGGAAGAATACCCCTCAGATTAATATTGACTGAGAATTTCCTGGCCAAGGGCTTGGCCCTGCACAACAGGGATACGGCCTGCAGCTGGCACAGGTGCATCCTAGGGGAGCTCAGGGTGGGACCAGTCACGTGCTCAGGGTGCTGGGCTGGGCTCCGGTGCTGCCAGGTGAGAAAGGGCAGCTCACTCAGCATTCACCCCCACTGCTCCCTCTGCCTGAACTGTTCTGCCCCCCAAAAGCCCCTAAGGCTCAATCCCTTTCTTTGTGCCTGGCTCAGCTCACGTGGCGCCCCCTAGGGGCAAACCTCTCCATCCTCCTCACCCCAGCAACCACCTTCCACCTACTTCCCTTCTTCACTGGTCTTTGTGTTGTTTAACTTTGTTTTATTTGGAAGGCAGAAAGATAGACAGACAGACAGACAGACAGAGATCTCCTGTCTGCTGGTTTGTTCCCCCAATGCCTGCTACAGCCAGGGCTGGGTCAGGCAGAAGCCAGGATCCAGGAACTCAATCCTGATCTCCCCCATGGGTGGCGGGGACCCGAGTGCTTGAGCCCTCATCTGCTGCCTCCCAGGGTGCACATGAGCCGGAAGCTGGAATTGGGAGCAAAACCAGAATTCGAATCTGGGCACCCCAGTAGGGGATGCAGATTTTCCAAGCCACAAAAAAATTTTTTTAAGATTTATTTATTTGAAAGGCAGAGTTACAGAGAGACAAAGGTGGAAAGAGAGAGAGAGTGAGCTCTTCCACTCTCTGGTTCACTCCCCAGATGGCCACAACAGCCGGAGCTGTACCCATCTGAAGCCAGGAGCCAGGAGCAGCTTCCTGGTCTCCCACGCAGGTGCAAGGGCCCAAGGACTTGAACCATCTTCTACTGCTTTCCCAGGCCACAGCAGAGAGCTGAATTGGAAGTAGAGCAGCCGGGACTCAAACCAGCACCCATACGGGATGCCGACACTGTAAGCAGTGGCTTTACCTGCTACACCACAGCACCGGCTCCTCCAAGCCACATCTTAACTGCTATGCCACTCACTCACCCCATGCACTGGTCTCTTTGCACAAATCCACATGTTCTTTCATGTGCACACTTGTGTCTATCTTTGCCCCTCCCTGCTAGAATGTAAGCTCCATGTGCCGTTCTGCTCAGCCCAGATCAGAGCCAACCACAGTGCCTGGTGCCTTCTAGGGGCTTCACAAGTCTTCTGGCTGAAGGCAGAGGTGAGGGCTGGCCAGGGAGGATGGACAGGACTGAGCTGAGGTGCAAGGGGGTAACTCTCAAAGCAGAAAGGTAGCTACTACAGAGCAGGGGCAGGAGGAGCATGTGGCCGGGGCTCCTGCAGGGGTGGGGGAGGCAGAGGGCCCCCAGAGCACCCCTGCTCAGCACCCAGCAGTCCTTCCCCACCCTCCCTCCCCACCTTGTCTAACCCCGTAGTTACCACAACGGATCCAGGCAGGTGCAGCAGCACCGGAGCCTCTGCAGCCAGCAGGACAAACTCAGGCCTGGAGAACTGGGAGAGACACCAGAGTCACTTACGGTGGGGACGACAGGACGGGCTCCAGGCTCTGGGTGCTGGGCTGCCCCCAGGAGCTCATGCCTGCTCCTGCAGGACACAGGGTTTGGGGAGATGAGGCTGAAGCAGGCCGAGACCCCAGCGAGGCTGGCCCCTCAGAGCAGAAGCTATGTGGGCGGGGATGGGGTATTGCTAATGTCCAGTCACCTAAACTGGGTACAGAGGGTCCACTTTACTACACATTTCCTATGGCATCACATAGTCTTATCATGTGTATCAAAAGAATAAGGTACATTATATAGTACACATATATGAGATGCAATACAGAGCTTTTTTTTAAAAAAAAAAAAAAAAGCAACCTTGGATTTCAGAGAGGTAGCACGTTTTTCCAGCTCTGAACATTGAGTTAATTGCATGCATGGCCAGTGCCTGTCCTCATGTCCAGCTAACGTCCAGGGAAATGCTTCAGCCCTCATTATTATTTAGACCCAGGGTTCATCCTGTGGGGGTGCACATTCTCAACCCATTTTACAGGTGAGCACATTGAGGCTTCAACAGGTGAGCAGACAGCGGTGGAGTTGGGTGGGCTTCTAACACATCCTCAAGGTACCCAGCTAAACACATGACACAAGAGGTCAAAATGCCAGTTGGGGAGTGGTCTGTGTCCTGAGACAGACCCCAGTAGCAGCGTCTTTACTGAATGACCAGGAAGAAAATCTAACAAAATTGAACAATCCCTTTCAGGGCCCTCTTAATCCGCCCTCCACCCAAGCTTGTGGGGGCCTGAGAATGGGTGGGGGTGTATGGGAACCGCAGCCCTCAGTCTCTCTGGGGATCAGCTGCAGCTCACGTCTAACTTGCTGAGGGGCTTAAAGCAAATGTGTCTGCCACAGACAGACAGATGGACGGCAGATGCCTGGCGGGAGCTCTGGGTCTCAGGTTCCGATGCTGAGACAGAAGGGGGAGGCAATTCTGGGTGAGCAGTCTGCCAGGTGGGGCTTGTCGCAGCCCTAGGGGCGCTGATCCCCCCTGGGCCCTGTGGCTAATGCCAACAGTGCGTCCTCAGGAAGGGATGCCACACCCTGCACACTGCCCATGGCTGTGACCGCTGGCTCCATGGCCTCACCCTGCAGCACAGACCTCAGCCTGCAAGGAGGCAGGGCCCCAGGAGGCAAAGGCACGCTCCGGAGGTCTCCGACATCTGCCCTGCCTCTCAGCCTGGCCTCCCCGCAAGTTGGCCCGGCTGCTCTCTGGGCCCTCGCTGTCACGCTCCCCTAACCCCTCCCCACCAGAAAGGCTGGCCCTGCAGTCCTGGGTCTGTCCTGTGTTTCTCTCAAGCCAGAAGAGCCCCCAATAAGCACCTTCTACCTTGGCAGCTCTGTAATCACACGCTCTGCCCCTGCCCTGTGCACCAGCGACTGGAAACCGCGGGGTGGACCCAGCGTTTTTACCCTTGTACCCGACACAGTGCGTACCATGAACCCTGCCCCAGCGACACCACCCAGCCAACACCTGCACCCTGAGAGACACATCTCAAGTCTCTCTGAGTCCAGAGCTGTGAACCTCAAGCCCAGGATGCCTGAGGACCCTGCCCGTTTGCAGGGCCACCTCTGCCTGCCCCCCTCTCTGCCCCTCCTTGGCTCACCTTCCCGTTTCTTTGCAGGAGATCCTTGTGAGAAGGAGTTGCTGGCAGCGTGATTTCTGCTGCCCCCGAGAGCACAGACGCAGAGCTGAGCCGTCGACACTCCTGGGCGTCGTGAGGCGTCGCACCTGCCGAAGCGCTGGTCAGGGGTGCGGAAAGGGGTTGTGCTTAAGCCAAAGGCCACGCCCTCCTCCCCCCCTCCCCCCGACCACCGGCAGGTGCTCAGTCCCTGATGCATGGGCTCTTCAGCCTGCGCAGTGATACTGCGATGCTATCACCTCCACTTTGCAAAGAGAAGGCAGAAGCCTGGGAAATCAACAGCGGATCACCACGCTGGGGCCGCTGGAGGTGTGTGATGATGTGTGCTCTCCGCTTCACGATTCGTGTGACTCTGAGTCAATGGGCGTTTTTTTTTTTTTTTAATTTTTTTTTTTTTTTGACAGGCAGAGTGGACAGTGAGAGAGAGACAGAGAGAAAGGTCTTCCTTTTGCCGTTGGTTCACCCTCCAATGGCCGCCGTGGCAGGCGCGCTGCAGCCGGCGCACAGCGCTGATCCGAAGGCAGGAGCCAGGTGCTTCTCCTGGTCTCCCATGTGGGTGCAGGGCCCAAGCACTTGGGCCATCCTCCACTGCCCTCCCTGGCTACAGCAGAGAGCTGGACTGGAAGAGGGGCAACCGGGACAGGATCGGTGCCCCGACCGGGACTAGAACCCGGTGTGCCGGCGCCGCAAGGCGGAGGATTAGCCTAGTGAGCCGTGGCGCCGGCTGTCAATGGGCGTTTTAATTATGATCGGGATAACTACGCGCTGACAGCACCAACTCCACCTTGAGCTTCTCCCCGTAACACAGGATTGCAGCTGGCCGGGGGCAGGCTCACCGCCAGCAAGTCTGTCTGTTCCCTCTGGCTGGTTGACAGCCACACTGACGCCTGCACGCTGATACGCAAGAGATAGAGATAGTTTGAGGCCCGGCCTTTTCCCTCCAAGGTTGACATCAGGGCGCTGAGATAAGACACCTGGAGCAGTAAACACCAGCGCCTGCGGACCGCCTTTGAGACGCGCGTCACTATGACGCCACTCCCTACGAGAATTCACTTGGAGGAGGCATTGGCTGCTGGAGTGAGAAGCCCACTGCCTCTTTGCCCACTGCTTGATGGCGATCCAGAGCCTCCGAGGCTCACCTGCCGGGGCATGTCGGCTCGGACGTGGGGAAATTTCCCCCTTGGATGCACAGGGTCTGGCTCATCGCTAGCCATCTGTGCTGCTACCTATTTCTGCCTGTCTTTTTATATCCTCCTTCTGGGCGTCTTTGTAGATGTGGCTTTTGTGTGCATTGCAATGAACTGATTAACTTGGGAACTATCTGTCTCCACTGGCTTGTCATCTGATTAAAGAATAATAGGACCTGTCCTTTTGGGAAAAATTGTAATCCTTGGGGCTGGCGCTGTGGCACAGTAGGTCAAAGCCCCGGCCTGCAGCACCAGCATCCCATATGCACACCGGTTCGAGTCCTGGCTGCTCCACTTCCGATCCAGCTCTCTGCCATGGCCTGGGAAAGCAGCAGAAGATGGCCCAAGTCCTTGGGCCCCTGCACCCACATGGGAGACCCGGAAGAAGCTCCTGGCTCCTGGCTTCAGATTGGCTCAGCTCTGGCCATTGTGGCCATTTGGGGAGTGAACCAGCAGGTGGAAGACTTTCTCTCTCTCTCTCTCTCTCTCTCTCTCTCTCTCTCTCTCTCTGTAACTCTGTCTTTCAAATTAATAAAATAAATCTTTTAAAAAATTGTAATCCTTGAGGCTGAAATTGGCACCAGGTGAAATTGGCACCAGACATGGGGAACCAGGCCACCGTGGCTGGTCCAGCATGCTAAGGGGCAAGCCACAATATACTCCCCTCCCCCATCTCACAGCTCCACCTTTCTGCCCTGGATTCCTGGACCCCACATCCCGAACACCCCCTGAGCAGGCCATGAGATGACCGGGCGCCTGACTCTTCTTCCTTGGAATTTCATTTGGTTGAAGAAATCGGGGGGTGACCTGGTGGCTATTTTCATTGGGGAAACCGGGCTCTAAATAGCGAGAAAAATCAGTGGGTGGTGAACTCCACAAGGTAGAGCTGCAGGCAAGGGCCCAGCTGTGAGTCAGACATCAAGTGTGGCCAAAGCCCCGGGCTGAACCCTGCAGAGACCAGACATTGTCGCAGGCCCTGACAAAGCAATGTGTAAATAAATAGATCCCCCAAACTTCAAAATGGCCAAGATGCCAAGTCCAGGAAAACAGGGGGCCACGGTGTGGCTTTTGATCTGATTTAAGCATCTATGTGAGATTACTGCAACAATGGCCTTGATTCTTCTCCCTGGTCCTTGTCCTATGTGACATTGCAGCCCCATGCTAGTAACAGGTGGGGTCTCTACCTGTCAAATAAGTAAATAAGTAGAGGTGGGGTCCATTTCCACACCCTCTGAACCCGGGTTGCACTTGAGGCTTGATTTGTGCAATAGAATAAAGTGGGAGTGGTAGAAGGCCAATTCTGGACTCTCTCTCTCTCTCTCTCTCTCTCTCTCTCTCTCTCTCTCTCTCTCTCCATTCTGCCATTGCCGTAACAGCAGTCCCAGCCTATCCTGCTAGAGGACAGTCAGAGCCCCCCATACAACAATCACCCTCCCAGGAGCAAATCTTCCCAGCTGCTCATGAACGCACAGACACCTAGCAGCTGGGCACGGCCCAAGCCACCACCCACAGAGTCCTGAGCTAAGCGAGCCCTGGGTGCTTGCAGCCACCGTGTCCCATGGTTATTGGTCATGCAACAGGGTGTGCCGACGGGTAACTGCCGCAGCATGGAGAGAGCCTGCCGTTCCCTCTCTGAGCCTGCCCGTGGTCCCCCGAGGACACAGGATGACCCCACAGCGCCACCTGGGCTTTGTTGCTGCTTAACAGTGGCTTCTTCCCACTAATGGAATGGGGCTGGCCTTTTCTGAAGAAGCCAGCAGCATCAGGAACTGATCAAAGCAGTAGGATACGGACCCACAGCAACGTCCCACAGCAAGCTCTCAGCGCCCCGGACACCTTGCGGCTCA
Source organism: Lepus europaeus (assembly GCF_033115175.1). NCBI lineage: Eukaryota > Metazoa > Chordata > Mammalia > Lagomorpha > Leporidae > Lepus > Lepus europaeus. The sequence continues at coordinate 78,587,191 of NC_084843.1, read as the reverse complement.
CCTGTGAGCGGAGAGGCTGCCATGACTGTGTGCTGAGCTGCCCGATTGAGGCTCCAGGGAGCTCTGGGTCTCTGTGCTTCTCTCTGAAACTAATCAGATGGCATGGGGAGAGGGCAAGGGTGGAGGCAAGAGCACAGCTGTCTTAACTCAGGCAACCTGCGGTGGGGAAAGCATCACCATTCACCAGCTGTGTGACCTTGGCAAAATTCTTGACCCTCTCTGTTTCTCTATGTTAAAAATGGAAAGGAGGGGTCGGCTTTGTGTCACCATGGGTTAAGCCCATGCCTGCGACACTGGCATCCCACGTGAGCACCAGCTGGACTCATAGCTGCTCTGCTTCTGTCCCAGCCTCTCTGGGAAGGCAGTGGAAGATGGCTCAAGTCCTTGAGCCCCTGCCACTCAAGTGGGAGACCCAGGTGGAGCTCCAGGCTCCTGACATCAGCCTGGCCCAGCCCTGATTGTTGGGGCTATTTGGAGAGTGAACCAGCCGATGGAAGATTGATCGATCTCTCTCTCTCCCCTGTTCTCTTTGTCATTCTGCCTTTTGGATAAATAAAATAAATATTCTTTAAAAAAGAATAGAAATGGAAATGATAGTTACAGGGCAGGGGAGGGTGGGAATTTTTAGGAGGAGATGCAGTCTAATGATGGAGACCACCTTGTTTCCAGGACAACAAATATCATTTTTTGAAGATTTTTTTGAAGATTTATTTATTTACTTGAGAAGCAGAGTTACTCATAGAGAGAGGCAGAGAGAGAGAGAAAGAGAGAGAGGTCTTCCATATACTGGTTCACTCCCCAAATGGCTTCAAAAGCTGAGCTGGGCTGATTCAAATCCAGGAGCCAGGAGCTTCTTCCAGGTCTCCACGCAGGTGCAGGGGCCATTTGGGCCATCTTCCCACTGTTTTCCCAGGGCATCAGTAGGGAGCGGGACAGAAGTGGAGCAACCAGGACTCGAACTGGTGCCCATATGGGATGCCAGTACTGCAGACACAGGCTTTACCCGCTACACCACAGGACCAGACCCCCACTATCACTAATTTAAAATAAGGTCCTAAAGCTCAGATTCCATTGGAAAGCAGAGAACAGAAGATCTGAAGGTTATTTTAAATGCCTCTCTTTCCCCCAAACCCAGGACAACAACAACAACAATCTTGTGCAAATCATTTTCCCCTTCACTCTACCTAGAAAGTCAAGGAGGGAAAACTGTTCTTTTCTGCTGCTCGCTTTCACTTGTTTGTATCAACTTGGACAGTTAGAAATCAATAAAAACGGAGCTGACATTCGATGTGAAGAACTCTTAAATTGTAACCCGGCAGGTCCTGCGCTCAGCCCTGTCTCTCCAGGGCTTCTCTGGAAGAGCGGTGTTAACCCAGGCTTCCTCTGGCATCGCTTCAGGGAGGTCTGGACCCAGGGGACCGTGCAGGGCAGGGGCCAGAGCCACACTCACCTCTGCAAGGCTGCAGACTCCCCAGCGCCTGAGCCGCCGGGCTCTCGCCGCTCGCCTGATGCAGCCTCTTCCTGAGCAGGTAGCTCCTGCTCTGCTGCACGGAGGAGCTTTCTCCCACCAAGCGCCTCTCCACCTGGGGGTCAGAGCATCACACAGCGGCACCCTGAGGTCAAGGTCAGTGGGGGGCCTTGTGCTCCTGCACACGCAGGCAAACTGCGCTCAGACCAGGCCAAGATGCAACTGCCCTTCCGTGAGAAGCCAACAGCGCTTTCTCCAGCAGCCAGGCCCACTCTGGACCCACGTGCACGTAGCTGACCCCGCCAGCCCTGTGTGCTCAGGCACACGTGTGCCTTTGCACACACATTCCTTCCGCTGGTGAGGGTCTCTCCGCAAGCTCCACTGTGCCCGTGAGATTTTATCCGCTCTGTTCCTAACCTCCTCCACCTCTTCCCCCTGAACACCATCCCTTATCATTGCACACATGCCCGTCTCTATTGCACATTACACGATACTGACCTACGGCTCACCCCCCCTCAACACACACACAGCACCTGATGCAGTGTCCCATTGAATGTGGTGCTGAATAAGAGATTGAGGTCTACTTGGGATCCCTGATGGCAACGTCTTATAGGTCAATACAGTGTCTCTGGGGGGGGGGGGGGGGGAAGCAGCACCAATGCAGGGCAGACTCTGACAACGGACGCTGGTCATACAAGGGGTCTTTTAAAAGTGCATGGAAAATGCATATGGCGAAAAAAGCACACAGGATTTAAAATCTTTCTGCACCAAAGGGAACTTAGGTTTGAATTGCATTCTTCCACAAATGTTTGGGAGAATCCTCGTATCTTTCAGTTACATACATTCGCATTCGTCTTCTCTCCTTGACTTCTGTGGCTCAGGTAGTAGGAGCCACATGTTCACCTGCCAAGAGAGAAGTGGTCCGGAAGGGAGGCGTGGCCAGGAGAGGCCTTTTCTAATGGACACCTGGCAGCCTCCTATGCTTCTGTCCCCTCAACCCTGCCCACACGGCCTCTGTGCTCGGCCTGGTCTCAGCTCTCCCATGGCCACCTTCTGGTTCCTCTCAAACCTCCTAACATTCTGTACCATGCACCCCTGCTGGCCTCCCCTGCCCCAGCCTTGTCCTGGCCTCTTGGGCCACTCTGGGGACTCAGGTGGTCCTATTGCAGCTGTCTGAAGCTCAGCCCACCTCTTCATTCAGCTTGCCCCCGTCCTAACCTCCCCCCACCACTCCCCTCTTGCACAATCATCCCCATCTCTGGCTGAGCATGGAGGGAAGCTGGCCTACACCAAAGAAATAAATGCCCACCACGTGCCAGGCCCCTTGCTGGGCACGAGGAGTGCACAGGGCAGCAAGCAGCACCGTGGGACTTGTGCAAAGCACAAGACAGCAGAGGGGCAGGCAGGGCGGGGGTCACGTGAGCATGGTCAGGAATCGCTTTTTTTTTTTTTTTTTTTTTTTTGACAGGCAGAGTGGATAGTGAGAGAGAGAGACAGAGAGAAAGGTCTTCCTTTTTGCCATTGGTTCACCCTCCAATGGCCGCTGCGGCCGGCGCATCACGCTGATCCGAAGCCAGGAGCCAGGCGCTTCTCCCGGTCTCCCATGGGGTGCAGGGCCCAAGGACTTGCCATCCTCCACTGCCTTCCTGGGCCATAGCAGAGAGCTGGCCTGGAAGAGGGGCAACTGGGACAGAATCCAGCGCCCCAACCGGGACTAGAACCCGGTGTGCCGGCGCTGCAAGGTGGAGGATTAGCCTGTTAAGCCACGGCGCCGGCCAGGAATCGCTTTCTGATAGAACTGAGTGCTGGGTGATTTAGGGAAAGAGGCATGTGAAAAGATCTCGGGCCCTTAGCCATGCCGGGAAATGGGGTCTGGCCCAAAGTCTCCACCAGCAGAAACGCGGTTAAGAGGAGTGAGGGTCTAACCTAGCCGTTCAGACGCCACCTTTCACACCCAGCTACCTGCAGTTGATTGTCAGGTCCAGCTCCTGATTTCAGCTTGCAGCCAGTGCAGACCCTGGGAAGCAGTGGCGATGGCTCAAGTGACTGAGTTCCTGGCTTTGGCCCCAGCCTAGCCTCCCGGCCATTGCAGGCATTTGGAATACGGACCGGCCGACTCAAGAGCACACTCTCCCCTCCCTCTCTTAGGTAAGTACAACGAGGACAATATTCTAGGTCTGCTGTGTCTTACAGGGTGGTGGCCAGCTCCATGTGGTGACTGAGCATTTTTTTTTTTTTTTTGCCAGGCAGAGTTAGACAGTGAGAGAGAGAGAGAGAGAGAGAGAGAGAGAGAAAGGTCTTCCTTTTTCCGTTGGTTCACTCCCCAGTTGGCTGCTACGGCCAGCGCTGTGCTGATCCGAAGCCAGGAGCTGGGTACTTCCTCCTGGTCTCCCATGCAGGTGCAGGGACTCAAGCACTTGGGCCATCCTCCACTGCCCTCCCGGGCCACAGCAGAGCTTGAGTGGAAGTGGAGCAACCGGGACTAGTACCCGGTGCCCCAACCAGGACTAGAACCCAGGGTACCAGTGCCACAGGCGGAGGATTAGCCAAGTGAGCCATGGCACCAGCCCAGTGACTGAGAATTTGAAACATGGCATGAGGGCCAGCACCCTGATGTAGTGGATCAAGCCACTACCTGCCAGCCTCCCATGTTGGAGTGCCGCTTGGAGTCTGGCTACTCCACTTCCCATCCAGCTCCCTGCTAATGTGCCTGGGAAGGCAGCAGAGGCTGGCCCAAGGGCTTGGGCCCCTGCCACCCATGCGGGAGACCTGGATGGAGTTCCTGGCTGTTGCTTTCAGCATGGTCCAACCCTGGCTCTTGCAGGAGTGGAAGATCTTGCATGGAATGGAAGATCAATTCTCTCCCCACCCCTCTCTCTATCTCCATCTCTCTCTCTCTCTCTCCCTTTCTCTCTCCTTGTCACTCTGCCTTTCAAATAATAAATAAATAATTTTGTAAAGACAGAAATGTGGCATGTGTGACTGAGGAACTGAACCTTTAGTTTTATCTCATTCCAATGCATTCTAAGGCACTGAGGCAAACGTCAATCACTGCACGTGGCTTGCAACCAGCAGGCTGCAAAGCACAGCTCCGTACTGACCTCAGAGATGGTGCCCAGAACCAAGCCAACCAGCCGCTGGATGTGGAGGCCGGCAGGGGCCGGGTACACCGACACTGCTTCCTGATGAGCCTGACACGCTTCCAGAACCGACGGCAAGGGCGGCCGCCTGTCAGGCTGCTCTTCGCACATGCTCAGCAGGATCGAGTGCAGGGGCTCGCTCAGCTGCAGGGGCTGCAGGACAGACGAGGCCGTGAGAAGCGCGCACTGCCGCCACCCAGCCACCACCATGACAGGTGCACCCGGAGACGACAGAGAAGTTCTCACCACCAGGTGGATGCAAGCTCCTTCCAGGGACTTTTTTTCTTTAAAGATTATATTTATTTATTTGAAAGGCAGAGAGAGAGAGAGAGAGAGAGAGAGAGAGAGAAGAGAGAGAGAGGTTTCCATCCACTGGTTTACTCCCCCAAGTGGCCACAAAGACCGAAGCTATACCAATCCAAAGCCAGGAGCCTCTTTCGGATCTCCCATGCAGGTGCAGGGACCCAAGCACTTGGGCCATCTTCCAGTGTTTCCCAGGCCATAGCAGAGAGTTGGATCGAAAGTGGAGCAGCCAGGACTTGAACCGGTGCCCATATGGGATGCTGGCAGTGCAAGTGGGGCTTTACCCCCAGCGCCGCAGTGCCAGCCCCTCTAGAAACTTTTGAGACAGATACGAGATGCATAACCCAAACCACACGATGCCAAGTAGCTACCCGCGTATCAGTAGTGTGTAGCCCACTGCTTGGCCATGCACAACTTCCTCCAGCCTAAGCACGTGCTTCAGATGGCTTACGAGACATTGGAGGTTGGCCAGATGGATTTGCACCTTAGCCAAGCACCTGGATCCCACCGGGGGCAGCTTCCACTCACGTGGCCCGGGCGGCTTCTCTTTGCCCCCACCCCTCAGGCTCTCCTCCAGCACAGGAGCTCCGTGGACTATGAACTCCGGCCACATGGACTACGACCTTTCCACTCTGGGATCTTCAGCAGGGAGCACCTGTGCTCAGCCATGGCTGGCGGAACTCTGTGCACACGTCACGCCGAAGGAGAAACAGGTACCACATAAGCACTTCCCTCATGCATTTCCTTGGTCAAGACTTACATGGGGGGCCGGCGCCGTGGCTCAATAGGATAATCCTCCGCCTTGCGGCACTGGCACACCGGGTTCTAGTCCCGGTCAGGGCGCCAGATTCTGTCCAGGTTGCCCCTCTTCCAGGCCAGCTCTCTGCTATGGCCCGGGAGGGCAGTGGAGGATGGCCCAAGTGCTTGGGCCCTGCACCCCATGGGAGACCAGGAGAAGCACCTGGCTCCTGCCTTTGGATCAGCACGGTGCGCTGGCCGCAGCAGCCATTGGAGGGTGAACCAATGGCAAAGGAAGACCTTTCTCTCTGTCTCTCTCTCTCACTGTCCACTCTGCCTGTCAAAAAAATAAAAAAATAAAATAAAATAAAAATAAAAAAAGACTTACATGGAGAAGGCCTCAAGTTCAGACTCAGAATCAGACTTGTTCTGATGCTCAGCCTATACAGAAATCGCCTTCCGGATGGAGGCTGTGCGACCATGTGTCACGGGGAGTATCAGCCGTGAGTGCCTACACTGACCGGCACCCAGGCACTGGGCCTTGCCTCACACAGCCAATCAGAGGCCTCTAGGTGGCTGGGACTGCACAGCTATACAGGATACAGTCTCTGCTTTCAAGATCACAGCTTAGGGGGCTGGCGTTGTGGCGTAGCAGGTAAAGCCACCGCCTGCAGTGCCGGCATCCCGTATGGGCGCCAGTTCCAGTCCTGGCTGCTCCACTTCCCATCCAGCTCTCTGCTATGGCTGCGAAAGCAGTGGAAGGTGGCCCAAGTCCTTGGGCCCCTGCTCCTGCGTGGGAGACCCAGAGGAAGATCCTGGCTCCTGGCTTTGGATCGGCACTGTTCTGGTCTTTGCGGCCACTTGGAGAGTGAACCAGTGAATGGAAGGCCTCTCTCTCTGTCTCTCCCTCTCTCTGTAACTTTGCCTTTCAAATAAAATAAAATAAAAATGTTTTTTAAAAAGAAGTGCTTGGCTCCGTGTCACCCACAGTGGGACTTGATTGAGTTCTTGGCTTCCAACTTTGGCCCAGGCCCAGCTCTGGCTGTTGTGAGTATGTGAGCACCTGGAAAATAAACCAGGATATGGGAGATTCTCTCTCTCTCTCTCTCTCTCTCTCTCTCTCTCTCTCTCTCTCTCTTCCTCTCTGCCTTTCAAATGCATAATTTAAACCAAACCTGGGACCCTGTGCTACCACACTGGTCACACCCCAGGAAGCTGGTCTGATTATGGCAGCGTGTCCCAGAGAGAAGCCAGACAGGAGTAGGAACCCAAATCCAGGCTCCTCTGTGTCTGGCTGAGGAGATGCGCATGCGTGTAGACAGTGTCTGCAGACTCCTCCATGGCAAACACATCGCATCTCGCCTGCCAGTCTTGACCTGCGGTTGCCCAGGGTGCCGTGGTGGGTATGAGTCCCACGCAGACTCTGAGCCGGCAGGAAGGAGCTGTGATGGTGACTCCGGCTGGTGAGACCCCGGAGAGACTGACGATGCCTGTGCCCCACAGCTGTGGTCCCCGCCCGGAGAAAGCCACTAAATTAGTCCAAAGCCATGACCTAGCCAGGTCCGGATTATGTGGTTTACAGACCTGCTTGGGTGGGACGCGGAACCCTGCTGACCACAAGAGAGTCATCCCTAGGGAGTAGACGTGCACCTGCCCGGGAGAGAAGGCTCTGATTAGATGTCAGTCGTCTCGCTATTCCGCGGTCCTGCACACAAAACCCAGTTCGATTTCCACTCACACAGACATTGCTGCCTGGTTATCCCGACACCACCTATACCCCTTTTGCCTTTGCTACCTCCTTCTCTGGAAGCTAAAAAGCCAGAAATATGCTTACTAGCAGGTAGCCGGGGAAAACAAGATGTAGAACTTCTACAACAAAACTTTTGCATTACTGACCAAAGGAACCAACGTGACTAGCCCCATCCTTTTCCCTTTGTTCCTGCCTTGCACCCTGGTGTGATGCATGGAGTCATAGCAACCATCTTGTGATCATGAGGAAACAAGCATAAGACTAAAAAGCCAGATGACATCTGAGGTCTGGATGGGAACCCAGGCTCCAGAGCTTCTGCCCCAGGGCCACTTGGCTCAAGGATCCTAGGAGCCCTGATTGAACTTTGCTGTTGCCATGGAGCTCTTGTTGCAGGTGGGAAATGACATTCCCCCAGGGAACGACCTCTGGGACAATGCAAGGGAGACAGGGAAGCTAGGAAATGGGGCACATAAACACACAGGGTCACCGGAGCAGCCCGGGTGGGTTTAACACAGGTGGGTTTTGTTCTTCACATCCTAGGGTCTAGACGTGTTCATGTCACCTGTGCCAGGGAGCTCTCATCTTTGTCTGAAGTCCCACCCTACACCAGCCCCCAGCCACACAAGAACACTCACAAGCTGCACCCTTGTTCCCAAAGGAACAACCCTGGGAGCAGGTGTGAGAGCAGCTTCCTGCCAGAGGCACCACCCACACCTGGAACCTTGCCTGTCCTCCAAGAGCGGGATCTAGCCCTCAGTAACATGCAGCTCCACCCCAGATCCTAAGACTCTGCCTGCAGAGGGAGCGTGAGAAGGCTGCAGGCATCCACAATTGATTGGTGATGTCTGCCATGAGAGTGGGAGGGGGTGATAGCTCAGGTGACCGGCCCGTACCATCTACCTCTACCTGGGACCCAGAACCCAAGCACAGGAGGAGATACCTCAGTGTTCTGGGTGGAGCACAATGTTGGCCTGAGGACAGGAGCCATCCTCCTATCCAGACAAGGATCCTGGGGGAGAATTCTGAGCACAGCCCCTCCTGGGATCCCTCTCCAGGGGCCCACCCACCCCTCGTAGGGCCTGTGCTAAGTTGGGTGCAGAGGGAAGCTGTGTGATGGACGGAAGAGAACAAGACAAATACAGCTGAGTGTCAGGGAGGCTAAGAGATCAAGTCACCCGGGCTCCTGCCTCCTGGCCCCATGAACAGGAGTCGAGGCTGCTGGCTTCCGGTCTCTTGAGCCCATGCCTCTTGGCGAGCCCCCAGCCCGAGAGCCAAGCTGCCCGCAGGAAGAGCTGCTCCGTTCCCCCCACTGGCCCTCTCCCGACCCCCTTGTCCTTATCCTCCTGGTCCAGCCTCTCAGCAACACTTGGCTCAGCCCCAGCCCTCAGCTCCACCCCTTCCCTCCGCCTCAGAACTCTTGGCACCCTCTCCCCTCTGTATGGAGGAAAACCTGCAGGCGGGAGGAACGCCTTTGTCTGCAGCTCGAGGATGCTCGGGACGGAGGACTGGTGAGACTTGCACCAGGCGTGCGGGGGAGACCAAACAGTGGTCTACAGGGGCGCACCTGCTGCTCACCAGTGAGTGCTGGGACCAGCGAGGGCAGGAAACCAGGGGCCCTCAGGGGCTGTCTTGGCTCAAGTCCTCTACAAAGCAGAGCCTGAGGCAAGCATTCTGTGCAGACACTTCTTCCAATAGCTGTCAGCCCAGGGCAGTGGGAGTGCGGAGGAAAGAGGACAGAGAACGGGACAGGTGTGATGTGCAGGGTCACCATGGCGGCCATGGCACAGGGGGGAGTGTGGCAGATTTGGCTTCCTGGCACTCAGGGCTGTCTGGACCCTGGCGTACCTTGAACCCGTCTACGAGCGGAGAAGAGAGGGAGACTTTATCGTGGCCGTTCCCGCCGAGCTGTCACTGCCCGCAGGGAACAAGCTCCCGCAGGCTGCCGGGTCACGTTGGCATACCTGCTCGCTCAGAAACTCAGACCCCAGGGCTCAGTGGGCAGCGTCTTAGCTGAGTCCGGGGTGTCGGCAGCTACTTGGTGCAGAGGGAGCGCCGACCCGGGGACCCAAACCAAGCAAAGCCGAGAGGCCCCAAGTCTGCAGGTGCCCAGTGGTTCATGCATGGGAGCCCGAGGGCCTGGGGTGTGGTTGTGACTGCAGGTTGGGGGCACGGAGCAGGCGCACTCTCTGACTTGGAGACACGTGGACCCCGGGGAAGCAAAGCTGGAAGCCGCCAGGGCCCTGCTCCCGGGGTCTCAGAGCAGCCCGGAGCCCAGGAGGAGGACTTCCAGGAGCCCTGGCATTGCCAGACATGCACCTTTTCCGCGAAAGGACGGGAAGCAGGCGCGGAAGTCGTGGACTAAACACCCAATGCGCCATTCCCAGGGCACCGTATCTGCGCACGGCGCCCTCGCCTCGGAACTTCTTTTGAAAAAAGAAAACGATGTTGATGGGATCTTTTTTGCTATATAAAAGCAAAATGTGTTCCCTAAGAAAAACCAAAAACCTCCACTGATGCTGCCATCCAGAAATAAACACTGCATAGATTTTCAGAGGATCTCTCTCTCTCTCTCTCTGTCTCTCTCTCTCTCTCTCTCTCTCTCTCTGTCTGTCTCTCTGCCTACCTCTCTCCCCCCGACTAGGATCCCATTGTGCCTGCATCTATTGAAGTTCTTCTCAACTTGGGAAACCAGCTTGTGCCACCTGCTATCAATGCCCTCTCGTCTCGTGTCCCCTAACGTCAACAGCGTAATGGACATGGCTGTAACTAAATCCATCTTCTCCTGGGCCATAGGATAGATTCTGAGGGAGGTGAGGCTTTGTTGGGTCATTTTTTTTTTGGGGGGGGGGTGGGCTTTGCTACACGCTGCCAATGGTCCCAACAGGCCAGACAGCTTCCCCATAATTTTCCCAACATTTTTCTTTTTTTTTTTTTTAACATTGATAGCGGCCTGATTAACTAAGTCACATTGGCAAATGGAGTCACTGAGTCTCAGAGAAGGCGACCTGCCCTGGTCCAACAGCCCGTAAGCAGTCGGCAAGAAAGCCTACGAATGAAATTCCTCACAGCCGCTCCGAGGGGCCGGGTCGGGGGCTGGGGATGCTGTCCCTGGCACAGGACACTCCCAGGGCGCCCGGGACGCGGAGCACAGAGACGCACGCTCGCTTTACCTGGGACACGTCGAGCTGCTCGTCCCTGCTCCGCTCCTGCAGCAGCTCAGGGGCCTTGAAAGGGGCAGCTTCTAAGTGAGAAACGCGGTCCTGGAAGGAAACACTCCCGGCCACAGACAGCAGGGCCGACCAGGGGCACACCACGTAGTCCGAGGAATCTGAAACCAAGGCAGTGACGGGGTGTAGACACGGGGCTGACCTCTGCAGGGCCAGCCGTGGGACTGCATAGCAGGGGCCAGGCAGTAGCTGGCCCCAGGATTGTGGATGAGAGCAAAGACCCAAGGGACGCATAGAGAAGAATCGACCAAGCCCCTGTGCAGGGCAGCATGGGTTACAAAACGGTGGCTAGAGCCATGGCCAGAATTCTGGCACCTGCATCCAACTGCCTCCATGGCCCAAGAGTCTCTTGGGAAAAGGGAAGGAGATGGTAGGGCCACACCTGGAAATCAGCTCTGGAGCCAGCACCCAAGGCAGCTGGCCTTCGGGGTGCTCTTTGCTGCTCATCAGGGTCTCCAGGGTGGGGGAAAGGGAGCGAGGCCTCAGGGAAACACTGAAGCTGCAGCGGCAGGTGCACAGTTCCCTTCATCCGCCCTCGCTGGGACCCATCACCCCCAAGAGCGTGCATGATCTCCTAGGTGTGTGTCACGCACGCAGGTCCCAAGTAGGTACAATTTCTGAGTTGACTCCAAAGTGTTTGTTCCTGTTCCCCCCAAGAAACGCCTCACAGCGCCGAATTCAGCCTTCAATGCATCTCTCCTGAACAGAAGGGGCACTGTGCAGCTCTCTCAATAGAGGGCGCTAGGGCCCGGGGCTCTCCCTGCTCTTCCTGGGGTATCAGCAGTGCAAGACACAGTGTGGGCTTCAGGCCTCCTGCCCACACCAGCCACGCCCCAAAGGGCCACCCGCACCCCCCAGGCCCTCTGCACACTCATCTCCCGGCCACTGATGGTGATAGCCTGGGCCCTGCCTGCAGACCACCTGTGGCTGAGTGAGCTAGCCAGCATCCCCATCACCCTGGGCCACAAGCACAGCTCCCCCAGAAGATGGAACCCCAACCTGGGGACAGGACTTCCCTGCAAAGTCTGTCCCTCACCCTGGAGCACAATGCGGGCTTCATATATATATATATATATATATATATATATATATATATATATCTGACAATGATTCTTCTATCACAGTTTATTTGTTCTTTATGTTATCCTCCCCTGTCTAGACCACAGTGTGTGGTTTGCCTCCCAATGGGCCACAGACCGTGCAGAGCAGAGCAGCGTCTGGACACCGGGTTCCCAGGTGACTGCCCCCTGTCTCCCGTGCTGGTGATGCCCGGATGGCACGGGTGCTGGCTGAGGTCCAGCAGGCTGCAGCCGCTCACTCATTCACTTGCTCTCTCTCTCTCTCTCTCTCTCTCTCTCAGCGCCATGCCTGCAAATGCTGCCACACCAACGGAAGGGCATGGCCGTTCTTTCAACCCTGTCCCCTGGCGTGGGTCCAAGAGACAGGCCTGGCTCCCAGCGTGGCGCCATGGGTGGATGGCATTTGCCCACTCACTCTGATAGCTCAGACTAATCACAGATGGAGGAGCTGCAGCCAGAAACATGCTCGCGGCAGAAGCTGCACATGAACGCCCTGTGCCTCGAGCGCCCCCAGCACACACACACACACACGCTCGCACACACACACACGCATACACACACATGCACGCACACACGCACGCGCACACACGCCCCTTACCTTACCTTTGCAAAGATCCTCCAGGAGCTGTTCGGCGGCCAGGGACAGGAGGGCCCAGATGTCCTCCTCGGCCAGAGCCTCGCCCCTGACCTGCAGGACACTGGCCAACGTCACGGAGGCCGGGCTCATCCCTGCAAAGACACAGCATGGCAGGGTCTTGTGAACTCCAGGACAGCGACCAGCCCAGGCATGGTGCAGCCAACCAGCCATGCGTGGCCGCCATGTGTTGAACACCTGCCCCATCAGGCCGGGTACACGGGCACCAAAGAAGTGTTCCCTGGGGCCTGGCCCGAGCGGCCAGTCATACTCAGTGAGTGAGCAAGTCAATCGATCACTCGCCTCCCAGACGCAAGGGTAAGGAAATAAGTAAATGCACAAGTGAACCGAGACGAGGGCACCTCCTCTGGGCTGGGCGTGAGCCTGGCAGACAGCTACCGACGCCGGCGGAGCAGCGCTGCCCGCCTTCCTCCGCTGTCTGCGAATGTGGGTTAGCAACCATTTTTGCCTGTAACAAACACAGGAGTCGTGTCTTTCCTCCCTGGCTGCCACACGCAGAGCCGGATCTAGTGCCAGCACCTGCTGGAGAACCAGCGAGAATCCTGGAGAGAACAGAAGGGGAAGAAGAGCTGGTCTCTCTCTCCCTCTCCCTCTCTCTCCCCCTCCCTCTCTCTCTCTTTCAAGCAGCCCCTTTTTAAACCCAAGCTGCCATTTCAATGTCTATCCTCTCGACAAAGCCGCCACCCACTAATCTCCAGAGCCAGGCGGGGGCCAGCCGGGCTTTTCATAATCCATTTATATCAGTGAGCTCACAGGGCTGGATGCGCTGTGCTGCACATGGGGGGTGGAGCCTGTCCCGGCGCCCCCACGCCTCCATCAGGGCTCATCCAAGCTCTCCGACCCCCAGCTGCCCCACTCCCTGCAGAAGCTTCCAGCAGAAGGAGCCGGGTTCTTCCATCTCCACGCTGGGCACGGGATTGGGGCTGCCCAGCACCCGCTCTGGAAGCCGGACGCGTGGGCAGGGAGGGAGGGACTGTTCCTTCCTCGGGTGGGGAAGCAGCCAGGTCAGCCCTGCGAGCTGCCATCGACCCAACCCACTTTTTTCTTCTTTCCTTTCTTTTTTCTTCCTCCCTGCTTTTGGAAACTTGGCTGAGACCTACGCACTAGTCATTCCCCCTCTGCCACCACAAGGAAAGGCGACTTAGGCAAGATTTCAAAGGGGGAGGGGAAAGATGATGATTCTCAGGGAGTTCTGGAGTCCCAAGATAGAATATCAAGCCTGTTGGGGTTTCTGCAACCGCTTTAAGCCTAGAAAAACCCAAAATAAAATATCGAGGGTGTGGAGGTTTTCCAAATACTTTAAAACTAGGGGGAAAAATGCACTAAAAGCATAGTTAGTAGGGGCTGGCGCTGTGACATAGTAGGTTAAGCTTCTGCCTGCAGTGCCGGCATCCCATATGGGCACTGGTTCGAGTCCCGGCTGTTCCACTTCCAATCCAGCTTCCTGCTAATGTGCCTGGGAAAGCAGTGGAAGATGGCCCAAGTGCTTGGACCCCTGCACCCAAGTGGGAGACCCGGAAGAAGCTCCTGGTTCCTGGCTTTGGATCAGCCCAGCTCCAGCTGTTGTGACCATTTGGGGAGTAAACCAACAGATGGAAGATTTCTCTCTCTCTCTCTGCAATTCTTTCAAATAAATAAATAAATGTTGTTTTTAAAAGTACACATGATTAGAACATATTATTTAAAACTCTCAAAGCTTGTCACTTGGAAAATAAACAACCCAATTAGAAATGACACAAATAGAAATGTCACCAGAGACATCACACCAATGGCAAATAAACCCACGAGGAACTATAAAACATGACCAGACATTAGCAAAATGCAAATAAGTCATCATGACCCAACATTACACATCTATCTGAACCACTGAAATAGAAATGTGTGAGAACACCAAACACTGAGAGCATGAGTAGAAAACGGATCACTCACACGTTGCTGATGGCACTGTGAAACAATACTGCCACCATGGAGAGCAGCTCAGCAGTGTTTTATGGAACTAAGTATGCAATTATCATATGACCCAGAGACAGCCTTTGTGGGTATTTACTCCAGAGAAATGGAAATGGAAAAAAAAAAAACATATGTAGGTTTCCATAGTAGCTTTATTTTTGTTTTAAGATTTATTTTACGGAGAGAACAATCCAACATGGGAAGTGGGATACACAGCAGACTCACAGAATGGCAGATGTCCTAAACAGCACTCTGGCCTCAGAATCAGCCCTTAAGGCATTCGGATCTGGCTAAAAAGCCCATGAGAGTATTTCAGGCATGGAAAGCCAAGACACTGTGGCAAAAAAATAAAATAAAAATAAAAACCTAAATGAAAGATCTCTGTGAGTAAGATCCCAGCAGAAAGAAAGGGCCATCAAAGAAGGAGGTACCTTTCTCTGAAGGAAGGAGAGAACCTCCAATTTGACTATGGCCTTGTCTAAATAAGATCAGAGTTGGAGAACTCAAAAGGCTTCCGTAGCCTTGGCAACTACGACAAGAGCCTAGGGGGATTACTGATGCCATAAACAAGAGTGTCAATTGTTAAATCAACAACAGGAGTCACTGTGCACTTACTTCCCATGTAGGATCTTGGTCCTTAATGTGTTGTACTATGTGAATTAACCGTATAACTAATACTCAAACAGTACTTTACACTTTGTGTTTCTGTGTGGGTGCAAACTGTTGAAATCTTTACTTAATATACACTAAGTTGATCTTCTGTATATAAAGATAATTGAAAATGAATCTTATGTGAATGGAATGGGAGAGGGAGCGGGAGATGGGAGGGTTGCGGGTGGGAGGGAGGTTATGGGGGGGGGGCAAGCCACTGTAATCCAAAAGCTGTACTTTGGAAACTTATATTTATTAAATAAAAGTTAAAAAATAAAGAAAAAAAGAAAAAGAAGATTTATTTTACTTATTTGAAAGACAGAGTTACAGAGAGAGAGAGAGAGAGAGAGAGAGAGAGAGAGTCTTCCACTGCTGGTTCACTCCCCAAATGGCCGCAACATCCAGGACTGGGCCAATCAGAAGCCAGGAGCTTCTTCCGGGCTTCCCATGTGGGTGAAGGAGCCAAAGCACTTGGGCCATCTTCCACTGCCTTCCCAGATGCATTAGCAAGGAGCTGGTCAGAAGTAGAACAGCCAGGACTAGAACCCTCGCTCATATGGGATGCCGGTATTGCAGGTGTTTAAATCCTCTACACAACGATGCTGGCCCAGCAGCTTTATTTGCAATAACCCCAAACTAGAAACAACCAGAATTCCCTTCCAAACCATGGACTATTATTCAACAGTAAAAGAAAACAAACTATTGATACATATAACTTGAATGGCTCTTCAAAGAATTATGCCGGGTGAATAAAAGCTAAACCCAAAAGGTTGCATATGGTATGATTCCCTTTATGTAACATTCTTGAAATGAAAAAAATAGAGAAATGGAGACCATATTAGTGGTTGCAGAGCGTTAGGGAAGGAGGAAGAAAAGTGGGTGTGGTTCTGAAAGACATCCTTTTGCACTGACTATAGCTGTAGATGCGTGAATAACATTACATGAAACTAAACACACACACACACACACACATGCACACTCAAATGAGTACATGCAATGGGAAAGTGTCACCATGCCTGACTTTGCATCCTGGCTGTGATAAGGCGCTATAGCTTTGCAAGATGTTATCTCTGAGAGAAACTAGGTCAAGGCTGTAAAGGCACTCTCTACTATTATTTCTTACAACTCCAAGAAGTTCATCTGCCATCCTTGAAATTAGCAGTTAAGGGAAGAAAAAACACAGCAAGACATAGTTCCAAGACTAAATGAAAAATAAAAGATAAGATACCACTGACTGGTGGCGACTATCTGGAGGGAAAAGAAATATTCACCTTCCGTGGGTAAGAATGCAAATCGGCCCCACCCGTCATCTTGGAAAACAAAGCAGCCCTAGGGAGCAAATTTGGACACGTGTAAAAGCACCCCATAAGACAGGTATGACCCTGAGAGTAGTGGCACTGCTCAAAGACTCTCTGGCTGGGGAGTCACACTGAACTGAGCAGCCATGAACAGTGCCGGCATGGACACATGATGCCATGTCTACCCACACACACGTGCACACACGCAGAGTGGCTCAGGGTGCCACCTCTTGAACCTCTCAGACAATGGGTCAACACAAACGTCTTTTCTTTATAAATTACCTAGCCATAGATGTTTTGTTGTAACAAGGAAAACAGCCAAAGGCAACCTCAAAATTCAAATAGTACAGCTATTGCACAAAGATCACCTCACCACCTACAGTCTAACCTCATGTGTGCATTGATGGCCACACGGAGTGCACGTGCAAAGTCCAAACTCTGCAGTTCAAACAGCCTGGGTTCTTTAACAAATAAAGGATTTTTTTTACAAAAGAAAGGGAAAAAATGGGGTCACGGGATGGCAGAGTAAGAAACTCCCCGAATCCTCCTCTCCATGAAAGCAATGGCGAAACAAACAGCTGAGTGGACACGCTAAGTATTGGAACATAATCAGAGCACGTTCAAGATGCCATTCTCAGAGAGCTGTCCCTGTTTGACCTGCCTGGAGGTTCCCCAGAAATCTCGGCTCACAACACTTGTTTTGATGGGCCTGATTCAGAACTCTCCCAGTTGTAAACAGGCTTTTCCCTGGGGACATTTTTCAAACCCAGCCAATAGCAATTGTTCCCTATTGCAGCTGTCTGATGTGGCAATGTCCCGTGAATCAAAAGTTGGACAGACAACAAACATTATCAGAAGATGTGGAAGAAGTTGGGGAGTGAGAAGCTCCAAAGAGCTTGAGGAGTCAGAAAGTCCGCGCATGTGTAGGGGTGCACGGGCCAGGGGGTGGGCACGTGCTTGGGAATTAAGCAACAAAGGCCCACGCACTTGCGTCTTGCCAACCGCAGACTCTAGATAGGGAGGGAGTGACGGCTGGGGCAGAACTGGCAGCTGCCTGGCAGAGGGATGAAGGCACAGCCTTATGACACATGGTGCACCTCAGCCAGGACTGGGAGACGCACTGGTCGTAGATGTTTAAGGTTACACCTGTCCCGTTATGAGCTGACCACTGTACTAACGGAGCAGAGACGTCCGTGGCCACATGCGCACAAAAAGCAGGCTTTACAAAGTGAGCTCGGGAAAATGACTGAACAAACGAGCGGCAGCAGCTCAACACAAAGCAACAACCCTGGGGAACAAGAGAGGGAATCCCGTTGCCAGAAATGCCAAGCTGCCCTACTCAAAACTGCAGCCTTCAAGGTTGGTGCTGTGGCATAGCAGATAAAGCCGCTGCCTGCAGTGCCGGCATCCCATATGGGCACCGGTTCAAGTCCCAGCTGTTCCACTTCTGATCCAGCTCTCTGCTGGATCAGCTCTCTGCTGGAAAGCAGTAGATGATGGCCCAAGTCCTTGGGTCCCTGCACCCGTATGGAAGACCTGGAGGACGGTTCTGGCTCCTGGCTTCAGATCGGCCCAGCTCCAGCTGTTGCAGCCATCTGGGGAGTGAACCAGCGGATGGAAGACCTCTCTCTCTCTCTCTCTGCCTCTCTGTAACTCTTACTTTCAAATAAATAAAATAAATATTTTTTTTAAAAAAAACTGCAGCCTTCAACAACAATAGGCAGAAATGTAAGGCACAAGAAAATATGGCCCATAAATGGGGGAAGTTGGCGTGGGGTGGACGGTCCATAGTAACTGTCTCTAAGGAAGCCCAGATATTGGACTTACTAGATAAAGGCCTTGTTTTAGATAATTAATATATTAATAATTAATTAATATTTCAAATTACTAAAGAAAACATTACTTAAGAAGTAAAAGAAAGTACAAGAATGATGCTTCACTAGATGGAAAACAGCAGCAAAGAGACAGAAATTATAAGCAGAACCAAAAAGTGCAGGAACTGAAATGAAAAATTCACTAGAGGAGCTCAGCTGCTGATTTCAACAGAAATAATTGGTAAAGCTCAATAATAGGAGATTCAGGGGCCGGCGTTGTGGCACAGCAGGTTAAGCCACTGCCTGCAGTGCCAGCATCCCATATGGGTGCCGATTCAAGTCCTGGCTGCTCCACTTCCGATCCAGCTTCCTGCTAATGCATCTGAGAAAGCAGTAGAAAATGGCCCAAGTGTTTGGACCCCTGCGCCCACCTGGGAGACCCAAAAGAAATGCTTGGCTCCTTACTTCAGACTGGCTAGCCCCAGCTGTTGCAGCCATCTGGGGAGTGAACCAGCAGGTGGAAGACTCTCTCTCTCTCTCTCTCTCTCTCTCTCTCTCTCTCTCCTCTCTCTCTCTCTCCCTCCATAACTTTCAAATAAAAAAATAAATCTTTTTTAAAAATTCATAAAATTAGGAATTTCCAAAAGAAAGAAGAGAGGAAAAACCATATTTGAAGAATTAACAACCAAAAACTCATGATCTACACATCTAAGAAGCCCAACAAAATCCACGTAGGATAAATTCAAAGAGAGCCTCACAGCTGACCACATGTTCACCAACCTTTCTAAACCAAAGACTATTAGAAGCTTCAGGAAAGAAGTGATTCATCACAAATAAGGGATTCTAAATAAAAACAGAAAGTGAATTTTCATCAAAAACCATGAGGATGGGTTGTTGGGTGACAGATTCAAGTGCTAGGGAAGGGGCTGGGGGTAAGACAACAAAGCAGTGCTTCAGAGATGAGAGCCAAGGTCAGGTCACCCACATAAACAAAAGCGAATGATTTGTCATTCCTAGTCTGTCCTCCAGGACATACTTCAGACTGGGGCGAAAGACGCTAGCCAGGAACTCAAATCCACACGAAGAACACCAGCAAATGTAATTACACAGGTAAACTATCATAAAAGACAATAAAACATTTTTGATTGGAATCCTTGCCTTCTTTTATTTGATATAAAAGGGAGCATCCAGGGGCCAGTGCTCTGGCATAGCCTGCACTGCCTGAGGCACCAGCATCACATATGGGCACCGATTTGAGATCCAGCTGCTCTACTTCCAATCTAGCTCCCTGCTAATGACCTGGGAAAGCAGTGGAAGATGGCCCAAGTGCTTGAGCCCCTGCACACATTTGGGAGAACCAAAAGAAGCTCTTGGCTCCTGGCTTCAGATTGGCTCAGCTCCAGCCACTGTGGCCATTTGATGAACCAGTGGATGAAGATTCTCTCTCTCTCTCTCTCTCTCTCTCTTTCTCTCTCTCTCTCTATCTCTCTCTCTCTCTCCCTCTCTGTCTCTCTCTCTCCTCCTCATCCCTTGCCTTTGCCTTTCAAACAAATAAATCAATATTTAAAAAAAAA
The DNA here is from genome assembly GCF_033115175.1 of Lepus europaeus. Classification (NCBI taxonomy): domain Eukaryota; kingdom Metazoa; phylum Chordata; class Mammalia; order Lagomorpha; family Leporidae; genus Lepus; species Lepus europaeus. The sequence goes on along the minus strand of NC_084843.1, from coordinate 78,567,544 downwards.
AAAAAGATAGGGGAGCACCTACCACCCAGAAAAATCACACAACTGATCAGGTTGGATGATCAAACACTTTCGTTGCTTGTTAAAGCTCAGATGTCCTTGAACTTGAAGTTCCAGTCTTGCTACAATGTCAGGATCACAGCTTCCACATCAAATGCAACCTAGAACCCAAGGGTCTGTGACAGCAAATGACTCATTATCATTTCCCTTGCAGAAACAAGCAAACAATCCCAAAATACTGGCATGCTGTTCAACATGCACCCATGATCCCTCTGCTGAGATGCATGCATCCCACTCTTCTGCACCAACACCCACAGTTCAACGTCATGATCAGTGCACAGGAGCAGGTTGGCCCACCCAGAGCTCTGTCCTCCCCTGGCAACCCTAATCACAACTCTCCCCACCAACCATCCCTTGGAGAGATCTCATGGGGAGCCACCTATTTGGAGACAATCCACAGACCCCACTCCAGTCCAGCAAACTGGGCTCACAACTACCCTTCGTACTGCTGCGTAGTATTGCAAATGCCCTTTCCACGCCAAAGGGCACTTCCTCGAGCAGCCACAGGAGCAAACACCTGCATGGCGTTTGCTGCGGGCAGCTTCCGAGTGCTCTATGTGTGTTCACTCATGGAAGCCGCACAACAGCTTTTTGAGATGGTCCATTGTCATGCCCATTTTACAGAGGCGGCAACTGAGGGAGAGACAGGTTAGGAGACCTGGTCTGCTTGGACTTGGATGTGTACTGTTGGTGTCCACGGTACTGGACTTCCCCCACTGAGAGGACAGGGGCAGGGTGCTTCCAGGCTGGGAGACTGTTGTCGACCGTTCACTGCCACGCGGTGGTGCTTCTGGGCTTCTCACCAAGTTTGCTGTAAATGGGCTGGTGGGCGAGGTACTGCTGTCTCATGGGCTAAAAACAGGATCATTAACTCTACGAGGCTGCTTCCAAAAGTTCACTGGAAACGGGAGGAAAAGATGTGTTTATTTTGGTACAAAGCATTTCTGAAATCCATGCAGACTAGAGGCTCGTGGAAAGTGCGCTTTGTGCAAAATACTATGCATGGATTTCAAACTCCTTTATGCCTAAATGGGCTTGCATTTTAATTCCATTTCCACAAACTTTAAAAAGTACTCTCGGGGCCGGCGCGGTGGCTCACTTGGTTAATCCTCCGCCTGCGGCGCCGGCATCCCACATGGGCACCAGGTTCTAGTCTCAGTCACTCCTCTTCCAGTCCAGCTCTCTGCTGTGGCCCAGGAGTGCAGTGGAGGATGGCCCAGGTGCTTGGGCCCTGCACCCACATGGGAGACCAGGAGGAAGCACCCGGATCCTGGCTTTGGATCAGTGCAGTGCCAGCTGTAGCGGCCATTTGGGGAGTGAACCGCCGGAAGGAAGACCTTTCTCTCTGTCTCTCCGTCACTGTCTGTAACTCTATCTGTCTAATAAATTTGTAAAAAGTACTCTCGTGTGACAGATGTAGAGATCCCGCCACACAGGTGAACCTGGATCCACCAGCCGAAGTGTCCAGCCAATGGCGCTGCTTTCACGGGCTGCCCTGCTGCCTCCACGGCTCATCTCTCATGTACCTTCTTCATGTTGGTGGCCTCCAGGTTTCACAGGTTCTGCCTGGTCTGGCTCGGGCCCAAGCTCATCCCCTGCCTTTGTGCATTAGTGCTTTTTCTGTTGTTAAGATGTATTGATTTATTTGAGAGGTAGAGTTACAGGCAGAGAGAGAAAGAGAGCGAGGTCTTCCATCTGCTGGTTCACTCCCCAAATGGCTGCAATGGCCAGAGCTGAGCTGATCCAAAGCCAGGACCTGAGAGCTTCTTCCAGGTCTCCCTTGCAGGTGCAGGGACCCAAGCACTTGGGCCATCTTCTACTGCTTTACCAGGCCATTAGCAGGGAGCTGGATAGAAAGAGGAGCAGCCGGGACTCGAACAGGTGCCCATACAGAATGCCAGCACTACAGGCAGAGCTTAAATTGCTGCAACACAGCACTGGCCCCGCTCATTAGTGCTATACAGTGGGAGACAGACAATGAACAGGCAAGCAAAAGATCCCGAAACAAAACTAAGGAAAGGGCTGCTGTTGTGATTGGGTTAAGCCTCCACTTGCAACACTAGCACCCACCTCATATGGGAGTTGCTAATGTACCTGGCAAAGGAGCAGATGATGGCCTAAGTTCTTGGACCCCTATCACCTATGTGAGAAACTCAGATGGAGTTCCAGGCTCTCGACTTTGGCCTGGCCCAGTCATGGTCATTGTAGCCATCATTTGAGGAGTGAACCAGCGGATGGAAGATCTCTTTTTCTCTCTCTGTCTCTCCCTCTCTCTGTCACTCTGCCTTTCAAATAAATGAATGAATGGATCTTTTTAGAAATACTCCTTTATTTAAAAAATATATAAACCCATAGAGAGTGGCCTAGACTGTGAGGGAAAGATAGGACAAAGGGATACACTAGAGTGTGCCGTTGGTGTGGGCACACTCTTAGCTGGACCAGTCAGGCAGAGTGCATCGAGGAGACTTGAACTTCAGGAGGTACCAGCCTGGGCAAAGTGTTCCAAGCAGAGGGAGAAGCAGGTACAGCATCCCAGACTTGCTAGATTCCAACAGCAGAAAGCAGCTGGGCGTGGCAGAGGACCTAGAGGGGGTGGGTGGGGGCTGAGGGGTGGGAGGTGGAGCTGGGGAGCTGGGCAGAGGCCCCTCTGCTGGACAGCTCAGGCCAAGGCAAGGCGTTTGCATTCCTGCTCGGGCACAATAGGAAACATGGCCTCGCTGCCAACTTGTGGTGCAAACACAATCCACTCTGTGCAAAGCCAGGCAGGAGCCCAGTGCCAAGGGCATGCCTTGCGCCTTTGTTGCCATGGTTATTCTGCAGCCTTTGGAAAAATGCTGGTCTCTGGACCAGGAAGGGTCTTTTGTAGATCCCAATCATCTATTAGGTAACAGCTTTTGTGGGATTTTTTTTTTCCTGGTTTTTATTTATTTACCTCCATTCTGTCTAAAAGGCAGAGAGAGACAGAGTTTGCCCTCCCCAAATGCTCACAACAGCCGGGGCTGGGCCAGGCTGAAGCCAGGAGCCTGAGCTCCATCCAGGTCTCCCACAGGGATGGCAGGGGCCAAGTACTTGAGCTGTTAGCTGCTGCCTGCCAGGGTCAGCATTAGCACGGAGCTGGATCAGAAAGGTGGGAGCTCGCACTCAAAGCAGGCACTCCAACATGGGATGCAGGCATCCCGAGCTAGGACTTAACCTCGGCATCAAATACCCACGCTTGGGTAGTGGCTTTTGACCTCTGTGATTTTGGTCACATGACGGTCTCCTGCCTTTGTTCACCTCTCCCAGCTTGTGCCCCACAAAGGCACCATGGAGGACCGCTTGTCTCAACCGGTGGCTGGTGAGCGACAGTTACAACACTGTGGAATGACCTAGAAGATGTTCCAGGACTAAGAGAGAACTTAGACCAGGATCCCTGGCGTCTCTAAGGCCCTCCTAAGCTGTGGAGTTCAAGGTGCCACTGACCAGGAAGAGGAGGCACCTGTGTGGAACCAATGGAGGCAGAGGGTGCTGTGCTGGGTGCGACCTGCAGAGGGCGCTGTGCTGGAGGGGACCTGCACACAAGCCCCGCTCCTGTGGGGGACAGATGACCCTGGGACTGCTTTCCCCTTGCTACTTCAGACCCCAGCTTCCCCTAACTTTCTCGGTATTCTTCCTCACTCTCCATCAGGATTCTATTTCAGGTTCTGCATTAGTTTCTTGTGGCTGCTACCCAGATAACTGGAAATGACAGAAAGTTATTACCATGAAGTTCTAGAAACTTCAAGTCTGAAGCCAGGGTCAGTGAGATGAAATGAAGAGGCCACCTGCCAAGCCATGTTCCTTCCAGGGGCTCCAGGGAAAAATATTCACCCTTCCCTCTCCCGGCTCTGCCCACGGCCGGCACGCCTTGGCTGTGGCCACCCCACTCCCGTCTCTACCTCCATGGTCCCACCACCTTCTCCTCCTCTTCTGCCTGTTTTAAAATTCCCCCCCTGCCTCCCTCTGGGAGGCCCAGCTGGATAATCCAGAATGATTTCCCCATCTCAAGAGGTTATAACCTGGGGCTGGCGCTGTGGCATGGTGGGTAAAGCTGAAGCCTGAAGTGCCTGTATCCCTAACGGGTGCCGGTTCAAGTCCCTGCTGTTCCACTTCTAACCCAGCTCTCTGCTAATGACCTGAGAAAGCAGCAGAGCATGGCCCAAGAGCTTGGGCCCTCGCACCCATGTGGGAGACCTGGAAGAAGCTCCTGGCTCCTGACTTCGGCCTGGTCCTGTCCTGGCCGTTGCAGCCATTTGGGGAGTGAAACAGTACATGGAAGAACTTCTCTCTCTCTCTCTCTGCCTCAGCCTCAGCCTCTCCTCTATTAATCTGCCTTTCCAATAAATAAATACATTTTTTAATTTTATAAAAAGAGGCTTTAAACTTCTTGCACCTGCAGAGTCCTCTTTGCCAAAGATGACAACATTCATGGGTGCTGCAAATCAGAGTGTGGATTTGTTCAGGGGGCAGAGGCATTTCCCACTCAACACTCTACCTGTTGGCTGACTTGCTCTCTGGAGGCTGAGTGCCTGGTTCCCTGACCTGCTGGTTCTGTGCCCCTCCGCACAGGGCCCTGACCTAACCTCCGGGAGCCTCAGTTTTGCAACCTGAGCAATGGGGCTGAATGGTAGCTGCGACCCCAGGGAACTGCTGGGCGCAGTATGCTGAGGAGCCCCGCGTGTGACAGGCGCTCAGCACACCTCCATTTCCTTCTCCTGCCGCCTGCAGAGCCGTTTTAAACACCAGGGCTGCACGCAGAGCAGCTTCCAACTCTGAGATTTTTTAGACATGGTGTTAATTGTTCCCATCTGTCTGCCAGGATCGAGGTGCTAGAAACATGAAGTGCCTCAAATACCCCCGCGTCACCAAATCAGGCACCCAGGGGAGGAGCCAGGGAGGGTGTGGGGCTCCTGAGACATGAACTCTCAGAAACACCCCTTCCCCGCCCCCCACGCCTGCCTTATATCTCCCTCCATGCTTCCTCCCTTTGCTTTCTCAAAAAAAAAAAAAAAAGGATTTATTCATGTATTTATCAGAAAGAGAGAGAGAAAGAGAGAAATCAGTCTTCCATCTGCTGATTCACTCCCCCATGGCTGCAACAGCCAGGTCTGAGCCAGGCCAAAGCCAGCAGCCAGGAACTCCATCCGGGTCTCCCACGTGGGAGGTATCCGCTGCCTTCCCAGGCACAGTAGCAGGGAGCTGGATCAGAAGCAGAGTAGCTGGGACTCGAAATGCCGTAGGATGCCGGCGTGGCCAGAGCCATCTTAGGCGTCTGTGCCGCAATGCCACTCCTCTTACCTCCTCCCATTGGACGCGCACCTGCAATCCACCTGCCGCCACACAGGTCGAGAGCCGAGGGCTAACCGCTTCTTTCCCCCAAGAGCAAAAGGTCATGCTGCCTCTTGAGAGCTCACAGTGGCAGGGTTTTTGCCTGCCAGGACTCTCCCGTGGTGAGCTCCTCTGAGTCTGGCCTCCTGGGTGTCCTGTAGGGCACTGTTGCCTTCTCAACAAGGCTTTGCTGCTCTGTGTCCCACATCCCAGACCCTGGTCTTGGTACGGCTACAATAACGCTGGAGCAGGGCACCTTTCCAGGCTGGTTTCCTCCGTCCATCAGGTGGAGATGGCAAGTCCTGCCTTCCAAGATGGGTGTGAGAGACAGAAAACACTCCTGCAGGAAAGGCAGCAGCCCTGGGGCCGGAGTTGTGGGGCAGCGAGTTGCCGCTGTATGAACATTGGTTCAAGTCCCGGCTGCTCCACTTCTATCCAGCCCCCTGCTAATGCACCTGGGAAAGCAGCAGAAGATAGCCCCTGCCACCCATGGGGGAGACTTGGATGGAGCTCCTGGCTCCTGGCTCTGACCTGACCCAGCTCTGAACATTGCAGCCACTTGGTGAGTGAACCAACAGATCTCTCTCTAGCTCTCTTTCTCTCTCTCCAACTCTGCCCTTTCAACTAAATACCTAAATCTTTTTTAAAAAGAGAGGGAGGTACCAGCAGCCCCCACCTCTGTGCAGTACTGCGGGGTGGCTGGGCTTACAACATGGAGGAGAGAGTGAACACTGAATTCAGAAACTTCTCCAGGCGTTTGAAGGGAGTGTTCCTCCCATATCCTGTCTTTTCCATAGCATTTCTCTAGGATTTGCCACATTCTTTTCTTCTTTGTACTATTAACATGGTTTTTTTTTTCCAATTTAAATGCATGTATTTCAAAAGGAAACTGTACAAAGCTGCTTTAAATAAATTCTTGGAGACTGGAATTAAAAGATAAGTCTTTTTTGGTGTGAAAAACATTGAAATCCATGCAGTTTTTCATAATTTGCATTTTCATGAATTTTGGGGGAGATCTGTCATGTATCATTACAGTCCACGGAAAACATGTATTAATGAGTGTAAACAGATAATCCTAACTAATTTTTTGAAATTTCTGAATTCTTGCTTTCCAAAGGCTCCGAGCCTGGGGTCTTTCCTCATGAAAGGAGCAATTAGCTTGAGAATTGTGAGACTTCGATGGCTCTTCTTGATAGTTTCTGAAAAAATCCTGAAAATGTAATTCAATATTAGTTTTTTAAAGATTTATTTACTTATTTATTTGAAAGGTAGAGTTACAAAGTGACAGAGGCAGAGAAAGAGAGAGGTCTTCTATCCTCTGGTTCACTGCCCAGATGGCCGCAACAGCTGGAGCTGGGAAGATCCAAAACCAGAAGCCAGGAGCCTCTTCCAGGTCTCCCACACAGGTGCAGGAGCCCAAGGACTTGGGCCATCTTCCACTGCTGTCCCAGGACATAGCAGAGAGCTGGATCTGAAGTGGAGCAGCTGGGACTCGAACTGGCGCCCATATGGGATGCCAGCACTGCAGGCAGTGGCTTTACCTGCTATGCCACAGTACTGGCCCCCATAATTAGATATTATTAAGACAGTTTGTGGGGGCCGGCGATGTGACACAACGGGTTAAAGCCCCGGCCTGAAGTGCCAGCATCCCGTATGGTTGCCAGTTCCAGTGCCGGCTGCTCCACTTCCAATTCAGCTCTCTGCTATGGCCTGGGAAAGCAGTAAGTCCTTGGGACACTGCACCCACATGGGAGACCCAGAGGAAGCTCCTGGCTTCAGAATGGCACAGCTCTGGCTGTTGCAGCCATTTAGGGAGTGAACCAGCAGGTAGAAGACCTCCCTCTCTCTCTGTCTCTACCTCTCTGTGTAACTCTGTCTTTCAAATAAATAAAAATAAATCTTAAAAGAAAAGACAGTTTGTGTTCCCCTGATGTCTAGTCCTGCCTATCCTGTGGGAAGCACTGTTCCGTCCCTTTTTAAGGTTTCAAGGCTAATTGGATGCTGGCGCTGCAGGCTGCAGCTTCACTGGCTAAGCCACAGTGCCGGCCTCATAGTATTGATTTCTAGAGACAGGAGTCCTTTGCAGCTTGCAGAGTTCTCATAAACTGTGATGATTCCTGGTGCAAAGAGGCAAGGTCTGAACAGTCCCAACATCAAGATGAGGAAGCTGAGAGTGCATCTGACCCAAGGTCACAAAAGTCACCAGGCTAGAAAGGGCCATGCAGGTCTCTTAAGAGGGGAGGGATCAGGTTGCAAGCTAAGGAGACCAACTAAAGCTAGTGCATTTCAGTGAGCCTTCAAGTCATTAAAGCTGTGCAATGAAAGAGCAGCCTGGTCCTGCGCCTTTAAAGTCAGCCTTGCAATATTATGTTCCACGAAGTGAGTGATGGATGTAGAAAAAGAGCCGTTTCACCCCATGTTTGGTTAATGTTCAACTCCTGCATCATGAACCTGGCAAGAAGAACAGCAAAGTATAGCAAGGCTGCAGTTCTACGTGAGAGGGAGTCTCTAGAGACAGCTGGAAACAGCACGGGACAAAACAGCAGGTGCGACCTCCCCACGTCCCCCATCCCCACTGCCCCATACCACGTGTCCTCCATGAACTTCATGAAGACGACTCAAATGCATGGGTGGCAAACATTTTGCACCCCAATAAACTTATCTGTACTTCAATCTTGCCATGAGCTTTTGGAAGTACCCTTGTGTGTGTGTGACAGAGAGAGAGAGAGAAATACCGATTCATCACAAGGAAGTGGCTCATGAAACTGCGGAGGCTGAGACATTTCAGAATCTGCTGCCTACAAGACTCAGAAAAGCTGGAGGTAGAATGTACGCCAAGTCTGAAGACCCGAGCCCGAGCAGAGCCAGTGAAGGAAATCCCAGTGCAAGGACAGGAGCGGGTGAGATGAGACGAGGCAGGCAAGCAGCGAGGCAGAGAACAAGGGCTGGATTCCTCCTTCCTCTGCCTTATGTTCTAGTCTTGCCTCAATGGCACTGACCCACACCGGGCTGGGCTGTCTGCTTTGTTGAATCCACTGGTTCAAACGCTGATCTTCTTCCCTTATAATCACACACCCGGAAATAAAGCTTGATCTGGGCACCCCATGCCCCAGTCAGGTCGATGCACAAAATCAATCTTCCAACCTACAGCTGCGGCAGACGTCACTATGCAAGTCTCAGCCAGATTGACAGAAATGTCCACACAGGTGGTCTGTCTGCCCAAGTTGCTGTCATTTCATACAGCATGTGTGGCTTGAATAGAAAAATCCCGAACATGTGTAAGAGCAAGGAAAACCCAGTCTGAAGAGACAAAGTGAGTGACAGAGTCAGTCTCTGATATGGCAGGAGCCTTGGAATTTGAAGTAACTTCAAGTAACTGGAATTTGAAGTCATTGCTATCAATATGCTAAGGTCTCCAAACGAAAAAGTGGACAACATGCAAGAACAGTCAGCTAACAGAAGCAGAGAGGACAATGAACTTGAGGATGTGTCCATAGCAACTTCTCAAACTGAAATGCCAAGAGAAAAACAACAGGGGGAAATTAACAGAACCTTCAAGATCAATTACTACAGTGAGTAATGAAATACCAGAAGGAGAAGAGAAAAAGAAGCAGTGAAAATACTGGAACTAAGGATGGTGGAGGAGTTTCCAAAATCAATGAACAGACCCTCACCGCCCTATATAGTATGCTCAGAAAACAAGCTAAGCAGGATAGACATAAAAACATCAGCACCCAGGCATTTCATATGCCAACAGCAGGAAACCAAACACAGAGAGAAAAATCATGCCAGAAACCAGAGAGAAAAAAAAATCACTTAACCTATGGTAGAGAACAGGGTAAGAATGACCACGGATTTCTCTTCACAGACCGTTCAACCAAGAAAAGAGTGGAGCAAGGTATTATAGTCTCAAAATCAGGAGGTACTAGCCTACAATTCTATACCCAGCAAAATTATCTTTCAAAACTGAGGAGAACAAATAAGGACGTTGGCCACCAGGGGGCTGCCTGCTAAGAAATGCCTTAGAGTTTCTTCAGAGAAGAGGAACATTGCTTAGGCCACATTGGAGGTCACACTTATCCTCAGTCACTCTAAAAAGGAATAACTCCTCATCCAGACAATCACAGCAATGACAATGTGAAGTGAATGCCAGCCCCATATAAAGGCTGGGAAGGAGAATTGAGAGCACCCCTAACAGGTACTTACATACACAGGTGTTATCTTAAGTTACCCTGCAAACTCTAGGGCAAACACTAGAAGTAATTCTAAAACCAAGCATAGCCGGTATTCTGAGTCAGGAGAGGACGTGGAATCATATCAAATGCTCAATGACAACTACAGGCAGCAGAAAATAGGAGCAGAGTTTTTAGAAAAGAAAGAAACAAGGTGTGCGTGTTGTGGCGCAGTAGGTTAAGCCTACCCTTGGGAAGATCACATCCCACATGCAATGCCTGGTTCGAGTCCCAGCTACTCCACTTCCCATGCAACTTCCTGCTAATGCACCTGGGAAGGCAGCAGATGGTGGCCTAAGGACTTGAGCCCCTGCCACCCAACTCCAGGATGGAGTTCTGGCTCCAGCCTGGCCTGCACCTGCTGTTGCAGCCATTTGAGGAGTGAATCAGCAGATGCAAAGGTCTCTCTCTCTCTCTCTCTCTCTCTCTCTCTCTCTGATGATCTAGCTTTAAAATAAATAAATCTTTTTTAAAAATAAAAAGCAAAAAGCACAATAAATAGAAAACAGTTACAACTAGTTGGCTATTCACTCAAATGTATCAATAATTACTTCAAATATGAACGGCCTGAATACACCAATCAAAAGACAGAAACTGACATTGACAAAGTGCATCAAAAGAGCAAAATCCAATTACGTTGTCTACAAGACATTCACTTTAAATATAAAGGCACCAGTAGGATTAAAAGTAAAGATACAGGGGCTGGCGCTCTGGTGTAACGGGTAGGGCCGCTGCCTGCAGTGCCAGCATCCCTTATGGGCACCAGTTCGAGTCCCAGCTGCTCTACTTTCCACCCAGCTCCCTGCTATGGCCTGAGAAAGCAGTGGAATATGGCCCAACTGCTTAGGCCCCTGCACCCATATAGGAGACCCAGAAGAAACTCCTGGCTCCTGGCTCCTAGATTCACATGAGCCCAGCTCCAGCTGTTGCGGCCATCTGGGGAGTTGAACCAGCAAATGGAAGGTCCATCTCTCTGACTCTCCTCCTCTCTGTCTGTAAATCTGCTTCTCAAATAAATAAATAAAATATTTTTCTTAAAGTAATGATACAGAATAAAAAGAAAGAAAGAAACAGAAAAGGGATGGATGGCCTACCACCAAGTGGGCTCCCTCGGTTCAGTGGGAGCCTCTGAACAGGCCCCCTCCTTCCTCCACCACCTTAAGATCAGGGAGCGGGACCGAGCAGGGGTGGCACAGGCAAGGGAGAGCCCAGAAACTGAGCAGGAAGGCTCGCATCACCTTCCAGATCCTCCTTCGAGCAGAGTTTGCAGGGAGCTGTCTTACACTGAGTGCACAGCAGGGCAAAGTCAACACGACTTGAGAGCAAGGCCTAATGCAGAACAGCTTGGCCAAAGTAAACCCCACCGGCCTAGGTGCTCCATCTACTGGGCTCTGATGTGCCTGGCCCGGAGGTCTCGGTGCGGGGACTCAAAGACCCCACCACTGTCCCTCAGGGGCCTACAAGTGGCTCTCTCCTCCCCTGTTCTGTGTGTGAATTGCTGGTCCTTTTTCCGTAGTGTTTTCTAGAAGCCCAGTACTGAATTGCACCCTGAACGTGCTCCTCTGTCTACAACTTGGGTGAGAGATGTCTTCATCCCCAGAGAGCAGGGATTCTTCCTCTTTCTCCACTTCTCTCATTCCTACTTCTCGTTTTACCCTCACCTGGTTCTGCTTCTTTAAAATTCTCTGGGAGGGGACGGCGTTGTGGCCCAGTGTCAAGCCACCGCTTGCAATGCTGGCATCCGATATTAGAGCACTGGTTAGTGTCCCAGATGCTCTGTCTCCAATCCAGCTCCCTGCTACTGCACCTGGAAAAGCAGTGGAAGATGGCCCAAGTGCTTGGACCTCTGCACCTACGTGGGAGACCCAGATGGAGTTCCAGGCTCCTGGCTTTGGCCTGGTCTAGCCCTGGCCATTGTAGCCATTTGGAGCATAAACAAGCACATGGAAGAGATCTCTCTCTCTCTTCTCTCTCTCTCTCTCTCTCTCTCCCTCTTCTTCTCATTCTGTCTTTACTAAATAAACAAATTTTTGTTTATTTTTTCTTTTTTTGTAGAGATTTATTTTATTTATTTGAAAGGCAGAGTTAGAGAGAGAAGGAAGAAGAGACAGAGAGAGAGATCTTCCATCCGCTGGTTCACCCCCTAAATGGCCACAACAGCTTGGGTAGGCCAGGCCGAAGCCAGGATCCAGGAGCTTCTTCTGGGTCTCCCACATGAGTGCAGGGACCCAAGGACTTGGGCCATCTTCTGCTGCTTTCCCAGGCCATAGCAGAGAGAGAACCGGATTGGAAGCCGAGCAGCTGGGACTTGAATCAGTGCCTGTATGGGATGCCGGCACTGCGGGCAGCGGCTATTATGCCACAACACTGGCCCCTAAACAAATAAATTTTTAATAAATAAATGAATAAATAAACCCTCTTGGACCCTGTTATATGCTGAAGAAGGCCAGTAAAAGCCAATTTTAAAACTTACAGCAGTTTTTGCAAACTGGTTGTTAAATACAACCTTTCCCCAAAAAATAAGTTTAAAAAAAACTTTCAATGAAGTAAGTTCCAATAACATTAAAGTGAAAAAAAAATGACCAGTTCCTAATTATTTTTACTACCTTTCACTATTATCTATGCTCCTGAGCTTATTTAAATCAATTGGATTTCAGCACTAGAAATATTATGTGACAGTAGGACAACCTTCCTCTCTGCCCAGCTTGGGTTCAGTGATTCCACAACTGGGGGCTTGTAATTGGGATGGTAGGGGTATTTATACCACTGGAAGGGACCAAAGCTACCAATCAGAGCTGGTTCACGATTCTGTGGATTGTCCAGATTTAAGAAAGCAATGGAGAAAATGTTAATGGCACAGATTGAGCCTAAGAGTGTGTCCTGTTTATAGCTGTTACATTATGAATAGCACAAACATCGTCTTCGAATTCGGTGAAGAAGTCATTCACGTCATTGACAAGCGAGTGAAGTTTAGACATTCATCTTCGTTGCTGCACTTGCTTCTCATTTGCCAATGCAAACAAGAATATCAACCAGCATTCGCATTAGCTCTTCACTTGCTTACCGTTTGCAAGCCCAAGCTGGCTGAGAGTATAAGAGCTCAACAGGACTGGCTGTGGTGTAGCAGGTGAAACTGCCACCTGCAGTGCCGGCATCCCATATGGGCGCTGGTTCGAGTCCCAGCTGCTCCACTTCTCATACAGCTCTCTGCTGTGGCCTAGGAAAGCATCAGAAGATGGCCCAAGTCCTTGGGTCCCTGCACCCATGTGGGAGACCCAGAAGAAGCTCCTGACTCCTGGCTTTAGATTAACACAGCTCCAGCCTTTGAGGCCATCTAGGGAGTGAACCAGCGGATGGAAGACCTCTCTCTCTCTCTCTCTCTCTCTCTCTCTCTCTCTCTCTGCCTCTGCCTCTCTGCAACTCTGCCTTTCAAATAAATAAGTAAATCTTTAAAAAAAAAAGAGTTCAACAAAAATCAGTGAGTGCATTCTGTGGGAATCAATTGGCTATATTGAACTTGCAACACAGAGTTTTCATATTTTATTACTCGTAATGGTACAATATCCACCCTTCATGTCAGTAAAATTGACAATGAACTCATGTGTCTTTATATACACATGTTTGCTAGTTTTGCACAGTGCAGGTGGCACCTGCTTCCTCTACATCCCCACTGTGGTCCCTTGAATGAGGCCATCCATCACCATTCCAGGCTCCATCACCTCCAATTCCACACCTATGTTGCTCCACAAGAATACCTCTAATACTGAAAGACAATCATGCCACATATCGTGTTAAATCATCAATGGCTCCCTAGAAACTTCTGAATAAAATTCAAGCCACAGAAACCTTCCTTGCAAGCTTAACCTTTTCTGTTATCAAACATCCACATTCACACTTAAATCAAACTGCCAGTTCCAGTCCCCACTTCCAATCCAGCTCCCTGCTAACGCACCTGGGAAAGCAGAAGAGGATGGCCCAAGTGCTTGGACCCCTGCCACCCATGGGGAAACCTGGATAGAGTTCCAGGCTCCTGGCTTCAGCCAGACCCAGCCCTGGCCATTGCAGGTATTTGGGGAATGAACCAGTGATTGGAAGCTCTCTAAATTTAAAAAAGAATTAATTTTTGACAACTCTACTAAATTTTGTCTTTTCTTTAAGCATGGATATAAAACACAGAGAACAGTTCACATTGTTTTCATCTCCATTGTTTTCTGGAAGGCAGCTAGACATGGCTTGAGTCTCTATACCTTAAATTATTGATTTTTATGAGCAATATAAAAATGCTCATTTCTGGAAAATAATGGCAGCCACCATTTATTGGGCTACTCTTAGGCACCAGGTACATGCTAAGTGCTCAACATCTGCCACCCTATGAGCCCTCGACAATGCTGTCATGTGGGCATTACCATCCCCACTATGCAGGTGAGGAGACCAAGACTCAGGAAAGCTAAAACATGTGTTTGATTTTGCACAGATGCTGAGTAACCAAGCAGTAAATCAAACCAGGGTTGGACTGACTCCACAGTCCCTGTTTCCTGTTCCGCGTGCGTGTCACTGCTTACAGAACAGACACAATGCCTGTCCAGTGGCCTGGAACAACTAAGACCCCCAAATAATACTGCAAAAAAGTCACAAACACTCTGCCTAGCTCGGCTCCAACCTCCTCCTGCCCAACACCCAGACCCAGGAATGGATTTGCCCTTTCCCCAAATCATAAAAGAGAATGATAGCAAGGGGTACCTGTGTGCTTCGTCACAGGCTGCATGGGAGCATCTCCAGGACCCAGCTAGGCCTTCATCGTGGGACAATTTTCCAGTAACGAGCTGGGATCTCTTGCAAGTCTGTCTGTAGCTGCTAGCACCGCCACCGCCACCGTGGCTGCTGCCTTTGTTGACTGTCACCAAGCACTCGGCTGCCTGGGGACTGAGTCAACAAGGCCCCTTCCTGTCTCTGCCCCAGCTCTGCTGCCCCAGGCCCTGTGCCCAGGCCTGAGAGCAGACTGAGCTACCTCTGCAGCCTTCATCCTCCAAGCCGGTGACCCAGAAGGCGGCTGATAAGAGCTCAACCGGATTAGGCGCTACAATGGGAGGTTGATGGGGGGGCGGTGGAGGAGTGCTGTGACACGATGTCGCTTTATCTCCTGGTCCAATCAAACCGAAGACCCTGCAAGGAATGGGGACAGCCCCAGAACCCAGGCTCGGTGTCCATTCATCCATCCTCCCCACCTGTCCATAGAGTCACACTTTGGAGCTGCACCCAAGGGGACAGAGAACCTCCCATGATCATAATCAGGGCCGGACAGCCTGGAGCTACCCGTGGGAAGGCACGTGGACTACGGCTGGAGAAGGGGGAAGAGGAGTCCTTGCAGTCTCAGGATCTTGGGTTCAGAAAGGAACCAGCAGAGACAGGGAGCAGCAAGAAATAGATCATAGCTCTGCAGAGGTAGCTGCAAAAGAACAGGTCTTTTGAGTCCTTGGAATCAATAGTGGGGTCAAAACTGAGAGGTATGTTTAAAAAGAAAAAAGAAAAGAAGCATTTTTGCTGGACTGAATGGTAAACGTTGATGAGACCCAGCGCTGGTGGGGGCATGGTAAATGAGCACCGCCCCCTCCTGTGCCAGTTGTGGGAATGTGCAAGCTCTCTGCGGGAATTTAATTAAATGCATAAAAGCGCACATCCTTTGCAAATCCAACCGCTAGAATGTAACCCCACGGACGTTCTTGCAAAAGTTCACTGGAACATCTGGAAGAGGATGCTCATTGCAGGGTGTTTTTTCTAATAGAAAAAAAAAAAAACCTGAAAACTACTGAAGTGTCCATCAAGAATGGCTAGATGGAAAAATCAGGATTCCCACCTGGTGGGAAAGTAGCTACCCAGCTGGGTAAAGAAGACGAGCAGATGTGTGTGTGTGTGTGCGTGCATACACACTGGCATTTAGCAATTGCCAAGAAAATGTTTTGAAAAGCAAAAGGTGTGGAACAGCCTGGTGTGGTTTCTTTCATTGCAAACAGGTTCACTGACAACCAGATATCTGTGTGCCTATCTTTGATCTGGAAGGAGTCATGAGACACACGACAGCAGATGCTTTGGGGAGAGAGTGGTGAGCCTTACTTAGTGATTATTGTCTGTTTTGAGTTCTATTCTCCCCTTATAACTTTGTGTGATGTTATTTTAAAAACTCTAGGGGACGGGCATTGTGGTGCAGGGGGTGAAGCTGCTGCTGGGGGTACCCACTTCCCATGTCTCGGTGCTGGGATGAGTCCCAGGTACACCACACTTCAGATCCAGCTTCCAGCTAGTGCACCTGGGAGGCAGCAGGTGATGTCCCATGTAGCCACCCACATGGAAGACCAAGAAGGAGCAAATCTGAAAAGAAACCAGTTGATTTGCAATTCTCACCCCCCCCCAAACAAACCTTTGCCTCCTCCCCGTTTCTAATCATCTAAATGCCATCACCATTCATCCACCGAGCTGCCCCAGGACAAGAAATCAGGGAGTCCTTCACATCGCGCTGGGTCTCTCCCCACCAGCATCCCCCAGCCACCCTCCTCTGGGTGAGCCACTGAAGTAGTGCCCAGGCCAGCGCTGCTCCAGTAGAAGGCCTGCACACAGTCCACTCAGCAACCACAGCTGTCCCCGATGTGACCTTGCTTGGGATCTTCCTGTGGATCCCGTCACACTGCGTAAAATCCGAATGCCTTTCCACGGTCCGTGAAGTTCTCTGAGCTCTAAGCCCGGCTCCACCACTCTCCCCTTGACTTCTCTCTCTCTCGTTTTTAAAGATTTTATTTATTTATTTGAGAGGTAGAGTTACAGAGAGAGAGGGAGAGGGAGAGGGAAAGGGAGAGGGAGAGGGAGAGGGGGAGGGGGAGGGGGAGGGGGAGGGGGAGGGAGAGAGAACATTTCGCTGTTTTATTTCCCAAATGGCTATGATGGATGGCTGGGGCTGGACAGATCCAAAGCCAGGAGCCAGGAGCTTCTTCCAGATCTCTCACTAGGTGCAGGGGCCCAAGCACTTGGGCCATCTTCCATTGCTTTCCCAGGGAGTTGGACAGAAGAGGAGCAGCCGGGACTCAAACCTGCACCCATATGGGATGCCTGCATAGCAGGCAGAGGCTTAGCCTACTATGCCATGGCACTGCCCCTCCCCTTGATTTTTTCCACTGCAGTCACGTGTGTATTTTTGCCATCCTTCCAATAGGCCTTTGCACGTGCTGTTCCTGCTACTTTGCACACACTCTCCCAGGATCTTCCCTTGCTTACTTCCTCACTTCACTCAGGTCTCTGTGCAAGTGTTTCCTTCGTAAAACAGCTGTCTCTTAAGTAGCAGGTCCTCATCTGTCTGGGGCTCCTTGCCTTCTTCATACTCTTTGTAGCAATGATCATTTTTACTTTCATACTGTGTGTCTGTTTCTTGTTTGTTTTCTACGTCACCGTTGATGGACAGAAGCTACACGAGGGGAGGGGTCTCACCCAGCTTGCTCGTGCATCTGTCACAGGCTGTGTGTTTGCAGCTGCATGTGACAGAAGCAGCGAGGAAAACCAGGGCAACCAAGAGCATCTGTGCAGCCAGGTGCACACCAAGCAGCTCGACATCAGAGCCCCGTCTGCTCTCAAATAGAAGAAGGGCTGCTGCAGCTCCAGGCTTCACGCCTTGACTCCCATATGTCAGAAGGAAGAGAAAGAACTTAATGCTCTTGCATCATCTTTTCTAGAATCCCTAAAATTTTCCTTTTCACATCGTTTCCCAGATGAGGTCAAGGGCCCACCCCTAAACCCAAGTGATATAAAACTGACCAGTGATTGGCACTGATCAGTCATGTTTCTCCTTGGCGAGGAGGAGCAGCTCAGATTTCCAGGGCACATGTTCCTTGCGGTGTGCACAAACATGAGCCCTGAGGCACGGCAAGAAAGGGATTTGTGGCTGTCGGGTGAAAAATCCAGAATGTCTGCTACTGTGTGGCACATCCAGCACCCAGAACGAAGCCTGGCTCACAGCAGACGCTCAGCAACTGCATGCTGATTGGCTGATGGGCTCCTTGTGGCTTAATAGACTAGGAAGTGAGGGATGCCCGACCCACATAGCACCCACAGTGCCACTGTCCAGATGTGCTCGCTTCGGCCCACTCTTGCTTTTCTCTCATTGCAGCTCCATGAGATCCATGCTTTTTCCATTCTCTAAGAATTGGAACTTGGAGGGGCTGGCTCTATAGTGTAGCAGGTAAAAGCCACCATCTACAGCACCAACATCCCATGTGGGCGCTGGTTCAAGTCCCAGCTGCTCCACTTCCCATCCAACTCTCTTCTGTGGCCTGGGAAAGCAGGAAATGATGACCCTAGTCCTTGGGCCCCTGCACCCATGTGGGAGACCTGGAAGAAGCTCCTGGCTCCTGGCTTCAGATCAACACAGCTCTGGCCCGTTGCAGCCATCTGGGGAGTGAACCTGCGGAAGATCTCTCTCTCTCTCTCTCTCTCTCTCTCTCTCTCTCTCTGCCTCTGTATAACTCTACCTTTCAAATAAATAAATAAATCTTTAAAAAAAAAAAAGAAAAAAGAAACCCTGTTCAACATCTAAGCTTAGCTGGGAAGGAGTTGTCCTCCACATCCAGACGGGCAGAGAAGAGATACTAGCCTGAGTTCCCATGGGGCAGTTCCCGTCTGGGGCAGGCAAATAGCAGAGCAATCTCTGTGTCTCCTGGATTCCGGCAGCATTACTTTGGGCTGTCTCTCTTCCTCTTCCTCTAGCAATTATGCAGGAGAGCCCACGAGTTCAGCAAGTCAAAGTTCCTCGTGGCCTCCAGAGTCCTCCATCCTTGGCCAGGGTGAGGGAGAACACGGGGCACAGCCACTCAGAAACAGGCCAGAGTGACACCTGGGGGCTCTGGTCTGGGAACCCTGAATTCTAGAAGGATCTGACCCAGGCCTTGTGGTCCCCGGTCTTCATTTTATTGGTGTAAACTTCCTTATGCCCTGGTGAGTTCCATGGAGATAGCACTTGGCAGGCCTGAGAATCATCCAGTAAGGATTCATCATTTAGAAAGGTAGTGTCTTGGGGGGGACCCAAGAACAAGCATGGCTGTTGGTTTCTCACATCAAGACCCCCTTAAGAGGGGCTCAGCTGGAAGAAGATTCGAGAGGGTCAGAGTGCAGAGAGAAGCAGCGAGATTTCTGACACTTCAGATGCGGGATGGCTCAGATCCGGGAGGGAGGCCAGTGGCCTGGGACTCAGTGGATTCCAACCAGAGACCAATCCCAGGACAACAGCAAGGTCCCACTTCTACCCCACGCTCTGTGCTGTGTCGGCGCTTTCTTTGATGCCTTCAGTACTGTGCCCACTTCCCCCTGGTGACAGGTACCCAGTCCAGGGCTGCCGACCAGTGAGGGTCAAGTTCAAAAACGAACATAATGACATGGAGCAAGAGGGAAAGCACAGATCAGGCCCCATCCTGAATCTCCCGTGCCTGACCCAAACTTCTGCCCTGTACCTCCACTGCACGCGTGTGCGTGTGCACACACACAGACACGCACCATGTAATATGAAGGGACTGCATCCCCTCCAAGGCCTCTGGCTGTTCCTGCCTGCCCTGAGATAGATGAAGCTAGGCAAGCTAGGAATCATCCTTCGTTCTCTCTAGCTTTACATTCAGAGTTTGGGAGGAAAAAAAAATGGGAATGTCAAGGAAACTAGTCGCAGGTGATGGTTTTTTTGTAGTTGTTATTTTTCTCTGTTGCCAAAATGTAGTATGCTATGTTTCTTGATTTCACACACACACACACACACACACACACGTTTATCTACACACTTATGGGAGAGGTACTTTAAAAAGTTTGTGAAAGGTGGGATTAAAAGATAACCCCTGGGGGCCGGCACTGTGGCGTAGTGGATACAGTTCAAGTCCTGGCTGCTTCTCTTCCTATCCAGCTCTCTGCTATGGCCTAGGAAAGCAGTGGAAGATGGTCCAAGTCCTTGGACCCCTGCACCTGTGTGAGAGACCAGGAAGCAGCTCCTGGCTCCTGGCTTCGGATTGGCGCATCTCCGGCCATTACAGCCAATTGGGGAGTGAACCAGTGGATAGAAGACCTTTCTCTCTGCCTCTCTGCCTCTCCTTCTTTCTCTGTGTAACTCTGACTTTCAAATAAATAAATAAATCTTAAAAAAAAAGATAACCCCTGGGGTCAGCACAGTGGCGTAACAGGTTAAACCACAGCCTGCAGTGCCAGCATCCCATATGGGCACCAGTCTTGGCTACTCCGCTTCCCATCCAGCTCTCTGCTATGGCCTGGGAAAGCAGTGGAAGATGGCCCAAGTCCTTGGGCCTCTGCACCCACATGGGAGACCTAGAGGAAGCTCCTGACTCTTGGCTTTGGCCTGGCCCAGCCCTGGTTGTTGCAGCCATCTGGGGAGTGAACTACTGGATGGAAGACCTCTGTGTGTGTGTGTGTGTGTGTGTGTGGCTTTTCCTCTGTCTCTGTAACTCTACCTTTCAAATAAATAAAATAAAATTTAAAAAGATAACCATTTTGGTGTGAAAAAATCAAAATCAACAATAGTTTTTTTCATACTACACAGTTAACATGAACTTTTTGAAGTCCCCTTGTATGAATGCATTTCAACATTTTTGTATCAAAATAGTTATTTTCCAATCCCATTTTCTAAGATCTTTTAAAGTAGTCTCATATGTATATACATATACATATATATACATATGTATGTTCATAATAATTATGATATAATATGTATGAACAATGTGTCTGCGTGTATGTGAGAGGTATTTTAAAAATTCACAGAGGTAGGCCAGTGCCATGTGCAAGTAAAGCCGCCACCTGCAGTGCCGGCATCTCCTATGGGCACCGGTTCAGGTCTTGGCTGCTCCACTTCCCATCCAGCTCTCTGCTATGGCCTGGGAAAGCAGTGGAAGATGGCCCAGGCCCTTGGGCCCCTGTACCCACATGGGAGACCCCAAAAAAACTCCTGGCTCTTGGCTTTGGATTGGCGCATCTCCGGCCATTGCAGCCAACCGGGGAGTGAATCAGCAGATGGAAGACCTCTCTCTCTCTGCCTCTCCTTCTCTCTCTGTGTAACCCTGCCTTTCAAATAAATAAATAAATCTTCAAAAAAATTCACAGGGGCAGGAGTTTGGCATAGTGGTTAGAACTCCTCTGGGGTGTTTGCATCTCTGATCAGAGTGCCTAGGTTCAAGTCCAGGTTCCAGTTCCAACGCAAGCTTCCATGAACCTTTGGGAGTGGCCTCTTGTGATCACAGTGATCTGTAGGTGCCTCCACCCCAGCCAGGATTGCAGCACACACTATCGCTGCTATCACTGTTGGACAGAGTGCATCTCACATGCAAACACACGTGCTGCTTGGTCTTTCTTTGCTCCTTCAGACCCACTCTCTGCGCTGTGCCCAGCCTCTGGCTGTGTTTGGCCAATGGGAGGCAAGGGTTAAAGGGCAAGACAGAAGGACAGGAGGCCAAGATGGGTGGGGCCGTCTACATCAGCTGTCTACCACAGACCACAGCCCCTGCCAAGCAAGCAGCTCTTTGCTCTCTGAGGCTGCTCAAAGTTCCAGGCTTTTGTGATTTTTTTAAAAAATTACTTAATTTTATTTGAAAGACAAAGAGAGCAAGAAAGAGAGACAGAGAGAAAAAGAGAGTTTTTCCATTGGCTGGTTCACTCCCTCAAATTACTTGCAATAGCCAGGGCTGGGCCAGGAGCCCAGGACTCCATCTGGGTCTCCCCCATGGGTGGCAGGGACCCAAGTACTTGGGCCATCACCTGCTGCCTCCCAGGGTGCACATTGGCAGGAAGCTGGAGTTAGAAGCCAGAGCCAGGACTTGAACCCAGGCGCTCAGTTACGGGATGTGGGTGTCCCAATGGGTGTCTTAACCGCAGGCTCCAATACCCACCCCTGCAGGTTTTTGGGGGCGCAGGACATTGCATCACCACCTGGCTGGTTTCCTTTAACCCTTTCCACACCTCTGGAAGAGCCCTAGATAAACTCTCCTAGTTACCTCCCTTGAAGGAAGCAGCTTCTTCCCTATGGGGATATTGCCGGGGCAAATACTGCGTAAGAGCCTTACTACACTTAAAAAGCTAAACTTCCTGATTGGCTGACCCACATCCCCCATCCCTAAGAGAATTCTGTTCTTGAAGCTGAGCACACCCAAGGCACCCCACAGTCCCTTGCGTGGGTGTCTTCATGGGAATGACCCTCGCTAAGCCAAGACCAGCCAATCAGCAAGAGTGACCCCTCTTCCGCCCTCCCCAGCCGAGATTCCACAACTCAGCTCTCGGTGGGATGCCAGCGGAACAGGCAGCGGCTTTGCCCGCTATGCCGCAGCGCTGGCCCCGGCCCTCAGGCTTTGGGGGGCCCGCTGTTTCTTTGCTAGCCTGCTTGCTGGGTTTCCATGCCTTCCTGACGGTCACAAGGCATTGGTACAAGTTTCTACCCCACATCATGGACTCATTCTCGGTAAACTCAATGCCTGAGACAGTACCAGCTATAGCACTCATGAGACACAGCCCAACATGAGATTGGGGACCCCTTATTTAAAAAGCGAGGGAGAAAGTAACATACAAAGGACTAAAATATAATCTCTGTCCTTTTAAGCTATCTTATTATTTATAATATGGATAATAATGATTCATGAGTAACAGCATAAACCTACAAGTTACCCCCAAAGTCTCTATTTTTGGAGTCATAATTTTATATAATATAATAAAGACAATTATTAATGTGCTGTCTTTTTGGCTACGCAAATTCACTTGGAAGGTCATCAAAATTAATAGGTTTAGCTACTTTAAAAAAAAACAGCTTCCAACTGATATGATTAAAAGCAACATCATTTGTTCATGGCAAGCATAAGACGGTAAATAAGTTTTGATCATTTTAAATGTTGAGAAGGATCTCTCCTTCAATGGTTACTGAAACTAATCAGAGTATTTTATAGGCTGTGACAATATCAGGATAAACATCTGATAAATTATTTCAAAGTACAAACTTCAGTACTTTTAGAACCACTCATTCTCAAGCCATTTTTCTAAAAAGATGTAACTCATTGTATAGCTTAGTTCCATGTAAATTGTGCAATCTTAAATGTAAATTTATACAATGGCAATTTAATGTTTCCTTTCACATTTCCTGTGACATATGTGGAAGTTGAATGAGTAACAAAGTGGCTTCATGATTTGCTTATAATTCTTTTTTAAAAAAGGATTTCATTTATTATTTATTTGAGAGGTAGAGTTATAGACAATGAGAGGGAGAGACAGGGAGAGAAGTCTTCCATCTGCTGGTTCACTCCTCAAATGGCTGCAATGGATGGAGCTGAGCCAATTCAAAGCCAGGAGCCTGGAGCTTCTTCCGGGTTTCCCACATGGGTGCAGGGGCCCAAGGACTTGAGCCATCGTCTGCTGCTTTCCCAGGCCATAGCAGAGAGCTGGATTGGAAGTGGAGCAGCCAGGACTCGAACCAGCACCCATATGGGATGCCAGCACTGCAGACCAGGGCTTTAACCTGCTGTGCCACAGTGCTGTCCCCTGCATATAATTCTTTTTTTTTTTTTTTTTGACAGGCAGAGTGGACAATGAGAGAAAGAAACAGAGAGAAAGGTCTTCCTTTTGCCGTTGATTCACCCTCCAATGGCCGCTGCGGCCAGTGCGCTGCGGCCGGCGCACCTCGCTGATCTGAAGGCAGGAGCCAGGTGCTTCTCCTGGTCTCCCATGGGGTGCAGGGCCCAAGCACTTGGGCCATCCTCCACTGCACTCGCTGGCCACAGCAGAGAGCTGGCCTGGAAGAGGGGCAACCGGGACAGAATTGGTGCCCCGACCGGGACTAGAACCCGGTGTGCCGGCGCCGCAAGGCGGAGGATTAGCCTATTGAGCCACAGCGCCGGCCTTGCATGTAATTCTAAGCACTGATATATACATTATCATTACATCATTGTATCTTCCATCACAAGGACGAGTTCATTTTAAAATTTATTCCTCAGTAATAACTGAAGTTTCGTATGAAAACAGGGTTCTCTTTCCTTGAATGTGACAGGTCAATCTTAATTTCTATTTCTACCAATTAATATTTATTTGCAATGTTGCCATACTTTTCAAAAAACCAGTTATTCTAAACTCTTAGGAGAACTCTAATAAATCCTTGATATACTTAACTGCAGGAATAACATTACAATTTGGGGGACCAGCATTGTGGTGCAGTGGATTAAGCTACTGCCTATGATGCCGGAATCCCCTGTGACAGCACCAGTTCAAGTCCCAGCTGCTCCGCCTCTCATTCAGGTCCCTGCAGCTGGCCTGGAAAAGCAGTAGAAGACGTTTCAAGTGTCTGGGCCCCTGCGCCCACATGGGAGACCACACTGGCTTTGGCCTGACCCAGCCCCAGCCAATGCAGTCATTTGGGGGAGTGAAGCAGTGGATGGAAGATCTCTCTGGCTCTCCCTTTCTCTATCACTCTGCATTTCAAATAAGTAAAATACAATTTGTTTTAAAATTATGATTTTGGTGCTCACAAGGTTTACTGCCTGAGTACGGGCAGTTTCTGCCCCTGGAGTTCACGCTAGAGTTCATATTCACGCAGATGCCCTGGGGGTGAGCTCCCACTGTGGTCCCAGCACAGTCCCTCCTCTACCTGGGTCACGGTCACTGCTTCTACTGTTGCTGCTGCCATAACCAATACCTACCTGAGCCCATGTTCTGGGCCCAGTTCTCCCTTCCAGCTCCTGCAGTGCCCCAGACTGCCCCAGACATGTGTGTACACCAGCTGTGAGGCACACGTATCATCTTTGCTAAGTGCAGGCTCCAACGTTCCAACAGATTTCACTTACCAAATTCAAGTCCAAAGGTGAATTTCACGATGATGCCAGCAGAGTCAAAGCAAGCGTGGATTTCTTCTGAGGGCAGAGCCCTGTGAGAAGGCACAGGTCCAATACCCTAAGGGTTTGCTGCATCAGAAAAGTGGCACATAGTCTAGTCATTCACACCTTGAGCAAAAGTCGGTCTTTAAAAAATTTGTTTTAGAGGCAGACAGAAACGACAGAAAGAAAGCTCTCATAGTCTGATTTACTCCCCAGTGGCTAAGGCCGGACCTGGATGAAGCTGGGAGCCAGGAACTCAATCCAGATCTCCTATGTGGGTGGCAGGGATCCAAGCACTTGGGTCCATCTTCTGCTGCTTTCCCAGGTGCATTAGCAGGGAGCTGGATTGGAAGTGGAGCAGCCAGGACTTGAACTGGCACCCTCTGGGATGCCTGGCATTGCAGGCATTGGTTTAGCCTGCTATACCACAATGCCAGCAGCAAACCTTGATAATTTTTTTTTTTGAGATTTAAAACTATTTATTAGAGTCAAAGGCCTCCAGCCAGAGCAGCGTGGAGGGGGGCTTCCAAGAGAGGAATAAACCCAGATAATTTTTAAAGTATAGGACACACTATTCATAATCACACTGGGACAGCAGGTGTCAACTGAGTCCATCCTGGACAACATGGAACGTCTGGTCACAAAGGCTCACTCCTTGACTACTCACCGAGAGCCATCATCCCTTCCACCACACCCATTTGAGAACACACCGTGGGGGGCTCCGTGTCGGAAACTTACACCCGGAGAGCTCATCCGGTTCTTCTCTGTCCATCTCCCTCTTGTATTATCTGCATTCACAACCTTTCTCAGTCCTAAAGAACTAAAAAAAGAAAAAAAAAGTGTTATTAGGGCCGGCACTGTGGCGCAGTAAGTTAATCTCCCACCTGCGGTGCCAGAATCCCATATGGGCACCGGTTCTAGTCCCGGCTGCTCCTCTTCCAATCCAGCTCTCTGCTGGGAAAGCAGTAGAAGACGGCCCAAGTCCTTGGGCCCCTGCACCCGCGTGGGAGACCGGGAAGAAGCTCCTGGCTTCGGATCAGCACAGCTCCTGCAGTTGTGGCCATTGGGGAGTAAACTAATGGACGGAAGACCTTTCTTTCTGTCTCTCCCTCTCACTGTCTGTAACTCTACCTCTCAAATTTAAAAAAAAAAAAAAACCAAAAACAAAAACATGTTCCTTGTGTGCGTTTTGTCCCACTCTGCTGGGACAAAGACCTCAGCTCCCAAATACAGCCCTCTAGGGTGGTTTCTGTTTCTCCACCTGGCATGACGAGTATCCCAGAAAAATGTCCACAATTATGTTATCATGAGTCCATGGCTTTAATCCTTGACCTTGACATTTACCTCTTCACTCTTAAATGTCCCGCATTGGATCTATAAACTGTAGGACTGTTTGAAAGGGAAGTCTAATGTCACAGCTAGTCTGCCTCGGGGGAATTTGGTTGCACTCTCTCTCTCTGCTATTATCTGTGCCCCAGACACAGCTCTTCATGTTTGCTTTTCTGTCTGACTTGTCTCTTTCAACCCCATCCAGCCTCCCTCTTGTACCTTCCGAACCCTGGACCCTGGGGGGAACTCTGCCGCCTAGGTGCTGATGCTCTACCTGCCGTGAGGCCAGAGTGAGCCAGATGTTGGACTCCAAGGTCAGTTTGTGTGGTCCCATCTTCTCTAAGTGCATGGGTATATGGCCGCCCAAAGAGCTTCAGCCTGGATGGCCCCCGTCTCCATATGGCACAGCCTTGCTTGGGAGACCCAGCTCAACCACTGAGGACACAGAGAAGAAACTCACAGTGCGGCTCTGTCTCTGAGAAGAGGGTGTTTATGATATGCTCGCTGTGCCCTCCAATGCCCAAGACAAGTCCTACGCTCCGCTCTGCACAGGCAGACAACTGCCAATCACACTTTGGCCTCTCCAGAAAATAGATTACTGCAGGAGGCCATGGGAGGGCGGGCTGGGCTCTGGATTTGAGACTTTACCTAGTTTTTGTGGCTTAGCCTGCCCGGAAAGGAGCTTCTCCCCTATGCACCTTCAGTTACCCATGGCTCGAGCATCAGTTGGAGTGTGAGCTGCAGCCCTGTGTAGCTGTCCCAGGGGATTCAGAGGGCCACACCCACAAGGGTCGTAGCTCTTGCCTCTCTTATTTCCCAAGTCCTGAAACTCGACTGTTTCCCATTTGCCTCCCTTCCTATAATAAGCCCCGAGCTGGGCAGGCTGACCAGCTGTGCCAACCTGCAGGGTTTTAGCAAGAGGGGCAATAAACCTACCCTCAGCAGTGAAGCTGTCATCTGGGAATCTGCTTTAGGAACAGTTAAGGGGTTGTTGCTACTTCTCACTGAATTATCTTTAAAGGTTAAAAAAAAATTATCACAAAATCATTGTGCATATTTGTAGGGGCACAGTGTGGGTTTTTTTTAAGAATTTATTTAGAAGGGAGAGAGGGAGAGAGAGAGGGAAGAAGAGAGAGAGAGAGAGGGAGAGAGATCTTCCCTTTGTTGGTTCAATCTCAAATGACTACAGCAGTCAGGGCTGGGCTAAACCAAAGCCAGGAGTCTGGATCTCCATCCTGGTCTCCCACGTGGGTGGCAGGGGCCCAAGCACTTGGTCCATCCTCCACTGTTTTCCCAGGAGCATTAGCAGGAAACTGGATTGCAAGTGAAGCAACCAGAACTCCAACCCCTCTCATATGGGGGTGTTGGGGTCCTGGTTGCTCACAACTTATCTCACCCCTCGCAATGCCAGCCCCTTATGTTGATATTATTGTTCACTCCTTTCTCTCGCTGTTTTCCTTCTACGTCCCTGGCAGTTCTGTAACGGGCTCATCTTCCTTATCACGGCTGCTCAGTGCCTGGCTCTAGGCCCTCTTCTCACACACTACACTACCCTCTCTCCCCAGGGCCTAGGCTCACTCGTCCATACCCTAGGCTTTAGGTCACTCCTTTGGTCAATGATTCATCTCTTACCTAGCAAGCCCCAGCCGTGTCAGTACAACTACCAACCAGGCAATTCTTTCGGGCATATCAATAGCGGTCAGACCACTAGCGAATCTGCTCTCATGATCTCTCCACCCCACACTGGACTTCCTCCAAGAGTGGAGGATCAGCACCAGCATCTATCCTTGGCCACAGGCCAGAAGCCTACGAGAGTCCCAAGATGATCCCCTCTCACCCATCACTTGCAGAACGTGCAAGCTGTGCACACTGGATGTTCCAACAGCCCTCAGGTCCTTCCACTTACTGTTTCCATGACAACGAGCCTAGACTGGGTCTCTACCTTTTGCTATCTGAGTCACTCCTACAATCAAGTGACCTCCTTCCAATAGGACCTTTCTTTTCTTTTTAAGATTTTTAAATTTATTTAAAAGTCAGAGTTACAGTGAGAGAAGGAGAGATGAAGTGAGAGAGATAGAGCTTCTATCCACTGGTTCATTCCCCAAATGGCGGCAACAGCTGGGGCTGGGCCAGGCTGAAGCCAGGAGACAAGAGTCAGGGGCGTCATCCAGGTCTTCTATATAGGTGCGGGGGCCTAAGCACTTGGGCCATCTTCCACTGCTTTCCCAGGTACATTAGCTGAGAGCTGGGTCAGAAATGGAGCAACCGATACTTGAACTGGCATCCATAGGGGATGCTGATGCTGCAGGCTATGGCTTAACCTGCACACCACAACACAGGCCCCTAATAGGACTCTTTTCAAGATGTCATTCTGAGGAGCCAGCGCCATGGCTCACTTGGTTAATCCTCCACCTGCGGCGCTGGCATCCCATATGGGCGACGGGTTTTAGTCCCGGTTGCTCCTCTTCCAATCCAGCTCTCTGCTGTGGCCCAGGAGGGCAGTGGAGGATGGCCCAAGTGCTTGGGTGCCTGCACCCACATGGGAGACCAGAAAGAAGCACCTGGCTCCTGGCTTTGGATCGGCGCAGCGCCAGCTGTAGCGGCCATTTGGGGAGTGAACCAATGGAAGGAAGACATTTCTCTCTGTCTCTCTCTCTCTCTCTCACTGTCTATAACTTTACCTGTCAAATAAAAAAATAAAAAATAAAAAAAGATGTCATTCTGACCATGCCACTCCCCCCATCCACCTCCACCCCCATTGCAGAACCTGTCAGAAAGAAAGACCTTCAGCAGGGCCAGTATGGCTGTACTGGGCGTGGTCCCTTTACCTGCTTGCCCAGGTTGTCTCATGGCTTCTTCCTTGCTTGTCCAAGAAAGCTGGCCTCTTCTCAAGTTCTCCAACTCACCCTGCTATCTCTGGCCACAGGACTCTTGCACACCGGGTCGCCTCTGTCTGAAACATTCTCTGCCCAATCAACCCTGCCCTCAGCTCAAGTGCCGTGCAGTTCCTCTGGGACACCTTTCCTGACCTTATTGATTATCAAGTTTGAAAAAAGATTTATTTATTTTGAAAGAGTTAGAAAGAGAGAGAGAGAGTGCTTCTATCTGCCAGTTCACTCCCCAGATGGCTGTAATGGCCAGTGCTGGGCCAGGTTGAAGCCAAGAAACAGGTCTCCCATGTGAGTGGCAGGGGCCTGAACAGTTAGGTCATCTTCCCCTGCTTTCTGGCGATTAGCAAGGTGCTGGATTGGAAACAAAGTAGCAGGGACATGAACCATGTTGGTACCCATATGGGATGCTTGGGTGGCTGCTTTACCTGCTATCCCACAATGCAGGACTGCAGGACCAATCATTTGGTTTTTTTTTTTTTTTTTAAATATGCATCCTCATCACTTTGCATTAGAATATGGTAACTCTGCATTTGTTTTCTATTATTATTTTCATATTATAGTGATTAAGTCTGAAAGCTACATTGCCTGGCAGAGAATGGGCATGTGATAAAAATGAGTATTCACTGGAGAAATAAAGGAAAGAAGGAAATAAAGAAGGCTGGGAGGGAGGGGAGAAATGAGGAGTGAATGCAAGCATTTACCTTCTTTTTCAGAATCACTAGAGACTGGCAAGCTCGCAGGCCCTGTGGTGTAGCGGGTAAAGCTGCTGCCGGCAGTGCCAGCATCCTATATGGGTGCTAGTTCGAGTCCCGGCTGCTCCACTTCCGATCCAGCTCTCTGCTATGGCCTAGGAAAGCAGTGGAGGATGGCCCAAAGTCCTTGAACCCTTGCACCCACGTGGGAGACCCGGAAAAAGCTCCTGGCTCCTGGCTTAAGATCGACGCAGCTCCAGTCATTGCAGCCAATTGGAGTGTGAACCAGCGGATGGAAGACCTCTCTCTCTCTGTAACTCTGACTTTCTAATAAATAGATAAAAATAGAAAGAAACAGGCAAGCTTAACATGCACAGGAAAATATCTGAATTCACTTTTTTAAAAAAAGATTTTCTTAATTTGTTTATTTGAAAGGCAGAGCAATAAAGAGAGAAGAAAAAGAGAAAAGAAAACAGAGAGAGAGGAAGAGAGGAAGAGAGAGAGAGAGAGAGAGAGAGAGAGAGAGAGAGACTTTTTCATCCACTGGTTCACTCCCCAAATGGCCGTAGCCCAGAGCTGCGCTAGGCTGAAGCCAGGAGCCAGGAACTCTGTCCTGTTCTCCTGCATGGTGGGTAGCAGGGACCCTAGTACCTGGACCTGCTTCCACTGCCTTTCCAGGTGGATCAGCAGGGTTGGAAGCAGATCATGGAGGACTTGAACATGACAATGCTGGTGTCCCAAAGGGAGGCTTAATCCACTGTGCCACAGCACTGGTCCTGGAATTCATTCTTCTTATTCAATAAATATTGATGTGTGCAGTACCCAAGTAATCTACTTATTTCTCATGAACGGACTTATTCCTTTTGAAAGCCCTGGGGTTTGTTATACCCACAGTATAACAAAGACTCAAATCCCTCTTCTCTCACTCTAATGATGAACCGATGTTAAAATAATCTGGCACGTTTATCTTTTTTTAAAATTTACTTATTTATTTGAAAGGCAGAGTTACAGGGAGGGAGGGAGGGAGGGAGGGAGAGGGAGGGAGAGAGAGAGAGATCCATCTGCTGGTTCACTCCCGAGATGGTCACAATGGCTGGAGGTGGAGCTGTGCCAATCCGGACCTAGGGATCCGGAGCTGCTTTTGGGTCTCCCATGTGCGTGCAGGGGCCCAAGCACTTGGGTCATCCTCTGCTGCTGTCCCAGGCCATTAGCAGGGAGCTGGATGCGAAGCGGAGCAGCCAGGACTCAGGAGCTCCTACGGGATGCCAGCATCGCAGGCGGCAGCTTTACCGCCTAAGCCGCCGCGCCGGCCCCTGGCACATTTTTTCCAGTTTTTTCCGCCTAGATACTAGGCAGTACCGACACGGGTCACTCCGTGTGTGTGGATGTCCTTGTTGCTTCTTTGTCTTTCCCAATTTGGTAACACTTCCTCGAACACATTCCTAAAATGTGCTCTACAGCACGCCTGACAGTAACACAGGTGCCTTCCTCCTATTGTTGGGTCTTTAAGGACTTGTCAATTTCTCTGCGGAGTTTCAGCTGTAAACCCGGCAATGCAAGGAATGTGAGGTGCGTTTTCAGAAAACAAACAGGAGGCGGATTTTTCCAGGGAGCTAAAAAAGGCCCTGGATTTGCCTCGGACGCCGGGCCCCAGGCAGGTGTCCTCAGTATGCAGAGTCCAGCCGGTCAAGGTAACCGGCTCCGGTCTCCCAGGTGTGCGCCCAAGTGGGTGCACCTGCTCGCCGGGTTGGTTTGACCTTCCACGCCCGGGGCGAGGAGCCCTGCAGGTGCAGGCGCGCATCAGCGGACCGCCGCGGGGCAGCCGCCACCCGCCCGGGCCACGCGCCGCCACGTGCCGCCACCGGGACCCCGCCCGCACCGGCCCGCGGCCACGCCCCTCGCACGCGGCTGTCGGGCGGCGCTCCGGGGGCTCCTCCTCCTGGCGACCTCCGCGGCGGGCAGCCCCGCCCCCGGGCCGCGGCCCCGCCTCCGCAATCCGGGCCCCGGGGCGCCCCGCCCCGCGGGCCGCTCGAAGGCGCGGGGGGCGGGGCTCTGCGCGATGACGTGAGCGGGCGTGCGCGGTGACGGCCCGCGCGTCCCTGTTACTCAGCGGAGCGGCCGAGGCCGGACGACGCAGCCCGGAGCGCGGAGCCGCGAGCTGCGCTGGGTAACGGCCGCGGCGACCGCCCGGACGGCGCCCGTGCCCGCCGGCGGGCTTCCCCGTCGCTGTTCGCTGCGCTGCCGGGTGAGTGTGGCGGGCGCCGCGGCTGCCGGCGGCCCCGCCGTGTTTATGTTATTGTGCGGCCGCCGCCGCCGCCTTCTCCTCAGCCGCGAACCCCTCCCCGGGCGTGGGGGCGGGCGCGCGCGGCGCGGGAACAATAGCGGCCCCGGGGGCGGGGGCGGCCGCGGGGGGCGTGGGGCCGCGGGGGCCGGACGCGCGCCCCGGCCCGCCGCCCCGGCCCGGCCCGCGCGCGCCTCGCCGCCGTCGCGCGCCCTCCTCGCGGGGGTCCCGCTTGCGCGTCGGGAGGAGAAGGTGGGGGTGGGCGGCAAGTTCGCAAGCACTTGGGCGAAGGGGGCCCGGGCGGCCCGCGGGCGCCCGGGGCCGGCGCGCTGGCGACAGGGTCCGCGCGCCCGCCCCGGCGCCCACGGGGACCGTGTGTGTGTGTGCGTGTGTCGCTCGGCGAGGTTCCTTTGTGCGCGGGCTTCCTAGTCGAAGGCGGCCCGGGGGAGGCCAGGCCCCGCGGCTCGGGCGTGGAGGCTGCCCCTCGATCCCGGCCCCCAGCCTCCGTGGCCAGCGCGCGGGTCACTTGGGTGGTGACCTCTGCGCTGCTGCTCCCCACCCTGCCGTCGCTTTGTCTGCGCTGGCCTTCCCGACCCCCGGGGGTGGTGGAAGCGAGGCCGCCTGGGACAGTTTGGCGTCTTCAAGTTCCCCCTCGCATCTGTGCTGTGCGTGGATCGCCGTGTTGACCGCGCGGTAGGAGACAAGGTCCGGTGGTCGCTGTTTGTAGATGCGGTGGTCTTTCCGGTGGAATTCTGGTCTGTCAGCTAAGCATCAAGTACCTGCTAGGCAGCGAGAACATCCGTGTGTGTGTGTTCATCCATCCATCCATCCATTCGTTCGTTAGCTGCTCCCCGCTGCGCCCACAGGGAGAGGTTTACATGTAAAGGGAAGACGGCCCTCAATGGAGGAGGAAGCCTTGGCTGCAATGTAGCAGATGTGCCTTTAAATGAGATGGTTATATAAGCGATGCGTGTGTGGAGGTAGAGTTGCGCGCTGGGTCATTTTACTAGTTTTTAACAGAATCTCTGGAAGTTCAAGTAGAATGTTATACGAGGAGATAGAGTTATCTTTGATCTAAATCCACAATAGCTTTTACTTTCAAAAATTTTTTTTATTTTTTTGCCCGGTCTTCTAGCCCTGTGGTCATTTGGGATGGCTACCTCAGACCCGGCCGCCGCGGTTAACGTGAAACCCAGGAGGTCCGAGGCTGTGGTGCTGTGTCTGACTAAAGCCTGGGACTTCCTGGAGAGCAGGCCTGTCTTCCATCTGTTTCTCTTTCCCTAGCCGGGGAAATAGTAAGTGCTCAATAAAACTTTTATTAACGTTCATATGGTTTGTGGAAGGTTCCTGCGATTCTCTTCCACATAGCCAAACGATCGATTTCATATAATAGGTGATGGGTTATGGGCTTTTGAATCACTTTGGTGTCATTTTTCTCCCCCTGTCACTTCTAGGCCATCCACTATCCTAAAATAAAACCTTGTCTAAGTGTTTTCTGGTGATTCATAAAGTAAGTTGGATTGTGGGGGCCGGGGCGTGTCTGGTGTACGTACACACACACACACACACACACACGGTGGTATTTCAGTAGGAGGCTGAAATGATTGCGTTTATCTTCTTGTAACTATTGAGAGGTTTTTGACTACTTCTTTCAGTAGAAAAGCTAGAAAAAAGGAAATAGGCTGTGTAAATGTTTTATTAGAAATATGTAACTTCTAGTAGGATTTTAGAAACATTAATTGGAAATGTTTAACTCCTTATATTAACACTTCATGACACTTGTGGGACTAAAACTCAAAATAATACCTAATTATTCAAGTTATAGTTGTTCCCCACTCACTGCTTAGTGCATTTTAGCATTTGTTTTGGATATGAAAGAAGTTGAGGTGAACTTACTGTTTGATGTCTAGTAGAAATGAAGCAATAATAAAGTGATACTTTATTAAAATACGGAATGATAATCTTGAGATACCAAATTTTAATTGCTTTACTAAGTTAGTCAGATGTCAGGTTCCAGTAGGACTTACTGATAAAAACCCTTTGGTCAGGCAATTTACAGAACTAGATTTGTGGTTGCTTTTTTTCCCTAAATTGTTTTTGATAGCATTCTTTACATTTAGTTCACATATCATAAAATTCATCCTTTTAGAGTGTTCCAACAGTGTTTTTTAAAGTATGTTCACAAAGTTACATATTGATCACTGCTTTTTAATTCCAGACTATTGTCATCAGCCAGGGAAGAAACCCCATGCCTGTTGCAATCACTCAGCATTTGAAAAATGTTTTAGAGGGAGAGATGGCGCTGCTTCTGTTAACTAAATCCATTCCTTTAATGACTTGGGAAAGGGCACCTGTGAGTGTCCTGGAGGAACAGGAAGCTGTCCTTCATACCTCTTCACATTGCGGAGGAAATGCGGCTTGGAAAAGGACTTAGAAGAAGAGTAAATTGTATCAAAATGATCACTTAGAACCTTCAGTATACCCTTGCTTTATATTAGGGAAATGACCTTGTGGTGCTCCACAGTGTTCAGTGAAACAACTTGAAGTAATTTGTTATTAAATGACTAGTCACAAACTATCCTGGTGGTAATTAAGGTTGTTGAGTAGGCGCCTGCCTCGGTTGGTTGGGGCTTTGCCATTGGGCTGAGTTTTGACATATTTGAGTCATCTGCGTGGTTGAGATGCTTTGTTGCACGTGTGGAAGAATGAAATAGTGTCTGGCTTTAGATGCCGGCTCTCTCGAGGTCTCTGGTCAAGTCCGAGGTACGGGCAGTAGCCTTTCTGATTCATGTAATGCAAGGAAGTCATTATAACCGTGTAACTTTAGATATGAATCATTTGCCTATTTTAGTGAGCTGTGATGCTTATTGTCTTAGTCATGAACTCTTTACCTGAATATTTAGAAGCTTTGCATTCTTATGCTAATTCAGGTTAACTTGAATTTGATTTCAGAAATGAGTTCTGATTCAACAGATTTTACCACCTGAAAGTTGACAGAAGTATTAAAATAATATGGTCTGGGAGCAGACCTAGGTTCACTTGTTACTTAGCTGACTCTGGAGTCTTAAGCAACTGAGGCTGTCAGAATGCCTTTTTTTTTTTTAAATAGAAGTTTGTTCCCAATTAGGTGTTTCTTCAGAAAGAAGCTGGGGTCCAGAACAGCAGTCAGAGTTAGGCTTCTGGTAGTTGTTAGCAGAGAACATTGTTGAGTTAGCCAGACTATAAAAGAAAAGCATAACCATAAGCTCAAGATTGTTATTGTTTGAATGGTAGATTCTGTTCATTCTACAGCGCCATGCTTTCTGAGGAGACTTGCTGCTCTCAGAGACTTTGTGAAAGAAATGAAAATGGAGGTTCATTAGCCGTAAGAAGCTTATGACCAAGGATGGAACATGAGACGTATCTAAGCAGTGGACTTGCGCTCCGAAAAGATGTGTGAGGCTTCCCTCAAGCAGAGAACCCATGCAAATCTCTAGGCAGGCCAGATTTCACTGAAACCCAGGTTTTCAAAATTGTATCTGATGCTTTTGAAAATCTTACTAGCTGCTACTCTTTTTCAAGCTATTGAGTTATATCATACATATGACATATGTCTGTGTTTGCTGTTAGCTTTTACTTGTACACCAGATTGGGCTAAAACCGGCCAATTCTTGAAATTGAGGGACCCAAACCTCACAGTGATTGCTCATATGGACTAGGGCCATTCCCAAGTTCCAGTCCATGACCCCAGTGGTGTGGCTGGTTTAGATTAATTAGCACATTTGGACCTGTTGAATTGTCATAGGGCTGTGAGTTTTAAATAAGGTGTTGCATTTGCAGGTGCCTGGCGCCGATGCCAGGCCTGCGTGGTAGATGTAAGTGTTCAGGACATTTTTAACTATTGTTATCACTTAGTATTTTTAACTTTGAACAAATGCAAAATGTCAAGTAAATTTAAAACCAACTTGACACTCAGTGTACGTCGTAATCCTACAGAAGAGCATGCCAGTTGTTTCCCTCTGCAGCTCTGTAAGGTTTATTTGTAGTTTGGTCATCTCATCTAATCTGCATTGTCTGAGATGAATTATGTTAATATTTAGGCCAGCAGTCCTCCCTGCTTTAAAATACAGAAATGTTCCCAAAGCAGAGATTGAAGGGAACGTATTTGCCATGACCTCTAATACACAGTTGTTGGCCTTTCCAGTAGCAGAGAATTGCCTAAGCTTTCCTTGGTTTATTTTCCAGATATTCCAAGGAATGGCAGTCCAGGAGCTGAGAATAGCTATATCATGTAACACATTTGAAGAAAGCGGAATGCCAAGACAGCTTACTTTTTTCTTTTAATTTGACAAGCAGAGTTACAGAGGGAGGTAGAGACAGAGAGGTCTTCCATCCGATGGTTCACTCCCCAGATGGCCGCAACAGCCGGAACTGCACCAATCCGGAGCCAGGAGCTTCTTCCCAGTCTCCCACGTGGGTGCAGGGGCCCAAGGACTTGGGCCATCTTCTACTGCTTTCCCAGGCCATAGCAGAGAGCTGGATTGGAAGCAGAGCAGCCGGGACTAGAACCGGCAGCCATATCGGATGCCGGTACTTCAGGCCAGGGCATTAACCCACTGAGCCACAGCGCCTGCCCGAAGACATCTTAATTTAATCTTATTGGGATATTTGACCCCATAATGATTACAGATGTGTCAGAGACCTGGTAACCACATCAGTTCACTAAGCATTTTCTAGACCCCTCTAGAAAAACAAGGGAGATTATTTGTTAGTAGCACTAGAAAGATTATCTTTTTGTTATTCTGAGTTTCTGTGTAGCGTTTCTATGGTTATAATGATACCTTTTTTTGTCCTTCCTTGAGGACAGTAACTGTGAAATAATAGTGGCTTTGAACGGCAATATTTACTTAGAAACCAGATATTAAGTGATGTGAGAGCCAGATGATGGAAGGCAGTCTTTACCTTTAGTGATCTGGGTATAATTTGGTGGTAGATAAGGGTAAACATAAGTATGTTTATGTTACAGCACGAGGGAGCAAATCCTGTTAGTCATTTCACTGAGACTATTTTGCCATAGGGCGTTTGAGGACTTCTTTTGCTCTGCATTTTAAAATATATCCACTCAATAAACTGCAGAAAGCAAGACATCTTCTTTTCTAATCTCAGGTTAAAATTGAGAGTGCGGTGTAGATTAGTCAAAATCCAGATCATAAGAATAAACCTTGTAGTTACCTCAAATTCACTTTGAAATACAACAGAATTTTCAGATATGTAGAAAGCAGATAGTCGAAAAGATACTATTCAAATACTGACTGCAATGCTCAAATCTTTTGTATTGAGATTGAAGACATAAGGCCAGATCTGTGTTTAGGAAAAAAAAAAGTTTCTATCTACTTGAAAGAGACTAACACACACACACACACACACAGGCTGATTGTTTGGTTTTCCAGCCTTTCCCCAAATGCCTGCAGACAGCCAGGGCTAGGCCATACCAAAGCCTGGAGCCCAGAGCTTCATCCTGCCACGTGGGCAGCAAGGGTCCAAGCACTTGGGCCGTCATGTGCTGCCTCCCAGGTGCATTAGCAGGAAGCGGACTGGAAGTGGAGTACTTGGCCCTCCAGTATGGCATGTGGGCATCCCAAGTGAAGGCTCTTAATCCATTGAGCCACAACGCCTGCCCCTAGGAGTACTTTCTTAAGTTTTTCTCCAGTATTGAGAAGTAAGGACTTATCAGCTTCCTGGTGCTGAAAGATCCAGGAGCGGCACTCAGCACATTTCTGGGGCTACCAGGAAGGAAAAACAGCCACACACCTGTTTTGCTTGGCAGGAGACATCCGACATCAAAAACAATGGGGAATTACTGTTTCTCAGAAGCTATTAATTGGGTAGAAACTCAACCATTTCCTAACTTGTTGCACAGAGGATCAGTCTCTGCAGTGGGTCAGCCGAAAGTGAGATAAAGGAAAGCTGCCAACCGTGCAGACTTCCTTGTGACTTGAGAGTCAGGTTTGGTGATCTGCTTTATTTTTGTGTGGACAAAGTTAGTGGGGCATTCACTTTAATTCAGAATTCCAAAAAGGTTTAAAAAATCAGAAGTCTGCTTTCCAGTCTGTGCCAGCTACCCAGTTCTTCTCCTAGCAAACAGTGTTAAGTTTCCTGTGAATCCTTCCAAAGATAGTTTATGTATGCACAAGTAAATATGGATATGTGATCCCTTGTCCAAAACCCTTGGTCCAGATGTATTTCAAAGTTAAGGTTTCTTTTTTTAGAATTGTAGAAACACAATACTGTATGGTACATCTGCCATGTTATCCGGAAGCCCTGGTAGGAGATAGCATCCCACAATCAAACGTGAATATTTCTGCATGTATTGAAAGCACAGATAGTGCAGTCAATGGAATGAATAAAGATTATAAAGTCTAGTGCCAGTTCTTGTTATGTTCTCTCCTAAATAAGTATGTACTAAACTTATAAACTGGATTTTTCACAGCTTTATGGATTTCTGCTTTGCCACTGAGCGATTCTGTGCCTTAAATATATAGTACCAGGGTACTTAAGACAGTTTGTGGAAAAATGAAGTTAAAAGATGAATATATTTTGGTGTAACGTTTTGAAATCTGGGCATAGTTTTCTCATAATGAGTGGATTTTGAGGGTTTTTTTTGGGGGGAGGGCACTGAAATGAAGTTTTCTTTTGATTCCATTTTCCATGGAATTTTTGAAGTACCCTTATGTAATATATATCCTCTGCTTCTTTTTTAAGCTAATATAGTTTACAGATTATTTCCTTTTCCTTTTTTTTTTTTAAAGATTTATATATTTATTTGAAAGGCAGAGTTAGAGAAAGGAGGAGGAGACAAAGAGATCTTCCATCTGCTGGTTCACTTCCCAAACAGCCACAGCAACCAGAACAGAGCTAGGCTGAAGCCAGGAGCCCGGAGCTTCTTCCAAGTCTTGCATATGGATGCAGGGGCCCAAGCACTTGGGCCTCTTCTTTCTCAGGCACAGGAGCAGGGAGCTGGATGGGGAGTGGAGCAGCCAGGACTCGAACCAGCACCTGTGTGGGATGCAGGCGCTGCAGGCCAGGGCTTTAACCTCCCGAGCCACAGTGCTGGCCCTGAGGTTATTTCTTAACTATCATTACATGAATTGCATGCTGACTTTTTTTTTAAACAGCTTTGTAGTATTCCATTTGTCTTAGTTTGGGCTGCTGTGACAAAATATCACAGATTGGGTGGCTTGGACAACAAATTTATTTGTCATTTTTTTAGAGGCTGAGAAGTTGACGAGGGTGCTGACTGAATTGGTTGCTTGGTGAGAAGATTCTTTCTGGGATATAGAGGCTAGGCTGCCCTGCTGTATCCTCACAGGACGGGAGACAGTCCTGATTTCTCCTCTTTGAAGGATTCTGATCCCATCGTGAGAACCCTACCCTCATGACTACCTCCTAAATACCACCACATTGGAAGTTGGGGTTTCAGCTTATGAATTTGGGGATACACACAGTTACTCCAGAACACCATTATACAGATGCTCCATTTATTTAAGCAACTCCTTTTTATATTTTGTCTTCTTGCCATCAAAATCCATGGATTCTCATTTGCATATAGCAGCATTTCATTCTTATAGAAATGTATAGAATAAATGTCCAGAGATGGAATTCATAAGTAAGCATTTGTAATGTTGATGTATTTTGCTGATGTGCAGCTTCTGTAGGTTATCCAGCTGCCTGCTGCTTTTCTCAATATTAATAAGGAGGTTAAACAAACGTTTTTCATCTTTTAAGGCCTGTTTGTGTTTTCTTTCTTCTCAACTGTCCTTGTCTATTTTTCTGTCACAGTGTTGTTCATTTTCTTAGATTTGTAGGATTTATTTTTACATTAGCCCCATGCTATTTTTTTGGAAATAATTTTTCTGATTTGCTGTTTGCTTTTTTTAAAAAAATACATTCCTTTATTTGAAAGGCAGAATTACAGAGGCAAAGGCAGAGAGAGAGAGAGAGAGAGGTCGTCCATCCGCTGGTTCACTCCCCAGATGGTTGCAATGGCCGGAACTGCACTGATCCGAAGCCAGGAGCTTCGGATTACAACCATGAACTTGGGCCATCTTCTACTGCTTTCTCAGGCCATAGCAGAGAGCTGGTTTGGAAGAGGAGCGGTTGGGACTCAAACCGGTGCCCATATGGGATGCTGGCACTGCAGGCAGCGGCTTTACCCACTATGCCACAGCACCGGGTCCCCTGTTTGCCTGCCTGCCTCCCTCCCTCCCTCCCTCCTTCCTTCCTTCTGACAGGCAGAGTTAGACAGTGAGAGAGAGAGACAGAGAGAAAGGTCTTCCGTCCGTTGGTTCACCCCCCAAATGGCTGCCACGGCCGGTGCACTGCGCGGATCCGAAGCCAGGTGCTTCCTCCTGGTCTCCCGTGTGGGTGCAGGGCTCAAGCACTTGGGCCATCCTCCACTGCCTTCCCGGGCCACAGCAGAGAGCTGGAGCCTAAGAGGAGCAACCGGGCCAGAATCCGGCACCCTGACCAGGACTAGAACCTGGGGTGCCGGCGCCGCAGGCAGAGGATTAGCTTAGTGAGCCGCAGTGCCCCCTGTTTGCCTTTCTAGAGTAGGAAATTATGTATGGACTTTATTTTTTCACCACATAGCTGTCCAGTTAGCCAACATCATTTGTTAAATAATCTGTCTAGCTGATTTTAAAATGCCTCCGTTACCATTTATTGAATTCCCATGTGTATTTGGGACCATCTGTGTTCATTGATCCATTTGGAAACCAGTCCATTCTGCACCCCCACACCCCCACCGCAAGCTTTATTTATTTGAAAGAGCTACAGAGAGGCAGAGAGAGAGAGAGAGAGAGAGACACCCCTTCCATCTGCTGGTTCACTCCCCAGGTGGCCTCAATGGCCAGAGCTGTGCTGATCCAAAGCCAGGAGCTTCTTCCAGGTCTCCTACTCAGGTGCAGGGGCCCATGCACTTGGGCCATCTTCCGCTGCTTTCCCAGACCATCGCAGAGAGCTGGATCCAAAGTGGAGCAGCCAGGACTGGAACTGGTGCGCATATGGGATGCTGGGACTGCAGGCTGCGGCTTTACCTGTTACACCACAGTGTCCGGCCCCCATTGTTTTAATTACAGTAGTTTATACTGTTTTCTGATAGATCTAAATCTCTTTTCAGAGTTTTTTTTTTTTCCTGGTTTGTATCAGATTCATTTTATATGTTTTTAGAATCAGCCTGTTTCTACTCCTTCTCTGCCAATCTTGTTGCTGTT
Source organism: Lepus europaeus (assembly GCF_033115175.1). Taxonomy (NCBI): domain Eukaryota; kingdom Metazoa; phylum Chordata; class Mammalia; order Lagomorpha; family Leporidae; genus Lepus; species Lepus europaeus. The sequence goes on along the minus strand of NC_084843.1, from coordinate 78,526,598 downwards.
TTCTTTTGGGATCATTTTATTTTTTATTTTAGTAGGGTAAAATTTGTATATAGTAATATGCATAAACATTTCAAGTGTAACCCCGGGTTAAGATACAGAACATGTCCTTCACCTAAAAAAAATTTCTCAAACCCTTTCAAATTGCTTTCTCCCTACCCTACAGCTATGATTAACTTTTATTACATAGATTCAGACTCCCATAGGATTTATAGGAGAATTGACAGGTTTATGTTATGTCTTTTTGTCCAAGAATATGGAAAACAATCTTATCACTTGTCCAAGTCTCTTTTTGAGTCCTAATAGCATTTAAAAACATTTTTACTAGTAGTTTTGTATACTTAGGTTTTTGATATTTTTCTTGCTGCTAAAAATGACATTTTTCTTCTATTTCTATTCTTGTATATAAGAAGACTATTTTGTCTAATAAATTCTCTTTTTAGGTATTTCTAATAGCTTTGTGGTTGAATTTATTATCTTTCAGATATGAATCATGCTAGGTTTTTATTTCCTTTGAGTTTTATTTTTTTCTCCCCAATTTTTATATATACCTTGTGTTTTTTTTGTTGTTGTTGTTGTTGCATTGGTAGCAGTGATTTTAAAAGATTATAGTTTTTCTTCATAATGTGTAAAAGAAGACCCACCTGCTGAATATTTAAAGTCTGTGGATAATGGTGAATTTGGGGAGGGATTATGAAGGTAATTAGAATGAGGTTTGGATTTTCTCTCTAAATGCATTTGAAATGAATTTTTAAATATTTGTTTATTTGAAAGAGTTATTTGAGAGACCTTCATCTGCTGGTTCACTCTCTGGATGGCCACAATGGTTAGGGTTGGGCCAGGGCGAAGCCAGGAGCTTTATCTGGGTCTCCTTCATGGGTGCAGGGGACCAAGCACTTGGGCCATCTTCCGCTGCTTTTCCCAGGCTGTTATCAGGGAGTCAAATCAGAAGTGGAGCAACTGGGACTGGAACTGGCCCTCATATGGGATGCTGGCATTAGAGGTGGCAGCTTTACCCACTACCCCACAATACTGGCCCCAAACTTTGGTTTTCAACATGTTAAAAAACACAAGTTGGTGACCATTTGATAGCAGCTGCAAGATTTGTAATTAACTTCTTTGTCTCTTGGTGGTACATACAGATGCCTTTCTGGGTACAGAGCACCCAGAGGCAATTTCCAAAAATACTACTTAGCCTCCTTTTGGAGAGCATACAGACAGGATAGAGATAAAGATACATAGAAGTGAGAAGGAAGTGAATATCACAGGATAGTGTTATGCTTAGAAAAATGATTTTGACAAAAAAAACTCAGCAAGTGAGGAAAGCTTGAGGAAGATGAAGGGATGAAGGAATAGAGTTTGATTTGGTCTAATTGGGTTGGAGGTAGCTCATTCTTAAGGAATTATGTGCTAGCTGATTGCAAATGTTTGAGATTCAGTGCAGATTTCACTGTTTAATGGAGATCACATAGTTCATTTTCTGACTTCCCACCTCTCTCTGCCCACCAGAACAGCTGAAGCAGCTCACTACTCAGGGACCTGTGTGTTGTCGAGTAGGCTAGGAACAAAAAAATCAGAATCGCAGGAAAACAAGAGTTCAAAGTATCCTAGTGATAGAAAAGCTAATTCTCAGTGCTTACCAGTATCACCAGGCACTGCGTCGGTACTTTACCTCATATGTTCAGTTGTGTAAACATCACACGAGGACCCTGCAAGGTATGCAGCATTACTCTCATTTTATAGATGAGGAATCGGGCTCGGATTAGGTGGGAAATTGTTGGTGATTTTTTTTTTTAAAGAATTTTTGCTTTTTTAAGTTTTTTTTTTTTTTTTTTTTTAAGGCAGAATTAGATCTTTATCCACTGGTTCGTTGCCCAAATGGCCGCTATGGCTGGGGCTGGGCCAAGGCAAAGCCAGGGTTCTGGAGCTTTTTCCCATTCTCCCACATGGGTCCAGGGGCCCAAGTAATTGAGCTACCTTCTGCAGCTTTCCCAGATACATTAGCAGGGAAGTGGATCAGAAGTGGAGCAGCCAGATTCCAAACTGGCACCCAAATGGGATGCTGGGTCATGGAACAAAGAAATGGGTTGCTAAAGGAAATGTGGAGGCCTAGAGAGTGAGCGAATGAAGTGAAATCTGCAGGGACAGGTGCGGAATCCAGCTAGAGAACCTGGCCCTTGTTAGAGAAGACAGCTGTCAGGAGGGAATGCAGAAGGCTTGGTTGGAAGATGAAGGCTTGGCCTCCTCTCATCTTCACTTGCTTCTGTTTTTTCAGTGAAGCATGAGATTCATATGGGCAGGAAGCAGTGAGCAGGGGAAATTTGAAGCAGTTTGCCCAGAAATATTGATGGATATTGATGGATCTTTGAAATCTTGAATTTAAAGTGATATCAGTCAGGTTTTGTGATTTTTACTCCCCACCTCAGCACTGTTATGTAACTGATTAGATAGAAGCACAGACAAGATATAGTTGGATTTATTCAGGGTTTGCCTGTGTATCAGTTCTTCCAAGAAGCAGAATGAAAAGGAGAGACAGTCAGTCTGAGAATTCCAGGAACTTAGTTATGAGACTTTGCAAGGCTGACATAGGTAAGGCTGGCAAGATAGAAAATTTCTTGGACAGGAGCTAATGCCAGTCTTGAGATGGAATTTCATCTTCCTTGGAGAAACCTGTTTTTGCTCTTAAAGTCTTCTAGGTGATTGTGGTTGAGACCCACCCTGAGTCGGGTACTGTCCTGTACTTAAAGATTTATCCACATCCACAGAATACCTTCATAGCAACACAGATATTGATGTTTGATGGACAGCTGGGTGCTATAGCCTAGCCAAGTTGACCATAAAACTAATCAGCAGTATGAAGGAAGGAAAGGGGGATGAGGGAAATGAGGCCTTTTCAAGGGAGTGCTTACAGGAGTGGTGACGAATCATGAAATCTAACATGGGTGGAAAAGAAGATGAAGTCACGATAAATAAGAGGTGGTGTCATTATGTGGGAAATTTCATTTAGAATTTTATTGCAGGGACAAGGCTAGAGTGGTTGAGTGAATGAACTGGAAGGACTGACTCATGGTCAGAATGGAATGCCTGAAAGATTTCACAGGTGCAGTAAGTACTGGTGCTGACAACACCCAGGATGAGCCTGAGTGTGGGTTGCTGAGGTGGGATTGAGGAACAGGTCTGTAGAAAGGAGGAGGCCAATGAATTATAGAGGCCGGAGGATTAAAAGGTCAGTCTGAGTGATAGTGAAGTCCGCAGCTGCTGGGGAGTAAGGATACATGGTATGAACCAGTTGCTGATGTCCTCAGTGAATGAGGGAGAGTAGACAGGAAGGGAAAAGACAGTGTCGTTGACTAAATATGCTTGTCACAAGTTGGAAATCTCAGGCCAAGGAAAGGAATTGGGAAAGATGAGGAAGTGGGCAAAATGGAAGTATGGCATTGTGAATTGAGGGTAAACTGGATGGCCAAGAAGACAGTTCCCTTGTTTGGTAACTGAGGTAAGCATCGATATGAGGCATGGTGAGATTAGTGTTTATAATAGGAGGTGGTGGGTGTCAGTTCTGGTATTACAGGGCTCCGTGGCAGCGCTTTTCAAATTGCATTAGTGGGCTGTGGAATGAATTTAGGAGATCACCATTTGTGTAACAGTTTTAAGGGAAATAGAAAATACCAGAGTGTGTTACAGTAAGGGACTGATGATTTTTTTTTAACAATTTTACTGAGATATAACTCACATGCCATTGTAATTTATCTGTTACAGTATATAATTTTAAAGCTTTTTTTTAGTTTATTCATAAATAATGCAGCCACACCATACCTAACTTTAGAATGTGTTTGTTAAGTTTGGTGCTGTGGCCCAGTGGGTTAAGCCACTACCATCAGCACCAGCATCCTTGATGGGCACCAGTTGGGAGTCTTGGCTCCTTTACCCCTGATTTGGCTCCCTGCTAATTTGCCTGGGAAAGCAGCGGAAGATAGCTCAAGTTTTTGGGCCCCTGCACCCATGTGGGAGACCCATCTGAAACTTCTGGCATCCACCTGTCCCAGCCCTGGCTGTTAGGTCCATCTGGGGAGTGAGCCAGCAGAAGGAAGATCTTTCACTCCTTCCTCCTCCTCTCCTCTCCTCTCCTCCTCTCTCCTCGCCCCTCCCCTCCCCTCCCCTCCCCTCCCCAATAAATAGACAAATCTTTAAAAAAGAATATGTTTGACACCCTAGAAAGAAATCTCATACTCATTGGCATACTCCCTATTCCTACACACATAATCTCCATTGCCATAGCCCCACTCAACCACTCATCTACTTTATTCTCTTCTAGATCTTCCTTCTTTCCTTCCATCCATCCATCCTTCCTTCTTTCCTCCCTCCCTCCCTCATCTGTCTGTCTGTCTATTTATCTATCTGTCTATCTATCTGAAAGAGAGAGAGAGGTGGAGGGAAGGAAAGAGAGATCTGTCTGGTGGTTGACTCACCAGATGGCCTGAATGGCCAGCGCTGGGCCAAGCCAAAGCTGGGAGCTGTTTCCAGGTTTCTCACTTGTGTGCAGGGGCCCAAACACTTGGGCTATCTTCTACTGTTTTCCCCAGGCCTTAGCAGAGAGCTGGATCAAAAATGGATCAGCCAGGACATGAACTGGCACCCATATGGGGTGCTGGTGTCACAATTGGCAGTTATACCCACTACATCACAATGCCAGCCCCCTTATAGATACTTCATTAAAGTAGAATCGTACTACTGGCTTATTTTACCTAGTGTAGTGTTTTCATAGTTCATTCATCATCATGGAGGATGTTTCAGTAGTACTTCACTCCTTTTTATAGTCTAATAATAATTCATACGAGCAACTCGATGTATGACATTGTGAGAAGCTATCAGTTTTTCATAGTGGCTTCTAACAGCAAGGTGCAAAGGTTCCAGTTTTTCCACGTCCTACTCAGGCTTGTTATCTGTCTTCATAAAGCCCTACTGTTGGATGTGAAGTGGTATTCCATTGTGGTTTTGATTTGCATTTTCCTGATAGCTAATGTTGTTGAGCATCTTTTCATGTGCTTATTGATCATTTGAATATCTTCTCAGGAAAAATTTTTATTCAGATCTTTTGCCCATTTAAAAATTGGGTATTTTCATTATTAAGTTGTAAGAATTTATATATTGTGGATACAAGTACCTTATCAGATGTATGATTTACAGATATTTTGGAGATTGTCTTTTCAGTTTCTTGATGGCATCATTTGCAGCACAAAAGATTTTAATTTAAGTGAAATCCAGTTTTTTTTTTAAACTTTTAACTGTTGTTCTTTTGATATCTTACATAACAAACCTTTGCCTAATCCAAGGTCATAAAGATTTTTCCTGTGGTTTCTAGTCTTAGCTCTTGCAGTTGGGTCTGCGATTCACTTTTTAAAAAAATATTTATTTATTTATTTTTTGACAGAGTGGACAGAGAGAGAGAGAGAGAGACAGAGAGAAAGGTCTTCCTTTTGCCATTGGTTTACTCTCCAATGGCCGCTGCGGCCGGCGCACTGCGCTGATCCGAAGCCAGGAGCCAGGTGCTTCTCCTGGTCTCCCATGTGGGTGCAAGGGCCAAGCATTTGGGCCATCCTCCACTGCACTCCCGGGCCACAGCAGAGAGCTGGACTGGAAGAAGGGCAACCGGGACAGAATCTGGCACCCTGACCGGGACTAGAACTCGGGGTGCTGGCACCGCAGGTGGAGGATTAGCCTATTGAGCCATGGCACCGGCCTGCGATCCACTTTTAGTTCATGTATATGGTGTGAGGAAGAGTCTAGCTTCATTTTTTTGCATACAGATTCAGCTGTTTAGCTCCATTTGTTGAAGATACAATTTTTTTTTTTTTGACGGAGTTAGACAGTGAGAGAGAAATAAGAGAGAAAGGTCTTCCTTCCGTTGGTTCACCCCCCAAATGGCCACTTCAGCTGGTGCGCTGCGCCAATCCGAAGCCAGGAGCCAGGTGCCTCCTCCTGGTCTCCCATGCGGGTGCAGGGCCCAAGCACTTGAGCCATCTTCCACTGCCTTCCCGGGCCACAGCAGAGAGCTGGAGCCTAAGAGGAGCAACCGGGCCAGAATTCGGCACCCCAACCGGGACTAGAACCCAGGGTGCTGGCACCACAGGCAGAGGATTAGCCAAGTGAGCCACTGCACCGGCCTGCAGATAATATTCTTTCTCAATAAATTGTCTTTGCATTCTTTTTTGTTTTTGAAGATTTATTTGAAATGCAGAGTGTAAGAGAAAAGAGACTTAAAGAGAGATCTTCCATCCCCCAGTTCATTCCTCCAGATGGCCAAGATGAAGCCAGGAGCCTGGAACTCCATCCAGGTCTCCCATGTGGATGGCCCAGACTCATACATTTGGGCCATCATTTGCAACTTTACCAGGTATGTTAGCAGGGAGCTGATCAGAAGTGGAGCAGCCAGAACTTGAACTGTTGTCTCAAGCTGCAGCTTGAACCACTGTACCTAAAAACCAGCCCTGTCTTCACAATCTTGCTTAAAAAAAAAAAAAAAAAAAAAAAAAAGAGCAAGCTTGTATCTGGATTCGATTCTGTTCCATTGATCTATATATCCTTATTCCAGCCACACTATCTTGATTGTTGCAGCTCAGAATTATTTTTTGAAAGTTGTGTTTCAATTAAATTTGTGAATATACTTTTTTAAAAATATTTATTTATTTATTTATTTAAAAGAGTTACTCAGAGAGAGGAGAAGCATTGAGAGAGAGAGAGAGAGTCTTCCATCCAATGGTTCACTCCCCAACTGGCTGCAACGGCTGGAGCTGGCTGATCTGAAGCCAGGAGCCAGGAGCTTCCTCCGGGTCCCCCACGTGGATTCAGGGGCCCAAGGACTCAGACCATCCTCCACTGCTTTCCCAGGTCATAGCAGAGAGCTGGATTGGAAGTGGAGCAACCGGGTCTCGAATCAGCGCCCATATGGGATGCCCTCACTTTAGGCCAGGGCGTTAACCCACTGTACCACAACGCTGGCCCCATGTGAATATACTTTTATATAGATATACACAGAGGTATGTATGTAGTGGGTTATGATATAAAATGTTTGAGAACCTCATTCTTTTGTGGCAACTTATTGGAGTATGTTCCCTTTCATAAAACATACAGATAAGGCAGGATAGAGGGCCTATACGTGGGTGTATGAATTCCTTTTAAATTGGGTAGTTGATTTTTCTTAAATTAGTGGGTAAAGTGTTCTTTTTGGTTGCATGTGTATTTAAGCGTAGTAAGGAGGGTTTAGAACAGCTTAAGTCAAGCTGGTGCCACAGCTCACTAGGCTAATCCTCTGCCTGGTTCTAATCCAGGTTCTAATCCCGGTTGGGGCGCCGGATTCTGTCCCAGTTGCTCTTCTTCCAGTCCAGCTCTCTGCTGTGGCCCGGGAAGGCAATGGAGGATGGCCCAAGTGCTTGGGCCCTGCACCTGCATGGGAGACCAGGAGGAAGCACCTGGCTCCGGCCTTGGCAGCCATTTGGGGGGTGAACCAATGGAAGGATGACCTTTCTCTCTGTCTCTCTCTCTCTCACTAACTCTGCTTGTCAAAAAAACAAAACAAAACAAACAAACAAACAAAAAAAACAGCTAAGGAATCCTTCAAGCCTCACAGATGAATGTAAGGATTATGGAGTGCAGTATGATTTTAAATTTCAAACTTAGCTGGGTTTTGTACTGGGCCCATCTTTCTTGATTCTCACTTTTTAAAAAAGTTTCTTTGAATATTTTAAGCATAGCTGTGTTTGATAACTCCCTTTATCTGGATCCTCTGTAGGTCTTTTTTTTTTTTTTTTTTTGTAGTCTATATTGAAATTTGGATTATTGTCTTCTCAGAAGGTTACTTTATGCTATACTCGGGTACTGTGAATTCTCATCTGTTTTCCTTAGCTCCTGTGAAAGTATTTTCCTGCATGTCTTGTAGTTCAGACTGATATTTTTTGTGTGGGAGTGGGGCTAATGGAAGGGATGATCATTGGAGTGTACTGTTCTGCCATCTTCTTCTGTGCCTGTTCTCCCAAAAGGTCCAGCAATTTGTAACTGGTTTTCTGGAACCAGGATTGAAAATGATTGTTGTTGCTTTAGTCACTTTTTTTTTTTTAAGATTTGTTTTTATTTGAAAGGCAGAGTTAGAGGTAGAGACAGAGAGAGGGATCTTTCATCCACTGATTCACTTCCCAAATGGTTGCAACAGCCAGAGCTGGGCCAATCCAAAGCCAGGAGCCAGGAGCTTCATCCTGTCTCCCATGTGGGTGCAGGGACCCAAGCACTTGGGCCATTTTCCACTGCTTTCCCAGGATCATGTAATAGGGAGCTGGATCGAAGAGGAGCAGCCAGGACTTGAACTGTCCCCCCCCCATGGGATGACAGCACTGCCAACGCTAGCCCCTGCTTTATTTGCTTTTAACATACTACAATTTTGTGTGTGTGTGCTTTTATTTTCTACAATAATGGCTTGTTCTGTTTCCCAGCAGCCTTTGACTTCATGTTCTTAGCATCTATGGATGAGCTTTGTCTGAATCTGTTGATTTCATTGGGCTTATGAAGTGGTGCTTTTTCTAACCCTGCCATCTTCGCAGATACATTAACCAGTTTTTCAAAGTTAAGAACACCTTCCCCTCTCCACAAGGATTGAACTACAGTTCTTCTAACAAGATGAGGTAGATACTTATCTCCTAATATTTCAAGTCTTTATTCTGGAAATTGGTTGACAGGGGCAAATAACTTTCTTCCAGTATCACAGGTTTTTGATTTTTGATTGTTTTATGATCGTTTCAGCCATTATTCTTTCTTTAACATAGATGTTATTTTTAGAAGTTGTAGATTTACACAAAAATTGAAAACATACCCTACACCCACCTTTCTCCTATTGTCAGTTTCTTAATGTGGTACATTTGCTACAGTTATTGAAGTTATTGATACACTGTTGTTAACCCAAGTCCATAGTTTATTTATCTTTCCTTAGTTATTGCTTAGTGTTCTTTTTCTTTTTAAAAAGATTTATTTATTTACTTGGAAGGTAGATCCACAGAGAGATACCCTTCCTCTGCTGGTTCACTCCCCAAATGGCCACATTGGCCAGGGCTGAGCCAGGCCAGAGCCAGGAGTTTCCTCCACGTCTCTTATGTGGCTGCAGGGACCCAAGCATCCCAACCATACTCTGCTGCCTTCCCAGGCATGTTAGCAGGGAGCTAGATCAGAATTGGAGCAGCCGGGACTGGAACCAGAACCCATATAGGATGCTGGCATCCCAGGAGGTCACCCAACCTGGTACACCGTGATGCTGGTCCCTTATGTCTTTTTTCTGTTACAGAATCCTATCCAAAATGTCATTTGTCATGCCTTAGAATTTTTAGCTGTGAATTCATTTCTCAGATATTCCTGCTGTTTGATGACTGTAACAGTTTTGAAGAGTACCTTTCAGGTGTTTTGTAGTATGTCCTTTTGTTGGAATGTATGAGATGTTTTTCTCATTTTTAAATGGGGGTTAAGGGGTTTTGGAACGAGGAGCATGGGGTAAAGTGCTGTTTCTATCACAGAGGATCCAGGTCACATACTGTTAACATGATTTGTAACTGTTGATGTTGGCCTCCATCACTTGGCTGAGGATTGTAACATTTTTCCACTCTATAGCTACTCTTTTCCACAGCCCACATTTAATAATTGAGAGTTACGACTCCTGCCTTGAGGGTAGATTGTCTCTAAATTAGTTGCTAACCTCTGTGTTGGAGTTCTTTCTTTTCTCCCATTTATTCAGTCATTTATGACTATGGGCTCAGGGATATTTATTTTATACTTTGGGTTGTAATCTGATACTGCTTTATTTTGTTGCTCAGATGGTTCCAGCTTTGCCCACTGGGAGATCTTTTAATTGCTCATGTGCCCCTTTAACATACTACATCCTTATGGTTGGATGAGTGTTTTTGTTTTTGTTTTTTCTTACTATCAGTCACTATAAAATGCTCTCTACTCAACTTACACATTTTCAGCACCAGTTATAGAATCAGCCATTTATCCAGGGAGTCCTGTTTCTTTTCAATGGAGAATTGTGTTAACCAAGATCTGGGTACTAAATAATGTTCCTTCCTACTGGGGTATTGTTTCTTTTAGATACTTTCAACAGAAAAAGCAAAGAAACGCATGTGTATATATGAAAAATCTCTTTCTTCTCTCCCTTTTCTCTCCCGCGCGCTCGCGCTCTCTCTCTCTCTCTCTCTCTCTCTCTCTCTCTCTCTATATGTATGTATATATAAAATGTAGGAAGTTAGAAATTAGCCTTTGTTTGTGAGAGGGGCCTAAAGGAAAAGAAAGCACCTGCAGAAGCTCACCTTGGAAGCAACCCAGTATTTTACACTACAAAGTCCCACCTGTGCCCCATACCTTTCCAGGTGGTCTCAGCCTTCCCCCCAAGGAAAGCTTCCCTGGAGAATCCTCTCTCCTCAGCCCTGGATGGGTGACCTGGCCTGATAACAGTGGGCAGTAAAGCCTTCACAGCCTTCCCCCCAGGAGGGCCGCCTAGGGGAGGGGCCTCTGCCCAGCCCCAGGTGGGCTCCCCAGTCTGAAGCCCTGAGTAGTGAAATCTGGGGAGGAGTTTCAGCAGTGCACACTCAGCAGACCCTCTGTCCTGGAGGAGGAGGGAGGGAAGGAGAAGCAGGAAGAGCGAGACCCTTCTCCCTGCTAACCCGGGTCTGAGTGTAGCTCAGCTCTCAGCTCTTTCCTGAGCTGCCCGCTGGCCGGTCAGGTGCAGTCGTTCGAGTAAACCGTGTAATCCTGCTTTCCCAGTCTGAGTTGCTAGGCATTCCTGGTTCTGGAGAGGTGCCCGTCTGTTCTGACGGATGCCCTACCCCGTTACACCATGCTGCCTTGCTGACCACTGCTGCCTCACATCTGAAGTCTCTCTTGTGCAAAGACAAGGACCTATCCCACCATCTCCTCTATAATAGACTTAGATACATATATAGACATAAATATTTAACATATAAATATATAAAAGTGCTTCTAAAAGTTTGTGCAAAGTAGAATTAAGAGATAAACTTTGTTCAAAAACGTTAAAATCCATGTAGAGGTTTTTGATAGTATGCATTTTCCATGAAGTTTTTGAAGATCTTGTATGCATGGATTTTGAAAATTTGTTGCATCAAAATAAACTTACCTTTTAGTTCCATTTTTGATGAACCTTTCAAAGCAGTCTCAAACACTTCTGTATGTAGCCTTCTATATCCAAATTAAGCTATAGATGTATTCTTAAATGTCTTTGATTCCAGTCTTTTGTTACATGGATCAATCTCATGTCCTCCCTTTCCCTCAGGGGTACCCTCCACTTCCCTAATTGGTATTTCCAGTATAGATATGTAGCAGTGTCGGTTGTTGATTCACACCCCAGTGGCAACAACTGTGTCAACTAGAACTTTGTGAATTCTTTGTTTTTACGTATAGTTATGTCAGCCTCCAATACAAACAGCTCTGTTTCTTGCCTTTCAATTTGTATGCCACTTACTTTCTTTTGTTGAGTTGTTGTAATATTTAGGACTTCATGATGAATAGACTTGGAGAGGTTTCCTGTTAGAATTTAAGTTAGGAAGCATTGCCTCTATTTCTCTCTTCTGGAAAAGATTATAGAAAATTAATTTTTCCTGTAAATGTTTGATAGAATTCACCAGTGACACTATTTGGGCCTGGTGCTTTCTGTTTTGGAAGCTCAATAAGAATTCCGTTTCTTGGATAGAGTTCTATTCAGATGATCTGTTTTGTGAAGGTTTTGATAGATCGCATATTTCACAGAGTTAGTCTGTTTCATCTTGACTCAAATTTGTGCTGTTCAGTTTTTCATAATACTCTTTCTAATCATACTTTAACAAAGATTGATTTATTTATTTGAAAGGCATAGTCATAGGGAAAGAGATCTTCTCATCTGCTGATTCACTCCCCAGAAAGCCCCAAAGACCAGGGTTGGGCCTGGCCAAAGCCAGGAGCTAGGAACTCCATCCAGGTCTCCCACATGGATGGCAGGTTCCCAAGCACTTGGGCCACCATCTGCAGCTTTCCCAGGCACATATTAGCAAGGAGCTAGGTTGAAAATGGAGCAGCCAGGACTTGAACCAGCACTCATGGGATGTTGACTTTGAACACGGGGGCTTAACCCACTGTTTCACAATGCTGGCCTCCTTTATCATACTTTTAATATAACTTTGACTCAGTAATGATGGCTTCTCTTTGATTTTTTTTTAAATTAGTAATTTGTACCTACTCTGTTTTGTCTCTTGGTTAATCTGGCTAGAAGTTTATCGATATTACCTTTTCAAAGAGCCGGGTTTTTTTTTTTTTTTTTTTTTTTTGTTTTCCCCCTATTTTCCTGATTTCAATTTGACTCATTTCTGCTCCAGTTCTTCACACACTCTCCCCACCCCTGCTTATTTTACGTGTTGTTATTTTAAATGCTCAGATTGCCCCAGATTTGGCCAGTGGGAGGTCTTTTTTGAGATGGTTGCTCAGTCATTTTGATCTGACCTGGTTGATCCTAGAGTACTTCTTTGCTTTCTTCAGAGTTAAGTTATCTGTGTCTCAACTTGGGCTTAACCAGAAATAATCCCCTTTCTTTAGAAAGTTGACTTCAGTTGTAATTTTACATAATTGTTGTTTTCTTTCATTGAAACTGATTTACCATATAGGATACGCATTTAGCTCTTTTTTGGGGTTGGGGAGGCTCCACAGGAATGACTGAGGCTTTCTGTCCATGCTAGTGTTCCACGTTTAAAAAACATTTTCCTGGCCAGCGCCGCAGCTCATTAGGCTAATCCTCCGCCTTGCGGCGCCAGCACACCGGGTTCTAGTCCCGGTTGGGGCACCGATCCTGTCCTGGTTGCCCCTCTTCCAGGCCAGCTCTCTGCTGTGGCCAGGGAGTGCAGTGGAGGATGGCCCAAGTGCTTGGGTCCTGCACCCCATGGGAGACCAGGAGAAGCACCTGGCTCCTGCCATCGGATCGGCGTGGTGCACCGGCCGCAGCGCGCCTACCGCGGCGGCCATTGGAGGGTGAACCAACGGCAAAGGAAGACCTTTCTCTCTGTCTCTCACTGTCCACTCTGCCTGTCAAAACAAACAAACAAACAAAAACATTTTCCTGTTCAGTTTCTGTGGCAGAAATACACTTTAATTACATCTATCCAAACTCTTGTGAGCCCTTGCAAGTGATTTGTACTTAAGCAATTTAGATGTATGTTAAGAGATAGTTGGACACCACAGTACTGTACCTTTTTAAGAAGTTTGAAAGTTCTGAATTATCTGATTTGGCTTTTCTGCATTTCTACAGTTATGTCATCATTTTTAAAAAGTATTTGGACTTTAGTTTCTGGGTTTTTTGTTTCTTTTTGTTAACAAATACCATGCTTTACCAGCATGGTAAAATACCAGCGCTTTACCAATAATAACTAATTTATTCCTAACTATCTTTTACATAGACACTGTTATTCGCTCCTCTCTTCTATTTTCTAGATGGGAAAACTGGCAGGGTAGAGTTAGGTTACTTGCCCAAGCTCCTGCATCTGACAGGTGGTGGGCCCGGAGTCTGAATGCGAAATTATCTGCTCCCAACTCAGCTTCCAACTACAGCTTCCTGCTCCCCTGCTCCTGTGCTGTTTAAGTGGAAAAGTTGTTTGTGGTTCTCCGCTCCCCTTCATGTTAATTATGGTGTCACCTGTATTATCATAATGCTTTGGTGTGGCATTGCAGGCACCAGTTATTTAAGCAGTCGAATTTTGAAATCCCCAACTGAATTCAGAACTTTGCATTTCACTGCTTTGAATTAGGTGGCCCTTTGATGCAGTTCTCTTTGATTAAGACACAGATATTTCCATGAATAATGATAATATCCAAAAAGATTGAGACCTCTTTTTTTAAAAAGTATATTAAGTCCTTTTAGAGTCTGCATTTTGGAGTATTTTGTGACATAAGATCAAATGAGAGTAAAGGAAAGCACTTTATAGAGTGCTGAATGTTTGTAATCAGTTTATTGGTATACATAGTTACGATTAGAGGTGTAGAAGAAGGATTGTTATTTATGGGAAGAACACATTTCACTGGAAATCTTACATATTTTATTAGAATTCTAAATCGCAGGTCTCTGACAGGTTAACCTGGAGCCCACTCTCCTACAAGTCTTTCCTGGTTTATTTTTGTCCTCTTTTCTGCTGCCTCTTAGTTACTAGTGTCTGAGGTTCCTTTGGGTCAAGCACATGCTTTTTGAAAAGGATATTAACTAGTGCTGATGAGAAGAGCAGCAGGAAACATGAAAACTAAAAGCAAACACATATAAAATATTGAACACAAAAAAGATCAAACGTATTCATATTCTAGCTAGTAATATTTTGATGTATTTCTTGTCATTTATTTTGTGAGCAAGAATAATATATTTATACAGATGGGTGTGCACTTAGAAATACATGTTTGTAAAGGCTTCAGAAATTGTATTAGTGTACATTAGGGATAAGAGTAGTGATAACTGCTTTGGTTAGATTGAAGTCCAAAAATGAAATATTTTGTTTAAAAGAAATGCATACTTAACCCAGTAAGAAGTTGTATAAACTAAGAGATTTGTGCAGTTGGTTTTTGTATCTTAGTGTACTAAGGCTTACTATTATCTCTAACTTTAACAGTAGAAAATACTGGAAGGAGCTTACAGGATTTGTGAAGTCAAAATTGATTTCACAGTAGTACTAAAATGTCATCGCCTTTTTCATCTGTTCTGACGACTTAGGGTTTTTTTTTTTTTTTTAAGATTTTTTTATTTTATTTATTTGAAAGGCAGAGTTACAGAGAGAGGTAGAGAGAGAGAGAGAGGTCTTCCATCCACTGGTTCACTCCCAAATGGCTGCAAAAACCAAGGCTGGGCCAGGCTGAAGCCAGGAGCCAGGAGCTTCTTCCAGGTCCCCGCCATGGGTGCAGGGGCCCAAGCACTTGGGCCATCCTCCACTGCTTTCCCAGGCCATAGCAGAGAGCTGGATCGGAAGTGGAGCAGCCAGGACTCAAACTGGCGCTGCAGGCCAGGGCTTTAACCTGTTGCACTACAGTGCCAGCCTCTGTTCTCAGGAGTTTTCCAAGGACCATTTGATCTGACCCGTGATGTGGTAACAGACTGAGTGCAGATGCAGATAAGAGAATCCAGCTGTCTGAAATTAAGCCAGATAACAAAGGGATTTGCAAAAATGTAAAACAGTGGCAATATTCTCACTTGGTGGTTCTATCAAATACTGATTACAATAACATATAATAGCATTGTTAATATTATTTTTATAAATACTTTTAAAAACTTTAATGTTGAGTTCTAATGTTCAATATAGTATTTGTGGATTGATATAATCGTCATAAACATTCTTTTGACAAAGTTTTCTGTTGACATTTTGATCCTCTGTTTTTAATGGTATAGAGGGATACAAACACCAAAAAGTTTGAGAACTTCTACATTATATACTATCAAAAGATTATTTGTAAAAATCACTACCTATCTCATTAACAAAATATTTGGATCCTTCACAGGGATGAATAAATGTATTTTCCAAAATTCTTATTTTTACTTGAAGATTCGAATTTGTCATTGGCTGTGACAACTGTCATTTGTTTTCTTTGAAACAGTAGGCTTGTTTTCATTTTCAAGAAAATAACCTTCTACATTCTGTAGTACAAATAACTGTAGTTTGTGTGCCAATCATTCTTTCAAGTAAAAATCATTTTCTATAAAAAAAGCAGCTTAGAAGTATTTTTCTTTAGTCATTGTATTTCAGCATACTGCCAAAGTACTTATGAGTACTTCCTATTTTATCACACAGATAATTTGGACAGTTTTTATACTGCATCAAAGTTTAACAAGTTGTTGGCGTTGTGGTGCAGCAGTAAAGCTGCCGCCTGTGACACGTATGGGCACTGTTTTTTCCATTTCTGATCCAGCTCCCTGCTAATGCACCTGGGAAAGCAGAACAGCAGAAGATGGCCCAAGTGCTTGGGCGCCTGCACCCAAGTGGGAGACCCGGATAAAGTTCCTGGCTCCTAGCTTTGGAATGGTCCAGCCTGGCCATTATGGCCATTTGAGGGGTGAACCAGCAGAGAAAGGTTATCTGCCTTCCAGATAAGTAAATAGATCGTAACTGTTTTCCAGAATACAAAAACATTGCCGCTGATGATGCTGCAGATCATTTGGTCTCTGGGAGCTCTCCTGCACGCTTGTGAGAGAGTGGCAGTGAAAAAGTCCAGTGATGAGCATTTCTAGATGGACACTTGGACTTTCAGCACTTCAAAGGTGTAGTTCCCTGGTCTCTGACAGTGTCACTTCAGATGAGCAGACTGAGGCACTTCTTATCCTTGTTTCTGAGCAAGTTCTGGGGATTGTTCCTCTTAGGACCCCTGACATTGGTCCTTTGCTTCAGACTTGGGAGCGTTATGCCTCATGCACGTGCAGATTAAATTAGTAGTCAGCCAACTCCACAGGAAGATCACTGTGCTGCTTTCTGGAGTTCTTTCTCCTCTGAGTCACCATCTTCTCTTTACACTGCCCTACAGATTCTAGTTCTTTCCACTCTTCTGATTCTGAGCGTCGTCTTAGCTCATTGAGGCTGCCCTGCTGGTGTGTGCAGCCCTCTCTGCACAGTGTCCTGAAAAGAGCTCCCAGCCAGAAGGGCAGGGCAGTTGTAGGACGTCGCCAACAATTTGTCGTCTTTTATTCCGGGTTGCATTCCTAATCTCTGCTGTCCAGTGTCTGACAGCAGTTTTCTACTTTTTGTCTATTTCCTAGCTGTTACTGTAAGAGAGTAACTCTACTCCTAAATACTCTACCATGCCAGAGCTCAAAGTCTAGTTAATTTTTATTTTTAAAGTTACCTCAAGTATAATTGTTTTAAAAGGACAGAATCCTATTTAAGGGGCCAGCACTGTGGGTAAAGCGCCACCTGCAGTGCCGGCATTCCATATGGGGGCAGGTTCGTGTCCCGGCTGCTCCACTTCCTATCCAGCTCTCTGCTGTGGCCTGGGAAAGCAGAAGATGACCCAAGGTAGACTATATAGTGACTTTGAACTGGTTGCAGCAAACCTAGGACAATGCGTTACTGAAAAAGTTACTGTGTGTCTGGTGGCTTGTTAAAGCAGCAATAGAAAACAGAGTTACTGGCATGATGACCAAAAGTCTTAATGAGGATTACTGGGGCCTAAAAGAAAAGTGTCACTGGGGCTGTGCTTCCCCAGAGGCTCCAGGGAGAACCTACCCTGCTCCTCCCAGCGTCTGGTGTCTGCCAGCATTCCTGATCATGTGCACCACTCTGCTCTGTGGTCACATTGCCTTCCCCTTTTCTTTGTGTCTAATCTCCATCTGCCTCCATGTTACAAGACATTTGTGAAGGCATCTGGGACCCAGGGAATAGTCCAAGGACAATCTCATATGTCAGAACTTGACCAGATAAGATTCACAGGTTCCAGGGATGAGGGCCTGATCATCTTTGGGGGAGCATTTTCAACCTGCCACACAAGGGAAGAGAATACTTCAATGGATTCATTCTATCAGCAGTGTCAGGTGCTTCTGAAAGATCGAGTTAAGTATGTATGGAAAAAATGTCTGATTGCTAGCTTCAGGGAGACCTGTTGGGCCTTTCTTGAAAACAGTACAAACACAGAACCTCAAGTACTGTGCCTTTTGAGGCAAGTCAAAACTGCAGTCAGCTGAAATTGTCACTCACCCAAGTGAGGCAAGCAGTCTGGCCCCTGGAACTAGTGCCCAGCCTGCCACAGACATGAGTGCCCAACACACGGAAGTACTCTCCTGTGTTACTCGGCTCCCACTTCCAGCTGCTCTGCTGTTCTCTGCCGTACCTACCCGCCTCCTGATCACCCCCTCATGACTCAAGACTTTGCTACCATCCTGAGTGACACCCACATACCCGAGACCAGAATCACAAACTTTCAGCTCTGTGACATATTCATCTGCAATAATCTACCCCTCCACATACCCCTAACCTAGTCCTGTGCACACTATCTGGACCTAGTCATCATCAAAAATTGATACACTTGTAGAAAACATAGTTGAGGCAACTCACTCTAACTAGTCTTTTCTCCTGATAGTTTGTTTTACCACCAACAAGATGAACACTGTTTGACCTCAGATGAACTTTAGTATCTTGACTTTCTACCTTCTCTCCATCTATCTCTTCCTCCTTTTGAATTCTTTAAGCAGCGTAAGTTCCATGTTTTACCCTATTAAAAATACTTTTATCAACATCCTAAAATCCTCGGATTCCTCTTTCAAAATACCAACCCCAGATGAACACAGGCATCTGCTTTCTCCATACCTACCTGCAAGTACAAATGGAAAAAGTAACACAAGAGGACAGAGTAATACAACTATCATTTCATGGTCAACGTTAGAGAGTGTACAGTACCCTTTTCTGTTACAATTCTTTTCCATTCTCTACAATATTCTTTCAGAATTTCTCTATTTTTTTCAAACTTAGAAAAAATCCCCATCATTCCTTTCTCTTTACAGAAGAAAAGGAATGAAAGTCTTGTGGGGTTGGGTGTCTGGTTTAATGGTTAAGACAGTACTTGGGGTGTCCACATCTCATACCAGAGTACATGGGTTGGGTTCCAGCTCTGCTCGATTCTGGCTTCCTGTTAATGTGTGTCCTGTGAGGCAGTAGGTAAAGGCTCAAGTTGTTGGTCACCCACCTGGGAAACCAGGCTTGAATTCCTAGCTCCTGTCTTTGGCCTGCCCCAGTCCCAACTGTTCTGGGCACATGGGGAGTGGACCAACAGCTGGAAAATCGTTCAATCTCCCTCTTCCTCTCCCTCTCCCTGCCTTTCAAATAAACAAACTAGAATTTTTTTAAAAAGAAGTCTTAGAAGGTCTACCTACCAAACACCTTGTCCACTCCAATCATTCCCCAACTACCTCCCTGTCTGGTAGGTACAGCAGAGAACAGCAGAGCAGCTGGAAGTGGGAGCCGAGTAACACAGGAGAGTACTTCCGTGTGTTGGGCACTCATGTCTGTGGCAGGCTGGGCACTAGTTCCAGGGGCCAGACTGCTTGGCTCACTTGGGTGAGTGACAATTTCAGCTGGCTTGCCTCAAAAGGCTAGTAGTGTAGCTAGAGGCTTTGTGTTTGTAGTGTTTTCAAGAAAGGGCCAGAAGTAGGAAACAGAAAACACAGTGGTACTTTACATGAAAGTATATGGGAATATATGCTCCAGAGTCATCAGTTACAAAACTGGGTTATTTGCTATGTGGATTTCCAGTTCTTTGAATCCTAGATTTATTATTCATTGAGTAGTTCCCATTTAATCAAGATGGTACTTACAAAATGCAAATTACATAGCTGATAAAATAGAGCAGTGTCAAAGTAAAGGAAGATCACATGATATTTTGACTCTAATTATTGGTCCCTTCTGTGACCAGTAATTCAGAATTTCATGAAAATGCATATTAGGAAAATATGCATGACTTTCAGAATGTTTTTATGCCACATTTCTATTTTTCCATGAACTTTTTGAAGTGCCTTCATATAGTTCGTCAATTTTGAAAATTGTTATAAGCAAATTTGGTTTGGATGAAGTTTAGGATAACAGATCGTCTTTTTCTATATACGTTTTTAAAACTGCACAGATTTTGTGAGCTGCTTTTGCGTTTACAGATTCTGGTACTATGTATCACTCTTTACTGCCTTTATTCCTAAAGAGCTAACCCTGTTTAATATTGTTGCCAGATTGGCCATCTGCTGCTGTTTTCCAGTAGTCATTAGTTTTTCATCTTGTATTTAACCAGAGCATTTCTTCTGATCACTCCTGCTCTGGGGAGTTTCACATAAGGCCACTGTATGCAAGCTGATTGAATATCTTGGTGGTAGCCATACTCAGGATACATTTCTAAACTTCCAAACTGTTTGCTTACTGGGATCTCATTGTTGATACACTCTCTTACCTCATAATGCTGAAAGATTAATCATCCTGATTAATTAAATTCAAAATATATTTTTGAATATATAAGCAAGGCAACATGTTAAATACCTTGGGAAACTTCAGAATCAGTCAAGGGCAAGCGCTGTGACATAGAGGGTATAGCCGCCACCTGCAGCGCTGGAGTCCCATGTGGGTGCCAGTTCAAGTCCTGGCTGCTCCACTTCCAATCCAGCTCTCTGCCATGGCCTGGGAAAGCAGTAGAAGATGGCCCAAGTGATTGGGCCCCTACACCTGTGTGGGAAGACCTGGAGGAAGTGCCTGGCTCCTGGCTTTGGATCAGCGCAGCTCCGGCTGTTGCAGCCAATTAGGGAGTGAACCAGCAGATGGAGGACTTCTCTCTCTCTCTCTCCCCTTCTCTCTCTGTGTGTAACTCTGACTTTCAAATAAATAAATATTTTAAAAAATTGTATAGATAAAACATTAAGCTAAATTGATCATCATGGGAGACTTAACATAAGTATGCAGAGAGCAAACAAGACCATAGGAAATATTGGAGATCTAGATAACTTATCAGGAACTTCTTATTTCGAGGCTTGAACTAGTATTTCTGTGAATTCTGTGAATTCTCAACTTTGTTGTTTTATGGTTGACTATCTTAACTTCTGGATGCCTTCTCAGTTAGACAGGAATTTGTGTCAGCCTGTATATAGTTCTTGGATTCTTTGTTATTGTTTGCTAGAAAGCCAGTCCTGAATATTTTGTGAGTATATGTTACCAAGTACTTGAGTCATAAGGAGACATACACACCACTGTCAAACATGCCCGTACACCACTGTCAGACATGCCTGTGCGTAAGCCTCTTCTTACCAAGCCTACCCATGAAGAAAATATAAGTAAGCCTAAAAGTGATGCATGGTTGATTCTGTTTTCATGGTGGAGTAGACATACTTTTCTCTACTATTTCTGCTAAGTACAGCTAGAAACCCTGGGCATTATGTATAAAATAACCATGAGAAGATAAAAAGACAGTAGGTGGGTCAGTACAGGACACAAATAATGTGATGGTAAGAGACCTGAGTGGCTGGTGCCGCACCTCACTAGGCTAATCCTCTGCCTGAAGCACCGGTACCCTGGGTTCTAGTCCCGGTTGGGGCTCCGGATTCTGTCCCAGTTGCTCCTCTTCCAGTCCACCTCTCTGCTGTGGCCCGGGAAGGCAGTGGAGGATGGCCCAAGTGCCTGGGCCCTGCACCTGCATGGGAGACCAGGAGAAGCACCTGGCTCCTGGCTTCAGATCAGTGCGGTGCACCGGCCGCAGCGTGCCAGCCACAGCGGCCATTGGAGGGTGAACCAACGGAAAAAGGAAGACCTTTCTCTGTCTCTCTCTCTCACTGTCCACTCTGCCTGTCAAAAAAAAAAAAAAAGTTTTGAGTTTTCTTTTTGTTTCATGTATTCCAGAGTGGTTATGGAGAAGCCAGAAATGTGGGGCTGCAGACAACAACCTCAATAGAAATCAATTCTGTTTGCTTAGCCAAGGACCAGGAAAGGGGTAGCCTAGAAAGAAAAACCACCCCGCTCAGCCAAACAACACACAAAAAATCCCGATGACAAATGCTAGTTGGGGACCCACCTAGCCCTGAGTTTTCAAGCTGTACCAGGCAGCCCTTGTCACTGTAGTCAGTGGAGGCAGTGAGCCACCGTGACCCACTGTGAATTCTCCCTGTCCCTCCCCATTCCTAGTGAGGAACCTGGACTTCCATCTCTATTAGGCAGCTCTTCCACCAGAGCAGTGTCAGAAAATACCTGCTGTGGTAGAATATTTAAATAAGATCCAGAGATTCCTAAAGTAACACCCCAGATATCCAAGTTTCAACATTAAATATCATACTAAGAAACCAGAAAAGTTTCAATTTGAATGGAAAAGATAGTTAATACATGCTGATGTTCAAATAGCACAGATGTTAGAATTATGACGAAGATTTTAAAGCCGCCATCAAGACAATGTTTCAACAGGTAGTTATGAACGTAATTTGAAACAGATGGAAAAATGGAAATTCTCCAATCTCGGCAAATAAATATAAGATAAAAAAAGAAGAGCCATATGGAAATTTTAGAACTGAAAACACAATAACCAAATAAAAAACCTAGTGGACAAAACTGTAACAAAAATGACAAAGAAGAAATGAGACTACACAGCATCAGAATTGATAGAGACATCAGAAGGAAAATAATAGAATGTTGTAAACTTTTTAAAAAAAATATTTATTTGAAACAGTTAAGGAGAGCAAAGCAAGAGAAAGGTCTTCTATCTGCTGGTTCACTCCCTAGATGGCCACAGTGGCCAGAGCTGAGCTGATCTGAAGCCAGGAACAAGGAACTTCTGGGTCTCCCATGTGGGTGAAGGGGCCCAAGGACTTGGGCCATACTCTGCTGCTTTCCCAGGAGCATTAGCAGGGAGCTGGGTAGGAAGTGGAGCAGCTGGGACTCAAACCAGCGCCCATATGGAATGCCAGCACTGCAAACCAGCTGTGCCACGGCTCCAGCCCCCATAAACAACTTTACACAAATAAATTTGACAGTGTTGATGAAATGAACTAGTTGCTTAGAAAGCACAAGCTATCAGAACTCTCCCAACATGACATAGATAATCTATATATGACTATTTTAAAAAATTCAATCTGTAATTTAAAAATAGGCCAAGGATGGAACATGAAGGGAGAGGGGGTTCACTGGAGAATTCTACCAAATACTTATAAAAGACTTAACAGTATTTCTGCAGTTTCTGTCAGAAAATCTAAGATAATTCTTCCTAATTGGTTTTATGAAACCAACATTGTCCTGCCACCAAAATGAGACACTACAGAAGAAGAAAATTATAGACCAGTATATTTCCTAAGTATGCATGTAAAAAATCCTTAAAGTATTAATGTAGCTCAGCAGTATATAAATAAAACTATACACTGTGACCAAGTAGACCTTTATTCCAGGGATGCAAGGTTGATTGAGAATTTGAAAATTTATCAAAGTAATCTGTCAGTGTAACCAGATTATCATAGAAAGTTAAGGAAAAAAATCACACGAGTGTATCATTTGTTAAAGCATTTGACAAAGTTCTATACCATTTAATATGAAAAGTCTTAGAAAAGGTGGAATAGAAGGGAACTTCCTCAACTGAATGGAGAATAGCTCCAGAAAATCTACAATTAGCATCAGACATGAAGAAACATTAACTGCCATCCCTCTGTGGTTGGAAACAGTGTGGCAAGGGTATCCATTCTCAGTGTTGGAGATTATAGCCAGCATAATAGAAGGGGGAATGAAGGCATGCCAATTGGAAAGGGAGAAATAAAACTGTTCCTTTATCTGTATATGATCATCCATATAGAAAATTCCACATCATCTATGAAGTAAAAGCTTGTGGGATGAGTGAGTTTAATAAGATCACAGGATATAAGACAGGTGTACAAAAATCATTGGTATTTCTTTACAAAGCAAAGAATATATGGAAACAAACAATGAATATATGGGAACAAACTAAAAATATAATTGTATTCAAAATTGCTTTTAAAAAAACCAAAAGGGAATTGTATACAAATATAGTAAAACATATGTAGGACTTATGTACTGAAAACTAAAATGTTAATGATGGAAATCAAAGACCTAAATAAATGGAGAGGCATTTGAAGGGACTTCAAAAAGTTCATGGAAATATTTTATGAAAAAACTGCATGGAGGCCAGTGCTGTGGTGCAGCAGGTTAACACCCTGGCCTGAAGTACCGGCATCCCATATGGCCGCCAGTTTGAGACCCGGCTGATCCACTTCCAATCCAGCTCTCTGCTATGGCCTGGGAAAGCAGTGGAAGATGGCCCAAGTCCTTGGGCCTCTGCACTCGAATGGAAGACCCAGAGGAGGCTCCTGGTTCTGGCTTCAGATCGGCGCAGCTCTGGCCGTTGTGGCCAATTGGAGAGTGAATCATCAGATGGAAGACCTCCCTCTCTCTCTCTCTCTCTCTCTCTCTCTCTCTCTCTCTCTCTCTCCCTGCCTCTCCCTGCCTCTCCCTGCCTCTCCTCTGTCTGTGTAACACTGACTTTCAAATAAATAAATTAATCTTTAAAAAAAAAAAAAAACAGCATGAATCTCAAATTTTTTGCACCAAAAATAGGCAACTTTTCAATTTTCCATGCACTTTTGAAGCATTCTTATACTCTCTGTTCATAGATTATAAGACTCAGTATAGTTGTTTATTTTCCGAAAATGTATATACTACTCAAAGTCCCTACTAGAATTCTAGCAAGTTAGACAAAAATTTATATGAAAAATCAAGGGTGGGCTGGCACTGTGGCGTAGTGGGCTAAGCTTCCACCTATGGTACCAGCATCCAGTATCGACACAGCTTCTTGTCCCAGCTGCTCCTCTTCAATTCAGCTCTCTACTATGGCCTGGGGAAGCAGCAGAAGATAGCCCAAGTTCTTGGGCCTCTGCAGTCATATAGGAGACCTGGAAGAATCTCCTGGCTCCTGACTTTGGATTCGTCCAGCTCTGGCCTTTGCTGCCATTAGGGGAGTGACCCATCAGGTGGAAGACCTCTCTCTCTGGCTCTGCCTCTCTGTAACTCTGCCTTTCAAATTAATAAATAAATCCTGAAAAGAAAAGAAAAGAAGAAAAATCAAGGGAACTAGAGTAGCTAAAATAATTTTGAAAAGCAGGAAAAGAAAGTAGGAATTACTCAAGACAGTGGAGTGGAGTATTGGTGGACAGACCTATTTGTCAGTAGAACAGTCTAGAAACTCTGAAATAGCTCCATCACAAGGAAGGCCAGTCAGTTGATTTTTTTTTTAAGGGTATGTAAATTTTTTTTTTTTTTTTTTGACAGGCAGAGTGGACAGTGAGAGAGAGAGAGAGAGAGAGAGAGAGAGAAAGGTCTTCCTTTGCCGTTGGTTCACCCTCCAATGGCCACCGCGGCCAGCGTGCTGCTGCCGGCACACCGCGCTGATCTGAAGGCAGGAGCCAGGTGCTTTTCCTGGTCTCCCATGGGGTGCAGGGCCCAAGCACTTGGGCCATGCTCCACTGTACTCCTGGGCCATAGCAGAGAGCTGACCTGGAAGAGGGGTAACCGGGACAGAATCCGGCGCCCCGACCGGGACTAGAACCCAGTGTGCTGGCGCTGCAAGGCGGAGGATTAGCCTGTTGAGCCACGGCGCTGGCCGAAGGTATGTAATTTTTTTAATTTACATTTTTTAAAACTTCAAATGTAGACATTATATGTATACACATGTTTTTTTTTCTTGAAAACAAAGATTAATATCTCAAGGATTCATGACACAGAGAAAGAAGAGTGTATTGTCACTTATTATGGTATGACTCAGTGAAGCAATGTTTTAACTAAATATCAGTGAAATAGCATCTACACAATTTTTATACTCTTACATGTCAATTTGATTTCTGACAGAGGTGCATGAAGAGACTTCATGGAGGAAGGATGGCCTTCACAACCAAGGATACCAGCACTGTTGG
This sequence comes from Lepus europaeus, assembly GCF_033115175.1. Taxonomy (NCBI): domain Eukaryota; kingdom Metazoa; phylum Chordata; class Mammalia; order Lagomorpha; family Leporidae; genus Lepus; species Lepus europaeus. The sequence goes on along the minus strand of NC_084843.1, from coordinate 78,501,154 downwards.
ATATTCATGGGCAATAAAATGCACCCTGACCTAAACCTCATACTTCATACAAAAATTCACCCAACAGGGGTCACAGATGTAAATGTAAATCCTGCAGTCATAAAGCTTAAAAGATAATGCCGGAGAAAATCTCTTTAAGACATCTGTGGTGTACCCGTACCATGCAATCCTACTTAGCAATAAAAAAGAAGTGTGATGTATGCGACAATTAAAATCAAGCTGTTAAGGACAGACTGAGTTGAAAAGAGCCCATCTCAAAAAGTCACATAGTGTACATTCCCATTTAGATAATATTCTTGAAATAGCGAAATTAGAGATGGAGAAAACTGATCAGTTCTTGACAGGGATTAGGGAAGACGATGTGACTCTTTGTTCATGGAATAGTTCTACATCCTGGTGGTGGTGGTGGTAGACACACAGATCTATCTGTACATGTCAGGAAGTGATGTAGAGTCATACACATTATACTAAGGTTAACTTTCCTTGTTTGGATTTTATATTATATTCAGTAACCTGTAACTCTTAGGGAAACTAGGAGTCTTTATAAGATTTTACTTCTTTTGACTCTACTTTTTTCAAGATTTAAAAAAATGTGTAATTTTTAAAGACTTATTTATTTATTTGAAAGAATTACGGAGAAGGAGAGGCAGAGAGAGAGATATCTCCTGCCCTCTGGTTCACTCCCAAGATCTGTAATGTGGGTACTTGAACCACTAGGCTAAATACCTGCCTTCCACCCCAATAGTATAGGTTTTTAAAAGGCAAAAAATTCTGCTAGAGGTAAATTGCATTGTTTCACACTGATTAAAAAAAGAACTTCAATTGGAAAATAAAACATTAATAAGTGGTGCATATCTAATAATGACTCCAAAACATTTAAGACAATAATAAAAGGAGGAGATGACAGATCCGCAATCACAGTTGGACAGTTTTCAGGCATGATTCAGTAACTGATAGAACAAGCACACAAAACATTTTGTTTCACATCTGCAGCGTCTGTAGTCATGTCTCTGTTTTTTTGTGTGTGTTCCTCCTTTATTTGTGTTTAGTCTGGACTGGAAGAGGAGCAACCAGGACAGAACCGGCGCCCCAACTGGAATAGAACCCAGAGTGCCGGCGCTGCAAGTGGAGGATTAGCCTAGTGAGCCACGGCAGCGACCTATCAGTCTTATTTTTAAAATTTTTTATTGATAAAATATGAAAATATTTACCATTTGGTATGTTTATAGCATTTTGCATCTATCACAACATGTATTACAGTTCCAGAACATGTTCTTTTTTTTTTTTTTTTTTTTTTGAGATCTATGTATTTATTTGTAAGGCAGAGAGAGAGAGATATTGATTACTTCCATCTGCTGGTTCACTCCCCAAATGGCTAAAACAGCCAGGGGTGGGCCAGGCCAAAGCTAGGACCCAAGAGCTTCTTCCATGACTCCCATTTGGGTTCAAGGGCCCAAGAACTTGGGCCATCTTCTGCTTTCCCAGGTGCATTAGCAGGGAGCTGGATCAGAAGTGCAGCAGCCATGACTTTAACCAGCGCCCATGGGATGCTAACACTGCAGGCGGAGCCTTAAACTATGCCATAGCACGGTCTCCAGTTCCAGAACATGTTCATCACCTGCAGTGGGAACCCTTTACCCACTGAGTAGTCAGTTCTCATTTTGTCTACCCCAGCCCCTGGAAGTCACTAATCTACCGTTTGTCTTAATGAATTTAACTGTTTGGGCGTGTCATATAAATGTACTCAAGCAGTGTGTGTGACTTCAGTTAGTATAGTGTCCTCACGGTTCATCCATGTCGCATATGTCAGGGCTTCATTCATTTTTATGGCTGACTAACATTCTGTTGTATGTATGATAAACATTTGGTTTATCCATTGTTGTTTTTACCTTTGGGATTTTGTGGATAGTGCTGCCGTGAACATTCCTACAGGTTTTTGTTTGAGAATTTTTGTTTGGGGGAAAGGAGGGTTATATATGCAAGATTAGAATTGCTGGGTTATGTGTTAATTCTGTGTTTAATATATTGAAACACTTGCCAAACTGTTGTCAATAACAGTTATGTCATTTTATGTTCCTGCAGTGACGTACAAGGATTCTACCTTCTTCACATTCTGTCTAATGCTGTTTAGGTCGGTCTTTCTTACTATAACCATTCAAGTGGATAAGAGGTTGTATTGTGATTTTGATTTTGATTTTCCTATGATAATGATGCTGAATATCTTTCATGTACTTTCATGTACATGGCCATTTGTATCTTCTTGGAAAAATGTTTTTGCCCTTTTTTTTTTTTTTTTTGACAGGCAGAGTGGATAGTGAGAGAGAGAGAGACAGAAAGATCTTCCTTTTTGCCGTTGGTTCACCCTCCAATGGCCACTGCGGCCAGCGCATCTCACTGATCCGAAGCCAGGAGCCAGGTGCTTCTCCTGGTCTCCCATGCGGGTGCAGGGCCCAAGGACTTGGGCCATCCTCCACTGCACTCCCGGGCCATAGCAGAGAGCTGGCCTGGAAGAGGGGCAACCGGGATAGAATCCGGCGCCCCAACCGGGACTAGAACCCGGTGTGCCGGCGCCGCAAGGCGGAGGATTAGCCTGTTGAGCCATGGCGCCGGCCTGTTTTTGCCCATTTTAAAATTAGCTTGTCTTTCTGTTGAATTGTAAGAATTTTTATATTGTAGATAAAAGACCTATGTTTGGTACATGTGCAGCAAATACAAGTATTTTCGCCTGTGGATTTTACAGTTTGTTGATAATTTCCTTTGATGTCCAACAGTTTTTAATTTTGGTGAAGTCCAGCTCATCTGTTTTTTCTTCAAGGGATCCTATCTAGAAAACCATTGCCAAATCTGGAGTCAGGATTTTTCAGTTGAGTTGTCTCAGTACCCTTGCCTAAAAATCAGTTGACCATTGCTATACAAGTTTATTTGTGATAACAGGTTTCTTCCATTGATCTCTGTGTCTTTCCTTGAGCCAGTGCCACGTGGATTTGGTTGCTCTATGTAGTAAGTTTTGGAATCAAAGTGTGAGACCTCCAACTTAATCTTTTAAAGACCTCAACTTTTGGTTTTACTGATCCTCTGACCCTTTACTTTGTTTCATTGATTTACTTCAGTTTCCATATTTCCTCTTTTACTGTATTAGTTAATTTTATGGCTCCTTTTCTAACTTTACATTTAGTGCATTAATTTTTCCCTTATTTTAAAAGTATGCATTTTAAGGATGTTTCCTTCATTATACTGCATAACTTGTTAGGAAAATGGCGCAGTTTTATCTATAGAGCGATCTACACCCTGACACCATCCTAGGGTCTAGCCCCCGCTGCCATTGCTGGAAGCCAGGTGGCCACATGGGCCAACCGCCATTGTCAAGCTCCACCCGCATCTAATGGGATTCGCTGCCCCTGCTTCCCTGCCCGCCCTCCAGCAAAGGTTCAAAAGGACCTGTTCCTGAACACGTGGCTCGCTCTCTCTTCTCTGCGCGCTCTGCTCTCTCTTCTCTCCTTGCTAGCTCCTGTCTTATACCTTCCTTCTCTCTCTTTTTCCTTCTTTGCCCCTTTTCTCCAGCCTGCTGGATTTTCCCCAATAAACCTTTTCCCTTATTACGGTGTTTGGTGTGTTCTGTGATGGCCTAACATAACTGGCTCCCACAAGTTTCAGTATTTTTTAAAAATTATTTTAATTCTAGCTGCCATTTTTTTTTAATTATTATTATTTGAAAGAGTTACAGAGAGAGGTAGAGACAGAGAGAAAAGTCTTCCATTCCGCTGGTTCATTCTCCAGATAGCCGCAATGGCCGGGGCTGCGCCGATCTGAAGCCAGGAGTCAGCAGTTTCTTCTGGGTCTCCCACATGGGTGCAGGGGCCCAAGGGCTTTGGGCCATCTTCCACTGCTATCCCAGGCCATAGCAGAGAGCTAGATTGGAAGAGGGGCAGCCGGGACTAGAACTGGCACTGATATGGGATGCCGGTGCTTCAGGCCAGGGCTTTAACCCACTGTGCCACAACACCAGCCCCCCCAGCTGCCACTTTTATAATTTTTATAATTTGCTGTTTCAGTTCAGATAGTTTGTCATTTTTTAAAAAAATATTCCACATGATTTTTTTTTTGGACAGGCAGAGTGGATAGTGAGAGAGACAGAGAGGAAGGTCTTCCTTTTTGCCGTTGGTTCACCCTCCAATGGCCGCTGCGGCCGGTGCATTGCGCTGATCCGAAGCCAGGAGCCAGGTACTTCTCCTGGTCTCCCATGCGGGTGCAGGGCCCAAAGACTTGGGCCATCCTCCACTGTCTTCCCGGGCCATAGCAGAGGGCTGGCCTGGAAGAGGGGCAACCTGGATAAAATCTGGCGCCCCAACCGGGACTAGAACCCGGTGTGCCAGCGCTGCAAGGCGGAGGATTAGCCTGTTAAGCCACGGCGCCAGCCTCCACATGATTTTTGTAAAGTTTGATCATTCCAGTGTGTTTTAGTTCCTTGCAGATATCCATTTCTGTGTCCAGTTGCCTGATAGTCACAGAGCTTGCCCTGTCAGATACAAAGACATGTCATAAAATGGAAATAATTATAACACTGTGGGTGGAAAGGACAAGAGTAGACAGAACCATCCATCCCTTGCATGTATGAGCGCTTGCTACTTGACCCAGCTGCTGCACGCCACTTCACTTCATGGTGCTGGGATAATACAGCACTTAAGCATATATATATATTTTTAATTTTCAACTGACTTTATACACATATGACTAACTCTGTTAAGTAAAAACACGTTTTTTTTTTTCCAACACTAAATTAGATACCTTCACGCTGTACAAAAATCAGTTCCAAATTGAATAAAGACCTTTGTGTAAAAGCAACAAGAAAGCTTTAAAGATACAAGAGCCTAACTGCCATGATTTGGTGAAGATTCTTCATACACAGAAAGCACTTAGAATGATGAGAGAATGGTCAGATCAACTACACTGTTTCTGAAAATGCGCCCGAAAACTTCATAAGGGTGTGAAAAGACAAGCAGTCACCAGAGCCCAAATCTGATGCAGGGAAAGAGGTTTATTCAAGAGGGTATCTTTAATCTCCAAGGTGCGTATCCCACTTGGCCAGTTAGCAAGAGCACATTTTAAAGGAGGAGTTGGGGGGTGGGGGCGGTGCTGTGGCTCACTTGGTTAATCCTGCGCCTGTGGTGCTGGCATCCCATATGGGCGCCGGGTTCTAGTCTCGGTAGTTCCTCTTCCAATCCAGCTCTCTCCTGTTGACTGGGAGGGCAGTGGAGGATGGCCCAAGTGCTTGGGCCCCTGCACCCGCATGGGAGATCAGGAAGAAGCACCTACCTCTTGGCTTTGGATTGGCACAGCGCTGGCCATGGCGACCGTTTGGGGAGTGAACGAATGGAGGGAGGACCTTTCTGTCTGTCTCTCTCACTGTCTATAACTTAAAAAAAAAAAAAATTAAAAATAAAGGAGGAGTGGGGAGTTGGTTTAGGGGGATAGTGGGCTCAGTTGCTTGTTAGGGAGCTGTGCTTCTTTAATCTAAGGCTTAACTGTTCAGTGGGTGGTCATAGTTCCAGTCAAGTGGTGGCTGCTTTGGCGTTTGCTTGGTAGTTCCAAATTCCTTCTTTGTCTGAGGTCTTGTGATCCTAGCCATTTCCTTGCAGTCAGTTCCTGGAATTCTTAAGCAAGCATTATTTGTTGAAATAAACATAGACTTGATTAGTTACAAGATCAGTAATTAGCTTTTCTTAAGCAAAATGTGAAAATGGACAAGAAAATGTGTTCACTCCAGCTATGGTTACCATATTTGCAACATAACTGAGAAAGCCCCTATGTAGGAACTTTGACTTCCAAAAAAAGGAAAACTGAAAGATTCATAAAACAGAAAAGATGTACAGTTTAGTTAGTATTTAGAGAAGTGAAAATTAAAATGAAATATTACTAGTTTGCATTAAAAGTCTGTCAATCCCAAGAGTTGATGCTACTGTAACAAATGCATCTATTCACATGGGGTATATCCTAAGGGAGGTGTGAACCTCCTAGGGGAAGGCACTCTGTTGACTTTCATTACTTGGCTGGCCTGGGAGGAGAGCTGGCCAGGTAAAGGCAGGGGGCATCTCTAACAAGAAATTTACAGTTCTGCCTGCAATGTTGCTGACCCTACTTGACCATACCCTCAGCTGCTGTGGTCACTTTGGAAGTCGGGCTGAGTGAAGGGCTTTTCAGCTTAGAGCCAATAAGATCTGTGGCTCTGACCTGGGCATCCTTCGACTCCAGGGCAGGTCCATTTCCAGTGATCCAACTCTTGGCAGAGCTGCCAGGGCTCTTCGCAAGCTGACTTCTGCTGAAGCCCAGGCTTACCACATTGAAAGCCACTGCAGTGGGCTGGCCTGTTGGGTCTCCTTGAGGGCAGATCACTGTACAGATCAGCCATTCATAGGCCTGCCACCCATTGCTTCTGATGCCGAGCTTTCTTTTCCTCCTGGTTTGTGTTAAAGCAGACCAGAGGATGCAAGTCAAGGGAGTGCCCAAGTCCCATCTCTAATCTTCGGTGGCCTGAAGTACAAGTCTATAGTCACAGGCATGTTCTGTAGTAGTTTTTCTAAGGTAGACAATGCCCATGAGGAAAATTATATTCTCACTTTAAAACTTTCTTTCCCTTTGGTCTGAAAGGGAGGTTTTTTCTACTTACTGTATACTTCGCTGATGGCGAAGTGAATCTAGCTATGAGATTATTATTTAAGTTCTTATTTTGGCTATGCTATTGCAGAAAAATGTTAGCCATCTCTTCTATAAGGTCTAAAGATTAAATTGTGTGTCCTACAGATTCCTTTATAATAGAATTAGTTTCCTACCTTGAAGAGAATAGAGAAATGCCTGAAGCCCACCAGATTATTATCAAGCCCCTTCTATCAGGTTCTATTTGCCTCTCAATCAGAAAAATTACTTGTAGCTTAGACAGCACCTTTCTTAGCTCCTCTAATAATGACTCTGTCCTTTGTTCTAGGCCCTGTCTAGTGCACTTGGGCCTCATTCCTTTGTAATCATAACCTCTACTCTACCAGCAATGGCTCTACTCCCAACCTGTGTGTACTGATGATCCTCTTCCCCACTTAATGCTGTATAATTGTTCAAACCTGGTAAATGCCACTGTTAGGATCATTGGTTACTATCCTCACTCTGTCTTTTATGACCTTGTCTAAATATGATCAGAGTCGGTAAACTTGGAAGGCTTCCATAGCCTTGGCAACTCATGATGACAGCCTAGGATGGTTACTGGCGCCATAAACTAGAGTGTCAATTTGTTGGGTCAACAACAGGAGCCACTGTGCACTTGCTCCTCGTGTGGGATCTCTGTCCTTAATGTGCTGTACATTGTGATTTAATGCTATAACTAGTACTCAAACAGAATGTTTCACTTTGTGTTTCTATGTGGGTGCAAACTGTTGAAATCTTTATACTAAATTGATCTTCTGTATATAAAGAGAATTGAAAATGAATCTTGATGCAAATGGAAGGGGAGAGGGAGCGGGAGAGGGGAGGGTTGCGGGTGGGAGGGAAGTTATGGGAGGGGGAAGCCATTGTAATCCATAAGCTGTACACTGGAAATTTATATTCATTAAATAAAAGTTTAAAAAAAATGGGAAAAAAAACGCATCTATTTTAGAAACTAATTTTGTATTACCTAGTAATACTGAATGTATACTTATTCTATGATCAATTCCTGAATGCCCTAGAAAATGGAGTAAAGAACTTAGAAAAGTATAAGCAGATGTTTATGGGAGACATCTAGCTGAATATTCATTGTAGCATTTTCCATCATAGCCCCGTAAGTGGAAACGACCTCTAGATATGCCTCATCAATAGGTTGTGTGAACAGTGATATAGTCAAACAGTGGGATAGCGGTCCACACAGTTCATGAATTAACAGCTCCACTTAGAAAATCAAGGGAGATAAGCAAACCACAGAAGAACATATGTGCTGAAAGCCAGAGTTATAGGTCTTCCATCTGTTGGTTCCCTCTCCAAATGGCCACAACCACCTGGGCTGTGCCAGGCTGAAGCCAGGAGCTAGGAGCTTCATCCGGGTCTCCCACATGTGTGTCTGGGGCAAGCACTTGGCCTTCTCCTGCTGCTTTTCCCACGCCATCATCAGAAAGCTGGATCAGAAGTGAAGCAGCCAGGAATCGAACTGCTGGCGTCTCAGGAGGTGGCTTACCCTCTGTGCCAGAGCACTGGCCCCATGTGCTGATTTCTTTGATTTAAAGTTCAATGAGAAGCAAAACTGAAAAATAAGACTGGGATAAATGCCTAGATTGTAAGCTACAAAGACAAGCATGGGAATAGTTCTCACAAACTTGAGAATAAGTGGCTTCCTCTGTGGGTGAGGCGGGAACCAAAGTTTTTCCGCGATGAATGTCACAGAATGAATTCTTTTTTTCCTTTCCCTTTAATTTATTTTCATTTACTTGAAAGGCAGAGCTATAGGGAAAGAGACAGACAGAGAGAAAAGGAGATCTGTCCACTGGTTCACTCCCCCAGTGACCACAATAGCTGGGGCTGGGCCAAGGCCAGAACCAGGAACTCCCATGTAGGTCTCTCACGTGGGTGGCAGAGGCCCAAGTACTTGAGCCATCCTCTTTTGCCTTCCTAGGCACATTAGGAAGCTGGACTGGGACCAGAGCAGCTGCACTCTGATACGGGGTGCCAGGAATGCCAGCGTTGCCATCAGCAGCTTAACCTGCTGTGCCACATCATTAGCTTATTTCCAGTTAAACAATCTGTAACCCTCGAGGTGAGGGTGGGGGATTGTTTTGATTTTTAACCAAAAGAAAAAATAACCCAAATCCAAATGGCATCAAAAGGAAAAACCTAGATTGGTCGGTATTATGGAAATGGTGTCAGGACAGCTGCTTTTTTTTTTTTTTTTTTTTTTTAGATTTTATTTTATTTTATTTTATTTTATTTTATTTTATTTTATTTTTTTTTTTATTTTTGACAGGCAGAGTGGACAGTGAGAGAGAGAGAGAGAGAGAGACAGAGAAAGGTCTTCCTTTGCCGTTGGTTCACCCTCTAATGGCCGCCGCGGTAGCGCGCTGCCGCCGGTGCACCGTGCTGTTCCGATTTAAACTTTTATTTAGTAAATATAATTTTCCAAAGTACAGTTTATGGATTACAATGGCTTCCCCCCCCATAACTTCCCCTCCCATCTCCCGCTCCCTCTCCCATTCCATTCGCATCAAGATTCATTTTCAATTATCTTTATATACAGAATATCGATTTAGTATATATTAAGTAAAGATTTCATCAGTTTGCACCCACACGGAACATAAAGTGTAAAATACTGTTTCAGTACTAGTTATACATTTACATTGGACAGCACATTAAGGACAGAGATCCCACATAAGGAGTAAGTGTACAATGACTCCTGTTGTTGACTTAACAATTTGACACTCTTGTTTATGGCATCAGGAATCTCCCTAGGCTCTAGTCATGAGTTTCCAAGGCTGTGGAAGCCTCTTGAGTTTGCTGACTTTGATCTTATTTAGGCAAGGTCACAGTCAAAGTGGAAGTTATCTCCTCCCTTCAGAGAAAGGTACCTCCTCCTTTGATGGCCCATTCTTTCTACTGGGATCTCACTCACAGAGACCTTTCATTTAGGGTTTTTTTTTTTTTTTTTTTCCAGAGTGTCTTGGCTTTCCATGCCTAAAATACTTTCATGGGCTCTTCAGCCAGATCCGAGTGCCTTAAGGGCTGATTCTGAGGCCAGAATGCTGTTTAGGACATCTGCCATTCTATGAGTCTGCTGTGTATCCCACTTCCCATGTTGGATCGTTCTCTCTCTTTTTTCTTCTATCAGTTAGCATTCGCAGACACTAGTCTTGTTTGTGTGATCCCTTTGACTCTTAGACCTATCAGTGTGATCAATTGTGAATTGAAATTGATCACTTGGACTAATGAGATGGCATTGGTACATGCCACCTTGATGGGATTGTATTGGAATCCCCTGGCACGTTTCTAACTCCACCATTTGGGGCAAGTCTGATTGAGCATGTCCAAAATGTACAATTTAGGACAGCTGCTTTTATCAGTAAGTCTGTCTAGGAACCTCCTCACTTTTTAGAGCTGCACTTCTGCATTTCTGTAGCTGTTCACATCACCACCTGATCACGTCACCAAGATCTCAAAATGAACAGTTCTGAAGCAGGGTTTTCATCCCTCTGCTTTTCTTTTGTTGCCTGACAGAGTGTGTTCTTGGTTGGGTTCCCTTAGTTGGTTTGTGACACCACTGCATTTACTTTACGATGTTTTCATTTTCCTAATGTTTCCAGCTCTCTTCCCTTCTCTCTTCCCTCAGTCTCGTGTTGCTCCAAAGGACCTTGTGTCTTTTTGTACAAAAAGAGAAGCCACTGAACATAGACTCCTCCGATTTACTTCTCCCTCCCAGGCTGAAGAATTTCCCTGTTCCTTTATAGAACAGTGCTTATTTAAAAACAGGAGATGTATTTTGAGTATCATCACTCTTACATCTTCCAATTTTCAAGCCAGTATAGTTTTTACCCCACTGCAGTTGCTCTTTCTTGGAGTGTTACACTTCTCTAAGTTTTATTTCTTGCCCTCATGGCATTTCTTTCTGCTTTCCTCTCTATCCCTGGTTCTCCTCTTAAAAACAAGACAAAGCAAAAACACACAGAAAAGCTTACATGTAGCTCTTAGCTAAGATACTCTCCTTAACCTGCCAGCATCTTTCCTCCTAGCACTTTATATGTAAAATGAAATGTATATGACATGATATGTTTCCTGTTTGGGTTAATGATATCACTGTCTTTCACATACTAGAATTTCTTGAATTTTAGTGTCTTCCTCATTGCCTGTATATCCAGTTGGTTAGCAGATCCTGTTGATTTTTTCTAATACTTCTCAAGTCTCTCCTTGATGACTAGGTTCCTTTGCATTGCTTAAGGTCCTCAGATGAGGGCAAAGTGTTTGGCGAGAGGTGAAGATACAGGTTAAGAGGGGACACCGGCATCCCTTATCCGAGTACCTGGGCTTAGGTCCTGGCTTTGCTGTGATTCCAGCTTCTTGCTAATGCAGTTGGATCCCTGCCACTCCAATGTGGGAGACCTGGGTTGAGTTCTGTCCTGCTGATTTCAGCGGCCCCAGCCCTGGTTGGGGCATTTGGGAGTGAACAGCAGATGGAAGATCTCTTTTTCTCTGCCTTTCAAGTTAAATAACAATGTGTAAAAAATAAAAATTGGAAGTTCTCAGATGGTTCTTGATGTTGTGTGTTGCAATAAATAAATCCATCCTACCTTGCTGGTGGATCATTCATGAAAACCATGCCCAGCAGAATGGGCTGCAGCTCTTCTTGGCAGTTGATGTTTTGCCTCTGGTCCTCTCTGCTCACTTTCATTCCCTTCACTCACATTCCCCATCCTCTCTGTGTCCTGGCCCTCTCCTACCAGTGAATCTCACAAAGAAAGATACATAAGTAAGGTATCTTTTATAGTCTGAATTCCTAGCCAAAAATACCTCTGTCTCCTTGCATTTGTATCTTTTTGGACCCTGAGTGAAACTTATTTTAACTTAGTTTTCTTTGTTCCTTGGGATTAGGGATTCCTCTTTATGGCCTCTTTTAGAACACTGAACACAGTCTTTTTATGTGAATTCATGGGGAAGACTACCAAAACCACACTTTGTTTTTATTGGCCTCTCTAGTTTTATTGAGAGGAGTGTGTCTAAAACCATTAAGAGTGATTTTACTACTGATTCATTTTAGGGCCATAGGTTTTTGGATTAGAGAAAAATGTCTATGACGTAGCTTACGTGTTATATGTATGGTTTCTGAACATTGTAAATGTGTCGTTTTCTGACTTTTATAAGTAATGCAGTGGTTCGTACTTGGAAGAGTTTTAGTCCTCTTTAGAGGATTTTATTTAAGAGTTCAAGTGGTCTTCATTCTGTCAGTACTCCAGTTTCCACAGTTTGCCTTCAGCCTTATAGGGGAGAACTGGGGTGGTCCCAGCCCTGACTGGATGACTTTTGAGTCCCCAAGAAGAGAAGCAACCTCCTTTTCAACAGTTACTCTGTTTCCATTCTGTTTTTCTTCTTACCAGAGGCTGCCCTCTTGTTTAACTGACTGCACCCCTACTTCAGATCTCTGTAGCTAGTAGAAAATCTTAGGCAATTTCTATAATGTCTTTTACAAACTTCCATATTATCTGATTGCTATATGATTTTAAGAAAAATACCTTGGGACCAACGTTGTGGCATAATGGGTTAAGCTGCCACCTGCGACACTGGCATCCCATATGGGCACTGGTTCCAGCTCTGGCTGCTCCATTTCCGGTCCAGCTCCCTGCTAATGCACCTGGGACAGCTGCAGAGGATGATCCAAGTAGTTGGGTCCCTGTACCCACATGGGAGACCAGAGGAAGCTCCTGGCTTCAGCCTGGCCACTGAGGCCAGTGGGAGAGTGAACCAGTGGATAGAAGATCTCTGTCTTTCCCTCTAAGTCTGCCTCTCAAATAAACAAATATTAAATCTTTTTTTTTTATTTTTTTTAATTTTTTTTTTTTAATTTTTGACAGGCAGAGTGGACAGTGAGAGAGAGACAGAGAGAAAGGTCTTCCTTTTGCCGTTGGTTCACCCTCCAATGACCGCCGCGGCTGGCGCGCTGCGGCCGGCGCACCGCGCTGTTCCGATGGCAGGAGCCAGGTGCTTCTCCTGGCCTCCCATGGGGTGCAGAGCCCAAACACTTGGGCCATCCTCCACTGCACTCCCGAGCCACAGCAGAGAGCTGGCCTGGAAGAGGGGCAACCGGGACAGAATCCGGCGCCCCGACCGGGACTAGAACCCGGTGTGCTGGCGCCGCAAGGCGGAGGATTAGCCTGTTGAGCCACGGCGCCGGCCATCTTTTTTTTTTATAAGTAATTTTTGGACAAGGTATTTTTTTAAAAGATTTATTTATTTATTTGGAAGTCCAAGTTACACAGAGAGAGGAGCAGAGGCCGGGAGGGGGGGGTAGTGTCTTCCATCTGCTGGTTTACTCCTCAACTGGCCGCAATGACCAGAGCTGAGCCGATCACAAGCCAGGAGCCAGGAGCTTCCTCCAGATCTCCCATGTGGGTGCATGGGCCCAAGGACTTGGGCCATCTTGTACTTCCTTCCCAGGTCACAGCAGAGAGCTGGATTGGAAGTAGAGCAGCCTGGACTAGAACCGCCGCCCATATGGAACACCGCCACTGCAGGCGGTGGCCTTACCTGCTACACCACAGCACCAGGCCCACAAATAATAAATCTTAAAAAAAAAAAAAAAAAAGCTTTGATCTTTAGTTTTCATCTATAGCTTTCCATAACGTCCTAATTCTACTCAGATATGTCACTTTATCCTTGATCTTTCCCCAATGCCTACTGCTAAGTTCTCTACCATCTTTTATGGATTGTAATTTACTACTCCCAGAACATATTTTGTTTTACTGTTCACACAGGAAAATGAATCAGGGTGCTGGAACAATTCTCTTACAGTATTACACTTTGTCCCCTCATCCACTAGATGGCTCCAGGATACCACTTAGGCAGCTTAGATTGACAGTTTGCCTGCTTTGCCTCTGACTTCGGCTTTCCAAGTACTGCTTACTTTTCAGTTGTCTGGATTGGCCTTCTCTGGACCTATTCTTCTACTGTTTTACACTTCTGTGATGGTAGACTTCATCATATTTCTGATTATTTACACACCACCTAAAAGGAACTGAAGTGCTTTTCCTGATCACAAGTAAAGACAGCACAGTACCTCACAGTTTTGTGCGCCCCCCCCCCCCCCCCATTTTCAAGAGCTCTTTGGGATGGTATTGAAAAGTGACTTGAATTCAGTGGTCGATTGTGCAAACTTAAGTTTGCTCATACTAGACATACAGTTAATAACTCATCCTTTTCTTCAGGCTCATAGTCATTTTGAGACATTTTCCAGGATATGGTGATACCTTTGATATGTTTGAGGCTCCAAGAGCTGTTGGCATCAGTTCAGTAGTAATGTGAGTATTGAGTATTGATGTGCCTGACACTGTGCTAGGCTAGGCAGCATACCTGGGTGAATAAATGTGACATGTTTCTCAGTAAGGAAACTGCTCTATTTTTCTTTCCTTGAGTTTGACTCCAAATAATGAGTAGAATGAAATGGTTGATGAAGATTAGTTTTGTAATAAACCTGGAGTTTCATTTCTTTTTGACATTATGCCTGTTGATATTGTCTGTAAATACAAACTTTTAAAAACTATTCTTCAGAAATATGTTTCTGGCTGTTGTTTGAGTTGTTAAATACAAATGAAAGGGAACTAGAATTAGTTGAATGCTTATTGCACGCCAGTTTTAAAAAAACATTTACTTCAAAAGCAAAGTGACAGAGTGAGAGAGATCTTCTGTTCATTGGTTCACTCCCCAGATGGCTGTAAACAGGGAGGGTAAAGGTGGGAGAGAATGACTGTGTCAGGCCTAGGTGAGGAGCCTGGAACTCCATCTGGCTTCCCACATGGGTGTCAGGGGCCCAAGCACTTGGGCCATCCTCCACTGCTTTTCCAGGCACATTAGCAGGGAACCGGATTAGAAGCAGAGCAGCCAGGACTTGAACAGGTGCCCATGTGGGATGTCGGCGCTTCATGTGTCAGCTTAACCCACCATGCCACAGTGCCAGCCCTGTTTTGGCACTTATTGATTCAATAAATAGAAGTCACAGTATGTAGTAGTTTCATAGCAGCATGTTAGACATGACAACTTGTAGGATGTCCTTGGTGAGTAAAGAATTATCCATAAGAAATTGAAGACAAATAAAAAAAAATGTAAAGATGTATTTATTTGAAAAACAGAGTAACAGAGAGAGAGAGAGCGTATGATAGCCTCCATCTACTGGTTCACTTCCCAAATGACCACAATGGCTGGAGCTGGGCCGACCCAAACCCAGGGGCCAGAAGCTTCCTCTGGGCTCCCACATGGGTGCAGGGGCCCAAGAACTTGGGCCATCCTCTGCTGTTTTCCCAGGTGCATTAGCAGGGAACTGGATGGGAAGTGGAGCAGCCAGGACTCGAACTTGTGTCCATGTGGGATGCCAGCATTGCAGGCAGCAGCTTAACCCACTGCACCATAGTACCGGCCACAAAACAAATTAAAATTTTTTAGAATTCAATTTACCTAGCTTTTTTCTTTAAATGTCTCACGTGGTAAGAAGAGAATCATAGGTTTATTAGATACTTAGTCTGTAACTTTTTGCTAATTGGAAATAAGGCAGGTTTTTAGAAAATGCATTTTGTGTGTGTGTGTGTGTGTGTGTATAAATAACTTATTTGCCTGTGTCTTTTAGATACCAGTAGTTTGCTATTTTGGCTTTTACTGTGATCTGTAAGGAAAAAGAACCTTTGTTGTGATGCACTACATAGTTGTGAATGTGTATTAAGTAAACATAAGTTTCATTAGGCCGGCGCCGTGGCTTAACAGGCTAATCCTCCGCCTTGCGGCGCGGGCACACCAGGTTCTAGTCCCGGTTGGGGCGCCGGATTCTATCCCGGTTGCCCCTCTTCCAGGCCAGCTCTCTGCTATGGCCCGGGAAGGCAGGGGAGGATGGCCCAAGTGCTTGGGCTCTGCACCTGCATGGGAGACCAGGAGAAGCCTGGCTCCTGGCTTCGGATCAGTGAGATGCGCTGGCCGCAGCGGCCATTGGAGGGTGAACCAACGGCAAAAAGGAAGACCTTTCTCTCTCTGTCTCTCACTATCCACTCTGCCTGTCAAAAAAAAAAAAAAAAAAGTAAACATAAGTTTCACAAATGTTTATCATTACCACATGAACTGTATTCTGATACTCTCTATTGCCTTTTATTAAAAAAATTCTGATCCACCAAATTGATTTCATGATCTGTCAGTGGGTTGGTACTCATAGGCCATAGTAGTTTGAAAAACACTGGTATATAGGATTGAAAGTAAAATTTTTACCTTATGTTATCAAGTTGACTATTCTGAAGGAGTTCGTGTATTGAAACGCTCTAATGTAGTTTAGTAGCTGGCTAAAAAGAGAAGAAAAAAAAAAAACTAAAACTAAAAAAAATGAAATGCAAACCAAAAAAAGAACCTCCTGCTAGGAGGGTAACCAAATGTTATTTAGCTTTTGTTTTCCAGACTTGAAAATTTAATTGATTAGAAGGTATTGAACCAAGAATGGAGGCTACAAACTTTGACAAATGAAAATTTAATATTGAGATATTGTAGCTCAATTACTTCATTTATGTTAAGTTGCCTTATGCATTTTATTTTTGCATAACCAAGAAACTTGACAGTTCTTGATGGATACAAAATTAGTACACCATAAAATATTACATATCATGAAAATATAGAAAAAAAATAAAAAATCAATGAAAGATACCGTTACCAGGCCTCACATAATGGCTTGTATTTGAACACTTGGAAATACTAGAAAAGGGCATTTCACATCAGAGAAACAGATATAGGAAAGCAGAAAAGTTTGCTGTGTTGAAGAAATAAAAGTAGCCCACTTGGATGCACGTTTTCCAGAGACAGTTTTGGAGTAGAGAACTAACATTTCTTGCAGTCACAGATGATAGTAGTATGTATTTGAATGGGATGAAAATAGGTGAATAAGAAATCATTAAAATAGAGAAGAAATGAGCTTGAAGTATGACGGTATCTATGGAAATAGAAAAGGTGATTTGCCAAGACTTTAGAGTAAAATTGACATTTGGCCCCTGATTAGCATTAATTTATTCAAAAGTATACAGCTTTTTGCCGTGCAGTTCTCAGAACACAACTGTGGATAAAACATGTTCTTTGCCCTCACAGAACTTTTAGTCCAGTGGGGAACTCATACACTTCAATTCAGGGCAGTGCATGTGCTGCCCTGGAGGACAGCCAGGCGTGCTGTGGGAGTCAGCACTGAAATAACTTGAGGCCTCACAGATGAGTACTTGACCAGGCACAGTGAATTGCAGGCAAAACAAGAGAAACGCCTGTGTTGGTTTAGAGGTGAGACTGGTACTTTTCAAGCAGTGCTTGTGGCGAGAACCTGGGGTTAGAGAGGGAAGGATCTAGTAAGAGACCAGGGCCAAATGACCCAGAGCTCTGGGATCCTAATGAAGGAGAGCAGAAGGGAACTGGGTTTTGATTTTAAGCAAGGGACACTCTGGATCTAATTTGCATGTTAGAATGATTCTTTCAGATAAGATGTCTGTGACAAACTTAGCAAAAGACAGTGCTCCAGAGAAGTTAAGCAAGTACAGGGGAGGAAGTGCAAGCTGGAGCACACAAGGGTTGGGAGTCAGTAGTGGTTGTCAGCTAATATCAATTGCGACCACGTTCCCTCACACTGCCTGGTGTCTTGTCTCCACTTTTGCTTCTCTGATTACAAAGCTAATGCTCTGAGTTTCTTTCCCACTTCCGAGTCCCTTGGGCAGAGTTTAATTGGTTCCTTAAGTCTCATGTCTAATTAGCTGTGGCTAGAAGAGCAGGGTCATGTAATACAAAGGTTACTGCTTCAGAGCCCACTCTTCTCACAGTTAAGGTGGTTCTGTGAGTCCTGGGCTGGATAGATTCTCAGAAGGAAGCAACTCTGCAGAGTGAAGAAGGGAATTAGAGGCAGGGAGCCCCTTTAGATACAAAATCCAGGCAGTAGATAATGTTGGCCTGTGTTAGGGTGCTAAGAAGAAAACAGATTTGTGGTAGCTTCAGGGTTGCACCTCCAGAGTTTCGTGGTACATTGGATGTGGGAGGATGAGAGTCAGAAGCGTCTCTGTTTCTGACTTGAATACTGCATGAGTGATGATAGTAATCCCTGAGCCGGAAAGAACACAGGGAAGCAAATTTGGTGGGTTTTGAGAGGGCTGGAGGGTTCTTTTCTGCACAAGCACAGTTTTAGGTAGTGTTGTGACATCTAAGTGGAGATAACTAGTAGATATTCAAATTTATTCATCTACAGCAGAGGAAAAACTCCACAGTTTAGGAATTCTTTATAGTTTATAATTGAAACTATGAGAGGGTATCAGATTGCCCTGGGAACATGTAACAAGAGAAGAGGCCAAGATAGCCTTGAAGAGAATCTCATAGGAGAGCTAGTTTGAGGGGTGAGGGGACCTTACAAGGGAGACTTGGAAGGAATGCAAAAGGTCAAGAAAAATCAGAAGTATGCAGTGTTTCAGAAAAGAGAATGTGGTCAGCAGGATCAGGTGCTGCTGGGCAGAAAGAAAAAGTAAAATTCTGTTGAGTTTCAGAACATTGAGCTTGTGGATGACCTTGTTGAGTGAATTTAATGGGACTGGTGAAAATAGAAACAGAATTGAGGACTCTGGGAGGTGAAGAGATCCAAATATTAGCAATACTTAAGCAATTTGGCCATGAGAAGGAGACAGAGGAGCCTGCAGCTAGAAGTGGTTATGCAGTGAAGTAAGCTTAGTAAGTGTGGGTATGTATTTTTTAAAACTGCAGGGTCTTGACTGTACTTGAGTGCTAGGAGAAAGTGTAATAATCAGTTGAGCAAGATCAGGAGAGTTTCATAGCATTGAAATGGCGAAGAATAAAACAGAAGTATATATGGGGTGGCCGGTTTAATGACTCAAAGTTGAGATATTTCCTGACTTATTTTCTCTAAGAATTGGTTGAAATTATCTATACAGGATGGAGAATGTCCAGGCCATACAAAGCCCATCAAAACCATTTGGTCTGGCCCTTCCAAGGCAGCCTCAGGCAGGGCTCGAAATTCAATAAATCTACAGCAGGCTAATCTTTAAGTTGATAATGTTGTAGGGCCCATGAATGATGCTACAGATATACATATGGCCCTTGGTGGGAAATGGTTCCCTGCCCCTGCTCTACAGATAAGGTGGGGTTCAAGATTTAAGGAGGAGGGGAACAATTTGAAACAGATATTGTTGAAATTGAAAAAATAGATGATGAGGAAGTGTGGTGGAATGAGAAGGCCATGCCAAGATGGCCTCTGGCAACAGAAACTGCCTGACAACAGGCTATGATTGGATGGCTTTGGAAACCACATGACAATGGAGCCTGACTGGCAACAGCCTGTGATTGGATGGTTTCAGAAACCACATGACAACAGAGCCTGCCTGGCAACATGCTGTGATTGGATGGCTTTGGAAACTGCCTGGTAACAGGATGTGATTAGTTAGGGCATAGACCACCCCTTGACCGGATTGGCTGCCTTGGCTATATAAGCAGCTGTAGCAACTGAAATAAACGAGTCTGCAGGCTACTTGCCTCAGGCCTGCTTTCACCTGACTCCTGGGGTCTGTGTGGTGACTCCGTGCCTCTTGTCCCCACCACACTCCTCCTCTCACAACGTATAAACGTCAACATCTGCCGTGCCAACCTGACTGAGAGAGAGCGTGTCAAACTCGGCGATGTCCCCCTTTGATTTCGGCAAGTAGGCCCCTCGGTGTTTTGTGTGCTATTCGGTTCTGTGAGGGTGAGCACAGAACCCCCTCCTACACTCCTTTCCTTGTCTTTGTCCTGACTCCAGGTTAGGCACACACCGCCCAGAAGTTAACACCGCTTCTCGGCTCCTCCTTTTACTTTCGGTTCGCCTGGCGGATTCACACAGGGACTGATCATCCCAGAATTCGGAACCAAGTCATCTTCCCTCACTCGAGAGAGGTGACACTCTGGAGACACCGTGTGGGCGTACGGCCTTGACCTAACGAATCAAGGAAGTCCCCCACTAAGCACAGGACATACATACGATCTGATACACCACTGTCTCTTTGTCTTAATGTAGGGAACCCCTGCAGAATGCCATCAGCCGCTGAGGTGCTAGGAATTTGCTTTGTTATGGCAGCAGTGCTGTGCGTGTCTTTCCTTTGGCTAGAGGTGGCATGGCGCGCCGCTCTTAAACATTCAAACATGGGAAAGATACGCCCCTCTCAGAAGCCCACACAGATTACCAAACATAATGAATCTGTGAGTGATAAGAGCCTGTCACTCCAGGTCTCTGCCTCATAGGCAACAGTTGATGACTGAGAGAGAGAGAGAGAGAGAGAGACAGAGGGAGAGAGAGAGAGAGAGAGAGAGAGATCTTCCATCCGCAGCCGGAGCTGTGCCAATCTGGAGCCAGGAGCTTCTTCTGGGTCTCCCACATGGGTGGCAGGGACCCAAGGCTTTGGCCCATCTTCTGCTTTCCCAGGCCATAGCAGAGAGCTGGATTGGAAGAGGAGCAGCTGGGACTAGAACTGGTGCCCATATGGGATGCCAGCACTTCAGGCCAGGGCTTTAACTTGCTGTGCCATGCCGGCCCCAAAGATTTGTTTATTTACTTGAAAGTCAGAGTTACACAAGGAGAGGCAGAGAGAAAGAGAGAGGTCTTCCATCTGCTGGTTTACTCCCCAATTGGCCACAACAGCTGGAGCTGCGCCGATCCAAAGCCAGGAGCTTGTTCCAGGTCTCCTGTGTGGGTGCAAGGTCCCTAGGACTTGAGCCGTCTTCCACTGCTTTCCCAGGCCACAGCAGAGAGCTGGATCAGAAGTGGAGCAGCTGGGACCTGAACCAGCTCTCAAATGGGATGCCGGCACTGCATGCAACGGCTTTACCTGCTATGCCTCAGCGCTGGCCCCAGGATTCATGTATTTCTAAAAAAATCTTATGTTTTTAGTTTTTGGTCTTTGTTACTTTGTTGGTAGTGGAAAAAAGATTTTTATGACTCAGGTTTTATCCTGAGAAGGACAACTTGAAGAAGACATAGAATATAAAATTGAATCTGAGTGGTTGGTATAGGTTGTAGCTGGATAATTGAACTTTCTATTCATTTTCCAGGTCTTCAGCTTAGATTTGTCATATCTGGTTATCACAATCAAATGGAAATGCTGGTTTTCTCCCCGACTTGCTGAGCATTCAGATTGTGAAACAATGTAATTTATTCTAAAATTTGGTGATTTTTTTTTTCCTCTGCTGGGAACAGACACAGTTAATTACCTAAAGCTGTTTGTCACAAAATCATTTTTTCTAACACCTACCTAGCAGTTTTTAAAAATTATGATCATAATTACATTGCTGGCAAGATAAAGTAGAAGTAATTATATGTGGAGTTAATTAATATGAATAAAATTCTTTGTAAGATACATCTGGGACATTTCTCATTTGCTGTTCCTAATTTGTGGCTTTAGGCGGTGTCTGATGGTGGTTGAATGTGATTCTGAGAAACTTATTGGTAAAAGAATTTACAAAAGTTAAATTGTTAGAACATGTTAAGCATTTGAATTTTGCTTAAGGACTGAATTATTTTGTGTGGTCAGTTTTTGGATAGGTGATGATTTAGTTTAGTGTGTAGTACATTGTACAAAGGTACTTTTATTTATTTACTATTTTTATCTATTTGAAAGAGAACTCTCATCCAGTGGTTCACTCCCCAGATGCCTGCAGCTGCTGGAGCTGGGCCAGGACCCACATGGACGCTGGCAACTCCATTCAGGGCTCCATGTGAGCGGCAGGAACCTAGTTACTCGAGCCATCATGGCTGTGTCCCAGGAAGCTGGAGTTAGGGGCGACAGCCAGGTGTCAAACCCCAGGTATTTCCGTATGAGATGCAGGCATCTTGACTTGAATCTTAACCACTAGGCCCCGAAAGTTGTCTTAAAGTGAGGCAATCTTTGCTGTGGAAAACTTGTAAAAATCTTTGTAGAAATGTGTGAGTGTGAGTTTTTCTTATATTTAAAATGAAAATATCTTGAATATTTGGAAAGTTGAGTAATATTACAAATTAGAATAAAAAGTAGCTGTGAAGTATTGAGATGTTTAATAAATAACATGAATATCTGAATGAGGTCTCAAAATGTGCTCTGAGGCTTAGTAATTTTATATAAATGTTACCAGTTAGTTAAATCTGTTATCTTCAAAATACAGAAATTGTCAAGAATCATTTTGTGGTTGGAATGTAGTAAACCTGTAAACTCAGTTAAGAATTAAATCTGCTTTATGACCAGATTTTATAAAACCCAATTGCAGAAGTACAGTCAGGCTTCCTTCTTCCCCTTTGTGGGTGGGGTCAGATTTTCCTAGAAAGGAGGGCAAACTAGATAAAATTGGTGTGCTTTAGTAAAAGGAACTTGAGGGGGTGGGCGGGTGGGGCATGGGGGCAGGTCATTTCTTGGCTGTAATAATTTCTTTCTGCACTCTGGGGCAACTAATGAAACCTGCTAATTATACTGATGTCTAAAGGACTTAGCCTCTATTTTCTTAAAAGGTCTGTGGGTGTAGGACCCCAACCTCTTTGTAAGAGTGTAGTGTAGAGAAGGGAGAAAGGAGAAAGCAGAATTTCAGGGCCTGAGCTGTGGCGCAGCAGGTTAAAGCCCAAGCCTGCAGTACTGGCATCCCATATGGGCACAGGTTCCAGTCCCAGCTGCTCCACTTCCGATCCAGCTCTCTGCTGTGGCCTGGGAAAGCAGTAGAAGGTGGCCCAAGTCCTTGGGCCCCTCCACCCACGTGGCAGACCTGGAAGAAGCTCCTGGCTTCAGATCAGCTCAACTTTGGCCGTTGTGGTCATCTGGTGAGTGAACCAGTAGATGGAAGACCTCCCTCTCTCTCTGGCTCTACCCCTCTCTGTAGCCTTATCTTTCAAATAAATAAAATAAATCTTTAAAAAAAACCCAAAAACTAGAGTCTCAAATTAACAGGGGAATGGGGCTGGTGCTGTGGTGTAGTAGTAAGCCTCTGCCCGCAGCAGTGGTTTCTGTCCCGGCTGCTCCTCTTCCATTCCAGCTCTCTGCTGATGGCTTGGAGAAACAGTGGAAGGTGGCCCAAGTGCTTGGGTTCCTGCACCCACTTGGAAGACCTGGAAGAAGCTCCTGGCTTCAAATCAGCCCAGCTCTGGCCATTGCAGCCATCTGGAGAGTGAACCAGCAGATGAAAGACCTTTCTTTCTGTCTCTCCCTCTCTCTGTCTATAACTTACCTCTCAAATAAATAAATAAAATCTTAAAAAAACTTTACAAGGCATTGTCAGGAAAGAGCTCAGATGAATTAATTTTTATAAAATCCTAACCTTTTTTTTTTTCTTTTTTTTAAATTTTTATTTGACAAGTAGAGTTATAGACAGATAGAAAGGTCTTCCTTCCGTTGGTTCACTCCTCAAATGGCCGCCACAGCTGGCGCTGCGCCGATCCGAAGCCAGGAGCCAGGTGCTTCCTCCTGGTCTCCCATGCAGGTGCAGGGCCCAAGCACTTGGGCCATCCTCCACTGCCTTCCCGGGCCACAGCAGAGAGCTGGACTGGAAGAGGAGCAACCGGGACTAGAAACCGGCACCCATATGGGATGCCAGCGCCGCAGGCAGAGGATTAACTAAGTGAGCCATTGGCGCCAGCCCCATAAAATCCTAACCTTTATCTAGAAGCCTTATTATTTAAATGCTTACTGTATTAACATCACATACATGAATTTAACTTTTGAATATCTATTCATGTCTTACAGACAATTAATAGTTAAAATAGTACAGCTAATTCTGTCCATCCCAGTGAGTTTATGCCCTTGCAGATAGGAATCTGTTTTCTCTTAATTTCTACATGTTTTCCATATGGTAAATGTCCCATTTAGAGTGTCTCTAGTTTAAATAAAACATGTGCCTAAAAGTTACCATAAATTATTGTATGCCAGAAAATTTTAGGGTTATTTTGGATATGCCAGTTTTTTGGATTGAATGGAAGAGCACGTACCGGGTTAGAAGAGTCACTGTGGGACAGGTGTTCTGTCACTGTGGATTAAGCTGCTATTTCGGTCACCAGTGTCCCACATCAGAGTGCTGGCTCCTCCACATCTGACTTAACTTCCTGCTAATGCACCTGGGAAGGCAGCAGGTGATGGCCCTAGTATTTAGGTTCCTGCTCCCTATCTAGGGAGACCTGGATGGAGTTCCTGGCTCCTGACTTCTGCCTGGCCCAGTGCCAACTGTTCTGAGCATTTGGGGAATGAACCAGGGAATAGATGCTTTCTCTGTCTCTCTCTCTCTCTTCCTCCCTCCCTCCCTCCCTCCTCCCCCTTAAATAAATTAATTTAAAAAAAAAAAATCTTTTGTGGCTGATGCTGTGATGTAGCAGGTAAAGTTGCTGCCTATAGTGCCAGCATCCCATAAGGGCGCTGGTTTAAGTCCCAGCTGCCCCATTTCTGATCCAGCTCTCTGCTGTGGCCTGGGAAAGCAGTGGAATACAGCCCAAGTCTTTGGGCCCCTGCCACCCGCACAAGAGACCTGGAGGTAGCTCCTGGCCCCTGGCTTCAGATCGGCGCATCTCTGGCCATTGCAGTCAGTTGGAAAGTGAACCAGTGGATGGAAGACCTCTCTCTCTCCTCTGCCTCTCCTTCTATCTCTGTGTAACTCTGACTTTCAAATAAATAAATAAATCCTAAAAAAAAAAAAAAAAAACCTTTTTAAGGGCCAGTGATGTGCCATAGCAGGTTAAGCCTCTGCCTGCAGCACTGTCATCCCATATGGGCGCCAGTTGAGTCCTTCATGCTCCACTTCAATCCAGCTCCCTGCTAATGTGCCTGGGAAAGCAGCAGGAGGTGGCTAAAATGCTTGGGCCCCTGTACCCACGTGGGAGACCTGGGAATCTCTGGGCTCTTGGCTTTGACTTGGGCTATCCCCTGCCATTGCAGCCATTTGGGGAATGAACCAGCAGGTGTCTGTCTCTCTGTAATTCTGCCTTTCAAATAAATAAATCTTTTAAAAAATCATTTTTAAAAATGAAAGAAAGTGTGTAATGGCACACTTAGAATGGTTGAAGTTTCCTTACCTCACAAAAGTCAGTATAAAATGTTTTGTTTACAAGACACACATACAAACTTCTGAACACTAATCCTTATGTATATTTAAATTGGATCATCACTAAGGTAGATGAAAAATACAGGGCAGGCATTTAACACAGTAAGTCTAATGCAGTTAAGAAGTTGCTTGGGTCATCTGTATTTCATATCAACAAATTGTTTGAGTTCCAGCTCCAGCTCCATCCCTGATTCCAGCTTCCAGCTCATACAGTCCCTGGGAGGCAGTGGTGATGACTCAAGTGATTGGGTCCCTGCCACCCACATGGAGACCTGGATTGGATTCTGAGTTCTGCGCACCTTCTACCCCTTTTCCCCAACCTACCACACTGTGGCTTTGGCCTGGCCCAATCCCACTGATGCAAGCATTTTGGGAGTGAATCAGAGGATGTGAGCTCTGTGTCTTTCTGTCTGTCTTTGAAGTAATATATGTATATATTCCATATACATATAAATATATACACGCACATGCATACACATATACATATATAATGTACATATGAAAAAAATAAAAGGCCAAAAGACAGTAAATAAATATTTGTACTACGTTCATTCAACTTCAGAGATGGTAGATAAGTATTCTAAAAGGTTTATTCCTGCCTACTGGTTTTATATAATTTTGTTTTCATAAGTTTCTAAAACCTTAGTACTTATTCATAGTTTATTTGTTGTGGGGATTATGGGAGCTTTGTGAAAGAGCGTCTGAAGTCAATTGGTTAAATTCTAAGGTTATCCAACTTGGTTGGATATTGCAACTTGGTCTTTTATTAGTTTTCATTATTGCCTTTGATTTTACTTTGGTATTTATTTTAAGGTTTATTTATGTTTTTAAAAGGCAGGGTGAGAGAGAGAGAGAGGAACAGAGAAATCGTTCATCTGGTTCACTTCCTAAATGACTGCAACAGCTAGGGCTGAGACAGGAGGAAACCAGAAGCCAGGAGCTCTACCCTGGTCTCCCACAGGGTGGCAAGAACGTTAGTCCTTGAGCCTTTATCTGCTGCTTCCTGGGTGCATTACCAGTCAGCCCTCTGATATGGGATGTAGCCATCCCAAGAGGTGGCTTAACTTGTGCCAAAATGCTAGCCCTGTGTTTTGGTGTTTTAATTAAGTCATTTTGAGTAGCCTCTTCTCTATTAAAAGGTGCAAAGGAAGAGATTTCATGTCAGCTTCTTAATTGAACTAGTGAGGGAAGAAATCAAAGCAGTATACCCCTCTGGGTGTCTGAGTACAGTGGGAAACATCACTAAGAGAATAAAAATGGGAGGAAGTAACTGGGACGTTACCAACTAGACATTTTCTTTCTAGAGCTCTTTTCTGTCTTACCGTGTTCCCCTCAGTTTTAAGAAGATAACCCTCACTTCATCATCTGTTCAATTACAAGGTTATTAAATAATTTTCCTTTTAATAATATGCATTGAGTAAGAATGGGAGAACAGTCTTGGTTTCTCAAGGAAGCAGTGAGTGAAACATAAAGGCAGTCTCCCTGTGGGCCCCTAGTGTGCTCAGGCCTGGGCTGGCTGCAGTACACCTCCAGTACTTTGCCACAGAACCACAAAGCCCAAGATTGGGCATCACTTTCACATCCCTGAGAAGTCAGTCTCCCAGGGTAGGGAAGGAAGACTAGCATATGTTATGAGAGACTTAAATGGCTATAACATGTTTTGGAAAGGAGAAAGGGTAAGATTATAAATAACATTGAAAATTAAGCTTTGAAAAATTCATGGAACTGAAATAGATGCATTTAGTGATCTGGAGACCAGTTGAGGACTTACAAGGAATGATGCTAAACTTAAGCACATTATACTGGCAGTGAAACAATAACCTGGTTTATTTGTGAGGCCAGGAAACTCAGTGTTTTCTGTAAGAGTCTGGTCAGACTACATTAGTTGGGTCTACCTTCATGGTATCTGTCCTCGGTATACAGAGCTGTCATTTCAAAGGTTGTTATCTGACTGCTGAGGAAGCAGCAATTCCATACCCTGGATAGGTCCAGCAGCATGTGGTTCTACCTCCTGCCCATAACTGATGAGACTGGGGCAGGCCTCTGACCCAAGACTAATGGCATGAAAAGTGGCCAACATGAACACTACAGAAACAAGTCATGGAGATTAATCATTTTGTTTCTCTTTCCTATAAATTACTCCTGGAAAGGAGGAGAATGGCAGGCAGTTCATAATGGGAACTTAAAGTTAGTTAGTTTGTTCTTTTATTCAGTCCACACCTATTTGAATGCCTGTTGTTTGCCAGCTACTATTTTAGGCTCTAGTGATTCATTCATGAAAACAGCAAAGCTCATGCTTTCATGGAACTTTGAATAGAGCAAGTAATAAGCATGTAATAGGATGTCAGAAATGATAAATGCTATGAAAACAATGAAGTACAGTGAGGGGGGAGAGAGTAATTGCAGGGTACCATTTTAGATAGGGTACTTATGTATACACTGTGTGTGTGTGTGTATATATATATATATATATATGTCAGTGACTGTAGCTCTACAGAGAGATTTGTCATAAAGAATTGGCTCACGTGGTTATGGAGACTGATAGGTTCCAAGATCTGCACTTGGCAAGCTGCAGACCCAGCAGAGTTGATGGTGTAGTTGCAGTCTGAGTCCAGAGACCTGAGAACTGGGAGACCAAATGGTGTAGTACTTGAGCCATCATCTGCTGCTTCTTGGGCTGCACGTTAGAAGGAAACTGGTTTGGAAGCAGGACAGCTGGTACTCAAACCAGGCATTCTGAAATGGGATGCAGGCATTCCAAGTGGTGACTGAACCACTGCACCAGACGCTTGCCCCTCAGTCTTTTTACTCTGTTCCAGCCTTCAACTGAGTGGCTGAGGCCAGCCACATTATGCAGGGCAGTCTGCTTGACTCAGTTTATCAGTTTCATTGGTAAAGTCATCCAAAGGGGCCGGCACTATGGCGTAGTAGGTTAAGCCTCTGCCTGTGGTGTGCTGGCATCCCATATTGGTGCTGGTTCTAGTCCTGGCTGCTCCACTTGCAATCCAGCTTTCTGCTTATGGCCTGGGGAAACAGCAGAGGATGGCCCAAGTGCTTGGCCCCTTCACGTGGGAGACCCGGAAAAACTTCTGGCTTTGGATTGGCCCCACTCTGGCGATTGCGGTGTTTGGCAAGTGAACCAGCCAGTGGATGGAAGACCTCTCTGTCTCTCTGTGTCTCCCTCTCCCTCTCTCTGTAGCTCTGCCTCTCCAATAAGTAAATAAATCTTAAAAAAAAAGTCATCTGTATAAAGGGGGGGGGGGCGCTGTGGTGTTGTGGGTAAAGACGCCGCCTGCAGTGCCGGCATCCCATATTGGGCACCAGTTCGAGTCCCGGCTGCTCTACTTCCGATCCAGCTCTCTACTATGGCCTGGGAAAGCAGTAGAAGATGGCCCAAGTCCTTGGGCCCCTGCATCCACGTGGGAGACCAGGAAGAAGCTCCTGGCTCCTGGCTTTGGATCGGCACAGCTCTGACCATTGTGGGAAATTGGAGTGAACCAGAGTGTGGAAGACTCTGTCTCTGCTTCTCTCCCTGTGTAACTCTAACTTTCAAATTAAATAAACACATCTTTAAAAAAAAAAAAAGTCATCCAAAACACCTTCACAAAAACACCCAAAATAATGTCTGATCAAATATCTGGACACAAAATGTACTAGACAAGTTAACTCACAAAAGTAACCATCACAGATGGCGTTTGTTAGTAGCCACAGGAACAGGATAAACTACATCCTGTATCAGAATATGTGATTCAAATCCTGTCTCCTCCATGCTTCCAATCCAGCTTCTAGGTAATGTTCATGGGAGGCAGAGAATTATAGCCCAAGTACTTGGGTTCATGCCACCTACGTGGGAGGCCTGTATGGAATTGATCTGAATGGAGTTCTGGGCTCTTGGTTTCTGCCTGGCCCAACTCTGGCTGCTGGGGACTTTTGTAAGAGTGAATCAGCTAATAGAAGATTGCTGGCTCTCCCTCTCCCTCTCCTTCCCCCTCTCCCCTTCTCCTTCCCTTCACCTTTTTTTTCTTTGAAGATCTTATTTAATTACAGAGAGATGGAGAGACAGTGTAGTCTTTTTTTTTTTTTTTTAAGATTTTATCTATTTATTTGAGAGGTAGAGTTACAGATGGTGAGAGGGAGAGGCAGAGAGAAAGGTCTTCTCTCTGATGGTTCACACCCCAAATGGCCGCAACAGCCGGAGCTGTGCCGATCCAAAGCCAGGAGCTTCTTTCTGGTCTCCCATACAGGTTCAGGGGTCCAAGGACTTGGGCCATCTGCTGCTGCTTTCCCAGGCCACAGCAGAGAGCTGAATTGGAAGAGCAGCCGGGACTAGAACCGGCACCCATATGGGACGCTGGCACTGCCGGTGGAGGATTAACCTCCTGTGCCACAGCACTGGCCCTGAGAGTAAGGTCTTTCATCTGATGGTTTACTCCCCAAATGGCTGCAACAGCCAGAGCCAGGTCCATCTGAACCAGGAGGCAGGAGCTTCTTCCAGATCTCCCACGCCACTGCAGGGGCCCAAGCCCTTCGGCTGTCTTCCACTGCTTTCTCAGGCCATTAGCAGAAGAGGAGCAGCCAGGACTTGAATTGGCCCCCATATGGGATGCCCGCACTACAGGCAAAGGCTTAACCTACTGTGCCACAGCACCAGCTCCGTTCCATCCTTTCAATTGATGAAAATAAACATTTAAAGCAAGATGAGCTCTAAGTCACCTTGACTTACTGCCATCTTTAATTCTGAACCTTGTAGCATTGCCTGAATTACTTCCGGTGCCTGTAATGTTTATATGACTACACTGAACTCATTCTTTTCTCTTTAAGCCCATTATTATTTAGTTTAACTTGTTTGTAAGCTTACCAGATGCCACAGATCATGTAGACATTAAATTGGACAACTGGGAGGAAATGAGCACTTTCCTTGAAAAACAGACTACCAAAGCTCATTTAAGAAGAAGAGTTCTATATCTATAAAAGAAGTTATGCTTACAGTTAAAAATCTTCCCTCAAAAAAACCCAAAATCCTCATGCTAAAAAGTTTCCCTGAGGTTTTCTATAGAACATTTAAGGATGAAACAGTATCAGCTCCATACAGGGCTTTCAGAAAATCATAAAATGCATTGTTAATACTCTTTTATTAAGTCAGTATTATCGTAGTATGATAGAAAACTGCGGACCAATGTCTTCCATGAAAATGATGAAGAACCTTCATTTAGATTTTAATCTGATGAATCAATGTTGAAAGAGAATTATACTTTTTGATGAAGTGGAATTCATCCTAGGAATGCAAAATTGGTTTAACATTTGAAAATCAATGTAATCATATAAACCAACTAAGAGAGAAAACTATGTAATTATCTCAGTAGGTAGAAAAATTTGACAGAATTTAGTGTCAGTATCTGTTAATGATTTTTGAAACTGTCAGTAAAATAAAATTTGAAGGAAACTTTGTCAGCCTGTTAAAGAATAGCTGATAAAATGCTGTGATACACATCGTACTTAGAATTGAAAGACTGAATGCTTTCTCTGTAAGATCAGGAGCAAGAGAATGATGTTTCATCATTTTTATTCAGCATTGTGTGGAAATTCTATTTAGAGCAGTAGGGCAAGAAAAAGAATTCAAAAGCATCCAAATTGGAAATGGGAGTAGAACAGCTTGTTAGTGTAGAAAATCTCATAAAGATCCACAGAAAAGGCTAAGACATACATGAGCTTAGTATAAAGACAATATATACAATCAGTTTTTTAAAGGTTTATATTTATTTGAAAGGCAGAGTCAGAGAGAGAGAGAAAGAGGAGGTCTTCTATATGCTAGTTTACTTCCCACATGGCTGCAATGGCCAGAGCTGGGCCAGTTTGAAGCCAGGAGCCAGGAGCTTCTTTCTGGTCTCCCATGTGGGTGCAGGGACCCAAGGACTTGGGCCATCCTCTGTTGTTCTCCCAGGCACATTAGCAAGGAGCTGGATTGGAAGCGGAACAGCTGATACTTAAACCGGAACCTATATGGAATGCCAGTGCCACAGACAGCTGCTTTACCTGCTAATCCACAGCACCGGCCCCTATACAAGTCAATTTTAGGGACAGGTGTGTAGCCTACCAGTGAAGGCCCCTGTATCTCACATCAGGTTCACAGAGTAGTACATGGGTTAGATTTCTAACTCCTGATTCTCTGTGAGTTCAAAATTATTTCAAGATAAAATGGTCTTCTAAAAAAGATACTGGTAAGAAGATAGACAAGTCACCGAGTAGCAGAAAATAATTGCAAAATTTCTCATAAAAGATGTGTATCCAGAATATATAAATAAATATTATAAGTCAGTAGCAGGAACCATTTTTATAAGTAAAAGAATCAAATAGTTACTTCACCAGAAAGATACATGAGTGTCAGATAAACCCATGACAAGGTTCTCAGAAGCATTAGTTATTGGGAAATGCAAAACACAGTGAAATACCTCTGTACACCCACTAGTACAGATAAGATTAAGTGACAGTCACTGGAATGTGGAGCATCTGGAACTGTCGTATGTTGGTGTAGATGAAAAATTAAATGGAGAGTTTAGCAATTTTTTCTAAAATAAGAGACTCAACAATCCTAGTCCGAGGTATTTACCCAAGATGAATGGGAAAAATAAGTAACTGTGAATATTTATACTAGCATCATTCATGATAGTAACCGCCAAACTGGAAGCAACACAATGTTCAAGTGATACATACACATTGTAGAATACTACTCCTCGGTAAAAAAAAGTGTAATATGAATGTGTCTCAGAAGCATTAAGGGTAGTGAAAGAAGCCAAACAAAAAAAAAAAAAAATTTAAGGTTGATTTATGTGTTTGCTTTATTTATTT
Source organism: Lepus europaeus (assembly GCF_033115175.1). Lineage (NCBI taxonomy): Eukaryota > Metazoa > Chordata > Mammalia > Lagomorpha > Leporidae > Lepus > Lepus europaeus. The sequence goes on along the minus strand of NC_084843.1, from coordinate 78,469,531 downwards.
ATTTGTTTGCTTCAAAGGCAGAATTACAGATGGTGGCCAGGAGCTTCTTTCGGGTCTCTCACGTGGGTGCTGGGGCCCAAGTACTTGGACTATCTTTCTGCTGCTTTCTCAGGCTAATTAGCAAGGAGCTGGATTGGAAATGGAGCATCTGGCACTCAAATTGGTTCCCATGTGGAATGCTGGCACTGCAGGTGGTGGCTTAATCCTCTGCCCCACTGCACAGGCCTCCAAAGATTGATTTATTTGAAAGGCACAGTTGCAGAGACAGAGACAGAGGAAGAGAGAGGCTGGACTCCATCCATGTCTTCCATGTGGGCCACCTTTCGCTGCTTTCTCAGATGCATTAAGGGAGCTGATTTGGAAGTGGAACAGCCATACTCAAACTAGTGCACATGTGGGGTGCTGTTGCTGCGGGCAGTGACTTAACCCACTGTGCTGAATGACATGCTGTGTGGGTTAATTTATATGCAGATTGAGAAAGCTAAGTATTTGAAGGCTACAGGTTGTGGGGGGAGTGTTCAGAGATGGACTATATTGGAAACATTTTGAAGTGATGGAGATGTTCTTTCTCATGATTTTGGTATTGATTGCAGGATTGTATACATGTATCAGAACTCATCAGGTTGTAAGGTTGTTTCTGCTGCCTAGGAAGCTCCCTTCTCTCCCTGCCTGGTTAACTCATACTCAGGGTTCAGATCTTGGGTAAACACCATGTCAGGGGAATCAGTTTGTGAGCCCAGACTAGCATAAAGCTTCTCTGGCTTCTTGCCCCCTTCCTTCGTCACCCTTGTCACAGTGTTAATTGCAGCTGGGCAAGTATTAATGATCCTAAGGTCGCTTTCTCTGGCCTAACTACAGGCTCTGCAGGAGCTGGGTGCTGATTACTGCTAAGTTCACAGTACCCGGCATAAGCTGAGTCAGGTACTCGAGTAAATGTTGTGCGACTGAGTGTAAGCTGGTCAGGTTCTCTGAGCCCTGTGGTTAGAGCAGCCTGCTTAACCCTGGCATCTCTGTACTGCTCCTGGGGAGTTGTGACTATCCATGCTCAGCTGCTCGCCACAGTTCTGTTCAGACTTTGTGTGGACATCGCTGCTCTGTTTTGAGAGTAAAGAGAACCTTTCTTTGCCGTGGTTCTTTGAGCAGAAAGAGAAGTGTATCCTAAACATGCTCTTGACTTACTCACCCTTTTCTTTGGTTCCCAGCAAGGTAAGAAACTAAAAGATAGTTCAAAAAAGTTCGTAAAAATGCATATTAAGAAAACTATGCGGCCGGCGCCGCAGCTCACTAGGCTAATCCTCCGCCTTGCGGCGCCAGCACACCGGGTTCTAGTCCCGGTCGGGGCACCGATCCTGTCCCACTGACTTCCTGAAGTACCCTACTATTGTTGTCTTTAGCATATATTTTTTAAAGATTTATTTATTTATTGAAAGGCAGAGTTACAGAGAGGCAGAAGCAGATATAGAGAGAGGTCTGGCCGGCACCGCGGCTCACTAGGTTAATCCTCCGCCTTGTGGCGCCGGCACACTGGGTTCTAGTCCCGGTCGGGGCGCTGGATTCTGTCCTGGTTGTCCCTCTTCCAGGCCAGCTCTCTGCTGTGGCCAGGGAGTGCAGTGGAGGATGGCCCAAGTGCTTGGGCCCTGCACCTGCATGGGAGACCAGGAGAAGCACCTGGCTCCTGCCATCGGATCAGCGCGGTGCGCCGGCCGCAGCACGCCAACCGCGGCGGCCATTGGAGGGTGAACCAATGGCAAAAGGAAGACCTTTCTCTCTCTCTCTCTCTCACTGTCCACTCTGCCTGTCAAAAAATAAAAAAGAAAAGAAAAGAAAACTATGCATGAATTTCAATTTTTTGCACCAAAATATATTTATTATTTACTTCAATTTTCCATACTTTTTGAAGTACTGGTGCACTGAGCCCTCCTTTCTCTCTTCTTGATCTTGTATTTTCGATCCTGCTTCTTATCTCTTCAACTGTCACAGCCTCAACATAGGCATTACACCAGGAAGTTGTTTTGGAGGTCAGATTGTCTCACAGTGAAAGCACTTTGGTGTCCCCGTCTGTCAGGCAAGAAGAAGGCATGCTAACCAACCTGGGACCTGGCTGTTTGCTGTTCTTTCCACTGGACACGAAGGAAGAATGTTATTCCTGAGGAATGAAAGTTTGTCCGTTTGTCACAGCTCTCTAGCGAACATACAGAAAGGATGGGTTTTTAATATTAAACTCTGGAGGCGACTTTTACATTTAATTGTAATTATTTGCTTTCTTTTTTAATCTTTAGGTGAGTTAAGAGTATTTTAATAATGCCAATGGACTTCTATGTTGGGGAAACTGTTCATGTTAATTAAAGCTTTAAAAAAAACAGTCATTTAAGTATGGTGTATGCTAAGCAAGGCTCAGTAGTGTTCTTCTTTCTCGCTGTGTTTTTCAGTGAAACAGCTCTTCTAACATCTCAGCAGTCTTTGTTACTATCAGTAAACAGAAAGTAAAGACTTAAATTTTAAGATCAAACATTCTTTTTGTTAATGTCACATTTTCTTCCATTTTGCAGCTTCTTGGTGGATATTTGGATGAAGCCATTAAATTAATTGCTTGCCATCATGAGCAGAAGCAAGCGTGACAACAATTTTTATAGTGTAGAGATCGGAGATTCTACATTCACGGTCCTGAAGCGATATCAGAATTTAAAACCTATAGGTTCTGGAGCTCAAGGAATAGTCTGGTAAGTTTTCACTTGCAAAATTAGGCTTTTCTCCTCCTGTAGATACCTTGGTAGATAATTAACTTGCCTCAGCACATTAAATTAAAACTATAAAAATTAAAGCTATAACATGGTAAGTTGTTTTCTTCAGGGATTAATGTTCTTTTTTATTATTCATAAAATATAACTATAAACTAGCACTGACATCTTTAGGTGTAAACTATGGTAAAATACTTGGTCATACACCATGTAGAGACACATCTATGCACCAAGAAAGAGTAAGTGGCATGCTTGTTAATTCCATAGTACATCTATTCCCATAGCTAACTGGTTAAGAAGTCTCACTTCGTCATCACTGTCCTGCTGTAAGGAAACTGAAATTTCCTCCTCCTGGAGAACGTGCTCAGCTAATATCATCTCTCTGAATGTGTTTCAGAACTCACAAGTATCTTTAAAAATGATTTATAAGCTGATTCCTACAAAAGACCCAAGCTTTATGTATCAGTGTAATTCCTTATAAAGTGAAATGTGGAACACTTCTTGGGAGAGTTCTAATGATTCTGAATCATTAAGTTAGAAAATAAACAAGTGTTTGTGGAGGAATTTAAGCCACACACCCAAGCATAATTACATCTTTAATAACCTCCTCTTGACCATGTTTGTTTCAGGATCTATTTAGAAAGTCATGAGTGTTTATGATCTAGTGCATCTGCCAGGTTCTTAAAAAACTCTTGCACATATGCACCAAGAATCATGCATAGAGCTATTCTTTGCTGCACTATTTGTTTATTATAGCAAAAACTGGAAGCAGTACCAGGTCCATCAACAGAATAAAGTTTTGTGATGTAGTAATACAGTGATATACTATGTACCATTTAAAATGAACTGGAGCTATAGATATCAGCAAGGGCTAATTGCAGAGATGTACAGTCGAGTTTAAAAGCAAGCTGCAGATTTAATGTATACATACACACATAAATATACCATTTATAGGTAGTTTAAAACTTGCCAAGCAATGCCATATATTTCTGGATGCATACATAAGAAAAAAAGATGAAAACAGGCATGCAAACCAACTGAGGGTGTTGCTTACTTCTGCTAGAGAAATGGAAGAAGGCTTTGCCTAATTTTAAAAATTCATAGTAATTATGGTAAAATATTAAGATTAACAAATTTGTGTAACAACTACTGGCGTTGCCTTTTCTGTGTTCTTGAAATAATTTATATTTAAAACTACAAAATGAAAGTGATTTTATAAACTGTTGATTGACTGCTTATCATTCTAACTAAACACACTTAACCCACCACAAGTATAATTTTAAAGAGTCTATTATTGTTGGTCCTAGGATTCTGAAAGCCTCTTGGTTTAGATTTTTACTGTGATTTACTAACTTTGTGACTTCTAAGGCCATTTTCTCACTTAATTTACAACGTTCTAAGGATTATGTTACATTATTTAATAAACAGTGAGTAAAAAATACATTAATGTTTCTGTGTCATCATTTATGTTCCAGTACATGCTCCTTGAAAGTTGTTTTCTTTCTTTCTTTTTTTCCCTATTGGTAAGCAAGGTAGCAAGGTTTATTGGGGATAGGGCATCTGTAAGAATGGATGGGCACCTCTCCTGATAGAACCTGAGAGAGAGTGCCCTACCGTTTTCTTTTTTAAAGATTTATTTGAAAAGCAGAATGCCAGAGTGAGAGAGGGGGAGAGGCAGAAAGAGCCTTCTATCCACTGGTTTACTCCCAGATGGCCACAATAGCTGGGCTGGACCAGATTGAAACCAGAAGCCAAGAACTCCATCCAGGTCTCCCATGTGGTGGCAGGGGCCTGTGCACTTGGGCCATGCTCTACTGCTTTCCCAAGCACATTAGCAGGGAGCTGGGTTAGAAGTAGAGGATCCAGGACTTGAACTCATGCTCCTTTGTAGGATGCTGGTGTTGTGTATACAACACCAGCCCCACTTCGTAAGTTTTGTACAATTTTTTTTTAATTGCTGTAGAAGGCACTTAACTCCTTTTAAGAAGCTCCTGTCAGGGCCAGTGCTGTGGTGTATTAGGTTAAACTTCCACCTGCAGTGCTGGCATCCCATATGGACGCCGGTTCTAGTCCCAGCTGCTCCACTTCCAGTCCAGCTCTCTGCTATGACCTGGGAAAGCAGTGGAAGATGGCTGAAGTACTTGGGCCCTTGCACCCACGTGGGAGACCTAGAAGAAGCTCCTGGCTTCTGATTGTCCCAGCTCTGGATTTTTGACCATTTGGGGAGTGAACCAGCAGATGGAAGAGCGATCTCTCTCTCTAACTCTGCCTCTCAAATAAATAAATAAATCTTAAAAAATAAGAAGCCCCTGTCCTAAAGAGTAAATATATATATATATATTTATTTGACAGGCGGAGTTAGACAGTGAGAGAGAGAAACAGAGAGAAAGGTCTTACTTCGTTTGTTCACTCCCCAAATGGCCGCTAATGCCGGCGCACCGCGCCAGTCTGAAGCCAGGAGCCAGGTGCTTCCTCCCAGTCTCCCATGCAGGTGCAGGGGCCCAATGAATTAGGCAATCCTCCATTGCCCTCCTGGGTCATAGCAGAGAGCTGGACTGGAAGAGGAGCAACCGGGACTAGAACCCAGAGCCCATATGGGATGCCGGCGCCACAGGCGGGGATTAACCAAGTGAGCCACGGCGCCAGCCCCAAATATTTTCAAATTTTCCCTAAAAAGTAGTAATTTCCATAAAAGATTATTAAGTAGACAAGTATTTAATGCAAAAATTTTGAAACTCAGTGTTGTGTTCCTATTGCCATCAACTAAACACACAAAACTGTCTTTGGGGCCTCAACACTGAGGTATTTCTTATTTGTGCATATTTAAGAATTAGAAATCTAATTTCCTTGGACACACCATAGTAGAATCTAGTCAAATACTTTTGAACTTTCTGAGTGAAATATTCCTTGGATTAGGCAGATAATTAATAAGAATGAATTTAATGGCTAAAAACAAAACTTGCTTTATCTGAAGACAGTCAAAACTTCTGATTGTTTTTGCATGACCACTAATATGTTTTCTTTTTTTTAATTTGTTAATGTAGCATTTTAAAATAAGGATTATAATATGCATATTTTATGCATGTGCATTCTTGTATTTATATTGGCAGTAGGTATATGGAATACATAGATATGTCTATTTATGCAGTTTGAGTTTTTTGTTGTACACTATATTTGGTGTGATGAGAAAGCTACAAAACAAGTTCAAGTTTTTAGAAAGATGAGAAAATACTAGTAGTAATGAGCTGGCTTTGCAAATATTACATAAATAGGAACAGTCATTTAGTTGTTCAGTATGAAAAGCATGGTGTCATGTCTTAATCTTCCAGTCTCGGCTTTGCTTTTAATTTTCTGGCTAACTTAGGCAAATTACTCAACCATTGACCATGTATTAGGCAGTGGTGAATCTGAGCGATTATTTTTTGTTCATTTGACTGGTTGGTTTATTTATTTATATGAAAGTCAGAGAGAGGAGAGCCAGAGAGAGAGAGGTCTTCCATTTGCTGGTTCACTCCCCAGTTGACCACAATGGCTGGAGCTGCACCCATCCGAAGCCAGGAGTCAGGAGTTTCTTCTGGGTCTCCCATGTAGGTGCAGGGGCCCAAGGACTTGGGCCATCTTCTACTGCTTTCCCAGGCCACAGCAGAGAGCTGGATCAGAAGTGGAGCAGCTGGGACTAGAACCAGCACCCATATGGGATGCCGGCGCGGCAGGCAGCGGTTTTACCCGCTACGCCACAGCGCCGGCCCCTGAGTGATTGTTAAGCTATTTCAGTCATACAGTTCAGTAATCTAAAGACATGCTACTTTATTTGTGCTTCATTTTCTCTGACCTGTTACATGTGAAGGGCGCCATCTGGTCAGTGTTATAGAGTGGAGGAATATATGAAGACTAGTAAGTGTGGTGTTGTATGTCCCAGTTATGGAGCAGCTTCTGATGTCTTGAAATCTAGCATTCATGTTTGTAATAAATACCTTGGATTTATTAGCCAAAATAGATTTTTAAGGACTTTACTTTTTAGGAATTCTAAAGTCTTTTATTCATACCTGTTATTGTACCTTCCTCTTTCTGTATTTATCTTAAGTCCGAAGGATATAAGCATTTTTGTTCAGGCAGAATCCTTCAGTAAACATTTTGGGTAGAGTTCATGACCATGCTTAGATTGCCTTTCCTTGATGTAGGTGCAGGATAAAGGATTCATTTGTACTATCTAGTAGACTTAAATACTCATTTAGTATTTGTACATTGAATGGTCACCGCATGTCAGGTGGGTCTTGTGGACACATGGTAAACAAGCTGGAGCTCTGTCTTCACATTGCATCATTTTCAGAAATAGTTGCTGTATGTTGTTGGAATATGCTGTAATAGGGTTAGAAGTCACATGGTAAGCATCTGGAAAGCAATCTATTTACATTTGTCTTGGGAGAAAGTGGGGAGTCCACTTGAAATGTATAATTTGGTTTTTGCAGATGTTTGCTCACGTTTTTTTGTTGTTGTTGTTTTTGAATTTCTTATTATAGTGCAGCTTATGATGCCATTCTTGAAAGAAATGTTGCCATCAAGAAGCTAAGCCGGCCGTTTCAGAATCAAACTCATGCTAAGAGGGCCTACAGAGAGCTGGTTCTTATGAAATGTGTTAATCACAAAAATGTAAGTGAGCATTTTACATTAAGTACAGGTGATCTAGGTATCAAGATTTATTCATGACTGTCAAAGACTTTAAATAATAGGGCTTCAAATTTTTTTTCTGGATTGAAGCAGTTTAAAAGGCATATAAATATATCTACGACTGTGCTTTTTTCCTCAACATTATTAAATGGTATTAAAAGAAAAATAGTTTCTGAAATATAGGTTGTGCAATTTCCTGACATTTAATTTACAAGAAAAGTTTTAAAGAGGTAAGTTTTAGAAATTATTTTATTGAGGCTGGATTTCACCTTCTGGTTTGTGTTCATCAGACTGACAGTTCAGAAATACTGTAACCTTAGCATGAAGCCTAACGAAGGCCATTTTACTTTGATATTGGGACTTTGTTTAATCCTATCGAACACGAAATTCAAGTCATTTCTCCTTTCCCACGCCCTCTTTAAATGATGACAGTACTCGTCCAGTGCTTGTTATGCAGTATAGAATAAAGTTTTTGAAAAGATTTTAAGGGAATTGGGAAAATATTTCTAATTACATTTCTTAATGATTATAAAGACCTTACATAGAACTTTTATTCTTTTTGAAGATAGTTTTTTTTTTCAACTTAACATTAAGTATATTGATATTTTCATGGTTACATTAGTGGAGTGATTTCTGCAGGCTGAGAGAAAATAAAACTTAAGAGTGAATTAATTGTGCCAGGGACAGTTATATGAAGTACTAAGCTGAAAGCATCTGGAGGGAGTCTGTGTTATTTGTCCAAAGGAGTTTATAAGTACAGCGAGCTGAGTGCTTTCTGACTGCAGATAATACCGTTTACTGCATGTTGAGAATATGTGTCAGCCTCTGTGTGATAGTTACTAACACTGACACGAAGGGAAAACTTCATCAAAGTAAGGAGTAGGTGCTTCCGAAGTTAAAGGGAGGGGCCTTACGATGTTTTAAAGTCAAAAACAGAGTTAAATATCAAACATCACAAAGGGTTAGAAGTTAATTGGCAAATAATAGTGGCTGGGCTTCTTCAGAGAGAGATTTTTATGAACTTTAATAAAGTGGGAAGACTTTGGGGAAGAGTGTGGTCGCATTGGTTTGTTCAACATAAAGAGTAGCCCCAGAAAGGAAGAATGGCATGGCATATCCAAGGCCCAGAGATGGAGGTGAGCGTAAGTGGAGCCTGTGGGGTGCTCGTGTCACATGATTAGCCCTCTAGCAGGGCTGGCGCAGATCATCCAGGCAGTACCCCTCAACACCTGGGAGAGCACCAGGTGCTCAAAACATTTGTTCACTGAAAGAATGTAAAACTGAATATGAGGAAACTAGAAATGTTGACTGAACCTTTTCCACTTCTGATGGATGAATGTTTTTGTAGTGTATTGCCTTTTGAGCAGTTTCATATTCTGCCTAGATCATACCCTCACCCCCTCTTTTTGAGGATTTTTATTTATCTATTTGAGAGGTAGAGTTAGAGAGAGGGAGAGACAAAGAGAAAGGTCTTCCAGGTCTTCCATCTGCTGGTTCACTCCCCAAGTGGCTGCAATGACTGGAGCTGAGCCGATCTGAAGCCAGGAGCTGCTTCTGGGTCTCCCACTTGGGTGCAGGGGCCCAAGCACTTGGGCCATCTTCCACTGCTTTCCCAAGCCATCAGCAGAGAGCTGGATCGGAAGAGGAGCAGCCGGGACAAGAACTGGCACTCATAAGGAATGACGGCGCTGTAGGTAGAGGCTTAGCTTACTGTTCTGCAGTGCTGGCCCCTGGATCATCTCTCTGTTGGTCTAAACAGCTCTGGTTTTTCCCACAGTCTTCATAGATGGTTTTGGGTTTCTTTTGTCAGCGTGGTTGCTTATCTGTGCACGTTGCCACCTCACCTTGTGTAGGGTACTGTGTCTGACAGAATTCTCTGTCAGGAGCCAAGGCAAGGCATCTCCTCTAACCGTGGGCATTCAGGTGTTCGGAAGTCTGACTCATGTTGTCTAAGCAAGTTACTCCTCATCACAGGCTACTAACAGGTCATAGTTAGAGTCTTAATATTTCTTTCAGTTTTGGAGAATTAAGTTACAGTACTTTTTATTTCTTCCTATTGAATTTCAAAGCTGAAATTTTGCTACTCTTCCTATCAGTGATCACTTTTTTGCTTCTTTGTCCTGACTTTATTTGTTGGCTTCATTTCCCAGTTTTGTTAGAAAGTCTTCATAATAGTTGGAGTAGTTCATTAACAGCCTTTCAGCAGATTGCAAAATTAATGTGTCTTTTGGGATTACCCAGCACTCTCTAGTTCTTCATCTTCCCTTTTCAAAAATGCCTTTTTGAAGACTTCACACGTTTTATTTGGTGGTATTTCTCTGATTTATTGCTGTTACTCTTTTTTGTTTTTATTCACAGAAAGAGCAGTGTATCTCAATTTTTACATACTTCTAGGAATTGTTACTTATTTGACGTGGTGGTCATAACCCATTGGTCAGTCCTTGACTCTGACTGGACTGGGTGGCTTGGACAACAGAGATTGAGTTCTCAGTTTTGGGGGCTGTCCAAGATGAAGCTTCCTAGTAAAAGCTCTCTGTCTGACTTGCAGTGGCCATCTTCTCACTTTGTGCTCATGTGGCCTTTGCTTGCTGAGTGCTTATAGAAAAAGAGAAAGATCTCTCTCAGAAGGCCACTAATCCCATTTAGAGGCCTACTTCCATAAACTCATCCAAACATAATCATCTTCAGAGGCCCCATCTCCAGTTACTGTTATGCTGGGAGATAGGACCTCAGTGTAGGAATTTGGGGAAGATAACCCTTCAATCTGACACTGGTGTTAGAGCAATTATGGTATGAACAGTCAAAAGGAGATGTTAGAATCTTCAGCCTGTATGGTAGCCTAGGCAGTGGAAAACGGAGATTGAAATTGAGGCTGATGGTAGAATAAACAGCATTCCTTGGAATATTTGTTATGGTGCGGATACTGAAAAAAGAGTTAAAAATCACCAAGCCTTCTATTATAAAAGAGAGGACACACTGGAAAAGTGAAGGGTTTGAATAGGAATGAGTAAGTTATGTATTTTGTGAGACATCCATGTAAACTAGCAATGTATATCTGGCACTCAGAAGCTAAGCCAAGGGGCAGGCACTGTAATGTAGCAGGTAAAGCCACCACCTGCAGTGCCTGCATCCCATATGGGCCTTGGTGCAAATCCCGGCTGCTCCACTTCTGATCCAGCTCCCTGCTAATGTGCCTGAGAAAGTAGCGGAAGGTGGCCCAAATGCTCAGGCTCCTGCACCCCCATGGAAGACCTGAAAGAAGCTCCAGGCTTCTGATCGGCCCAGCTCCAGCTGTTGCAGCCATTTGGGGAGTGAAACAGTGGATGGAAGACACACCCCTCTCCCTCTCCCTCTGCCTCTGCCTCTGCCTCTCTGTAACTCTGCCTTTCAAATAAATAAATAAATCTTTAAAAAACAAAGCAGCAGCAGCTAAGCAAATACTCCGGATGCATATTCGGGAATTATCCACATGGAGATGTTTGGAGAAAAAGACTTGCAGGGAAAGGGCCCAGACAGAACAGGATTAAAGACAGTAGTCGGGGAGAGTATATGTTAGGATGAACCAGGGAAATAGACCTTGGAACAAAGAAAATGGAGCAAGAACAGTATTATGAGAGCAAGGGGAGGAAAATGCCGAGATTATAGTAGTTCCCTCCATCTGTGGTTTTGCTTTTCACAATTTCAGGCACTCAACAGTCCTTGTGGCCCAAGAATATTATATGGAAAATTCCAGAAATAAAAATTTGCAAGTTTTAAATTGTGTGCTATTCTAAGAACAGTTATGAAATCTCACACTGTCCTGGTGTGTTTGATACCAGACATGAATCCTCCCTTTGTGCATCGTAACTATGCCGTATACCTCTTAGTCATTAAGTAGCCATTTCAGTTGTCCGTTTCGCTGTCATCGTGTCAGTGTTTCTGTTCACTAGGTAGTAGCCTAATACAGTGTCACAGTGCCTGTGTCAGTTTGTTTACTCATCTCATCACATGGGCATTGTACTGTTTCACATCACAAACAGAAAGGTGAGGGGCCGGCACTGTGGCACAGAAAGTTAAGCTGCTGCGTGGAATACCAACCCATATGAGCACTGGTTCCAGTCCCGGCTGCTCCACTTCTGATCCAGCTCCTTGCTAATGTCCCTGGGAAAGCAGTAGAAGACGGCCCAAGTCCTTAGACACTTGCCACCCACATGGAAGACCAGGATGAAGTTCCTGACTCCTGGTTTTGGCTCAGCCCAGACCCAGGCATTGCAGCCATTTGAAAGTGAGCTAGTGGATGGAAGATCTCCCTCTTTCTTTGTCTCTCCCTCTCTCTGTGTCACTCTGTGTCTCAAATGAACAAATTTTTTTTCCTTAAGATTTATTCATTTTATTTGAGAGTGTTACAAACAGAGGGAGAAACAGACAGGTCTTCATTCACTGGTTCACTTCCCAAATGGCCATAAACAGCCAGAGCTGGGCCGATCCGTAGCCAGAAGCCAGAAACTGCCTCTGGATTCTCCACGTGGGTGCAGGGGCCCAAACACTTGAGCCATCTTCCACTGCTTTCCCAGGCTATAGGCAGAGAGCTAGATTGGAAGAGAAGCAGCCAGGACACGAACTGGTGCCCGTATGGGATGCCAGCACCGCAGGCAGTCTTAACCTACTATGCCACAGTGCTGGTCCCAATTAATAAATCTTTGAAAAGAAAAAGACGAGTATAATTCAATAAATATTTTAAGAAACCACACTGACATAAGTGTTTAATATACTTTATTAAATTCCTGGTTCCATTTTATTAATAGTTATTGTTTTAGGCTCTTAGTGTGTCTAATTTGCAAGTTAAGCTTCATGATAGACATGTATAGATAGGAAAAAAAATAGTATAGGGTTCCACACCGTCTGTGACTTCGGATGTACACTGAGGACACAGATCTGCTGATTGAAGAGCTGCAGCAGTTTTTGAAGATTTACTGAAAACTGTGTAGAGGTTTGTGTAGTGTAAGTGCTTGACAGTTGTGTGTTTATAAATGGAATAGGTTATATGAAATTATTTTGTTGATAAGGTTTTTTAAAAAGCATTTTAGAGCAGTTTTAGCTTCACAACAAAATTGAGAAGAACATACAGAGCATTTCCGTGTCTCCCTGCTCCCCAGCATGCACAGTCTCCCGAAGAATCGGCATCCCCCACCAGAGTGGTGTGTTTGTTACAGCTGATCCTCCCTGACATCGTATCAGAGTCTGTAGTTCATGCTAGGGTTCATTCTTGATGGGGTATATTTTATGATTTGAACAAACATAAAATGAGGTATTCACCTTTGTGGCATTGTCTGCCTTTTCATTTCTTCCTTCCCCACTCCCCTCCCCTAGCCATGAATGTTTTAGTGTATATAATGAAAGAAGGGTGGGTGTTGTGGCACAGCAGATTACACTGCCACATGAGACACCCACATCCCATACCAGAGTGCATGGTTTGAGTCTTGGCTATTCTGCCACTCTGCTTCTAATCTGGCTCCCTGCTAATTCACAACCTCAAGTTGCTGAGTCCCAATCACTCACATGGGAGCTTGAGTAGCTCCTGTCTTCAGCCTGACATTTTGGGAGTGAACTAGGGGATCAAATATAGCACTCTCTCTGCCTTTCAAATAAATAAAAATAAATAGGTATTTAAAAATGAAAGATTACTTGAGCTTATAAAATTTTAGTGATTATAGTGGTGGCTTTTTATAAAACTGTATTTGCAGTTTGCAAATGAAAATGTTATGAAGTGGTTTCTAATTTTTCTGTTTGCTTTCACCACAGATAATTGGCCTTTTGAATGTTTTTACACCACAGAAATCTCTAGAAGAATTTCAAGATGTGTAAGTGTGGCAATTAAAATTTTATTGTGTTAGTACATTATTCTTAGATTGATGTTGTACACTTTAGCTGTCATCTTTTTCCACCCATGAAGTTACATAGTCATGGAGCTCATGGATGCGAATCTTTGCCAAGTGATTCAGATGGAACTAGATCATGAAAGAATGTCCTACCTTCTCTATCAGATGCTGTGTGGAATCAAGCACCTTCACTCCGCTGGAATTATTCATCGGGTTAGTAGAAAAAGCTATCATTTTTTTAAATCATTGAGATGAAATTCATTCAACAGAATGAACCAGTTTAAAGTGTGCAGATCAGTAAAACTTAAGTACATTCACAGAGCTGTGTACTGCTCATATAAAATCCTATGCTGTTGTCATTCCCAAAAAGAGAAATCCAGGTCCTCATGCTGCCTTCTCCCCAGTGCCTGGTATCCCTACCAGTCTACTTTTCTGTGTCTGTGGATTTATCTGTTTCAGATATTTCATATAAATGGAATCCTATGTGACCTTTTGTGTCTACCTTATTTCACTTAACATAATAGTATTCAAGTTTTGTTCATATAGCATGCATTAGTAGCTCATTTCTATTTATATGCATATTTTTATATTCTATATAGTACATTTAGTTTATACATTGACCCATTGATGGACATTTGGGTGATTGCTACCTTTCAGCTGTTACAGAGAGTCTGTTTCAGTTCTTCTGGGTATTTTTACATAGTAGGTAACTGGTAAATGTGGTAATTTTATGGCTAATTTTTTGAAAAACCATCAAACTCTTTCCACAACAGCTGCACTATTACGTTCCCAGTAGTAGTGTATAAGGGTTCTAATTTCTCCGCATCTTTGCCAATACCTTTTATCTGACCTTTTGATTCTAGCCATCTTAGTAGATATGAAATGGTATTTTCATTGTGGGTTTGATTTATATTTCTGAAGACTAATATCAAGCGTATTTTCATGCGTCTATTTGCTATTTGTGTGTTTTCTTTTGAAAACTGTTTAAGCCTATGCTTGAATCTCTGTTATTTCCATCTTACTCTGGGAGTAGTTTATTCTTTCTAGTTTCTTAGGATGAATATTTGAGATCTTGTTCATTTTTAATGTAAACTTTTACAGCTGTGAAAATTACCTTTCTGCTTTCTCTGTGTTCTCTAAATTTCTGTATGTTGTATGTTCATTTTCATTGTTGCAAAGTATTTACTGATTTGTGTGATTGATTCTTTGACTCAGTGGTTGTTTTAGGGTATTGTTTCTAAAGTCCACAAACTTGTGAGTGTTTTCATTTTTCTTGACTTCTAGCTTCTTTCCATCATGGTCACAGATGACATCATGTAGTATGATTTCCATCTTTTAAAATTTATGAAGACTGGGCCGGCGCCGTGGCTCAACAGGCTAATCCTCCGCCTTGCGGCGCCGGCACACCGGGTTCTAGTCCCGGTCGGGGCACCGATCCTGTCCCGGTTGCCCCTCTTCCAGGCCAGCTCTCTGCTGTGGCCAGGGAGTGCAGTGGAGGATGGCCCAAGTGTTTGGGCTCTGCACCCCATGGGAGACCAGGAGAAGCACCTGGCTCCTGCCATCGGAACAGCGCGGTGCGCCGGCCGCAGCGCGCTACCGCGGCGGCCATTAGCGGGTGAACCAACGGCAAAGGAAGACCTTTCTCTCTGTCTCTCTCTCACTGTCCACTCTGCCTGTCAAAAAATAAAAATAAAAAAAAAGAAAAGAAAAATTTATGAAGACTTTTACTGTGGCCTAAAATATAGTCTTATCCTGGAGACTGTTCCTTGGGTACTTGAGAAAAATAAGTACTCTGCTGTCTAATTGTTTTATAGTATTCATGTTTTGTGTCTCGTTAGTGATTTTCTAACTGTTCTGTCCATCATGGAAAGTAAGGTCTAGAACTCTTCCACTGCTGTAATGCAGCTGCATGTCCATCCTTTCAGTTCTGTCATTTTGCTTCATGTGTCTTGTGAGTGTGTTTTTAAGTATATGTATGTTTGTAATTGTGTCTCTTCTTGAAGGTTGACTCTTCAGTATGTAATGTCCTCCTTGCCGCTGTAATAGGTTTTTACTTATGTTCAGTTTTGTTTCATACTGTGTACTTCACCTATCTGTTGATTTCTGTTTGCATGAAATATCTTTTCCATTCTTTCACTTTCAGCCTGTTTGTGCCTTTGGATGTAAAGTGAGCCTCTTGTAGATAGCCTACAGTTGGATCGTGTTTCTTTTATACATTTTTCACACTCTCCACCTTTTCTTGGAGAGTTTAATCCATCCATCTACATTTAGAGTAATTATTGATAAGGAAGAAGTCACTTGTTTGTTTCCTAAATATATCTTTTTGTTTCTCAATTACCCCTTGCTTTCTTTTATGTTTAATTGATTTTTTGTAGTAGTGTACCATTTTATTCTTTACTCATTTTCTTTTTTTAGCTATAATCTTGGGGATTACCTTTAACCTCTCAAACTTATAGCAGTCTATTTTGACTTACTACTTACTACCTTTGCTTCAACAGTATTCCAAACTTTACTTCTTGGTAGTCTGCCTTTCCCACTTAACATTGTTATTGTCACAAGTTACATATTTTTATATACCATGTGCCCATTAAGATAGATTTATAATCAGTATTTAGTGCATTTGGATTAACTCATATCTGAAAAAAATAAGACTAAAACCCCAAAACATAATATTTTTGGCCTTTGTAATTACCAAATAGTTATCTTAGCAGTACTTTGACTTCTAAATATGAATTTGAGTTACTATTAGCTGTCCTTTTATTTCTGCCATAAGGACTCCTGTTACCATTTTTGTGGGGAAGTATGCTAGCAGTAGACTTCTTTAGCTTTATTGCACTTTATCGGCACTTGAAATGTGTTGTTCTATTGCCAGTTAGCTTCTATGGTTTCTAGTGAGAAATCATCTATTAAACTAACAGAAATCCCTTGTCCCTTGAAACAACTTACTTCTCTCTGACTGCTTTTGAGATTCTTTTTTGGTCTTTGTCTTTTTCCAATTTGATTATAATATGTCTTGATGCAGATAATTTTTGTGTTAATCCTACTTAAAATTCATTGAGCAAATTAAATGTGTAGATTTGTTTCTCATCAAATTTAGGAAATTTTGTTATTTTTTCAAATATTCTCCTCTGCCTTTTCTTTTTCTTCTGCAACTCTTATTATCCAAGGTTAGTATGCCTGATAGTGTGCTGTGTATTTTTAGTTGCCTTACATGTTTTAAAGAATGCACTCTGTCTAGCCTAGGGCCCCACACAGAGAATGCCACTGCTTTCTCTAAGACTCTGGCCCAGCCAAAAAGAGAGCTGGGGAAAGGACTGTATAAGATGTCACAGTATTCGTAGTTTCACTCAGCTTTTTAAATTGTGGTAAAATACACATAATGTAAAATTTCCCACCTTCATGAATACGTGTGCAGTTCAGTGCTATTAAATACATTCCTAATGTTGTGCAGCCATCAGCACCATCCATCTCCAGATGCTCTATGGCCATGGAAAAGTAACTCCCACTCCTCCCTCCCCCTAATCTCTTGGCAGCCATCTTTCTGTTTTCTGTCTATGGTTTTGATTGTCTCATGTAAGTGATTGGCTTATAAACAGAATGTATACAAGTTTTATACATTTTATAACATATGTATCAGAAATGATACCGTATTTTGTTTGTTCATTCCTTGACAGTGGATACTTGGCTTTCACATTTTAGTTGGTGTGAATAATCTTGCTATGAACATGGGTATATAAATATATCCTGTTATTGTTACAGTCATAAAATTGAGTAGTCACCAGAGTTGTGTTTCCTATATGAGAAGACTTTTAAAAACTCAGGGAAAATGAAATTACGAGATAAGATTACAGGGGCCAGTGTTGTGGCACAATGGATTAAGATACCACATGCAATGTTGGCATCCCATATTAGAGTGCCAGTTTGAGTCCTGGCAGTTCTGCCTTCAACTCTGCTCCCTGCCACTGCATGCAGGAAAGTATTGGATGGTAGTCCAAGTACTTGGGCTCCTGCCACCCATGTGGAAATCCAGATGGCTCCTGGCTTGGCTTCAGCCAGGCCCACTCTCAGTCATTGTAGCCATTTGGAGAATGAACCAGCAGATGGAAAATCCCTCTTTCTCTGTCTCTCTGTGTTTAAAATAAATACATCTTAAAAAATCAAAATTATAAACTATTTCTTAACATTATCAAGTTCAGCATTTTGTAAATGAAGGTACCAGCCATTTAGTCCATCCCTAAAAAACACAGGGTTCTGGGAGTTCATGTCAGTGCAGTCGTTTTTACCTGAAGTAAAATGAGTATTTTCTAAAATTTCTTTAAGATTAAAAAACAAGGAATGAAATAGGACTGTAGGGGCCATTATTGTGGCATGTAGTGGGTAAAGTCGCTGGCATCCCAGTCCTAACAATTTCACTTCCAATCCAGCTGCCTGTTAATGGTCTGGGAAAAGCAGTGGAAGGTGGCCCAACTATTTGGGCTCTTGCCACCTACATGAGATAACTGGGTGAAGGTCTGGCTTCAGCCTTGCCTAGCTCTGGCCATTGCAGCCATCTGGGGAGTGAACCAGTGGGTGGAAGGTGTTTCTCTGTCTCTTTTTTCTCTTTCTCTCTCTGTAACTCTGACTTTCAAATAAATAAATAAATAGATATTGAAAACAAAAAATCAAAAAACCAAATTGGGACTATAGAGGAATGCCTAACAATTTCCCATTGAAACTCTTGTTTGATAAGAGCAGTGAGCAGGAACATCGACCTGACAGAGATGTATTCTCTGGTGAAGGTACATTGTCCTGGTTTGAGGACCCTAAGTGACATGTTCTCAAGTGATTTTTTTGCTAAAGCTTTAACATTCTCCAAATACTGTCATAATAAGCAAGTGTTAGTCTTTGGCTCTCCAGAAAGTCCAAAAGCAAAATGCTTTGCACATCCCAAAAACCTGTTGCCATGACCTTTACTCCTGACTGGTTGACCTGCCTGTACTTTGACTGAACCAGTCCCGCCTCTTGGTAGCCATTGCTTTGATTGTGCTTCATCTTCCTGCTCCTCTGGTCAATCCATGTTCATCTGTTAAAATTCTTTAAAAAATGCTGCAGGAAGTTGATCTCAGTTGTTAAACATTTTCTATTGAAAGCTCAGTTGTTGTCTGCAGCTGATCTGTGTACAGCAGTTTGGGCACCCCTCAAGCAGAAAGATTGCTGTACTTCAATTTTTAGTCAGAATTGTGTGACTTGAACCATCTGAGACGTCTGTGGTGTTGGCCATTGTTTCTGCTGATAATTGTGGGTCCTATTAGGCCATGAAAAAGAATAATTTTTCCTCACAAATTGATCTGGGTGGTCTTCCACTGCAGGCTTCATCATCATCATCATCATTTTTTTTTTCCTAAGATTTATTTGAAAGAGTTACAGAAAGAAAGGGAGAGACAGAGAGATCATCTGGTCCACTCCCCAGGTGGCCACAACTGCCAGGATTGGGCCGGGTCAAAGCCACAAGCCTCTCCAGATTGGCCATGTGGGTAGCAGGTACCTAACCACTTGCACCATCTTGCACTGCTTTTCCCAGACCATTAACAGGGAGCTAGATCAGAAGTAGAGCAGCTGGGACTTGAACCAGCCCCCACGTGGCATGTTGGCATCGCAGGTAGGGGCTTTCCCCAGTACACTACATGCCTGCCTTGTCTTGTGCCTTCTTAAAATAAGTTATCCATGTGTAAATTGCTGATTTCTTTGGGGCATTGTCCCTGTAAACTTTATGTAAAGATGAGTATTTTCGGGGCTGGTGCTGTGGCATATCGTGGAAAGCCGTCAACTGTGTGCCGGCATCCCACATGGGCACCATATGGGTTTGAGATCCGGCTGCCCCACTTCTGCTAATGCACCTGGGGAAGCAGTGGAAGATGGCCCAAGTGTTAAGGCCCCTCTGCTCACGTGGGAGACCTGGAAGAAGCTCCTGGCTCCTAGCTTAGGACTGGCCCAGCCCCAGCTGCGGCCATTTGGGGAGTGGACCAGTGGATGGAAGATAACTCTCCCGCAAACTCACATTTCAAATTAATAATTAATAAATCTTTAAAACAAAATTAGTCATTTCACCGTTTCTCTACCCATGCTTTCACCATCAGCTTGATGTTTGTTCTTATGTCAATTTCAGCAAATTCATGGTGCTCTCATTGAGACTCTCTCCAAGTTGATAATGCTTCCTAGTGCTTCAGACTGCATCCTGCTCAGACATGTTGTAACAAGTTTGTAGAGTTTCTTTTGGTGCAAAATACTTTTGAAATTCATGTGGGGTTTTTTGTAATACACATTTTCATGAGCTTTTTGAAGACTATGTATATTCATAAACATTTTACATTTTGCATTTTAACTGCTTTATTGAAGTATTCATATACCATACAACTTGCCCACTTAAAATATACAATTCAGTGGTTGCCTGTCCGTCACCATAATTTTAGAACATTCATCTCTCTGAAAGAAACTCCACACCCATTCTGTTTCTCATTCATCTCCAGCCCTAACTCTTCCTGCCTTTGTATGTTTGCCTGTTCTGAACATTGCACACAAATGGAATTATATAATATATGGCTGTTTGTGGTTGGCTTTTTTCTTTTTTTTTTTTATCTAGAATGTGTTCTCAAAGTTCAGTTAAGTATGTATCAGTGCTTTGTTATTTTTTTAAAAGATTTTTATTTATTTGAGAGGTAGAGTTACAGATAGAGAGGGAGAGACAGAGAGAACGGTCTCCCTTCCATTGGTTCACTCCCCAAATGGCCAGGGCTGTGCCGATCTGAAACCAGGAGCTTCTTCCTGGTCTCCCCACGTGGGTGCATGGGCCCAAGCACTTGGGCCATCTTCTACTGTTTCCCAGGCCACAGCAGAGAGCCAGATTGGAAGAGGAGCAGCCAGGACTAGAACCGGCGCCCATATGGTATGCTGGCGCTACAGTTGGAGGATTAACCTACTGCGCCACAGTGCTGGCCCTGATGTGCTTTGTTACTCTTGCTAAGTATTTCACGTATGGATGTGTCATTTTTTTATTCGTTTGTCGTTTTATAAACATTTGAGTTGTTTAAATTTTTATACTATTTAAGTAATATGCATACTGACCTGAACATTTCTGTAAAATTGTTTAGATGTATGTTTTTGCATTTTAGTCTTAGTTATGGCTTATTGTTCTTTGAAAAGTATTGCATTGCAGCAGGCATTGTGGTGCAGCAGGTTAAGCTGCCACTTGGGACAACCTTGTCCCATTTCAGAGTGTTTGTTCTAGTTCAGGCTACTCTGCACTTTCAGTCTAGCTTCCTGCTAATGCACCTGTCAGGTGGGAGATGATTGCTCAAATGCTTGGGCGCTTGCCACCTTTCTGGGCTCCTGGTTTTGGCCTGGCCCACCTCCATTTGTTGTAAGCATTTGGGGAGAGAACCAGTGGATGGAAGATCAATCCCTCCCTTCCTGTCTGTCTGTCTCTCTCATGTTCTGCCTTTCAAATAAATAGAAATAAATGGTTCTAAATACTGTTGCATCTAATTTAAGAGGAATTTTTTTGAAAAAAATTATTTGGTTGAGTGGATTGTTATCTTTCTTCTGAGCCATGTTGTGTCAAATAACCTGTCTTATTTAATAAAATACATAGATTTGTGTTCAAAGTATAGGGCAATTATGTCCCTGAGCTATTCAGGCTCACCGTTAATTATCATCTAAGTGAATTCCTTTGTATATTACAAATGCAATGCTCTAGTTTTATGTCTAATATAGTCTTTAAAAAAAAGATTTATTTATTTGAAAGAGTTACACAGAGTAGGAGAGGCAGAGAGAGAGAGAGTTCTTTCATCCGCTGGTTCACTCCCCAGTTGGCCACAATGGCCAGAGCTGTGCCAATCCAAAGCCAGGAGCCAGGAGCTTCTTCCAGGTCTCCCACTAGGGTGCAGGGGCCCAAGGACTTGGGTCATCTTCTACTGCTTTCCCAGGCCATAGGAGAGAGCTGGATCAGAAGTGGAGCAGCCGGGACTCAAACCGGCGCCCACATGGGATGTTGGCACTGCAGACAGCAGCTTTACCTGCTACACCACCGTGCCGGCCCCCTAATGTAGTCTTTAAACAACATAATATAAATTTGTTTAAACAGGAAAGTTATAATTATTTTATCTTCCTGATCCCATACTCATATACTGTGTGAGGTAAAGCAACTGAGTTAAATGTTTGGATTTTGTTTGTTTCCTTTGTCCTGTAAACCAGGATAGTGATCTGCCACCATGGAAGATTGTTTGATTTTAGTGATGTAAAATCTGTCAAATGGAAAGCTTCCACATTAGTGAGGATAGCAGGCAGCTAGACCAGAAAGGTAGAACAAATGGCAGAAGATAGAAAACAAAGGAAACAATAAGAAGCTATCCCCACGTTTGGTGCTGGTTTTGAGGCCACAGTTGGCATTTGTCTCTGCTCTACTGGTCTTAGTTTCACCTCACTCTTAGCTAGTACCTCTCCTGGTCTGAGATTGTTTACTTTGTAAGATAAGCTGGCCTTTCATCTTGTAGGGGCTCCCCGGGGTGACTTTCCCCATAGTGACCCAGAAGCCCCTGCTGACTGAATCACGCTGCACCGTGCAGATAGTTGCTGATCTCCGTGTGAGAGAAAGCTGAGTGGTGTACACTGGCTCTTCCAAGCTTGGGCCTGGAAGTAACACACTTCACTTTTGCGTGGGCTCCGTTGGCAGAACTGGCCGTAAGCGCCTGCCTAATTGTGAAGGAACAAGAAATGTGGGGCGGCAGACAAGAATAGCGGTGACCACCAGGCGTTGACACGTTGTTCCCTCTGGTTATCAGCCAGCTCTTCATTCCATAGCTCCCTAAGAGAGGAGAGCCCAAGTCCTTGTTCACCAAGGCATTTAGTTCCCAGCCATACACAATGGAGTTTACTTTAGGTCTAGACATTGCTGCTTTTGATCCAGGACCCTAGGAAGTGGATTTGGGAAGGACCAAATTATCTGTCCATTCCATTCTCCTCTCTCCCAAATCCATAGATAGGATGGCCAGACAGGGTCAGTGTAACCACAGAAACAATCTCATTTAGAAAACTAAAGAACACACGCGCACACACACACACACACACTGATTGGTTAGTTGTTAGTGCGCTGAAATTGTACTGGGCAGTCGCTGTGAGTGTCCCTGATTGATGGGTGAGAGATCTTCCTTGATTAGGCCCTCAGTCTGCCCGCCGTGAGACGCTGTCCTCTGTGGTACCCGCTACCCTCCTTGAATGCACGTGAAGCGACTCACATACTTGAGGGCTGCTCCGCCTTCTCAGCCTGCTTCCTATTTGTAAAATATCAGAGCCCCAAGTTTCATTATAATGCTCTCTTCCTCATCCTGGCCACTGATGTTTTGGACCAAACACTCTTCGGAGGGGCTGCCCTGGCCACTGATGAAGTGGTCTGCGGCATTCTTGGCTTCTGCCCAGTAAGTGCCAGTGGCGCTCCCCAGTTGTGACAACCAAAAATGTCTCCTGATAGTCCCAGCTACTCACTGGAAGGCAAAATCGCCGTGAACTGGGAACCACTATTTTAAGTGTAGAATGTCACAGAATCGACAGTGTGTTGGTAATACTGCTGGCAATCTCAGAAGCTTAGGAGGCTTCTTATCTTTTCTGTTAATAACTCTTTTCCAAGTGTATTTATTTGTTAACTCTAAGTCCCTGTATTCTTAGAACTAAGGGAGGTTGTCTTGAGTCTGCCTTTAAGCTTTCAGGCTTCTGTTGTCAGGCTGAAGTAGTTTTATTAATTGAAAGATTTTACTGATCTTTGAAAGATTTTACTGATCTTTTTCACATAGAACCCTTTAGAATTGTTATATGAAAAATGATGTATAGAAAGAAACTCAAGATACCAGTAGCGTCGAACATTTATTGTTTGCTCAGGGGTCTGTAAGGTTAGCTGTGTGGCTCTGCTCCAGATCATGGGTCAGGTTCAGGTTCGCCCCATGTTCAGGTTTCAGCATCCCAGGGATGTGGTTTTCTCTTGGTGAGAGACAAAACAGCAAGAGCCAAGCTAAATCGTACACATTAAAAACTTCTCTCCAGTCTGGGAGCCTTATTTCTCTCACACTTCGTTGGCTGAAACAGGTCACACGACTGTGCCTATCAGTAGGGTGAGTGACAGCCACCCTGGGGCAGGTGGGGATATATACTGAACAGTCTGCCATACTTTTATTGAGGGATCTAATAGCATTCAGCTTTTCAAGAACAGCAAAGCTCTGAAATCCCAGTCTGTTTTTCTTTTTATTTATTTATTTATTTATTTATTTATTTATTTTTTCTTTCCCTGACAGAGTGGACAGAGAGAGAGACAGAGAGAAAGGTCTTCCTTTTGCCGTTGGTTCACCCTCCAGTGGCTGCCGCGGCTGGCGCGCTGTGGCCGGCGCACTGCGGCCGGCGCACTGCGCTGATCCGATGGCAGGAGCCAGGTGCTTCTCCTGGTCTCCCATGGGTTGCAGGGCCCAAGCACTTGGGCCATCCTCCACTGCACTCCCAGGCCACAGCAGAGAGCTGGCTTGGAAGAGGGGCAACCGGGACAGAATCCGGCACCCCGACCGGGACTAGAACCTGGTGTGCTGGCGCCGCAGGCGGAGGATTAGCCTATTGAGCCACGGCACAGGCCCTTCCTTTTATTTCTACTTTTACAGTGGCCAGTCCTTTCAGATGCAGCCAGTAGCCACCAATACATGCTGTTGAAAGCTCGGCATTCTAGTTTCTTCTTCTGTGGCACAGGAGTCAACAAACCTTTTCTGTGACAGAGTCAGATGGTCAATATATTATGCTTTGCAGATGGTGCGGTCTGTGTCACAGCTGTTGAACTCTGCCAGTATAAAACAGAGCAGCCGTAGACAAATGTTGTGAGTGAGTGCGACTGTATTCCAGTCAGAGTCTTCAAATAAAAGCAGGCAGGCCTTGATTTGCCAGCTCTTCTTCCACAGCCTCAGTTTCATTATGCAAGCGCTGTGCAGATGAGAGCCTCCTGAAATGTTTTGCTACCATGTAATCTGGAGCACTGTTTTACCTTTGATACTAGCTTCCCTGCTATTCAGCTGCTCAGCCATGATCCTGCGTTTCCCTAATAGTAACACCCTGTTCCTGGCACCAGTTTCAGTGTTAGAATAGACTGGGCCATGCTGACCTCTCGGTGACTTAACATGACAGGTTTATTTCGCACACTACGTTTGCAGGCAGACCATGGTGGGTTGGAGAGTCTGCTTCACACAGATGCTCAGCATCCCAGGGTGCTAGCACATCTGCGCTGGAGATCCCCAATCTCCAAAGCAAGGTTCGATGCTACAGGAGGCGGTGCTGGCCCTCTCTTGTCTCCCTCTCGTCTCGCTGACCAGATCTATTCCTGTGGGCTTTCCTGACTGAGGAACCGGCAAAGAGGCATGGCAGGTGCTTGCAGTACCTCTGCCACTTATGTATAGTTAGTAAATTCCACTTACATAGAGTTAAAAATGTTACTAACATCTGTAGAAGGTACATGCTGATCAACTTGTACAAGGGTGAGTTGCAGTTACTATTTTTGAGACTTTTTAATGATTTTTTTAACAAAAAATGTCTGTTTCTCAAAAAATATATTTTGCTCTTAATCTTCCCAAGATAAAATGTTTATGATTGGGATCTTATTTCTAGGCTGGAATGCACTGGTGTAGAGAACCGGTAGCCTTCAGCCATCACAGTAGACATCGAAATAGTGTCAAAAGTTATAGTATTTATTCTTTAATGTGTAGTGTTACTTTGCTGAGGTGTTATATTTTAGAAATACTAGCAATATTTTTTGTTCACAGAATAGCAATAATGAAAATTTTATCTTCTGTTTCACTATGCTCATTGATATCTTTGTGTATTTATTTCATAAAGTCATTGAATTATATGCTTTCTAAACCCACCTATGAGTACATCAAAATATGGTAAAGGTGGGGCTGATGTTGTGGCGTAGCGGGTAAAGCCCCGGCTGCTCCACTTCCGATCCAGCTATCTGCTATGGCCTGGAAGAGCAGAAGATAGCTAAAGTGCTTGGGCCCCTGCACCCACGTGGGAGACCTGGAAGAAGCTCCTGGCTTCAGATTGGCGCAGCTCCGGCCGTTTCGGCCACTTGGGGAGTAAACCAGCAGATGGAAGACCTCTCTCTCTCTCTCTTTTTTTTTTTTTTTTTTTTTTTTTTAATTTTATTTTTGACAGGCAGAGTGGACAGTGAGAGAGAGAGAGAGAGAGAGAGAAAGGTCTTCCTTTGCCATTGGTTCACCCTCCAATGGCTGCCACGACCGGCACGCCGCGCTGATCTGAAGGCAGGAGCCAGGTGCTTCTCCTGGTCTCCCATGGGGTGCAGGGCCCAAGCACTTGGGCCATCCTCCACTGCCTTCCCGGGCCACAGCAGAGAGCTGGCCTGGAAGAGGGACAACCAGGACAGAATCCAGCGCCCCGGCCGGGACTAGAACCCAGTGTGCCGGCGCCACAAGGCGGAGGATTAACCTAGTGAGCTGCGGTGCCGGCCAGACCTCTCTCTATATCTGCTTCTGCCTCTCTGTAACTCTGCCTTTCAATAAATAAATAAATCTTTAAAAAATATATGCTAAAGACAACAATAGTAGGGTACTTCAGGAAGTCAGTGGGAAAATGGAATTGAAAGGTAAATTTATTTTTGAGTAGAAAATTTTTAAATTCCATGCTTAATTTTTGTAGAGGGTGCATTTTCCATGAACTTTTTGAAGGCCACTCATACATGCTGTGGTAGACATAGACATTATAGAAGTGTTCCTTGTCTTTCAGCCCAGGTCTGTTTCCCTTTAGTGCCTGATGTTTAATATGTACTCCTCATCAGTGTATGTGATGCCGTGTATTCATGTTGAGGATATATGCTTTCTTGATAGAATTCATCAAAGCTAGTGGGAAAAGAGTGTTGAACATGAAACCATAAATGTTTAGGACACTGCCTGCCTTTTGAATGGGGATAGCACAAAATTCCTTCTGATTGGGGTCAGGTGGGAAATTCCTCTTACATTATTTAGGAGTACCAGTAACAAGTAAATTATGGATTAGTGACACTAAGACAATAATGTCCTCTATCTACAGGCAGGCAGAAGTTTTATGAGCAAATGTTTATCATTTCGGGTGGGAGATCAGGGATGAAAAGACTGATAGGGACTTCTGTAGACCATTAAAACTGAGTGTCTCCTGCCATCGGATTGGCACGGTGCGCCGGCCACAGCGCGCCTACTGCGGCGGCCATTGGAGGGTGAACCGGCGGCAGGGGGGAGGACCTTTCTCTCTCTCTCTCTCTCTCTCTCTCTCTCTCTCTCTCACTGTCCACTCTGCCTGTCAAAAAAAAAACACAAAAAAAACAAAAACTGAGTGTCTGCCAGTCTGAAAGGTCGAGCAGCGTTGACTAGGATTGAAGGCATGACCTGTTGTGAATCTGTGATGTCTGTGTAGAGCTTGTTGTTTGACAACATTTAAAGATGTGTGACTTAGTGTGCAGGTGAGTAGAGGTACCCACCTGTGACTTGGCTTAGTGGCTCTTACATGAACTTTGAGAGGCCTTTTCTGTTCTGTTGGACCAAAAGTTTCTAGCTAGTTGTAATTTCTTATGAATAAGGCATTACTAATTTCTCTAATAATGGTATATATTCTTAAGTAAAATATGCCTTTAAGCCGACTTATTGGCTTTGCTTTTTCATGATGAATCTGTATAGTATTATTACAGTGAGGAACATGATTAATATAAGTTATTATACAAGTGACAGGATAACTTTATGAACTGAAAAATCTGTGTATGTCATCTAGTGGTCATTTCTTATTTTTATTTTCTGAAGGACTTAAAGCCCAGTAATATAGTAGTAAAATCAGACTGCACTTTGAAAATCCTTGACTTTGGACTGGCCAGGACTGCAGGAACAAGCTTTATGATGACGCCTTATGTGGTGACTCGCTACTACAGAGCGCCTGAGGTCATCCTGGGCATGGGCTACAAGGAGAACGGTCAGCACTCTGTTTTTATTTGAAATACTCTGCTAAGTTTCTTTGATTCATCAGATTTCTTATTTAAATACTTACACTGAAGTGCATGTAGTTAAATGTGTGTTACTGTTTGAAATGTGTATCACATTTGAAAGTAACTATAAATTTTGTCATAAAATTGGGAGAAGGTGTGAGGGCCTTGTTTATTTAAGACAGATTCATCCCATCAGTACTGCCATTGGATGGAGGATTCGTTGCCATAGCCCCTGTCCTGTGCTTGCCTAAACTTGAAAATGAGCATTGACTTCTGTATGCAGGGCAGTATGTAGTGTTCTTATGGTTTCCTCTTAGTAGTAATCTATGTGCATTAGTGATATTTGCCCATAGTTCTAGCTCTCACAAAGTCAAAGTTAATAGCGGTAGCACTTAGTGTCATCAGGCCATTCTGCAAAGCCGATGAATAAAACTAAAGTGACCTTTTGTAGGAAGCCATGTTTCATCAAAGCCTTGTATCCAGCCATAAGGAAATGGCATACAGTATTATATTTATCAACCTTAACATCAAGGTTGAAGAATATTATCTCTGGGATACAGATAGTGAATTTAAAAAATTCTTATACCTATATTTAGGGGTAAAATTTTGTTGAGCCTTGAAAATTTAGGAGATGGCTAAGTCTGCATGGGGTTCTATTGAATTAATCTGTAACATTTTAAATGTAGTGACTTAATTCAAAATATTCCCTAAAATCAGACCTAGACCTTTTTTTAGAAAGAAAACTAAATCAGGAGTTCACTGAATCAAACTGTATCAAGCCAAACTTTAAAACTTTTTTTTTTGAAAGATACCATTGAATTTAAGATTTAGCTTAATTTCTTTTTCTTTTCCGAGCTAATTAAAAACAATTACTTCAAACATTCATTGTCAATTTTCTCTTAAGTAAACTTGCTATTCTATTTTCCTATTCTCTGCCTAATGTTTAGAGGGTTTTTGTGTGTGTGCGTGACTAATACAGAAATTGCTTTTGCATTTGTTGTGAACTGTTGATTATCACAAGTTATGTAACGTGTCAGTATCCTATAAATGTTACTTGGGATAGCCTCCTGCCAGAAGGTAGCGCCAAGAGAAACTCAGAGCTGACACATACTCCTAGCTAAGAAGTATAAAGATCATCTTACTGCTGCCCTACCCCAGGAAACTTGAGTCAGACGGCGCACTTACTCAGTATAACCCATATTGGCCAGATGTTCTTCAGTGACATCTCCTACCCACACCCAGCTGTTTCAGTAACCTTGTTTTATGTTTCATTGTAAGCTCGCTCAGGGCATTTGGAAGTGTGGGATAAGGGGTTATATTTTAAACTGTCAATAGACTAAGTAGTTCATCCCTTTAAGGCTGGTTTTGTGCATGAATCAGTCTTACTGTGGTCTTAGTCTTCACTGGCCCATAGAATACCTTCTTTTTGTTGAAAAATAGGTTTTAAACATAATATGTTGGCAAAGGTTACTGAAATAGTTGTGTTCTGGCTATTTAACCAAAGTTTGCCATTTTCTATGTAACACATAGGAAAGATTTATTCTAATGCTTGCCCAAAATAAAAACTGGAAAAAAGTTCCATTCTTTGATAGTCTGATTTGTGAATATTAACTGTTCCTCCAAAATTTTGGCCTTGAAAGCTGAGGTGTACTATAACTATAAAAAGATTCATAGACATTTTAAAAGGAAATTTCAGGGAAACTTTAGTTCCGCAGGATTTCCAAAAGTTCCTCCCAGTTTCGCTCCGAAGACTGTTGAGTGCAGGGACTGCCTCCGTGTAGGAGTTTAATGATGGCACACACTGCCTCTCTGAGTGCAGCAGCGGGGGGCGTCTCCTTCCAACCGCATCCCACTGCTTCCCTCTTCAGCCCCCAAGAACTTGGCCTTCATGCTTTAAAGCCAGCTGCAGGGCTCTAAGACTTTCCTTTCAAATCACTCATCCTCCCCCCTTTCCTATACAACTACAAGCACCTACTCTCCTTTCTGATCAGATATTTAAACCCAAGGTCTGTGATTGGTTTTGATATCTAGGTGCAGGTTCCCAAATTGCCTGGTCTGTATCTAGCAGCTTCCTGTCGGCATTGATAAGGACTGCCCTGTAAAGTTGGTGAGGGTCAGTGTGTCTGCAAGGAGACTCTGGAGTTGATAAATCTGTGAAAGTGTCATACTCTGTCCAGCCAAGGCTTAACTTCTTAAACCAAAAGCAGCTTGGTTTAAAAAAAAAAAACCCTTTAGGTAGGGAATATATAAAATACACTTCTGTTATTAGATTTTCTTAATTAATGAGATTGTTCATTCTCCATGCACTTGTTCCTTTTGGCATAGTAAATATAGTGTATTGTTGACGAGAAAATAATTGTCTTTTGATTCAGAATTAAACATAGCTCTTCTCCTATTCTCATTAAATAAATTTGTGAAATCCAGTTTAAAATTTTCTGAAGACTTCTAGATTAACTAGTTATTCATAGAGACATTCTTTCTGTTAAGTATTTTAATCTGCTAAATTATTTCTGCTCATGCTTGTTTCTTTCATTTAACTTAAAGAGAGAGTATAATGCACAGTTGAACTTTAAAGTAGCATGTTTGTTTTTATAGTTTTACTACCTTGTATATATTTTTAGCTTTAGCCTTATTCATAAAGCTTGTGTTTGGGTGTTTGGTTCTATTTTATATTTGATAAACATTCTTAATCACAAAATGTCAGGATTTTTTTTTGTTTATGCAATTTCTGTGCATATCTCTCACTTTAAAATTAGATAATGTAGTTAAAATGCCACACTTTGTTTTCTTTTATGAGCGAAAGCCTTTTGAAAAATACTTTGTTTTAAATTATTCCATTAGCTAAAATTAAAATCACTTTTTTCTTTTTTGTGATGTGTTGCAGTTTTTATATAATGCAGTCATATTATGCTTCTTTGATTTTAATGACCTTTTGCTTTGCTTTTCCTTCTTTTGTGCTGCAAACATATAGTGGATTTATGGTCTGTGGGGTGCATTATGGGAGAAATGGTTTGCCACAAAATCCTCTTTCCAGGAAGGGACTGTATCCTTGTGCTGCTGCAGCAGTTTAGTTAGGTGATAAACTTCCTTCTGTTCTCTAATGAAAATAAGATGCTACATTCATACATACCATTTTTTAAAAAACAGACATAAAGTTTGTGGCTGTTATAGTTCAAAAATTGTTGATAAGAAACAAATATTCATAGGCTGCATCTGGCAGCAGGACATACAGTCTCTGCTGGTAGTCAGAGCACATTCACTGTCACTCATTTTTATTTTATACTGCTTTTTATAATTTGAAAGTATACATGGTGTGCGTGACTTTTTTTTTAATGTTTTTTTTTTATTTTAACCAAAATCTTTATGTTAATGTCATTGCATTTTGTTTTCAGTTGACATTTGGTCAGTTGGGTGCATCATGGGAGAAATGATCAAAGGTGGTGTTTTGTTCCCAGGTACAGATCGTATCCTTATCTTTGGCCTAAAGTGTAGTTTCTGAAGGTCAAAATGTATGACAGCTGGGTCAGGTATACTGCATCTGTCTCTCCCTAATATAAGCATTGTTAAATTACTCTTTCAAAATACCACCTGCTATTGGCATAGACTTCTCCTTTCCCTCATTGATTGTTTCATAAGTTAATACTGAAACCTGCTCAAGTGTAATCACCCATAATTACTGGCTGGCTTCGAGTTGATTTATTGAACTAAATCAAAAGTCATGGCTTGCATTAAAAAAATTTCTAATAATACACTTGAGTAAGTCTAAAAACACCTACAACTTAATGTGAATTTTGGAATTATCTGTTGCATCTGGCCATCCTTCTGTTTTGTCTGTCCCCCCCTCCCCCACTTTTTGTTACTGTGTGTATTTGTGTTTTTTGATTGTTGTCTCATCACTCAACATACTGATTCTTTCATCTGAGAATTTCAGCAGCAGTAGTTTTATGTGGTGGTGATTAAATTTTGATTCATGCTTTTTGTTCATCTGACTGCTTTCCATATTCATATTAACACTGATTTCTTAAGTTTTTGTTAACTGGTAATGCTTAGAATTCTTTAGGGAGGAAGAATGAGAAAGGTCACTTTGAGTTTTAGAACGAGGACTTCAGGGTCTTGGAATTCTGTAAAAGCTAGGAAAAAGGAAAACAGGGAATCCTAACCTTAAAATTTATTGAAATTGCGGATCTGTTTCGTAAGTTTCAGAACTTTATAGAAAATTAACATTGGATAAATAAAGAATGGCAAAGGAAAATGCCGCTTTTATCAAAGCCACAATTTTTATTGCTACTGATTGTTCTTTCTTGATGTAG
Organism: Lepus europaeus; assembly: GCF_033115175.1. Classification (NCBI taxonomy): domain Eukaryota; kingdom Metazoa; phylum Chordata; class Mammalia; order Lagomorpha; family Leporidae; genus Lepus; species Lepus europaeus. The sequence continues at coordinate 78,437,937 of NC_084843.1, read as the reverse complement.
AAAACTCAAAAAGGCAAAACATTGTAGAAATATTTCTTATTCTCTAGGAAATGCATTCAAATTTTCTGATAATTTAGAAGAAAGTGGCAATTTTGTATGTTAAAATTTAGAATCCCAGTGGGCAGTAATAACCATGAGTTGTTTGAGTTACTTATAATTAATGTTTACAGTTTGTCAGGTTCAGCTTATGCTTTTATGGTAAAATCAGTCTGTACACACACAGACACACACAGTCAACAGGGTTGGCAGAGCTCATTCACTGATCGTTTCTGTCACCTACAGTCAGTGCCTTTTGCAAGGTGGCTGTGAGATACAAAATTTATAACCGCCACATTCTTTCTTGGGATTTTAAAAATTTCCATTTTCTTGTATTTTAATGTGAATATAACTAATGTGTCGAACATTAGATACAGAGTATTTTTCTTAGCTACTTGATATTAGATATTGATCAGTGGAATAAAGTTATTGAACAGCTGGGAACACCATGTCCTGAGTTCATGAAGAAGCTGCAGCCAACAGTAAGGACTTACGTGGAAAACAGACCTAAGTATGCCGGATATAGCTTTGAGAGGCTCTTCCCCGATGTGCTTTTCCCAGCTGACTCGGAACACAACAAGCTTAAAGGTACTTTTTACAAACATGTCGTCCCATTTTGTGTGTGGGGTGTGTGCGTATTCATATTCTTATGGGACATAAACCCAAGGTTATCTGTGGATGGTGGGATGAAGTGAGGTTTTAGTTATTTTTATCTTTAATTTTATATTTCTAATCCTATGTATGACCTGATGCTATAGTAAAATTTATTGTTTTTAAAACATAGGCTTTTAAAATAAAAGATAACATCAGGTTTCTGAAAATTTGTTGATAAATTGAGAACCTTTTTGAGTACAAGCACAGTAACATCATTATTTTTACAGCCAGTCAGGCAAGGGATTTGCTCTCTAAAATGCTGGTGATAGACGCATCTAAGAGGATCTCTGTAGACGAAGCTCTCCAGCACCCGTATATCAATGTCTGGTACGATCCCTCTGAAGCAGAAGCTGTAAGTTCTTTCTTAATGTTTGAAGAATGTGCTGCATTTTTAGAGTTGGCATTAAGTTTCATTTGCAAGAGACGTTTTAATTTTAAGTAAAATGATAGGTATGTTATAATGGTGTTTTCTATTTTTACATGAAGAGTGCCTTAAGCTAAGGTCATGTGCAAGCCACTCCTATACAAAATCAAGTCACCTCATAGTGTTTCTTGCCTTGATACCTGATCAGAAGGACAGAGAGGCTAGGATATTGAATGCTCTGGGGAACGTCTTATCTTAGAAAAAAATTATCTTATCCAAAGCTTTGCAAAGTTCTGTGATATAAATGGGCAACAAAGTCAAAAGCTGGAGCAAAAGATAAGCTTCATTCTTCCTGCAGTGAAGGCATCTTCCCAAACTGGTCTGTGTGTGTATATGAGAAGGTTGTTGACGATTGATCAGTCTTGGTCTAATGGTGCATTTTTACAAGTCTCCTGTCTGATTGATAATTTGAATAATTATAGTTGATAGACTCCCAATAAACTGTCTCCATTATTGTTGCTTTGTGTTTTCTAGCCACCACCAAAGATACCTGACAAACAGTTAGACGAAAGGGAACACACGATAGAAGAATGGAAAGGTAACATTTATCGGATTCTTAGAGAATTGAAAGAGCTTCTGCCTCTTTGAAATGTGATTTGTTCATCATGTTAGGGAAATTAATGCTATTTTTCCATTATTCATAACTGCTATTTATTGATAATATGATACCTAATGTTTTTACAGCAGTGGAAAGTACGTCCCTTTCTCTCGTTGACTAAATTTTAGTTTTGTAAGTTCTCTAGCCAAACACAAATACACATCAGTGTTTCTCTTGAGTTTTCCTTAATCTGTAAAATGCAACTGTATTTGGTGTATGCCCTCTCCCTTCCACACCGTTTGTGAGTCACAGATTGTTGTACATGTGTACTGTGTACACTTGCCTTGTTGCAATAATCAGACATCTTGAAGGTGTTTCTCGGTTCACGTGACTGCCCCATTTGGTTCTGCTCTGTGATGTGTCACGATTTCTATATCCAGCTGCCTCTTGAAGAGCATTTTCGTTGTGTCTAGTCTATTACATTAATAGACAGCTCTACAGTATTCCTGTGCACGTGTGAGAACAGGCCTTTAAGAAACATCCCAGGAGGTGTGCTGTGTCAGATGATATTTTTCAGTTATTTCTAACTCCCACAAAAATTGTAGTTGTATCATATAGCTGAGTGTCAGTGGTTCCCCCCTCTTTTCAACAGAATGCTAACAGATTAAGAAATTAATAGTATAGTAATATTTTTCTGTTGTATGACTATAGTTGATAGTCATGCAAATGTTAATTCTTCTAAAGATTTGGAACATTTGGGCTAGCTAATTTTTAGATCCCATTTACCACGTTATATTGTCATTTGGTGTTTTAACTGCTTTTCTAATTGTGCAACTTAGGGCAAATCACTGTTTTCCACCTTATCTTCAGTGAAGGCAGTAGGCCTATGATTAGGAAATGATTATCCAATGCTGGAAAAGCAAAAGGGACTGGGAGGTGTAAACCTGAACAGGTAATCCATCTGTAAATTTACTTTGGGAAGAATGAATTTGATTCTTTCTTCTAGGAAAAACCAGACGTTAGTGTTCTTTGAGTACGCAGGGTTAGCAGAGACCAGCAGAATGATTTGGGGACAGCCTGCTGCATCTGCATCTGTAATAATAGTGTGAAAGATGTAACTCTGGCGAGAACGTTATTAAAATGTTAGCTTGATATTTTGATGTCCCACTAGCTTAGAACAGACATGTCCAGTATTTCATGGAATCGTAACGGGAAGCACTACCAGCTGTGCTGCACCGTTGCTTACCCGATGTAGCCAATCTCAGAGGTGATGAACTGGAAAACTGCGTCTTAAAATCAAGGAAATAGTTTTTCACTTAAAAGGATATATTTGGGAGTTTTGATTACTTTAGAAATGTTCACCTTTATTCTGCATCTTGTTCTCCTGAACCCGGGTTCATGTCAGTAACCATCTATAAACCACCTTTCTCAAGATTTGCTTAAGAGTTTTAGCTCTCAAGCAGGAAAAAAAGAAGTGTATTGCCAAAGCTGTTAGTTGCAGATTGCTTTCCTAGTCAGTATTACTAATTAACGTTGGTTCTTCTGGGTGAATCTCTTTTCACAAAGGGACACTGTTTTCTCTTTTTGAAAAGTCATTTACTCTGGAGTGTTTATCATTCATTTTTGTTTCTTTAAAGAAAAGCATCTTCTATTATTTTCTTCTATCAAGACTGTTTTTTTCCTGCTAAGCCTACGATTATAATAGCAAGCAAATTCTGGTTCATTCCAGTGTACCCACTTGTTTTACCTTATTAGCAACAGAAAAACCATACTCTGTAATCACAGATTCTGTATCGTGACTTTAATCTTTGGGAGTTACACAGACTCCTTGAAATTCTAAGCATGTTTGTTTGATGCTGTTTTCAAAAGAACCATGACCCAAGGGTGAGGAATAATTGGCATCCACCAGAAGGTTCCTCTTAAGTAGATGCCTAGGCTCACAAGGCACACCACACTTAGCGTCAGTGGGGATCAGAGCAATTTAGTGCAGGAGGCCTGCACCCAGCAAACAGCTTCCGGTGTCCCTCTCAGGACAGTGCTCAGCACCCACAGGAGCACCCGGTGTCCCTCTCAGTGAGGACAGCCCTCAGCACCCCCAGGAGCACCCGGTGTCCCTCTCAGTGAGGACAGCCCTCAGCGCCCACAGGAACACCCGGTGTCCCTCTCAGTGAGGACAGCCCTCAGCGCCCCCAGGAGCACCCGGTGTCCCTCTCAGTGAGGACAGCCCTCAGCGCCCACAGGAGCACCCGGTGTCTCTCAGTGAGGACAGCCCTCAGCGCCCCCAGGAGCACCCGGTGTCCCTCAGTGAGGACAGCCCTCAGCGCCCCCAGGAGCACCCGGTGTCCCTCTCAGTGAGGACAGCCCTCAGCGCCCACAGGAGCACCCGGTGTCTCAGTGAGGACAGCCCTCAGCGCCCCCAGGAGCACCCGGTGTCTCAGTGAGGACAGTCCTCAGTGCCCACAGGAGCACCCGGTGTCTCTCAGTGAGGACAGCGCTCAGCGCCCACAGGAGCACCCGGTGTCTCTCAGTGAGGACAGCCCTCAGCGCCCCCAGGAGCACCCGGTGTCTCAGTGAGGACAGTCCTCAGTGCCCACAGGAGCACCCGGTGTCTCTCAGTGAGGACAGCGCTCAGCGCTCACAGGAGCACCCGGTGTCTCTCAGTGAGGACAGCCCTCAGCGCCCCCAGGAGCACCCGGTGTCTCAGTGAGGACAGCCCTCAGCGCCCCCAGGAGCACCCGGTGTCTCAGTGAGGACAGCCCTCAGCGCCCCCAGGAGCACCTGGTGTCCCTCTCAGTGAGGACAGCCCTCAGCGCCCCCAGGAGCACCCGGTGTCTCTCAGTGAGGACAGTCCTCAGCGCCCACAGGAGCACCCGGTGTCTCAGTGAGGACAGCCCTCAGCGCCCACAGGAGCACCCGGTGTCTCTCAGTGAGGACAGCCCTCAGCGCCCCCAGGAGCACCCGGTGTCTCTCAGTGAGGACAGCCCTCAGCGCCCCCAGGAGCACCCGGTGTCTCTCAGTGAGGACAGTCCTCAGCGCCCACAGGAGCACCCGGTGTCTCAGTGAGGACAGCCCTCAGCGCCCACAGGAGCACCCGGTGTCTCTCAGTGAGGACAGTCCTCAGCGCCCACAGGAGCACCCGGTGTCTCTCAGTGAGGACAGCCCTCAGCGCCCACAGGAGCACCCGGTGTGTCTCAGTGAGGACAGCCCTCAGCGCCCACAGGAGCACCCGGTGTCTCTCAGTGAGGACAGCCCTCAGCGCCCCCAGGAGCACCCGGTGTCTCTCAGTGAGGACAGCCCTCAGCGCCCCCAGGAGCACCCGGTGTCTCTCAGTGAGGACAGCCCTCAGCGCCCCCAGGAGCACCCAGTGTCTCTCAGTGAGGACAGTCCTCAGCGCCCCCAGGAGCACCCGGTGTCCCTCTCAGTGAGGACAGCCCTCAGCGCCCACAGGAGCACCCGGTGTCTCAGTGAGGACAGTCGTCAGCGCCCACAGGAGCACCCGGTGTGTCTCAGAGCAGTCCTCTATGCAGTCTGCCTTCTGTCCTCAAGTCTACTGAGAAAACAAGGGTTCCTGTCACTCTTCACTGCTTTCTCACAAGTGATTGAAGCTACCTGCTGCTTTTCCTTAATAAAATACGTTTATATTCCATCCTGACTGAAGAGGCGTCCACCTGCTGTTTGATTTAATGCTTTTTAAAATATAACTGGTTGAGCACCTACTGTGTGCTTAAGCACTGTGCCAGGGATGAGGAAAGTGAATTTAGGAGATGAATGTAGTTTAAGCCCTTCCTGAGACAGAGTTAACTAAGCTTTTATAATGGCGGAGTAGCGTGTACAATGTGTGTGCAGTGTAGTCAAGTCTGATGTAGCTCTGTCCTTGAACCAACTCAAGACACATTCCAGTGGAGATTTTTAAGTTTCCTTCGTATAATTTATCGTTGAGAATCATGGAATTGTTATCTGTGAATCTTAAATTAACACTTATAGACCCTCTGCCATTGGAGGGACATTGAAGTACTTAATATGTACAAATAATTTGACTTGCAGTCTTGAGATTGGCTCTCAGACTAAAAAATTCATTTTTGTCCACCTCTTTTTCAGAATTGATATACAAGGAAGTGATGGATTTGGAAGAAAGAACCAAGAATGGAGTTATACGAGGGCAGCCCTCTCCTTTAGGTTGGTTACAATATAAGATTGGCTAAGTTTAAAGTTTACTTTTTTTTTTAAAGATTTATTTATTTATTTGAAAGAGTTACACAGAGAGAGGAGAGACAGAAAGAGAGAGAGGTCTTCATCCGATGGTTCACTCCCCAATTGGCTGCAACGGCTGGAGCTGTGCCGATCAGGAGCCAGGAGCTTCTTCCGGGTCTCCCCTGTGGGTGCAGGGGCCCAAGGACTTGGGCCATCTTCCACTGCTTTCCCAGGCCATAGCAAAGAGCTGGATGGGAAGTCGAGCAGGCGGGTCTTGAACCGGTGCCCATATGGGATGCCAGTGCTTCAGACCAGGGTGTTAACCCACTACGCCACAGTGCTGGCCCCTAAAGTTTACTTCTTGTGTTGTAATTTTCAGTAGTCTGAAACCTGCCGTTCTATCCTTATTGACTACCATTTTCAAATTTTCAGAAGTATAAGGAATAAATTTAGGATGTTAAATATGAAAGCATTTTACAGTTGTACCAATGCATAGTACTAATATATTAGTAACTGACTTCATAAAATGCATATCTTTTTCTGATATTCCATTGAAAAACAGATTAAAAACCATTTTTATCTTGGGGCCTGCATTGTGGCGTAGCAAGTAAAGCTGCTGCCTGTGACAGCCACCTCCCATATGAGCGCTGGTTCGACACCCGGCTGCTCCACTTCCGATCCAGCTCTCTGCTATGGCCTGGGAAAGCAGTGGAAGATGGCCCATGTACTTGGGCCCCTGCACCCACAGGGGAGACCCGGAAGAAGCTCCTGGCTTCCATCTGGCTGTTGCTGGGAACTAATAGATCGAAGATCTCTCTCTTTCTGTCTCCCCCTCTCTCTAGTAAATATTTTTAAAAAAGAAGAAATTTCTAAAATTTCAACATTTACCTTTTATGGTTTTAACAGCTTTTTAAAAAGATTTAAAATAATTTTGAAAGTTAGAGTTAGGGAGAGACAGAGATCTTCCATCCGCTGATGGCTGCAGTGGCCAACACTGGGCCAGGCCAATACCAGGAGCCCCGACCTTCATCCAGTTCTTCCATATGGATGGTAGGGGTCCAAACACTGTGCCATCTCCCTCTGCTTTCTCAGGCCATCAGCAGAGAGCTGGATCAGAAGCGGAGCACACAGGACACAATCTGGCACCCATATGGGATGCTGGCATCGCAGGCGGCGGCCTTGCCCACTGCACCACAACACTGACTGCCTTTTAACGGTTTTTACTTTAGATAAATAAAACCTCCCCTGCAGGAATAGGTATGCGCAACACCAAGTTACTGTCCTTGCCTAACTAAGTCAATAACACGAAAACCATTATGAGAATGTGTTCATTTTCTAAAAAGAAAACTGGCTTTCAGGAATTAAAGACATTTTCTTTGATTATAATTTTATATTTTTATAATTTTATATTTGATTTAGTATATGTGAAAGTATAAAGAATTGAGGAAATGGGAGGTAACATGCACATATTAAGTACATAAAACTAGTGATTTATGTTCTTTATTTCACTCATCCTCTGCAGTCCCAGGTCGGAGGTCATTCACATTTTACAGATGAGGAAGTTTAAGATCAGAAAATGGAACATGGAATAACAAATGTTTTACATAGAAAAACTGTTAGAGTTTTTACTTGCACTCGTGTGGTTTTTCCAGCATCCCCTGTTGCCTCTGACTGGTGGCAGAGACTTCTAGCTCCAGAGATTGGTACAGTTTTAACAGAGAGAAAATTGGAGCTGAGCTGTGAAGGCTGAGTAGTATTTCGAGAATAAGTGTTAAGATTTTGAGTAAAATTGTATCCATGAGAGTGGTGTCAACAAGGTCACTGACTGGAGGTGCCCGGTGTGCTTCTACCCACACAAAATGACCAAAACCAAGAAAAGAAAGCAGCTGTCCTACGGGAGTGTTGTGAAGCAGAGTGCTAGCATGCAAAGACCTTGTGGAGCACGGAGACACACAAAGGCATTGTAAAGAAGGGAGCTAAGCAACAGCATCTACCATCTGTTCTCTTCAGAGATCCACCCTGACCCTAGAGGGACTTTGCTCAGTGGGGAAGGGATAAACAGGAAACCCCCAATAGTCACCATTAACGCCACAGACACCTGAAGTGTTTGCTGCTGGAGAAACCTTCAGGCCTGACAGGTCCTGACCCTACATCAGGGTGCTGCTAGGGAGTCCATACTGTTGCATGGCACTGCAGAAAGCCCAGTTGTAATGTGCCCTTTTCTATCCAGGCTCCTGCTGCCCAGCACCACCTTGGGACCCTGGCTGCCTGAGATTCTATGAAATAGTGGCTAACCCTACACAGTAACTCCCATCACCCTAGCCCTGTGTACCAGCTTAGTGGCCCTGGTCACTATCTCACAGCTCTGGAAAGGCAGCCCTCCTTGAGCAGTTTGACCCACCAAGGCCCCAGGAAGCAGGCAGGCAGTCCCATCCTCTCACCATTGATCCTAGGAAGCAGTTGGACAAGCCCGTGCCTGCCCCTGCCCCCAGTAGATTGGTAAATTGAAGGCCCCTTAAGGTATTCATGCATCTCTTTGACACTGATGAGAGCCCTGCCCAAGACTGCTGCTGTAGCCTGGCCCTGACATGGCCCCAGACACTGATGGGCACCCTACTCTCTGCTACCATTATCAGTTGACTCATGGAGACTTAGTGTGATGCCCCCCTCACCTGCATCCTGGTGCACTATTCCCGGAAGAACTGGCGAACCCATTCCACTCGAGAGAGCAGCATCCCAGTGGTAGAGCAATTCTGTGGATCCTGCAACCACTAAGTCACGCACAGCAATCACCCAAAGAAGCTACAAGCATTCTACTGCTGCATCCACTTGGATTCAGAGCCAGTGTGACATACTCAGCCGACATCCTTGGGCACAACTCGAGCGAAAGTCTTTTACTATGAAAGAACCCTGTGAAATTGGTAGAAGGAATTAATCTGCCTTTTGTGCAAATATCAGTTTAGGGTACAAGAAGCATGAAAAAGGAAGGTAAAAGGATGCCTCCAAAGGAACAGAATAACTAGCAACAGACCCCAAGGAAATTGATGAATTGCCTAAAAGAATTCAAAATAGTTTAGATATTTGGTGCAGCAGTTTAAGAAACTGCTTGGGACACCATCATCCTATATTGGAGTTCGGTTTTACTAGCACTTCCTGCTCATGCATCCCCTGGAAGGCAGCAAGTAATGGCCCTGCTAGCTGCCTCTCTGCCACCTGTGTGGGCGCCTTACAGAGAGTCCCCAGCCCAGCTTCAGAGTGGCCCCCCTAGCTGTTGCAGGTGCATGCTCTCTCTTTCACATAAATAAAAATAAGACTTCAGAATGTTTTGAGATCATTATTTAAGTTAGCTAAATGCGGTACAAGAGAACAAAGACAGATAATGCAGTAAAATAAGAGAACAAGTTACGATCTGAATGAGAATTTCAGCAGTAAGATACAAATTAGAAATCTTGGAGCTAAAGATCTCAATAAATGAAATAAGTAGTTGACAAACTAGGTCAGACAAAAGAATTTCTGAGCTTGAAGACATCTTTTGAAATAATCCAATATTCTCAGAGAGAGAGAGAGAATAAAGCAAGCCTGCAAGATCTATGGGATGTCATTAAGTGAACAAATATTTGTATTATGGTTTTTCCAGGAGGAGAAAAGAAACTGTCAAGACAGTGATACAGTTTTAACGATAGTAAGAGGGGGTGGGCATTGTGCTACAGCAAATTAGGCTGCTGCTGGGGATGCCCACTCCATATCAGAGTGCCTGAGACTGAGTGCCACCTTCGCTTCTGATTCAGCTTTCTGTTGATGCATTTGGGAGGCAGCAAACGATGGCCCAAGTTCGTGCACCCACATGGGAGACTCAGGTAGAATTCCCGGCTTTGGCCTGGCCCAACTCCGGCTATTGTAGGTATTTAGTAAGTGAACCAGTAGGTGGAAGATTGATTCTATCTCTCTCTTCCCCCACTCCTCCCTGTGTCACTCTGCCTTTCATATAAGTAAATAAGTTTTTCAGAAGGCAAAAACAACTTCAAGGCCTAAGGCATATATAAGGCTGACATTAGTCTGACAGTAGTCTTCTCAACAGAAACCTTACAGGCCAAGAAGGAATGAGATAGATTCAGAGTCCTGAAAGTAAAACAGTTGTCAGCCATGAATACTATACCCAGTAAAGCTATCCTCATACATGAAGAAGAAACAAAACCTTTCAAGGCAAGCAAAACTGAGGGGAGACTATTGGAAGTCTTAGAGAAGAAGGCAAAGGAAAGAAAGGGCAGTTACCACGTGGGGAAGGAAGAACTCAAGTTATCCCTGTTTGCATATGATAAGGATTTATATGTAGAAAAATCTAATAGCTCCACCAATAACTGGTAAAACTGACCAATTCCGTTAGATTATGAACTATGAAACCAACATACAGTGAACAGCATTTTTAAACACTAGTTATGAACTTGCAGAAAAAGAAGTCAGAAATTTAGTTCATAGTAACTGCCAAACAAAGAAATGAAAAGAGCCTTAGGAATACATTTATCCAAGGAAGTAGATGGCCTCTACAATGAAAATTACAAAATACTGGTGAAAAAAATCAAAGAGAACACCAAAAAATGAAAAAGCATCAAGTAATCGTGGATTGGGAGTTAAAATGTCAATACTGTTCCACACAATGTATAGATTGGGTGTAATCCCTATCAAATGGCATTCTTCACAGAAACAGAAGAATGAATGCTAGAATTCATGTAGAACTACAGAATAACCACAGGTGGTCTTGAGCAAACAGAGTGATGGGGAACGGCATCTCAATCCCTCAGTCTCAGTCAGAACTTGCTACAGAGCTGTAGTCACTAAGCTGGTGTGACACTGTGGACTCAGAGAACCCCAAAATAAATCCAGGCCTTTACAGCCAGCACATCTTCCACAAGGCTGCTGGAACCACACACTGCAGGAAGGACACCCTCCAGTAAATGGTGCTGGGAAAGCCGATATGCAGGAGAGTGACACGATGATCTTACCTCGCAGTATACAGAAATCAGCTGCAAATGGTTAAAGACCTAAATTAAAACCCAAAACTGTGAAACTACTAGAAGAAAACATAAGGTAGACAATACCTCAAGATACCAGTATAAGCAGTGACTCTTTTGGGTAAAATCCCAAAAGCACGGGCAAAAATAAAAAAGCAAAACTAAACAAATAGCATTTTATCCACGGAAGAAGCTCCTGCACATCAAAGGTAACAGCAGGGTGCAGAGACAGCCAGATGAATGGAAGAACATATTTGCAAAGTATTCATCTGATAAGGAGTTAACATCTAAAATACTCATATACAATGAGCTAAAAAAATAATAATAATAATAAAAAAAACCAACAGCCAAATTTTTAAAATCCAATTTAAAAAGAGCAAATCATCCAGACATGGCCAACCAGTGTGGAAAGATGCTGGCCATCACTGATGATTCAGGGGAGTATGAGTCAAAACCACAGTAAGGTGTCTACCCCAGTTAGGACAGCTGTTATCAGAAAGATGCCGCAGTTGTTGGTGAGGATGCAGGGAACGGGGAACTCGTGAACACACACTGGGGGATGTAAAATTTAGTATAGCAGTGTGGAGAGATTTCAGAAAACAAAGTACTGTCTGGTCAGCTACCCTCGTCTGTGTGTGTGTGTGTACACATACACGGAATTTAATCAGTGCACTGCCTGTTTACGGCAGTACTAGTCACAGTAACCAAGATAGAGAATTAACAGAGATGTCCATGAACAGATGAACGGGTAAAGAAAATGGTATATACATGCTGTGATAATCATACATCAAGGAAAATGAAATCCTATCATTTGCAGCATTGTGGATGGATCTTTAGTACCTAGTGTTAAGTATAATAAGCCAGGCACAGAAAGACAAGTACTACTTGTTCTCATTCATTTGTGGAAGCTGAGAACTCTTTTTTTTCATTCAACTAATGGTCACTAGAGGTTAGGAAGTGTAGGATGAAGGATAGAGGGAGCTTTGATAAGTTGTTTAAGAATATGCTTAAAGGGGCTGGCATAGCAGGTAAAGCTGCCACCTGCAGTGCCAGCTTCTCACGTGGGCATCAGTTCGAGTCCTAGCTGCTCCTCTTCTGATGCAGCTCTCTGCTTTGGCCTGGGAAAGCAGTGGAAGATGGTCCGAGTCCTTGGGCCCCTGGACCCGTGTGGGAGACCTGAAAGAAGCTCCAGGCTCTTGGCTTCAGATCAGTGCAGCTATGGCCGTTGTGGCCATCTGGAGAGTGAATCAGTGAATGGAAGACTCTCTCTCTCTCTCTCTCTCTCTCTCTCTTTCTCTCTCTCTGTAACTCTGCCTTTCAGATAAATAAGTAAATATTTAAAAAATATATATATATATATGTATAGCTATATAGGAGGAGTAAGTTCTGATATTCTGTAGCACAGTAGAGTGACTACATTTCACATAAACATAAAGAACTAAAAGAGAGGAGTGTGAAGGTTCCCTTCACAGAGCAATGATGTTTAAGGAGCTGGAGGTGCTTCTTAGCCTGATTTGATCATTATACATTGTATCATCACACTGCAAACCATACATATGAACAATTACTATGTGTTAGTAAAAAATTTTAAGATTATTTTTATTTGAAAGGCAGAGTGATAGGTCTTCTATCCACTGGTTCACTCCCCAATGAGTGCAGTGTCCAGGCTGGGCCAAGCCAAAGCCAGAACCCTGAAGCTCTATCTGGGTCTCCCAAATGGGTGGCAGGAACCAAGGTACCGGGGCCATCATCTGTTGCTTTCCCAGGTGCATTGGCAGGGAGCTGGATTGGAAACAGAACAGCTGGAACTCATTGATGCTCATGTAGGGGATGCCAGGCCTGCAAGCTGCATCTTAACCTGCTGTACCACCAGACCAGCCCCAGTAAAATGTTTTTGATTAAAAAGGTGTCATTTTAATCCCTCTAAAACTCTTCTACATTTTAATAATGGCAGTCACTGGCCGGCGCCGCGGCTCACTAGGCTAATCCTCCACCTGCGGCACCGATTGGGGTGCCGGTTCTGACCCAGTTGCTCCTCTTCCAGTCCAGCTGTCTGCTGTGGCCCGGGAGGGCAGTGGAGGATGGCCCGAGTGCTTGGGCTCTGCACCCCATGGGATACCAGGATAAGCATCTGGTTCCTGCCTTTGGATCAGCGCGGTGCGCTGGCCGCAGCGGCCATTGAGGGGTGAACCAATGGAAGACCTTTCCCTCGGTCTCTCTCTCACTGTCCACTCTGCCTGTAAAATAAACAAACATCTTTTAAAAATAAATGCAAATAGTTAGCTCTTGATTATGTCTGATAACATGGAATAATCTTTAATAAAGCAAAGTGTCAGATAATCGCAATGCTGTTTTCACTTGATTGCAAAAACATTTTTTCCCAGTGGATTGTTTTCCTATCTTTATTTTGGTTTGGCCGATACTAAAATGAGCTTTCTGGGAGGGCCTTGTGTCACCGTGGGTTAAGCCACCACTTGGGATGCCCACATCCCAGGTGCAGTGCCTCGTTGGAATTCTGGCTTCTCCATGCTTCCAGTCCAGCTTCCTCGGATGGCACCTGAGGCAGCACATGGCCCACGTCCTTGGGTTCCTGCCCACCTGGTGGGAGACCAGCTGGAGTTCCTGGTGCCTGGCTTTGACCTGACTACCTCCAGCTGTCGTGGACATCTGGGGAGGAAGCCAGTGGATGGACGATTGCTCTGTCTCTCCCTTTCTGTCACTCTGCCTTTCAAAAAATAAAATCTTCAGCAACAAAACTACTATAGGAAATGAGTATGGGGAGTCATCTGAGAGGAAAACGACCCAGATCCCTGAGGTTAGATTGTCCATGGAGTACTGTTCAGGTGTCTGAAAGTCTACTGTCGTGAGGCACAGTGCAGAGAAAACAAGGGTTTCTCGTAGGTCCTCACACGGAAAAGTTAATTATGATGCATTGAAAAGTGAATTTGATCAGACTAGGCAGTTGAGAGCCGGTTCTTTGGTAGTTTGAGTATTTCAGTGTGAGTCTGAGAAGGTCTCGTGGTTCAGTGTCGGTGGTGTGTGGGCCACATTCAGTCACAGAGGCACACTGTGCGGAGCTTCCTCAGCTGGGGAAGGTGAGGACAGTGTACTCTCGCTCACCTTGCCCGGCGGCCTTTCCTGGGCGTGGTGCTAGGTGTAGCGCCCTCTTCTCTCGGGCAAGCCTGAGATCCTCAGCCTGCTTTCCTTTGCTGGTTCAGCTTCTGCCACATGCTTTCTGCTTTGTGGCTCCATTCCTTTCGGTCTCCCGTTGCCCACTCCCCTAAAGAGTTGCCTGTTCCCCTGTCTGCCTCTTTGCTCCTCGCATTCGAGGGCAAGCTTTTAGAAGCCCTTTAGTATCTTAAGTGTTTATTGCTCATCATTAGACAGTGGAAGGAGAATCTCAAATCTGACATGCTGGTTGTGGAGTGGTGTTTTCAGTTTGTTTGGTTTCAGCCCCAACCTTAAAATTTCTGCTAGTATTCAGTGTGAACGCCATTAATTTTATTCCATAAATGTGTTCTTGAGAGCTTTGTGTAACCTGAATTCTTCACACTTGGAACGCCCCTTGTGTGGTGGTCATGCAGTTCAGAAACACTTACCAGAATGAGAGTGGCCTTTAACATACGCCTGCCCGCAGCATGAGACATCCTTGCCCCTTCCTCACCCAGTCCCCTTGAGGCAATTTCTCTGTTTAGATCAAGTATTCCTGTTAGTTTTTAAAATCTGAGAATTGCTCATTCAGTTAATACTTTGGTTAAAGGGTTTTCCCCTGTTTAACTGTTTGGTAAGTCTGCATAGGTCTGAATCCAGTATTTGTTAGAAGTAAGACCTGAGTTTACCCAGCTAGGCTATTGTGGCTCTGTGAAGTCAGGAAACCTCATGTAAACAGGAGCAGTCGAACTGAGGTCCCTCCCAAATTAAAATGATTTGAGTCTTTGTCTTGGCTTTAGCTCTGAATACCAAACAAAGTATTGTTTGGACTTTTCTTTAGGAGAAAACAGCAACTTTTTAAGAAGATTTTATTTATTTATCTGAAAGGCAGAACATCAGAGATGGAGAAAGAGAGATCTGCCTCCATTGGTTCATGCTTCAGATGGCTGCAACAGCCAGTGCTGAGCTGGGCTATCACCAGGAGCCAGGAATTCCATCTGGGTCTCCAGTGTGGGTGCCAGAGGCCCGAGTGCTTTCCCAGGTGCCTTAGCAGGAAGTTGGATCAGAAGCAGAGCAAGTTGGGACCCAAACCAGAACTTTGATCCAGGGTTCTGGCATCGCAGGCAGTGGCTTTACCTGCTGGGCCACAATGCCAGGCCTCCCCAGTTTTTTATAGTGCAGTAGTTAGCAACTTTTTTTAGTCATATGGCTTATTAAGATTCTTTCCAACAAAGTACATACAGTTTTGCTTGTATTATCAGTATTATTCACAGACACCCTGAAACCAATCCATGGATCCTGCTTTGGTCCTTTAAAAAAAAAAAATACTTATTTGAAAGGTGTAGTTAGAGGAAAAGAGAGAGAGATCTCCATCTTTCACATGCTACTTCACTCCCCAAATGACTGCAATGGCCAGGGCTGAGCCAGGCTGAAGCCAGGAGCCTGGAACTCCATCTGGGTCTCCCACGTGGGTAGCAGGGACCCCAGCACTTGACCCATCTTCTGCAGCTTTCCCAAGCACACATTAGCAGGGAGCCGCTGGGACTCAAACTAATGACCTTGTGGGATGCTGGTGTTGTAGGTGGTGACTTCTGAGCCACAGTGCTGACCCCAGGACCGTTTCTAAATATTGTACAGTTATTTTCTTGAAATGAAGAAGTGGAAAGACTGGGCCTCCAAATCTGGAGTCCTGTCCGGGTGCTTTCAGTATTCTCACTTCCTGATAATGTTTCGAAGTTTGTGTCGTGTTGACTGTCACTTGTGCTTCTGTTTAGTGAGCATTCACTGGCTAGTACAGTGCAAGCAGTGCGTCTGCAACGCTCTCTGCAACTGATTTGCTGTTTTGTTTCTCATAGCACAGGTGCAGCAGTGACCAGTGGCTCTCAGCATCCATCGTCATCGTCGTCTGTCAATGATGTGTCTTCAATGTCAACAGACCCGACTTTGGCCTCGGATACAGACAGCAGTCTGGAAGCCCCAGCTGGGCCTCTGGGCTGCTGTAGATGACTACTTGGGCCTTGGGGGGTGGGAGGGGTGGGGCGTCGGCTAGTCATTCATAGAACTACTTTGAAAACAATTCAGTGGTCTTATTTTTGAGTGATTTTTTTCAAAAAATGTAGAACTCATTTTGTAGTAAAGTAGTTTATTTTTTTTAATTTCAAGTGATGTAATTTAAAACCTAAGTTTTAAAACAGCAACAAAACTGTATTGTATTTTTTGCTGTAATTAACTGTATAATGTAAACCTAATTATTTTATCATGGTTTAAATTTTTTGCATATTTGCTTTATCTTATGCTGCTGATTTTTTTTTTACTGAATTTGTAAGATTTTGTTTATCAAAGCAACTATTATGTGGTGACTTGCCTATATCATGAATTATTTAAGATTTTTATAGTTTTTTTATTAGAATTTATTTCAGATGTTTTGTTCATGATACTATCCTTCAGGGTTATGTACTTATCAATGAAATAACCCCAGAGGAGTGAGGGAAAATAACCTGTAGCCAGTTATATTCAGGAATAACTACTGTACATGATGAACGTGTTGAGAGACCTCCAATATTTGCTACTTGCCAATCCTAATTTAGTCACAACAGTTGGTAGGTAGTCCTACCAAAGTTTTGGCAAAAGCCCATCGTCTAAATGGCAGGATAACTCAGAGCATGTCTTTGAAGATGCCGGGCGTCTGCCGCCACCACCTTCCTGTCTCCCTACCACACCCAGAAGTCACCTAAAGAGAATCTGGTGTATCTGTGGCATGCTCAACACTTAAACCTATCACATAAAATCAAGAGGATACTTCATGAATACTACATTTCAATGCAAATAAACAGATGGTTCACTTGTACAAGCTATGAGCCTGTGTTTGTCTACACTGACTTAAACCTCAGGCTGCAGGTCCCAGCAGTGGTCTAAAGTCTGGTCTTTCCTCTGCCTGCAGCCTCGGGCCCTGGGACCTTTCAGGTTTCCTGTTACATGGAGTGTCAGTCAGCTGAACACCAGTTCTCTTGGTGTTTCTGGCCATTTGATTCTACCTGTAGCATAATCATGTTTAAACCAGCTGTCGGGAGGTTCCAAAGCCTACTTAGACTTGCGTAGGTGATGTATCCAATGAGCAATATACCGTTCATCTGAAAATAGTAGCAACAGCCATATATAGGATACCATTTTCTAAGGACTGTTTCTTCACACTGAGCAGAGCAGGCGTAAGTGGTGGTTATTGAGTCTGAGTCTGGTTTTTTATGTCTGATTTTCACTCTAACACACAATGTGGATGTTGAGTAGTTCAAGAATGGTGCTGCTCCTGACAAGTGTATGGTAACTGTTTACATTTTATATCTGCAGAATTATTTCTCTATAACTGAATTTTTCCTAAGTAAAATGTCATTGACGTTTCATGATTTCTGAAATACTTTGTGATGGCCCCAGGCACCTTGGATCTCTCTGGAACAAGAGGGATGTCTTGTAACGAACAGGGAAACGCATACTGAAGTGAATGGCGAGGTTCTAGGCAGAAAGCACATTGGAATTCATGACCAACAGGAGCGAGAACAGGTGCGAGCGAGCACAGCATGTAGTGGCTGACCGTTTGCTTGGTATTTATTTGTATATTTAGTACCAAATTCCTTCTGAGCAAGGTATTTTAGGTCATTGTTTATGTGCAATATTTAAGGTTAAAATACACTAGCCTCTTTATATACTTTGAAGTAGATAGCTCGATGATTTAAAGTTGTGATTTCCTGCCTCACAGCCTTTTCAGCAGCCCTTTTTGTACTCACAGAACCTGGTGCATTGATTCCATTAGGCGCATTAGGATTTTGAGACTGGAACACCTCTTGAATTACAGAAACACAGAGTAGAGTCACGATGACGGCAGAGATTTGAGCATGAGTGTGTTCTTACTTTATATTAGTTGTCCAGTTGCTTCCCTTTGTTTTGTCTTGGGTAGATGATGTCACTATTGCACTTTAACAGCTGACATGCTTTCAGAAGATTCCCTTAGTTTCTATTCCATTGCTGGTAAGTCATCTCTGGCGATACAGGTTTCAGAAAACCGAGTGTTGTGACTGGATCATGGTTGTAAATGCCAGCTCCCACTTGCCAACCATCGTGTTTCAGTGAAATTCAAAGAAAATGAATTCTATCACTTAATGTAAGTGAGAATACTTAAATTATATCCTAAAAAGCAAGGTCTGTTTGTTAAATGTTGCACGTCCTAGGTTTTTAAAATGCATTCTCTAAATATAGCTTCCCCTCTTAAATCCATTAAGCTAAATATGTATTGGTACTTTTTATTTTAGAACATTTAAAGCATCTTAAATGTTTGTGTGGTTTTTTGTTTTTTTTTTTTTTCTTTTAAATGACAACATTGCTGTTAAGCAGTCCCTGTGTGAAGCCATCTTTCTTGTAGGTTTGGTTTTTCAGTTTTATACGCTTAATAACCAGTTGTCTTACTGTCAAAATTATTTTGACCAAGATGTATTCAACTTTGTAGGTTAGGAAAGAGACACTAACTCTTTGTACATGTGTCTTCCCGGTTGCCAGTCTCTTACCTTGCAATGCATACTGACCGTTTGTTAACCGACTGTGGTGTTGGGATTGCACGCAGGGCGTCTCGACTCTGTGCTGCTTGCTGAACACTTCGCTCTGTTAGGCACCTTCAGCTGCTGACCGGTCCTGGTGTGCACGCTTCCGAGCTGCTAAAGGCGCAGCGTGTTCACACCGGCCTTCCCGAGGGCGAGGCCCACCTCTTGGTGCAGCCCCGTGCTGGAGGCGCTGGAGCGTGTCGGGCAGCACACTTTGCCGTTAGCCTTTCCGTTCCTCTGCTCTGTGCTGGTCCTGCTGGGCTGTCGGAGGAGCTGCAGGTGAAGAGGACATCCGTGTCTTGGTAGTGCGAGCAGCAGCAGGAAGCCAAGTGGCCTCTTTGGTGACAGTTAGGACGTGGTGTACGCCATGAAGACGTAACTCTTCAGTGTTGCCCAGGCACTAGCCTGCACAACATGCTGAGGTAAAAACATAGTCTGTTTTCAACAGCGCTGTCGTAGTTTGTTTGTGAGTGTTGTTCATTAGTCACGCATTAGCTGTGGAGTGGATGCATGGAGCCCCGAGCCCCCAGTAAACTTCTCTTACCAAGGCCACATTCTGTCATTAGCGGCCCTCTTAAATGTCGCCTCTCCTCCCTCTGTTGCATTTTAGTGTGCGTTGTGTTTCTACTGATCTCCCTTAGGTTTTTCCTGAATCAAAGGAAACGCATTTTTCCTTAATAGTGAGAAAGGGGAAGAGGTAAAGGGCATTGAAGCAGAAATGTCTAGTTTGGGGTAAGATTGAAAAACTCATCAGGAGAACAAAAGTCCTAATTAATTTCAAACTAACTGCTCTTAGTTAAGTGCTCTTAAGGAGAGTCTAGTAAGAGTAACACTTTCTGGCCATTTCTGGTTTAGATTCTCTTCATTACTGAAACTTAAGAGAAATATTACCTGTGGATTAGTTTTGCACAATGTTCGAGTCTCACAATGACTTACAAATTAAACTAGGTTTTTATTGAACTACCTCACACTAATTTTCTATGCTTTCCCAAGGAAGCTGTTGCCCTTACTGTTAGATCTTTGCTGAGTGTGAACTATAGATGTGCGTGAAATACCTTATAGCCAATGTTGACACAATCCCAGTTAAGTATGTACAACATCAGTAAGAGACACTCACATGTACAACCTTTCACTGTGTATCTTGGAAATTGTGCTAGCTGTGCTTGTTGACCTTATTACTGTATGTTTTTGTAAGTAGAAACCTGCTCGTGATATCAGTCCATTCTTTACATTTTACAAAAGGAGTAAATCTTAGTAAATTTTACGAAGAAATAAATTACTTTTGTAGGCCCAATATTTGGTATATTTTTGAGAAGCTGTTAATCTTTTAGCCGAGTGATGAAGTTAACTGAAGTAGCTGTCTACCTGGACTGTGACATCTGTTTTCTCATTCGAGTACCCTGTCGCGAAGGTTTTCAGACCTGGAGACCTGAGGATGAAGACTGACGTCTGCTTTCTCCCTGTTGGATGCCATTCCTTGCTCACTCCTCCCCTTCCCGTGGTCCATTCTCCTCTCCTCTAGACAAGCGGATGGGGCACTTTGTAGGGAATGCTGAGATCATGATTGTGGTTTAATCATTCATGCCCTCGTCATTACACATGCCCACTGGAATGTAAACAATGTTATCTAGTATGTCAATTGGTTATAATATTTTAAATAAAAAAGAAAAAAGTGGTATGAAAATGACAAAATGAAGAGTTTTTTTCATTGAAACCAAAATATAAATCTGTGGTGGGAAGTGGTGGGTTTTTTTTGTTTGTTTGTTGTTGTTTTGACAGTTTTAGCCTCTCCTGTGGATTGGGAGAAAGGGGGCACTAGGAGAGCAGGTGATTTTGCACACATCATAAAGAGCTTAACTCCTGACCGTAGTTTTCTGGTTGATCGAGTTCTCTGTCATTTGCTGGAGAGGATTTCAAAAGAATTTAACCAAGTAAGAGCAAGCTGTCGTGGCCTGTCAGACAAGCATTGAAGGCTGGGGTCTGCCTTGGAGCAAGCAGAGGGTCCCAGCTCTGAGTGCCTCCTCTCGGCCCAGATCGGGCGGCCTGCTGTGGGGGCACACAGGGCCCTCCGTGTGTGCCGTCCAGCCTGTACAACACCACTCTGTGTCGATCCACAGCGACCCCTGGATGCCAGCCATGGTGGGGAGAGGACAGCATTGGGACCAGTCTCTTCCCAGAGCACGCCGCTTGGTGAGCCAGGGCTGCTGACCCGGAGTGCCCTCCAGTGAGAGACGGGGCCGCGGAAGCAGACAGCAGAATGTGGAGGTCAACTTTTTACTTTAATGATTTTTAAAATTTCTATCCCGTCATAAAATAACGTCATTCGTCCTTGATAACTTAGACACTGTGTTTTTTAGGATTGTTCCTTAAAAGTCCATTAACTTCATGTGAATGAAGACCGATGTAGCGTGACTGGCCATTTAAAAACTTAATTGTTACAGTGTGTACGCCAGTTCATCTCTGGGCTTTGTTTGGAACTACAAGACACCTCGGCTGTGCTTTGTGAACGTTAGGTTTGTGTCTACCACATATTTCACTTGACGTCATCAGTCCATGGAGGCATGGTTGGTGAAGAGCGGGGGAGGAGGAGAGAGAGAATGGGTGCCAGAGGCAGCCCGATACTGAGGTGGTGGTGTGTAGACGGGCAAGGACCGTTCTGAGCTTTGCTGGGAGGGAGGGAGGGAGGGAGGGAAGGGGAGGGTCTCTGGGTGACGGGGGAGACGGTGGCTTCCAAAGCAGGTGCATGGGACAGGAATGTGGAACGGGGCTGAAAAGTTGAGGGCAGAATTGGGACAGTGAGACGGGGAGGGTCTGAGCTGAGGGCTGCTTCCCTGGTGCTGGGCACTCTGGGTAGTCTAAGGAGAGCAGGGATGGGACAGGCCGTGGTTTCAGGAGGCCCTCACAGCTGGAGCCCGTCCAGGGAGGCTGCAGAGATGGGTGGGCGGGACAGGGAGGGCTCCCTCAGCTGCCCTGCCTCACGCAGGGGCAGTTCCTGAAGGCAGCACCTGGAGCTTGAACCCTGCTGTCGGGACAGCGCCAGAGGCTGCCAGGGAGGCACGTGGAGCACGTCCCAGCCTTCATCCCCATCCCACAGAAGACGCATCGGCCACGTATCAACTCGCCACCTGCGTCAGGTGGGAGGACAGGGACCCTGCCCCGCCCGGAGCCCTGTCCGAAGTCTTCCCTCGTGTCTGCACGGCTTTCCTTGCTGTCACGTTGCAGCTGGGAGCAGAGATGGGGGAGACGCTGCTGTGGGCTGTAACACGTGAGACTTTGCGAGGCCCTGGCCGCGTGGGGATTTGGGTGAGGGCTGAAGCCAGCACGGGAATGTGTGTTGGGAAACTGGGCAGGAAATGGAAAGGCGTGCCTTGAGAGGAGGGGTGGGCTGGGGGAATCAGAACAAGCTAGAAAGAGGAAACTGCAGAGATCGTGCCTGGAGACGGCAGCTACCGAGCGCCAGGGCCTAGGGGAGCCCGAGCTGGGATGCAGAGCTGTGGGCGGGCCGCAGCCTGCTGACCTGGCCGCCCCACCTGCCGCCGTGTGCAGTGCTGAGGGTCACCAGGGGAACTGCCGATCTCAGCCTCGGAAAGGAATGGAAGTGGACTGGGATACCCTGGGATGCTGGAGAGAAGGGGAAGCACCTGTGGTCTGACGTCAGCACAGCGGTGCTCAGACCCCAGGAGTGGCAGAGCCCGTGGTGTCGGTGAGGGTGACTCCTCGTTTGAGAGAAACACCTCACGAGTCACTCCCTACCCCAGCGAACCTCCTCCAAGGTCTCCCCGTGGCGTGTGCTGCTGGTGTCTGCACGTCACCCACATTTTCCATCCTCTGGTTCACTCCCCAGATGGCCCCGATGGCTGGGCAGGAGCCAGGAGCTTCTTCCAGGTCTCCCATGTGTGTGCAGGGACACCAGCACTTGGGCCATCTTCACTGCTTTCCCAGGGAGCTGGGTGGGAAGTGCAGCAGCTGGGACTCAAGCTGATGCCCGTGTGGGATGCGCGGTGGATTAACCTGCTGCACCACCACACCGGCCCCTTGTCTGGCTACTTCTCTATGGGCTCTCCCACTAGAACGGATGTCACAAACGCCTTGGCCCTTGGGCTTGTTCCCTGTATCCCCACATGGACGGGGAGCCTCAGGCAGTGTGGACCTCCTGTCCTCAAGCGTCTCCCACTGCCCGCAGCACCCCGGCCCCTTGGCTCCTTCTGGCCCGTCTTCCTCAGCTGTCTCACCACCATGCCCCCTTTCCATCCTACCTGCTTTACCCAGAGGTTCCTGTTTGCATTACAGAACCGAGCCTGGGTGCTGCACTTCCTGCCCCCGTCCTGACCTGGACGTCTGTGTTCCAGCACCCACTTGGACCCTCGCCCAGAGCACGGCCCATGCTGTCAGCGTCCAGCCTGCATCTCTCCAGGGTGGGCTGGTGGTTAAGAACGAGGCCCTAAGACCAACCTGCCTGCGCTGGAACCCCGACTCCTCCACTGCCTTGTGCCTGGCCGGGAGCTGGAAACGTCTCTGCCTCCATGACTTCAGCTGAAAAGTGCAGAGAACAGTGTCAGCGAGACCCTAAAGGAGTACACGAGAGGCACACAAGGCACTTAGAACTGCCGCAAAGGATTGCACCTGCAATCCAAACATCTGCTAAAAAGACCAGGCGCTTCCTGTTCCCGGGTCTCATAGCAGCGGCAGCCCCCGCCCAAGCCCCGCGTGCCCTGCAGACAGACGTACAGCGGCTTCACAGGATGGAGAGCCATGCGGTACTGAACGTTGCCAGTTAATTTTCACTTGCAGATCCTAGTGTTGCCAGCAGATGGCGGCCATGACTCGCGAGCTGCTATTCCCTAGCAAGGGCTTGGCGTGAAGCTCGCTGGCACTGGAGGCCAGGACCATGGCATCGTGTTGAAGACCCCTGGCTCTTCTCTGCACGTGTGCGTGGCCGGACTCCAGGACTGCCAGAGGCTCTCAGCAGGACCCTGCAGGTACACTGGCCCTCCCACCAGCTTCCCCAAGCCTGTCCCCCTGCACAGGGAGAGCGGCACCCAGTTCCCTGACCCTGAGCTTGCTGTGGCGGAGGGGAGCAGAGGTGGCTCCTGGGAACGCCGCGACAGCAGCCGGCACGGTCGAGGGCCTGGGCAGGCACCCACCCAGTCCACAGCTGGCCAGGTCTTCGCGGTGGCCCCCGGTGTCTCCTGGGAGCACCAAGATCCTGGCATGTACAGCCTGGCCCATTCTAACCGGCCAGGTGTGCCAGTGGATTACGCCCGACTTCCTGATGACTTGGGCAGAGACACGGGTCAGAAACCGGGGGGGTGTGGGGACCACCCGTCCCTCACCAAGCCCCCACAGCTTACTGCTCTGGGGCAGCGAGAGGCTGTATGTAGGGACACTGAGCCGGGGGCAGGGGCAGGATGGTGGCGCTGGCACTGCCGTGCCTGGAGGCCAGCCCCCTCCCCTAGTGCACAGTGGAGGGCCTGGCCTGGCACTGTGGGGTGTGTGAGGAGTTGCCGGCTGCATAGGACCTGGAGGAGAGCGGGTGGCACAGAAGGTTCGGGGCTGACCCTTGCTTACAGGGAGCCTGGGGCTCAGGAGGCGCACAGCTTTGGCCCAGCTCTCCCGCTCCCCCGACCCCGGCTGCTGGGGGGGCAGGGGCGCGGGCACGCAGCTCCCACACTGAGCTCTGACCACAGCCCTGGCGACAGAGTCCAGTGCACAGGCAGAGACCCAGGGGGCTGGGGGGAGAGGTGCCAGAGCAGGGGCCTCGAGCCAAGACCCAGGCCTGTGTGCCAGCAACACGGGTGCCCCACATCCCGCAGTTCTGAACGCGCCCTGCAGGGGGCGCCCCACCACTGAGGAGCAGAGGGCTCACTGGGGCAGGCGCTCAGCACTGTGGGTAAGGCGCCACTGGGGACCCCACATCCCGGATCGGAGCACCTGTGTGCTAATCCTGGCTCCACTTCCAACCCAGCTCCCTGCTCATGTGCACCCAGGAGGCAGCCGGTGACGGCTCAAGGGCTTGGGCCCCCGCCCCCCATGGGGCAGAGACCCAGCCCGAGTTCCAGGCTCCTGGCTTCAGCCTGGCGCGGCGCTGTGGCTGGGAGAGCCGTCGTCCTGCCTTCCAGATACGCAGGAGGAATGAGTCCATCACGCGGCACCGTGCTTTCAGGGCAAATTTAATAAACTGGCGGAGGGCTTCCTGGGGGAGGGGCCTGGGGTGCTCTTGGCACCGGCCCCTCCGCCGCCCACCAGGCCCTGCCTGGATGAGTGGGCGCCGCAGCCCCAGCCCCGAGTGAGCTGCTGCGGTTCCTGGCGGCTCTCCGGCCCGGCCCAGCGGGGCGCTCGCCGTCACTCCTGCTGGGGGGCGTGGGCCCCGGTCAGGCTCCCCAGGGTGGAGAAGAACTCCTCCATCTCGCGCTGCAGCAGCCGGTTGCGGCGCTCGGCGTCCTCGCGGGCGCGCTCCGAGTTGCGCAGCTTGATCTCCAGCATGCTGCGCCGCTTCCTCTCCTGGGCCAGCTCCTCCTCCAGGCGCGCCAGCTGCCGCCTCAGGTCGGCGCTGCCCTCTTCAATCCTGAGGCATCAAGACAGACAGGCTCGGCTTTAGGCTTTGGCTCGCTGGCTTCGCCAAGCCCGCGCCGGGGTGGCCGTGGGGGTCTCCCAGTGGGAGGAAGAGGCCCCTCCCCATGAGCCCGCCAGCCACAAACAAGGCCGCTGTGTCAGCGTGGAAGGCTGGAGGCCCCGCCCTCCCCCACTCCTGAGACCCAAGGCCACTCATCCCACAGCGCAGGCCCTGCAGGAACGGTGCAGGGGACCTGGCTTGGTGGCCAGCCACAGCTCCCCACATCACCTCAGGCTCAGGTGCCCCCCACCCCCGCCTTGGTGACACTTCCTGTGGTCACAGCCGTGCCCTTTGCTGCCCCCACAAGAACCCATAGCACCGCCCCCACGGAGTATCCACTGAGTAGGCTGAGACACCTGTCGGCCTGTGCGGCCAGACCGACCTCCGGCTCCTTCCATCCCATGGGACCCCATACACCGGGACTGAGCGCCAGCCCGGGGACACTGGACACCGTGCAGCGACACCCAGCATCCTCTTCTGAAACCAGTCACCACATGTGTCCCGCACAGCCCCTGGCCAATAGGCGTGGGACAGAACAACCCCGTCCTTCACCTACTGGGCACAGCCTGGAGCTCACACAATCTGCCTTTAAGAACCCGGGCTGGCCTGCAGGACATCCCAGTCTGTTCTGGGGGTGACAGAAGGCAGCCCGGCCCCCTTGGCCACACAGTGCCACTCCCACCACCAGGGCTGCAGACACACAGGGCAGGGGCACGCTCCCCCACAGCACGCGGCTCCAGAGGAGGAGCTAACCCCCCCTAGCCCCCAGGGCCATCCCAGGCACAGAGAACCTCCTCCTCGCTTGAGTCCCTGCCTCCAACCAGGACAGCACAGCCGGGCCGTGTGCCATGAGTACGCTATAGGGGCTGGCGGCTGCAGGCCCGCCGCCTCTGGGAGCCTCGTCCAGCTCAGCACACCGGGCCGCACTTCGCATGGAAGCAGGAGGCGCCCAAGCATCCTGGATGTGCCGGGCGATAGGCGAGCGAGCTGGTGCCCAGAGCGCCTGCGGGGGCACTGAGCCCATCCCCAGCAGGCTGGGACTGCACAAGGCGCGCCTCCAGGGAGGTAGGAGGAGGGTGGCTCACAGCGGATGGAGGAGCACCCGACTCTGACTCCCTGGCCCGGGCCTGCGGTTCTTCTCCGTGAGCTCGTGGGCAGCAGTCACCCTCCACCCGTGTCTCTGGACGGGACCTGCAGGGCCACCTTTGGCTTCCGGCCGGGGGCCGGCGTGGGGCAGCCCTCAGCCTGCAACCTGGGCTGGAGAACTCAGCCATCTGGGAGCCTGTGGTGCCCGCTGCAAGGGGCATAAGACCCTCCTGGCTGGCCCAGCGCGGCGCTGCAGGGTTCCGTGGCAGGGCGGACCCTGGGCCCGTCCGAAAGGTCCCCGGAGAGGATTCAAAAGATGATTGTGTGGCTGAGCGCTGACCGCCTCCCGGGCATGCACCCGTGGGAGCCAGGAGCAGGCAGGGGCTCTGCCCCGGCATGGGGGCGTCCCGCTGTGCCAGACTCCTGCCTCAACTTACCTTCTTGGTCCGCTTTCCACAGCTTTGTAAAGTGGCCCGGCCCAGGCACACCGGCTGGTGGGGCCAGCCCTCGCTTGCTGTGCCTGCAGCAGGCACTTAGGGAACACCGACTGTATGCAGTGCCTGCCAGCTCGTGACGCTTTCCCAGCGACAGGGCACTCC
Source organism: Lepus europaeus (assembly GCF_033115175.1). Classification (NCBI taxonomy): domain Eukaryota; kingdom Metazoa; phylum Chordata; class Mammalia; order Lagomorpha; family Leporidae; genus Lepus; species Lepus europaeus. The sequence continues at coordinate 78,411,051 of NC_084843.1, read as the reverse complement.
CCCCACCTGCAGTGGGGGTCCTGCGGCGCTCCCCGTTACCTGTGCAGGCTGCTCTCATATTCAGTCCTCTGCCGGCACAGCTCTGCCCTGAGCTCGGAGACCAGGTCCTGGAGAGCCCGGCAGCGGCGGCCATGGTCCTGGGAGGGGCTGCCCGGGTCGCTGGGCTCGCTGCCGGAGACGCCGCCCGTGCCCACCTCGTCCAGGCCGCGGCCCGGCTCCGGGGACCTGCGCTCGTCACTGCTGCTGGGCAGCGGGGACGGCTCGAGGGCCCACTCGGTGTGCAGGGAGCTGCAGGCGGACGAGTCGCTGGCCCTGCAGGCCGTGCAGCTGCTGAGCGAAGCCTCGCGGGAGGACGAGGCCGCGGACCAGGCGGTGCTGGCCTCGCTGGCCGTGCCGGGCAGGGGGCTGGGCGCCGGCACGTTGTCATAGGTGGACAGTCTCTGCGCGGAGCCCGCGTCCTTGAGCCGGTCCCCCGAGGAGGTCCGGCGGTGGCCGCGCAGGGAGGACAGCCCGTTCCTGAGCCAGCCCCCGCCCGAGGGCACGATGGGCACCTCCGGGGCTGAGCTTCCGGGCCGGAGGGAAGCCTTCCAGCCGGGCAGAGCCTGCAGCCGGCTCCCTGGGCCGCCGGCGCCCGCGGCCGACGTCCTGGCCAGCGCAGCAGCCGCGGGCCCGTCCAGGGAGGAGGTCCTGTGCGCTGGCGGGCTGGGGCCGCTGGGCTCCCCCTGGCCGGCCCGCGGGGCCTCCTCGGAGCCCCAGCCCACAGTGCACTGGGAGCCGCCGCGCGGGGAGGCGGGCCCTTCCGGGGCCTTGGCGGCAAAGAGCTGACTGTGCTTACGGATGAGGACGGTCATGAGGTGCTGGACCAGGGACGTGCCTGCCGGAGACAGGGGAGGGATCATGGTGGTGCTCGGAGCCGCAGCCGGGACCCAGGGCCCCTGGCCACACACCCGCCAAGCCCCCCAGGCCTGGGCAGAACCAGGCCCTCATGCCGAGAGCCCACGGCCACTCCACCAGCTGGCCGGGCGGGCAGGCAGAAGCAGGCCTGGTGGCCATCAAGGCTGCCGGGTGAGCAGGTGGCAGTCTGGGGCCGGAGACAGGAGCCCTCACCCCCTGTACCGCTGGTGGGGGCTGGGCCACTCTGCAGGGCACTGGCTTCACACGTGCATGCATGCACAGTCCCACGGGTATGCACACCCAGAATCACGTACCCACACTCCCCGAGATGCAGGCGCCAATCCTGTGCCAGTGCCGGGGGCACCCTGCTATGGAACCAGCCCCTCGCTGCCTCCTGGAACCCACAGCCACAGAGCAGGGCCCAGGGAGGCGGGACAGGTGAGCAGGGAAGCTGAGTCCCATGGCAGGGGGGGCTTTTGTCCCCTCCCCCTGGGAGTCCTGGAAAGAATCAAGTGAGGGGCAAGTAGGCTGGCAGGTGGGGACTTGGTTTTCCTGGCCTCAGGAGGCCGGCTTCACTCTGGGCATGGGAGAGGCAGAACAGTGCCACCCCCTCAGGCCACCCGCCTCTCCCCTGGGGAGCAAGGGCCACAGCCCTCAGTTTGCTCAGAGCCCTGGGTGGCATGGCCCTGGCCAGGGTGTGGGTCTCCGGCCTCTGAGATACACTGACTCCATCCCCACGCCAGCCTACACCTGCGCCCGCGTGCCAGTGGCCTCACGGCTGCTCACTTCTGTAGAACACTCCCACGGCACGGGCTGGGGGCAAGGCTGTGGGGGTGGGGTGCAAAGGGTATGGCAGGTGGCTGCTGGGACATTGGGTTGTTCAGATTTTAATGATTTATCACAGAAGAGAAATTCCCCAGGCCTGGCGCCCAGGACCCCATGACAATCACTTAGTTGTGAAAGGCAAGCAAAACGTCTGTGTGTGTCCAAGGGCAGGCCGCGGGCTCCTCACCTCGCCATGCTAACTGCACCCAGTGACCTCCGGCTGCCACCAGCCACAGGGCCTTTTACAGCTGGAGCTCCTGGGGCTGGGGCAGAGGGAGGCTCAGAGAGGGCCTGGCGCTTGGCTGGGCTGCTCGTGAGGATTTGTCTGTCCTGCACCCAAGTGAGCCCACACCTCGGAAGCCCCTGGAGCCCCCCATCCCCATTACCTTCCATGATGGTCACTGGGTCCTCCACCTGTGGCCGCAGGATGTTGGGTCCAAAGACAGTGGCCAGGTTCTGGACGCTCATCTTGTTGACGTCAGAGTGGGCCTGTACCTCATCTAGAAACCTGCGGGGAAGCCACAGCGGAAGAATGGGACCCCCACAGCCAGTCACTCTGCCCTGGGGCGGTCATGGCATGGCGGCTGGGCACGGCCAGCTGGCCGGCCAGGTTCGTGGGAAGGCAGAGCTGTCCCTAGGGGGGCACAAGACAGCCATGAGAAGCCACGGCCGAGGGAGAGGAGCCCGCTGTCTTCCTGGAAGGAAAAGCAGGCAGAGCCAGGTGCTCTGGGAGAGGACCACCCTGCCTGCACGAGAACCTGGGAGGGGTTGTGGCCGAGGGGCAGACACCAGGGGAGACAGGGCAGCGAAGGTGCCTGGGGGACAGAGGTGCATCTCTGCTGGGATGATCCGCAGGGGCCTGCTCCCATGGGCCTGCAGAGAGGCGGGCGTGGGGGTGTGGCCTGCGCAGGGCAGCGAACTCACCTGCAGATGTACCTGAGCAGGTTGTAGTTGGCCTGCGGAAGGCTGCTCACTTGTTTAGCCAGCTCCAGAGTCCCCTTGGGAATAAGGAGAAAAACACAAAAACACAAACACAGGGTTTTGAACCCAGGGGACAAGGAGCATGGAGGTGGGAGGGGCGAGCAGCTGTGGGGCCACCGAGGAATGTCCCACGCTCAGCTCACTTATCAAGGCACAAATATTTGCTAGATAACAGCCTGAATCTCCCCCACCGACCTAGTGCTGCAGCCGGCACCTGCGGGGCTGGGGGAGGGGCGGGTCATGCCCTGGTCCTGAGCCCCATGGCAGCCCAGGGTGGGAGATGGCTGTGGCCCAGGACCACCCACAGCGTGGCAGCCAAGGCTGGGCGCCGTGGCCCGATGCCATCTGCACAATGACAGAGGTCTTCCATGGGCTGGGTCACTCCGCAAGGGGCTGCAACAGCTGGGACCGGGCCAAGCAGAAACCAGGAGCCAGGAACTCCATCCAGGTCTCCCACAGGGGTGGCGGGGGTCCGAGCCCTTGGGCCATCTTCCACTGCTTTCCCAGGTGCATTAGCAGGGAGCTGGATGGGAAGTGGAGCAGCCAGGACGCGAACCAGAGCTCCGGTACAGGCTGCCAGCAGGGCAGGCAGCAGTGTAACCCACTGTGCCACTGAGCCGGGGCCCAGCCGGGACCTGCTGTAGTCTGGCCTCCCAGGGCCCTGCACGAGGGGTGGAGGGCTGGATACAGCCCCCATACACAGAGCAGGGTGCTCCTGCACCCACCACGGACAGTGTTCCCCAGGAGCCCCCTGCCGCAAACATGAGTTGGGGTCCTGATTCCACGTGCTCTCCGCCCAGCCACCACCGCGCCCCCAGGCCGGGACCCCGGAGCCACTAACCTCCCCCTCATCCTTGGTGAGCAGCTGGGCGCAGCTGAGGAAGTCCTCGTACCTGGCGAAGGGGACCACGGGCTCGGGGAGCTCCCGCAGGTAGAGTTTCAGCAGGGAAGCCACCGTGTGCACGTCCGTCGTGCTGGAGGGGCGGGGGGAGGGGAGGGCCCTTGAGCTGCGGGGGTGACCAGCTCGCCCCCGCCCCCATCTCCCGGGGCCACCTGTCGTCTCACGCCTGTGCAGACCTTTAGCAATGGCTGTCTCTTCTACATCAACCGCGTGGGACTCAAGGGGCCGCCTTGGAGAAATCACAGGTATCGCACGTGACCAGGGCCAGCTCAGAGGCGATGGCAGGGGCCATCCCACGGGGCTCCCCGAGGCTGCCTGAACTTGCTGCTGCCCCTGGGCTTGCCCTTGACCAGAAGGGGATGAGCTGGGTCGGGTACCTGCTGGGTTCCTCCACCAGGAGTCCTGTGCCCTGGCTACCAGGGGCTGAGCAGGTTAGAGGTCAGGCCTCTGGTCACCACCTTTCTCCAGCATTTTCAATGTCCACTCAGGCCGCAGTGTCCTGGTCCCACTCTCGCCCTGGGTCCAGTGTGTGCCCTGGCCAAGCCCTCATTCCAAGCCAGGCCTGGAGCTCAGACAATCCCTCTGCTCTTCAAGGGCTGATTTAATGCCCGGACCCAGGGCAGACACTTGGCCTCCTGGGATGCTCAGAGGCCATGCGGGCATCCCAGAGCTGCAGTGCCAGCTCTGCTCCCCACTCTAGCTTCCTGCTAATGAGCAGGGTGAGGGTTCCTGCTGCTCCTGGGGGAGGGAGACCCGGATGGAGTTCCCAGTTTCAGCCTAGCCCAGCCCTGACTGTTGCTACTTGGGGAGTGAGCCAGAGAAACACAGCGATCCCTCTGTCTCTCTGCCTTTCAGTTATCTGAAAGAGTGCTAGAGGGAGAGAGCGAGGTCCTCCATCAGCTGGCTCGCTCCCCAAGTGGCTGCAGCAGCCAGGTCTGAACCAGGCCGAAGCCCAGGAGCCAAGAACTCCACCTGGGTCTCCTACACGAGTGGCCGACCCAAGCGCTTGGGCCATGGTCCGCTGCCTCCCCAGCTGCACGAGCGGGGAGCCGGAAGGGAATTGGAGCGGTGGCGACTCCAGCGTGAGACGCCAGCATCGCGGGCGCTCTTACCCCCGGCGCCACGAGGCCACCTCTCCCTGTCCATCACTTAAGCCCCAGCCCCGCAATTTCCACACTTGAACACACACACTGGTGTTCCATGTGCCTCTCTGCACCCCAAATCCACACAGCCAGGGCCCCTTCCTGCCTCCAGCCTGACAGCTCTTGGTCTGGTAGGGCCAGCTCCCCCGTCCATATCCATGTCCTCCACTGTGGACCCCTCACGTACCGACAGCTGGGCGGGGGGCAGGGAGGGTCACCAGGCAGCAAAAGCAAAGAGGCATGGCAAGGGCCAGCCCCTAGGGTTCCCCCTTTTCCTGTTGGGGGGGCAGGGGTGCTGCTGTGCCAGGCAAGGTGAGCAACCCCTCCACCTCACCAGCTGCACCCCTGCCGCTCAGCTATGCCCTGCCCTCACCCCCATCCCAGCACCGACTCCCCTAGGGTCCTCCTGCTCACCATCACCATCACTGCAGGAGCCCTGCTGGCTCCAGGCTTTTGCTTGGGACTTATTCCTGAACTCTCTTCCCAGTCAAGTGCATCCCCCCACCACAAATCCCATTCCCCCAGGCCCTAGGGTGGCACCCCAGCAGCCTCTGCGTCTCCCAGCCTGCAGAGTGGGTACCGCAGGACCAATCAGCTGCCCCCTGCCCAGGGCAGCGAGGCGGGTCAGCAGGAGCCGTGTGTCCTCCACCTGCACCGCCCTCCCCATCTCTGCACTCCTGGGAGGGACCCCTTGGCCAGGTCCGCCTCATGCCTGCACCTGGGGGCCTGGCCCACACCTCCCTGCCCCCCCAACACACCTTCAAACATCACCTCAGTGGCCTTCCCAGGACCAGCCTGCACCCTGCGCAGTCCTTCCTGAGGGTGCTTCACCCCCAGCCCCACCCTGGGGCCCCACTGGGCTCCTCCCAGTCAGGGTAAGGACTGGCGCCCCAATATCTCCGCTGTGCCAGCGCTCGCCGTCCCCTTAGCACTGCTGCTGACGCCGGTGCCCCCCACCCCCAGGCCACCTCTGCCTTCCTCAAGGTGCTTCCTCTGCAAAGGGGTGGGTATGCTGTGCTGGGGGGGGGCCCTGAGGGTCCGGCACAGGAAGAGACCCCTCCTCAAGCCTCAGCAACAAGGACACAGAGCCCAGGACCCAGGGGCAGCCTGATGGGAGGGCAGAGGCCTGGGTCTGGAGGGGAGGAGAGGAGGGGACCCTGTGCTGGACGGGGCCAAGGGGCGAAGCTGACACCATGGGCAGGCCAAAGCGAGGTCTCCAGCCCCCGGGGCAGCTGCAGGGCCAGAGGCCGCCAGAGCCCAGGGCTGCAGGGGATGGGCAAGTCCAAGTCCAAGGGCCTCTAGATGCCCTCCTGGGGGGAGCAGCGGGGTGGCCAGAAAGCGAGGAGGCAGATGGGGCAGGCCCAGGGATGGTTTAGGCTGGGCAGGCAGAGGGGACATCCCCTTCCCCCCAGTCTAGGACACCTGAGAAGCAGCAGAGCAGAGCCACTGGTGGAGCCTGGGGCCCAAGCCAGCCAGAGCCAGCCCTGCAGAAAGCGAGGAGTCCCGGACACAGCCTGGACACAGCTACCCCGGCCCAGCAACCAGCAGGGGCCCTGCCTGCCTTCCGTCCACCAGCCCAGGGTGAAGGCCCCTCCGGGAAGCAGCCCATCCACGGCAGGCGTCCATCCCGGGGCAGGCATCCATCCCGGGACGAGACCCCAGGGCCCTGCACCCCGCCCCGCTGCAGCTCACCTATCAAACAGTGGCTTCTCCCCGCAGTCGAAGGAATCCTGCAGGTCCCTCACCAGGTTGGCCTGGCCAGGCATGCGGAAGAGGCCCTCCTCGGAGAGCCCACGTTCCCGGATGAAGTCCACGCACTGCTCCACCAGCAAGGGGGCCAGGCGGGGGCCATACTTCCGCTCGTGGTGGACCGTGTCCTCCAGGCGCTGCCCGAAGATGCCTGGGCACAGAGAGGAGCTGGTCACGCCCTCTGCCACCCAGCTCAGAGGCGGGTGGAGGGCGTGCGGGACCACTGATTGCGCTTTTAGAGGAAGCAACGCAGAAACCGGAGGAGTGCACCCCAAGGAGGCTGGGCCCTGGGCCGGCAGAGATGACAGCAAGAGGGAGCCACGGGGCCAGTGGCCTGAGCGGGCCTGGGAGATCATCCTAGCCGGAGCAAATGGCCCTCAGGGAGCGTGCACGGTACACCTGATGGATGGTTGCAAACAGGAAACCACCCTGCGGCCACCACCAGAAGTTATGAGCAAACAGATGCCCGTGGTTTGCTCCTACTGTGCACAGCACAGCAAGGGGCCCGGAGGAGGCATGGCTCACCGGACAAGACACGCGGTGCTGCGGAAGCCTGTGCAAACCCAAACCACAGGCAGACGCCGCCTCACCCCTGCTAGGCTGGCTAACGTCACGCACAGAGAAAACCAGGAGTGTGGGCGAGGATGGAAATCTGGGAACCCTGGCACACGGTGCGGAGGAATACAGCCTGGGACGCAGCTGTGGAAAACGGTAGGGCAGCTCCTCAAAACGAACCAGCAGAAACGGGGGCCTGGCACAGTGGCTTAAACCGCCACCTGCGATGCCAGCATCACACACTGGCTAAGCAACTGATGGAGCCCCGGCTGCTCCACTTCTGATCCAGCTCCCTGCTAATGCACCTGGGAAGCCAGCAGAGGACAGCCTAAGTGCTTGGGCCCCTGCACCCGCGTGGGAAACCTGGAAGAAGCTCCTGGCTCCGTCCTGATCCAGCCCTGGTCATTACAGCCACCTGGGGAGTTAACCAATGGATGAAAGACCTCTCTCCTCTGTCTTCAAATAAATAAATAAATCTTAAAAAAATAAAAAAGGAAATTCACCGATGGTATGTGCTCCTTGGCGTGCCACAGTTCGGTAACATTTGCCAAAAAAAAAAAGGGGGGGGGGGAACAAGCATGAAAAAAATCAGAGGAAAAACATTTCCTATAGAACGAAATAGCAAATGAGGGAGACAGGCACAGAGGGAGGGGAAGAAGGCAGAGGAACTTGTGACTCAGGAAACACGTGACAATGAAATACACCACTGGGCTTCGAGGTTCCTGGCAACCCAGGCAAAGAGGGGAAGGAGTTGCAACCCACAGACCCCGTGTCCCATGGCAGGGTAACACAGGAAACCTGGCCTTGGCGAGAGCCCCTCCCAGCAGCGTGGCTCCGTGGCACCAATCTGTCCAGGCACGTGGCTTCTCAAGGTCTGGGACGGTGCTACATGGGGACAGGGGGCGATTCGTCCCGATGCCTCCCGTAGCCCCCCCACCCCACGCCGCTCTGAGACACGGAGCCGGCCACACAGCAAGGCGAGGCGGGCAGATGTGGGTGAGGAAGATGGCTCCCTTCTGGAACACACACCCACAGTGGGTGGTCCTGGTGGATGCCAGCGACGTGTGCAGGTCTGTGACCACGTATGTGCACACGTGTGCACACGAGGGGAGCCTTGTGCGCAGGAGGACAGCGTGGAGTGGCGGACACTCAAGGCTACGGTGACGGGTGTTCTGAGCACGTCACACACGGCATGTCACACACAGCATTCAGTTTGATAATTCAGGGACTGTCGTCATCATTACCTTGGCTTTCCAGAGCAACACGCTGACAGAGGGGTTTAAGGCCCTGCCAAGTTCAAGTTCACCCAGCAAGTGGCAGGGGCAAGGTTCAAACCCAGGCAGTCTGGCTCCAGAGGCAATGTTCCTGGCCACCCACGCTGGGGCCTCGACACCCCCAGGCTCTCTGCCCTGTCGGGCTGTCTTTTCTCACCAGCAGGGGCTGAGCCACTGAGGGACTCGGGCCTCCCAGCACACAGCATTGAACACAGTGAGGCTTGACGCTGCTACGACCCCAGCCCGCGGCTTGCTTGGGGCAGTGCTGGGAGAAGCCAGGCCAAGGAGGCCCCAGGCCTACCACTGACAAGGCCCAGAGTGGCCTGGGCTGCTCCTGGGGATACAGGGACCCTGCTGCCTCTCCCTCTGCCCCCCGCCCCCCGCCCCAGCCTCCATCCCCCATGCTTGACAAGGGACCACACGGGTCCAGACGTGCTTGTTTAGCTCATGTGACGCTGGAGGCACTTTACAATGAATTCTCGAGTATCCAAAGACAGGGAGTGGGCATCATGGTGCAGCGAGGTAAGCCCCTGCCGGGCTGCCCACATCCCACACTGCAGTGCGGGGTTCAACTCCCGGCCGCTCGCTCCCTGTCTCCAATCCAGCTTCCTGCTAATGCACCTGGGAAGGCAGCGGGTGACAGCCCGGGGTACTAGGGTCCCTGCCGCCCGCCTGGGGATCTGGACGGAGCCTCTGGGCATCTGGGGAGTGAGCCAGTGAATGGACGATTTCTCTGCCTCTGAGATCAATCAATCTTTTTAGAAAAAGCAAACCAAAGGGCCGGCATCATGGCGCAGCAGGTTAACCGTTGCCTGGGATACCAGTATCCCGTATCAGAGCTGCTCCTTTGCTAACACCCTGGGAAGGTGGCGCAAGATGGGCCCCTGCCACCCACGTGGGAGACCCGGATGGAGTTCCGGGCTCCTGGCTTCAGCCTGGCCCAGCCCTGGACTGTTGTGGACATCTGGGGAGTAAACCAATGGATGGAACTGCTGCACTAAAATAAGATTTTTTAAATTTCATTTTCCAAGAACCTTTTGAAGTCCCGTCCTGTAACTCTCCCCTGGGCCTCCTGCGCTGAAGCCCCTTTGTTGCCCGGCCTTGTGCCTGGGACAGAATCTAAGCGTGGCAGGCGGGCAATGTCCTGCCCTAGCTTCCTCCACCAGCCTGCAGGGTGGGTGCAGGACCTGGGCCACGCCCACTGTTCACACAGCACCACGCCCCCCCAGCTCCCAGATCTCCGAAAGGCCCCTCCCAACCCCAGCATTAATGCCGCCTCTTTCAGGCAGCCCTCCTGACCACTCCAAGACAGGGCTGACAGCCAGGAAAAGGCTGTCCACAGGGCCCTGGCCCCTCTAAACAGGAGAGGGGGTGCCTGCAGGGGGACCCCTGGGACTGGGGGGTGGCGGGAGAGGCTGAGAGCTGGCCAGCAGCCCGCCCTGGCCAGGGCTACAGGTGCCACTCATCCCTCAAGCACTCAGAGACCTTTCAAGTGCTGGGCTTCTGTCTGGCATGGGGGAGGGGCAAGGAGCAGGGGAGGGGACACAGGCAGGCAAGTGATGTTCAAAGGCCAAAGGCCACAGAGATCAAGATTAGGAGGCTGGGGCTGGTGCTATGGCTATGGTGTAGGGGGCTTAGGCCACCACCTGTGGCGCCAGCATCCCACATGGGCACCAGTAGAGTCCTGGCTGCTCCACTTCCGATCCTGCTCTCTGCTATGGCTTGGGAAAGCAGTAGAAGATGGCCCAAGTGCTTTGACCCCTGCACCCATGTGGGAGACCCAGAAAAAGCTCCTGGCTTCTGGCTTCAGCGTGCTCCAGCCCTGGTTGCTGGGGGCCATTTGGGGAGGGAACAAGCGGATGGAAGACCTCTCTCTCTAACTGATTGTCAAATAAACAAATAAGTACTTTTTAAAAAAGATTAGGAGGTTGCACTTGCGCTAGGCACACATCCGGACTCCATGGAGGAGGGGAGTGGTCCCTCTCTGGCCTTTGGTCTCACCATCTGTAAAATGGGATGGTCACACCTGTCTCCAGGGGTGGGGGCGGGGGCGGGGGGCAGGACCACCTGGACCCCAGCCAGGGGCTAGTTTGGACTTCAGGTGTGGGCTGCCCCTCCCCCACGGCCTCCTTTCCCACCCAGCTGCGGCCGGCCAAGCCTGGCTTCCTTCCCCCGAGCCCTGCCCACCCCTCCCCCTCGACAGGGTCTCTCCGGCAGAGCCTGGCAGGACCTGGCCCTGCACGCCCAACTCCCTCAGCCCTCCTGGCAAGTCTCAAGGGGGAGCTTTGCCAGGAACCAGTTCCAGTAGATCTGTCAGATCTGGAAACCCAGCCAGCGGCGGCTTCCTCCAGGCCCCGCACCGACTCCGCCACCCGGGGGCGGCTGGCAGGCTCTCCTGCGTGCCTAGGAACCTGCTGGGCTGGCCTCGCCTTGACAGCTGCTGTCTCTCCCAGGCTCTCCAGGGAATCCCAGGCGGGGCACTCAGCAGGCTCCTTGGGCACGGTCGGTCCCTGCCATTCCCAGGGCTGCGGGCACACGGGGGCAGGTGCGGGAGCACACCCGGCTTTTCTCCCCGTGGCCTTGGGAGCTGGCTCTGCAGGGCCCCCAGCAGGAGAGGAGGCCTCGGGATTCCCTCCTGGAGCTGATCCCGGCCGCGGGCTCGGGTCTCACTCAGCCGAGAGGCTCTGGGAGGAAGAACTCCGAAACTCCTCCAGACAGTCACCAGCTTGGGGTCATCCACGAATTCCCGGCTGTGCTCTTACACTCCTTACTCTCTGGTCCCCTGCCCCCCCCCAGTGCCCATCCCCCCACCCTCCACCCCCTGTGACTATCCACCCAGAGACCCTACAGACAGGAATCCCAGGTTGCAAACTCTCACCCATAAGATCCGGAGAAACCAGCAGACAGAAGCTAACCTAACTCTGGAGGGTCCCTGCCCGGCACAGGCCCGCAGCCCTGCACGCACCCTGCCTGCCTCTCTCGGCAGTGGGGGTTGGGAGGCAATCCCTGCCTTCCCGCCACCCCTACCCCCAGACTCAGTTTCCCATCGCTGCACAAGAGCCACCCCCTCCCAGCAGGACAACGGCGGGGGCACCAGAGCCTCGGCCTCCTCCCTCGGACACGCACACCCCCCCACCCCCTGCCCCACGGCGCCTCTTCCTCCCTGCGACTCCCCAGCTCCCCCGGGAGACGCATGCGCGGCGCCCTCGGGGGGCGCCCGCACCCCGACCCGCCCCTACCTGGGGCGGCGGGCGCACAGCAGGCGGGCAGGCGGCAGGGTTGCCGTGGGCAGGCGCAGCAGCCGGAGAAGGCCCACGCGGCCGGCATCAGGCCCATGGCGCGCCCGGGCGCGGCGGCGGCGGCTGGAATGCCCGGCACGCGCGCAGGTAGCGTCTTGCCCGCCGCCCGCCCGCCCTCCGCGGCCAGCGCCGCCCCGGGTCCCGGACCCTGCGGCGAGGGAGGCCGGTGGCGGGCGGCGTCGGCCAGGGAGCCGGCGGGAGCCTCTGCTCCGAGGCCGGTGGGCACCCGGCAGCGCCCAGGAGTGGCTCCGCGCCGGCCTGGGCCAGGGCAGGTGTTTCAGGTGAGGTCCCCGGGGCTGAGTCACCCAGCCAGCTGCGGCCTTCGGCGTGGGTGCCCTGGGCTCCCGAGCCTGCAAGCTGGGGGGCGGTGGTGTGGGAGAACAGAGGCTGAGACGCTGCCCGATTTGCCTGGAGCCACACAGCTCTGAATCATATTTCTGCAAAGCGTCTCTACCCTTGGGAGGAGACTCTTCAGCACCCACAACCCCACCCCGGGGGACAACGAGGAGTGGGAGGCGCACACGGCACTGGACACACATCAGGAGCCAAGTGGGCAGACACACTCATGGGGGCCGTGGGGCTGGCCCTGAGACACAGCCGGTTAAGCCACTGCTTGGGGAACTGGCACTCGCAACGGGAGCACCGGTTCAAGACCCAGCTGCTCCTCTCCCCATCTAGCTAATGCAACCGGGAAAGCAGCGGGCAACGATCCACATGCTCGGGTCCCTGCCACCCATGTGGGGGGTGCGACTGGAGGTCCTGGCTCCTGGTTTCAGCCTGGCCCAGTCCTGGCGGTTGTGTGACCATTTGGGGGCAGGTGGGGAGTGAACCAGCAGATGGAAGATTCTCTCTCTGTCGCTGTGTTGCTTTGCCTTTCAAATAAATGTTTTGTTTAAGATTTATTTACTTGTTTGAAAGAGTTACAGAGAGAGCGAAGGAGAGGCAGAGAGAGAGAAAGGTCTTCCATCTGCTGGTTCACTCCCCAAGTGGTCACAACAGCTGGAGCTGCGCCAATCTGAAGTCAGGAGCCAGGAGCTTCTTCCAGGTCTCCAACGAGGGTGCAGGGGCCCAAGGACTTGGGCCATCCTCTGCTACTGTCCCAGGCCATAGCAGAGAGCTGGATCAGAAGTGGAGCAGCCGGGACTTGAACCAGTGCCCATATGGGATGCCGGCACTGCAGGCGGCAGCTTTACCCACTATGCCACAGTGCTGGCCCCAAATAAATGGTTTTTAAAGTAGGGACTGTGCTACACCGGCCAGGGCTGAGATAAAGGCCCCTGGGTGGGGGGTGTCTGTGGGCAGAATTCAGAGATGGAGGGCTGGGAGTGGGGAGGAGGTGGGCACATGTCTCAGGCTGGGTGTGGAGGCAGGGCAGGGTCACACCTTGGCCAAGGGCGAGGCACTCTCCACAGGCGCACAACGTAAGGGGTGCCCAACCCCTCAGCAGCCAAGCTCAACACTGCAAAATTTTTCCAAGACTCGAAGTGAATGCCGGAACAACCCCTGACAAGCATAATATCTCGTGTTCACAAAGAACAGCCCTGCCCGTGTGTCTGCACAGAACCCCCTACCCCACTCTAGGCCCTAACCCCACTCACACCTCCCCCCCTGGGTCCCACACGTTGAGATTTTGTTTCTCCTGGGCGCCTTTGGCTGAACAAAGGCCCCCACCCCCACCGCCTCATCGCCATTACCTGACCCAGTAAGAGGGTTAAGGATGGAGCAGGCACACGGCACAGCCACAAGGGTCCCTTAAAAAGATGACAGCAGAGGGAAACAGCCACAGCAGAGCAGCGGAAGAAAGGACAGCAGTGGACTGGGGCGATGGGGCCACAGCCAGGGAATCCCGGGAGAAGACAAGGGACTAGCAGAAAAACCTGCCCTGCCTGCTCTGCACAGCTGCGTGCGGTTTTAAGCACCTAAATTTGTAGCAATTTGTTTCAGCAAGGGCCAGCGTTGTGGCGCTGTGCTTAAGCCACCACTTTGGCACCAGCATCCCACATGGGAACTGGTTCAAATCCCAGCCGCTCCACGTCCAATCCAGCTCCCTGCTAATGCGCCTGGGAAAGCAGGTGACCCAAGTGCTTGGACCCCTGCACCCAGGTGAGAGACCTAGAAGGAGCTCCTGGCTCCTGGCTTTGGCCTGGCCCAGCTCCAGCTGTTGTGGTCATTTGGGGAGTGAACCAGCAGATGGAAGACCTCTCTCTCTGCAACTCTGCCTTTCAAATAAATAAATCTTTAAAGAGAGGGAAGAGGGAGGGAGAAGGAGAGACAGAAGTGCGGGGGGGGGGGGAGAAAGGGGTGTCTCTGGAGAGGATCTGACCTCCCTGGGACAGGTAGGGCCGGCCCTCTAAGCCTCAGTTTCCCTACCTGTGTGCTAAGTTAGACCTGCAGGCCCCAGGCAATCTCGCACACCACCCCCAGGCTCCGAGGCTCTGATGAGCACTGCCAGTGAGCCCAGGCCCTGCCAACACTAGCCGCCGCCGCCACCACGCCCATCTTGGGGGGGTGGTTTTTAGCTGTGGGGCCTGTTGGAGGTGGGTGCCCAGGGAGCTGAGACCCTGAGGGTCTGTCCTCTCTCACAGGTGACCCTTCTGCTCCGATGGCCCTTGTCTGTGAGTGTGACAGGGCCTAGGCTGAGGCTGGGGTCCGGGAGCTCAGGGACCACCTCTGCCTTCAGTCTCAATGTCCCCTCCCCTCCGCAAAGGCAGCTCAGGTCAGGCAGCTACAGCGCTCCGAGGGCTGCCTAGCATCTGTGTCCCCACACAGGCTTGACCTGCTCCCGGCCTCGCTGTGTGCTGCCAGGCAAGTAGCTGAGCCTCTCTGTGCCTCGCTGCCTCTCCAGATTCTACCAGAGCCCAGCGACGGCAGCCCCGCGGCAAGCAGGAGCTCCTCCCCTCTTCCCTCAGGGCCTGCGATGGGCTGAGAGCCAGAGATCCCAACCACAGGGCCCTGGGGCCGCCCCCAGCGAGCGCCTGGCTGCAGTGCCAGCCGCCCACTTACTCTGCGCCGAGTCAGCAGAGGCTGCGGAGGCCCCCTCCTCCGTGGAGCCGGGACACAATAGGACCAGCGAGGGCCACCGGCAGGGGAGGCGGGGCCTGGCCATAGCCAAGCCCCCACTCTGCCCTGCGTCCTGAGCTAAGCACTGGGCAGGAACTGGAGCCTGCGCTCACGGCTGCCACGACCAGAGGCCGACAACAAGGAAGCAGCAAAGTGGTTCACAGTCAGTGCCTTGGGCCCCCGCCACAGCCCCCGTCACAGGGCCTGCAGCTGCCCTGGTGAGGGGCCCCGGTGCCACAGATTAGTGGCCTTCAAGGGGAGGGGACCCAGGATGCTTTGCACCAACGGCTGCAACAAGAGGCCAGACCTGGCCTGTGAGAGCCTGGGTGGGGTGTGAGGCCTGGGAAAGTATCACCTCCACCCACCTCCGGCACCCCCTCCTGGGCCACAGCATCAGGCTCCAGGGTCCCTCCTGCTGGCTGGGTGGGCGACAGTCTTTCCTCTCCCCTTTGGGAAAGGTGGCTGCCCAGGGGCCTGGCGGGCTGAGGTGTGCAACAATCAGAAACGGGGGTCCATCTGCATGACCGAGCCAGAGGCACGGGGTCCGCCAGGAGCTCAGGCGTGGCCCTGGGGCCTGGAGCCAGGGGCCGTTCACTCTGAGCCCAGTGGTGCCTCTGGGGCTGCCATCTGAACGTGCTGATGCAGCCAATGAGGACTGCTCGCGAGCCTGCTTCGTGTCGTGCCGAGACGTCCCAAGGCTGAGACTTCAGCCATGCCTGAGTCCTGCCCTGTGGCCTCTGGGAGATGCCCGTGTCCCCCGCTTCCTTCCTGCCACGCTGGCCCCTGGGGTGCTGAGGGCAGTCTCCAGACTGAGCCACACAACCGGGCTGGGGCGGAACTGGGCGGGGCGGCCCAAGTGACCACCGCAGGCCCCTCTGTGGCACGGTCACCTTCCCCAGACGCCCCCTGTGAGGTCTGCCCCACAGCTGGGGGCTGTGCCTGCCGGTGCCTACTGGCCCAGTGGGGGGCGGGTAGGGGACGTGAGGGGAGGCAGGTACCACGCTGCTGGTTACCCAGCACCAGCCGTGGACTCCTGCATCCGGCTGCCGGCTCAGCGTCTCTGCCTGCGCGTGTGACCACTCATCCGCATCTCAAACTCAGAACGTGTCCAGACACAGCCGCGGTGCCGCCCCAGAGTCTCCCACACCCGCTCCCCGCCCCGTCTGCTCTTTTATTGTGGGCGAGCTGGTCCTTCCAGCTGCTCCGACAGCCTCCTCCTCCTCCGAGTCCACCTTCCGGGCTCCCGTTCTCACATCCCCAGCCCGGCTTTCAGAATCGACTCAAATCGGATCCCTTTCCCCAGCAGCCACGATGGGGGAGAGCGCCCTGCTCCTGCCTGGGTCACTGCCAGCAGCACCGCTCGGGTCTCCTTAGATCACGCCAGCGGTCATGGCACCCCCGGCTCAGCGCCCTCCGACGCTCCCTCCCCGTCTCACTCCAGGGCGGAAGCCCAAGTCCACCTGCCGTCTGCTGTGCCTCACACCTGCTCCTGCTCCTGCCACAGCTTGGAGAACACGGCCCAGGCCCGGCTCCACGGCTGCCAGCTTCCAACAACCTGCTCTGAGCAAGGAGATAGCACTTTGCACCCATCACGGAGGCTGTTAGAAAAACCAGAAGCAGCATTGGCGAGGACCCGGAGAAACAGGCAGCCTTGCACCACGAGCGGGGTGATAAAATGACAGAGCCACGGTGCACACAGGGCCGGTGACTCCACATAAAGCCAAGCACAGGGCGGGCACTGGGCACCGTGGCTAAGGCGCCACTTGGGACGTCCACATGCCATAGCAGGGCTCAAGTGCCCCCCTCCGCTTCCAATCCAGCCTCCTGCTCGGTGCAGCCTGGAAGACCCACAAGTGGGTCCCTGCTACCCGTGTGGGAGTCCCAGATGGAGCGCTGGCCTCCTGGCTTCTGCCTCGCCCAGTCCTTGCTGTCACGGGTAATCTGGGGAGCAAACCAGAGGATGCAAGATCTTTCTGTCTCCCTGCCTTTCAAATAAATAAAATTAAGTATATTTCTAAAAGTAAACAAGGGACCACCATCTGCCCCAGCAATCCCACTTCTGGGTGTGCACCCAGAAGAATGTTAAGCAGAGACTCCCACGAGAGATCTGTACACCGGTGCGGAGAGCACCACTTGTCAGAGCGGTACAAAAGCAGAAGCAACCTCAGCCAGTCACCCGAGCAAAGACACAAAACGAGGGGTGCACACTGGGGAACCGGCCAGCCTCGGAAAGGAAGGGAGTTCTGTCTGTCTGAGGACATCGTGCCGAGGGAAACGACCCAGGCTCAAGGACAACTCTTGTGGGATTCCGCCGCCAGCAGGGACGCGGAGCAGTCGAGCCCAGAGCCTCCCAGGAGCACACGGCAGCTGCCCAGGTGGGAGGGAGGGACACGCGAGGAGCTGCTAAGGGTGGGGACAGATCTGCCGTTAGGGAAGACGCAGGAGACCTGGAGACTGACCGTGGTGACGGCTGCACGGGGCTGTGAGCGAGCTCAGTACACTGCCTGCTGCAGCTGGCACATCCATGTGATGTGTATGTTACCACAATAAAGAAAACCGCAAAGTCTTTAAAATGTGCACCAAAAAAATGTGCGTTGTGGGGGAAAAAAAACCATGCGTGGGACTTAGGCTTTTTTGCCCCCAAAATAAACTCGCCTTTGAGCACCACGTCTCTGTGGAGCGTTTCAAGTGCTCTTGCTCAGAAAGAGCCACTTCTGTTCGGATGCCAGTCTCTCGCTGGGCCTGTCTCCCCACTTCTCCCAGCACAGTGCTCCCCAGAGCCGCCTCCCCAGGCCCTAGTTAGGAATGCAGATTCAGGGGCCGGCAGAACCTTCTGGAGCCAGCAGGTTTGTCCAAGCTCGCTAGCCCTTGAGAAGCACGGCTCTGCCATTCCTCTGCTCGCTGCCCGCTTGGGAGCAGAGTGGACACCTCCCCACGTGCCCGGCCAGTGCTTCCTGAACGAATAAGGCCACTTCTGGCAGGGATGTGGCAGCTTTCTCCTGCCAAGGGCCATTTGCAGGCCACACGCAGCTGTCCGAGGACAAATCAGCCTGCTCGAGATGTATCGAGCACCTGCAGGTGCCTCGGCAGGGCCAGACCTAATGATTCCGCAAGCCACTATGCCCAGCGTACCCCACCCCTGCTTTAGCCAGAGGGCTGAGCACGCCAGGTCCGTTCTTCCTCGGAATTCTCACGTCAGTGCTGCAAAGATGCTATTCTGCCAGACACCGAGAGGGCTGCGTGGTGCGCCCAGAGTCGCTCAGCGAGCACACGGCCGAGCCGGATCACATCCCGATGGGAGGCTGACGTCACCGCCTCTGCTCACTCTGCCCCGCCTCACAGGGTACTGCTCCCAGCTTTGCTAAGCACCTTCCACAGGCCCCCCGGCACCAGCCTCTAAAGGGCTCACATGTGCTCTCCAGATAACCAGGATGCCCAAGCAGCCCCGGGGACGCCGTTGCTGTTCATCACCTTCCCGCTCTCCTTGCTCGGAAGCTGGCAAGACGGGGCTGCCAGGCACATCCCCCCACGTAGGCCTGTCTTCCTCGAACCAGACACAGAGGTGCAGGGATGACTTCCTGGGGGTGCTGTCTTCTACACAGCACCAAGTCCTCAACCAGGACGTTTTCCTGCTTAGCTCCATCAGTGACCAGGGTGTACGTTTGGAGCTTTTTCTGTTAAGTGTGATGCTAGGTGCTGTATTCCTTTGAAGGCTACTGTGAATAAGCTCTTCTCCATTCTATATTTAAGGTTCAGTGACTTGTGTACCGTGCCACCTCACTAAGGGTTATTTGTTCCGACAGTTGTTTAGTGGACTTACTGGGGTTTTTCTCTGTATAAGACCTCACAGCCTCTGCAGAGAGATGCTCCTGCGTGTTGTTTGGTTTCTTTTCTAAGCCCAATCGTGCAGCTGGACTCCCTGGCGCGACGCTGCATGGGAGTGAAGGCAGAGGTCCCTGTCTCATCCCCAGTCTCGGAGGCAGAGCGGCTGGTCTCCCTCTGTCGAGTACGACAGGTTCTGTGGGGTTTCTGACGATGCCTTTATGAAGCACAGTTCATCATTACCATTTAAGGAGGCTGGATTTTATCGGGCGTTGTTCTGAGCCTGCCGATATAATCGTGGGGTTTTTGTCTTTCATGCTGTTGCGGGCTGACATTCACCGATTCTCAGGTGCCAGCCATCCTTGCATTCCTGGGACCAGCCTTGTCAGGCCGTGGCATACTTATTTTTTTTTTAAAAGAATTAATTTATTTACTTGAAAGACAGGGTTACAGAGAGAGACAGAGCCAGAGAGAGAGAGTCTTCCATCTGCTGGTTCACTCCCCAAATCGCCGCAACGACCAGAGTTGAACTGATCTGAAACCAGAAGCCAGGGGCATCCTCCAGGTCTCCCATGCAGGTGCAGGGGCCCAAAGACTTGGGCCATCTTCTATTGCCTTCCCAGGCCATAGCAGAGAGCTGGGTAGCAAGAAGAACAGCCAGGATTTGAACCGGCACCTATATGGGATGCCAGCGTTGCAGGCTGGGGCTTTAACCCGCTGTGCGACAGTGCCAGTCCCAAGGTACCATTGTTCTATATCATTACTGGACTCCATGCGTTAATCTGTCGTGGATGACGTTTGTGTTATTTCTGCTTGTAAGAGAGCTCAGTGCCCAGGTCATCATTCTCTCTCCTGCACCATCGATCTTTTACAATGCTCTTTTGTCTCAACGACCTAAACACACAGAACTCCCTCTCGACTGGACTTCCCCTCAGCTACTGTCCCATTTCTCCTTCCCTTCACAGCGGACTTCCTGAAGGAGGTGGCCGCGCTCACACCCCATTCCCCTGACCTGCGGGCTGTGCTCCCAGCACCCCACCAAAGGCATCCTTGCTCAAGTCCCCAGTGAGCACAGCTACCGGAGCCCTCCCCCGGCTGACCGATCAGCAGCACCGGCCTCAGCTGCGCCTCCTTTCTCCACTCCGCTCAGGGACCCCGCCCACTGCTGGCTTCCCTCCCTCCCTCCCTCCCCGCCAAACCCAGCTCCCCTTCTCAGCTCCCTCCCTGCTGGCTCCTCCACTACTCTGAGTTTTTCTTAATGTTCACTTATTTATTTTCATCTACTTGAAATACAGAGAGAAACAGAACAACCAGGTATTTCATCCACCGATTCACCCCCTTGATGCCTACAACTGGCAGGGCTGAACCAGGCCAGCTCCAGGAGCCAGGCACGCCATCTCGGTCTCCTGTGTGGGCAGCAGGGGTCCAAGCACTTGCATCACTGCCTGCTGCCTCTCAGGGGCGTGAGCAGGAAGCTGGATCAGAAGCAGAGGAGCGGAGACTTGAACTGGGCACCCCCAAGCGGTGGCTTACCCTACTGCGCCGCAGCACCAGCCTGGTCCCTGGCTTCTTGGGAGCACACAGAGCTTGGCCCTATACTTGCTCGGTGGTGCTCACCCAGCCTCGAGGCTCCAAGCCCCTCCTAGGTGCCGAGGACCTCTCTCCAGCTCGGTCGTCTTTCCTGACCTCTAGACTGAGACAGCTCACTGCCCGCTTGACGTGCGAAGTGAAGCATCCCCCAGGTATCTCAAACCAAGTGCCCATCTACCCGGTGTCTCTCATTCACCCTCTTACCCCTTTCACCCATCCCAGAGGGGAAATACCACTGGTTCTACTTCCGAAATAGATCAAGAATTCGGGAGTGGTGTTGTGGCACAGCAGGTAAAGCTGCCTCCTGCTACCCTGGCATCGAGTCCCGGCTGCTCCACTTCCAATCCAGCTCCCTGCTAATGGCCTGCGAAAAGCAGCGGAGGATAGCCTAAGTGTCTGGGCACCTGCGCTCATGTGGGAGACCCGGATGAAGCTCCTGGCTCCTGACTTTGGCTCGGCCCAGCCCTGGCCTCAGTAGCCATCTGGGGAGTGAACCAGAGAATGGAAGATCTCTCTCTCTTTCTCCCTCCTTCCCTCCCTCTCCCCCTCTCTCTGTGTAACTCTGATTTTCAAATAACTAAATAAATCTTTAAAAAGCAAAAAGAACTCAGTGACAGTCATCCCTTTGTAGCCACAGGGGAGGGGTTCCAGGACCCTTTGGGCTATCAAAATTCAAGAATGCTTAATCCCTTCTACGAAAATAGTGTATTATCTGCTTTTAAACTATGCACATTCCGGGACTGGCACTACGGCATAGCAGGTAAAGTCACTGCCTGCAGTGCCAGCATCCTATATGGGTACCGGTTCAAGACCCAGCTGCTCCACTTTCAATCCCACTCTCTACCATAACTTAGGAAAGCAGCAGAAGACGGCCCAAGTCTTTGGGCCCCTGCACCTGTGTAGGAGACCTGGAAGAAGCTCCTGGCTTCAGATTGGCACAGCTCCAGCCGTTGAGGCCAATTGGGGAGTGAACCAATGGATGGAAGATCTCTGTGTGTAAATCTGACTTTCAAATAAAAATAAACAAGTCTTTAACAATGCACATTCTCCCATAGACTGAGTCATCTGCAGATCCCTTAGGATGTCTAAGACAATGTAAATGCTGCAGAAACAGTTCTACATTCTATTGTTTGGAGAGTGGTGATAAGGAAAACATCTTATGTGTTCACTGCCGACACAGTTTTCAAAGTTTCTTCACCCTGCAGCTGTCCCCAAGGAGACAGAGGGACATCTGCACCCTGGGCCACTGCCTTCGCCTCTCTCCTGCACGGCTGGCTGAGGAGCTCCTAGCCGGCCCCCGCCTCCTCCTGGCCTCCGTCCGCTCAGCACAGCAGCCACCGGACCCTGCGAAGAGTCAGGGCCAAGCGCTGCCACTTCTCTGTGCAAAGCGCTGCCTCCGTGCTGACAGGTCCTTGTCCTTCCCCATCGCTCTCCGTCCCTCGCCCCCTCACCCCCTCTGCCCTCTTGCAGGGGCATTCCTGGCCTCTGCCTGCACCATCATTCGCTTTCCAAAGCCACCAAATTCTGTCCCTGTGCCACACACACACACACACCCATCTCCCTCGTGCTCTCCGTCATCTGGCCCATGGTGGCTTTTCCCAGCTCCTGGGCCACCGCCTTCTCTACTTGAACGTGGACTCCTCGAGGCCAGGGCCCTGGTCCGTGTGGCCCCCTGCCACCTCCCCAGCCCCCAGAACACAGTCCGAGGGAAGGGCAGACAGGCACTCCGGACGGCTAGCCTGCCACTGTCTCTGTGGGTACATAAGCTGTAGCAGGAGGCTGTCATTGCCAGAAGCGACATGCCCCAGGGGCTGGGCTCTTGGTGGGGGGGGGACCCATCCGCTAAGCCCCCTCTCCAGGGACCACGGCTGCTTTGCCAGGAAAGCTTCAGGGGCTGTGGGAGCCCCCGCCCCCACCGGCGAGGGCCGCCTGCCTGCCCGGGCATGTCAGACTGGGCTCCCTCTGGGATTTCTGCATTTCCTCAGGAGAGATGCGCCCTAGGGGATGGTTCCTGTTTCACAGCCCACACCGCACGCAGAGAAGGAGGTTAAAGGCCGGGGTGTGGACTAGAGCAGGGGCAGATCTGGGCACACGTGGGAGCCTGCTGAAGGTCCCCATCCGAGCAAGCAGAGATCAAGGGAGGGACGGGGAGGGGGAGGGGGGGCGGGGAGGGGGAGGGGGGAGAGGGGGAGAGGGGCTGGCTTGGCACAGGCAGCACCCAGTGAGCATGCCCTATTCGGGGGCTGCCCCTGGCGGGGCTGCTATGGGGTCAGAACACCCACCCTGCTCTGTTCCCAGACGGTCGGCAGACAAATCACCCCACATCTCGGATGCAAACTCTCCTTTGATCTGTGCTGTGCGTTTTCTGATCTCTCCCCTGGTGAAACACGCACGCCTCCAGGAACTCACTCCAGGTAGAAACGTGCAGGTCTACACATTACCGCAAAATGCATGCCTGCAGAGCCGTGACCCAAGCCGAGCCAGAGAACATTCCAGAGCCTCACGGCCCTCCCCCGCGCCCCCTGCTATCCTGACTGCTGTGGGATTCATCTCTCTGCATTTCTGTACATTTCTGCTGCCTGCCTAGCCATAAACAATAAGAGTTTACTTCCGCCCTGTGCCTCAACTTTACAGCCAGGCAATCACAAAGCAGGTGATTTTTCTGTCGGGCTTCTTCTCTCACACACCACTTTAACACTTCACACTTGTTGGGGGAAGCTGAACTTGATGCCTTCTCACGGCTGTTGAATTTCCCGCTGTAAGAATGGATCACAGCCGGCGCCATGGCTCAATAGGCTAATCCTCCTCCTGCGGCACCAGCACACCGGGTTCTAGTCCTGGTCGGGGCGCCGGTTGCCCCTCTTCCAGGCCAGCCCTCTGCTGTGGCCTGGGAGTGCAGTGGAGGATGGCCCAAGTCCTTGGGCCCTGCACCCGCATGGAAGACCATGAGAAACACCTGGCTCCTGGCTTCTGATCAGTGCGATGCGCCGGCTGCAGCCATTGGAGGGTGAACCAACAGCAAAAAGGAAGACCTTTCTCTCTCTCTCTCTCACTGTCCACTCTGCCTGTCCAAAAAAAAAAAAAAAAAAGAATGGATCACAGGAGCCCGTGGAGCGGCTTAGCAGGTGAAGCCGCCGCCTGCAGTGTCGGCATCCCATGTGGGCGCCGGTTCGAGTACCAGCTGCTCCACTTCTGATCCAGCTCTCTGCTGTGGTGTGGGAAAGCAGAAGATGGCCCAGGTGCTTGGGCCCCTGCACCCATGTGGGAGACCGGAGGAAGCTTCTGACTCCTGGCTTTGGCCTGACCATTGTGGCCATCTGAGGATAGAAGATCTCTCCCTCCCTCCCTCCCTCTCTCCCTCTTTTTCCCTGACCTTCTCCCTCTCCCACTCCCTCTCCAACTCTTTTAAGTAAACAAATCTTTTAAAAAAGAATGGCTCCCAGTTTTTCAGGCATGGCACCATCTCTGGGTGGTGTCAGGCCATCACAAACAAGGCTGCCCTGTTGCTTCCTTTGCGAAGTGCTTGTTCAAGTCTCTTGCCCGCTGGCCTGTCTTGGCCTCACTGGTCTGCAGGAGTTAGGGGAGAAGTCATTTGAGGGTCAGATGTGTGAGACATACAAGGAGAACTTCCACATGTTCATTGGCAACATGGAGTTAACAGGTTTATTTTGTTGCACACAGTGTCTGAAATCCACGCATGGTTTTTACAACACGCTCACGTCTTCTCCACCTGTGGCACATCCTTTTACTCTTCATCTACCTCTTAAACAACAGGTGCACATTCCAGCTCTTCTCCTAAAATACCGATGCTTCTGGAACTTCCTTCAAAATCCTCTAGGAGTCTAGGGTCGTGATCATATGGCGCTCCCAGAGGCCACCTGTGACAAATCCAAGTCTGGCCGTGTGGGGTGTGCTCCCGGGCCGTCTCCTGTTCTGCTGGGTCTCACCCAACAATCCTGCCACAGACCGGGAGGCTGCAGCAGCCTCTTCCCTGGCCATTACATCCGGGCTGGAAGTCAAGTTTGCTGCTGTCGTCTGGGCCGGGAAAGTCGCGGCCAACAGCAGGACGCCACTTATGGGTGCCGTGGTTAATACGACTTGCCACATTGTAGTAACCCTTCTCTCTGGGATGCAAGGTGGCCAGGCAGCCACAGCCAGGGACGGGAGAGGACAGCTGGGCAGGTGCGGAGCAGACGAAAGCAGGGGCTCCGTCAAAGGTGAAAGGGTCTGTCTCTGCCTGGACCACGTGCTCAGGGCCCGGCCAGCCTGATGGCTCCCACTCTCACCATTCAGCAAGGGAGCTGGTGGTCTGGCCTCCGCCCTCTGACCCCCGCCTCGCCCCTTAGCAGAATGATCCCATCATGCGAAGTCTGTACATGCATGCCACCCTGCCGAGACGGCACACAGCTGGGGGCCACCCCTCCTGGCTCCCGCACCCCGTGTCCATCCCGCGGGCACAACCTGGCAGCTGCACCCCAACAGCTCATCTCCTCCACTCCCACGCCAGCAGAGGGAGGCCCCATGGCCCCTGGAGCCCTGAGCATCCCGGCCCACGTGGCCCACAGTGCACTTCTCACAGGGCAGCTCTTTGACAAGCCAGGCCCTGCACGTGTGCTGCTGGGGGCCCTTCCTGGCACCCCACTGCCTCTAGAGCAGACTCCAAAATCCCCACCAGGGCCTCTCGCAGCTCAGGGCCTCCCCACTCCCTCAGGCCTTCCTGATGCACCTGGGTTCCCACAGCGCGCTCCTACCTCAGGACCTTTGCACCTGCCAGGCCCACAGCATGAGCACTCCCCCTGGGCTGCCCCCTCTATCCACGCCCCTCCTCTGGCCTCTCTCTGCCCCACTGCATTTCTCACCACTGCACGGCACAAGACCCGTCACCCCCATCACCCCACTCCAGCTCACCTGCCCTCCCCGCCCACAGACAGAGGAGGTAAGGGGAAGTAAAGGCACGGCCTGCTCAGTTCCAGGGTCCTGGGTGCCAGGCACCCAACGCGTGATTCTGGAT
Organism: Lepus europaeus; assembly: GCF_033115175.1. Lineage (NCBI taxonomy): Eukaryota > Metazoa > Chordata > Mammalia > Lagomorpha > Leporidae > Lepus > Lepus europaeus. Next base: position 78,385,948 of record NC_084843.1, on the reverse strand, counting down.
CAAGGAGGCAGCCAGTCAGCGGCAACCACCGAGTCCCGGTCAGGCACAGGGTGGGGGTTTGGAGGGCGGACGGGGTCTCCGTGTGGCTGCCCCGCGGCCTGGCGGAGGGGAGGGAAGCAGGAGCCCCGGCCCCTCCTGGCCGCAGCACGCCGGCTGCAGAACAGCCTGTTTCTGAGAAGCGGATCTGCCTTCCTGGCTGGGCGAGCTCGGTGCAGCCCCGGGGGGGTGGCCGGAGGGCACCGGGCCCCTGTGGGCTCAAGGGGCGGGGGCTGTGATTACCTGGAGACAAGGGTGCTAGAGGGTGGGCGCGCGAGCTACGGGCAGTACCTCCGCCAAGCGGGGCCCAGATGACCCGGCGGATGGCCTGCACCCAGTCCTCCATGTCCCGCTGCGAGCTGGCCATGAGCAGCAGCGCCTCGGGGTTGGCCGGCACCTTCTCCCGCTCGCCGGTGCCACCTGCAAGACAGGGAGACACAGGCTTATGTGGGGGCCCGCCCCCGACACCACCGGTGGGCATCACTCCCCGGGCCGGAACCTCCTTCCAGCGACAGCCCTGTTCCCGGTGCTGGCTCGAAGCCGACCTCTTTCACACCCTTGGCGACCCCTCCCACTGTCCTCTTTTTGCCTTTAGTCTTGTGCTGTTATTTTTCCATATCAAAATAGAAGCCATGGAAAGCATGCCCAGAGCAGAGTTAGAAAAGAAGACTCAGACGCTAGGGGGAGATCAGAGAAGTGCAGTAGCCCCAGAGCAGCCTCACCATGTTAGGTTTTGAGTCAACTCCCCCCACCTGACAAGCACAATTCATCATCGCTGTGTCCTGCCCCTACCCCCGCAAAACAATGTGAGAAAGACACAGACAGGCACCCCAATGCCTACAACAGCCTGGCCCCAGGACCCCCATCCAGGCCTCCCATGCGGGTAGCAAGGACCCAACTCCTTGTACCGTCACCTGCTGCCTCCCTGAGCAGGAACCTGGGGTCAGGAGTGGAGCCGGGAGCTGAACCCAGGCGCTCCCACATATGGGATGTGGGTGGGCTGTGTCGCATCAGGGCCCGCTCTGCCCAGCCTGACACCAGATTCTCCGTGTGTGCATCAACATCACGGCCACTGGATATATCCAACCGGGCCAGGCCAGGGCTCAGGGCTCCAGGTCCCCACCCACAGCCGGCCCCTGGAACGGCAGCTAAAGGCGGAAGGGTGGAAAGGCACAGAGCCCCCCACCCCCACCCCCGTAGCGGACCCGCCCTCAGCCCTACGGCAGCCCAGCTGCATGGGAATTCTTCTCCGGGATGCTCACGAAGCTGTTTACGCAGAGCGTCAAGGGATGTAGAAGCACAAGAACCATCTTGAGGTACCCATACCCCACAACACGTAACTGAAGCCCCACTGCCCACACCCAACCAGGACCACCTGCCGGCAGCACCCGTGGAGACCCCAGTTCCCAAGGGGGTGTGGGCTGGCAGTGAGGGACGGCAGCAGGACCCCGGCTGTTCCATGTTGGCTCCTGAGCCCGGGGGCAGACAGCAGACAGAAGGGGCTGGTGTTGGCCGGGAGCTGGGCACACACCCCGTGCTCTTCTGCGAGGGCCTCTCGTGCTCACCAGCACTCAGCCACCAGCCCAGGAGGCGGAGGCCCAGGGTAGGCAAGGAGACCACAGGTAAGGCGTGGTAGAGCAGGATGCCCTCCCCCCCCACACACACACACTAGGGGCTCCTGCCCCCTCCCCTAGAAGTAAGACAACCTGGTGGGCCAGTGCCATGCCACTGGGGAGACAGGAGGCTGCCCCCAAGAGTTGGAGCACAGGGAGGGGTGTGATGTCTTGTGGCGCCACGGGCAAGGCCCGAACACTGGGCAGCAGGGACAGTGGGCTGCAGACCCCGGGCCCAAAGCCCAGGGGTGGGGTGGGCATATGGACCTCCCAGGCCCCTGGGATACAGACAAGCCCTGATCGCTTGGCTCGCACGGCCCTGGGCAGCCCCCAGCTGCTCCAGTGGCTGCGGTGGTCATTTATGGGGGGGAGGGGACACGGCTGCTACCCCCCAGGGAGCAGCTCAGCTGTGGGGACAGTGGCCCTGCACAGCACCTGGGCCTTGCGGGCTGAAGCCCCCCGGGCGGCTTTTGTACAGACACATTTCTGGGAAAGCACCTGCGGACGACTTGGAGAGCCGGGCAGCGCCTCCTCCCTTGTTCCCCCTAAGCTTCCTCCCTTGTCCCCCCTAAGCCGGGAAATTCCTTTTCCATCAGGTAAGTCATATAAGCTCGAGTCACCCTGCTCAGACGCACAGAGACGCCCCCACGCCCAGGGCCCTGCCCCGTGGTGCTCTGGGCCCGTGAGTTTAACTTCGCACAGATTTCTGTACGTAGCCCTGCTACTGGTGTATATTTTCATGCAGGCATAACCTTTCAGGAGGGGCCACAAATCATTTCCCAGAGTGGCTGGGGTTCCGGCCCCCCACATCCTCGCCCATGCTTGATGCCCGAGGTTGGAAAGCCTTTTAAACCTCCAGCCGTCCTCGCAGGACTGCCGGGGTAGAAGGTGCCGCTTGCATTCGCACTTCCCCGGTAACTCACAACACGGGGCACCTCTTCCTCTGGGTATCTTCCCGGGATCTGCTCAAGGTTTCACCGTGTTCCGTTTTCCATTATCGAGGGTTTCTGCATTTGAGTTCTCTCTCAGTTACCTGCTCTGCCAATATTTCTCTCCAGCTGTGCCTTTTGTTCTTCACTCTACAAACAGTGCGTCTTGCGGAGCAGAATTTAATTTTCCAGACTCCGATGTGTCATTCCCTCGGCTGAAGCTTGCTTCCGGTGTTGTACGGAGGAAACCTGAGCTAAACCCCAGCTCGTAAATGCTTTCTCCTAGGTTTTATTTCAGAAGCTTCGTGGGTTTTGGATTTACACTTGGGCCCGCGAGTTCAGTAGTCTACGTTGACAAGGGCTGAACTGAAGTTAATTCTTGTGCCTGTGGCTGCTCCATACCCTTTGTTAAGAAGTACTTTCTCTCCTGCCATGGACTTGCTGGTGCACCTGCTAGCTGCAAAGAGACAGCGCGGCTTCTTCCTTGTCAACCTGAGCACCTTGCACGCCTCTTCTCCGTCTGTCTTACTGCACTGACAGGGCCTCCACTGGGATGCCGAACAGAAGTGGCGAGTGCGAACATCCTTGTCTCACTCCTGATCCTAGGGCCAAGGCGTCCCATTCTTTACCGCTGGGTCTATCTGCTGTGGGGGTTTTGGTAGATGTCCATGGTCAGGCGGAAGAAATTCCCTTCTATTCCTAGTTTGCTGAGGGTTTTTATTTTCACTTTTGTTGTATTTGAAAGGCAAAGAAACAGAGAGAGAGAGAGAGAGGAAGAGAGATCTTCCGTCTGCTGGTTCCCTCCCCAAATCCCATAACTGCCGAGGCTGAGCCACATGGAAGCCAGGAGGTAGGAACTCAGTCCGGGTCTCCCACATGGGTGCAAGGCCCAAGCACTCGGGCCATCTTCTACTGCTCTCCCAGGTGCCTTAGCAAGGAGCTGGATCAGAAGTAGAGCACCCAGGGCTCAAACCTGTGCTGCAACATGGGATGCCAGTGTCACAGGCCTAATCCTCTGTGCCACAACATTGGCCCCTAGAAAACATTTTTTTAAAGGATTAGATGGTAAATATTTTAGGAGTTCGGGCTAAATGGTCTCTGTCACAACTACTTTGATTTTTTTGAAAAGATATTTCAATATTTAAAAAAAATTATTTACAGCTGGCGCCGTGGCTTAACAGGCTAATCCTCTGCCTTGCGGCACCAGCATACCTGGTTCTAGTCCCGGTTGGGGCGCCGGATTCTATCCCGGTTGCCCCTCTTCCAGGCCAGCTCTCTGCTATGGCCCAGGAAGGCAGTGGAGGATGGCCCAAGTGCTTGGGCCCTGCACCCGCATGGGAGACCAGGAGAAGCACCTGGCTCCTGGCTTCGGATCAGCAAGATGCGCCGGCCGCGGTGGCCATTGGAGGGTGAACCAAGGGCAAAAAGGAAGACCTTTCTCTCTCTCTCTCACTATCCACTCTGCCTGTCAAAAAAAATATATATATATATATATATATAAAATTTATTTACTTATTTTCATTGTATTTGAAAGGCAGAGATACACACACACACACACACAGAGAGAGAGAGAGAGAGAGAGAGAGAGAGAGAGAGAGAGAGAGAGAGAATATCTTCTGTCTGCTGATTCACACCCTAAACACTGCGGCAGCCAAGGCTGGGGCAGCCTGCAGCCAGGTTGCCATCTGGGTCTCCCATGTGGACGGCAGGTGCTCAAGTGCTTAAGCCATCATCTGTTCCTCCCAATGCAAGTGAGCAGAAGGCTGGGTCAGAAGCAGCGAAGCCAGGACTTGAACCAGGCACTCTGCTATGGGATGCAGCCATCCTACAGGGCAACAAAAGCCACTGCACCAAGCGCGTGCCCTCTCTCGACAACTTCCAGTCTGCGGTTACAGCATAAAAACAGCCACGGGCAGTACTCGCATGTCAGGGGGAGGGCAGGGCTGTTGGCATAACGCCTTATTTAATAGAAGGCAGGGGGCCAGTCCAGAGGCTGTGGTTTGCCAACCTGGGTTCTTGCTGGTCTCCACGCGTGTGTATTATTCCTTTCTTTCCTCAGTTTATTTTGGGTATAATTTGGTCTTTTTCTTTACAAAAAAAATTTAAATGGAGAGAGAGAGAGAGAGAAACAGAGCTTCCATCTACTATCTGCTAGCTCACTCCCCAAATGCCCATAACAGCCAGGAGAGCTGGGTCAGGCTGAAACCAGGAGCCAGGAACTCAACCTGGGTCTCCCACGAGGGCGGCAGGGAGCCAAGCACTTGGGCCACCCCCTGCTGCCTCTCAGGGCGTGCACCAGCAGGAAGCTGGAGTGGAGGCAGAGCAGGGATTCCGGCCCAAGGACTCCAGTGTGGGATGTGGCGTCTCCGGTGACGGCTTCACCTGCTGTCCCACACGCCCATCCCTGGTTTTTCACGGGGTTCAGTGCTACACAGGCGTCCAAATCTGGGTGTGTTTTCACAACATTTTAGTTCAAAACATCTTCTCATTTTCCTCTGGAGCCCTGGTTTCCAGATCTAAAGCGATCTCCAGAAATCTTTCTAGTACAGATTTCCAACTCCACTGTGTGCGGGGAACGCAGGCCATAAGACTTGATCCTTTCAAATGTACTAAAACTTGGTGTGGGCCCACACACCTCTGCACTGAGAAGAACTACTCTGCCATGGTCGGGCAGGGTGTTCTAGAAACGTGAATGAGGTCTGCTCGGCTGACAAATTTGTCTTCAATATCCTTACTGGTTCCGGGACTACTTGTTCTATCAATGATCGAGACAGGGTTATGAAAACCCGCAACTATAATTTCAGACTTGTCTATTTCTCCTTGCCCTCCGATCGGTCCCCGCTCCCCGTTATTTGAGGGTCTGGCTGTTAGGAGCGCAAACACTGAAGACTTAGATTCTCTTGATGACCTGGCCCCTTTTTCATTACGAAATGACCCCCTCTTGGCTGTGAAATCCGACGGGCAACCACGGTGCTTTCTGCTCACTCGTGTCAGGAGGGTGTGTCTTTTACCACCCTTCTAACTCTGTATTTCACGTGCATTCCTTGTTGGGCACACAGCGGGGTCTTGTCTTCTGTGCAATCTGACAAGCTTCAGTGTGTGTGTGTGTATGTGTGTGTGCGCACACATGCACGCCTTCCCCTCTCCATGATGTAGTGACTGCTTTAGCATCTACAGTATCCGTCTTTAACTTCTCACAATCCACTGCAGCTGACATTACACGCTTTCGTGCTCAGCATAAAGACCTTTGAGGGCCGGCGCCATGGCTCAACAGGCTAATCCTCCGCCTTGCGGTGCCGGCACACCGGGTTCTAGTCCCGGTCGGGGTGCCAGGTTCTGTCCCGGTTGCTCCTCTTCCAGGCCAGCTCTCTGCTGTGGCCCGGGAAGGCAGTGGAGGATGGCCCAAGTGCTTGGGCCCTGCACCCGCATGGGAGACCAGGAGAAGCACCTGGCTCCTGCCATCGGATCAGCGCAGCACGCCGGCTGCGGCGGCCATTGGAGGGTGAACCAATGGCAAAAAGGAAGACCTTTCTCTCTCTCTCTCTCTCACTATCCACTCTGCCTGTCAAAAAAAAAAAAAAAAAAAAAACAACAACAACAACAACAACACCTTTGAAGAGTATATACTTCCATTTCTTGTTTCCTGGCCTCTCGTGCTGTGGTTGTGATACTTTTTTTTTTTTTTTTTTTTTTTTTTTGGACAGGCAGAGTGGATAGTGAAAGAGAGAGAGAGACAGAGAGAAAGGTCTTCCTTTTTGCCATTGGTTCACCCTCCAATGGCCGCCGCGGCCGGCGCATCTTGCTGATCCGAAGCCAGGAGCCAGGTGCTTCTCCTGGTCTCCCATGAGGGTACAGGGCGCAAGCACTTGGGCCATCCTCCACTGCCTTCCCGGGCCACAGCAGAGAGCTGGCCTGAAAGAGGGGCAACCGGGATAGAATCCGGCGCCCCAACCGGGACTAGAACCTGGTGTGCCAGCGCCGCAAAGCGGAGGATTAGCCTGTTGAACCACGGCGCCAGCCGATTGTGATACATTTTACTGTTACACGCTGCTATCCATCTCAAAAGACGTAGTCATTGTTTTAAGTTAAGTGGATACTATCTCCCGCAAAGACTTAAATGTTAAGAAAGGGCCACGCGGTTGCCCCGCAGTCGCTGGTCCCAATTCCCGTGCAGCCTTGTTTTACTGTGGTCTTGCTCTACTTCTGCTTGAAGGTCTTCCTCGAACATGTCTCGTGGCAGGTGATGGCTGGTGAATTCTTTGGGCGTGTGCATGACTTCGTCTTCCTGAACGGTATTCTCACGGGATAAATTCTTCCAGGAGAAAACTGTGCTCACTCGCTCGCACGCTCTCTCTCTCTCACTGCTGCTCCACTGTCTTCCCACTCTCATTGTTTCTCATGAGGAATCTGCAAGAATCTTCGCTTGTGGAGGGGACGTGTCTGTGTCTTTTTGTTTTTTTTCGGTCCCCTTTGTTCCTGATGCATTTATGACGATGTTCTCAGTGCAGTTCTTCATGTTTCCCGCACTTGGGACTCACTGAACTTTGCAGATTTACAGTTCGCAGTTTTCACAAATTTCGGAACACGTTTGGCCGTTATTTCTTCAACCATCTCTTCTTCCCCCTCTTCGGGATTCTGATTACTCGTATTTTACGCAATATGAAGGTCGCCCACAGTTTAAAGATGCTCTGCTAACTTTCTGTCCAGTTCTCTTTTCTCTGTTTCATTTTTGGATGGGAGAATCCTAGACCCCTAACAACATCCACGTCCTGGTCCCCGGAACCTGTGAAGAGGTTGCAGACGGAACCCAAGTTGTGAATCAGCTGGTCTCGGGATGAACCAGCAGGGACCCAATGGCGTCACAAAGGTCATTAAAAACAGGAGACACAGACAGATGAGGACAGGCCAGGAGAAATGTGACTACAGGAGAAGGGGAGACGATGCAGTGGGAGAACTGGACCTGTCGTTGATGAGTCTGAGGCAAGGGGCCAGGAGCTGGAAAGTTCAGCAGCACGGACATCCCCTCCCTGAGCCTCCGGAAGGGAACTTGGCTCCACTGACACCGTTATGCGACACCAGTGGGACTTGTGGCCGACTTCTGCCCTACAGAACCATAGGATAAATTTGTGTTGTTCAAGCCCTTGGATTTATGGTACCCAGTCACAGCACCAACAGAAAACTAATGCAGACCATGTCTACAGCTGTATCTCTGAGCTCCCTAACTTTTCATCCTTGTTAATCCAACATTAACCCCATCCAGTGTGTTTATCATCTCATACATTGGAGGCTTGATCTCTAGGAATCTGATGTGGGCCTTTAAAAAAATGTATACCTTTCATGTGTTTTTGGAACATATGGAACACGTTTAAAAATTCTTTTAATTTTTTTTTTTTTTTTGACAGGCAGAGTGGACAGTGAGAGAGAGAGACAGAGAGAAAGGTCTTCCTTTTTGCCGTTGGTTCACCCTCCAATGGCCGCCGCGGCCGGCGCATCGTGCTGATCTGAAGCCAGGAGCCAGGTGCTTCTCCTGGTCTCCCATGCGGGTGCAGGGCCCAAGCACTTGGGCCATCCTCCACTGCACTCCCTGGCCACAGCAGAGAGCTGGACTGGAAGAGGGGCAACCAGGATAGAATCTGGCGCCCCAACCGGGACTAGAACCCGGTGTGCCGGCGCCGCAAGGCGGAGGATTAGCCTGTTAAGCCACGGCGCCGGCCAATGTCTTTGCTAATTTTACACTCTGTGTCACGTCTGGGTTGGTTTCAACTGAGTTGGTTTCCATCATCATGGATTATCTTTGCTGCTGCTTTGCGTTCTTGGTATTGTTGATGAAGTGTCAGTCACTGTGATTTTAAACGGTTGGGTGCTGGATGCTTTCTGTATACCTATATTCTTTAGATCTTTCCTGGGATGAACTTAAACAATTGCTCCTGGCAATTGTTTGCTGCTTAGAGGTTTTGCTCTTAAGACCTATTGGGGGGTAGGGGGAAGGAGTCAGTGTTGTGGCACAGTGGGTTAGGCCTCTGTCTGTAACACCGGAATCTCAACTGAGAGCCAGTTCAAGTCCCGGCTGCTCCACTTCCAAGCCAGCTTCCCACTCACGTGCCTAGGAAAGCAGCAGAAGAGGGCCTGACTGCTTGGTCCCTGGCCACCTTGTGGGAGACCAGGATGGAATCCTGGCTCCTGCCTTTGGCCTGGCCCAATGGCAGCTGTTGCAGCTACTTGGGGCAGGAGTCAGAGGATGATGATCTCCCTCTCTCTGTGTAACTCTCAAAATGAGACCGATTACATAGACCCAGAGCCTCAGCATGGAGCTCATTATTCCCTTCTGTGTCTCCTACCCTGCGACCCGTGAGTAGGGAACTTTCCGGTCTGGCAGCTAGGACCAGGCGCTACTCCCTGAGCTGTGTCAGGACAGACACGGCTGCCTCGATTCCTCCCTGGTGGTTCTCTCCCCAGCCTTGTGGAGTTGTGTCGTGTGCGTGTAGTGATGGGGACACGGATGACTTCTCAAAGGAGCTTCCTCTCCCTGCAGCTCTTTGGTCTTTGCCATGCCAGCCCAGGAGCTCTATACATTGGTCTCCCTGGACTCTCAGCTCTGTCGCCTCAGCTGGTGGAGGCCGGTGGGCTCCAGTTGGGCATCCCCTTCCTGCAGCCCAGCCTGGAAACGTCCCCCAGGCAGGGCTCTCCTAGTCTGGTTCCCAGCTCTCAGGGGTCACCACGTTTCCCTACCTGACGCCCAGCAGCCTGACAGCACTGTGCTACATGCTTTGCCCTCTTTCTTTGTATTTCGGTTGTTTCAGGACAGAAGGTGAACTATGCCCTATTGCTTCATCTTCTCCAGAAGTGAACGCCCCACGGCCACATTTGAGGACCCACTATATGTGAATTGCTGTGCAAGGCACACAACAAGCCGTCACCGTTAGTCCTCACCGGCACCCTAGGAAAGATCACTGCTGGCCCATTTTACAGATGAGGAAACAGACTCGGGGAAGGTAAGCACTCACTCAAGCCCAGGCTTGCTCACCCATAAACTCACTCTCCTTCCTCAACCAAAAACATCCTCCAAGGCCGTGGAGGGGAATGCTAGGAAGATGAAGTAGGTTGGGCCCAGCATCCCTATTGGCAGTGGTTCGAGTCCCAGCTGCTCCACTTCCAATCCAGCTCCCTGCTAATGCACCTGGGAAAGCAGTGGAGGATGGCCCAAGTGTTTGGGCCCCTGCACCAACACGGGAGACCCAGAAGAACCTCCTGGCTTCTGGCTTTAGACTGGCCCAGCTCCAGCCATTGCAGACATTTGTGGAGTGAACCAGCAGATGGAAAATCTCTCTCTCTCTAACACTGCCTTTCAAATAAATGAAATAAATCTTAAGAAGATGAAGTGGACCATTGAAACAACGTTGGGATTTTCTAAAACATTCAATTGCTTATGTCCGTCTTTTTCTCTATTAGGGAAGGTTAGGATTAGCTTTATTAAAGGAAAAAAATACATCAGTGAGAATTCTTCATGAAAGATGAGTCTGTTATTAGTCCTGTTATTTTTCTTTTCTGCTAAAGATTTCTTTCTTTATTTGAAAAGCGGGGGGGGGGGGGGGGGCCAGAACCATCTGCTGCTTCACTCTACAACGTTTGCAGTGGGGCCAGGCCAAAGCCAGGAGCCCAGAGCTGCAACTGAGTCTCCTCTTAAACAGCCCTTGGCCCCACGACGTGCGACACAGCAACTCACTGCTGACCAGAGCCACGTGCACGGACAAGATGAGGGCAGCTGCCTTCCCCAGAGGATGGACTGGGGTTACTCCCTTAGCACAGCACCTGGGAGCTCCCGTGCACCCTCCAAGTGGTCCCCGTTACCATTACACTCCAGTAAATATGACACAGAGCAAGCTCTCCCTGTCCCAGCCCCACAACGTCCATGGGAGGGCAGGAGGTTGCCTTGTACACAGTAGGATTCTGAGCAGCATCCCTGGCACCTACCTGCTAAGTGCCAGGAGCAACCTCTGCCTTCCTCCCAGGTTATGACAACCAGAGACGTCTCCACTCGTTGCCAAATGGCCCTTGGTGGGGGCAGGGCAGGGACTGCTCCTTGTTGCAAAGCACCAGTAAGGAGCGAGCAGGTCTGCACGTCTAAGCAACTCTACAATTCTGCACATGTGAGACATCCCACAGCACAGCGCAGCCATTGCCAAAACCTAACCCCTACTTCTCTCTCAGACTGGCTCCCGCCTCCTGCATTCCCATCTCAGTGCCGGGCAACCGATGCCCAGGGCAGAGAGGGCTGGGGATCACCTGGGCTCCCGCTGCCCCCTGCCCATGCACTGACCTGCAGTCTGCAGCCCCACCTGGGGGCTCGTCCACTCTCAGGGTTTAAAGGCTCCTTCCAAAGCACTGCTCCCTCTTGGACAAGAATGAACTCATGTGGAAATCTGACACACGTGTGGTCAGCTTCCGCTCTCTCCAGCGCATATCCACTCCTACCAGAGAATGCTCTGGCTCCTCCTTCGAGACACACTCAGCACCGGGTCCCCCACACTGTTCCACCCTGTCCAGTCCTGGCATGACCTGTGGGTTCCTTCTCCGCCCCCATGGGTCTCAAAAGGACAGTGACAGTGACACCAGCTCACCCCACTCCCCCACCACCTTCCAGGTACCCCTGCCCTCTCCTGCTGCGATTCACCTCTCACTGGGTTCGCTGTCATTCTGGGTGCCTGCACCTGCTGCTCCCCCGGCTACTGCTGGAACAAAGATGCTCTCCAGGGTGTCGGCACCACTTGCTCCCTCACTGCCTCAGGTCTTCCCTTGAGGGTCACTTTCCTGGTAAATCTTTCCTAACCACGCTAGGTAAACGACGCCGCACGTGTCACCCGCCACACCTCCTCCCACGGTGAGTCTGTCGGTACTGTACGTGTTCGCACGGATTCCGATCGTTTTCAGCCAACCCCTTCTTTGTTTTGGGGGTCTCTGCAGCACAGCAGGCAGTGACTGGCACGGGAATGGCCCACACAGAGGCTGGGGCAGACACAAGACACGACCCCTAACAAGAGCAGGCATGGAACACGGTGCCTGGCACACACGCAGACCACTGCGAGGTGACACGGTGGTAGTGAACACTCCAAGGGCCTGGACGGCAGCAGTGCCACTGTCCCCACTACAAAGGACAGGAGACGGGGGCCCAGCGGTGCTCAGAGTCACACGCAAGGTGCAGCTGGAACCAGGCGCACAGGCAGGTGGCTCCACCCCGACTCCACGCTGCGCCCACAGCATCGGCTTACGGCTTGTTCCAGGCGCCACGGAGCAGGGGAGTGAGCCGGGAGCCCAGCCCAGCGGTGCCGGCTCCAGCTTAAGGACTTAAACCCCTCCCTCCACCCATCAAAGGGCTCCTGGGAAGGAGGGGCACTCTAAAGTGCACCAGACCCTGGCAGGGGGCCTGGGACAAGCACTGGCTTTCAGCTTTTCTATATGAAAATTGCTTTAAAAAAAAAAAAGAGCAAATAGGGCATACAGGAGCACTTTTGAAAGCCATGCAACCTGCTCCATGTCTTTCAGGTGACAAAGCTGTCATCTTGGTGGAATTAATCAAATTATACTTCTGACCTAGTCCTTTTCTACTGAAGTTCATGGAAAAGGTTAAAGAAAAGCATTGCTTGGGGCCAGCATTGTGGCATAGCAGGTAAAGCCACCACCTGCAGTGCCAGTATCCCATATGGGCACTGGTTCAAGTCCCGGCTGCTCCACTTCCCATCCAGTTCTCTGCTATGGCCTGGGAAAGCAGTGGAAGATGGCCCAAGTTCTTGTGCCCCTGCCACCCACATGGGAGACCCGGAAGAAGCTCCTGGCTCCTGGCTTTGGCCTGGCCCAGTCCTAGCTGCTTGCGGCCATTTAGAGAGTGAACCAGCAGATGGAAGACTTCCTCTCTCTTTCTCTCTCTCTCTCTGTCTCTAACTCTGCCTTTCAAATAAATTAGTTTTTTTAAAAAACGCAATATTTAAAAGTGATAGCATACAAGCACTATGGATAACAGTAGGGAGGTCCCTCAAGATATTAAAAACAGAACTGTCCTACGATGCAGGAATCCCACTCCCGAGAACACAACCAGAGGGCCTGGAATCGCTCTGTCAAGGAGACATCTGCCCTCCCGTGCTCACCACAGCACCATGACAGGAGCCGAGATACAGAACCAACCTCGGTGTCCGCCCACAGACGAAAAGACAAAGAGAATATGGATACCTGTGATGGGTTACTGCCCAGCCACAAAACCAAAGGGGAAAACCCGATCACACGCAACAACATGGATGAACGTGGAGGACACGGTATTTAGGGAAATAACCAGGCACACAGAGACGAGCACCACATGACCTCGCTCATGTGTGGAAGCTAAAAATGTCAAACACCGAAGTAGAGACAGAGCCTGCAGGGGTGAGGGGCACCTGGGTTGGAGCGGTGTTGGTTAAAGGATATGTAGGGGCTGGCACTGTGGCGTAGCAGGTAAAGCCGCCGCCTGCAGAGCCAGCATCTCATATGGGCGCAGGATCGAGTCTCAGCTGCTCCACTTCTGATCCAGCTCTCTGCTGTGGCCTGGGAAAGCAGTGGAAGATGGCCCAAGTGCTTGGGTCCCTGCACCCACGTGGGAGACCCGGAGGAAGCTTTAGATTGGCCCAGCTCCAGCCATTGTGTCCAACTAGCGAGTAAACCAGCGGATAGAAGACCTCTCTATCTCTCTGCCTATGCCTCTCTGACTTTCAAATAAAATAAATAAATCTTTAAAAAATAATTTTAAAAAATCTCACCAACAAAGATGCATGCAGACTGAAAGTGAAAGGATAAAGAATTTCCATGCCACCAGAAACCAAAAAAGAACTGGTGTAGCCATGCTAATATCAGATAAAGTAGATTTTAACACAAAAACTGTTAAAAGAGACAAAGAAAAGCACTTTGGAATCATTCAGGGATCCATTCAACAGAAGATGTGACTTTTTTTTAAGACTTTATTCATTGATTTAAGAGGCAGAGTTACAGAGTGAGAGAGGGGGAGAGAGAGAGAATCTTTCATCAGCTACTTCACTCCCCAAAACGGCCGCAACAGCCAGAGCTGGGCCAGTCCAAAGCCAGGAGCCAGGAGCTTCTTCCATGTCTTCCACATGGGTACAGGAGCTCAAGCACTTGGGCCATCCTCCACTGCTTTCCCAGGCCAACGCAGAGAGCTGGATCAGAAGAGGAGCAGCCAGGACTAGAACTGGTGTCCATATGGGATGCCGGTGCCAGAGGCAGAGGATTAACCTGTGCCACAATGCTGGCCCCAAGATGTGACTATTATAAACGAATGTGCACCTAATTACAGGGTGCCTGGCTATTTAAAATAAATGTAATGGATTGAAAGGGAGACTTGGACTCCAATACAACAGTAATGGGGGATTTCCACACCCCACTCTCAGCAATGGACAGAATAACCAGAGAGAAAATCAGCACGGAAACAGCAGACGTAATCGACACTGCAGGGCAAATGGGCCTAACAACATCTACAGAACTTCGCCCTGCAGATGCAGAATGCACATTCTTCTCGGCATGCATGGAACCTTCTCTGGGGTTGACCACACACTAGGCCATAAAACAGGTCTCAGCAAATTCAGAAAAATCAAGATCATACCATGCAGCTTCTGAACACAGTGGAATGAAGCTGGAAGCCAACAACTCAGGAATCCCTAGAGCATATGCAAGCACATGGAGACTGAACAACATGCTCCTCAATGAACAGTGGGTCACAGAAGAAATCAAAAGATGTATCAAAAATTTCTGGAAACAAATTAAGCTGACAACACAATATATCAAAACCTATGGGATACAGCAAAAGCAGTGTTAAGAGGAAAGTTTATACCAATTGGTGCCTACATCAAAAAATCAGAAATCCACCAAATAAAGAGCTATCAATGCATCTCAAGGATGTAGAAAAACAGCAAACCAAACCCAAAACTAGGAGAAAAAGAGTTAAAATTAGAGAACAAACAAAATTGAAACCAAAAAAAATACAAAAGATCAACAAGATGAAAAGTTTTTTTGAAAAATAAACAAAATTGACACACCACTGGCCCAACTTAAAAAAAACAGAAAGACTCAAATCAATAAAATCAGAGATGAAAAAGAAAATGTAATAACAGATACCACAGAAATAAAAATAATCATCGTTAATTACTTCAAAGAACTATATGCCAATAAACCAGGAAATCTAAAAGAAATTGATAGATTCCTGGACAAATACAACCTACCTAAATTGAGCGACGAAGATATAGAAAACCTAAACAGACCCATAACCAAGACAGAAATTGAATCAGTAATAAAGACCCTCCTAATAAAGAAAAGCCCAGGGCTGAATGGATTCACTGCTGAATTCTACCAGACATTGAAAGAAGAACTAATTTTTCTCGAGCTATAAGCTATTCAAAATAATCAAAAAGGAAGGAATCCTCCCAAACTCCTTCTATCAAGCCAGAATCACCTTAATTCATAAACCTGACAAAGATACAACAGAGAAAGAGAACTACAGACCAATTCCCCTGATGAACACAGATGCAAAAATCCTCAATACTAACCAATCAAATCCAATATCACATCAAAAAGTTCATTCACCTGGACCAAGTGGAATTTATCCCTAGTATGCAAGGATAGTTCAACATTCAAAAATCAATGTGATACATCACATTAACAAATTAAAGAACAAAAACCATATGATTATCTCAATAGATGCAGAGAAAACATCTGATAAAATACAACACCTTTTCATGATGAAAACTTTAAGCAAATTGAGTATAGAAGGAACATTTCTCAACACAATCAAGGCAATTTATGACCAACCCATAGCCAGCGACCTTTTGAATGGGAAAAAGTTAGAAGCATTTCCATGAGATCCAGTACCAGACAAGGATGCCCACTCTCACCATTGCTATTCAATATAGTCCTGGAAGTTTTAGCCAGAGCCATTAGGAAAGAAAAAGCAATTAAAGGGATACAAATTGGGAAGGGGGAAGTCAAACTATTTCCATTTGCAGATGTCATGATTCGATATATAGGGGAGCCAAAAGACTCCACTAAGAGACTATTGGTACTCATAGAAGAGTTTTGGTAAAGTGGCAGAATATAAAATCAACAGCCTTTGTATACACAGACAATGCCACGGCTGAGAAAGAACTTCTAAGACCAATCCCACTCACAACAGCTACAAAAACAATCAAATACCTTGAAATAAATTTGACCAAGGATGTCAGAGATCTTCAGGATGAGAATTATAAAAAAGTAAAGAAAGTAACAGAAGACACAAAAAAATCTTCCATGTTCATGGATTGGAAGAATAAGTATCATCAAAATATCCATACTTCCAAAAACAATTCACAGATTCAATGTAATACCCATCAAAATACCAAGAAAATTCTTCTCAGATATAGAAAACACCGGAGACCTGGAATAGCCAAAGCAATTTTGTACAACAAAAACAAAGCTGGAGGCATCACAATATGAGATTTCAAGACATACTACAAATCAGCAACAGGAGTCACTGTGTACTTACACCCCATGTGGGATCTGTCCCTAATGTGTCGGTTAAAGCGAAGTGATGCTAAAACTAGTACTGAAACAGTATTTTTATACTTTGCGTTTCTGTGTGGGCACAAACTGATGAGGTCTTTACTAATTACATACTGAATTGATCTTCTGTATATAAAGAGAATTGGAAATGAAAAAAAACAACCTGGTGTTAAAATGGAAATGGCATAGAAAATTAATTAATTTGAAAAAAATTATGTAGGATCTCTGTCTTTAATGTGCTGTACATTGCTATTTAATGCTATAATTAGTAATCCAATGGTAGTTTTTTCACTTTATGTTGCTATATGGGCAAAATGTTGAAATCTTTACCTAATATATACTAAACTGATCTTCTGTATATAAAGAGAATTGAAAATGAATCTTGGCCGGCGCCGCGGCTCACTAGGCTAATCCTCCGCCTTGCGGCGCCGGCACACGGGGTTCTAGTCCCGGTCAGGGCACCGATCCTGTCCCGGTTGCCCCTCTTCCAGGCCAGCTCTCTGCTGTGGCCAGGGAGTGCAGTGGAGGATGGCCCAAGTGCTTGGGCCCTGCACCCCATGGGAGACCAGGAGAAGCACCTGGCTCCTGCCATCGGCTCAGCGCGGTGCGCCGGCCGCAGCGCGCTACCGCGGCGGCCATTGGAGGGTGAACCAACGGCAAAGGAAGACCTTTCTCTCTCTCTCTCACTGTCCACTCTGCCTGTCAAAAAAAAAAAAAAAAAAAAAAGAAAGAAAATGAATCTTTACATGAATGGAAGGGGAAAGGGAACGGGAAAGGGGAGGGCTGCGGGCGGGAGGGAAGTTATGGGAGGGGGGAAGCCATTGTAACCCATAAGCTATACTTTGGAAATTTATATTCATTAAATAAAAGTTTAAAAAAAAAAAGACATACTACAAGGCAGTTATACTCAAAACTGCCTGGTACTGGCACAAAAACAGATGGGTAGACCAATGGAACAGAATAGAAACGCCATAATCAACCCACGTATCTACAACCAACTTATCTTTGACAAAGGAGCTAACATCCATCCCTGGAGCAAGGACAGGCTCTTCAACCACTAGCACAGACAGCATGGAGAGCTCGGAAATCTGGACGTAGACCTACCATATGACCCAGCCATCCCACACCTGGGAATCTACCCAAGGAAAATGGAATCAGCATAGGAAAGAGGGATCTGTACTCCACGGTTATTGCAGCTCAACCCACAATAGCAAAGACATGGAATCAACCCAAATGCCCGCCCCCTGAAGACTGGATAAATTATAGGATATGTACACCACAGAATACTACACGGTAAAAAAAAAAAAAAATGAAATCTGTCATTTGCAACAAGATGGGTGAACCTCGACAACATCATACTTAGTGAAGTAAGCTAGTCCCAGAGGGACAAATACCATAGGTTCTCTCTGACCTGCGATAACTCACAGAGCACCTACGGGGAATCTACAGAAGTGAAATTAACACTTCAGATGCAATGACTTTGAGCAGCCCTTGTCTCAACTGTTGAGGAACAGGTTTTTTTTTTTTTTTTCTCATACAATTTGTGGAACTTTACTTAGTATAGAGTGAATTATAAATGTATAATATATAAATTTAATTGAAATAGATCTTAGAAAAAAGAGTGGGAATAGGGGAGGGAGGAGGAGGAGGGGGAGGAGGGCGTACAGTGGGAAGACTCACTATATTCCTAAAGTTGTATCTATGAAAAAAAAAAGAAATTTAAAATTTAGGTTAGACAGCTTCCCCACGTGCCAGCGGCTGACCTGGATCTCGGCCCAGCCCTGCTGACACCACAGCCCAGGACACGACTGCCTTCCAAATGGCCGAAGCTGCAGAATAACCTGTCTACCTGTGAAACATACATAAAGCAGCAGCAGCAACAATGTGTCCTTGCACAGGGCCCACTGCCATTCCCCTGGCTGCCCAGGGATGCAGGGGCCCAGCCCGGGCTCAGCTGCTAAAGGACCCAGGCCTGAGGCCCAGGTGCTGCGGACACAGCCACTTAGGACGGCACAGGCTGATGGAAATACAGCGCGAGCCACACGGACAGCTTTAAACAGTTTTTTAGTGCCTGCCTTTAAAACGAAACAGGTGTAACTATTTTTAATAATGTATCCCAATAGATCCAAACCACAACCATTAATTTCAACACACTGTACTAATGAACAGTTATTGAGATATTTCAAACATATCCGTGCCAAATCTATTTGGCATGGTTCTGCTGGTTCAGCCACACATCCTGCGCTCATAGTCCCTAGGGTCTGGCGGCTACATTATCCGACAGCTTTTAAATGGCATAGACTGGGGAAGGATGTTTGTTCTGCTTACCATAACCCCAAAAGACAGGCCAGACCTGGCACCGTCAGAGCTCCGGAACCAGCTTCCAGCCCTGGGCCATGAGCCAGCGGGGGGCGTCAGTGGGGCACAGCAGGTGATCCAGCGCAGTGCCTCCCCGTCTTCCTTCATTTTCTTTTCTAGCTTGGAGCCAGCACACACCACCAACCCTCCAAGGGTTACTCTGGTCTCCTGCCCTGGTTTCCCCACCGCCTGCCTGTGGCTCTGGCTGCCCACTCACCCCTGGGCACATGCTTGCTCCTCTTCAGATACCTGGCAGGGCAGAAGGGCATGGTGCAGGGACCGCTCAGGCTGGGCTCAGCGGCGCTCTGGGCGGAGGTGCGGCTGCCTGTGAGCTCGGCCTGGGTAGCCGGGTCTGTGCCTTTCGTGTCTCCTGGGGAACTTCTGCATTTCTCAGCGCCCAAGGTTGGGACTGCCCCAGGGCTGGGGACCTGCTGGAATGCCCCCCCCCAGGACACTCCAGCTAGCAGGGGTGGGGACAGCCTGCAAATCATTAAGCAACCCGCAGCTGAGGGCACGTTGCCCTTGCTACATTCTCCAGTCCACATGAGGGCAGGTTCCAGTCCCGGCCGCTCCACTTCTGATCCAGCTCCCTGCTGATGTGCCTGGGAAAGCTGCCGAGGATGGCCCAAGTGCCTAGGCCCCGGCCCCGCATGGGAGACCTAGATGGAGTTCTAGGCTCCTCACTTCAACCTGGCCCAGCCCCAGCCGTTATGGCCATCTGGGGAGTGCACCAGCAGATGAAGATCTCTCTCTCCTCTCTTCTGTAACACCGCCTTTCAAATAAATAAATCTTTAAAAACTAACCAACACAAAGCCCTATATTCATTTATTGAAAAGCAGAGAGAGAAAGAGCTCCGATCCACTGACTTTCTCCCCAAATGCCGGGGGTCGGAGGCAGGAGCCAGAACGCAAGCACCGGAGTCGCCACTGCTGTTTCCAGGGTCCGCGCCACAGGAGGCCGGAGGCGGGAGCCACGGGGTGCGGGCGTCTTCACTGGCACCCGCGCCAAGAGGCCGAATCCCAGCCCCCACAACTGGGGTGTGAACTTAGCTGTTCTGGGTTCCTTCTGTGAAACCGGCTGCCTTCCTCTCTGCTGGGACAAAGGGGCAGGAGTCGGCTCCCTGGCCCTGCCTGGCCTCTTCACCTCAGTGGCGACGCAGTGTCACATACACTGGCACGGCTCTGGATAGCAAGTACACAAAAGAAGTTCTGCCTGGGTGGATGGCACCTGCTTATCTGCTTATCTCCCTCATTGGTCCATCCACCTATCCATCCATCCACCTGTCTATCCACCCATCCCTTCAAAAGGAAAAGCAGCCAGCTAACAGCAGCATCTCTGTTTAACTCTTCAAGGCCCACTGTTCCCAGAACAACAGCCGTACCCTGGGCCAGCGAGGCTGTACCCATAGGTCCCTTGAAGTCCTCTACATCTCTCCCTGTCCCACCCAGCACCTCCGCGCTCTCTCAGGGGTTCCCAATATGGTTCTCCAGCTGTCTGCGTGGACGCCTCCAGCTGCCTCCAGCTTCCTCCAGCCCCCCCCCCACTTCGGGCTTCAGCTCGGATGTCAATTACCAAACCTCACCTGTGTGACAACCGCTGTCAAGGACCTGCCCCCGCCCGCCCGAGTGTCCCCACGCTGTGTTCTCTATAAAGCCTAGCCCAGGAAAGCAGCTTGCTTGTCCGATCGCGTCTCACGAAGGCGGACCCTGCCTCCTTGGGTGTCCACGGTCTCCCAGGGACTGGTCCCATGCCAGGAAGAGGCTGGGAGCCAGTGAGCGGCAGGGATCATGCCAGGGCCCTGGACGGCCCTGTGGACTGACAGCCAATCTCTGTCAACGGACGTGCCCAACTCGGCGCTTTATTTACTCTACAGGCAGAGACAGACACACAGAGACCTCCCATCCGCTGAGGCTGGGGACAGAGCTGGGAGAGGGGAACTCAACCCAGGCCTCTCACATGGGTGGGAGGGACCCAACTATTTGCACCATCACCACTGCCTCCCAGTTTCTACATTGGCAAGAAGCTGGCATGAGGAGCCAGAGCCGGATATCGAACCCAGGCGCTCCAATAGGGGGTGCGGGCAACCCGACCAGCATCCTAGCTACAAGGCCAGCACCTGCTCCTAAGATACCCAACACTTAGCGCTTCCCATATGCTGGCCACCATGCTAAGGCCTTTGCATATTTTAGCTCAATATGCTGGTACAACGATGATACCCATTTTACAGGTGAGCAAAGAGAGGCCACATAATCTCTCTGATGCCACATGAAATTACTCGCCAACTGGTTGAGGACCAAGGATCTGCACCCCCTGGCTGCAGGAGTGGTGGCTCCCGGCTCGGTGCCTGTGGTTGGCAGCCTCTGAGGTGGTCCCCGCCCCTTGGTGCTCACATCCTGGTATCACCGTCCCTCGGGAATGTGAGCTGGATCTAAGAACTCGTTTTTAGTGAGTGGACTTCGGCCAAAAGTGACAGCACGTCACTGAGAGTGGGTTACAAAGACACTGTGGCTTCCACCCTACAGCCCCTCTCTTGCTGTCTCACTGGCTCTGGTGGGGGGGAAGTCAGAGCATCGCTATGAGCTGCCCCACACGGAGTCCCAAGTGGCAAGGAACCCAGAGACACCTATGGTCAACAGCCAGCTAAGGGCTATGGACTCGTGGAACTGCCCCTCACACAGAGCCACACGACTGAGCACCAAGCCCATCCGCCCTTGGTGGAGCTCGAGACCACAGTCTTGGCCAACACCTGCAACAGCCTGAGACAGACCCTGAGGCACAACCTCGGGTCAGGCCCAGATGCCTGGGCCACAGGACTAAGTTCCTACATCGTGGGGCAATCCGTTCTGTAGGAAGACACGAGGGAGCCCACCCCAGCACAGCCCTCCTTCCCTGTGTGCCCGCAAGCTTAGGCGACAGGCCGGTGGCTGCACCTGCCAGCTCCGAGCCAGAGCAGTGCACACACCGTGGCATCGTGTCTCATGAGATTGGTGCTCTGAACCTCATCTTACAGGGAGAGAAACGTGGCTTCAGGGACAGGGACACCTTTGCCCATAGTCAGGTGCTCCCTGTGCAGGTCACCATCTCCACCCAAGCTTCTGGGACCTGACCGCTGTCCCCATGGTCTCACAGGTGCCCTGCCTGCCTTCCTGGTGCCTGGCAGGATCTTTGCAAGAAGACACCCATGGACCCTGGGGAAAGCCACGTGCACGGCAGAGCCAGCGGTGCCACGTGAGGGGCCCTCTCTCCTGGTGCGGTGCAGCAACTTGGGGTTGGCGGAAGACGACACGGAGTGAGGGTGCCTTGCAGGTTAAGCATTCCCCACAAAGTCCATCTGAACGGGGAGGGACGGACGGATCTCCTCTGGAGAAGTGGATCCAGGGGGAGGAGGCTAAGAACCACTAGGGGCTTTGGAGTGAAGCCCAAGACTCCCAGGACCTGGCCACACACCCCCTTCACCTGCCTGTAGGGTCCCCCTGGGGAACTGTAACTTCCAGGTGCAGCTTCTGCCTCTCGTGGCAAGTGCAGGGCCAAGGTCTCAGTAAGTACGCACCCCCACAAACACACACACACCACACCCCAGCGCCAGGGCTGCCTGCAGCTCTGTCCGGTTTGTCCCTGGGGAGGAGCGGCCAGCTTCCTCGTGGTCCCTCCCTGCAGGTCTGGGATGGCTAGAACGCAGAATATCAGGAGCAGACGCGTTGGAAGCCTCAGGTCCCTTAGGGTTACTGGATATACACCCCAAAAAAGGAGATGCAACCCCCAGAGGTTACAGAGCCCCGTGTCACTGACAGTTATCCCGGCCTGCACTCTGAGAAGGAAGCTGAGACCCTGAAGGGGAGGAGGACACTGGCCACAGCAGGTGGGGACACGCAGGGCCCTGCAGTGGCCACCAGGCCAGACCCTACCAGGCACGGTGCAGCCTCATGGGAACCTGGCTGGCCCCTGCCTCCTTGGGTGGCCCCGGCTGAGATCTCCTTGACCTTGAGACAAGCAACGAAGGCCGAAGGCCGTGAACAGAAGCGTGCTGGGCGCGCCCCTACGTGCTCCACAACAACCCTCGACCCTCGCTGGCCTTCCCTCCCTGGGAGACGGTGCCCTGGGACCCCTCTCACACATGCTGGTTGCCAGGGCCGGGGCGGTGCACTGGGCTATGACAGCTGACAGGATCCCGCGTAGCCATAGAAAGCAGAGAACACTCAGCACAGAGCAAAGCCTTTGCAGGACATGGCAACTCATTCTACACTGCAGGCTAGAGACGGAGGCCACTGAGCCAAGGGGAGGCCCCTGGAGGGTCACCACCAAGAAGAGCTCTTGTATCATCAGTGTGTGTGTGGTGGGTCACGTCCCGCCTGTGGGACACGTGCTGGGCACCTCGTGACCGTGCTGGTCACCAAGCAGAGCCAACAAGCCTCGGAGCGCAGAGGGGACCGAAGGGGAGTCCCAGGGTCTGACATTGCTGGGCTCCTGAATCTCTGATCCCAGAACCACCTGCCTTGGTGTGCTTGGGGGGTGGGAACATTACTTTGGTGGAAGCTGGCCGGGCGGGCTTTCCTGCCTCCTGCAGCTGGACACGTGGCCACACGCAGGCCAGGAGCCATGTTTCCAAGTCCTGCACCTGCTGCATGGGAGGCGCCCGCTGGAGAGGCACAGGACACGATTTACACCACTCTGATAACAATTCCCCGTGAAATGGGAGCAGATGGGCCCTCACCCTTCACGGGTGTGCCTGAAGTCGAGGGCCAGGGAGGACGAACAGGCATTTCAAAAAGGTCGCTTAAAAGGTAAGCTCACGGGGGCCAGCGCTGTGGCATAGTAGGCTAAGCCTCGGTCTGCAGTACCAGCATCCCATATGGGCACCAGTCCGAGTCCCGGCTGCTCTACTCCCAATCCAGCTCTCTGTTTATGACCTGGGGAAGCAGTAGAAGATGACTAAAGTGCTTGGGCCCCTGCACCCACGTGGGAGACCTGGAAGAAGCTCCTGGTTCTTGGCTTGGGATCAGTCCAGCTCTGGCTGTTGTGACCATTTGGGGAGCAAACCAGTGTATGAAAGGCCTCTCCCTCTGTCTCTCCCTCTCTCTGTAACTCTCTCAAATAACATTAACAGGGAGCTGAGTGGAGTAACTGGAACTCTAACTGATGGTGGCTTAACCCCCTGTGCCACAACACCCAGCCCACAAGGTGGATCTTTACATCACACCTTACAACAAAATTAAAATTCACGATGGATCCGATTTAAAGATTGAAAATCAAAACCAGGCGCAGGCACTGTGGTGCAGTGCGTTAAGTCGCCACTCGGGACGCCCACATCCCACATCAGAGTGCCGGTTTGAGTCCCGGCTACCACGCTTCCAATCCAACTTCCTGCTCTTGTGTCCCGGGAAGCAGCAGATGGCGGCTCAACTACTTAGGTTCGTGGGAGAAGCAGATGGAATTATGGGCTCCTGGATTCAGCCAGGCCCAGCCCTGCATTTGGGGAGTGAACCAGTGGATTGTTCTCTCTCTCTCTCTCTCTCTCTCTCTCTCGTTCAGCCTTTCAATTAGATGAAAATAAATAACATTTAAGAAAAATCAAAACCATAAAATACCAGACTCAACCATAAGAAAAATTTTTATCTCAAGGGGAGAAGGTCTTTCTTGGTATGACTCAAACATCAGAGACCACAAAAAAAAGCAATAACAAAAAAAACCCAAAAAACTACAAGTGACTACATGAAAGTTAAAAAGATTTGCCTAGCAAAGAAAAGAAAGCAGGAAGGGCGGGGCAGGAGGGAGAGCGCAGTGGCCTCTGGACAGGGAAAGGAAATACGCGGATGAGCAGGTGCCCTGGGCAGGCAGGCGAGGGTGCAGGCAGCTCGGCTTTCCGCCCTGTGATCCTGGCACCGTCCCGTTGTCAATCTTGCAAGCTAAATGAATACAGGATTCAGTGCAAAGAGACAGGGGAGACTAACCTGCAGCGCCGTCCCGGGCTGGGGGGCGTGGGGCGGGCTGCACGATTTACAACTCACAAACTGTTTTGTTTCTGGGCTTTGCCATTGGCTATTTTCCCAGACTGCAGCTGGCTGTGGCCAACGGGACCCCCCAAAAGTGAAGCCGCAGATCGGGAGGCAGGAAGCCGCTGTGCACACAGATGCACGGCTCTGCACGCCAGATCCTGAGAGGACGAGGCTGACCCGAGGACCGGGGCTTACTCCAGGAGCTGGGGTCAGGGTGAGGCAGGAGGGGGGTGGACTTGGGGTCAGGGTGGGGCAGGAGGGGGGTGGACTTCGGCCGGCAGGAAGGACTCTAAAGAGCTTCCTGTGCTGTTTTTCATTCAGGGAGCTGTGGTCTCCATGCCCTACACCTGGGAGTCCTTCTCATTCCGGGGGCGGGGTGGGGTGGGGCTCTCGGCAGCGCCTGGTCCCAGCACAGCAGCTCCGCTGTGGGAATGTGGGGCCGAGGCCTGGGCCTGTCTGGGTTTTCAGGGACTCTCTGCGTGACCTCGCCTCGCCCTGGGGGCAGCACCCGTGGGAGAGCTGGGACCCTGATCTTCTCCCAGGACAATTGCAGAAGTGAGAAACAGCCTGGGGCCAGCCGGGGAATGCCCGGGGGGCTGCCGGAGGAGGAGGGCTGTTTCTGGAAAGCCAGTGGGATCTTCTCTTCCCCAGAGTGCGCCTCATACCGCGGCCTCCCCCGTCCTCAGCACCTGCCATGGTTCACTGCTGCCCGTGGGGGCTGGGAGCCCCCCGCCTCACCTGACACGGCAGGTACCCTGCCTGCTTTCTCGTTCCCAGGCTGCACCGCGCACAGCCATCTCCCTGTCCTCACACAGGCCATGTCTTTGCTACCTGGCCACCTGGTGAACTCCTACTCGCTCAAGACCCAGCTCCCATATGCTCCCCTCCCCCACTTCTCCCTCACCTTCCCCAACCGCCCCCACCTCATCACCCAGTTTCCCTTCCACAAATATTTACGGCAAGAGCTACCACGTGCCGGGCCCCATGCCCTGTGCTGCCGACACAAAGATGTCAGCGTCGAGGAGATTAACGCAGGGCCCCCGGCGACGGCTGCCGTTGCCATGACGACCAGGTCACCAGTGCCACGCTGATAACGCCAGGGCTAAGCCAGCCGGCTGCCAGCAACTCTAAGGAAACAGACACTGTTATCCTGCTGTGGGCCCTGCCATCCCACAGCGAGTGGGTGGCAGAAGCGGAGGGCAGTGGGTCGGGCCGCCCCAGCCCAGCCCAGGGAGTGAAGGATGGATGGATGGAGCCGCATCTTGCATCCGGGGCCCCTGCACCTCCCCTTTGCTCTCTGTTAAATGACGACCAGACAGGGAGCTGCTGGGAAGTGCAGGTAACTGGTGCTAATGGCATGAGACCTGCCCCCCCCCCCCCAGCACCTCTGAGCCACAGGGACGCTGGATGGAGCTGGCCTGGGTTTTCGGGCCTGCCCTGTGCTAAGCATGTCAGAGCTGCCAACCCTGGGATGAAGGGAGGGCAGGTATCCAGGGCTCCTGGCATTCCCTGGCTGAGGGGGGGCTGGGAGCTCTACCTGCTCCCTCCATGGAAGTCTGGACCCGAGCCGGCCAGGCTGGGTGGATGGCGGGGGTGGGGGTGGGGGGCCACTAATCCTGCCTGAGACTCTCTGTGTACCCGGCACTTTGCTGGGCACACAGAAGTGCATGGGGGAGGAAGACGGGCAAGGTCCCGCCCCCTTGGAGCTGCCCCTTGCAGGGGGACAGGGACAAGGACAGGGTGCAGACAAGGTGAGCTCAGGGGGAGGCCAGGCTGTGACAAGATCGGGACAAGCAGGGCGTGGTTTCTGGTGGGGGCAGACCGGCAAAGGCCTCTGGCCAGGCAGAGTCCTGGTGTCCTGCGCGTGGCTTGGTGACCAATAAGGACATGAGGGGCTCAGGAGGCAGACGGGAGGTTCTGGCAGGGGTGCCGGGGAGGTCGAGACAGGCACCCGGACCCAAGACCTGTCCGGATGATGGACTCAGGACTCATTGGTACATCAGAGGGGGAGGCTAGAAAGAGCGTGGCAAGTGAGCAGGAGGGAGGTGGGGGAAGGCAGGCAGAATCCCCCTCCCCCCCCTCCCTGCTGGTGGCAGGAGGGGGCATCCCAAGTCCCACCCCCTGCTGCTTCTGTCTCCAGGAAGCACCTTTAACAGCTGGTTGTGTCTGGTTTAGAGCTTATATGGCTGCCGTCTTCCCACATCAAAGAGCCCAGTTCCATCTCGGGCTCCAGCTTCCGGCTCAGCGCAGCTAGCTCGGGCACTAGAGCCCGGACTGGACCGACACTCTGAGAGACCCAGGAAGAGTTCAGGGACGGGGCGGCCCAGCCTGGGCTGTTGCAAGCGTTTAGGGAGTGAACCAGCAGACGACAGCTCTGCCTCTCCCCCCCTTCAAATAAATAAGGAAGAAGAGAAACTGTACATTTGAAACTAAATGTAATAAAAATCACTCAAACTCTAAGCACCAAATTTTCAGAATGCTGGTGGCGAGCGCTACCTCCTCACCCCATCCCCCACTCCCGACAAGCCCTCACCTCTGGACCATGCCCAGGGAGTCTGAAAAAGCAGATGTGGGGGATCCCAACCCCCGATGTCCTGAGGATGGCCCCAGCCTGGCCTCAGCCGGAACACTGAGCTGTAGCAGGCGCCGAATCCCCTCCACTCCACCCCACCCCGGACGCCAGGCTGAAGGCACTGCCTGTGCCTCGGTTTCTCCCATCACCTTCTGGGAATTGGGACAACACCGTCACCGTCACCGGGTGACTGCTGCAGCCCCCTGGGCCAGGGGTTTGAGGGCCACCGCCCCCGGGGGGATCTTCTGGGTCCTAGCACTGCACCTTCTCTGAGACCTGCCTGGCACTGAGCTCAGCTCTGAACGGAGGACCTCTAACCTCTAAGTGACGCAGGCGCAGACGGGGCCTGGCCCCCAGGGAGCCCAGGGGTGGGGGGGGTTACCTGCAGACCTGGGAGCAGCCGCCTGGAGTGAAATCAACAACAAACACTTCTGCGCTTTACTCTGGGGTCCCCCAGGACAGGGATGGGGAGCTCAGAGCCCCACCCCTGCCCTTCTGCTCTTTATTATGGAGATGGCCCTAGAAGCTTAGCCTTGACTGGGAGCTCTTGGCCCCTGGGCCCTGTTCAGCACCACAAAGCCCCCAGGAGCCAAACTACACCCCCCCTCCGGGGCCCTCTGAGGAGGGGGATTTCCCAGGGTAAACAGGGTTGTTGCCTCCCTCAGAGGCAAGTCTGGCCCCCTACCCTCTAACCCAGAGTAGAGAAGGGGTGGGCCAGGAGGGCTGCCTGGAGGAGGCAGCCCAAAATATAGCCCAAGGCCTGTAAGGAGTGCTGACAGAAGCACTGAGCTGAGACACCAAGGAAAGTGTCTGGCACAGAACCGTGTGGCAGGGGCTGTGGGCCGCCACCAGACACGGCACACCCACCACATGGCCCCAGTTCGGGCGTGCAGACGTTCCTGGGGCCGGCCACAAAACCTGCACTGGGGGTGAGGGTTCGGCCTAGCGCTCACGGAGCTGCTTGGGACACAGCCCCAGGCTCTGCTCCCTACCCCAGCTCCCTGCCAATGCACATCCTGCCTGGCAGCCTCAGGGGGTGGGGGTCCACCACCCCCGCTCGGGAGACTCAAATAGAGTTCCTGGCTCCCGGCTTCCAAGTGGCCCAGCCCTGGCCGCTGGGGACCATTTGGGGAGTGCACAGAGGATGGGCGGGGCGGGGCTGGGCGTTCTCTTGTCTCCAGTGTCTCTGCCTCTCGAATAAACAGAAATTTACAAAGGAAAAACTGGGGGCCGTCATATTGAGGCAGGAAGGCCAGAGAGTGGACCGGCCCACACCAGAGTGCCCCCTAGCCCAGGCAGACCCGAGCTGGCCTGTTAGCTTAGTAGGTGCTCACTTAGCACCCCAAACTGGCACGCCTTGCAGCCCCGCGGCAGGACACAGCGCGTGCGCAGTCGCACGCACCCCCTCGGAATTCCTCCTTGAAGCAAAGCCAAGGACCTGGGTCCCAGGCCGCCCTCCCGGTCCGGCTCCAGTACGGCCACCACAGGCCTCCGGCTAACGCTCCTTCCCTCTGGACAGTGCATACAGAAAGCGGGCCCGCCATCGCCATCCGCAGGTGCGCGCGCAGGCCGGGCTTTAATGCATGCCCCCCCTCCCGCCCCCTCCCTCCCTTTCCACCCCTCCCACACTATCATTCACCCCAGGTTGTTAAGAAAACAACTGGCTCCTTCCTGGAAGCCAACTGCAGAGCTGTGAGCGGAGACTGGAATAGAGCGAGGATCCTGTCCCAGCGGAAGGAGGGAATCCAGGACCTGAGAGAGGGTGACCAGCAGTCCGGACTGCGGCTTAGCAGAGAACACGCCTGCCTCCAGTGTCGCAGAGTGGAGAGTGCGCTCTGATAGGGGTAAGGGGGCCAGCTCCTCCCGTGACCCTCTTCTCCCAGACAGGGTTTCCTGGGTGTGAAATTCCTCCCAAGGCGCTGTTACCCGGGGTGTTACCTGCACTGGTGCAGGGGCAGAGAGGGTTCTCCTGGGAGCTTTCCCTTGGAGGAGGGGCGCTGGGACCACCTGTGAAGTGACTGGGGGTGTGGGCAGGGCTTCGTAGTGTAAAATCTCATCTGGGCTGCTGCCAGGACTGGCACTCTGCTCTCCTTGGGAGCCTTCCACCCCCCCTCCCCAACGGAACCAGACACTGCTCCTGCATCACCTCCTGGCACAACTCCCCGACCGCCCCTTCCAGGCAGCCAACCTCACTTTAGTCTAAACGAACGGCACCCTTTGGGGGCAAACACTTCCCCTTGCGGCTTCTGAACGGTAGCCCCTGGAGTCAGTCCAGAGGTGACCAGGAGGAGAAAGGTCACAGCCAGTCAGTCCCTCGCAGGGGTCTCCTGGCAAGGCGGCCTGGGCCAAGCTTTCAGCCTGGTCTACCTGACTTCACCCCAGGCTGCTCCCTCTGCAGAGTTTACAGCCAGGGGAGCAGAACCCAAGCTCCTGCAGCCTCTTGGGGGTCCCCACCTGGGAAGCGGGGCTCACCCTGACCTTAGCCGTTCTCACTCAAAGATGCCTACCTCGCAGACACAGAAGAGCTGCCGGGTGCAGGCTGACAGCCTGACCCTCCCACCACAGGGCACTCAGCAATACCTGGTGGAGTTGCTAAGTTGTTCACCTGGCCATCTCCCCCAGGGAAGGTACAGGTGAAACCAAGTCCCCACAACAGGCCCTGTCTGAACACAGACACTCGAGGGCTCTAGAGCTCCTGAACCAAGGATGGTGTGTCACAGCAGCCGCACAAGAAGCTAACCCCCAGGCTCCTGAGTTCCTCTGCCTCCCCACCAGAGGACACCTCAGGAGCCAGCTGTCTCCAGGGGTTTCCAGGTCCGGGCGGGAAGTGCTTACCACCTGCATGTAGCCCCACGTGGCCATCATAGACACTCCCTGACCAAAGCCAGGAACTTGGACACGAGCTGCCCGAGGAACCTGGCCAGACAACCCCTGGGACTCCACCCAGCTCGCTCCCATTTTACGTGCATCGCGACCACGTGTGGCTCACGGATGCCATGGTGCACAGCAGAGCAGCGGCGGATAGTGCCAGAAGGAATGGGAGGACTACAGGGGCAGCTGCGGCGACAGCATCAGGAAGCGACGGCTCATGACAAAAGACACAAGAACACCGAGATCGCTTTTAAGCATCACCTGCCGAAAGACTCGGCTGCGGGCCGGCGTTGTGTGGCACTGGGTTCAGTGGCCGCCTGTGACGCCTGCATCCCACACGAGTGCCTGTTCCTGTCCTGGCTGCTCCACCTCCCATCCCGCTCCCTGCTAACGGGGCTGGGAAGGCAGCAGAGGATGGCCCAAGTGCTTGGGCCCCTGCCACCCATGTGGGAGACCTGCAGGGAATTCTAGGCTCCTGGCTTCAGCCTGGCCCAGCCCTGGCTGTTGTGGCTATTTGAGGAGTGAACCAGTAGATGGAAGACCTCTCTCTCTGCAACTCTGCCTTTCCAATAAATAAATCTTAAAAGCAAACAACAACAAAAAAAACTTCAGCTGCCAAACACCTAAGTCTCCCTCCTACCCCAGGTGCCCACAACACAGCAGCTCTTCGGGGAGTCGTCCAAGCACGTGGGGGAGTGCTGGGACAGCAGGGTGACCAGGGTCCACGTGGGGCACTCACAGCCTCCCATGGGGATGTGTACAGGCTAAAGAGACCACGGGAGCACTTGTCCTGAGCTCACTCTGACAGCACCGGTAGGGGGGCCCCCCCTCAGCCGAGCACGGTAACAATGCCAGCTCTTCCGGCCCTCTATGCAGCCCTCCGACTGGGGATCCCCAGGGTTCCCATTTGGCTGACGGGGAAAATCGAGGCATGGAAATGCCAAGTGCATGTCCTGAACAAGCGACGTGGGCCTGCCCGTCCAGGAGGGAACCTGCTTCCCAAGGCAATCACACCCTGATGACTAGGGCTCCAATGCTCAGGGCTCCGCACTGAGGCGGGTTTTGCTGTCTTAAGCAGAGACGCTTCGGGAAGCCCCGAAATATCCCTGGGATGTTGGTCTCCCGCCCGGCCCTGCCCCCAAGGCAGCCAGACAGCCCCCCACCAAGGGCCCACTGAGCCTTGCTGCAGCTGCGGGTATCGGGCCACGCACCGGCCAGGGGTGGCCCTCCTCGTCCTTTGTAAGCGGCCGCTACTAAGGACGGGGCAGGGGCCCGCTGAGGCCGACAGGTCCTGGCCGCCCAGCCACTGCCGCACACCCCGCCAGGCAGTCCCTGGCCTGAGCCACGGCCGGGACCCGCTAAGCCACCTCCTTTGGACGGAACGCCTTTCTACGTCCCAGCTCGTGGGCAGGCTGTCTCCCCACAACCAACATGGCAGGGGCTGGGAGGGAGAAGGCTGGAGACCAGAACTGGGGAGGCATCCAACCCCCGAAGAGAGAAGCACGCTGCTTAGCCAGGCAGCTGTGTGAGGCAGGGCCCCGTGGTATGGGGGTCAGGGCCCAGCCCATGATCCGTTAGCATGTGAAAGGCTCCGAGTGGTCCCACGGGCAGAGAAGACCCTCACGGCTGCCGCTCGGCCTGCCTCTTCCCAGGGACCACGACACGCAGATGCCTACCCACTCACATCCCACGAGCAGGTGCAGGGACCTTTGAGCGTGCCCTGTGGGTACTGTGGGGGTGGGGGGACAGGTGCAGTTGGCAAGGACCCTGTTGTCCATTCAATGAGCACCTGCAAATACCAGACCCAAGCTTCTGATTCTGGACACTAATCAGGTTAAGACCAAGGCTGGATGGCCGGCGCCGTGGCTTAACAGGCTAATCCTCCGCCTTGCGGCGCCAGCACACCGGGTTCTAGGGGCACCGGATTCTATCCCGGTTGCCCCTCTTCCAGGCCAGCTCTCTGCTGTGGCCAGGGAAGGCAGTGGAGGATGGCCCAAGTCCTTGGGCCCTGCACCCGCATGGGAGACCTCCAGGAGAAGCACCTGACTCCTGGCTTCAGATCAGCACGATGCGCCGGCCACAGCAGCCATTGGAGGGTGAACCAACAGCAAAAAGGAAGACCTTTCTCTCTCTCTCTCTCTCTCTCTCTCTCTCACTATCCACTCTGCCTGTCAAAAAAAAGACCAAAGCTGGCACTAAGGTGTAGTGGGCTAAGCCTCGGCCTGCAGTGCCGGCATCCCATATGGGCACTGGTTTGAGTCCCGGCTGTTCCTCTTCCAATCCAGCTCCCTGTTAACAGCCTGGGAAAGCAGTGGAAGATGGCCCTAGCGCTTGGGCCCCTGCACCCATGTGGGAGAAGCCCCTGGCTTCCACTCAGCTCAGCTCTGGCCATTGTGGCCATTTGGGGGCGTGAACCAGTAGATGGAAGACCTCACTACCTCTCCAATAAATAATGATTTATTGCCCTTGTCTGTCCATCCATCTGGCACTGAGCCCTGAGTGAGGCTGCTGTCAGGATAAGGAAGGCCACCGGCCTCAGACAGCCAGCCAGGCCAGCATTAGGAGCTGGAGTCCCTGCTGCACCCTGTGGGGTCTCGGTCAGGAGCTCCCAGCACCCCGTCTGCAAGCCGGACCCTCGGGCGCAGGCCGGAATGGGTGGCAGGCACAGCGGGGCTTTGTCCCGGCCTGCGCCGGAGACGGCTGTGCTGACGCTCTGTGAATGGCCCTGTTGTGGTATTTTAGGAAGAGGCCACAAATAGCACGAAGGCAGGATGGGCCTCGGAGCCAAGCTCATGAGGGCTGCAGCGCGGGCCAGGACAATGGGGCCTCACAGGGAGGCAGGGCAGGATGTGGGGTGCCCCGGCCTCTTCCTCTCCCAGGCTCTCCCGGGCACCCTGCCCAGCCAGCCCCACGCTCGTCAGTGCCCCGCCCCCAGGAGTTTACTGGGGAGGGGCAGATCCCTGGCCCCTGAATAAGGGGAGGGGGGCCTATGGCAGCCTTTCCAGCACCTGCTCCTTGCGTGGATGTCCCACAGGCCATGGAGGCGGGGGCACAGGAAGGAAGCTACCCTCGGGTTTCCAGCGGAGAAACCTCCAGCACCCCGGTCCTCATCAGGGAGGCAACAGGGAGGGGTGAGGTCTGGGGCAAAGTAGAGAGGTCAGTGTGCAGGAGCCGGTCTGGCTCTCAGGGAGTTGGAAATGCACAACAGAGGAAGGACCACCCAAGGAGCAGGTGCCGGGATCCCCCAGCGCACCCTGAGCTGAGCGAGGGCCACGGCTGGGGGCTGCCTGTGCCCACTCGGCTGTCTCAGAGGGGCGTGGAAGAGGGGCTCCCCCCCACCCTCATCCTCGCCGTGACTGTCCCATACACCCCCACGCCCACCCTGTTTAAGAGGAAGGGCAGTGGGATTCTCACTCAGTAAGCGGAATGGAGTCAGGCAGCCTTGTGCACAGCCAAGAACCTGGACTTGGGGCTGCAGGTGCAGTCCCGGCGGGGCTGCCGTGGGGTCTGAGGCAGGCTGTTTCTCTCCCCCCCTCTCCCTCTATCCAAAAACGCATCTGGAAGAAGAGAGAGCTGGGCTGGGGGGTCTCCGAGGAGCGGGCAGCCTGCTCAGCCTGCCGTAAGGCTAAAGGCAGCCAGAGCCCATGGCTGCGGGAGGGAGTGCAGTTTGGAGGGTGAACCAGCTGTGTCCCCAGCCCCTGTCTGGGGCTCTTCGGAGGAGGGGCCCTGCCTGTTCCTCCCACGGCACCGGGGAAAGGGAGCGAGGCAGGTGACTGTGGACATGGCAGCAGGGCCCAGCTCCAGTGCAAGGTGCTGGCATGTGCCAGGGACCCTGATCACCCACTCTCCTGGGGATGCCTGTCCCGCACGAACCCTTGTGTCCCAGGCCCTCGTGCCGCATCGTGGCATCTTGGCAGATGCACTCACTCATGCCAGGAGCTCCCAGGGCCCAGCAGGTGCAAGTGACAGAGTCTGAAACAGAGCCCCGAACCCCAGGCCATTCAAACTGATGCTCCCACCCTGCTGCCTGCACTCCCAAGGAGCTGGGGCTCCCTGTAGACAGTGATCGCAAGCCCCCTCCTCCAAACACAGTCAAAGCTGCAGTCCCGGGAGCTCTGTGCCACCACGAGCTGCCGATGCAGGTGACAGCTCTGTGGGCCCAGGACCCCATCCAAAGGAAACGTTGGATGTTGGACGTGGACAAGGGGGCACCACCTGGTCCTTCTGCTCACAGGGTCACGAGCACAGGGTGCAGGCTGCACTCCTCGGCTCGCTCTGGGAGTCTCCGTGGCTACCGGCCAAAGTGGACGCCTACGGAACAACCTTGCACGTGAGTGTGGATGAGGAGAGTGGGCTCTGGGGGCAGCAGGCCCGGGAGGGCATCCCGCACTGCCCCTCCATGTCCTTATCAAGGGGAGACTGCTAACAGGATCCACTAGAGGATGCAAGGACTTCTCTACCCTACGGCAACTAAGACAGGGCGTGACACACGGGAAGGGTTGTGTGCGCTCTTATTCAAACACACACACAACACTGGGCCCACCAACGCCAAATAACCATTGTTGGGCATTTTCTGTGTGTGAGCAACCTCAGGCACGGAGGCCTATTTATTAGAAAGAGCGGGGGAGGGGGAGGGAGATGGAGAGATCTTCCATCTGCTGGTTCTCTCCCCAATACCCACAACTGTTGGGACTGGGCCAGGCAGAAGGCAGGAGACCAGGACACCATCCAGGCCTCCCATGCAGGAACCCAAAGGCTTGGGCCATCACCTGCTGCCTCTCAGGCGCACTGGCAGGAAGCTGGATGGGAAGGGTGGAGTAGCTGGGACTCGGACCAGGTACTCCCTATGGGATGTGGGAGTCCCAAGCTTAACTCCCGAGTCGCAACGCCCTCCCCACAGAGGCCAATTCAATTCTGCCCTTGACGCAATGTGATGAGGGGGCTGGTATCACGGTTTAGACAAAGCGATCCCCTGTTCGTTCAGAGATACAGTCTGTCACTAGCTGGGGCTGCACAGGCAGTGGGTGGTAGAGCCAGAAGCCAGGGCCCAGTGTGCTCACCTCCAAGCTCCTTGAGGTCCTGATATTTCACACTGCATCCTGGAGCTCAGGCCCTTGGGTACCCTTAGCTCACCTCCGAGTCACCACTTAGCATCCAGGTACACTTAGGCAACAGGGACCAGTTCCCCACCTAGAGAAAACCTGAACACTTGCTTGTGTGCCTTGGTATGAATCAGCTTCTCAAAAAAAAAAAAAAAAAAAAAAAAAAATCCCAACCCTGCAAGACCCTCAACTCCCTGGAAAAGTCCCTGTTACAGAGCTCTGACATCATCTGGCCCAGCCCTGAGCTCACTCTGCAAGGAGGGCCCTGTTTCCAGGCCCTCAGTCACAGATACTCAGCAATGCTTTAACATTACCCAAAGCTATGACACCAACTGGGGCAAAGCACGCAGGGAAGTTGTGTGTGTGTGTGTGGTGGGGGTATTCCTGGAGACCTGAGAGGCCACACAGGTGTGCAGGGCTGGGCCCACACACAGGACACAGCTAAGGGGTCTGCAGTCCCTCAGCTCTGCTAGCACTGAATTCCTGTCCAAGCAGGAAGCAAAGACTAAGGCAGAGTCACAAACTCCCTAAGCAAGGAAGATGTGTGTGTATCCATGTGTGTACATGTGTACGTGTGTGTGTACAT
Organism: Lepus europaeus; assembly: GCF_033115175.1. Taxonomy (NCBI): domain Eukaryota; kingdom Metazoa; phylum Chordata; class Mammalia; order Lagomorpha; family Leporidae; genus Lepus; species Lepus europaeus. The sequence goes on along the minus strand of NC_084843.1, from coordinate 78,350,321 downwards.
ACGTGTGTACGTACGTGTGTGTGTATATCCCTCCGTCCCTCTCAGCAGCGGGTACAACACTTACTGATTCAAAGCGCTTACACAAATCCTCAGCTCGCCCTAAATGAACAAGGAGAGACTTCAGCGGCTGCCATCCTACAGGAACACCGATTCTATACAGTCGGTCTGGAGGAATTACCAGACACACAGCTGCAACAATGAAAGCTGGAGAGGTGAAGCTGATTTGCAGAGTTGTACATCATGCACGATGTCCCGTTTTCAACAAAGATTACAATACAAACAGGAAAGTGTGGCCCACACACGGGAAGAAGCCAGAAAACAGAGCTGACCTTGACCCACATGTTAGACTTAGTATCAAAGACTTTAAGGCAGTTACTGTAAATTTGCTCAAAGAATTAAAGAAAACTAGGGCCCATGGATTCAAGGCCCCTAACCTAAAGCTCCATTAGGCTGTGGCTACTCCAGGTTCCTTTGGATTCGTGTTGTTGATAAGAGATGGATAGGCAGGAAGTTAGCTGAGGATTGCTGGGCTGGAAGTCACAAGCCTGCATGTCATTCCGCCTTCCTCATTGCCAATCAAACCACCCCCTTTCCCAGGATGCACCTGCTTCATCTGGGACCTGAGGGGGAAGATGCCATGAAAATACAGATATTGAGCTCCACGTGGGATTTATGGAGGGATCATAAAATTCCCAGGAGGCTTCATGCATGTAGAGGCACCACCCCCACACACACACCTCATAAAAGAGAGCAACAGGGGCTGGCACTGTAGTGCAGCAGGTTAAGTCATGGTCCACAGCACCAGCATCCCATATGAGTGCTGGTTCGAGTCTTGGCTGCTCCACTTCTGATCCAGCTCCCTATTATTGCACCTGGGAAAGCAGTGGAAGATGGCCTAAGTCCCTGGGCCCCTACACCCATGTGGGAGATCCGGAAGAAGCTCCTGGCTCCAGGCATCGGCCCTGGCCATTGTGGCCATTTGGCGGGTGAACCAGTGGATGGAAGACCTCTCTCTCTCTCTCGCTCGCTCTGTAACTCTGCCTTTCAAATAAATAAATAAATCTTAAAAAGAAAGAAAAAAAAAGAGGCCAACCATGGGAAGAGCCTGCTCTTCCTCGGGAGACGCAGGTGCAAGGGGCTGTCAGGGGCCTCCCTGCTTCCCCACCCACATCTCCTTTCTCTTCTGGGCCAATCTTCTGACCCACTGCCCACACATGATGGCCATTTCTCCGTGTGCTCAGGTGTGCGTGTTCACTTCCTCACCTTTTAGATGGAATTTGACATATGTCAGCACTGAGGGTGCTTATCTGACTGCATGACAAGAGCCTGGAATGAAAATTAATATCCCGCTCTGGGGCTGGTGCTGTGGAGTAGCAGGTAAAGCCTCCACCTGCAGTGCCAGCACCCCATATGGGTGCCAGTTCGTGTCCCAGCTGCTCCACTTCTGATCCAGCTCTCTGTTGTGGCCTGGGAAAGCAGTAGAAGATGGCCCAAGGCCTTGGGCCTCTCGCACGTGGGAGACCCAAAAGAATCTCCTGGCTCCTGGCTTCATATCGGCGCAGCTCTGACCATTGCGGCCAACTAGGGAGTGAACCAGCGGATGGAAGCGCTCGTGCTCTCTCGCGCGCGCTCTCTCTCTCTCTCTCTCTCTGCCTCTCCTTCTTTCTGTGTATAACTCTGACTTTCAAATAAATCAATCTTTTAAAAAAAAAATCCCCCTCACCTACATCATCATGACGTATCTGCATAGCTTCATAATTCATCTGTGCCTTCCTATGTATCTTACTTTCAATAAATCTTGCATATCTTAAGAGGACAAATAAAATTGAATATATTTATCATGTAAAGAAAGGAATTAGAGTATGAGAATGATGTTATACCGATTGGAAAATATCTGAAAGACAGAAATTATAAGAAGAACCAAACAGAACTTCTAGATTTTGAAAGTACAATAACTGAAATGAGTAAGTCACTATACAGCCTCAACGACAACTTGAGCTGGTGGAAGGGAAAATAGCCGGTGAACCTGGAGACAGGTTAGCTGAGGGCATCCATTCTAAGGAACAGGATGGAGGAGGGGAGCAAAGACAGCCTCAGAGACTGGCGGGTTCCATCCATGGCCAATACACACATAATGGGAGTCCCAAAAGAAGAGGACAGGCGGAAGGGGTAGAATAGTTATATAAGGGAATGATGCCTGAAAACTTCCCAAATCTGTTCAAAGACATGAAAGAATCTCAATGAGCACACCCTTAAAGACAGTCACATCTACACACAGCAAAAGACAAAAAATCTTGAGATGCAAAAAAAAACCACAAACAAACAAAAAAAAATCATCACATACAAGGACGTCTCAGTAAAGTTAACAGTTGATTTGCAGTCAAAAAGCCACGGAAGCAAGAGGGCAGTAAGATGACAATTTTAAAATACTGAGGGAGGAAAAAAAGACTATTAACTAAAGACTTCAGAATCAGAAAATCCAGCCTTCAACAGTCAAGAAGAAATGAAGACATTTCCCCGATAAGCAAAACAGTTGTTATCCTGCCAAAGATCCCAAGAGCATCCCCTGGGAGGAGCCAACAGCAGTAGGTGGCACTCAGATCCACCGGGAGAAATAACGAGCACTGTACAGTGAGACACGACCGAGGGTACATACACATGCGTTTTCATAGTTTTCTCTATTTCAAAGCTAAGGGCATAAAGCAATACTCCTACAGCAGGATGGTGCCCAAGGAGGTGGCCAGCATAGTAACAGCACAAGGAGGAGCTACACTGGAGAGAAGTCCTGCACACCAGTGACACGACTGTAGTATTGCTCTGAGCTACACTGGTTGCCATCAAGAGGCTAGTTGTAATCCCCAGAACAGCTGAGAAAATGACAACGTCCCCAGAAAACTGGGAAGAAACGACAAGGAAACGTAAGTGGTGCGCTAGGAAAGACGGGTCATCACGAAAAGGAGGCGGCAATGGCAGACACAAACTGCAAGGTGTACAGAAAGAGGGCAAAATCGCGTCCCTTATCAGCAATTACATTAAGTATAAATGACTCAAAAACCTCAACAGAAAGACAAAGATTGGCAAAGGGATTTTTAAAATGCGGAAGCTACCCAGACAAAAGAGACATGTTTAAATTAAAAAAAAAAAAACAGAAGTAGGTGGAATGTGAAATGATGGAAAAAGATATACCATGCAAACAATATCCTAAAGAGAGCTAGACCAGAAACAAGAATATCAGACGGAACAGACTGTAAGACAAGGATCCTTGAGGCCCAGAGGAAGAACTGTAGTCACAAAGCATCAAGTCAGGAGGGAGAGATAACAATTGTATGTGTTATATACGTATATGTAGATACATATGTATTATACGATTATCTGTATATATGTGTGTGTGTGCCCTTAACAACACAGCACCATAACTCATGAAGTAAAAATGGACAGAACTGAAGGAAGACTCAGCAATCATCACTGGAGACTCCAGTACTCAGACTTCAGCAACAGAACTAGGCAGGGACTCAACACGGAAACTAAACTCGCACACACTAGTAACCAGGCACACTCTTGTGCAGGGCACACTTCTCCTCCAGTGCACATGGACCACGTTACAGGATGGCTGCTGGGCTGGGCCCAAAGCAAGCTTTCAAAATGAGAAAGGGAGGCTGAAACAGGCTATGCAGGTATGTTAGCCGACTAGGAGCAATAAGACCGGAATCAATTTAAAAAAAAAAAAAAAAGAAAAAGAAAGTTGGGACAGTCACAGGCATGTGGAAGTTAGCTTACTGCTAAATGGCCAAAGAAGAAATCACAGCAAAAATTAACAAAAATAAGCCAGTGCCACAGCTCAATAGGCTAATCCTCTGCCTGCGGCACCAGCACCCCGGGTTCTAGTCCCAGTTGCTCCTCTTCCAGTCCAGCTCTCTGCTGTGGCCCGGGAGTGCAGTGGAGGATGGCCCAAGTGCCTGGGCCCTGCACCCGCACGGGAAACCAGGAGAAGCACCTGGCTCCTGGCTTCGGATCAGCGCAGTGTGCTGGCCACAGCGCGCCAGCCTCAGCGGCCATTGGGGGTGAACCAATGCAAAAGGAAGACCTTTCTCTGTTTTTCTCTCACTGTCCACTCTGCCTGTCAAAAAAAAAAAATTAACAAAAATAATTGGAGAGACTACGGAACAAAATGACAACATGTCGAAACTTCTGGGATGGAGTGAGAGCTCACTCGGACAGAAGCTTGTAGCCGTCAAAGAGGAAAGATCTCAGATCCATAACCTGACACTTGTGAAACCAGGCAAGGAGCAAACCAGATCTAAGCAAACAGAAAAAAGGTTACTACCACTAGAGTGCGAGTAAAGATGAGAAAAGCAGTGGAAATCAACAACAAACGTGGGTTCTTTGGAAAGTTCACATTCGACAAACTTTGGCTAGACCAAGAAAGAAAAGGAAAAAGACTCAAATGACTAACATCGGGAGAACTTTCTAGAACCTACCAGAATGAAAAGAATTACATGGGAATAATGTGAACAACTGTACGTCTGTATGAAACAAATTCCTGCAAAGACACAAAACTACCACAGCTGCCTCAGGAAGAAATGGAAAATCAAAACAAAAACGATCCACGTCGACAGTCTCAAACTCAGAAATACAGGGCCAGAGGCTTCACTGGTGAACTCTTACAAGACACGGGAAGAATCAATACCTGGTGTTCTTAAACTGTTCCCTTCCCTCTGAAACTCAGAGTCTCCCTGCCTTCAGGGCCAAGGTCAGGGACGCTGGGCTTCCCCAGGACTGCTGCTCCGGGGCCCTAAGAGCCTGCCTGCCCCCATTCCTGGGCCAGTGGTGTTAACCTTGGCTGTGTGCTGACCTCTCCTTGTGCTCCAAGCCCCGCCCTCAGCCCCCCCCCCCCCACTCTCTACCCCCCACTGCATGTCTCCACGCAGGAGGGAGAAGGCGCTGGGTCTTCTAACACCCCTTGCTGGAGCGCTGAGCGGTTCTGAGCTTCCTCAGAGAGCGATGTGAGGCCCAAGCTGCCAGGGATCCTAAACACCATGCAGTCTCGCCCGTTTCCTCCTCCCTGGAAGTCACTGATGTTCCAAGTGGCTACACAGACAGTAAGGGGAGGAGCTAAGGCTGTCCTGGGCTTTCTGAGAATGGGAATGGCATGCCTGTCCCTAATTCCCGAATTATAGGCGAGAATGCAAAGGCTTGGACAGGTGACAACGTAGCCTGGCTAGGAGATGGGACCAAATCCTCTACCTGAGGCTGGGTCCCTTTTTTAGGAAAAAAAAAAAAAAAATCATTTGAAAGGCAGAGTGTCACAGAGAGAGGGGTCTTCCATCCAGTGGTCTGTTCCTAAAATGCCTGCAACAGCCAAGGCTGGGTCAGACCCAAAGCCGAGAGCCTGAACTCCATCCGGGTCTCCCACGTGGGTGTCAGGGACTCAAGCACCTGGGCCATCATCTGCTGCCTTCCCAGGCGTGTGAGCAGGAGCTGGATCGGAAGCAGAGGAACCGGGACTCGAACTGGCGTTCCAACATGGGATGTGGGCATCCAAGCGGTGGCTTAACCTGCTGTGCCACAACGCCCCGGTTCCCTTTCAGAAGAACCCACAGGACTGCTTCCCAGGACACTTGAATGGGGAAGAGGTGACCAAGAGGGACATTTCTCAGAAATGCAGGGGGACTCGGGCCAACGCCGAGCCACCAGCAGGCAGCCTTGGGGCTCCCCCGCCCTGACATTCCCACACTCGCGCCTGTCCACCACAGCCCACGGCCTTCAAGGCCAGGTCGGACAAACGCTGCCACGCTGCTGGGCCCGCAGCAGCTTCACAGCCAGCAGAACGCAGAGCCCATCGCCGCCTTCAGGGAGCTCCCGGCTCACTCGGCGAGGGCTCGGAGTCTGACGCACCTGCACGTTGACCCACGGCAGGAAGTATTTACAGGGAAAACGCAGGCTGGGGACCGAGCGAGCAAGGGCCTCGGCTGTGGTCTGAATGCCGGTCTCCCCCCTCCAAATTCCTACGCTGAACTTCCTCTCTAGTGTGATGCCGTGAGCAGGTGATGACATCACCGGGGTTCTGGCCCCACCGATGGCTGCGCTATGGGCCTGTGTCGCTTATGTAAGGCTGCCACAAAACACAAACACCAGAGGAAGGGTTTATTGGGGGAAACCCGACAGACTGGAGGGAAGGGGCATAGAAGGAAAAAGAGGGAGAAGAGAGTGTAAGAGAGATCAAGAGAGAGTGAGTGAGCAAGCCACGTGTTCATGTTCAGGAGCAGGTCCTGTTAGACCTTTGTGGGGGGGGGGGGGGGAGAGGGCAGGCAGGGAAGTAGGAGCAGGGAATCCCATTAGGATGGGGGCAGAGCTGACATGGGCGGTTGGGCCATGGGGGTCACCTGGCTTCCAGCAATGGGGGCGGGGGTGCTAGAGCCTAGGATGGTGTCCAGGGTGTAGATCACCATAGACAAGACTGCCCATTTTACTAACAGTTTAGTCTTTATCCCAGGTTCTTGCCCTCATAGAGATAAGAGTGCATGAGAGCAGATTTGAGAGAGAGACAGCGAGGTACCTGTGTGGGCTACAGAGCTGCCTTTAAGGGGAGAGGCGGGGGAGGTGCTTGAAGAAGCCAAGGGCAGAAGAAGGACCCCCCACACCCCTTACCAGTCTTTTAGGAGATAGGGGTGGTGCCCTAATTAGATATGTCTGGGGCTTTGTGGGAGCTTCATGGCTGTGCCTCCACATGGGGTTTAACTTCCACACGGCCACCACAACGTCCCCTCCTTCCTGGTCCCGGACGAGGCCCAGGTGCCTCTGGGAAAGTGGGTGTACTGGATTGACAGGTGAGGGGGTGGAGCTGCAATGCAGGGCTAGCAGCCCCCCTTCTCCTACCTAATCTTCCAGCCTCGTTCCCCCACATGGATCTCAGTGCCCTCGGAGGGAGGCTGAAGGCAGCCGGGCTGCCCGGCCACTGTGCAAGGACACACAGGAGGCACCGGCCATGAGAACGGGCACTCGCCAGACGCCCAGTGTTCTCACACCCTGGTCTGGGACTTCCCAGCCTCAGAGCAGGATGTGGGGATGCTCAGGCCCAGGCAAACACTGGGGCGCCCAGGGCCGGAGAAGGGGCAAGGCGACTTCAAGGTGGAGGGAACCCAAGAGGACGAAAGGAAATAAAACCAGGCCATGCAGGTGTGAAGATGAGGAGTGAGGGGAAGCTGAAGACCACACACAGCCACCTGCGGACAGCACCAGGGGTTCACTGTCAAGGTCGCAGGAGGACACAGGGGAGCAGGTGATGCAAACCCGATGCTCTGGCTGCTGGTGCTGCTGGAGGACCGACCCAGCAGGAGGGGTCCCTGTGGGAGGACCTCCCAGGAGGCCGCTGTGGTGAGTGGGTACAGGGGGTGGGGTGGGGGGGCTGAGACCAGAGTGCTGGCATGGAGCAGAGGGACTCACAGGTATCCAGGAAACTGAACTGGCAGGACCTGGTGATGGTGAATGGGAGGGAAAGAGCGAGAGCTGGGACTTAGCCTGGGCCAGTGTGAAGCCCAGGCCACTCTCAGAGCCATCCAGTGGGCCAGAGGGAGGCCTGACCCGGGGAGAGGCCTGGAGGCTGAGTGTGCCAGCCAGAGGGCCGAGAGCTGGGGCAGAAGCAAGGCGGGGGGCTGGGGGGAGGGGGCGCTGGTTTGTGCAGGACCCAGGGCAGGGGCAGTGGCAGAGCTGACCCGAGGACTGCGGCTCCCTGATGGCCTGGCCCTGGCACAGCTCTGTGTGCCTGGAAAGCCCTCGCCTGTTTTACCTGCTGGGCCGACAGTAGCTTGGGCCTCATGGGATCATCCGCAGCCGCAGGGTGGGTGGGACTCCAGGCTGGTGATGCCCCGACCCGCGTCAGCCCCTGGCACCCCAGCTGGCTGCATTTCTCTCAGCCTGCAAGGTTGCTTCTGCTACCTGGGTCGCTGTCAGCCAGGCTGTGAGCATCCTGGGGGCAGGTCCTGTACCCTCCCCAACTCCTCTGCTCCCAGCGCCCAGCACAGGGTCTGCCATAGTCTGGGGACCCAGCAAAGATGAACACCCTGAGGCTGGGATGGCAGCTGCCCATTGGCAAGCGGGGAAGACTTCGCTAACCATGGAACCTTCCAGAACATGGGCTCAGAGACACTTATACAGCATACCGTTCCATCACTTTGACTCAGGGAAAACCACGCCTCCTCCCCTCTGACACAGACAGGGCTACCTCTGTTTAGCCATCTTGCACAGGCCCAGCAACAAGGCTCCTACTTGAGTCCCCTGGCCTCTGAATCCTGGCCATTAGATGCCCAACAAGCCCGTGCCCAGTGGAGCCTATGCTTTGCCCATCAGCAGAGGGGTGCAGGTGCACAGGATCCACCCCTAGCACTTGCTCTCCCACAGCAAGGGATAAACCAAGTGGGCTGAGCTCCCCTACACCAGCAGCCCAGGGGATGCACTGGGTGTCGGGTGAGAGGGACAGGCTGGGCCCAGCCAGCAGGTACACACTGCCCTCTCCCCACTGTCCACGGATCCTGTGCTGGTGCAGGGCACGGCGTGTGCACAGAGCAGAGAGGCTCGAGCTGCTTGCTGGGGGTGGGGGGGATGCAAAGCTAAGAAGCTGGGCCTTTTCTGTAGCAGTGCAGGCCCTTGGGGGCCTACAGGAGGGGCACAGTGTGACTGGCACCACAGGTGGGATGCTGGCTTGGGCAGCAGACTGAGAAAGGGCCAGGGTGAACCTGCGCTGACCAGCTGGGAAGCCAGCAGAGATGACAGCATGCCGCCAGAGGGCACAGGGTGGTAGTGGGGGACAATGGCCTGGGAGTGGGGCGGGGCAGGGCAGGACCGGGAGCCAGGACTCACAAGTTAGCCACTAGACCCCTGGGGCAGAGCGAAGCAGATTTCACAGCATAAAGGGAAGAAGAGCAGGTCCAGCAGACCCAGGCTGGGCAGGGTCAGCCCAGGAGGCAGGAGCTCAGAGTGCCAGGACTGCGCACCTGGCCCAGCACAGGTGGCCTCTGCACAGCCGAAGCTGAAGAGGGTGCTAGGGTGAGTGGGGAAGGACCAGATGGATGGTTCCTGGGGTGCTGGAATGGGGAACTCGAGGGGCAGGGCTTGTGGAGCACATAGGGGAAAGATTCATTTGTTTGCAAGGCAAAGAGACAGAGAAAGAGAGAGCGAGCGATTGAGTGCTTCCATCTACTGGTTCGCTCCCCAAATGGCAGCAACAGAGGATAAGGGCCAGGCCAAAGGAGGAGCCAGGAACCCCACCCAGGTCTCTTATGTGGGTGGCAGGGGCCCAAACCTGGGTCATTTTCTGCTGCCTCCCCAGGCACATTAGCAGGGAGCTGGATTGGAAGCGGAGCAGCCAGGGCTTGAACTGGCACTCCAATACGGGAGGCCAGTGTTGCAAGTGGCAACTTAACCTGCCCCACCACAAGCTGGCCATTTGGTTTTGAAAATACAAAGTCTACGGAGCGATTCCCACCGGTGTCTAGGCCGACAGAAGATGCCCCAGGGAGCAGAAAGGAGGGTGCAAGCGTCGGGAGAGAAGGGGACATGATGTGGGGCAGGATGGGTCCTTATCCTGAGACCCACAGTTAGGGTGTGGAGCCGAGAGACCCAGAGGCACACGAGGAGCAAGTGGCAGCGTGGGATGAGCGTGCCTCAGGGTCTGGGGGGCCCCCAGTCTGCCCTCGCCCCCTCCTTGGCCTAGAACTACAGCTGTCTCTGTGCTGGGCTCCAGCACCGCAGTCCGACCCTGGACAACAACGCGGAGGCAATGAAACACGCTACCCAGTGAGGATAGGGGCCCTCTGCTTTTAGGGGAGCTGGACTCTTCTCCAAACCCCTTGCTGCTCATCAGCCTTCCGGCTTCTCAGGGAGTTCCTGGAACCCACGAATGTGCCACTCGCAAAGCTCCGCCCTGCAGAATGCTGCTCGTGGCTCACCATCAAGCATACCCTCACCAAGGGCCCCAGCCCTGCTCCCAGGCTCGCCACGCCCACACCGGCTCGCCACGCCCACCCCTGGGTGCAGCTTCCCAGCCAGCAGGAAAGCAGGTGGCACCTGGATGAAGAGCCAGGCCCTGCATTTCACGGGCAGGAGGAGGACACGCACGAACGCGATTCCGGTGCCGCCTTCAAGAGCCCACGCGTGACTGGAGCTTTTCCACTTCACCAAGGACAACATGCCACAGTATGGTGTCATCACACTTTGGAAACACCCAAGGATGAAACCAACAAGAATGGCTGTGGCCTTTAACCCAAATGACATCCGTGACCGAGGACCCTCTTCTGGTTTGGAGAGTCGGGCGAGCCTCGGCTCAACGTGCGACACACAGAACCCCTGGGAACAGCCACACCACGATGTCACTGTAGCTGTGACGCCTGAATCACCTCCTGTCTAAAACAGCAAGTCTCAAGTGGTGTCTAAACCTACGCAAGTACTTCCAAAAGCTCCTGGAAATGCGGAATTAAAAGCTAAGTTTATCTTGCTGCAAATGCCCAGGTGCTTTTTAGAGTTGATCTTTATTAAAACGGCAGCGGCACAGATATGGAGAAAGATCTTCCATCTGCAGGTGCACTCCCCCAGTGGCTGTCACAGCCAGGGCTGGGCCAGGCTGAAGCCAGGAGCCCAGAACTCCACCCAGGTCACCCACATGGGTGGCAGGGGCCCTATTCTTGGGCCATCTGCTGCTTTCCCAGGAGCATTAGCAGGGAGCTGGACTGGAAGCAGAATGGGACAGCGGGGACTCGAACCGGTGCTCCGATATGGGATCCCAGTGTCCTGGCAGGAGCCCCCATGCCTGGCTCTTTTCCTGAGAGGCATTTTCCGTGAACTCCTGGAAGCCCCCTCCTAGGCACAGACTTCAAACTTTGTGTCAAAATGAACTTGTCTTCCAATTCCGCTTTCCAGGAGCTTTTCAAAGCGCCCTTGTGTGACGCGTGCTGCGGATGCCCCGTGAAGCCGGCTGCTGGACAAGATTCCAGAACTGCCCCCGCATGAAAAGCCCTGCAGGGACCGCTCTAAGGTTGACAACCAAAGCATCTGCGGTGGGCAGAGGTCCCCGAGCGTCTGCCGCCCAGCCCGACAGCTCCCAGGACCGAACCTGCAATCTCATCTTGTATACACCTGCCTTCCTTGGAAGGGAGACTCTACGGCCTCCTGGGTCCACCCCTCCCTCTCGCCCCAGACCTGGCCAGCTTCGCTCATTTCCAAGGGCTTGCGGAATCCTATTGGCACATCAGACTGGACCCGGCTTCCAGGCCAGGCTGGGGTGGCCCGCTGTCCCCTGGGGGACACCCGCCCCAGACCAGGCCTGTTGCTCACCTGCTGGGTGTAGCCAGCAGTGGGCCCCAGGAGACAAAGCTCCCCCTGGGAGAAGATGTCTCTGGCTCCCTCCTGGGAGCTGCTTAACCTCCCTAGCCAAGGTCTCATAGCAGGGCTTTTGCTTCTGGGACAAAGGTTACACTCCCTGCCTTGTTTACTGCCCAGGGGTCAGGAAAGACCAAAGCCTCCGGTGACATCCCTCCAGCTGTGGGCTCAGGCCGCCTGGTGGGGGCGGGGGAGCAAGCTTGCACCAGCCCCACTGTAGCCCTGGCTGCTGCAGCCACAGGCCGGCTCCCAGCCCTGCCCCTCCAAGCCTGAACCTCCACGTGGGGGGTTAATTTTTCCCCCCTCTTTAAAATGAAGCCACTAAGAACCCTGCAACCCTTCGCACCCCACTTTGGGTTTTGGCTGTAAGGCGGCTGGACCACAGATGAACAGATGAACCGGGCATCTCTTGACTCGGCTCCCCAGGCTCCTGGTTAGAGCCATTTAATTATTCCGCAGGTGGAACGCTACCTGGAACCCTACGTGAAAGGAACCTGCCCATCACTCACACCTGCACAAGACTCCGCCCAGCCTCTCGGCACATTCCAGAATAGATTCTGCGAAGACGGACCGACGCCGGAGCAGGTCGGCGCAGAGCCCCAAGCCTGCGCCTTTAGGACGCGGCGGGCAGCAGAGCATTGGGGGCGCGCTGCAAGCTGCCGGCGCTCCGCAAGGCTCGGCACGGTGCGTCAGGGGTTAAGTGGGGCCGGCCCCAGCCCGGAGGGAGGCCGGACCGCAGGCGGCCGCCCACGTCCAGAGCGTGCTGCCGGGCTTTGGGCCCTCTCCAAGCCTACTGCATTCCACAGCAGCTCCGCGCGCGGAGTTTTGGAAAACTCTTGAGTCAGGGCCCCTCCGTCCAAGTCCGTGCCAGAGGCGGCAGAGGTGAATGAACGGCCTCTCTCCGGGCGGTTAAGCCGCAGAGGCGGCGCGGGGCTCCCCCGCCCCAGCCGTGGACCTGGCCGACCTGCAGCCGCGTCTCCCCCCACGCCACCCCCACGTCCTCTCCGGGCCCCACAGGGCGGGTGCTGCCCTCGCGCCTCCGTCCCTGCCGCCCCAAGGCCAGCCCCCGCGCCCAGCGCCCGGGAAACGCCACCCCTCCGAAGTTGGGAGTGGGGGACTCCGGTGAGCCGCAGCCACACCTGAGCGCTTCCCACGCGGATGCAGGTGCGGCGGGGCTGGCGGGCAGCCCGGGGGAGCCCGGCGAGCGCTCCCGAGCCGCGGCGCACGTGCGCGTCCGAGTTACCTTTGGGCGCTCGCAGGTGTCCCCTCCAGTCCTTGCAGCAGCACAGCCCCATGGCAGCCGCGCGCGGCTCCGCACCCGGGGTCCCGCCTGCGGGCAATGCCCGGCCGGGAGCGGGACCGCCGCGCTCCCCGGCACTCACGCTCCGCAGCCGCCGCCGCCGCCGCCCCGCGCCGCGGACATCGCGGCCTCCGGGCAGACCCTGCTAATCAATAGGAGAACGCGCAGATCGCGCCGGCCGCGCCGCCTGCCCGCTTTTATCTCGGCGCGCCGGGGCGGCCCCGCGCCGGCTCCCTGCCCTCACGGGCGCCCTCCCCGCGGCCCGTTAGCCTCGGGGCGCCGAGCCGCGCGTTCGCCCGGGTGCCCGCCAGGGGGCGCTGCGCGGGCCGGAGCGGCCGGCTTCTCGCCCCGGGGGCCCGCCGCGGGGTGCGGGTGCGCGCAGGGAAGCCGAGGGGGCCCCCGAGAGAGAGAGAGCGCCGCACTCCCGCCGCCGGGGCACCGCAGGAGCCGTCCCCTCCCGGCTGCCCAGCCGGCGCGGCCCTGAGCCAAGCAGGAGCAGGAAAAGAGGGTGCTTACTGGGAGGCCCCCCAAACCTGGCTGGGACTTTGGGGGGAAATCGCTTCTCCCCCCTCGGGGGGGCTGTTTGAGCTCTCCAGAAGTAAGGGCAGTGTCGCCATGTCCGATGACACCCAGTACACATGGACGGTTTGGGGCCATGAAGTTATGGGGACCCCCTGCCTCAGTTTCCCCATGCATGCTACAGAGTGATAGAACCCGCTTAATTGGCTCCTTGTGAGTGGAAGGCAGCGAAAAGCAGCCGGTGTGTGTTGCTAAGGGTTCTGCAGGTGGGTATCATTACCATCAGCATCACCTGTGTCGGGTGTTGGGGAAGATTGGGGTGAAGCGCGCTCTCAGCCTGAGGGTGTGCGGAGCACTCTGGCTTTGGAAGGTCCCAGGAAAGCTGCCTGATGCAAACTAGAACTGCTAAGCCCTGGGGATTCCCTGTTGGAGTGTGCACCCCAATCCATTTCCCAGCTTGCACCTGCCAACCGCTGGAACCCGCCTCCCACCCCCCACCCCGGGATGCTCACCAAATATCAGACCTCTGCCCTCCAAAGGAGGGAGACGGAAAAGGCGGGAGCTAGGAAACCAGGTGTGATCTGTGATCGCCTCTGGGGAGGGCAGGTTCAGGTAGGCATGTTCGTGTGTGTGCACACGCATGTGCATGTGTGAAGAATGGAGTCGAGGGAGTACCAAGAGACTCTTGGCTTTCTTCGTAGCACATAGGAAGGCATATGGGAGTTACCATTGTGTAACTGAAGGGAGCAATCAAATGAGAGCGGTTGGATTCAGAAGCATCTGGCACACAGTAGGGTTCTTAATGCAAGGTTCTTTCCCTTCCCTGCGGGTCCTAGGATCTGTTCTGGCTCCCAGGCAGGACGGTGGGCAACCTCTGACTGCCTTGGCTTGGCTGGGTTTTTTCTCCCCTTGTCCCGGTCCCCAGCACCACCCCCCACCACCACTGTTGGGGAACAGAGGGGCCAAGGCGGGAAGGCAGAGGCTGCCCCAGGCTCCTTGGGGCTGAGCTCCAGAGAGGAGCTAAACCCGGGGGAGGGGGGGGTGTCGCAGGGAGAGGGGTTAGGAAAGAATGGCTCAGAGCCGGGAAGAGGTTTTCCCAGGAGTTAAGTCTTCGTTCAAAGGAGAGATTAACAACAGCCGGGCAGCTTTTTTGCCTCCCTCTCCTTTAACTCCCCAGACAGACCAGGGTGAGGCTCCTCCGGGAGAAACGGGCTGTCCAGCAGCCACTGCCGACTGCCGACCGGCAAAAGAAAGATGTTTTCCCTTTCTGATGAAAGAGAGAGAGAGAGAGAGAGAGAGAGAGAGAGAGAGAGAGAGAGAGAGAGAGAGAGAGAGAGGAGCCAGGGAGACCTGACTTCTGCCTGCCGCCAAGTCATTGTAAACAGCGTTAGCACCAGGCAAGGCCACTCCGTCACAGCAGGCTTAATGAGGCCCCAGGAATTCCAGGCTGGAGCTCAGCTGCATTCAGGGAGAGCATCGGCGGGGAGCGAGCCCCCGGGGGATTGTCCAACAGCCAAGTCCTACATTTGGAAAGCAAGATTTAAAAGAAAGCAGCGCAGCGGCCATTGTGGGCGCTTGTTTATCTTGCTAAGAGGAAGTAGCAAGGCAGGACGGTTTCAAACGAGCCTATTATAGAGGGTCAGCGTCCCCATTGAACCGTTCAAATATATTTTTGGGATACTCGACTTTTCAAAGTCGCTGTAAATGTCAGCTCCCGGGGCAGCTCGGCAGACAAATGGGAAGGCAAGAGCTGCTGGTGCGGTCTGCTGGTGCGGTCGCCTTTGGTTCTGCACACTTTTAATTCCTGATGACACGCTGTCCTCTTGGAGTGTTCTAGCGGTGGGTTTCATCCTCAGGGAGGGAGGAAGATGACACTTGCTAGGTGCTTCCCACCACGAGCTGGGCTACTCACTGGTTATTACCTCAGTTACTCACAGGGCAAGCCTGGGGAGAGATGCCATTGGACTTCATCCACAGAGGGAGAATCCAGTTCGGGGATGTAGAGAGACTTGCCCAACACCAATGAGGTGAAAGCAGAGCCAAAGAGGGGTGGGTGGATGGATGAACGGACAGGTGGGAGGATGGGTACATGGGTGGGTAAGTAGCTGTGATACGGGGGATCTAAGTGGGGAGTTCAGTAGGACTAAATGAGCTCAGAGATTTCCCCAGAATTTCTGTCTCAACTCCACCCCTTTGCATGTCCATCCAGTGCTCCCACATTCCCATGATGCACCTGCATCTCTCCCAGGACTGGGAAGGAGGAGACACCACGATGGACGCATGGAAGTTGAACTCCATCCACGTGGAGATGTCATCAAACTCCCATGAAACCACAGACACACTAGACCCTCGCAAATCCCAGCCCTCTGTATATTCAGTTAGGATAGTATCCCAACCCCATACCTGGACAGCTGCATGTGGGAATAGCCTTTTATTGCCCCCTTTGGCTCCTTATCTTGCTTTCTCCCAGGCTCCATCTCCTTGTGGGCAACTTTCTGGCCCTCTCACAGGGAGCTTTTCTCCAGGTGGGGTTACCTGCACTCACACTTAAATGTCACTCTGTCTCTTTAAATAAATCCTGTTCTTACTCATGCACCTTACTCCTGTCTCTGCTTTGAATTCTTACCTCACTTGAGGGCAAGAACTTGGAATAAAATCCAGGAAGCATATTCCTGTAACAATTGGCTAGACAGATGGACGAACGAATAGATTGAAGGATGGATAGATGGGTCGGTGTATGGAGAAGTGAACTGATAGGTAGTTGGACAAATGGATGGGTGGGTGGACATATGGAGAAGTGGATGGATGGATTGATGGGTGGATGGATGGATGGATGGTTGGTTGGATGGATGGACGGACGGATGGATGGATGGATAGATGGATGGATAGATGGATGGACAGAGAGATGGGGGATGGATGGATGGATGGATGGATGGATGGCTGGGTGGATGGACGGATGGATAGACGTGTGGATAAGCAAATGGATGGATGGATGGACGTGTGGACAGGTGAATACAGGACTGCAGGGTTGGTGGTTGAAAAGTTGGGTAGGTAGAGGGATGGCTGGATTTTTGCAGGAGACTCAGGGTCTGACCTACAGAGCCCCTCTGCAGGAGTCTGGATTGTGGTCTCAAGGTGTGAACTCAGCCCTGGGTAGCTCAGGAAAAAGGCAGGAAATGGGCCGTCCCATCTTAGCCACAGGTGTAGCCTCGGGGAGCTAGTCTTGCCTGCCTCATTTATCTACTCATCATGTACAGACAACAGTGGAACACAACAAACACCCGATGGTCCAGGGGCCGAGCTCTGGGGAGACTGGGAGGGTGCCCTGGGAGCTGAGGGCAGACAGGAACCCCATCTGTTGAGAGTGAAAAGGAGAGCTCTGTGGATGACAGGACTTTGAGATGAGAGCGCCCGAGAGGCTATGAAGCTGGCTGTCCTATGACATGCTTCCCCCGCATCAAGTAGCAGGAGTGACCCTGGGCCAGCTCTGAGGCCCAAAAAGGCAGGCAGCTTCTGTGTCTGCCTTCAGCGGAAGCCACCCCCTTGTGAACGGTGTGACCACCCTGCAGGAGCCACGGGGAGACGGAGGGCCAGGTCAGCAAGTGCATGGAGGAAGGCGGTCCCCCAGGCGGAGAGGAGCCGCCCCTGCTGAGCCCAGTCCACCAAGGCACAAACGAATGGGCGTGGTTCTGTCCCAACAAACCCTTATGTGCACAAGCAGATGTGGCCTACAGACCACACACGCAGTGTCTCCCAAGAATCCCAGAGCGTCTGGGAAGCTGTTTCCTCAGAAGTGGGGAAGCACTTGGCTCAGAGAAACAGGAGATGAGAATTCTGAGCGAGATGTCTGGGTGACAGCCTGCGCGGCCAGCAGCTGTGTCAGCCTGGGCAGTGTGACCCTCCCGTGGGAGCAGGCTGGGAGGGTAGTGCCCACTCCTCAGGGAGGGGCGCGGGGGCAGGGCCCCAGGGCTGCCCGGCCTGGGCCCAGGGCCCCTCAGCTTCAGTGGATGCTGTTCAGGGAGGAATGTGTCTGCAGCTCCAAATTCCCACAGAGAGAGACAAGGGGAATCGTTGCAGAGAAATTCCTGGGCCACATTTTTCTGGCCGTTCATGTGGCCTGAAGCCATTGAACTTGGCCAGACTGCCGGGGGAGGACTTTACAGAGTCCATTGTCCACCCCCCCCAGGCCGCCCCATCCCTACCCCCACCTGCTCTCTCTGCCTTTCTTTCTTTCTTTCCTCCCCACCCCCAGGAGAAGTGCAGCCTGGGAAGGAACAGGTGGAACAGCTCCACAAGGAGGCAGGGCACTTGCTAGCAGGGGTGAGGAGTGGGCGGGGTCTTGGCTGCCTGAAGGAGTCACCTGGTAAAGAGAGCAACACACACTGAGCACCTACTATGCGCTGAGCATTCTACATATACAAACTCAGAATCCCTCCAAGAACCCTAACATAATCCCATTTTACGGATCGGGAAGACTAAGGCACTGAGTGGTTCGGTGACGTTGGTGGTGAACCATCATGGGGAAGTGGCAGCCACAGGCTTGGATGGGATTGGTCCAGGGTGCCTCTCATCTTCAGTCCATGTGCTCCTGTCGGCGCAGCATCTTGTTCGGGGAGATCTGCCGAGGTGCCATTGCTCTGCGGTTATAGCAAATTTCACCCTGCGCACCTGTGACAGCTCCCAGTGAACCCAACACCACAGGAGAGGAGCCCGTTCCCCTCCAGCCAGGCCCACCTGCTGCTTTGTCTGCAGAGCTGAGGACACGGCACTGCAAACTGGGGGCCCACTGGTGCTCCGGGAGCTGCCACCGTAGCTGCCGGCACTGCCAGCCGCCCAGCCAGCCTTTGCAGTGTGCCAGGCCCCGAGTGGTGGTGTGTGACCCACAGGACACATCACTGACAGGGACAACCCCGAGACTGGCGAGACGGCACGTGAGAGGTAGCAAACTGACGCCTGCTGCTCCAACACCCCCCCACCCCCCCCCACCCCCCCCACCCCCCCCCCCCACCCCCCCCGATCTCAGTGGCTGCGCCCTGTAGGGATGCTTCCTTACTTAGGCGGCAACCAGTACAGGCCAGCATGAAAGGGGGATGGAGGGCTGCTCCTGTGGTCCCTCCGGGCCCGGGCTCCTCCTAGCTCCTCTGGCTCCTCTGCATCGGCTGAGATGTAGGAGGAAGGAGCAGGGCATGTGATGCCTTCGCCTTTCTTAGCAGAGCCACAGCCAGGCATGTCAGGGGCTGGAGGGGTCCACTGCGGGAGAGACTGGAGCGCCTGCGCTCGCTGCTGCCACCCAGCGGCGCAAGGAGAAAGACGCACGACAGCCCGGTGTAGGTGTCCGGGTGAAAGCCATTCCCTCCCGATGTCCTTATCTGTAAGCATGGCAGGCATGGGATGGCTCCCCCCTCCCAGCCCGTTTTTTTAATAAAGACTTTTAAATTTCTTTTTAATTTTAATGGAGAGAGAGAGAGCCCATCTGCAGGTTCACTCCACAGATACCTTGCAACAGCCAGGTGTGCCGAGGCCAGGAGCCAGGCACCTCAGCAGGAACCTGGGTCATTGTAGCTGGGATTTGACCTGGCACTCCAGTATGGGATGCTGGCTTTGCAAGTGCCAGCTTAACCTGCCGAGCCACAAGCAGAGCGCCTCCCCTGGGGAGGGAGAGGGCTGCCACAGCTCCCCAGGTCCTCAGCCACAAGATCCCTTGTGCTGGGGGGTAAGTCTGCCAGCTCCTCAGCCTCCCACACCCCCATCTCCAGGGCTGAGTTGGCCACAGATGGTCGGGTCAGATGCAGTTCTAATGCCGCATAGCTCCTGAGACCGCCAGGGCCCCCTCCCACTGCCACGGGCACTCCCTCAGCCCCCTGAGGCCGCTGTACTTCCTGCAGCCAGGCATGGTCCGGCCGACAGACTGCTGAGCTCAAAGTCCCAAGGCTGTGGACTCTCGCAACCCAGGGAGGGCCCTGGAAAACAGTTCTGAAGGCCTCGGCCAGAATGGTAAAGGTAGGGTAGAACCGCATGGACTAGAACACGCCAGAAGGGAAGCCTTGCTACAGCAGGTGCCTGGGCCCCCGGCGGCGACACAATGTTAATTTCTTATTACACTGCCTCTGTGGAGCCCTCTCGCCTCCTCTGCAACACTTGAGTCTCCCTCCTAAATCCGCCCTCTCCTCCTCCCCCAACTTCCCAGCCCATCGCCTCTCTTCTGCAAGCCCCAAGAGCGTGCAATCTTAGCCAAACCACTCAAAAACACAGAAATAAAGCCCACCACCCCGGGGCCACAAAAGGCCCTGTTCTGCACTAACCCCAGGCCTCCGGCTGCTCCCCAGGCATGCATTTGCATATCCAAGACAGCCACTTAAGTGGCCCTTCACAGGACAAAGATCAGCTTCTGTCACTGAAGGACTCCGGTCTCCACATTCCTCCAGCGCCAGGCTTGCTGGCGGCTGCGGTGGGGGCTGCTGGCGGCTGCGGTGGGGGCTGGTCTCACAGCCCCGGAACACAGTGGGCGGGGCTTTCTCTGCCCCTCCCCCCGGGCATTGTGATGCCTTCAACAATCACCTGTGCACTTTCTCTCCCCATGCCACGCAGGGAAAATGGGCCAGAGCCCCCTGCCCGGCAGCTCCCTGCCCTGCACAGAGCTGTGAGCGCGTGCAGAGGGCTGGTCGTTCCCACGTGAGGAAGTTTCCCCTGTTCCCCACGTGTTTCTGCCCTGCCCCAAGCCCGGCAGGAAAGGCCGAGCTCCCCAGGACACTGGGCAGAGCAGCTTGCCCAAATCGGGGAGAAGAAACAGTTTCTTAGGTAGGAAGCCACTCGGTGGGTGGGAGTTTGTGCCGGCAGCTCCGGCAAATCCACACCTGTCCCGGAGTTCAGAGATGTTTGCAAACTGGTGGCCCCACTCGCACTGACCTGACCTTGGGAGTCAAGGCCAGACCCTCAAGCTGGATCAGAAGTGGAGCAGCTGGGACAGTCACCCGGCTGGCCAGCGATGTGGCACAGCGGGTTAAGCTACTGCCTGTGATGCTGGCTCCCTGCCAACGCACCCAGGCGAGCAACAGAAGATGGCCCAGGTGGTTGGGCCTGTGCACCCACATGAGAGACCTCGGTGAAGCTCCTGGCTCCTGGCTTTGGACTGGCCCAGCGCTGACCACTGAAGCCATCTGGGGAGTGAACAAACGGATGGAAGATCTGTCTCTCTCCATCTCTCCCTCTTTCTGTAACTCTTTCAAATAAATGAATAAATGTGTTTTAAAAATAGGAATGTAGAGAATAATTACCTGCTTTTTTTTTAAAGATTTATTTATTTATTTATTTGAAAGGCACAGTTACAGAGATGTAGAGGCAGAGAGAGAGAGAGAGATTTTCCATCAGCTGGTTCACTCCCCAAATGGCTGCAATGGCCAGAGCAGGGCTGATCTGAAGTCGAAAGCCAAAAGGCTCTCTGGGCCTCCCATGCAGGTTCAGGGGCCCAAGGACTTGGGCCATTTTCTACTGCTTTCCCAGGCCACAGCAGAGAGCTGGATGGGAAGTGGAGCGGCCAGGACTCGAACCAGTGCCCATATGGGATGCTGGCACTGCAGGCGGCAGCTCTACCTGCTACGCCACAGCGCCAGCCCCAACACCCGCCCTCTCACACGGTATTGTGCTTGGGCGTGCTGCATCTACGGATGCCACACCATCACTAGAGGGAGTGCTCACCGAGCCAGGTACTGGCTTAACCGGCTGTGCTGTGCCCCTTCTACAGAAGAGGAGGCTGAGGTTTAGGGGCTGTGTGACTCACTCTGGACCCCACACCTGGGAAGAGGCTGGGCCAGAGCCAAGCACCTCACCCTTGACCATGACCCTGCGTGTCAGATGACAGGGTGTGTGTGTGTGTGTGTGTGACAAGATGTGGCAAACACACAGTAACCATCCTTTCCTGGGCACCTTGGTCTTTGAGGGTTTTTTAAAAACCGACTCATATGAGGACCCTATAGAGAGCAGGTGGCTAAGAGGAAGAGAGAGAGAGCAGGATGAGAGGGGAGAGCAATCAGGAGTGACAGGGATGCTGACCAATTGGAGAGCTCTCAAGTTCTGTTTGCAGAGAGCAGCGGTAATTTAGCTCCTGCCAATTAATTGTATGGAGAAAGCAGGCCCAAATTTACCATCCAGAAATCTGCCCTTTTTTGAGGGGAGGGGGTAAAATCTTTTGCTTTTAAAAATAGATCACAGCCAAACAAAATATATTTGTGGGCTGGAACCCCCCGGGGACAGTCGGCCCGGGTCGGCCCGGGTTTGCCACCCAGCTTGCAGCCTGAGCAGTAGACGCCTCTCCTTGCCACCACTCTCACTCTCAGCACTCCTGGCTGGCTGCACCTGCCAAGCCCACCGGGAGGGCCGGGCACCAGGCTGTGAGTACACAAACGCCATTCCCCTTTCGGGAGCCTGGATGTCACTCTGCTCTCAGGGAGGCACTGCTTCTCAAGGTCTCCTGTGCACACACATCAGCCAGTTCCCATGGCTGCAGCCCAGATTCTGTCTCAGGTGCTCTGGGGGGGTACCCTGGGGCTGGCATCCCCGACAACCCCCACCGCCGCCGCCGCCACAGGGGATGCTGATGCGGCTGCCCCAGGACCACACCAGGGCATAGAAAGATCCCTGTGTCTAAGGGAGGTCCTGGAGTGCAGGTTCTCTGACGCAGGGGCCTCTGGACTTGGGCTGGGTTTCCCAGACGTGTGCTGGGTCATTCCACCCCCACCTACTAATCCCCTGCCACATTCCTCCCCGCATCCCAATTTATGTAGGGATTTGGTCTCGCTGAGATCACACGTAAAGAATTTTATCTACATCTTTGTTCTGAGCTGGGCCCCAGCTTTGCCTCCTCCCGCACACCCCCTCTGTGCCGTCTGGCACTCTCACTGCCAGGGATTTCTGTCTGTAGCTCCGCCCCCTCCTTCCCAGGTCTCAGAGTCACAGTGCCCAGTGCCAGCCGGGCTTCTGTTGGCTGCTTGCTAAGAGGTGAGCTCCTGCAGTGACACTCACGGGGTCACACGGGGACCCTACCTCGGGCTGCTCGGGTGTCTTTGGGCAGGTGACGTCTGCGTGCCTCGGTTTACGCATTCACAGAAGAGGCAGGGGTGTGGTACCCCGCACGCCACAGGGCACTCCCTTCTCCCTAGCCAGAGATGGTGTACTTTAAGAATATCCGATTGCAATCCAGGGATCTCACTGCCCCAGTGGCAGCACCAGCTGTGCTGGCTAGCAGGCCGCCTTTCACTTTGTCATCTGTGAGCATACGGCCAGATCCCGTCCTGGTGGGTGCGTGGGGGGGCCGGACAAACAGGTGGTGCCTGCAGAGTCAGCTTATGTAAAATAAACACAGCGCACCTGCCAAATTCTGCAACGCTAGCTCCCTGTGTTTTCAGGTGAGCTCCTCTAAGAAACAACAGACCCCAGGCGTCAATGAAGAAATGCACAAAAAAGTCACAAAACTCGCAAGCAGGAGATCACGCTACACAACTGGATCCTTCGCTTAGAAGGCAGAGGCATTGTATCTGAGCAGGTGTTCAGTGCTTGAAGAGACACACACCAAGCATATTCTTTAAGAGCAAGTTTAGGGGCCGGTACTGTGGCCCAGTGAGCTAAGCCGCCGTCTGCAGCGCCAGCATCCCATGTTGGGAGCGCCGGTTCGAGTCCTGGCCGCTCCACTTCCGATCCAGCTCCCTGCTAATGGGCCTGGGAAGGCCGCAGAGGGTGGTCCAAGTGCTTGAGCCCCTGCCACTCCTGGACCAGCCCCAGTGGCAGTGCCCACTTGGGGAGTGAACCAGTGGAAGGAAGATCTTTCTCTGTCTCTCAATCACTCCGCCTTTCAAATAAGCAAATAAATAGATAGTAAGAAGGTAGGGGTCAAGTCCAGAAAGCCTCCTGGAGTAACTGATTGTTGAACTTGGCCTGGAAGGGACCTTGGCCTGGGGCAGGAAAGAGGGCTGCCCCACAGAAGTGAGTCCAGACCCCCCAGCTGCTCCCTGGCTTCCGTGACCTCATGGCAATCCTGCTGTCTTTATCTCCAGGTGGCCTTGCTCTGCGTTTTGTCCAGCCACCCGGCAGTCACCCTGGAGCTCACCTCTCCAGATCCGACCTCTCGCCCCTGTCACCACCCTGTGGCTGGCTCTCTGTTAGTGTGGGCCTCCACGTGGCTCCCGGGGGCCCCTCATGGCCCCCCATCCATCCTGCCTCCTCCTTCTCGCTAAACGCGCTCCTACCTTTCTCCAGCACAGGAGTCTCAAGGGTTCCTCACGGTCCCTGACAGCCAATGCCTGAGCCTGACATAGGCCTGTGGGGATCTGACCCTGGCTGACCCTTCCAGCCACCCAGACGTATCCGCCTTCCACCTGACACCCCAAGTCCAGCACCACACCAGAAGCTTCCGGGTTCGTGCCCCAGGATATTTGCACATCCCTGGGCATCTCTTCCTGTGTTCCTTATTCAGGCCAGCCAATGAGCTTCGGGCTAAAGTCCCGGATATGAATTAGATGTGGACTCTGCCTGCGAGGACCCCGAAGTCTGCAACTGGCAAATAAAATAAATCAACAACTAGGAGGGGCAGGCATTTGACCCAGTGGTTAAGACATGATGGTCAGGGTCAGCGTCGTGGCACAACAGTTTAATCACTTATGGGCACCGGTTCATGTCCCGGCTGCTCCACTTCCGACCCAGCTCTCTGCTGTGGCCTGGGAAAGCAGTAGAAGATGGCCCAAGTCCTTGGGCCCCTGCACCCACTTGGGAGACCCAGAAGAAGCTCCTGGCTCCTGGCTTCAGATCAGCTCAGCTCCAGCCATTGCAGCCCTTTGGAGAGTGAACCAGCAGATAGAAGACTTCTCTCTCCATCTCTCCCTCTGTCTGCCTCTCAAATAAATAAATAAAATCTTAAAAAAAAAAAAAAGGAATGCAGATTCTCAGGTCCCCAGCCCAGACCTCTGGAATCAGTAGTGTGAGCTGGGCCAGCAGCCCCGGCTCTTAAGAAACCCTCCAGGGTCTCTGAGGGGCGAGAAGCATGAGGACCATTGTGGTAGAGGGATGATGAGTTGTGTGTGTGTGTGTGTTGTGTTGTGTTTTTAAGCAACAGAACTAAAGAGCCTGGAAAGCTATTTGAAGCATGTTTGTATATGGCAGCTACAAGAAGAATCGAAGGGAAGAGAAAGAAGAGGGGTGGTGGGGACCGTTCTGTCCACTCCCCCAGCTGCACTCCACGGTCACAGCCGTCTTGCCTTGGAGGCGGTTTCCTTTCTAGGATCAGATGATGAAACTGAGACTCAGAGAATTGAAGGCACTGGTCCAAGTTTCCTCGGTCTATGAGGGGCAGAGCCACAAGGGCACCTTGAAAGGTTTGCTGCAGTGGGTCAAGCCTCTGCCTGTGATGCCGGCATCCCATATCGAGTGGTGGTTTGAGTCCCAGCTGCTCCGCTTCTGATTCAGCGCCCTGCTAATGCGCCTGAGGAGCAGTGGACGACTGTTCCAGTC
Organism: Lepus europaeus; assembly: GCF_033115175.1. Lineage (NCBI taxonomy): Eukaryota > Metazoa > Chordata > Mammalia > Lagomorpha > Leporidae > Lepus > Lepus europaeus. Next base: position 78,325,636 of record NC_084843.1, on the reverse strand, counting down.
CTTGGGCCCCTGCACCCATGTGGCAGACCCGGATGGAGTCCTGGGCTCCTGGTTTCAGCCTGAGCCAGGCCCAGATGTTGTGGCCATTTGGGGAATGAACCAGCAGTTAGAAGATATCTCTCGGGGACTCTCTGTGCCATAGAAGGTTAAACTGCTGCCTGCAGCGCCGGCATCCCATATGGGTGCCAGTTCAAGTCCCGGCTGCTCCACTTCCGATCCAGCTCTCTGCTATGGCCTGGGAAAGCAGCAGAAGATGGCCCAAGTCCTTGGGCTCCAGCACCTGCATGGGAGACCTGGAGGAGGCTCCTGGCTCCTGGCTTTAGATCAGCTCAGCTCTGGCTGTTGTGGCCATTTGGGGAGTGAACCAGCAGATGGAAGACCTTCCTCTCTGTTTTTCCCTCTCTCTGTCTGTAACTCTACCTCTCAGATAAATAAATAAAATCTTAAGAAAAAAGTTTGAAACCGATACACAGTTTTCTCATCTAATACAGACTACATTATTCCATTGGGAACTGAGTGTCTGAGACAATGCATCCTCTAAGTGTAGAAAATTCATCAGGGATTGGAAGCAGAAAATGAATGTAAAATATTTCACCAATGTTTATCATCATTACATGTTCAAATATTGAATCTAGTAATTAAAGATTAATTAATTTCACCTATTTTCTTTCTTTCTTTCTTTCTTTTTTTTTTTTAAAGATCTGATTTGTTTATTTGAAAGGCAGAGTGACAGAGAGACGGAGGGCGGCACCAGGGCTGGAGCCAGGGACTCCATCTGGGCTGCAGGGAGCCAGGCACTTGGACCATCTTCTATTGCTTTCCCACGCTCATTAGCAGGCAGCAGGACTGGAAGTGGAGCACCTGGGACTTGAACTAGAACCTTGATATGGGATGCTGGTGTTGTAGGCTCCTTTTGTCACAACACCATTACTCCCCCACCTGGCCTGTTTTCTTTGTAAAATAATTTTATTTGAAAGGCGGGGGGTGGTGGTGGGGGCTGGGAAGGGAAAGACAGAGAGAGAGAGAGAGAGAGAGAGAGAGAGAGAGAGAGAGAGAAATCGATCGAGCTCCCATTTGCTGGTTCACTCTCGGAATGCCCACAACAACCAGAGCTGAGAATGAGATTCAGGTCTCCCAAGTGGTGGGGGGCGGGCGGAAACCCAGCGACTTGAACCCTGGTGGCTGCCTCCCAGGGTGAGCATTAGCAGGAAGCTGGAGTGGGAACTGAAGCTGGGACTGGAAGCCGGGCACTCTGCTCCCGGGCGCGGGCGTCTCCCCGCTGTCCTCACTGCCACGCCCGGCGCTCTTGGTCTTCAGCCCCCTTTTACCGTGACTACTTCCCTGGCCCTTGGCAAGTACATGTGCAGCTTGCACTCGGAGTCCCTCGAGAGCCACTCTAGAACATGATGGCCGAAGGTGTCGGCTGCAGGCTCCTTCCCAAGGACGTCTTTTCCAAGGACTGGGAGTTGCCCACACCTGGTCCTGTGTTTAGAGGAGGGGCGTACATGGCCAGCCTGGGGAGCGGATGCAGCCACTCTGAGATCTGCTGATCCTCCCTGTCTCGGGAGTGGGGGTTGTTTGGGAAGGCCCCTGTTCGTTTCGTTCCAGGTCATTACCTGGCGCCTGGCACCCAGGGATGCTCTGGGCACGTCAGGCGCACGGCATCCGTCTATTTCGCCGGCTCCCTTTCAAGGTCATGCCTTAGGGAGAGCCAGCAGCCAGCCGATGTCCTCTTATCTGGTCCGGCTGCAGGCTGGATAAGGACAGGCAGCTGCAAGCTCAGAGCCCCAAGGGGAGGGCTGAGAGCCTGCAGATTCCAACTCCCCAGCACACAGCTCCCAGCTGAGCGTGGCTCTGAGCAGCCCTGCGGCCCATCCCTTCCCCACACAGCTCCCCGGCTTCCTGTTTACCCCGTGCAGCCCTGTGGCCTTCAGTTCAATGCCCTCTTGGCTGGAGCACACCAGAGCTGGATTCTGCTACCTGCCATGGGGGGCCCTTGTGAGGCATAACCAGCTGGGAGCAGACAAGACTGCCCAGAATTAGAAAAACTTGGAGCTCTGGTCTGAGTCGTGCCATCAACCCACCTGCCTCCCTTTGGTGGCATTGAGCTGACGCTGCAAGAGGGACACTGGCAAGAAGCTCGGGTGCTTTTTTAAAAAATATTTTGTTTATTTATTTATTTGAGAGGGAGACTTATAGTCAGAGGGAGGAAGACACAGAAAGAGAGAGAAGTCTTCCAACCACTGGTTCACTCCCCAAATGGGTGCAGTGAATGGAGCTGGGTCAATCTGAAGCCAGGAGCTTCTTCCAGGTCTCCCACATGGGTGCAGGGGTCCAAGCACTTGGACCATCTTCTACTGCTTTGCCAGGCCATAGCAGAGAGCTGGATTGGAAGTGGAGCAGCCAGGACTCGAACCAGTGCCCATATGGGATGCTGGCACTGCAGGCAGAAGCTTAGTCTACTATGCCACAGTGCCAGCCCCAAGGTGCTTTATTTTTAAAAGGTTATTCACTTCAACGACAGAGAGAGGAAGAGCAAGAGTGAGAGACAGAATGATGGAGAGGGAGCTCCCATCTGCCGGTTCACTCCCCCAGTGCCTGCCACAATCGGGGCTGGGCCAGCCTGCAGCCAGGAGCCAGGAATTCCATCCAGGTCTCCCACCAGGGTGGCAGCCACCCAAGAAGAGCATCAGCACTGCCTCTGAGGGTCCACATTAGCAGGAAGCTGGAGTCAGGAGCTGGGGCTGGGACTCGAACCCAGGCCCTCTGATGGGGGGTGTGGGAGTCTCACGGGGACTGGCCTGGTCTGCACTCTCAGCAGGAGGCCAAAGCCGGTGTCCCCACTCCGTGCCCCCGATTTGGAAGGAGGCCTAAGCCTGGCTAGCGGCGGGATGTCCACATTGCCAGGAAGTGCATGGGCCTGAGAGGCCCACAGGTTCAAGTTCACCTGGGGTAAGACGGCTTTCAAAGGGCCGGGAGGAGCAGGGTTTGCCAAACCAGCACCTGGGCGAGGGTGCAGCCTGGGGTCCCAGCCCCTTCCAGGGGCCCAGCCTCAGAGCACCGAGGAGGAACAGCCCTGCGGTGACTGCTGGCTGAAGGGCAACTGTGCCCCTCTTGGCGAGGTGCCCATCCGTGAAATGGGGAGGAGCCCAGTGAGGGGGATGTGGTGGCACAGCCTGGGTCCTTGGAGGCCACTCAACAAATGCTCAGCCCTCTGACAGCCACGCACCTGCTGGTTTACCTCCACAGGAAGTCGACAAATGTCTCCTTTAGTGTCAAGAGATCTCTGTGCCCTCAGCTCCCAGGCTGGCACGAGTTTAGTCCCAAGCACTACTGGGACTACAAGGGCTCCCCTTCTCTGTGGTCAGAGGACAGTGGGATATTCTTGGTCCCTCACGGCCACGCGCTGTCCCTCCACCTGTCACTGGGGGCTGGGGTCTTGGTCTCTCCACAGAGTGTCTGCAGGGTCACAACCCTGATGCTCTGGGCCAGCTTCCCATGGCACATGGCCAGAGCCTGGGCTTTGTCATTCCTGGGGCACTGGGGGATGGGGCGGGCAGCGAGGTCATCTCGGCTTCTGCACCTGGGCCATCACTGAGCCAAGGGAGGGGCTTGGCTGCCGGCTCCCAGCTTTGAGGTGAGACAGGGCTGTGACACGAAGCGCAAGCCAGCACCTCCGTGTGTCACCCTGGAACACAGCACAAGCCAGCAGAGGAGCTGTCCTGCCCTTCTCCTCTGATAATCAGTGTTGTTATCCAAACACTGGCCATGGCCTTGCCTGCCCCTGCTTCACCCAGACCTCCCCTCCCCCTCCCCCCACGAGCCCCACCTCCTCTCCCCTGGGGTGCTCTAAGTGCCCTGCTCATCTCTACACAAAGGCACCTCTGCCCCCACCAACTGCTCAGCAATCAGTGCTGCTGTTTGCAGGGACACAAAGCAGTTACTCCCCCCGCCCCCCACTCTCCATGTATTGACTGTGTGGGGTAGGGGAGCCACCGGCCACAGCCTCAGGACACAGGGGGAAGACCACCGCACTGATGCCCCATGTAACACAGTTCAGATGCTTGGCTGGAAGGTTGGGGGTGGTCCCAGGGTCCACCTGGCCTGGTCTGACATAGAAAGGGTGGAATGAGCAGCTCTCTCCACTAGGTGGCACCCACGGCACCGTTTTTCCATCTTGAAAGCTTGTCACTTTTCACACCGTGATGTAAAATGTAGGAAGGCCCTACCTGAGTTCTGTGGCATTTGTAGGAGCTGCCAAGTTGCCCCTCCCTTTAGAGGTCGTGCTGGGTAGGGGGAGAGGGACCTGTTGCAGTGTTGGGGGGTGTGCCCCGCCTGGCCTCCCCCGAGGCCTGCACACTGCATCCCACCCAGGCGGTAAGACCTCCCCCCTCCTCCTGTCCTCCTGCTGATTCCCGGGGCCCCAGGCCTGCACCCTGGGCTTCGGCTGTCAGGTTTCCTTCTGTTCCTTTGGTTCACTGTTCCTGGTGCCTCTCACTCCAGGAGCCTTGGGATTGGAGGAGGAGCCCCTCAGGTCCGCTGGCTGCACGGCGCACCCCTCCCCCACCCAGCTCCTGGTTCAGCTTGGCCTGTGCACATCTCCCCAGTGCAGGGAGATACCCGCATGGCCCCTCGGTGCCTTTCTTACTTCTGTCCTGGGTCATTTAAAAAGAGATTTATCTATTTATTTGAAAGGCAGAGAGAGAGAGAGAGAGAGAGAATCTTCCATCTGCTGGTTCACTCCCCCCAGATGGCCACAACACCTGGGTCTGTGCCAGGCTGAAGCCAGGAGCCAGGAACTCTATCTGGGTCTCCCACCTGGGTGGCAGGGACCCAGGCACTTGGGCCATCCTCTGCTGCCTTCCCTGGAGCATGCGCAGGGAGCTGGATTAGAAGTGGAGCAGCCGGGACTCAGGCCAGTGCCTCCGTATGGGATGTGGGTGTCCCAAGGGGCAGCTTATTCTGCTGTGCCACAAGGCCCGGCCCCGCGCCCCAGGTCGTTGTCCTCAAGCTAGGACCCAGCTGTTGGCCTCGTCTGGAGCAAGGCAAACATTCCCTGACTCCTTACGGGCAGAGCCCTGCCCTGCTGGCCTCAGGGTCCCTCAAGGCAGCTCGACGTGACGTGCTGGCGGTTTACTGCGTTGCTGGTGAGAAGGCTCCCTTCTTCCTACGATTGAATGTTGCTGGGATTTACGGTGGGACCCACCTCAGCCTCAGTGAGGCCCACGGCTGGGGTTCGGTCACAAACTGCTCTAACGGAAAGCCACTGTCCTGACGTCGGGAGAGTCACCTTGACCTCTCTGGGGCAGCCACTGCCTCCTGGGCCAGGAGGGGAGGGCAGCTGCACCAGCTGCAGCTGGAACCAGACATTAGCCTCAGGTGCCCTTGACCGGGCTGATAGGAAGCATCTAGAATCTGGAGCCCCTGGAGGGAGGGGATAGAGTCGGCCCTGCACTCCTCGGAGGCGGCCAGACTCCTCCCTGACCACCGCCGGCCTGTTCTCCCTGGGCAGCTGCAGGCCCTGCCCTGTGACCCTCAGGGGCGGCTTCGTGTGGGAACGGGAGGGCAGAGGTGGGCAGCCCCGGGGCCTTGCAGGAACCTGGCACTTCGCCAGGCCACAAGTGCTGTGTTTGGGGCGAGGCGGGGCCTTGAGAGCTTTCCTTCCTGGAGCCAAGCCCTGGGACCGCCCCAGCAGGGTGGGAAAGATGCTACAATGGGCCGCAGGCATGGGGGCTGCTGGGTTGCACCTGCTGTGGTGCAATGTCCCCGTCAAGACTCAGCGTGAAACGTCACCCTCATGGCGAGGTACTTGGAGGCCAGCGGCCCTTGAAGGCTCCGCTTTTGGAGCCTTTTGGGTTCATGGGTCATCCCGAGGGCGGTGGGTCTGTTCCCAAAGCGAGGCTGGCTGTCTCCTGGCTGTGCCCCTCTCACTGTGTGGCGCCCTGCAGGACAGAGTTCCTACCTACAAGAAGGCCTTCCCCAGATGCAGTCCCCCAGCCTTGGCCTTCCCAGCCTCTGGAAATGGCCAGCCGAATAAAACGTCCAACAGTGGGATTCGGTGACCACGATGGAAGGCGGACTAAGACAAGGAGGGAGCGCCATCCCCGCCCAGCTGTTTGTTCCCCAGCAAGGAGCTTATTCTGAATCCCCAGTGTCTGTGTTTTAAAACGGGTGAGAACATATAGCCTACCTTAGAGGGATGTTGGAGCATGGGGCAGGCACATGATGGCCCACAAGGGTGTCCCCAACAGCATCCGGGAACCTATGAACACGTTAGCGGCTACGTCTCCCCTTCCCCGCCCCCAGAGTCAGAGACATCCCTGTAGAAGTGCTGCTCCAGGTACTGAGCATGTGCAGGGGTGATGGTCCCTGTCCTTGGGGCACAGGCTCACTATGCCCCGGAACCTAAGGCTGGGTGCGTGGTGGCCTCCATCTTCCGGTTCCAACCTGGCCTCACCAACCCCTCCCCTCGTACCCCAGCCCCCTCCTCCCGTAGACAACAAGGGCCCTGCCTACCCTGCTTTCCTTCATTTCTTCTTCTTCTCTACAGATTTATTTATTTGAAAGGCAGAGTGACAAATAGAGAGGGTGAGAGAGAGAGAGAGAGAGAGAGAGTCCATCTGGTTCACTCCCCAAAGAACTGCAATAGCCAGGGCCAGGATGGAACCAGGAACCTGGAACTCCAGCTTTGTCTCCTACATGGGTGGCAGAGGCCCAGGCACTTGGGCCATCTTCTGCTGCCTTTTGAGACACATTAGCAGATTGAAAGTGGAGCCAGCCCAGGGCCAGTGCTGTGGCGTAGCGGGTAAAGGTGCTGCCTGCAACGCCAGCATCCCACATGGGCGTTGGTTCGAGCCCTGGCTGCTCCACTTCCAATCCAGCTCCCTGCTAACATCCTGGGAAAGCAGCAGAAGATGGCCCAAGTCCTTGGGCCCCTTCAACCACATGAGAGACCTGGATGAAGCTCCTGGCTCCTGGCTTTGGCCTGGCCTATCTGGGGAGTAAACAAACAAATGGAAGATCTCTCTCTCTCTCTCTCTCTCTGGCTCTCCCTCTCTCTCTCTCTGTAACTCTTCAAATAAGTAAATAAATCTTAACCAAAAAAAAGAAAAGAAGTGGAGCAGTCTGGTCTTGAACCCATGCCCATGTGGGATGCTGACACTGCAGACTGTCCTCTCCACATATAAAGGAAGACCTGAGTGAGATCCCAGGGGCATGCAGCTGGGGAGTGTGCTCCTGCCTCCCCTTCAGCCTGTGCCTTCTGGAATGTCCATCACGGACAGGGCACAGACAGGGCAAGGCGGGCTAGGCCCCGCCCCAGGCCTGGACTCTCTCACTGCTGCTCCCAACAGCCTGGCTTGCTGCCCCATGCATTGGTGGTCAGCACGGAAGTGGTGGCCACACTGCTCTGTCCGGGAAGGCCCTAGCACATGTGGTTCCCAGCTGCTGCCCCCACCCTGCCCGGACGCCCTGGCCACTGGCTGCTAGACCTCCTCTTTGGCATGTGCAGCCGTCCCTGAAGGCCTTCTCTGCCCTCGGGGAGTTTGGTCCGTGTGCCAGGCAGGCCAGACATGCCAGAGTTACCTCTCCAGGGAGTGGCTTTCAGTGGCTGGCTGGTGGGCATTGAGGAGTCCACCCCCAGACCCCCCAACTCCTCTGCTGAGACCACGGGGGCCTGCACTGTCTCAGCAGCGCCCCTTGGAGCTGAACCTGGGCACCCACGCCTTAGTTTGCTCGCTAGCACCCCCTGCTGGTGGGCTCCCCACCCTGTGCCCGTCCCCATGGTTTCCAGATCTTCCACTAAGCAGCCCAGATTCCTGCCTCAGGCTCCGCTTCCGGGGCCACCAAGCTAAATGACACCTGCCTGGCTGCGGGATGGGGCCCCGCTGTAGGTGTGTGGGCTCACCTGCAGCACACTTCAACTCCAGTTCAGCAGCCACCACGGGGGAGCTCAGAACTTTAAAGAATTGCTTCGGAGCTGCCAACAGGATCGCACTTCCCTGGGCTAAATGACTTCCCTTCCTCCCCCACATCCTAACTGTCTGGGACTCGCCATCCGCCCACTTCAGCGTTCTGCATCGGCGCTGGTGTTTTTCTCGGGACTTGGGAGTGCTTCCAGCTGCTGTTTGGTTAATACGTCTGCTTTTCTCCTGTGCTTACTGTGATTTTAGAAAATCCAGGTTTTCCTCGCAACCACAAGTGAATTATCCAGGCGACCAGTTTTTAAAAGCACCCCCATCTCCCAATTTTCCGTATCCGCCAAGCTTGGCCCCCGTTTCTGGGTTGTGCCTGGAGCCAGCACGGGCACTCCTGCAGGGCAGAAGACAGCCACACGCCCACCAGCCCCCACCCCCAACCTCCACCCCCCAGCACAGAGCTCAAAGGTGCTCACTCCTACCTGGGCTGATCGCGAAGAGGTGTTTTCCTGGGTCCTCGGGGCCAGGGAGAAGTTCCGTCACCTGGGTCCCTTGTAGGGAAATAAATCCCTGGAATGGAAGCAGACGTGCACACAGTGGGCGTGAGGCGGCTGGGGCAGGGCCCCCGCACGGCAGAGGGGCAGGCTCCCAGGTGCAGTGGGGCAGGCACACAGCAGGCCAGGACTGTCCGGCATAAGGCACGGAAGGCAAGTCCTGCCCGGCCTGGGGGGTCCGCCTGCCTTCCCTCTGGCCAGAGTGTTGGGGGACAGAGGGGTGACCTGGGGACCCGTGTGTCACGGACGTGTGAGTCTGGCCCTTCTAGACAGAGTCAGCAGCCATGCATGAGGTGCCAGCCTGGACAGCGACACACACCAGGGGTGGATCCCAGGACCCCAGCCCCACACCCCAGGCCCTGAGGATACACAATCCAAGGGTGCTCCGGTCTCTTCTACAAACTGCTGGGGTATTTGCAGGTAACCTAAGCACATCTCCCAGAGGCTTTAAATCACCTCCAGGCTACTTGCAATACTTGATACAATGCGAACAGTTAACCATGTTGTTTAGGGAGTAATGACAAGAAAAATGTCCACCTAGGTCTGCTGCAATGAAGAGTGTGGGGGTGTGGATGGGCCTGAGTCCCTGGCCTGCACTTCGGGGACCCCAGTTGCTATGGCCGTACAAGGGGACAGTAACTCTCGCTTCCCGGGAGGGCCACGAGCCTGGCTTCCAGCCGGTGTTACTCACGACTGCCTTGCTGGCCCATAGTCCAGGCAGGACTTCCTCTGTCCCCTCCTCCGTCTGCACAGTCCTGACTCTGACCTCTGCTTGGCCTTGCTCCAATTCCTTCAGGCTCAGCTTTGCTCAACTTAGACTGCGGATGGCTTGACTACTCATTTTGGTTCCCGCCAAAGGAAGCCCGTTATTTTTAAAAAAGGTTTATTTATTTGAAGACCAGAGTGACAGAGAGTGAGAGAGAACAGGAGAGAGAGAGAGAGAGAGAGAGCAGGAGAGAGAGAGAGATCTTCTATCCTCTGGTTCACTCCATGAATGGCTGCAACAGTGGGGACTGGGCCAGGCTGAAGCCAGGAGCCAGGAGCTCCATCCGAGTCGCCCACATGGGTGGCAGGGACCCACCCTTGAGCCATCATCTGCTGTCTCCCAGGCTCATTAGCAGGGAACTGAATTGGAAGTGGAGCAGCTGGGACCAGAACCAGTGCTCCATCATGAGCAGCTTAACCCACTGCTCCACAATGCCTACCCTAGGAAGCCTGTCATAAACTCCATCCCAGCAGCCAATGGCCTGGGTTCAAATCCTGGTTCAGCTATAGGTAAATCACTTAATTCAACAGTATTCCATTTCCTTATCTGTGAAACAGAAAGAATAATAGTATTCTATGGGGCTTTTTTTTTTTTATTATTTGACAGGTAGAGTTATAGACAGTGAGAGAGAGACAGAGAAAAAGGTCTTCCTTCCATTAGTTCACTCCCCTAATAGCCACTACAGCCAGCCCTGCGCTGATCCGAAGCCAGGAGTCGGGTGCTTCCTCCCATGTGGGTGCAGGGACCCAAGCACTCAGGCCATCCTCTGCTGCCCTTCCGGGGCCACAGCAAAGATCTGGACTGGAAGAGGAGCAACCAGGACTAGAACCTGGGGTGCCGGTGCCACAGGTGGAGGATTAGCCAAGTGAACCACAGCGCCGGCCTTCTGTGGGGCTTTTACAAGCACTATAAAAATTGGTACTTGCGGGGTTGGCATTGTAGCAAAGTGGATAAAGCTGCTGCCTGCATTGCTAGCAGCCCACACGGGTGCCAGTTCAAGTCCCAGCTGCTCCATTTCCAATCCAGCTTCCTGCTTTCCCTGCTAATGTGCCTGGCAAAAAAACAGTGGAAGGTGGCCCAAGTGCTTGGGTCCCTGCACTCTCGTGGGAGACCTGGAAGATTCTCTCTCTCTCCCTATTGGTCTCTTCCTCTCTCTCTGTAACTCAAATAAATACATCTTTAAAGAAAATAAAAGAAAAGAATTAGTGCTTGGGAAGTAGCGAGAGCAGGGCTTGGGGCAGAGAGAGAACTGTGTGCTAAGCACCCCTCTGCGATGACTGTGTCAGGGCTCCACCCAGTGAGGCGCACATCTGTGTCTGCAATTACCCATGTGAGAGCCCAGGCACCTGCTTCAGCCAGGCTGCCTCCAGCCCCCACCCCTGTGTGCTCACAGCAGTGCTCCTCTCCCCACACTCCCATGGGGGCTGCCGGAGCCACACGGAGATGCCTTTGTCCACTGGAGCTACGTGAAGGCCGGATAACATGTTTACCTTGCGATGCTGGCTTTACGAGAAATGACAGCCATAAAGCAGACAGCCAGCTGGTAACTGTCATAACTGGATTAACGCGTACTTCCTTGCTAGGGAACCTGCAGTTCCCAGGCATGAATTAGGCCTGCAGCCCTCGGAGGTGGGAGCATGTGGGTGGGGTCCATCCCTGGCTACGGGGATAGGTTGCAAGTGCTTGCTGTCTCAGCAGCTACTTTGCTTCCTCCTGGGCCTCAAGGTCTGTCTTCCCTACAATGGGAGTAATAGCATTGGCACTGACACTGCTTTCTACTCCAGCTACCCAGGATAGCTCCTGCTTGCCGACCTGGTACTGTGTTCCTGGCTCTTAGCCTCATTTGGAATCAATCCAGAGGTCACCCAGGGCAGGCACTGCTACTCCCATCTTCCTGGAACAGCTGATGGGAGGTGAGTGGCTCCTGGGCCGCATGGCTGGCTCAGGCTGGCTCAGGTATGGGCCCAGGAATCTGATGCTGGAGCCCTCTGCTGCCCCTGTGCGTCCCCACATTGGTGATGGCAGCCACCAGCTAACAGTGTTTGCAAAGAGCTCCAGTCCAGAGTCAGGCTGTGGCTTTGCAGCCTCCGCCCACCTCTTGGGTGAATCCCATGTGGCTCCCCACCACTGCCAAGGGGTTTCTGGTACTGGTCCTCGGCTGCCTGGGTTCCCCCACACACACACACCTCCCACAGGTCAAGGGTATGGCTTTGATCCCAGAGGCTCCATGCCGAGCCTTGCCCTGGAGTATCAGATTTCCAGTCAATTTTCTGATGCTGTAGGCCCAAGGGAAGACACTTCGAGAGGTCTGGGGGCACTGAGAGGAGGCAGCCCAGGGAGGTACCTTTTTCATGAGCCTACAACCTCAGTTTTCTCATCTGTAGAATGGGGGAGCTACTCCACGGGCCAACCGTGAGTGTGAAATCAGTCTGCCCCAGTGGCCTGGGGGTCTTGGCTGAGATCCTGTGTTTCGGACAAAGGCAGGTCACAGGGCACTGAGTGCCTGCTTCTAGCTCCTCAAACGGTGCCTTGACGGGGGGCCAGCATTGTGACAAAGCTGGCATTCCACATGAGCAGCGGTTCGAGCCCCCGCTGCTCTACTTCTGATCCAGCTCCCTGCTAAAGCACGTGGGAAAGCAGCAGATGATGGCCCAAGTCACCCTCACAGGAGACCTGGATGAAGTTCTTGGCTTCTGGCTTTAGTCTGGCCCAGCCCCAGCCATTGAGGCCAGATCTCTATCTTTCCTAAGCTCGTGCTATCTCTCTCTCTCTCTCTCTCTGTAACTCCACCTTCAAGTAAATAAGTAAATACATAAATAAGTAAATAATTTTGTAAATACCAGTGCCTTGGCCATAGGGATCCTGGGATTTCCCTGGAGATACCAAAGTGAGTGTCTGTACCATGCAGGGGGCCGGCCTTCTCACTGTGGTGCCAGTCCAGGGCTTGAGGGTCTGCGACCTGGGAAGGGACCAGGCACACAGCTGGCCAACAGGTATCCGTGAACAGAAAGGGTCTGTAGACTTCAGGCCCCTGACAGGTTCTCAGAGAGGCCAGGTCCCTTCCCCCTGCCCCATCAACTGAGTTCCTGCACATTTGCTCTGTTTGGGGATTTGCTCAGTGCTGCATAGCTAAGCTTTTTGGAAGTGGCTGGAGCTGACTTAATTCATCTCTGGCTCCGAACCAATGCAACTCATCGGTGTCAGTGACTAAGGGGCAGAGCACGCGCCTGTCCGTGCCCAGCAGGGCTCACTCTCTGGGATGCTGCAGTCCCCACTATAGCTCTCTGCCCAATTTTTGTGAGCGTGCCCATCTGAGCTCCCCAAGGAGACCTGTGGGCAGTAGGTAGAACCCTGGACCACAAGCTCCATAAAATCCTTTGCTCACAGAACCAATCTCTTGGGAATAGGTGGGACACTGCCCGGGTCGATTTTCTGTTGCTATAACAAAATACCTGAGGCTGGGCACTTTATCAAGAAAAGAGGTCTACGTAGCCCGCAGTTCTGCAGATTCAAGTTCATGGCCCCAGCATCCACATGGCTCTGTTAAGAGACCTTCCTGCCCTTGGTTACATCACAACGTGGCAGATGGCATCACAGTGGGAACACAGACAAGAAGGAGAAATTACAGGTAGGGGTAGGAAGCTGGGGGCACTAGGGGGTTGGTCACACTTTATAACCACTGGCTTTCATGCGAATGAACTCTGCGAGAGCAGCATCAATCCCTCCTAGAGCAGCGCCCAGTGATGCAGTGAGCTCCTGGGAGGCTCTGCCTCTGAAATCCCCCCCCCCCCCCAGCATCACCACACCGGGGACTGGGCTTCCAGTACGTGACCCTTTGGTGGACAAATCGTACCCAACCATATCCAAGCCGTAGCAGGAATGCCCAGAAGAGGAGCTTCAGGGACAGAGTGTGTCTTATATATATATATTTGTAGTGAATTAGAAGGCTCATTCATTTCTATAGCATCTTTTTTTTTTGACAGGCAGAGTTAGACAGTGAGAGAGAGAGACAGAGAGAAAGGTCTTCCTTCTGTTGGTTCACCCCCCCAAATTGCCGCTATGGCCGGCGCGCTGCGCCAATCCGAAGCCAAGAGTCAGGTGCTTCCTCCTGGTCTCCCATGTAGGTGCAGGGCCCAAGCACTTGGGCCATCCTCCACTGCCTTCCCGGGCTACAGCATAGAGCTGGACTGGAAGAGGAGCAACCAGGACAGAACCGGCGCCCCAACCGGGACTAGAACCCGGGGTGCTGGCGCCACAGGTGGAGGATTAGCCTAGTGAGCCATGGCACTGGCCTCTATAGCATCTTAAAGACAAACTCCAAGAACCCATAGGCAGGAGGGAAACTGCCTAGAGATTAGTGCTTGCTCTGTTTCATCTAAGTCTAGCAATGGGGAACCTGGGAGGCAGTGCAAGCCTTGGGAGCTTGTGAGAATGCCCTGATTTCACAAATTCTACTATGTCAGCTTCTGTGCATACTGGTTACCTACTGTGAAATGACAGCAGCTCAAAACTCAGCAGCTTAAAACAAAAGCAAACATTATTTATCTTGCAATGCTTCTGTCTATCGGGAATTCAGGGCCGGGGGATTAGCTGCATAGTCCTTAATTGGGGTCTTTCAGGAGGTAGCAATCAAGACCCCTGGAACCAGAAGATGTGCTTCCAAGGAGACGCACCCCATGGAAGACACAAAAAAAGCTCAAGGTCCCAGAAGCGAGGAATGCAATGTGTGAATGAAAAAACATGGTGGCCGGGATTTCCTGGCCAGAAACAAGACAAGGAAAACAAGTCAGTGGAGCAGAGGGGCCTTTAGCCCAGCGGCCAACAAGTCTGCAAACCACATCAGAGTGCCTGGGTTCAATTCCCAACTCCAGATCCTTGCTCCAGCTTCCTGTTAATGCGGTCTCTGGGTGGCAGCAGTGATGGCTCAAGTCATTGGCTTCTGTCAGCCACGTGGGAGACCTGGATTGAGTTCCTGGCTCCCAGCTTCAGCCCTGGCCAAGCCATCTCTCTGCCTTTCAAAGAAATAAATACAATTTACCAAAAAAAAAAAAAAGTTAATGGGGGCTGGCGCTGTGGAATAGTAGGTTAAGCCCCCGCCTGCAGCACCGGCATCCCATGTGGGCACCAGTTTGAGTCCCCGCTGTTCCACTTCTGATCCAGCTCCTTTTTAATGCACCTGGGAAAGCAGTAGAAGATGGCCCTAGTGCTTGGGACCCTACACCTGCGTGGGAGACCTGGAGGAGGCTCCTGGCTCCTGGCTTCAGATCAGCCCAGCTCCAGCCGTTGCAGCCATTTGGGGAGTGAACCAGCAAATGGAAGACCTCTCTCTCTCTCTCTCTGTAATTCTGCCTTTAAAAAATAAGTTAATGGAGTAAAATCTTTAAAGTATTAAAGAAAAAAAGAGGCCAGACTAGTATTCCAAATTAAGGGGAAAATCCTTCAAAATGAAGGCTAAGGAAAGAGCTTTTTAGCTATACAGAAGCTGACAGAACTCGTCACCAGTAGGTTCACATTAAGAGAATTATAAGAGATAACCAGTCAGAAGGAAAGATGAGGGGGCTGGCGCTGTGGCGTAGTGGGTGAAGCCGCCATCTGCGGTGCTGTCATCCCATATGGGTGCCGGTTCCAGTGCAGGCTGCTCCACTTCCGATCCAGCTCTCTATTAAGGCCTAGGAAAGCAGTAGAAGATGGCCCAAGTCCTTCAGCCCCTGCACCTGCGTGGGAGACCCAGAAGAAGCTCCTGGCACCTGCCTTCGGATTGGTGCAGCTCTGGCCATTGCAGCCAACTCGAGGAGTGAACCAGCGGATAGAAGACCTCTCTCTCTCTCTCTGCCTCTGCCTCTCTGTAGCTCTGCCTTTCAAATAAATACAATAAATCTTTTAAAAAAGGAAAGATGATGTTGGATGAAATTGAGGGTCTATCCAAAGAAATAAAGGTTATAGGAAATGGTAACTATATGAATAAGTATATAAGGTTTTTAAGTTATTTAAGTCTTCAAAAATAACTAAGTGGAAAGGATAGGAGGCTGGAGTGAGACCTAAAGTGCAGATAAAAGCAATATATTTGCTGACAATAGAACAAAGGAACACTAAAATGAAAAGAAAATTGTTAAGTTCGTTACGCCATACAGGAGCTAACATAATATCATTTGATGATATCACTTATCACACTGGCTGTCATCAAATCATGAGGCTTATATCTAAGAAACTTTTATTTTAGTAGTAACGGCCCCAAACTGCTAACTTTTAGTCATACTTGTTCTATTTGAACATTAGCTGTTGTTAAATTCTTACGGTTCCTAATTTGTAAATTAAACTTTATCATCAGTATGTGTGCATAGGAGAGAAATGCAGTCTGTGGCTTCAGGCGTCCAGTGGGGGTCTTGCCACATGTGCCCTGTAGACGAAGACTGTGCCCTGTTCCTCTGACTGGACGCTAGGAAGCAATGGCCACCAGGGGTCAGCCACCTACCTGCCATATGCACGTGGGGACCTGGGCTGATGGGAGGGATGCTGTCTCGCTCTGAGGGGCAGAGGTGCCAAGTAGCCTGGCTGGGGAACTGGTTCTGGCCTCTAATCCGATGGCCCCTCAGTGCCCTCTGCTGCCTGACCTGATGGATTAGCTCACTGGACGGAGCCTGGCAAGCACCGCCTTAGGTCGCAGTCCGAGGTGCGGCGTGGCCTCCGTGCCCAGCCCCGGCCCCAGGCCCAGCCTGTGAAGGACCTGCCCTGTGCAGTGTGAGGTCTTGGGAGAGTGAAAATTACCCCCTGCCTCCGTGGCTCCCTGGTCCAGGAGGTGAGCCAGTTGCCTGGTGTTCCACGTGGAGGGGTTAAGGGGGAGACACAGATGAGCCTAACCCCTCTGATATTTGGTGGCTGCAGCCAACCCTGCAGTTGAGGCTGCTGTGGGAACCAGGAGGGAAGCAGCCATCAGAGGGCTGCCCCAAGCTTCCCTGGAAAGGAACAACCCCTTCTGGCATTTTCTCTGATCCAGGACTTGAATGGACGTTGGTGTGGATTTCTGCCCCGCCTCAGTGCTCACCCTGCCCTCGGCGCTTCAGACCCCACCTGACGGGCCTGGAACAACCTGCAGCTCCTTCAGAACTGGGAGCCCTGGGCAGGGGCTGCCCGGACCCAGCCCCGTGCCTTGAGATGTCAGCGGGGACACAAGGTCTCTCCACTGCCCTGGGCTGGAGCACCGGGCCTGCTCTTCCGTGCTGTGGTCCCTGCCATGTTTTCTGGGCTGCCAGTGTTTCCAGCCGCTCGCCTCCAGCAGAGAATGTTCTGGCCTGGGGGCAGACCGGCCTGTGCAGACCCAGAAGGCTTCTTTTTGCTCAGCATAGGGCAAGACACTTGGAAAAATCCGTGACCATGCAATGAAATGAATGAGTTTATTTTGGTGCAAGACACCTGCATCCCACATCGAACTGCCTGGGTTTGACCGCCGGCTCTTATCCCTGATTCCAGCTTCCCGTTAATGCAGACCCTGGGAGGCAGCGGTGACAGCTCAAGTGACTGCTTCCTGCCACCCTGGTGGGGGACCTGGCATGAGTTCTTGGCTTCCAGCTCAGCCATGGCCCATCCCGGGCCATTGCAGGCATTTGGGGTGTGAAGCAGTGAATGCTTGCGCACTCTCTCTCTCCATCATGCATACATACATACATAAAATAAATAGTTCTAAAAATCTGAAATCCATGCATTATTTTTATAAGCATTTTCCATGTATTCTGAAAATTTTTTTTTGCATGAAAAACGAAAACTCATACTTTGCAGGCCATTTTCTCACAAACTTTTTGAAATACCCTTGTACCTTTGGAGAAGGCCTCCCTTGGCTGAAAGTAGCCTGGTTCTGTCATTTCTGTGAGACCCTGCAATGCTCTGGGGTTCACAGTGCCTCTGGGGAAGGCTGTTGTGCTATTTAAGTTGAGAAAGGGCAAGGTTGGGAGACATGAAACAGATGCTTTTGCAAAAATGGCCGTGCCAGGCTGACCCGCCGTGCACCTGCTGCATTTGCTGAGGATGCACATCTCCATCCCCGTCTTTTCCAAAGGCTGCAGTCCATTCAGGAAATGTCCCCGTCACCCTGGGGGGCCCTGGCCAGGCAGCAGTCCCGCAGCAGGCCATCCGAGTGAGTTTCATTATGCTGATAAACTGTCACTCAGAATTCTACCAGTGCATTAAGGATCTAGAATGCATACCCAGGACATAATGAAAAGTAAGCTATGCTCTTCTCAACAATGAATAAAATATGTTTCCTATGCTGCCTTCATGTCCTCTGATTCATTTTTCTGCCTGGTAATTGACAAAACTCGTAACTTACCAGTCAGTCCACCAGCTAGCACTGAATATTAACTGGGCTCGACTGAAAGCTGCAGGATTGATTTATAATAAGTGGGAGACACTTAAGTCCTGTAAGCTAATACCAGATCTGACTTAAATGAGCAGACCCAGAGAGAAGCTCATGACATTTGCACAAACGACCGGAGACTATGGAGGAAGCTCAGAAGTCGTTTTTAGAAGGTAGCCGTGAACTACTTGGTGGCAGTGCGCTCTGGATGAGTGCAAAAGAATTCAGGTGGCGGGGGCAGCACTGTGGTGCCGCAGGTTAAAGCCACCATCTGCAACACAGGCCCCCGGTATCTGAGCCCCGGTTCAAATCCTGGCTGTTCCACTTCCAATCCAGCTCCCTGCTAATGCACCTGGGAAAGCAGTGGAGGATGGCTCACCTGCTTTGGTCCCTGTCACCTATGTGGGAGACCAAGGATGGCGTTGGTGGCTCCTGGCCTTGGCCTGGCCTAGCTCTAGCTGATACAGCCATTTGGGGAGTAAACCACGGGGTGGAATCGTCCTCTCTCTTGCTCTCGCTCTCTCACTCTGTCATTCTGCCTTTTTGGATTTTGGCCCTAGCACTTATCAGCTCCTGGTGATCTCAGGCAAGTCCCTTGCCCTCTCTGTGCCTCGGTCTCCTAACTGGAAGGTGGTGAGCACACGTATTGCTAAACTGTCTGTCAGCTACTGCTGCATGACGAAGCCCAGAACTCAGTGCTTACAAAGCTGTCAGTTCTCAGCGATCCTGCAGCAGGGCTCAGCGGGCAGGTCCGCCCCACACAGCTGTCACTCACACAGCTGCATTCCTTGGCAGCTGGGCTGGGCTGGGAGGTCCAAGAAGGCCTAACTCGTGTGTCTGGGACACGTGGTCTCTCTGCTCCCCTACCCCCACCATTACATGCTTCCTTATCACTCTGTGGCCCGCCCCAGCATCCTGGTAGCCCGACAGCAGCTGTCCAGAGCTGCTGCTCCATGTCTCAGGAGCTGATGGAACTGTACAACTGCTGTCTCGTCCTGGTGCTCAGAAGCGTGGCTCCGACTCAAGAGGAAGGAAAACAGACTCCACTTGTCGGGAGAAGGACTGCGTGTGCAGAGAGGGGAGGAGTGGGTGGGTCTCCTCTTTGGAGACCATCTACCACGTGCTGCTGTGAGAATGAAAACAAATTAATGCGTGCAAAGCACTTAGAACAGAGCCTGGCTCCTAATGCACAGCGGGTAACTTTCATGTGTATTCAAGCTGTCAATCAACCCCAGGAAGGCCAGGTCAGAGCCATGCTGCCTGCGCTAGACTTCTCGGATGCACCTGCTCAGAATTCTCTGGGCGCAGTTCCACTCAGGTACGGTTGTTCTCATCTTGCAAGAAGGGAATGTGGCTCAGAGCGTGAAACATCTTCTCTGACAGCTAGCTAGCAAGCAGGAAGAGGCCAGAGGCCAGAAATCTGCCAGGTTTTTCCCATAATGCAGGACTCTGCAAAACGTCTTGTGGAGGTTCAGGCACCAGGCTGGCCCCCGGATTTGATTAGGTCTGTTTTTTTTTTTTTTTTTTTTGACAGGCAGAGTGGACAGTGAGAGAGAGGGAGACAGAGAGAAAGGTCTTCCTTTGCCATTGGTTCACCCTCCAATGGCCGCTGTGGCTGGCGCACTGCGCTAATCCGAAGCCAGGAGCCAGGTGCTTCTCCTGGTCTCCCATGCGGGTGCAGGGCCCAGGCACTTGGGCCATCCTCCACTGCACTCCCAGGCCACAGCAGAGAGCTGGACTGGAAGAGGAGCAACCGGGACAGAATCCGGTGCCCCGACCGGGACTAGAACCTGGGGTGCCGGCACTGCAGGCGGAGGATTAGCCTATTGAGCCGCGGCGCCAGCCTAGGTCTGGGGTTCTAATGAGAAAAGGTGATGGGGACGTGTAGTGGAATGAGAAGGCCATGCCAAGGTGGCCACTGGCAAGCGAGCGTCAGTTAGTCAGGAATGGTTTTGAAACTGCCTAGCAACAGGCTGTGATTGGATGGCTCTGGAAACTGCCTGGCGACAGGCTGTGATTGGATGGATTTGAAACTGCCTGGCGACAGGCTGTGATTGGATGGCTCTGGAAACTGCCTGGCGACAGGCTGTGATTGGATGGATTTGAAACTGCCTGGCGACAGGCTGTGATTGGATGGCTGTGGAAACTGCCTGGCAACAGGCTGTGATTGGTTGGGGTATGGACCGCCCCTTGACCAGATTGGCTGGTCTTGGCTATATAAGCTGTTGTACCAACTGTAATAAACGAGTCTGCAGGCTGCTCGCCTCAAGCCTGCTCTCACCGGACTCCCGGGGTCTGTGTGTTGACTCCGCGCCTCTTGCCCCCACCACGCTGCTCTTCTCAGAAACGAACCCACTGCAACATTGTGGAGAAATCAACAACAACAGGGACGCTCTGCGGGGCTGGCCTCAGGGCTTCGCATGTTTTGTGACAGAAGTTTTCTCTTGCTTCTCGGAGGTCTTCATTTCAAAGCCTGTCCTAAGGGTCGCAGGAATCTTGTCTCTGAGTGCTTAGGTGGCGCTGACAACATCACCGACCACAGCAGCTCCCATGAGTCTGATGCTTAGTGTGGCTGGAGCGCCAGAGCATCACAGAGCTCACCGCCCGCATCTACAGCCTGTAGATCCAAATGGGGACAGATGGGACTTAGCCCAGGCGCTCCGATACTTCCCACAGCAGCCTGCAGGCTGTACACCTTTCTGGGCTTCATTTTTCCACCTGTACAATGGGAATTCAATGCACCTGCCTTTGTCGGGGAGCTATGAGGCTCAAAGGTAATCGCAAATGCTCATTCAACAAGTGTTTGTTGAGCATCTGTGACAAGTCAGGCGTTGTCCCGGACACTGAGACACAGAGATCAACGAAACAGACAAAATCCTGACCTTGAGGAGCTTACACTGTGATGGGGAAGGCAGCCCTCAGGCACTTTACACGCACAAATGCTCTTCTCCCAAGGATCCAGCACAAGGCTGGCTCAGGGCACCCACTCATTCATTCTGTTCAATGACTTCTTCACTCATTCAATTATTCATGTAAGCATCACACACCACTGGGCATCTGTCTGTGTCGGGCACTGTGCCAGCAGCAGGGAGAAGAGAAGTGAGGAGACAGACAGCAGCCCCGCCTGAATGAAGCTTACAGTCTAGAATGGAACAGACGCTTCACGCAGCAGCGTTATGAAGTAGCAATAGCAGAACGGCAACAATCGTAGCTGCTTTGAGGAGCAGTTTACAATTCATGGGGGGTGCTCTGCGTGTGCACGAGCAACGTGAGTGGAATTTGGCAAGCCTGGAAGGGAAGGTGGCCTGCTGGCTGGGCTGCCCTGGGAGCTGTGAGCCCTGGATGACAGTGTCGGAACTGCACGCCAGCGAGTGCAGCGAGGGCCGTGGGGGATAGAGCCCAGCACGGCGAACGCCAGGACAGGCCGCGTCCTGGCACACAGCTGCTTCCTGGCGGGCCCGCTGGACTCGGCGTCTGTGTTCTGGTGCTATCAGAGGGAACCCATTAGCTGCGGCCTGACAGCAGGTAGCCCCTTACCTAGTTCCCTCATCCAAAAACTGGGGACAATCCAGGCATCTCTACCATAGCAAGGACCCAAGGGATAGCACAACAGGGCCTTTGTGGGCGTGCTGGTCTGATGAACACCGGGCCCAGGAAAACAGAATTGGTTGATCTGGAACATTCTCTGGGACCTTCACGCTGTGGGGTCAAATGGCCTCCCTTCTTCCCCTGGGCTGAGCTCGTTTTCAAGATCTCTGATTTCTGGTTGCCCAGTGTTCATGTTCCATCCCAGAAGTGCATCTGCTTTCCCATCCATCTCATCGCCCCCCCTCCCAGTCCCAAGCTTTTACTCTAAATTAAATCAAACTTTAAATCAATTCCCCATTGCTTCTCAGAGCTGGGCTTCCCATCACTCATTATCTCGGGAGGCAAAAATGATAAACAACAGAAGCCCAGCCTGCTCTCAACGTGATGTTCCAATGTCCTCTGCTATCACCTGCGGCTGCACCAGCCAGCCGGGCAGGGAGTCCGATCACAAGACTCCGCCCCCCACGCGCTCTCCAAGGTCTCCACCCCCTTGCCCTAGTTCGGTGGCATTGTCTTGGTCTCATCTGATGTCAGGACAAGAGCCCATCCAAACGCTCCTTCTGTCTCCCACTCCCGCCTGTGCTGTTGCACAGTGATTTCCCTCTCAGAGCTCTGATGGCCAAGTCTTCAGCACTCCAACCTTCACGGACCGCCCCACCGCCCCAACACTGCCATCCGAATAAGGATCCAAGATGCTCCACGTCCACTACTGCCTACGGATGAGCCTCGCCCTCTACTTCAGAGACACGGGCTCCTCCTTGCCGGCTGCCGGACACTGTCTACGGCCCTCCCGCTGCATCCCTGGGTTCCTCTCAAACCCATTTCCTAAGCAGGTCCACCGTGCCAAGGTCCGCCCCGCAGAGGCCAGCAGCCCTGCTCAGAAGAGGGAGCTTTTATCAGAACCCATCCCACCCCTTTTCTGTTCTCGGAAGAAGGCTTTATGGTTGTGGCTCGGTCATATTCTGTTTTTGATTTTAGCTTTTCCTTTGCTGTTGAAACTTTGAAACGAATCTGAAGTATGGACTTAAATAAATACAGACGCCTTCCTGAACCTCCCTGGTAACTGTGGTTATATCAGTCAGTTCCCATTCTGGGAAACCCAGTTGGAGGATTTCTCTAAGGACCCCTTCCCCTTCATTTCTGTTTCCTCTTTCTAGAACTCCTGCTATTCAGACACTGGGTTGTTTCACTCTGCGCTGTTTTTCTCCCCCCGGAAGTGTCAGCTTTTCCATCTTCTTTCCAGGTATACATTGAGTGCCTCCCCGCGCCCCCCAGGGCCTACGCTGGACTGCTAGGGCCAGGGATCAAATGTGGACACAGACCAAGGAGGCTACATAAATGGTCCACACACCAACTTAGACCTCACCTTCCTGTTTGCAGTGGGGGTCTCCCACCAAGACCCGGGCCAGGCTTCCTGGTGTGAAATGCCTCTCTGTGGTCCTTCCTAGAGCACAAGACTCCACTGCTCTCGACTGAGTAGGGATGGCAGTTGCCTATCAGCGTGGGCTGCTCAGGAGATCTGAGATCTAACTGTCTTTAGAAAAATAACTATTTAGGGGGCTGGTGCTGTGGCATAGTAGGCTAAGCCTCCGCCTGTGGCGCTGGCATCCTATATGGGCACCAATTCATGTCTTGGCTGCTCCTCTTCTGATCCAGCTCTCTGCTGATGTGCAACAGAGGATGGCCCAAGTCCTTGGGCCCCTACATCCGCATGGGAGATCTGGAAGAAGCTCCTGGCTCCTGGTTTCAGATCGGCCCAGATCTGGTCGTTGCAGCCATTTGGGGAGTGAACCAGAGGATGGAAGACCTCTCTCTTTCTCTTTCTCTCTCTCTATAACTGCCTCAAGTAAATAAATACATAAATAGATAAATCTTTTGTTAAAAAAAGAACTATTTATATATGTGAGAAGGGAAAGGGAGAGAGAGAGAGATAAAGTGCCCCCACCCAGCGAATGACTCCCCAGTTGTCTGCACTGGCTGGGGAGACCAAAGCTGGGAGGCAGGAACTCAATCCTGGTCTCTCACATGGATGGCAGGAACCCAACTACTTGAACCGTCACTGGCACCGCCCAGGGGTCTGCATTAGTAGGAAGCTGTAGTCAGGAGCCAAGTCAGGCATCAGAAACAGGCACTCGGAGATGGGATATGAGCATCTTAACCAGCATCCTTCTGAAGATTTATTTATGTGGGTAAAAGACAGAGAGACAGACAGAGGTGTAGAGAGACACAGAAAGAGAGAGAGAGAGAGAGCCACTGGCTTACTCTCCCAATGGCTGCAACAGGGGCTGGGCCAGGCCCAGGAACTCCACCCTGATCTCCTACGTGGGTGGCAGGGGCCCAAGTACTCAAGCCACCTTTGCTGCTTTCCCAGGTGCATTAGCCAGAAGCTGGAGGGGAAGCAGAGCAGCTGGGGCTGGACCGGGCGCTCCAATGCGGAATGTTGGCATTGTAAGCAAGGGCTTAAGCTCTATGCCACAATGCCAGGTCTTAACCAGCGTCTTAACCATCAGGCCAAACGTCTGCCCCTCCAAATGCTTTTTTTTAAAAAAAAAAAGATTTTATTTATTGATTTGAGAGGCAGAGTTACAGAGAGAGGGAGACAGAGATCCATCTGCTGGTTCACTCCCCAGATGGCTGCAACAGCTGACTAGTGCTCAGTGTGGGATGCCGATGCCGCAGGTGGAGGCTTAGCCCACTACACCACCACGTCGCCTCCCCACCAGTGCATCTACTTTGGGCTCTTCTTTTGCCCTCATTTCCAGAGACGTCTGGGCCTCCCAGCCCCATAGCCTTCGGGAAGTTCTGCCTTGCAAAGCGGACAGACTCTGTGGCCTCCTTCACACTGGTCCAGAAGTTAGCCCGCGGGTCGGCTCCACGAATCAGCTGCCTCTCGCCCACCTGCTTTGCAGAACCCATGAGGCTGTCCCCCTTCCTGACAGCCAGGTCTGTTTTCACCTTTAAGGGCCTGCGTTTAGTGCTGTCTCCGGGAGTCTGGGATGCGGAGGAACCTAGTGTGATTTCTAAATGTGTCATCCTGCACTGGAAGGTTGAATTTGGGTTTGATTTTCTCATTAACTAGGAAGGTAGGAAGTATACGTGTTTGATTCCATGTTTGTAGATCTTGCTCTTCCTCGTACGTACACTGTCATTTGATGTCTTTTTACTAATAATTTCTGTCTCGTCTCTTTTGTACTAATGTCAGTGAATGTGTCACTGTGTTGTTTTTTTTTTTTTTTTTGAAGATCTACTTGTTTGAAAGGAAGAGTTACAGAGAGGCAAAAGCAAAGGCAGAGAGGGAGAGGTCTTCCATCTGTTGGTCACTCCCCAAATGACCGCACTGGCTGCAGCTGAGCTGATCCAAAATCAGGAGCCAGGAGCTTCTTCCGGGTCTCTGACACAGGTGCAGGGGTCCAAGGACTTGGGCCATTTTCCACTGCTTTCCCAGGCCAGAGCAGAGAGCTGGATCAGAAGTGGAGCAGCCGAGACTCAAACCAGCACCTACATGGGATACAGGCACTACAGGTGGTGGCTTTACCTGCTACACCACAGCGCTGGCCCCCTTATGGTTTCAATTTGTTTAAAGATTCTTTTTTAAAGCCAGAACCAGTCTTCTTTGCTTCTTTGTTTTTACATTCTTCAGAGCTATGTTACTAGGAGCATGAGTGCTCAGAACTGCTCGACTCTCTCAGCAGGCTGTTACCCCCATTATGTGCTATATCTGTTTCCTTCTGTTCTTTCTTTAATTTTTTTTTTTTTTTGCCAGAGTTAGACAGTGAGAGAGAGAGAGAGAGAGAGAAAGGTCTTCCTTCTGTTGGTTCACCCCGCAATGGCCACTATGGCCGGCGCTGCGCCGATCTGAAGCCAGGAGCCAGGAGCCAGGTGCTTCCTCCTGGTCTCCCACGATGGTGCAGGGGCCCAAGCACTTGGGCCATCCTCCACTGCCCTCCCGGGCCACAGCAGAGAGCTGGACTGGAAGAGGAGCAACCGGGACTAGTACCCAGCACCCCAACCGGGACTAGAACCCGGGGTGCTGGCGCCACAGGCGGAGGATTAGCCAAGTGAGCCATGGTGCCGGCCACCTCCTTCTGTTCTTTTCACTTCAAATCCTTACCCTCATCTTCTCCCCGTTTGTTGGGTTGGTCACATTTAATCTGTTACATTTTCTTACGTGGCATTTTGGAAATTATTCTTTGCATTTCCATTCCATTCCACTTGCACCCAAAGCTGAGAAACTCACAGGTAAGGGATGGAGGAAAACCAGACTTCTGTGAGTCCTCAGACTGCGGACATGGGCGGGCTGGTCAGCAAAGCACCTGGCAGAGCTCCCATGGCTCAAGAAACACGAAGGGGAAGCCTTGGGCGCACTCTCAGGTCCTGGCGCCAAGTGCCTGGGCCGTCTTTCCAGCTGAGCTCATGCAAGCCACTCCCTCCCTCTCCAACTTGAGCCCTTCTCATCACCGTGTTCTCTCTGCTCGAAACCCTCCTGCCTGGGGGGAGGGGAGCAGGGAAGAGGTGAGGGCACACGGAGGTGACCCAGGGCGAGGCTTGGCCTGCGCTGTGAGCTCTGGGCAGTCTCGGGACGGTGGACAGCCCTTTTCCTGACAGTTACATCACTGACGGGAAGGGCGCCCTGTCACGGCAGACAGCGAGCAGGGCATGCTTTTCCAGGAACCAGATCCTGAGAATTAGCCCATTACCCGCAGTTCATGCAATTAAGCAGAAGTGCATGGAGCCCCTTTGCTACTGCACAGCATGGGCCAACTGAGTCACTGGATCCACAGGCAACCGTGCAGTGGGGCTGCATTCAGGAGGCAGGCTTGTTGGGGAGGGGGAGCTGGGGAACAGTCATAATGTCCCATAAGGCCTTTGGAGTGCCAGCCAGGCCCAGGAGGCCACAGGAGCCCTGGGCAGAAGCTGGCATCAGCTGGCTACTTGCACAGATCCAATGTGCCCATCATGGGGAATGCTCTGGTGAATGCCAATGCCTCTACTCTATTGGCTGCCTCCAGAAGCTGTTCAGGTCTAGGAAAAGCAGCAAGGGAGGGAGACGAGAGTCCAGGTCAGGAATTCAGGGGGACGGAAGCTCTTTATGGCGCTAGCTGATGGGAATGCTTGTGGAAGAGGAGGCTCCTTCCATGCGCAGTCTGGGTGCCCTCAGGGTCATTAGCTCCTGGTCTCACACAGCGTGATGATGCTGTGGGCTGGGCCAGGAGCGGGGTCTACAGCAGGGGTCCCTGGCACCTTTGGTCACAATCATCAGAGTGACTGGCCACCAGCTGGTCAGCCAGGAAAGCCAACACACCACGGAGGGGTCAAGGCTGGTCTTTAACACAACACACAGAGGCTGGAAGGAAATTGGTGGTGCCTGGCCTGGGGAGCTGGTCTCAGGGGTAGGGCTGAGGGCGAGTGGCATCAAAGGGAGGGGCAGGGCTGGGGGAACACACGGGCTCAGATCTAAGTGTCCAGGTGCTAGGATTTGCCCTCAGTTATGCAAACGATACCTGGTTCAGTCCCTGGCGCATCCCTGTAAGGGGCGGTCAGAAAGGGGGACTTTTAAGAAGCTCATCGAGGCTGGCACCGCAGCTCACTAGGCTAATCCTCTGCCTGTGGCGCCGGTACTCCGGGTTCTAGTCCCGGTTGGGGCGCCGGTTCTGTCCTGGTTGCTTCTCTTCCAGTCTAGCTCTCTGCTGTGGCCCGGGAGTGCAGTGGAGGATGGCCCAAGTGCTTGGGTCCTGCACCCCATGGGAGACCAGGAGGAAGCACCTGGCTCCTAGTTTCCGATCCGCGCAGCACGCCGGCTGTAGCGGCCATTTGGGGAGTGAACCAACGGAAAGAAGACCTTTCTCTCTGTCTGTCTCTCTCACTGTCTAACTCTGCCTGTCAAAAAAAATAAAAACTAAAAAGAAGTTCATCAAAACTGGGGTGAAAGGTCATGCATATTTTCCAAGGCCGGTTCTGTTTCATCTTACGAATGATAAAATCTAAAGTGAAAAGCGGTTCAGTGAGTGCAGGGAATCAGGCTGCTGCGTGCGGGAGCGAAGGCAGCCGTGTCTGACCCCCAAGTCCCTGTCTGCTCTGCTCTTGGAGCCGCTCTGGGTGCCCTTTCCTTCCTCAGGGCCCCTGTGCTGCGGATCCGCCCTCCCTGGCTCTGGATCTTAGATCAGGGCCGTCTTCACGGTGTCTGCCCTGCCCACCTTTCGTTTGCGAAGGTTTCCCTGCAGCACTTTCCCCTCTCGTTTCTCTGTTTATGTTTTATTGTGGCAAATTCTACGGAGCATAGAGTTCACCATTTTCACCAGTTTCTGGCAGATTTAAGTTCAGTTAGTTCCCATTGCTGTGAAGCACTTTTTGGTTTTCACTTGGATATGTCTTATTTTATTATTATTTAAAAATTTTATTTGAGAAGCAGAAAGAGAGAGAGAGAGAGAGAGAGAGAGAGAGAGAGAGAGAGGTCCCCATCTGCTGGTTCATTCCCCAAATGCCTGCCTGCAATGGCTGGGGCTGGGCTGGTCTGAAGCCAAGAGCCGGGCGCTCAGTCTAGGTCTCTCCTGTGGGTGTTAGGGACCCGCGTACCCTTGAGCTATGACCACTGCCTCCCGGGGTCTGCACTGGTCGGGAGCTGGAGTCAGGAGCCACAGCCAGGACTTGAACTCAGGCTTTCTGACATGGGAGGTTTGTCTGAACTGGAATCTTAACTGCTAGGCCAAGCGTCGGCCTCCTAGATCCATCCT
The DNA here is from genome assembly GCF_033115175.1 of Lepus europaeus. NCBI lineage: Eukaryota > Metazoa > Chordata > Mammalia > Lagomorpha > Leporidae > Lepus > Lepus europaeus. The sequence goes on along the minus strand of NC_084843.1, from coordinate 78,297,734 downwards.
GTAAAGGCTAGCTTGACGTCACCGTCAGGAGCGGAACAGACGTACTCTGTGTAAACAGAGGTGACCTTTAGGATAAACACAACACTGGCAGCCAGCTCCTGTGGGAGCAGCAGCTGGCGAGGCAGTTGGCTGTCCACCCCTCTCCACCCCTCCCCCGTCCCCATAAAGGGAGGGGAGCAAGTGCTGGAGAAGCGCTCAGCCCAGACGCACGCTGCACCTCGACCTACTTAGAGGGACGGAGGGAGGCAGAACAGGCGCTTCCCCACATCTTACCCGCCACGGAGGCCCCCTCTCTGCCCCCACATCACGGGGGCTGCAGACCCCCCCATGCCGAGCTCTGTGGCTCCCAACGAGGAGCATCCTTTGGGACAAACCTTTGCAGATCCCATCCACGGTTTTCCCAAGGAGACCCTGTCCTTCCCCCAGCGACCACGATTTAGTTCTAGGAGTCCCACAGACAGCAGAAACCATGGCCGAGCAAATCCCTTCACGGGATCTGTTCTATGCGCTGGCATAGAACCCGTGCACATCCCCCAGTACGATTTAAACCATTGCTAGACAACTTATACCATCTGATGCAGTGCAGGCGTCAGGCAAATAGTTGTTACGCTGCATCTGTTTAGGGACTAAGCAGTAGTTCACAAAGAAAAAAGTGTTTGCTCAATATTGATGCTCTTCTTCCTTTTTTTTTTTTTTTTTAAGAATAAATTGCGGCCGGCGCCATGGCTTAACAGGCTAATCCTCCACCTTGCGGCGCTGGCACACCGGGTTCTAGTCCCGGTTGGGGCGCCAGATTCTGTCCCGGTTGCCCCTCTTCCAGGCCAGCTCTCTGCTATGGCCCGGGTAAGGCAGTGGAGGATGGCCCAAGTCCTTGGGCCTTGTACCCGCATGGGAGACCAGGAGAAACACCTGGCTCCTGGCTTCGGATCAGCACGATGCGCCAGCCGCAGCGGCCATTGGAGGGTGAACCAAGGGCAAAAAGGAAGTCCTTTCTCTCTCTCTCTCTCTCACTATCCACTCTGCCTGTCAAAAAAAAAAAAAAAAAAAAAAAAAGGAATAAATTGCATCTGAGGTTAGTTGCATCTAAGCGACTAAGGTGGGCTTTCCACCAGCACCTGAAGGAATAATTTTTGTTACAGAAGCTGGGGGTGTGCGAAGCAGGCTATGAGGCCAGGAACAGGGGTGGGGCCAAACGTCACCATGAGCGGCTCAGTGCTGGTGGGCAGTGGTCCGGAGGGAGGGTCTCTGAGCCTCCCCCTCCTGGGTGCAGTTCACCGTCCCATGACACCCCCAGGACATGGGACACGTCCTCTCACCTGGGGCTTGGTCTCATCTTTGTCCTTGTAGTAGAAAAGGTGGTCCCCGCGCAGCACAAACCAGCGCTGCTGCCAGTTCTTCATGATGCTCCTCTGCTTCTTCAGCCAGCCCGCCTTCAGCACAGGGCCCGACTTGTGGGGGCACGGCGGGCGCCCGGGGCTCCGGCTCTGTTCCCCCATCACCAGGCTTTTGGAGCGGGCTGGAAGCCAAGAACACACACAGGGAGCATGAGGCCTGGCACACTAAGGTCAGTCCCCGGCCCACCCCAGCACCCCAGCTGCCCTGTCACCTGGCATGGGAGCCAAGGCCAGCAGGGTTGAGCTCCTGGGCCCTACTTCCCACTGGGTTCTGTAGCGCACGTGCTGGAGCAACTCAGCAGCAGCTGCCCAAGGTTCTCCCCTATGGCAGGTGTAGCCAGCCTGCCTAATCAGTTTCTCTTCCCCACTGGGTTCCTAGCTTCTCCATTTCTCCAGGTTTGCTCATCCATCCATCCATCCACCCATCCGTCCATCCATGCATCTGTCCGTCCATCCACGCATCCATCCGTCCATCCTACTTGCATTCCTTCACCCACCCATCTATCCATACACCATCCGTCCATCCATCCATCCATGTACTCAATCTCCCACTGATTCATTCAACAATGCATTCATGTACACATCCAGTCACTATTTATTGAATGCCTGCTATGTGCCAGGAACTGTTGCAATTACTGGTGATAAAGCAGCTCATGTTTTAGTCGGGCTCCTGTTACCGAGGCCCGGTGAGGTCTGGGCCCACTTGCACCTGCCTCTGCTTTCTGCCTGGCTGCCTACCTCTGGGAGAGTCACGCCTGAGCCCCACCACCCAGAACCTCCCACAGCGACCCTGCCACTTCCCGGGTGGGACCATGGCTGGTAATCCTGCCGGGTGGGTCTACACAGTGAGGTCTCTTGCTTTAGCTGCTTGTGTGACTCACTGGGGGCCTCCCACCTGGACAAAGGGGCCATCGCGCCTAATTCAGGGGCCTCTGCATGCCCGGAGCCCTGCAGGGCCCCGTTTCCACAGGTGACATCACTGGCCAGTGCTCTGCCAGGGTCAGTGCCCCCGTCACAGTGGTGACTGAGTTCTCGTCCCCTCCATCCCCACCCTGTCAGCTCTCGCTCCTGCTCTTGCCTCTGTCTGCAGGGGAAGTCCTCTCTGTGGCCAGGATCGGGGATACTGCTGCAGGGGTCAGTGCAGGAGCTGTCCTGGACTTCAGAGGCACAGTTCCGAGTCTGCGTGTAATCGCACTTGTGAGTGTGAGCCCAGGGATCCTCACCACTGACTGGAACACACAACCCCTGTGGCTCCTCGTTCTCGCACTGTACCTCCGTGTGTGTGTGTGTGTGTGTGTGCGCATGCGCACATCTAAGCTCCTTCTGCCACATGAGTGACTGCGATTCCCTAAGATGACCGCTCTTTCTCATTCTTCAAGATCCGTTCAGGCGATTCCTCCTCCAAGGAATCTTCCTTCCGAATCTCCTCCAGACAGTCCTTGTCTCCCTGGCCGGGGCACGCGCTCCGCGGCTGGTAATCACGTGTGTAGTTGCCTTTCTGCCCTTCTAGACTGGGTGGTGGAGGGGGAAGCCCTGAAGCCTTCCCCAGTTCTGCACCTGTGGCCCCCATCATTGTGCAGGGCAGGGCCTGGACACGAGTCACAGTGGTCAAACATCTCAGGACACTTAGAGCTTCCTATCGCTAGGTCTGCATTTTAACAAAACTAATCAACGCAACGTGAGAGCTGGTGTCTGGAGACAACATGCAGCCTGGTGGTCTCCAGCCTTGTCCTAAGTCACACGGAGAATCCCGAATCTAATACTTGAATATAAGCAAAGCACAGTGGGCACCTGCTCCCCGCCGGGCCGGCTCACTGAGCGCAGTAGGAGTAACTGAGCTCTGAGCCGCACAGATCGGCAGGGCGGGCCGTTCAGGCCTGGTCCACCCCGCAGGGACTCCCCACTGCCATCCCTCGGCTGTTGCTGAGGTTGCTGTTGAATGTGCCAGCGTTGCCCTGGCCGCGTTTTAGCCCCCCAAGAAAGGGGGCTGGAGGGGATGGGTGATTTCTGGCGGGCGGCGGGCTTTGTCCAGCGATGACAGGGAAGAGAAAGCAGGGGGCTTAAGGGTGGACTGCTTGGCCCAGCTCCTCTTGGGGAAACAGCCCTCTGCTCTCAAGCCAGGCGGCACCCTGCACCTGTGGTTGAGCTTCGCTTGTGTGTGCATTTGGACTGATGGGATGTGCACCAGGGCTCCAGCTCTCTGCTGGCCTGGCGGAATGTGAACTCGCGTGTGGTGCCCCCTTCAGTTCTGGTAGCTGTGTCCTGTCCCTGCACGGGCATAGCTGTACCATCATGTTACCTACGGATTCCCACATCGTCCAGCGCTGGCATTTTCTCCAAAGTTGGTTTCTTAATTAAGGAGACAGTGAGGCCCAGCAGAAGAAACACAGGCTCTGGACAGAGGTCGGTTCTGTGAGCTCTCTGTGCCTCTGTCTGCTGATCGGCAAACTGGGCCCGTGTGGGATGGCCACACCTCAGCCTGCAGGGTGAGTTGGAGGAGGGGAGAGAGAGCCACGTCTGGCGAGAGTAAAGGGCCAAGTAACTGGTTACCATGGCAACAATGATGATGATGATGGAAATGGTGCAGTGGACGGATTTATGAACTTGCTTTCCTGAAGCTGGGTTTATAACAGTGGGCTCCTGAGCAGAAGATTGTGGATCTTTTTTTAAGACAAGATTTATTTATTTGAAAAGCAGGGTGACAGACACAGAGAGACAGAGAAGGAGATCTTCAATCTGTTGATTCATTCCCCAGATGCCTGCAACAGTTAGGGCTGGGCCAGGCTGGAGCTAGGAGCTAGAAACTCCATCCAGGTCTCCCAAAAGGGAGGCAGGGATCCAAGCACCTGGGTCATCTTCCGCTGCCTTCCCAGGAGCATCAGCAGGGGCTTGGATCAGAAGCAGGGCTTCTGGGATGCTGGCGTTGTAAGTGGTGAGTTAACCTTTTGCACCACAACGCCAGCCCCTGACTTCTGGCCGTTTAGGTGCTGTGACCCACTGCCTTCTAAAAATGGTGTGTGGATATATGAGGGAATGTCAATGAGTTTATGGAAAAGTGGAATTAAAAGATAAGTTTATTTTGGTACAAAAATTTTTGAAGTCCATGCATAGCTTTTTGATACCACACATTTTCTGTGAACTTTTGGAAGACTTTATAATGCACCACACAGATAGACAGTGGAGCACTTTATCCGTAACCACCCAGAGTAAGCCTAATTTAAAGAGTTCTGCTTCAGGGCCAGAGTGGGCAAAGCCGCCACCTGCAAAACCCGCATCCCCTATGAGTGCTGGTTCGAGTCCCGGCTGCCCCACTTCCGATCCAGCTCTCTGCTAACGTGCCTGGAAAGGCAGTGGAAGATGGCCCAAGTGCTTGGGCCCCTGTACCCACATGGGAGACCTGGAAGAAGCTCCTGGCTCCTGGCTTTGGACTGGGTCAGCCCTGGCTGTTGTGGTCATCTGGGGAGCAAAGCAGTAGGTGGAAGACCTGTCTCTATCCCTCTCTCTGTAACTCAGACTTTCAAATAAATAAATGAATCTTAAAAAAAAAGAGTTCTGCTCTGTAACTTAGCAGGTAACAGATGGCACATGGTTATTGTCCCTGTCCACTCTGTGTTTGAATTGTCAGTCAAGTGAGACCCCTTGGCACAGCGCGCTACTCACCACAAGAACCCTGTGCCCACCCCTTTGCCCACTTGGCCAGTGGCCCCTGGAGGAGGAGCTTCTGGGCTCCCCAAGGTCCACACTCACTGGGCCCTGTGCTGCTCGCCGCATGAGCTTCTGCCCTCCCCCACAAGTCTTCAGCAGCCCTGGGAAGGCTGGCCTTCTGTTTATAGGCATCCACAACACTCTGCCCAGCCCAGTGTGTGCGATGCACAGCCCTGGCGGCTCTGCAAGCAGCCAGACTCAGAGGAAACGCCCTGGCCTGTGAGGCTGGGCTGAACCACAGACAGGCAGGTGGCGGCTGTGGGGCCTTCCTGCTTCCCAGGCTGCACCTCACCTGCCTCTCTGGGCCTCCTCCCATCGCAAGGCTGCAAGGGGCTGGAGCAGGCGGGATCTGGCAGACACTTGCAGATCCTTCTCCAAGACCAGGGGCATGTGGAGAGGATGCATGTGGGGGGCAAGTGTTACCACGGCCCCAGTGTCCCAGCGGGTCTCACAGTGGACCACAGAGGGAGCATGGACAGGTGTGCACTCTGGTTACGAGTTTTCTTCTCTGGGTCTCGAGTTCCTCCAATGGGTCAAGAATCACTGGTAAGATCAAGTCGCCAGCACCCGGCCTTTTGTCTTTTAATGGCCAGGGATTTCTAACTGGACACCTGGCAGACTGTGCTGCCTCTGGGTGTGGATTTTCTGGAGCCGAAAGGTGGGTGCAGTGCTCTGCTTTCCCTTTCTCCTTTTCCCCTTCTTGGGGGAGCCTGCAGGACCGCTTAGTGCCCTCCGTCCGCCTCCAGGTTTCTTCAGAGTGCTCTCTGGGGTCTCCAATGGAAACTAAAATCCAATCCTCGGAATATTTTAGGGCCTCCTCCCTGGTTCTGTCTCTCATCTTCTATTACAACAGGGCTCATGCCACGAGACCACACGCTGTTACAACCCTGAGTGCACCTGCCCTTCCTTCCTCACCCACGCGACACCTTGTGCAGGGCCAGCATGTAGTAGGAGATCAATAATCTTGGTGACAGTAGAGCTCCACTCCCTGGAGCTTTGCTGAGCCTCTGCCCAAGGCTGAACAGTGTCTGCAGGGGGCGTCCTCGATCCAGGGCTGAGCTTTCTGGGCACAGGACTGTGGACACAGAGAGAGAGCAAGAGTCCAGCAAATTGTGCAAAACCTGACTGTGAGGCTGACCGGCTGACCACAGGGCTGGCCCATGGTTTCTGCAAAATGACAAGACACAGAAAGAGGGGGAGTATTCTGTGCCACGAACCCCAAGCCCTGGGCACCTGCTCTCCTGAGGGCTCAGGTAGACAGAGAGAACAGGCACAGGGAGCTGCAGTCACCTGGGCAAGGGGGCCCACCGCCTGCAGGCAGGAGGCTGGAGCTGATCTCCTTGTCTCCATTTCTGCAGATGCTGAGGGCTGCACCTGCTCTATGCCCTGTCCGCCCCGCCCCCACTCTCCCCAGGTCTGCTGGAAAGGCTGGCCAAGTCCCAGGTTCACCAGGGAGCCACTTCCTGCAGATGCGCCCTAAGCTGCCACACCAGCCCAGCTGATCCCTCAACGCCGTTATTACTGACTGAGCTTCTGCAAAGGAAAACAAGGATTATGATTTATTCATCACCACTGTTCCCGTCCTCAGCACTTCTTTGAATCCACTGACTTGGTTCTGTAAACACTTGAGCCAGATTTCAAGTTGAACATCGTAGACATTCAAAGGCCCCAGGAGCAGGTTCAGGGTGGGCTGTGACCTGGGGGGCAGGAGGGTGACCTTCGCCCTCCTCAACATTGGGGCTCTTCGGCTCACCAGCATGTCATCCACTCGCTCATTCATTCATGCCAAGTCTGTGGCAAACAGCACCACCTCGGGGATGAGAGTCACAGGGTACCTGAGGGATAGCAAAGGCAGCAGCTGCTGGGATGAAGGTGTGGACTTTCCAAACTCAGAGCCCTGCAGAGCCCCGGGAGGTGGGAGCACCTGGCTGGGCAGTGGAGGAGGACCGGATGTGGGCTGACCTCGGGAGAGGGGGCGCTGAGCACTAATGTGGCACTAGCTACCCCTTGCCTCACCCCTGCGAGTGGCTGGAGGCTGTCCTTCCCTCCTCTCTCTGACAGGCATGCTGGGGGAGGCGGCCTGTCTCTCCCAGACCTGCTCTTCCTCCCTTTCTTATCCAGGGCCCCATCACCAACCAGCCCTGACAGCAAAGCCCTCCCTTCCAGCCCTGCCATCAATCTGTCTCCAAGAAGTCACCTTCTTTGCTCTCTCCTCTGTTTCCACTCCTCTGACCGTGCCAGTGCAAATACAGCCGTCTCTTGTTGGTCTACCTCCTTGTGCCCTCCACAGGGGTCTCCAAAGCACATATGCACCTGCCAGTGCACCTGCCAAGGAAGGGCTCTTTGTGAGACCCTTGTCTATCAGGACAATAGGTGCTGGTACCTCTGCCTTCCAGATGTGCAAGTGGAGGCTTTTGGAGGCTGAAACAGTTGCCTGAGACCATACCATGTAGCAGGTGGCATCACCTGTTTTTGGAACCTGAGTTTGCTTAACTTTCGGAGCCTGCTCATTTAACCTCTTTATGAAATTGCCTTGGTTTCCAAACACAGGTCTAAGCATATTGCCCATTTTCTCAAAGGTGGCAATAGTATTTCCTATGCACGCAGCAAACCCCACCTCCAGGCTGGCAGCACCCTTTCCTAGGACAGCACCAGGCAATGTAACCATGCACGTCCATGCATGCTTTGGGTGAATGTGTGTGCATGCATGGATATATGAGTATGTATGTGCATGTGTGTGCACACGTTGGACGTCTGGGGTCTCCATCCAGGTGGTCAGTTCCCAGAGGAGGGAACCCCCAGGTGACAGCCCTGAGACCTGTGGAGGGGTTGGTGACCGTGCTATGCTCAGGATGAGGTGCTGGGACAGAGAAGTCAAGGAAGAGAGCAGGGCAGCAATGAATTCCACTGGAACAACTAGGCATTCATTGTCCAAGAAGATGTGTCCAGTAGGAAGTCAGAGGTGACCTTGAGTGTGCCAGAGAGTGGGGCTCAAGAGTGGCAGCTGCAGGCCAGGGTGTAAAGGCAGGAGGCGCTCAGCTAACGTGTGCTGAATGATAATTACCATGGTGACAACAGCTGCTATTCCCTGAGTGCTCAGACACACGCTGGATGCACGGGCCCAATGCTCTATGGGAATGATTCCATCTGCTCCTGACAAGTGGTACTACCTCCATTTTACTGACATGCAAGCTGAGATTTGCAGATCTGGGGACAGTTCTCAAGGCCAGGCCGCTGTCAGGTGGCACTGCTTGTGTGTGGGGTTGAGTTTAGCTGACTTCAGGGCTTCATTATGGAACTGCCATAGGCACCCAGGAGACCTCCCAGGAGGCCTGCACAGAGTGGGGCTGGGAGGAGAACCCTGAGGCACTTGGCACAGAGGATGGGATGAGCAGCTGGAAGAAGAGCAACCAGAGGCTCCCGAGGACCGCCAGAGTGAGACCACTGTAGAAGACCCCAAGAGGGTCGTCGACAGGGGCTAACGCAGGGGCTAAGAGGAAGGCTGTGGCACTGCAAGAGCCATTGTACGAAGACAAGTCAGGGAGGGACCTTCCCAGGAGACACCAGGATGTGCAGCCTGGAGTCAGACGGAGGGAGCAGCCCGGGACAGCAAGATGCCATCGTGGGCCATGGCAGGAGGCTGGGAGATATGCGCACATGGAGGCAGGGGTCCCGCAGCAGCGAGATGGATGGGAGGGCCCACCTGGGCAAGCCCCCTCGTTCCACGGTGCTGTCTGTGTTCGGAGCTGACGGCGGCCCTCCACACCCACTCCCCAGCCCCTCTATATTGCGGCCGCCTGGAGCTGCACCCGGCTCAGAACGTGCTGACGAGCAAGGGCACGGGCCGTGAGCTTTCCCAGTCATGGGCTGTTAGCAGGTCATCTCTCACTGCAGTAGCTCTGGCCTGGCCTTCCTGGAAAAGCTGGACAGAGCGAGGAGGGTTTCCTCCCTGGGCCTGGAATGAATGGACAGGGCTGGGGCGGGTGGTGGCTGACGTGAGTCATTCCACTTATTCCAGGGTCACTGATTGCTCAGAGGTCTGCTCTGGGACTCAGAGGAGAGGGATGGCTGACAACGCTGTTGGGCCGTGGCTAAGCCGGGAGTCCAAGCTGGGGCCTGGTCTCTAGGGATGCTGAGATTCTTCCCAAGTAGGACGGAGCCAGAGCAGCCCCTGAGTGCTCCAGACCCAAGGAAAAGAGGGGGAAAAGGAAGTCTCAAAGGCGAGGTTTTAACAGTCGCAACAGGGACAGGACGGCTGTATCCCCTCGGCCAAGGACTGCGTGGGATGGGACCACATGTCACTCAAACTCAAGGGGTCAAAACCTGGGGTGTAGGCAAATGGAATTCAAGTACCAGGGGTGGGTCCATTAGGAGAGGAGGGCACAAGGGCTGGGCGGCCAGGGCGTTGCTATGGCAACACCAGGCCAGTCTCCGGCCCTGTCCTACCAAGGCAGTGGGGGCTCTGTCGCCCGCCAGCGTAGAAGAAAGAAAGGAAGAGACAAGGCAGGCGCAGAAGAGGCAGGCTGAGTGCCCAAGAGAGGTGTGTACGGCTGTGAGCTTCAGGAGTGACGGGGAAAAGTAGACTACAGCTCCTGTGAATCCTGCAGCAAGGGGGATTTGTACAGGCTTGGTGGTAACACGTGGGGAGGTTATGAGAAATCTGGGGCAATTGGGTTGTATTCATTAGCATTAAAGATCTATATCCTGTCACCCAGCTATTCTGCTTCTCACCTCTGTGTTCCAGACAGAAGCCCAAATGCACAGGTGGTCAACATCCCAGGATCATCCAAGGATGACCTAGAAATCCAAGGATTGATCTAGAAATGCAACCCCCGCTCCTGCTGTCAAATAAAAAAATAAAAAGTCTGTGGGACCAGTGGTGCTGTGTTACAGTGGGTAAAGCGCCACCTCCAGCACTGGCATCCCATATGGGCACCGGTTCGAGTCCCGGCTGCTCCACTTCCGATCCATCTCTCTGCTGTGGCCTGGAAAGCAGTAGAAGATGACCCAGGACCTTGGGCCCCTGCACCAGCATGGGAGACCTGGAAGAAGCTCCTGGCTCCTGGCTTCAGATCGGCACAGCCCTGGCTGTCGCAGCCATTTGTGGAGTGAACAGCGGATGGAAGACCTCTCTCTCTCTGCCTCTACCTCTTTGTAATTCTGCCTTTCAAATAAATAAATAAATCTTTTTTTTTTTTAAAGTGTGTTTGTGGTGGGGGGGAAGCATGGATGTTTGGCCTAAGTTGCTGTTTAGGAAACTCCCACATCCCAGGGCCTGTGTTTGATTCCTGGCTCCAGCTCCTGACTCCAGCTTCCTGCTAATGTGGACCCTGGGAATGGACGGCTCAAGTAACTGGGTCCCTGCCAACCACACAGAGATCCAGAGTGAGATCTCAGCTCCTAGCTTCCCCCCATTCCTGGACACTGAGGGCATTTGGGGAATCAGTCAGTAGTGAGCTCTCTTTCTCTCTCTCATAAGTAACTAAATAACCAAAAAATGACAATAAGCATGCCAAAATGTGAATGTCCACCGGTAGGAAAACAGCCAGCTAAATTGTACTAAATTCCCATTACGAAGGTTCTACAGACGTTTACGAGAATGAGATAAAGTATGCAGGTTATGAAGGTTGAAAACCCTTATCCAAAATGCTTGGGACCAGCACTTTAGATTTGGAATTTTTCCAAATATTTCATGGAATATTGGCACACACGAAATGAGATATCGTGGGGGTGAGACCCACGTCTAAACTTGAAATTCAGGTGTTTGTTTCACATATACCTTATGTACCTGGTCTGAATGCATTGTTATATGGTATTTTAAAAATAAGGTTGTGCATGCAACGAGGTTTCACGGCATGGGATTTTACACTTGTGGTGTCACCTTGGCCAGCACTCACAAAGTTTCTGATTTGGAACATTTCAGATTTCCTGTTTAGCAATGGTCAACTTTGTAAGTGAACACGGTTAGCGTCCCCTTTTAATCAACTCCTTAGAAGTGACTTCTCTCCTGTCTCCAATACCTGCCCTGTTCCCTTTTGAACTCACGGTAGCTGGTTTCTCCTGCCTCTGTGCCACCCAGACCACGCTCATCTAGGTCACCAAGGACCCTCTCATTGCCCAGTCCTCTGACTCCTGGGCTGCACACAGCCCCTGGCCCCACTGACACCCACCGCCCCCTTCCCAGCCACATCCTGCCATTGGATTCCAGCATCACACTCTCCCGCCTTTTCTCTACTGTCTCACCTCCCCCACCTCTCAGTTTGAGTGCCCAGCGGCTAGGCCTTGGGCCCCATGTCCATCCGTGTGCACTGTCTCATGGATTTAAACAGCATCAACGTGCAGAAGCCCTCTGGGCGGCCCCGCCCTGGACTCGAGACCATGAGTCACACTGCTCTTCTGACACCTCCCACTTCACAAGTCCAAAGCTGAACTTCCGGTTTCCCCTGCCCTGGAACCTGCCCCTCCCACAGTGTCCACATCCTTGGGCCTGCCTTGTCCCCGGTCTCTGGAGTTACTGCCACAGCCTCTCTGCTCCGCCGTCCTCCTGAGAGGGTTTGCAGACAGCAGCAAATCAAGTGGCTTCCTATGAAGACCCTGAAGGATCCTCAAGATCACACAGAGTAAAAGTTACAGCCATCACTGTCGCCTACAAGGGACCTCGGGACCCAGTCACGTAACCTCTTGGCCCCACCCTGGCCTCTCCTGCCATGGCCACACTGGCCCCTATTGCTCCTGGCCAGACACGTGCCCAGCCTCTGGCTCTGTACCCGATCCCTGTAGCACCTCCTCTCTGTCCTAACACCATCTCCCCAATACTGCCTCTCCTGATCACCCTTTAAAAAACGGATCCCCCACTCCTTCCAGCTCCCTTCTTCTGCCTTAACAGTGACGTCAATGCTCTTACAGACCTGGAAGAAAGCCAAGTTGCAGGGCAATGCATGGTACATAACGCTCGATAAAAAGGGAAGAAAAACCCTGACTCCAAGCCAAAGACACGGTGACGTGTTTCGGTCGGGTGCAGGTATCTGCACAGTGTAAGGTCTTGGGAAGGAGCCTCAGCTGACTGAAAGACAGCACGGAGCTGTAACGCTGCACGTTTCACGCAGGGAATGCATTTGTGTGTGGCTCACGTAAATGACCATGAACAGTGTTAAATGAAGGAGCTCTTTTGCAATGGAGCTGGATCCCCTTGGTCCACCCAAACTGGCTATGAAAGCGATCACCAATACGACCAGTGTTCGTGATTATTAGCTGTGACCAGAATCACACTAGGATCTTGACCACCACAACAAAGTAGAAAGACAGCCTCTGCCTGTGGGGTTCCCAGGTGAGGGACCCAACGAATCAGGACACAAGGGATGGACGATGCTCGGGAGGAAGCCCCTTTAGTGGGTCCACAGTTAGGGGGTGGGGGTGGCTGCAGGTGGGCACACCTGTTCCACTCTGCAGGGGCACTGCTCTGGCGCACCTGGGCCAGCTCCACTCTTTCCTCCATCTCCTCTCACACTAAGTAATCTGGGCTCAGTGAAGGTGAGCACTGCTCATACTACCAGTGGATCTCTCACACCTCCAGTGGATCTCTCAGATCCCCACTGGATCAGTCACACCCCCCAGATCTCCCCTACCCCAAGTGGATCTCAAATGCCCTAAGTAATCCAGTGGATTACTCACACCCCACTGGGTCTCTCAGACTCTCAGCAGGGTACTCACACACTCATTGGATCACTCATGCTCCCAAGGTACTCTAAGACCCCCAGAAGCTCACTCACACCCCCACTGGATCTCCCATACCCCACTGGATCTCTCAGACGACCCCCAGCAGATCACACACCCCCTAATGGATCTCTCACTCTCCCCCTGGATCACACACACATCCCCACTGGATCTCTCGGAGCCCCAGCAGCTCACTCACACCCCCAGCATTGCAGCAATAAGAGCTGGTGCACAGACATTGTTCTGAGAACGCATCCAGCAATACCTTGACAATGGCTCACATCAGAGTCTGGCCCAAACCCTCTTGGATCCTTTTCCTTATGCTTAAGCCCCTCCCCAACCTCGTGCATCCTTTCCAGTGGCCTGCCCTGGGGAGCTGGTTTCTCAGGATGTGGCTTGCTTGGGAAGATTGCCCCTGGGCTACTGGAGCCTGTTTGTCCGGCCCCGAGAGAACTGAGAGTGCCCAGGAAGTTCTCATCTTCCAAGGACAGCTCTTGGCCGAGGAATTCTCAGTGTGTGAATCTGAAAGCACTGGAAACCTGTTTCTTTCTGGGTAAAGAGGTGCGTTACAGGGCAGGCACTGTGGCACAGCAGGTTAAGCTGCTGCTCGCGACGCGACCAGCATCCCATATCAGGCTAAGTGGCTGGAGTCCCAGGCACTTGGCTTCCAATCCAGCTCCCTACAAATGCAGCTAAGGAGGCAGCAGGAGATGGCTCAAGTACTTGGGCCCCTGCTATCCACATGGGAGACCAGGATGGAGTTCCCGGCTCCTGGCTTCAGTCTGGCCTAGCCCTGCCTGCTGTGGCCATCTGGGGAGTGAACCAGCAGATGGGAGATCTCTCTCTCTTCCCTCATCCCCATCACTCTGCCTTTTGGTGCACTTCACCCTTGGAGCGCCCTTGGGGCTCCACTCAGACCTCCCTGTGTGGAGCGGTGCCCCTCATTTGCACTTGGCTCCTAGCTTTCCTCTTTCCTGTCCTGCTCCCTACCTCTCAGTGGCCCCCTAGCTCCCAGAGGGCACCTCGTTCATAAATTACCACGGGTGATTCCTCCTCTTAGGATCTACTTTGGAGACCCCACTGATTTTCAGGACCTTTTGGGGGAGGTTTATGGCAGCCTTGGCCTTGGGCAGCTGCTGGGACCTCTTGGCCATGGAGGGCCCGCAGAGAAGCATGGGAGATGACTTGCAGTGGGGGCCCGCAGGAGTGTTCATGTGCCCGCAGCTCTGCACATGGAACAGCGAGAAGCGGCTGCAGCAGCAAAAGCACAATTGATTTACACATGTCGATGGGATCTGAAAGCCGAGCTGAGCACACAGCGAGATGGATCTCAGCTGAATTGATGGCCAGGGAGAGTATCGAGGCTGAGAGATTGATGGAGGAGAGGGGAGTGAGGTAATGGACGGGGCCCTCTGGAAGGGCCCAGATGAGATAGCCTCCCGAAGTTAATGCAATCGGCAGCCAGGGGCGAGGGCCTCCGTGGGGGTCCCATGCTGCCCTGGGAATACTGCACTAGCTTCTGATGATTTATTACCCTGTGGCTCCTGAGTGCCCTACTTTTTTTTTTTTTTTTTAACTTGTTTACTTAGCTTTCTTCCTGGGCTCTGTATGGCCATCTGCTCTTCCCTAGGTGCCCCCACTGAGGGCTCCAGAGAGCCTGAGGGGTTCTCCTAATGGGCCTTGCTTCAGGGCCTGTAGGACTACAGACAAGGAGGGGGCACAGACCTCACTCCTCCCACCCCTCTCCAGCCACCACCTCCATGGACGAAAAGCACTGATTTTTTAAAAGAGCTGTGAGGTGGCTGAGGAAGTTTGCAAATTGTTCATAATGAGCATTTTAATGATTTCAAAAAATCAATATACAAGATCACACTCTTCAAAGTTACTCTTTTTTTAAAAAAAAAGTTTATTCATGTACTTGAAAGCCAGAGCAATGAGGGGGAGGGAGGGAGGGAGGGAGGGAGGAAGGGAGGGAGGGAGAGAGAGAGAGAGAGAGAGAGAGAATGAATCTTCCATCTGCTAGCTCACTTCCTAAATACCCAGAGTGGCCAGGGCACGGTCGGGCCGAAGCCAGGAGCTCAGAACTCCGTTTGGGCCTCCCACCTGGGTGGCAGGGACCCAAGCACTTGAGCCATCATCTGCTGTCTCCCAGGATGCATTTGTAGGGATCTGACTCAGAAGCAGAGCAGTCAGGATTTGAACACACTTTCTGATATGGGATGATGGTGTCACAAGTGGTGGCTTAACCCTCTGTACCACAACACCTACGCCCTTAAAGGTTTTTCTTTCATTTTATTTTTAGGATTTACTTGTTTCTCTGAAAGGCAGAGTTACAGAGAGAGGAGAGAGGGAGAGAGATCTTTTCCAACCACTGATTCACTCCTCAAATGGCCACAATAGCCAGGTCTGGGCCAGGCCAAAGCCAGCAGTCAGGAACTTCCTCCAGGTCCCCCACGTGGGTCGCAGGGGCCCAAGTCCTTGACCCATCTTCCAGTGCCTTCCCAGGTGCATTAATAGGAAGCTGGATCGGAAAGGGAGCTGCCAGGGCCTGAGCCGGCGCTCATGTGGGATGCCCTTAAATGTTATTCATATTGCTCTTCCTCTGACCTGGCTGGGCTGCTCTTTGACAACACAGTGGGGAGGGCTGGGGACACCTGGACTGCCTGTTCTTCACTTGCACTCAGGGCTCACCCCCAGGTTCAGCTGCATCCAGCATTCTTTTACCTGTCCTTCGAGTTTACGGGGCCTCCCACCTGTGCTCCTGGGGCATGGAAGTGAAAGGGCGCCCACCCGTCTTGGCAGAGCTAAAGGGGGAACAGACACCCAAACTCCAGGTCTCACTGTCGTCACAGCACACAGGAGTCTAAAGCAGGGAGGGGGTGTGAAGGCATGGCGAGGAGGTCGGACGGGGAGGAAGGTGTGGGAGGAGGTGAGGCTGACACTGGGTGGAGGAAGGGGTGAGCCTTGTATGGAAGGCTGGGGTGCTGGGGGGCAAGGGTGTGCGTACAGCAGGGGAACAGGAAGACACAGAGGGTGTGGGGTCCTACTCAGGAAGTCTGTCTCTCAGGACCTACATCCCCACAGCCTGAGACCTGGCAGACTCCCGACAGCCCCTCCTCGGGACACAGTGGGCAGCCTCTGAGATCCCTCACCTTGTATCCCAGGCTGATCTCCGTCCCTCTCATCCCACCCTGGGGCCCCCTCGCTCTGGCTGTATCCCTTTCTCGGGAGGGGGACAGCTTCACCACCTCCTCGGCCATCAGTGACATGGGTGTGACGTTGGTAGGGCGTTCAAGGCCCCCGGTGGTGCTCAGCTCAGCCTCTCCAAACCAACCAGCAGTCCCACGTGGGCCACTTCACTCCGCAACTGTGTCTGCACCTGTGTCTGCACCTGGCCTGCCTCACTCTGCTTGCCGGCCTGATGAACCCTCGCTCATTTTGTAAATTAGCCAATTTATTTGAGAGGCACAGAGATGAAGAGAGATGGGCATAGATAGACAGACAGAGCTCCTGTCCTCTGATTCACTCCCCAAATGCCCACAAGAGCTAGCACTGGGCCGAGTCACAGCCAGGAGCCAGGAACTCCATCCAGGTCTCCCACGAGGGTGGCAGGGACTCAGTTATTTGAGCCATCATCACTGCCTCCCAGGGTCTGCATTAGCCGGGGGCTGGAGCCTGGACTCACACCTGGGTACCCTGATGTCGGGCTAGGGGGTCTTAACCACTAGGCTAACCAGCCTGCTCCCTGACTCACTCTTGAGGCATCAGGGCAGTTGCTTCCCATGACATGAAAACCTCTCAAGAAGAGGAGAAACAGATGAAACCCAGAGGAGTGGACACTGTGGTGCAGCAGAGTCAGCTTGGGACGCCCACATCCCGTATCTATCAGACTGCCGGTTCGAGTCCCTGCTCCTCCACTTCCAATCCGGTTTCCTGTTTAATTGCGCCTGGGAAAGCAGCAGCTGCCCAAGTCCTTGGGCCCCTGCCACCCACATGGGAGACGTGGATGGAGTTCCTGGCTTCAGCCTGGCGTAGCCCTGGCTGTTGGCGGGGTGGATTTTGGGGAATGAACCCACAGGCGGAAGATCTCCATCTCTCCCTCTCTGTTACTCCACCTTTCAAATAAAATAAATAAATAAATAAATAAATAAAATAAAATAAATAAAATCCCAGAGACCTCACGTTCCTGTATGTAGTCTGGGATTGGTTTCCCTGCCCATGGCCCGTTTCCACTCAGTGTGGCAAACAAGACACTGCAACAGGGGGGCTGCACTTTTCCTACATCTCCCCTCGGGGTGATGGGTGTGGAGAGGCCGTGTGAGCACGGAGAAGGAGCACAGGGTTTGGAGTCCTGAGGCCTGGGGCCCTCTCGGAGCCCCGAGGTGTCCACTTAGAAGATGGGGACAGACACACTTCCTGGGCTGTGGTGGGGATGAGCCGGGTGAACACTGTGGAAGTGCTTTGTGAATGGGGGTTGGCATTGATTCTTGCGAACACAGTCCAAGCCTTTCGGACGCCTCTCTCCCCTTCTTCTGGACCCCATCTGGGAGCCACTGGCCTGGGACCTCCCAGTCCTTGCTGCTCCCTCTCCTGTTCAGACTAGACAGGCATTCATGAGGAGCCTGGGGTGGGTGAGCCCATGTCGTTCACTCAACTATAAATCTCGACTGTGCCCACCTAGGAGCTGTCTGCTTAGATCGTCGCATCCCCACCCTGGCTTAAGTCATTACGGAGGCTGCTGGGATTCCAGCAGGGCCAGGGCAGGGTCCCTGGCTGCCTGGGTTAGGGAGTTCAAGGTGGCCTCCCAGCCCTGGTCTAACCCAGCTCAGGCCATCTTCAGACAGCAAGATCACGGCCAAGGTTTCAGCTGTCCAGGGCCGCAAGGCCAGCCTGAGCTCCTCCAGCCCGGCCCCTGGCGGCACCTCCTGTCCTGAGCATCTAAGAACGCTGCTGGGGTGGCTCCCTTAGTGGGGCTTCTTTGGAGACAGAGGAGCTGGGTTTCCCTGTCAGCTAGCAGGAGGTCTCTGGGAAGAAAAGGCAGGGGCGGGAAGGAGGCTGCAGCTTGAGATGTCCGCTCCTCTGGGCACCAAAGCCGCCTTCATCTCTGGGCATGAGGGCTTTGGGTGGCTGTGGGGGCGGGCAGCGGCTGGCAGCATCTGTTCTCAGCCTGAATTCTTGACTCCCCGGTTCTTCTTCTTCTTCTTCTTCTTCTTTTTTTTTTAAAGGGTTATTTATTTGAGAGGCAGAGTTATAGACAGAGAGAGGGAGAGATAGAGAAAAGATCTTCCATTCACTGGTTCACTCCCCAGATGTTTGCAACAGCCAGAGCTGTGCCGATCAGAAGCCAGGAGCCAGGAGCTTCTTCCAGATCTCCCACGTGGGTGCAGGGGCCCAAGCACTTGGGCCATCTTCTACTTCTTTCCAAGGCCATGGCAGAGAGCAGGATTGGAAGTAGAGCAGTTGGGACTCGAACTGGCGTCCATATGGGATGCCAGCAATGCAGGCGGTGGCTTTCCCTGCTACACCACAGTGCCGGCCCCATACCCCTGGTTCTTACAAATTACTGGGGGATGGTAGGTGGTGTCTCCACCACCCAGCCCTGCCCCTGCTACCTGGGAGAGAGTGTCAGGAAGCAGAGGAGACTCTCAGTCCCTCTCCCCGACGCCCACTGCAGGTGGCCCATGGGAAACACCACTGCTCCCACAGCCGGATGTCCCCTCTCCCTGCCCTCTGGGCCACCCTCTGTGGACCCCTGTCTACACTGCAGTCTGCCACATCCCTCACCTGTTTAAATGTGGGATGGGTCCAGTGCCCGGTGGCATCACCTTCCTGCAAGGCAGCCGCCCACAGCTTGGCCCGGACCCAGGCCTCTGGGCCTCAGCACGTGAGATTTTCTCTGCCAGGGTCAGCTTTCCTCTCGTGATGCCTGGATCTGGGACTGGTGTGTAAGGATGTGAGCCCATACATGACATTCACGCACCCAGGGGCTGAATCCCGGCACTCCCGCTTCCAGGCCGGAAAGCCTTCCCGTCTGGCATGTCCTGTATCCTTGCTGGGACTCAGTTTTCTCATCTGAAAAATGGGGCTGCGGCGGCCTCTTTCTCAGTAGGGGTCTCTGAGGATGGAAGGTGGTTATGTACAGTGCCCGCACAGGGCAGGTGTAACAGGACTTCAGGATGGGAGTTCCAACACAGCACCATGAAACACAAGATGTGACATCTGCCAGTGAGGGCCACACCAAGGAGCACACTCCTGGAGAGGCAGGTCAAGGTCAGCTAGGCAGTCCCGGGATGGACGTGGGAATGCTGGCCAGGTCTTCTAAGCCACTTCATTTGCAAGAGTGCGCAGTACTGACATGGGGCCTGCCAGGCAGGGACAGGGGGAGGCCTGGCTTCCGGGGTGGTAGAGGGCACTGTGACGTCACTGCATGAGCTGTGCTCGCTCCACAGCTCATGGTTATCCAAGTTTGGGGGACATTGGTGGTGGGTGTCGCTGTTGCTACATCCTGACCCAGTGCATGACGTAATGCACTAACAGTGAGAGAAGAGGGGGCGTTGGCACAGTGCTTACGATGCTTGCTGAGACACCCACGTCCCACACCAGTTCCTGGCCCTGGATCCCAATCCTTGCTTCTTGCTATAGGGCACACTGGAACACAGGTAGCCATGGTTCAAACAGCTGGGTCTCTGCTACCCACACGGGAGACCTGGATGGAGCTCCTGGCTCCTAGCTTCAGTCTGGCCCAGCCCTGGCTGTTGCAGCCATTTGGGGAAGTGAATTAGTGGATGTCTATCTGTCTGTATCTGTCTCTTTGCCTCTCAACTGAATGAAAAGAAATAGTGAGAGAGTGATGCCTGTGATGCCACTTATATGAAGTGGAGAACAGGGCAAACCTCTCCATGGTGAAAGAGACCAGAAGAGTGTCACCCGGGGCAGACATGGGTGGGAGCTTTTTGGGGTTAAGGGAAACGATCGGCACTTTAGATTTGTGCATTTTACTGTGCAACAGTGCCCCTTCCCCACAGAGAATATGTTCTAAGATCCCCAGTGGATGCTGGAAATCACAGAGAGTAACAACCCCTGCAGAAGTAGGCCTTTTCCTACATACACACAGCTCTCATAAAGCAAGAAACGCTCACCTTTTCACTTCAAGGAAGCACTTTCCAGCTTCTCTTTGGTGAATCTGAGTTGCCAGCATCAACACTCTTGCACTTTGGGGCCATTATTAAGTAGAATAAGGGTTTATTGACTGCACGCACTGTGGTCCTTGGCAGTTAATGTGATACTTCCCATGTGGGCACTGGTTTGTGTCCTGGATGCTCTGCTTCCAATCCAGCTCCCTGCTAATGTGCCTGGGAAGGCAGCAGAAGACAGCCTAAGCTTTTGGGCCTCTGCACCCACATGGGAGACCTGGATGAAGCTCCTGGCTGCTGACTTTGGCCTGGCCCAGCCCTGGCTGTTGTGGACATTTGGGGAGTGATTCAGCAGATGAAAGAAATCTCTGTGTGTGTGTGTATCTTTCCCTCTCTCTGTGTAACTCTGCCTTTCAAATAAATAAATAAATCTTTAAAAACTAATTTGTGAACTGTTTCTTTCTGGAATTTTCCATTGAATAATTTTGGACTGCTGTTGACTGTGGGGGTAAGCAAAACTATGGAAATCCAAACTGTGAATAGGGCGAGACCACTGTATGGAAATTATGAGTCAATAGACACAGATCAAAAGAATCTTTTAAAAATCCTAGAACAAAGAGTGTTCAAAAAAAAAAAAAAATCAAGCCACAATGTGCTTTGAGGCTGCTATTGTTCAAAGATCCCCAAATCAGGAATTTTAATTTTCTCCTATTAGGTTCTGGGACCTGTCTTGGCCCTTGCTGACCCGAGGCTCTCTGCAATGTTCTTTCAGTTCTGAGCAAACTCTTGGAAGGTAGAGGAAGGCGGGCAAGAGCTTCAAGTCTGCATGGGATGCAGGACCTGGCCAAGTGGAGCATCCAGGCTTGGGCGTCTCAGCCACTGGGGTGGGCAGAAGCTCAGTGGTGCTAGGGCTGATCTGGAAGTGAGGGGGCTGCAGCCCTCTCTCTCCTGTCCACGAGGCCTCCGCGTCCAGGCTGAGCTCTGGCAGGAACCCCGGTTCTATGCCTCCATGACCAGTTCTCATATACCTGCTCCTTGGCATAACTTCCTGACCCCTCTGTGAGTCCTGGGTCCTCCTTCTGACTCAGGAAAACCCAGACGCCGTGTCACTTAGTTAGGTTACCACCCCTTCCCGGCTCCACTCACGGGGCCGTGAGTGATCTCTTTTAGGGGGCTCTCAGGGATCTCTACCCTAAGCCTGGGCAGGAGGCAGCACGAGGTCACCCTGGCATAGTTAGGGAAGCGACAAGATTCAGAAGTAAGCAGTCAGAGGAGACCTGGGAATGCCAGGACCTCCCCTGAGGAGCAGAACAATTCCCGGAGTCTGAGCTGGGGTGAGGTCAGGTGACTTCTGGGCTATCATTTCCCAAACACAGCTCAAGTAAGGCTATAAGGCCTGGGGCAAAGCCCAGCAGGCTCCTCTCCTTTCGCTTTCATCAGCCATTCCCTGGAGGCAACCACACTGGCCTTGGTAGTCCTCCTTCTGTATGGACCTGAGCAGTATTCATTTATCTCACTTCCTGATTCTTTGAAGAGTCATCTAGTGACTTCTCAGGATAAAGGGAGATTTTACTTCTTTCACTCCCCTGCCTCCACTCCATCCTCCTCTAGGGTCATATTGGAATTTTGGTTAGATCCATATACAGAATTTCCACTGTCAGTACTGTGTAAGTGCTAGTTCCATTTGAGCCAAATAATTTGTCCTTTCATGCATCAGTTTTTGTTTTCCTGGAGGTCATGAGAGCTTTGTGTTTTCATTTGCTTAGTTTTCTATTAGGTATCATCATTCAATCTTAAACATTCCACTAGCCATCTAAATTTAAGATCCAGGTGTTCAGATGCAGTGGGCCCTTCTTTTTTTTTTTTTTTAACTTTTATTTAATGAATATAAATTTCCAAAGTACAGCTTATGGATTACAATGGCTTCCCCCCCCAATAACTTCCCTCCCACCCACAACCCTCCCCTTTCCTGCTCCCTCTCCCCTTCCATTCACATCAAGAATCATTTTCAATTCTCTTTATATACAGAAGATCAGTTTAGTATATATTAAGTAAAGATTTCAACAGTTTGCCCCGACATGGCAACACAAAGTGAAAAATACTGTTGGAGTACTAGTTATAGCATTAAATCACAATGTACAGCACATTAAGGACAGAGATCCTACATATTTTTAAAAAATTGATTAATTTTCTATGCAATTTCTAATTTAACACCAAGTTTTTTTTTTTTCATTTTCAATTATCTTTATATACAGAAGATTGAAGAAGGGGGTACCTTTCTCTGAAGGGAGGAGAGAACTTCTGCTTTGACTATGACCCTATCGGAATAAGATCAAAGTCGGTGACCCATAAAGGCTTCCATAGCCTTGGCAACTCATGACTAGAGCCTAGGGAGATTACTGATGCCATAAACAAGAGTGTCAAATTGTTAAATCAACAACAGGAGTCACTGTGTGCTTATGTCTCATGTGGGATCTGTCCTTAATGTGTTGTCCAATATGAAGTAATGCTATAACTAGTACTAAAACAGTATTTTTACACTTTGTGTTTCTGTGTGGGTGCAAATTGATGAAATCTTTACTTAGTGGGCCCTTCTTAAAGTTATCATTCCATTTTATTTCTCAAATTATCTAAGGGCCGACATTGTGGCACAATGGGTTAAGCCACTGCCTGTGATGCAGCAATCTGTTGGAGCCCTGGTTTGAGTCCGGCTGCTCTGCTCTGACCCAGTTCCCTGAGGATGCACCTGGGAAAGCAGCAAAAGATGGCCCAAGTGCTGGGGTCCCTGCCACTCACATGGGAGACCTGGATGGAGTTCCAGGCTCCTGGCTTCCAGCTAGCCTAGCCCTGGATGTTGAAGCCATTCAGGGAGTAAACCAGTGGATGGAAAATCTCTTTCTCTCTCTGTCTCTCCTCTCTCTCTGTCACTCTGCCTTCCAAATAAAAAAATAAATATCAAGGAAAAAAATTCAGAAAAAGTTGCACTTGTATGGAACATGTATAAGGCTTTTTCCTCATCCTTATTCCCTAAACAACACAGCTTGACAACCATTTATATGGCATTTGCACTGTATGATATATTGTAGGTAATCTAGAGATGACTTAAAGCATGTGGGACGATGTGTATAGGTTATAGATGGGACTCAAACAAGTGCAGGATGGCCTCCGCAGGGAGCTCAGACCAGTCTCCCAAGACACTGAGGGGCAACTGTGCTTCCCCACAAGTGTGCACTTTCTCCCCCTTCCCCAACACAGTATTGGCCAGGGGCGGCGGGTCCCTCACCCTCCCAGTTACTGATACTCCTACCATGGCTCTGCCTGTCAGTCTATGATTGCCTCTAAAAGGAGCCTCCTTAATAGAAAAATCAATTTTACTTTGAAATATTCCAAACAAAGGCAGAAACTCTGAAAGAAAATGTTGAGATATTGGTGACCTAAAAATGAAAAATGTAGATATATTTGGGGGAAGAAAAATCCCTCCAATATAAGCATAAAGGGAAAGCAAAATATTGGGGACCAAGTAAGCTGGTTAAGGGAGTGGCTGCCTTTCCTAAGAACCCAGCCAGTGAGGGCAGAGACAACGTCACAGCCTCCCAGACTACTGCTGTTTCCAGTATTCAACTATTTCATTGATTGATTGGTTCACTCATTCATTCAAAAAACATGTGGCGAGTGTCTAGCACTGGGGATATAGGAGGGCCTGTCAAAAAGTTCATGAAAAATTGAATTAATAGATGAGTTTATTTTGGTGCAAATGAGGGGTCTTCAAAAGTTCATGGAAACACATATTTTGAAAAAAACTACATACGGATTTCAAGACATTTTTGCACAAAAACAAATGGGTTTTTCAATTTCATTTCCCCAGAAATTTTTTGAAATACTCTAAGGACGTGGAAAAATAGAAATGGCCCCTGCCCTCTTGGGGCTCACAGTCCAGGGCACGTGGCAGTCACCGAGGAGTGCATGAGGAGCCTGAAAGGCAAGCTGGAACCACTTGCAGTGTAAGAGACGATTTGAGGAGCTGGTGCTGTGACATAGCAGTTTGAGCCTCCACCTGCTGCACCAACATCCCATATGGGCACAGGTTTGTGTCCTGGCTGCTCCTCTTCCCATCCAGCTCTCTGCTAATGGCCTAGGAAAGCAATGGAAGATGGTCCAAGTGTTTGGGCCCCTGCACCCACATGGGAGACCCAAAAGAAGCTCCTGGCTCCTGACTTTGGGTTGGCCCACCTCCGGCCATTGTGGCCATTTGGGGAGTGAACCAGTGGATGGAAGACTTTTCTCTGTCTCTTCCTCTCTCCATCTATAATTGCCTCTCAAATAAATAAATAAATCTTTTTTTTTTTTAAAAGGGAGAGAGATGTGCTTGAGCTGGTTTAAACTAATGATATGAAAGTACTAGGGGTGCCGGCGCTATGGCACAGTAGGTTAATCCTCCACCTGCAGCACCAGCATCCCATATGGGTGCCAGTTCTAGTCCCGGCTGCTCCTCTTCCAGTCCAGCTCTCTGCTGTGGCCTGGGAAAGCAGTAGAAGACGGCCCAAGTCCCTGCACCTGCATGGGAGACCAGGAAGAAGCACCTGGCTCCTGGCTTTGGATCGGCGCAGCTCCAGCCGTTGTGGCTATTTGGGGAGTCAGCCAGCGGAAGGAAGACCTTTCTTACTGTCTGTAACTCTACCTGTCAAATAAATAAAAAATAAAAAAGAAAATGTGTTAAAAAAAAAGAAAGTACTTCCAAAAATTTGTGTAAAAATGTAATTATAAGATGCTTATTTTGGGGGCCGGTGCTGTGGTATAGTGAGTAAAGCCACTGCCTGCATTGGTGGCATCCCATACGGGTGCCAGTTTGAGTCCTGGCTGCTCCACTTCTTTTTTTTTTTTTTGACAGGCAAAGTGGACAGTGAGAGAGAGAGAGAGAGAGAAAGGTCTTCCTTTTGCCATTGGTTCACCCTCCAATGGCCGCCGCGGTAGGCGCGCTGCAGCCGGCGCACCGCGCTGATCCGATGGCAGGAGCCAGCAAGGTGCTTCTCCTGGTCTCCCATGGGGTGCAGGGCCCAAGCACTTGGGCCATCCTCCACTGCACTCCCTGGCCACAGCAGAGAGCTGGCCTGGAAGAGGGGCAACCGGGACAGGATCGGTGCCCCGACCGGGACTAGAACCCGGTGTGCCGGCGCCGCAAGGCGGAGGATTAGCCTACTGAGCCGCGACGCCGGCCTGCTCCACTTCTGATCTAACTCTCTGCTGTGGCCTGGGAAAGCAGTGAAAGATGGGCCAAGTCCTTGAGTCCCTGCAGTGGCATGGGAGACACAGAAGAAGCTCCTGGCTCCTGGCTTCAGATTGGCCCAGCTCCAGCTGTTGCAGCCATTTGTGGAGTGAACAGCGGATGGAAGACCTCGCTCTCTTTCTCTGTTTCTGCCTGTCTGTAACTCTGCCTTTCAAATAAATTAATTAATTAATCTTTTTTTAAAAGATGCTTATTTTGGTGCAAAAATTTTGGAATTCCTGCAAATTTTTTTTAATAAGACCCATTTCCTAGGAAACTTAAGAAGACCCACTGTATGCACTGGTTTGGACCAGTGTGGACCATTTGCCAAAATCAGCCCAGATCCTGCGATGTCTTGAAAACCACACATGCTGTTAGGATTACTGGCCTGTTCTGAGCCATGTGGAGGTGGTTTGGGTACTCCCTTTCTCTTCTGTGTTCTTATTGTCTTCTTGCACGTGTGTGGGTCTGCGAGTGTGTGGACAACACCTGCCTCCAACTTCCTGGACGCTAAACTCAGCCAGGGCAGGGCAGTTGCCCACACTTGTTTCTTGCTATAGTTTGACTATGGTTTGCTCCACTGGCAGTCATGTGAGGCTGGGGTTTCATTTCTCCATGTGATAGTGCTGGGAGGCAGTGGGACCTTTAAGAGGAATTAGGTCCTGGGAGCGCCACTGTTAGAGTGGGGTTACTGTGGTGCCCATGAGAGTGGGTTGTAATAAAGTGAGTCTGGGACCCCCAGTGGGTCTGTCTCACACACGAGTTCTTCCACGTGTGCCCATGGCCCTCTTCTGCTTTCCACAAACAGGCCCTCACCAGAAGCCTAGCAGGTGCCAGCGCCAAGCCCCTGGATGCCTGCAACAGTTATCCCAATAGACCTCTTTTCCCTATAACTCATCCAGCCCCAAGTGTTCTTGGATATTTATGGCATCATTCATGGGGCACGCAAGATTATCAACTTAAAAATTAGCCTGCTATGGATGTATTAAACTTGGAGTCTCACCTGTGGCTGCCTTGGGAGAGCCAGCCCAAATGATTTTGCTGGCCTTATATGGCTGGACATTCCCCACCCCAGCAGCAGAACACAGAATGAGACAGTTCTGCAGGCAGGTCACCGACAGTCAGTTTGTTCCTGGAAGGTTCTCGACTCTGATATCTCTTCCTCTGGTGGAAGGGGACACGAGGATGTCCTTTGGGGTTATGGAAACCTTCGGTCACTCACTGAGGGCTGGCCTGGATGGGAAACTGCCAGGAAGTTAACAGCCAACGACACCCGAGGAAGGGCCCCTGGTAGGCCCAGGTGTCTCCGTCACATACAGGGCCCCAAGGGCAGCTGAGCCTACTGACTGGATCTAATTTTACTACCTGTCCTAGAGGCCGCCCCTGGCCTTTTCCATGCAGTCCAGAGTACCTGTGTAATAAAGCCGGCTGGAATTGTGTCCGCAGTAGGCGTAGTCTGCAATGGTCTAGACCAGACAGTATCTGAATACCATGGGCAGCTATGGCCTGCTGCTCAAGTATCCCATGTACTTGAGCCTGGTTCCCGCAATGTTTGAATTTTGATGAAATTTTTGGTTCCTGGTTCTCCAAAAATGTCCCCAGGGAGAGTTTTTCCTTAATGGGCCACAGGCGACTCTGGTTCCTGGCCTGGCTCCAGCCTCATACTGTGCACGCTGCCTCTGCCTGCTCCCAGCTTCAGCCTCACTGGTCCTGGGCTCCCCTGCTCCCACCCCTGGCACCTGCATGAGCCGCTCGTCCCACCTGGGCCCTGGTCTCCTTCCTCCCCAGCCCCCAGCCCCCAGCCCCCTGACCTGGTTGGCTCCCTGTCCTGCAGCTCACTGTTCCAGAATCACTTACTTCCCCTGGAAGCTTCCTGGTGCCCTGTGCCAGGCACTTTCATCTGTAATTCGTGCTCCTAGCCTGTCTCTGGTCACGGTTTACAATCAGACATTTTTGTGGGTGATTATCTTATTAATGTCTGAAAAACAGCACCATCAACTTAATCTTTTCGTGTGTCCAACCAGATAGTATCATCCAGTAGAGGGTTTTGTCCTTGGCACCAGGCGCTGTTGACATGTGAGGCTGGGTGAGTGTCTGTGCTGGGGCCTGCCCTGTGCACTGCAGGCTGTTAACTAGCACGCTCGGCCTCTCCTCACCAGATGCCAGGAGCCCTCTTCAGTGAGAACTACCAGAAATGTCTCCGGACTGGGTCAAAACTCACCGGGGAGCGGGGTGCAAAGTCACCTCTGGTTTGGAGATTCTGACTTAAATGCCTACAAGCCCCTCTGCTGAAGCACCAGTCTCTTTCTTGCTTAGTCCTGTCCAACAGAAATAGGTTTGCAAAGTACAATAGGAGCCACAATCTCCCAGCTGCAGCATCTATGTTATTTAACTTAACATATACCCCAAAGCATGTGATCAATATACAATCATTATTAATCAGATTTTTTACATTCATTTTAGGTTCCAAGTTATTAAAATCTGGTGTGTATTTTTCTCAGTCTGGACTAGTCACATGTCACACGCTCAGTAGCCACACAGGCCAGTGGCTGGCTGGTGACACAAGAGTGGGAGGGTAGAACTGAGCCTGGCCTGGCCCACCACTTGGGTCACCACCAGACTGCGCCTCAACCCTCATCAGAGCCATGCAAGGTTCTCCTTTGCCCACTGGGCACCACAGGTTACAGCAGGTGCCCTAACACCCCACAGAGTGAACACACTGGAGGGCAGGTCCCGCTCAGGACAGCTATCCGGGTTGCATAAGGCGTGCCATTGAGATCGAGTGCCTATTAGGGGTCTGCAGGAAGCTGGAGGGTCCCTGCTGCAAAGACCTGACAAGACACACACTGTTTCCCAGCACCCACCACCATGAAAGACCCCTCCTCATCTTCACGGCTCACAAGGGAGACTTAGCCCTCCCGACCCCAGCCACCTGAAAAGACATATTCTATTTCCCTAACAGCAATGCACTCCTCTAAAAGGACTCTTGCCTTGGGCTGAGTTGCTGTCCAGGAAGGTGATGTCCCCAGCCCTGTGCGGGCCTCAGACCTGGGCCACCCTGCTGGGACAAAGGCAGCTGGCACGGTGCTGGAACTCCCCCTGGGTCTCTGACTGTCTCCTGCATCCGCCCCTCGCTGGCTCCAGGTTTTCTAGTTTCCAGGGCCTTCTCGGCAGAAATGCCTGCGTGCCCCCACCCCCGCCCCAGCTTGCCTGGGGGACCCTCCCCAGACACTGCTCCCCAGCTGCAGAATAAAGCCACCCCCTAAGGACCACTCCGGTAGTGGCCGCTGCGGTGATCTGGGGGCACTTCCTCGACCTGAAAGAAGCCAAGTTTCCCGGGAGCTGCCACCTGATCACCTGCAGCAGCCCAGGCCTCGGGGAAACTTGCAGGGCGAGACAGCCACCGCCCTTCTGCAGCCTCAGCTTGAGCCCCACACAGCCCCCGGTCTCCCTGAGAGCTCCCCAGTCCTGAGGATGCTCGCTCACTCTTCGGCAGCCCAGCCGTGGCCGGCACGCCCGCCCCAGGGGACACCCGGCGGGACAGTGCGCTCGCGCCTTTGCCAGGGGGGCACATGCGATGCCCGGAGAAACCCCGGGAAGTTGGACTTACCCCTCCGGGCCTGCCTGATCTTTGGGCTCAGCATGTTTCTGCAACCGCCTGGCCGGACTCGCGGGGCCAATCATGCTGTCATGCACTCGCCTTTCTCTTCCTCTCACCCGGGCGCCCCTCGCGCCCGGCGCGCTCGGCTCCCTCTCCTGGCTCCGGACGGACGGCTTGCTTCGGACTACGCACAGCTTGATACATTATTTATCCATCACAGAATTAATTCCCATCCAAGCGGACCATGAAAGCCTAGGGAGTCACTGCCGATCAATCACTGAGCCAGGGCGGGGCCGGCCGGCAGCCGCTCCGCCCAGCAGGGGCGCACGCGGCGCGGTCGGTTCGGCGCTGAGCCGGGCGTGCAGGGGCGGGGCCGAGAGGGAGCCGAGGGCAGTGGTCCCTGTCCCGGGCTGTCCTCAGGCTCGAGTCGTGTGGGGAGAGCCTGTTTCGGGGAGTGTAAGCCGGCTTGGAGAATTCTGGAGGCCAGAGGCGCCCAGCCCTGCGCCCTGCCAAGTCCCCAGTGGGAGAGCGCTCTTGGTGGGGGGTGGGGGGGGGGAGGGTTGTGCTCACTGTCTAAGTGTTGAAAGACAGGTGTGTCAGAAGGCCCAGCAGGCGCTGGATCCTCAGGGCAGGGGCCCAGCGGGAAGATGCCTGTTAGGAATATTCACTGTTTATGCCTCCTTAGTGAGAAGACAGCAGGAACAGTGTGAAGCACTTCAGGACCCTGCGCACAGTAGGATCTCAAAACCCATTCCCCGCCTTGGATAGCGAACCTCCCGATTGACACGGAGCTGTTTCACACAAGCATGATTCTCAGGGGTGTATACGGGGGCTTTTGTAGGGTCCGGCAGTAAGAGCCTAAAACTTGCCCGACGCATGCAGCCTCAGTGTCTACCACTTAGGAGGCACCCACTGTGTGTGTCCGGCGCTGCGGTTGCTGCTTCGCAGCCCATAGCTCACGGAAGCCTCCGACTTCTGTGGCAGGTGCTGTCGGGATGACTTTCCCAGTGGGGAATCCGAGGCACAGCACTGCTGAATCACTTGCCCTCAGTTACCTGTCACTGGGTGGCATCTGAACAGGTGTGGCTCTTGCTTTTCTGTGGTGCCAGGTTCTCAAAAGGCTCGGTTCTGAGCACTCCATGTTAACAGCCCCTGGCCCGAGAGCTCCCGGTGGACCTGGACGGTGCCCCCCTACCACCACTGTGCCTCTCGTGGCCACCCGAGTGCTCCCTTAGGCATCTGAGGCCAGGGCGGGTTGCTTGGGCCTAACTACTAGGGGCCCCTCTTAGCAGCTGGCAGAGAGGGGCTCGAGCGAACACCTCCCTGCTCTGAGTGGCCTCCTGCTAGCCCTCTGCGACCCTCAGAATGTCCCCCATCCTCTGGTTCCCGCCAGGCCCTGCAGGGGATGAGAGGCCCCAGGCAGAGCTCAGCAGCAGCCTTGTTGGGAATGAGAGTCTTGGGGGGGGGGGGGGGTAAGGAGGATGTGGTGAGCCCCATGGCCAGGTTGATGGGAAAACACACAGGAGGCAAAGCTTACTCAACTTCTTCTGGCCCTCAGCTACTCCCCAGGGGGATGAGTGGGTACCATGATGCAGCATTCAAGTCCTTGCATGGTCCCACCCGTGCCTTCCCCTCTGACCCGTCTCACACGACCATCAGCAGCCTGTGCCCCCGTGTGCCTCAGGGACTTTGCACATGCAGCCTCTGTTCCTGCTCCTGTGGGTCCCTGTGCCTTTGCCTCTGCAGCCTGTGCCCCGTGTGTCTCAGTGCATTTGTGCTGCAGCCCAGCAGCAGGAGTTGCTGGCACTTCCCCTCAGCCCTGAACTGTATCGCTTAGGCAGCCCCCTCTAGCGCTCCCAGCCCTGAGCCCAGGCTGTCGAAGGCCGAGAGAAATCCAGGCTCCACCGGCAGCTCCAAGAAACACCACTGAGTGACAGGCTGATCCCCTTCTCCTTTAGGGCCAGGTGCAGGCCCGGTCAGCCTGGGACAGAGGCTACCCAGGAGTGGGAAGACAGTGAGCCGGAGAGCCTCATGTGGACAGCAGGTCACAGGGTGAGTCCCGTGGCCTGGGACGGCTTCTTGAGCAATCAGAGAGCCATCTGTGAGTGATGTAGCCAGGACCACTTTCTCCAAGTCAGAGAGTGCCCCGGGCCCTTAGCCTGGGTCCACTCCTGCTTGTTTGGGTTGAGAAACCACCCCCGGGCTCTTTTCCTGTGCAGCTGTTTCCCCTGAGGACATGAAGTCACTGCACTCTCTTGCCTGCTTTCTGGGGATCACAGTTGGAGCTGAACAAAACCACAGGCTCCGGGCTCAGACCCAGAAGCCAAGCTGGGGAGAGGGCAGCGGCTAATCCTGAGTCCGCCCTGGAGCAGGGTGGGGCCGGGGGTGGCTGGGCAAACTTGCTCTTCCCCACACCGTGCCCCAGTACTGCACAGGGCCCAGCTGCACAGGCCACCAGAGCCCCCTGCATCCTAGGGGCTCCCCTAGATCCCTCGGGGACTGCTGGAGGGAGGCTGAGGGTGGGAACGAGAGCAGGATGATGCCTGCACAGGCTCTTATTTGAGGAAGCAGCATGACCCCCGCACTTAGAAGTGGGACACCAAGACCCAGGAGGGGAGGTACAGGTCTCGGGGAGCTGGAGAGACAGAGACGGCCCCTTCCCCACCGCCTCGGCTTCTCCAGCTGTGGTCCTGGGGCTGCCTTCGGTTTCCTGCCTCGAATCATTCAGCATTTTCAGGCTGGGGCAGGCTCCAAAGGCTGTGGGGGAGGGGAAGACCCCTCCTGAGGGCATTTGCTGATGCCACCCACCCAAACCAGCTGGCCCCAACCAGGATGCCTGCAGCACAGTGGTTCTCAACTTTGGCTGTACTTTAGGGAGCCTTGCCAATGAAAGCGTGGCCATCCCGCGAGGCTTGGATTCACTGCTCTGGGTGGGCAGCAGTTATGAACACTCATCTGGGGCCTGGATGTTTAGCCTGCATCCCACACTGGAGTGCTTGGGTTGGACGGCTCTGGCTCCTAGCTCCAGCTCCCCAACAGTGCCAGCACCAGGAGGCAGCAGTGACGGCTCAGGTAGCTGGGATCCTGTCACCCACCTGGGAGACCTGGACTGCATTCCCAGCTCTTGGTTCCCTCCCCGGCTCAGACCCAGCCCTTGCAGGCATTTGGGGAGTGAACCAGTGCATGGCAGTGCTCGCTGTTTCTCTCTTGCTCTCTCTCTCTCCCTCCGCCGCTCTGTTTCTCCTTCTCTCAAATTAATAAATTAAAAAATAAAAAGGAAAGGCCGGCACTGTGGTATAGAAGGTTAAGCCTCTGTCTGCAGTGCCGGCTCTCTGCTAATGGCCTGGGAAAGCAGCAGAGGATGGCCCAAATGCTTGGGCCCCTCTACACATGTGGGAGACCTGGGAGAAGCTCCTGGCTCCTGGCTTTGGATTGCTCCAGCTCCAGCCACTGCAGCTATCTAGGGAGCGAACTAGTGGCTGGAAGATTCTCTCTCTCTCTCTTCCCCTTTCAAAAAAATAGATAAATAAATCTTTAAAAAATAAAATAAAATAGCCCTCTGGTGACCCAGTGTGTGGCCAGGTTGGAGAGCCACTGCTTTGGGAGACGGCGGTACTTCCCTGGGCCCAGAGTCTCCAGAGGTGGCCTTTGCCACCGCCACCCTGAGGGAGCCTTGTCAGTGAGTGGCACGTCTGATAATTAGCCTCCCAGTCAGAGAGAACGTTAGCCCAAGCCCCAGTGGGAGACACCTCCATTCCACACAGAGCCCCCGGTGCTGTTGTTCAGTCTGTGCACTGCCCAAAGGTGTCCAGAAGAGGGAGTGGGGGGATTGGGTTTGGCCTCTACTGGTAAAGCCAGGCTTTCTAGCAGGGAGAGGTGGGTAGGGGATCTGCAGCCAGCAGGGCCAGCTTTTTCTCTAATTTGCACAGAGCTGCCGGGAGATAACGGAGCCCTGCCTCTCTGTTCTGAAGCTACAGGGAGGGTTGGAGCAGGCTTCCCTGAGGGTAAAGGGGAAACACGCTGGTACCTGGCCGTGCTAGGCCTGCCCAGGGGTCACTGACACCAGTGTCCCCTGCCTGCCAGCACGCCACTGCCCAGACCCCTAGCAGGTTGCCCACAGTCTCCAGGGCAGCTCCCCGCCCTGCAGTTTCTCCTGCTGCCCTTCCCAGCGGCTGCTGGTCCAGCTAGCTGGGGCCTGTTGCCTTCAGAGCTGGCTGTTAAATTGTTAGGAATTTTGCAATATCAGACCAATGATCCAGCACCCTGCTAATGCACCTGGGAAGGCAGTGCAAAATGGCCCATGTACTTGGACCCCTGCCACTCACGTGGGAGACCCGGATGGAGTTCCAGGTTCCTGGCTTTGGCCTGGCCCAGCCCCAGCCGTTGTGGACATTTTGGGGAGTGAATCAGTGGATGTAAGATCTTTCTCTCTCTTTCAAAGAAATAACTCTTAAAAAAAAAAAAAAAAGCAACAACAGCAACAAAAAGACAGGGCAGGTCATTTGGCCTTGAGGTTAAGAGCCTGGGTAAGACATCTGTGTCCCGTAGCCACATGCCTGGATTTGAGCATTTTCCTGCTAATTCGCCCATTGAGAGAAAACAGTAATGGCTTAAGTAGTTGGGTCCCTGCCACCGACATGGGAGACCTGGATTGAGTTCCAGGTTTCTGGTTTCAGCCTTGGCCCAACCCTGGCCATTGCAGGCATTTGGATAGTGAATAATAACAATAATAATAATAAAGATTTAAATGATGTAAATTTGTGATTAAATTTATGTTTAAAACAAAGGCAATGGAGCTGGTGTTGTTGGCAAAGCTGGTTAAGCCATCTGCTGAGACACTGGCATCCAATATTGTAGAGTTCTGGTTGCTCTGCTTATGATCCAGCCCCCTGCTGATGCTCCTGGAAAAGCAGTGGGAGACGGCCCCCGAGTGCTTGGGCCTTTGCCATCCATGCAGGAGACCAGGATGAGGTTCAGGCTCCTGGCTTTAGCCTGGCCCAGTCCCAGCCGTTGTGGCCACTGGGGGAGTGAATCAGTGAATGGAAAATCTGTGTATGTGTGTGTGTGTGTGTGTCTGTCTCTTGGTCTCAAGCACTCTGCCTTTCAAATAAAATAAAGCAAGCCTTTAAAAAAAATAAAGGAAGAAAACAAAGGCAATGCAGACTCAAAACTCATCCCTTCCCCATCATTTCGCTCCATCGTGGGGATTAAGGTGACTGGCGCCTGTCGTGTCGACACGGTGAACACTGGGCTGTCCCAGCACAGCTCCTCCCTGTGCACATTTTGTGGGGCCGTGCTGGCTGTGGTACAACACACGGAAACTGGAAATGCTGTAAGTCAGCGCTTCAAGATTTCTTCCTTTCCAGGAGCCTGTTTTTGGGCATTTCTTGGCCCATTCTCGCCACGTTTGTGCCCTGGTCACTGCTGACTCTGTGCTCTGGGCAGGCAATGTTCACTCTCCCCTTCTTGCTGGGAATGCACACATACCCTACACGTCCTGCCTTCGCGCAGTGTGTTGTGACTGCACCAGCCACTGTGCAAGAGCAGAAGTGACATGGCCACTTCTAGGCTAGGCCCGCAGGACTCTGGCTTCTGACGCCCACTGCGAGCTCACTTCCCTTTTCTGGTGAACTGAGGTGGGCCTGCCTCGGAAGTCCCACGGAGGAGATGGTGAAGTGCCCGCAGGCTGAGCCCTCATGGTGAACCTGGACACGTCGTGCTGCATGGAGGGAGAAGCAGAAGTCCACAGTGCTGAGCCGTCACACATTGGTTCTCTTTGTCTCTACAGACAAAGAGACCAGGGCAGGCCTTGTGACCTTCCTTTCTGTTTTTTAAAGATTTATTTTATTTATTTGAGAGAGAGAGAGAGATACAGACATAGAGACACAGAGAGGGAGAGACAAAAAAGAGAGGTCTTCCATCTGCTGGTTCACTCCCCAGATAGCCACAATGGTCGGAGCTGCACCGATCCAAAGCCAGGAGCCAGGAGCTTCTTCTGTGTCTCCCATGGGGGTGCAGGGGCCCAAGCACTTGGGCCATCTTCTGCTGCTTTCCCAGGCTATTAGCAGAGAGCTGGATAGGAAC
The DNA here is from genome assembly GCF_033115175.1 of Lepus europaeus. Lineage (NCBI taxonomy): Eukaryota > Metazoa > Chordata > Mammalia > Lagomorpha > Leporidae > Lepus > Lepus europaeus. The sequence continues at coordinate 78,262,841 of NC_084843.1, read as the reverse complement.
TGGAGCAGCCTGGACTCAAACCGGCACCCAAATGGGATGCTGGTGTTGCAGGCAGAGATTTAACCTACTATGCCACAGTGCCAGCCCCTACAGGTTGACCATTCCACTGGACATGCTGGCTCCCTCTGTCAGCTGCGGACTGGTCTGCTCCAGTGAGCAGGTCCCTCTCCTGCTTACTATCCCCAGCCTCAGTGCTGGTGCTGTGGGCCTAAAGTTTGTCTCCTCCCTTGAGCTACCACTGCTGTGTCCCAGGGTATGCATTAGCAGGAAGCATGAACCAGGAGCAGAGCTGGAAACAGAATGGAGACACTGATATGGGATGCAGGCATCCCAAGAGGTGTGTTAACCCCTGTGCAAAAGGCCCTTCTCTCCCCTCACTTTTAATTTCAATTCTGTCCACACACTGCAGTCCATGGAACACTCTCTTACCCAAAAGAGATCCGGAGCCCTGGATTCCCACTTTTTTGTGGTCTTTAGTGTGTTGGGCTCCTGGGCAGAAGGAAAAAGATGCAGACTCCAGAATTAGGCACTGGAAACCACTCAGATGCAAGAGAGTTTGTTTGCAAAGCCCCGTGGTTGTGACCTGTGTCCTTGGGTGTGAGTGCCAGAGACCTGAGGCCCTGGGCTGGGGGAAGAGGTGGCTTAGAGGCACTGAGCTGGCTCAGACACCATAATCATAAGCTTCCATTCCAACCTCCATGAGCTGACAGTCACAGCTGATGTCCTGGCGGTGTTTTGTGTGTGCTGAGTAGAGAAAAGAGTGGTGTTCCGGCTGGGTTCTGGGGACTGATACTGAGAGAGCTTGGTTAGAGATTCCCACCTGTTCCCGAAAGGGAGGGGACGCTGGGGCAGGGAGGGGAGCGTCAGAACACCCTGCAAACCTGCAGCACCTCTGCCAGCCCCCTGGGGGCTCTGAGCGCATGACCCATTGGAAGGAACTTGCTGTGGGGGCAGGAGGTCAGGCCTGGGAACTGTGGCCTTGCTCAGCTCACTGACTGGGAGCCTCCCCAAAAGACCGTGACCTTGGCCACCACCATCTTGCACAATCCTTGGCCTGCAGCCTTCTCAGGATGAGCTTGACCTTGGCTGCCACTATCTTGCGTAGCCACTGGCTGGGGTCCACCCAAGAAGAATGTGAAGTTGGCTGGGAAGCTGAGGCTCACCCTGAAAGAGTGGACAGCTGGAGGCGGCCCGCTGACCCCGCTCCTGCAGCTGGGCACTGAGTCTTTTCTCGACGGGGGTTTGAAGCAGCCCAGCTCCGCTCCTGGGTGCTAGACAGCTGGTGGCCCTCATCTGAAGCCTCTGCTCACCTGGGAACTTCTGCTCCACTCAGACGACTGCTGGATTCTGCACTGAGTTGAGTGGCTTATGAGAAAAGATTTTTCAGCTGCAAAGCCTTGCAGCAGGTTTCTCAGCAAGGGAGCTTGTGTTAGACTGTGCGTGGAGCCCACGGAGGCACAGACCCTGCCTGAGCATGTGGCCTTCCCACGGGGTGCCTGGGGCTGAGACCCCGGCCTCACCAGAAAAGCAGTCCTGTTTCTGGGCCCTGGGAACATGCTGCTCTGAGGCTCCAAGGAGCTGTCACCTTCCTGGAAGCAGGGGTGAGGAGTGGGAGGAGAAGGGGGCATGCCAGCTTCAGCTACCCCGCCTCACTGGCCACCCCTGCCCCGCCAGGGTCCAACCAAGAAGAGGGTTTCCAGTGACTTCCTTCCCTGAAACCCTGACAAAGACCAGATTCAGCAAGTGATAAATCACGCTTTGGGTTAGATGCACACAGTTGAGAAACAAGGCTTCTCCCCTGTGAGAACACCTGCTGGGTGGGAAAGGCAGGGCTGGGAACAGATGGGAAAGTGGAAATTTCCCAGGCGCCTTTCCTCACCGTCACGCTTCCTCCCCGCTCCTCCCATCCTGGTGGCCCAGCCCCTCCTGACACCTCCAGCTGCTCCTCCCTCCCCCCCCCCCCCAGTTTTCTCAAGGTGACCTGCTCCTTTACTTGACCTCCTCTGAAGACTGCGCCGCCCCGCACCGCACCTGCCATGGTGGAATGGGACAGGGCACTGACTGGCTGTCCAAGGTCTGCCCCTCCCTGTTTGGGAGGAGTTCTCCCTCTCCCTCCCCCTCCCCCTCCCCCTCTCTGGAACAGCATTGCTATGTCCCCTGCAGGCACTTGTGGCCACGTGACTGAGGCTCAACCCATCAGGTGTCCCTGCCTGGGTTTCAGCACAGACAAGTGTCCTCCAGCATGGAGAGGCAACCTCAAGGGTGTCCTGAACACGCTCTTCCTGCCAGGAGAGTCTCCTCTCCTCTCCTCTCCTCTCCTCTCCTCTCCTCTCCTCTCCTCTCCTCCCCTCCCCTCCCCTCCCCTCCCCTCCCCTCTCCTCTCCTCTCCTCTCCTCTCCTCCCCTCCCCACCACCTTCCTTTCTTTTTTTCTTTCTTCTTCTTCTTTTTAAAGATTTAGTTATTTATTTATAAACATGGAGCAGAGACACACACACACACACAGAGAGAGAGATCTTCCATTTGCTGGTTCACTCCCCAGATGGCTGCAAGGAGCCAGGAGCTTCTTCAGGGTCTCCCACATGGGTGGCTGGGCCCCAGACACTTGGGCCATCTTCTGCTGCTTTTCCCAGGCCATTAGCAGGGAGCTGGTTTGGACATGGAGTAGCTGGGACACAAACCAGCACCCACATAGGATGCTGGTATTGCAGGTGGTGGCTTTACCGTTATGCCACAATGCCAGCCCCAATCCTTTGGTTTTCATTTGAGAGACAGAGAGAGTGAGGCATATTGAGACACAGACACACACAGAGAGACAGAGAGCTCTCCAGTTAACTCTCCAGATGCCTACAAGAGCAAGGGCTGGTCCAGGCTGAAACTGGTGGCCTAGAAACTCAATCTAAGTCGCCCACACATGTGGCAGGAATCGAATCACTTGAGCCATCACCATTGTCTACCAGGCTCTGCATTAGTGGGACGCTGCACTGATATAAGACGTGGGTGTGTCAGCCAGAGGCATAACCACTAGACCCAGTGCCCACCCTTGCTTGTAGGCCCTCTGGAGCCACTGCCATTCCTGTCTGGTTCCTGAGCCTGGTTCTCCACTCCCAAAGGGTTTTGTGAACCTCCATCGATTCCCTTTCCATGTGTGCTGCTTTAGGTGCCTGTCTGTGCCTTGCAACCCCGATTCTCCCTGAGGCCCACATCACGCGCCTCCGCCCATGCCCCTCAGGCCCCGCCTCTCCCCTCTCACTTCCTAAATCCACACAGATGGCACTGCCTCCCACTTTGCCACACTGCTACCAGTGGGCGTTTTCTTCTCCATTACCCCATTTTTGCCACCAACCTAATCATTGCATGTCTCAGACTGGAACCCGCAGCCCACCCTTCCAGTCCCTGGCACCAGCCTCCGCAGCCTGGTATTGTAATTCCCGGGAGGGAGGCGCTGCAGCCAGGCCTGCAAGTCATCTCCGCTCACCCACACGGTGACCTCTGACCCACGCTTCTTCCTTCCCAACCTTTAGTTCATCCTCATCTGTTTCAAAATCCAGTGCCTGTCTGGCTGTACAACTCTGGTCGTTGTGCGTGTCGCAGGCTTATGTAATGCCTGTCCCCAGTGACTTCTCCTAGTGCTCTCCTGCCTGCCCCAGGCTGGCTTCTCAATGGGCCACTCTATGCTCATTCTGAGGCAGTCTGTGTGGCCACATCCACCATCACGGGACTGAAACTGTGCGTCAGGGTTGCCGGCGAGCACCTGCTTGGCCAGTCCTTTGATGCTCAGTACCCACGTGCATCTGTTAACAAGACAGACAACCATGGACTTCGTGGTGCTGGACTTGGGTGTCTCTCCCCAAACTCATGTTGAAAGGAAATCCTGGCTGGCGCCGCGGCTCACTAGGCTAATCCTCCTCCTGTGGTGCCGGCACCCCAGGTTCTAGTCCCAGTCGGGGCACTGGATTCTGTCCCGGTTGCTCCTCTTCCAAGCCAGCTCTCTGCTGTGGCCCGGGAGTGCAGTGGAGGATGGCCCAAGTGCTTGGGCCCTGCACTCGCATGAGAGACCAGGAGGAAGCACCCAGCTCCTGGCTTTGGATCAGTGCAGCGTGCTGGCCATAGCAGCCATTTGGGGAGGTGAACCAATGGAAGGAAGACCTTTCTCATCCTCCCTGTGAGCTATTAAAAGGCTGGAAACCAAACCCAGTGAGGGCAGGTGGAGGTGGGTGTTTTGGGGGGTGATTAAGGTTAAATGGGGCTATGAGAATGGGCCTTTGATCCAACAGGACTGTGGCTTTATAAGAAGAGAAGCAGCCTGAGCTAGGATGCTTGCTTAGTGGCTGTGGGAGGCCCTGTGCCATGTGAAGTTTCCACCATGAAGGACTTTGCCTGGTCTCCATTGCTCCAGCCTCCAGAACCATGGACCAAATAAACATTTTGTCTTTATAAATTGCTCAGTCTGTGGTACTGGATTATAGCAACAGAAAGTGGGCTGAGGCAACAGTCCAGCAGGAACATGGTAAACTCTAGCTCTGAATGTCTCGGGCCATGCAGAGTTCTGCATTTACTGTAGCAGCTCGCTGCATCAGTTGCTTCTCTTATTTTTGGGAGCAGTAGTGGAGCTAAAGAGAGATAATTTAAGCCAAATCCAAGTTGCCAGTCTTGCTCATCCTTAAATCCTCAAGCGCCCAGGTCTGGTCTTGCCCTCTGAAGAATCCCAAAATTGACTCTCGAAATAAAATGATTTTATAGGTAAGATTTTTTCATTTCAAGGAGAGTCATGGCTAGGGATATAACTATGATAAGATCACTCAAAAGAATGTAAATTGGGATAAGAAATGTCAGAGGCCAAGACCAAACTCTGAGAATTTCCAACATCTAACAAACTATGGGCAGACAGGTGGGAGAAAACCCCGGGGAGTATGGTGTCGAGGAAGCCCAGTCTGGCAGTGTTTCGGCTATTATCAGTATCTCAATTTTTATTCCAAATTTTTGTCCCCACAGAGGTAAGAATTCGAATCAGGGGCATAAATACAGTGCAGGAGTGACAGCAAGGTTTATTTAAAAGCGAGAGTGAATATATGTTCATGCATGAGCGTGGGCCGCCCCACAGGGTTGCCAATGAGGAGAGAGAGGGAGAGCAGGCCAGAGAAGGACCTATAGGTGAGGTTCAGAAGCCAAGAGCAAGAAGAAGGGCAATTTCACACGTATCAGCCACTTTTCTGAGTAGGGGTGGAGTTTGGTATGTGAGGCTTTCTAGAAATTTCATGGAGCCTCCATGTGGAGCTCAACTCCCACACAGTCATCATGGCAGCTCCTCCTTCCTGGTCCTGGATGAGGCACAGGTGCACCACGGGAAAGTGGGCCTACTGGACTGATGTATTCTTCCAGCTTGTTTTATTCTTGCCTCACTCCCTGCCTAGTTCCTCATACCATTTTCACAAGGTGGTGGCTCACTCCATCAAACACCAGGGAGCAGGTGAGAGTTGAAAAGAGGACAGCATTCATAGGGTTTGGACAAGAGGTTGGTTTATGACCTTGGCAAGAGTAGATTCACCACAGGGTGGAATAGGACTTCACAGTGAGAAGACAAAAAAAACAACTGGTGAATTCAAAACCCCAGCAATGTCTTGGACTACATAAAAAAAACACAAAAAACAAGCAAAACTCACAATGAAAACTGCTGAATAGAATATACAAAATTCACATTTTAACATAAATATCTAAGGAATGATGTCAGAGAAAATAGCAGATTAAGGAAATGTAAAAGTTATCCCCCATTATAGCAACAGAAAGTACTGGCAAGGCAACATTTTGGAGCTCTGGAAAAGAACCCAAAGCTTGCATCAAGCAGGGAAATGTTTAGCCAGGATAAACGTTGAGCCAGATAGCAATTCAAGTCCATATGGAGCAATTCAGAGAAGTAGTTAAGGAAATTAGATAAGCAAACATGTAAGATCATTAATATACTTTTCTTCTGAAATTTCCCTTTTTACAATATGATTTCATAGACAACTGTGTTAAACAGTAATTTTAAATACATGTTGATAGGCTCCCAATCTATAAAGATGGAACTGGTGATTAACAACAACATATGTTTGATTTATAGGGGGAACAAAGGCACATAGAAGAAAGGTTTTGGTATGGGCCATTGGCATGGTGGTTAAGATGCCCCCATCCCATATCAGAGTGCCTAGGTTCGAGTCCTAACTCCACTTCTGATTCCAGCTTCCTACTAATGCATACACTAGAGGTAGCAGATGACAACTCAAGTAGCTGGGTCCCTGCCATCCATATGGGAGACCTGGATTGAGTTCTGGGCTCCTGGCTACAGCCTGGCCCAGCCCTGGCTGTTCCAGGCTTTTGGGGAGTGAATCAATGGATAGAAGATCTGTCTGTCTCTCTGCCTCTCTCTTTCTGTCTTGCCACCTTTTAAACAAAAATAAAGTTTTTGTGTAGTATTGATATCAAGTTGATATTAATCCAAACTAGATTGTTATAAATTATGATGGTATCTCCAAGGCAATCACAAAGAAAACAATCCAAAAATATGCAGTAAAAGCAAAAAGGAAAAGATAAGTAGAAGTAAATCATTCTATATCAGTAATTACCTTAAATGTTAAGTGGATTAAAATATCCGATTAAAAGTCAGGGTTGGGCAGGGTAGGCTAGAAAATCACACAAAAATAAAGAGGCTCCTTTACTTTGGATTGGTTATACCCCCAATTAAACCCATCATAAGTTGAAAATGCACTGAGTACACCTGGCCTATGTAACATACAGCTTAGCTTAGTCTACCTTGCACATGCTTAGAACATATTACATTTGCCTGCAATTGGGCAAATATTTAGCACAGAACCTAAGAAAAAAGTGTTAAATATTGTATGATACTTATTGACTACTGTAGTGAAAGTGAAAAACAGACTAGTTGGGTGGATTAGCTTTTGTAAATAAAGTTGTAAGATTGCAAATCAAACCACTGTAAGTTGGGGACAACCTGTATGCTGTCTAGCAAGACTTATTTCAGATTCAAAGACACTAATATATTGACAGTGAATGGATGGGAAGAGATACTCCTTGTAAAAAGTAGCCAAAAGAGACCTAGGGTAGTTATACTAAAATCAGACAAAGTCAATTTTAAGGCAAAAATCATTTCAATAGAAACATACCATATATAATTATTCTGCCAAGATGACATAACACTTACAAATGTATGTATTTATCCAAGAATAGAACACTGAAGTATATGAAGCAAAAACAATCAGACTAGAAGAGAGAAACAGATGGTACAACAATAGTGACTGGAAGCTTCAGTAAACCACTTTCAGTAATGGATAGAGTAAGTAGACAGAGGTCACCAAAGAAATATGACTTAAATAACAGTATACATCACCAAGACATAACGGGTGTCTACAGAGCACTCTGTGCAACAAGAGTGGGCTCTACATTCTTCTCAAGTGCATGCGGAACACACCCCAGGACAGACCAGATGCTAGGCCATAACACATCTCAGCAAACCCAGAAGGGTTTCACCTCTTCTTGTGAATATTATACTGGTTCTAGCCAGAGCAATTATTCAATAAGAATGAAAAGAATTCACATTGGAAAGGACTAGATAAAATTTTTATTTACAGATGACATGACCTTATAGTAGAAAAATTTAAAAGAACCCATTAGAAAGACCATTAGAGTTACCAAATTAATAAACTAATTAGCTTAACGGGTAAAAGATCAATAAACCAAAATCAATTGTATTTTTTAACACTTGCAATGAACCATCTGAAAATGTCTCCTTCTCTAAAAGAAACCATTCCATTTTCTCAATCATATCAGTTGGCATAAAATGCATGAGAATAAACTTTACAAAATGCAAAATGGATATTCTGAAACCTACAAAGCATTGTTTTAAGAATTAAAGATCTAAATAAACAGAAAAACACCCCGTGTTCATAGATCTAAAGACTAAACTGATCTCCGTATTCAGTGCAATCCCTGGTAGAATCCCAGATTATTCTTAGTAGAAATTGACAAGCTGGCGCTGTGCTGTGGTGTGTGGGTAAAGCCACCACATGCAATGCTGGCATCCCACATGGGCGCCAGTTCTTGTCCAGGCCTCTCCTTTTCTGATCCAGCTCTCTGCTATGGCCTGAGAAAGCACAGAAGACAGCCCAAGTGCTTGGGCCCCTGCACCCTCATGGGAGACCAAGAAGAGCTCCTGGCTCCTGGCTTTGAGTCGGCCCAGCTCTGCTCATTGCGGCCATTTGGGGAGTGAACTAGCAGATGGAAGACCTCTCTCTCTGCCTCTGCCTTTCTTTAATTCTGTCTTTCAAATAAATAAATAAATAGATAAATAAATCTTAGAGAAAAAAATAAACAAGCTGATTAAGAATAGGCAAAGCAATCCTGACAAAGAAGAACTAGGAAGGAGGATGTTTTACTACAATGAAATAGCTGAGAGGAGCTAACTGTAAAACGAGAAGAGGTTTACTTATCTCAGTTTTGGAAGTTCAAGTCCGGGACTGGGTAGCCTCACTGGTTGGGTATCTGATGAGGGTAGTGTTTGGCAATGGTGGAGCATGTAGAAGAAGGTATGGGCCCAACTTGGCCTTTACAACCGACTCTCTTGAGAGAACTATCTTCTGAGGACACACATCCAGTGTCCGGAGGGGCTTTCAGTAGGTCTACCTCCCAAACACTGCACCTGGATTAAGTTTTCATGCTCTTACTATCATTAAATTATTTCTCCTGCATGATCCCAGGAGCACATCCTATTCATCCTGCCCCTGGCTCCCTGAAACTCAAGCCTTTCTCACATATGGCCTGCAATCACTCCATACCCTACATTCTGCCTTAAGTCAACCCAGAATTAATTCAAAACTCTCAAGTCTGCAGCTTCATCTGAGACACAAGGCAGCTCTTTCAGCTGTGAGCCTAAAAACTGCAAGCTACGTACTTCCAATACAAGGGTGGGACAAGCATAGGGTATACATTTCCGTTACAAAAGCAACAGGCAAGCAAAGTCAGACTGAAAGCCTGCAGGACAAACATTAAATCCTACAGTTCCATGTGTAGCATCCAGGGCACTGGGACAAGGGCTGGTGCAGCTCCGCTCCCATGGCTTTGCTAGTCACAGTCCAAGCTCAGTTTGCACAGGCTGGAGTCTCCTCTCTGCAGCTCCACTGGGTGTTGTCCCAGGGGGACTCTGTTGCTGCAGCTCTGACCATATTTATGGTTGGCAGTGCCCTGTGAGGTACCTCTGCAGTGTCCAGGCCTGGACACCAGGCTGCCTGAGACACCCATTGACATCCAGATGGAGGCTTCCATGCTGGCCTCTGCCTCCAAGGGTGCTCTCTGAGGTTACTTTTGCCCATGGATGTCTACAGCTTCCCAAGGCTTGGGGGATGTCCTGCTCGCAGCCTCTCCGGTACGTCACACTGCTGGTACCTCCGACTTTCCCAGGTCTCCACTACGGCTTCACTCCCACAGCTCCACCGAGCATAAGCCATCAGGAGCTCTGTGCAGGACCTACAATCCTCTGGCACAAGTGTCTGGCCCCTAGGTTTTCCTTTGAAATCTTGGTGGAAGCCACCATGACCTCATAACTCTTGCCTTCTGAGTGTATGCAAAAGCCCAGAGTCAGGTGGCTAAGGCCAAGGTCTACCACCAGCCCAAGCTGTACCAGGCAGGGTCCACATTGGCTTCCCTGCAGGAACCCCAGTTCAGCCAGGACCTGTGATGGGAGGGGCAGCCTCTGAGGCCGGATTCCCATTGTCTTGCCGATCACCACAGGGCCCCCTTTTACCTGCACTAACCTTAGTTCTGGCACACATGAACATGCTTTTTCTTCACTTCTCTGCCCAGGCTGCGAATCTTGCCACGCTCTTTGCTCTGCTCCTTTTGGCTCTTGATTCTAACTGTAAAACTGATCACCAGAGCATCCAATAATACCCACGCCACAGCCTGAATGCTTTGCTGGGGTGGGTGTTTGGCCTAGCAAGGAAGATGCCAGTTAAGACACCCGTGTCTCACATCAGAGGACCTGGGAACAACTGGCTCTGGCTCCCAACTCCAACTTCCTGCTACCCTGGGAGACAGTAGTGGTAACTCAAGTAGTTAGACCTGTCAATCATCTAGACATGGATTGATTCCCAGCTCTGTGCTTCAGCTGGCCCAGACTCAACCACGGAGGACATCTGGGGAGTGAATCAGTGGATGGGTGCTTGGTCTGTCTCTATATCTCTGATTAAAAAAAAAAAAAAAAATTCCTCCACCAAGTAAACTTAAGTCCCAGGACATGCCTGCGGTAAAGCCAGGTTCTTTGCCACAATGTCACAAGGGTGGACTCTGGTCCATTTCCCAATGGACTCCTCATTCTCATAGAATCCTCATCGCGGTCTTTACTATCCACATTCCTATCAGCAGGTTGGTCACAACTGCGCAGCCAGTTAAAAAGTTCCAGCTCTGTCCTGGTTTCCTCGTCTTCTGAGCCTTCGCCAGACTTTCTCTAAGTTCTCTGCGTATAGCACCCTGGGCTTTTCTTAGCCTGACCCTCCAAACCCTTCGGAACCAATTCCAAAGGCCCCTCCACATCTTCAGGAGTTATAGTGATGACCCCACCCTGCGGTCCCAACGTTTTCTGTCTGGCAGCTTTTCATTGCTTCAGTGGAAGACCTGACGCAGGTCACTTATGAGGGACAGAGCTCTGTTTTGGCGTTCAAGGCTAGATCGGGCAGACCCCATGGTTTGGCCCCAGGTGAAGACGGCAACGGTGGAGCAGGTTGTGTGTGCTGCCGGAGGATCACATGGAGAGCCAGGAAGGGGAGAAGGAGGCTGGGCCGGACTCAAGCTCTTATAACCGACACTCCCCTGAGAAATACCTGCCCAGGACGTGCCGCCAGCAATCCGAGGACCTCTCTCCAGGCCCACGTCTCAACACCATGATTAGGTTAAGTTTCTACCCCTAGTACATGAAGTGATGACTGAGGTTTGGAGATCTGCATGAATTCAGGGGACAAATCACATCCAAACCATAGCAGAGGACTTCAACGTAGGTGTAAAGGTTTAGTTTTTTTTCCCACATACTTTAATAAACATTAGTGCACATACATATGCAACGACAAAACGCACAAGGAGATAAGGCTGTTTATGTTGGAGTCAGCAGAAATAAAATTAGAATCACAAAAACATCATGTATAGAAATAATCAAATATAGTACATGTATCAACCATGTTTGTTATAATTAAACAAATAAAAAATCTAAAGTAAAACTGAGGAATAAGAGAGTACCAAACATGACACAGAAGGCTGCATTTGGCCTAGCAGCTGGGTCACTGGTTGGAACACTCACATCTCATATTGGACTGCCTTAGTTTGAGCCCTGTTTCTACTCCTAGTCCTAGCTTCCAACTGATACGCACTGTGGGAAGCAGTGGTAATGACTCAAGTTCTTAAGTCCATGCCACCTACAGGGAGACCTGGATTGGGTGCTGGGTCCTGGCTTTGGCACCAGCTCTGGCCAGTGTGGGCATGTGGGGAGTGAAGCAGAGGATGGGAGTTTCTCTCTCTCTCTCTCTCTCCTCTCTCTCTGCCTTTCTGCTTCCAAAATAAATTAATTAAATTAAAATTTTTAAAATGACTAGGAAAATTTGGGAAAGGAATAGAATAGGACTTCTGGAGGTAAAACAAATACAACAATAAAAAAATTACTGCAATGAGAAGATAAACCGGCAAACTAGACAAATCGGAATGAGAAGTCTGAACGAATGCAGTAGCGAGAAACACTGAGGGGAAAATGTGAGATTTAGAGATTTGGTGGAAAGCTCTTACACAAGTTGAATTTGCTTTGCTGAAGGAGACAATTAGAAGCACTCAGAAATTAAAAAGAATTTCTCAGGATCAAGGGAAGACAGCAATTTTCACAGGCAAGAAGCCCAACAAATTCTTAGTAGGATTAAAAGAAATCCAAACCCAGGCACTTTGAAGTTTAACTAAAGACCACTATAGATGAAGAGGAGATCTTGAAAGCAGCCAGAAGAGAACAACAGAGAAGAATACAAATGTGGAAACTTCTACAAAGGAGTTGTATTTCAATCAACAGCCCATTTTTAAACAGCAAAATTCAAAAGCAATAGACCAGGAACAATCACTTCAAAGAGAGAGAACGGAAAATGTCAATGTAGCTGTCCTCTAGGAATGATGGCAAAATAAAATTTTCAAACAAAAATTCTAAGGCCTGAGAACAGACTAACAGACTCCCACTGTGGAAATTCTGCAGGGTATATGGCAAGAGGAAGGAAGGTGGCCCCAGAAGTAAGATCGTGAGAAAGAGCGTGGCGTGGAGAGAGAGCAGGCACGCGTGTGGGGATCTCGAGACAGCCACTGTGCCAGGTGGAGAAATGGGCCCCCGAGCTGTCCCTGTCCTAATTCCCAGAACCTGTGACCACGTCACCTTATGTGGTAAAAGGGACTTTGCCGAGGAGAAGGAATCAACTACACGGTCCTCTGCATCTGCAAGTTGCTGGTTCCAGACACTAAAGCCTGCAGAGGCTTAAGTCCCATATAGAAACCAGCTTAGTGGGACCAGTGCTGTGGTGTAGTGGGTAAATCTGCCACCTGCAGGGCCGGCATCCCATATGGGCGCCAGTTCTAGTCCCAGCAGCTCCACTTCCGATCCAGCTCTCTGCTATGGCCTGGGAAAGCAGTAGATGATGGCCCAAGTGTTTGGGTCCCTGCACCTATGTGGGAGATTTGAAGGAAACTCTTGGCTTCGGGTTGGCACAGCTCTGGCTGTTGCGGGCAATTGGTTAGTGAACCAGTGGATGGAAGACCCTCTCTCTCTCTGCCTCTCTCTCTCTGCCTCTGCTTCTCTCTGTGTAACTTTGATTTTCAAATAAATAAAAAAAAAAAGGCATAGTGTTTACATCCTGTATACTTTTTTTAAAAAAAGATTTATTTATTGTATTTGAAAGGCAGAGTTACAGAGAGGCTGAGGCAGAATGAGAGAGAGAGAGAGAGGTCTTTCATCCACTGGTACACTCCCCAGTTGGCCACAAGGCCGGAACTGAGCTGATCTGAAGCCAGGGGCCAGGTACTTCTTCCAGGTCTCCCACATGGGTGCAGGGGCCCAAGGACTTGGGCCATCATCTACTGCTTTCCCAGGCCATAGCAGAGAGCTGGATCAGAAGTGGATCAGCCAAGACTCAAATTGGTCCCCATATGAGATGCCGGCACTACAGGCGGTGGCGGCGGCTTTACCTGCTAAGCCACGGTGCCAGCCCCCCTCCTATATACATTTAATCAACTGCAGATTAAGTGAGATCCCCAATGCAAATGCTAGGTAAATGAGTGTTTTGCTGTATTATTTAGGGAATAAGGACAGAAAGTCTGTATGTGTTAAGTACAGACTAATTCATTTTAAAATATTTTTGATCTATGATTGTTTGAATTTATGGCTATGGAACAACTTGTGTCTTTTCTTAAAAAGATTTTATTTATTTATTTTATTTGAGAGGTCAAGTTGCAGACAAGAGAGAGGGAGAGACAGAGAGAGAGGTCTTCCATCCGCTGGTTCATTCTACAAATGGCTGCAATGCCTGGCATTGGGCTGATCCAAAGCCAGGATCCAGAAGTTGTTTGTTTTTTTTTTTAAGCTTTATTTTATTTATTTGAAAGACAAAGTTACAATGAGAGGTAGAGACAGAGAGAGAGGCCTTCCATCTGCTGGTTCACTCCCCAGATGGCCGCAACAGCCGGAGCTGTGCCAATCTGAAGCCAGGAGCCAGGAGCTTCTTCTGTGTCTCCCATGGGGGTGCAGGGGCCCAAGGACTTGGGCCATCTTCTACTGCTTTCCCAGGCCATAGCAGAGAGCTGGATTGGAAGAGGAGCAGCTGGGTCTCAAACTGGTGCCCATATGGGATGCCGGTACTTCAGGCCAGGGCTTTAATCTGCTGTGCCACAGCGCCAACCCCGTATCCAGGAGTTTCTTCCAGGTCTCCCACATGGGTGAAGGGACCCAAGCACTTGGATTATCTTCCACTGTTTTCCCAGGCCACAGCACAGAGCTGGATTGGAAGAGGAGCAGCCTGGACTAGAACCAGCACCCATAAGGGATTCTGGCGCTTAGCCTACTATACCACAGCACCGCCCCCTAACTGTGTCTTGAGAGATGGAACATTCCCTGCATTTTCTGGGTGGGGTCCAGGTCATCACAAGGGTCTTTATCAGAGGGAGATGGAAAGGTTACAGGGAGAGAAGGCTTAGTGTCATTGGCAGGAGGAAGGGAAACAGGAAAGGAGGGAAGGAGAGGGAGAGACTGATTGAGATGTGAAGATGTTGGAAGGGGCCACAACCCAAGGAATGCAGGCCAAGGCAAGGCAGTGGATTCCCCACCTCTGGAGCCAGGGCTGGGAATCTGGGCAGGCTGTAATCTCTGGGGGTGAGTATGCTTAGGAGGACGTTAGGATAAACATGGGTGGGATCTATACTTTTCTTCTTTTAAACAATCTGCCGCACCTGAACCCTCCACCCTTCTGAGCGTGCAATAGTAAGCCATCCACATACACTTTCTGAACATGAACCTAAACTAGAGAGTTCTGCATGTAACTGAACACTCATCACAATTTGAATTGCATAGGAAGTTGGATACAGAAGATACTATTAGAAACAGTCCTGGAAAGTATTGCAACTGAAGACTCTCTAGCTTGACACCCAAAATGCTTTAAAAACCTGAAAACTCGGGGCTAACACTGTGGTGTAGTAGGCTAAGCCTCTGCCTTCGGCGCCAGCATCCCACATGGGCACCGATTCGTGTTTCTGCCAATCCAGCTTTCTACTTATGGCCTGGGAAAGCAGTGGAGGAAGGCTCCCTGCACGCGCATCGGAGACCTGGAAGAAACTCCTGGCTTCAGATTGGCCCAGCTCCTGCTGTTGCAGCCATTTGGGGAGTGAACTAGCAGATGGAAGACCTCTCTCTCTGTAACTCTACCTCTCAAATAAATAAATAAATCTTAAAAATCTGAAAACTTTTGGGTGCCTATATGGTGTCAAAGTAGAAAATTCCATACCGGCTGGCACCGTGGCTCACTAGGCTAATCCTCTGCCTGCAGCGCTGGCACCCTGGGTTCTAGTGACGGTTGGGGTGCCAGATTCTGCCTCAGTTGCTCCTCTTCCAGTCCAGCTCTCTGCTGTGGCCTGGGAGGGCAGTGGAGGATGGCCCAGGTGCTTGGGCCCTGCACCCGCATGGGAGACCAGGAGGAAGCACCTGGCTCCTGGCTTCGGATCAGCACAGTGCACCGGCTGTAGTGGCCATTTGAGGGGTGAACCAATAGAAAAGGAAGACCTTTCTGTCTCTCTCTCACTGTCTAACTGCTTGTCAAAAAAAAAAAAAAAAAAGAAAGAAAGAAAGAAAAGAAAATTCCATACCAAGAAGCTGTGTCATGCACAAAATTATTAAAAATAGTATATAGAATTACCTCCCTCTGGGGCCAGTGCTGTGGCTCACTTGGTTAATCCTCCACCTGCGGCGCCAGCATCCCATGTGGGCACCATGTTCTAGTCCCGGCTGCTCCTCTTCCAGTCCAGCTCTCTGCTGTGGCCCAGGAGTGCAGTGGAGGATGGCCCAAGTGCTTGGGCCCTGCACCTGCATGGGAGACCAGGAGGAAGCACCTGGCTCCTGGCTTCGGATTGGTGCAGCGCCGGCCATAGCGGCCATTTGGGGAGTGAACCAACAGAAGGAAGACCTTTCTCTCTGTCTCTCTCTCTCACTGTCTATTACTCTACCTTTCAAAAAAAAAAAAAAAAAAAGAATCACCTTCCTCCATTGCTTGCAGGCATTATATGCCACTTTCCCATGCACTGAAAGCGTCTTAAGCACAGGTGTGTAGGAGTAGCCTGGGTGAGTGAGCACAGGGACCTTGCAAGCGCTTTCTGGGAGGAGCGTCAGAAGCACTGTCAGATGCACACCATCCTCACCAGCTGCCTCACCATGCATCCTTCGCTTCACTCCGCAAGTGGTCTCCCTGCCCCAGAGGAGCACCACACATCTGTGACTGACATCGTGTACCCTTCCCCGAGGGAGGTGGGGCAGCAAGGCGGTGGGTTCTGGTCTTCAAGCCCAGTGCAGTAGCGATTTTAGCCAGAGCATGGGAGGTGCCTCATCCTGGATTTGCTCACCAAACAGACCCTCTCCCCACCACTACCTTTGGGCTCACTCAGAATCCAGCCCATACCTTGAATGGCACCTGGGTCACCGTGTAAGATGGCTTTTTCAGGGATCCTGGGAGGCTGAGAATTGAGCAGGAAGATTGGGCTGGTCTAGGCCAGGGATGATCAAAGCCCCAGCTGCATCCACATGGAGGGGCTGGTACTGTGGTGCAGTGGGTGAAATCACTGCCTATGACTCTGGCACCCTATCACTGAGTGGGTCTGGAATGCTCCCCTTCCAATCCAGCTCCATGCTAACAGGCCTGGGAAAGCAGTAGATGATGGCCCCTGCCACCCATGTGGGAGAACTGGGTAGAGTTTCTGGCTCCTGGTTTTGGCCTGGCCCAGTCCTGGCTGTTGTGGCCATTTGGGGAGTGAACCAGAGGATGGAAGATCTCTCTCTCTCTCTCTCTAGGTTGCTCTTCCTTTCAAATAAATAAATACATCTTAAAAAAAAAAACCAAAAAAACAAAACAGCAGGCTGGAAACGGTTTCCACAGTCGAGTCGGAGCAGCCTGGTGTCATTGCACAGAGGGAGCCAGGAGATCTGGGAGTGACTCCTGCCTCCACCACTCTTGACCTGTGTGACCTTGGCCAAGTCCCCTAACATCTCTGAAGCTGCTTTTCCATGCATCAAATGGAGGCTGTAATTCCTGCTCCACTTGTTCCAGCTGGGCGATGTTGAGACAGGAAGGCTAGGTATGGGAGAATTCTTTGCAAGTTGTTATACAACATACAAGGTCATGGGTAAGAATTCACACATGTACAAACATACAGCCCCACGGTTCAGCCCTTTCCAGTGGCTTTGAGTCACGTGTTCTGGGCGATACTTTCATGCCTTTACCACTTCGCATGGCTCACCAGGCAGGGGCTAGGCGTGGACAGGGTGGGGAACAGAAGGGCTAGACGTGGCTTCAGAGGAACTGAGACCAAGGGCCTCTCAAGTGCCAACAGCTTGGAAGGGGAGGCAGCATTTACAGCTCAGAATGTACCACATATCAGTGCCCAGGGCTCCCAGCTCCCCTCAGCCCCCTGGGGACCCACATTCCTCTCAGCTTCCATACCCAACTGAGTGTTCTCATCCTTGGATTCTCTTCCTTGTACTACGAGAGACGGTGTGGTATTACAGGCAGAGCCTGGACTTGGGAATTAATCCTGGGATCAAAATCAAAATCTGGCAAAGTGGACTGCACAAGCCATTTCATGTTGCTGCCTCCATTTTCTGAGCTGTAAAATGGGGGTAGCAATCAGCACCTCCCAGGACTGCTGTAGAGATTACATGAGACCAAGAATTTACAGCATGCTAGCAAGCTGCGTGGCCCTCCCCAAATGACAGGTGTGTGGCTTCCTTCACCCTGGTTCCTGGACGGGGAGCGGGAGCCGCCAGGTCTAGTGCTTATTCTCAACAGCCTGGGATGCAGTGAGAGAAGGGAGCCGGCTACATGGGCAGAGCTGACCAGAGGGTGAGCTCCTCCATACCCCCTGCTCTTCCCCGTGCTCAGTACTTATACTCAGAACATTTTACTTAATACCAAGGTCGACATTTTAGCCTCCAGTTTAAAAGAGCAAGAGCCGTAGGTCCTAAGGTGACTGCCCACAAAGCATGCCTCTGTGACTCAGCTGCTGACATAGCCCACTCGCCTCTGGGGACTGTCTAGCCTTGACTTATTTTCCGGCCATGTGCTTGGCATACACCTCCTGCCTTCAACCAGCCTGCCCTGGGCTGCTCAGAGGTGGAGGTCAGCCTTAGAAGCGTCCACTGCTCTCTGCTGCCCCCAGCTGGTCAGCCTGCACTTGCCAGAGCAGCCTGGGTGCTCTGAATGGGAGCAGGAGGACTGGTCATGGCAGCCACTGGGGAGTAAATCACTCTGTCACTCTGCTTTTCAAATAAATACATCTTTAAAAAAGAAAGCTCTTTTAAAGGAAAAAAGAAACTTGGTCCTGTTCTCCAGATCCTGGCCAAGGGGAGTCTCTGTCCAGTCTCTGGGGTGGGCCTGGAGTGGACACGGAAGTCGCCACAGGGAGAATGTTTTCAGGAGAGCACCCCAAAAGAGGAACCAGCCCCGAGGGTCCCCGAGACGCATGTGGCCTCACATCTCTTAAGAGGAAGTCAGACTGGTCACCACATCTCACTTCCTGGAGCTCCCGGAGGTTGCAGCGTCTATTTTCCTCCGTATGACATACAATGCCCTCATCTCAGGGTGTGTGGGGGTGTATTTTTCAGTTGCTCTTCTGGATTAGCCTCTGCAGTCACATCTGGCTTCCGACACCGGCTCAGCCATGGAGGAGCGTGGCTGGAGCAGGAGGAAGCCCTGCATCTGCTCCCAGCCTCTGTGTCCTTTTCTGGACCTGGACGCATGAGCGCTGTCCAGCAGGGACTGGTGAGACCATTCAGCACGAGCAAATATGCACGTCAGCTTTCAGGAGACAGCAGGCATTCCCACAGAGCCCCTGGCCTTAGGTTCCCATCATCATAGCGTTTCCCCTCAGTGGATCTGTTTTCTCTTTGGAAAATGTGGGAATTGGGCTAGATAACTCCAACGGCATCTTTCAGATCCACAAGGATATGACTGGGTCAGCAGGAAGAGTTATATGGAGGCAACTCTGAGAAAACCCAAGTTCTCACGTCGCTGGCGAAGCAGCACAGGTTAGAGGACAGCTGGCTCAGGGCAGGGTTCAACCCTAACAACAGCTGTGGCCTCTCTGAAAATAACCATGATTCTCTGGCTACAGAGTCCGGTAAAGAGCGGGCAGCATTGCAACAGGAGGGAGGTGGTGATGCTGGTGGCGTACCCTTCTCTAGGCTCTAGTGGTGGAAGGACTCTTAGAAAGCGTTGCCCAGGGAAGTGCAGAAAGTGACTCAGGAGAGGTGAATTCAAATCCCCTGCCTGCCCAAGGCAGCTATGTGAACTTGGCTGGTCACCGGCCAGGGCTTCCTCCTATGTAACACAGGGACACCACAGGGCTCCCAGGACTGTGAGGTCATGGAGGAAGTCGCTGGTAGTCAACTCCTTTTCCTGCCTCTTCCCTTAGCAGCAAGGGGTAATATTCGCATTATTAAAGCACACACTTGCCATTTGCAAGTGCTCAAGTTAAGGGCCATGCCTTCCAGGGCTATCATTTTGCTCATCCACTGTGAAGTGTGGGTGGTCCCAGCTTTCTTTTGGTTTAAAGATGTGGATTCTAGCAGGAACTAGACCCGATGGGGCAGGGCCTCCCCCAGGACCCACACTCAACATCTTTCCTTCTGGCTGGAGCCAAACTTGGGGGAAGGAAGATCTTAGCTTGGCTCTAAGGGGGTGGTCTCTGCTCCACACTCAGCCACCCTAGTACTGAGCATGCCCTTGGCACGCACAGCAGGTAGCCCTACAACACCATGGTCGCCCATAGCACAAAGTGCCTTCCCAAATGCTGAGCTCACAGCAGGAAGTCCAGCCCAAGAGAGACGTGGGCAAATGTGTCTCCTGGTTCTTGCAAGTCACCGTGTCCATCCCCTCTGTGCAGGAAAGGTTTAAGGGAGGCTGTTACTTTGGACTAAGCTCTGCATTAAGCCCCCACAGACCAGGCTACAGATCACAATGGGGTCAGCACACTGAAGTTCCCCATCTCCAAGCTGAAGCTAAATTGTTATCTGACCTCCCAAACATCAGCATTATTGAGACACCAGTGAAATTTCCCAAATAGGCCAGTTTCAAGATCACAAAGTCCCTCTGTCCTAACCCTTACACACAAAAGCCAAGCAGAGGAGGACCCTGACGTTAACCGAGCCATTGTTTTTCTCTCTCCCTATCCCCACCTTATGATGAAAGTTACTTTACAACGGCCAATCTGTTCTCTGTTTCTGCTTTCTTCCCCTCTTTTCTGTCCACAAAACCAACCTCCTCTGCTCAACTCATTGGAACTCTCATCCTGTTTTATGTTAGGGAGTGATGTCCAATGCTAGAACCAGAAAGTCAAGTCAGCTACGATCTTTAAACTGATGTCACTTTGTCCTTTGACATTTCCTTGGCAGATTCATTGCAAAAAAGTCTCCCAACCTGCTCACCCCTGTCTGCATGCACAAGAGACAGTGAGCCCAGCAGTCCCATTTTTATCCTTGCAAATGTGGGCGAGGCCACCCGCACCTGCCATCCCCTAGCAGACGGGTGCTCAGGGGAGCTTGACTCATGGGCCCAGCAGCAAGAATAACACTTTCTGCTCAACTCCCTACATTTTAAAAATATTTATTCATTCATTTAAAAGGCAGAGTTACAGAGGGGGGTGGGGAGAGAGAGAGAGAGAGAGTCTTCCATCTACTGATTCACTCTCCAAATGGCCACAATGGCCAAGGTTGGGCCAGGCTGAAGCCAGGAGTCAGAAACTTGCATCCGGGTCTCCCATGTGGGTGCAGGGGACCAAGTGCTTGGGCCATCTTTCATTGTTTTCCCAGGCACATTAGCAGGGAGCTGGATCAGAAGTGGAGCAACCAGGACTTGAACTGGTGCCTATATGGGATGCCGGCATCACAGGCAGTGGCTTAGCTCACTGCGCCACAGCACCAGCCCCAGCTCCCCATGTTTTCTGCTTGTTTGTTTTGCTGCAATAGCTCACCCTCTCCAACCCCTAAATTGGATTTAGTGATCATAGATATTCACCCTGATTCCAGGAGCCCAGCATAGTGAAAGGACAGGGTATTGGGTTTGAATTCTGAATTCCTAGGGTGTTAAACTCTCAGAGGGGGCTGGCATTGTCACAGTGGGTTAAGCCACAGCCTGAGACCCCTGCATCCCATATACAAAAACCTGTTTGAGTCCTGGCTGCTGTGCTTACGATCCAGCTCCCTACTTATGTGCCTGGCAGGAAATGGAAGATGGACCAAGTGCTTGGGCCCCTACCCTTGACGTGGGAGATCCAGACAGAGTTCTGGTCTTCTGGTTTCAGCCTAGACCAGCCTCGGCCACTGTGGCCATTGAGGCCATTTCGGGGAGTAAACCAGTGGATGGGAAATCTTTCTCGCTGTCTCTTCCTCTCTCCTTGTCACGCTGCCTTTCAAATAAATACATCTTTATAAAAAATCAAACAAACAACCTCTCAGAGCCTCATCAGGACTATTGATACTGCTGGGGATCAGAAAACAACTCCCCAGGGGACACCTTGGTGGCATAGCCCAGACTTGGGGCCCATCCTGTGTGTTGCCTGCAGTCTGCCTTAAGACAAAGACAGAATCATAGTGCCCTGGGCCTGCAAGAAAGGCCACAGCTGGCAGCAGTGGGGCAGGCCTTTAGCCTCTTTCTCTTCCTGGCAGTGGGCAAATGAATCAGTCTTAGGGGTCCCTGGAGTGCCTGCCGGCCCACCTCCGTGTTCAAGGTGACTGTGCCCTCCCAGCTGTGTGCACCTGCATGGCCTGAGAGGCAGCCCCAGTGGGACCAGGAGCACACGGTGCATGGGGAAGAGCCTACCCTTAGTGCAGGGGCCATGGCTGTAATTCCAGCAGCTTCCATTCCCTGAGCTGGCCCTGCGATCCTGCTCCACATGTCGGGGGCCGCCCTAGGATAGCTGGTTCCTTCCTGTTTTCAGAAGAAAGTTAGTTTCAGAGGGTGTGAGCAGCATGTGTGGGTCACCGGCTTGGAGGAGGCTAAGCTGGCTTGACAGCACCAGTCCGCTGGGCTGGGCAGTGCGAGGTGGGCCCTGCCCATTTCTGTGCAAGCATGCAGGCACAGGCGTCTACCGTGTGCCACCTGAGTGAGGAGCTGACTGCGTTCTGTAGGCTCCGTCTCCCCACCCCTGAGGCCCAAATTCTGCTTTCAATGCATCTGTCTCCTCCTGGTGACCTTGCTCAGCAAAATGAAAGGATAAGGACCTTTTGAAAGTCATGGAGCCGTGGCCTCAGCAAAATATGCTAAAGCACGTTCATAACCAAAATGACATTCTTTACAAAATTAGAAAATAAAATCTTAAAATTCATATGGACTCACAAAAGATTCAGAATAGCCAAGGTGATCTCGGGCAAGAAAAACTGAGCTGCAAGCATCAAAAGAGCTGACTTCAAAGCATACTACAAAGCTATAGTCTGGGCTGGCACCGTGGCTCACTTGGTTAATCCTCCGCCTGCAGTGCCGGCATCCCATATGGGTACCGGGTTCTAGTCCCGATTGCTCCTCTTCCAGTCCAGCTCTCTGCTGTGGCCCGGGAGTGCAGTGGAGGATGGCCCAAGTGCTTGGGCCCTGCACTCGCATGAGAGACCAGGAAGAAGCACCTGGCTCCTGGCTTCGGATCGGCGCAGCACCGGCTGTAGTGGCCATTTGGGGAGTAAATCAATGGAAGAAAGACCTTTCTCTCTGTCTCTCTCACTGTCTATAACTCTACCTGTCTCTCTCTCTCTCTCTCTCTCTCTCTCTCTATATATATATATATATATATATATATATATATAAACAAAAAACCACAAAGCTATGGTAATTAAAACAGTATGGTACTGGTCTAAAATGGACACAGATCAATGGAACAGAATAGAGAAAATTAATCCACTTACATACAGCCAACTGATTTTGACTTAAGTGCTCAGCCCATACAGGGGAGTAAGGATAAACTCTTCAACACATGGTGCTGGCAAAATGGGATGTGTATATATAGAATGAAGTTAGATCCATACCTTTCACCATATACAAAAACCAACTCAAGATAGATCAAAGACCTAAACGTTAAATCTGAGACTATGAAGTTGCTGAAAGAAAGCATAGGGGAAACACTCCAGGACACTGGCATAGGAGACAACTTCTTGGATAAGACCCCCCAAAGCACAGGCTACAAAAGCAAAACTAAATAATGGGACTCTATCAAACTCAGAAGCTTCCGCATAGCAAAGGAAACAACCAATAGAGCAAAGAGACATAAAATAGGATGGGGAAAAAATATTTGCGAGCTACCTATCTGGCAAAGGGTTAATATCCTCAATGGACAGTTCTCAAAGGAAGAAATACAAATGGCCAATACGTGAAAAAATGCTCAATATCACTAGCCATCAGAGAAATGCAAATAAAACCATGATGAAATATCACCTCGCTGCTGTCAGAATAGCTAAAAATCCAAAAGACAGAGAGTAACAAAAGCTGGCAAGGGAGTGGAGAAAGGGGCACATACACACTGTTAGTGGGAATGTAAATTAGTGCAGCCAGCGTGGAAAACACTATGCATATTGCTTTTAAAAAAAACTAGCAATAGACCTGCCATATGATCCAGCACTCCCACTTCTGGGTAAAGACCCAAAAGACTAGCACACGATGTATCAAAGAGATACCTGTGCCACCATGTTCAGAGCAGCACTGTTCACAACAGCCGAAATTTGGGATCAGCCAAGGCGTCCACCATCAGAGGAATGGATAGAGAAAATGTTGTGTGTGTGTGTGTGTATATATATATATATGTATACATATATATATGTATGTATACATATATATATATATATACACACACACACACACACACACATATATATATATATATATATATAGACCGTGAGATATTCTTCAACTATAAGAAAAGAATGGAATTCTGTCATTTGCAGCAAAATGGAAGAACCTGGAGGACATCATGCTGAATGAACTAAGCTGGACACAGAAAGACAAGTACAGGTCCTCCCTTTGATATGGGAGCTAAGATAAAGGAAAAAATTCAAAAAACAGAAACAAAAAAAGAAAGAAATGACAATGTGTATATCAGTATTGTTGTAAATATAGCTTTGTAAAACCTTGTTTTATACTTTTGTTGAACAAGTAGTTAAGGATGTTATGCTACTATAATTTTAATGATCTGTGATTATTTCAAAATTTACTGTATATGGGTGAAATGATCATTTTTCCATTCAGTTATTGTGTATAGTCGCTGTCTATATTCCCATTAAACCAGGATCTTTTTGCTTTCTGCTTGTTAAACTTCTTGCTGAATAACTCATTAAGCCTTTTTACTTTAATGTAAATTTAATATGTTGTCTCAAAAACTGGGAAAAGAAAGAAAGTGAGAGAGATAGCAGGAGGAAGGGAATATTACTATATTCTTAAATGTGTATCTACGAACTATATTGAATCTGTTAACAATTAATTAAAAAAATAATAATTAAAAAAAAAACAAAAACGAAGGACAAGGGCCAGCATTGTGGTGCAGTGGGTTAAGCTGCCACCTGTAACACTGGCATCCCATCTGAGCACTGGTTTGTAACCTAGCTGCTCTGCTTCCAATCTAGCTCCCTGCTAATGCACCTGGGAAAGCAGCAGATGACAGGCCAAGTGCTTGGCCCCTGTCACCCACACACAGAACTAGATAGAATTCCTGGCTCCTGGCTTTGGGCTGGCTCAACTCTGGCCATGGCGGCCATTTGGGGAATGAACCAGTGGATGGAAGACCTCTCTCTCTCTCTCTCTCTCTCTCTCTCTCTCTGTCTCTATCTCTGTCTCTCCCTCTCTGTGGCTCTGCCTTTCAAATAAATGAATATATCTTTTAAAAAGTTTCTCTTTTTAAGAAGAGAAAATGGCTGTTAATAGGAAGTCAGGAGAAAGCAGATGAGGGTGAGTGTCCGGAGGACAGGGAACCCTAGTTTGCTGTAGGCAGGAATGCAGGTGGCTGTGCCATCATGGAAGATGATACGGAGATTCTCAAAGAAATTACAAATAGAAGTCTGGACGAGCCAGCAATCCCTCTTCTGGGTGTACGCCCAAAAGAGATGACATCACCACCTCAGAAAGGTATCCAGAGCCCCTGTTTTTTTTTTTTTTTTTTTAAGAATTATTTTATTTATTTGAAAGACAGAGTTACAGAGAGAGGGAGAGACAGAGAGAGAGAGAGAGAGAGAGAGAGAGGTCTTCCATTCCGCTAGTTCACTCCTCAGATGACTGCAACGGCCAGAGCTGAGCTGATCCAAAGCCAGGAGCCAGGAGCTTCTTTCAGGTCTCCCATGCGGGTACAGGGGCCCAAGGACTTGGGCCATCTTCTACTGCTTTCCCAGACCATAGCAGAGAGCTGGTTCGGAAGAGGAGCAGCCAGGACTCGAACCAGCACACATATGGGATGCCGGCGCAGCAGGCTGGAGCTTTAACCCACTGCGCCACAGCACTGGCCCCCCAGATCCTCTTTGGATGGCAGAACTCTTCACAATAGCCAAGGTGTGAAAACAATCTAAGTGCTGATCAACACATGAACAGCCGGTTCGGACCTGGCACTGTGGCATAGTGGGCTAAGCTGCTGTCTGTGGTGCTGGCTACCCATATGGGCACTGGTTCAAATCCGGGTTTCTCCTCTTCCCATCCAGCTCTCTGCTATGGCCTTGGAAAGCAGTTGATGATGGCCCAAACGCTTGGGCCATAAGCACTCACATGGGAGATATGGAAGAAGCTCCTGGCTCCTGGCTTCAGATCAGCCCAGCTCCGACCATTGCAGCCATTTGAGAAGTGAACCAGTGGATGGAAGTCCTCTCTCTCTCCCTCTCTATGTCTGTAACTCTATTCTCAAATAAGTTAATAAAATCTTTGGGAAAAAATAAATCACGGTTGATACACACAATGGAACACTATTCAGCCCTGATATAGGAAACGATCCTGGCATCTGCTTCAGCGTGGAGGGGCGTTACCCTCCGTGAGATAAGTCAGACACAGCAAGGAAAATATTACATGGTCTCACATATATGTGAAAAATAAATGGTAAGAAAAGCTCAGATACAAAGTGATAGAGAATAAAACTTCTTAAAAATTGAACACACACTCACCACAAGACCCGGCAGGAGAGATGAAAGCATGCATTCATGGGCAAACACGTGTGGGAGTGTTCATAGCCGTGTTATTCACTGGTAATCCTGGCCTGGACACAGCCCCCCAGTCCATCAGCTGGCGAGCAGGTAAGCCAATGTGTACGCACGCTACAGGGGATGTCACCGATGTGCACGAGGGCACAGACGAGCCTCAGACACCTTACACGGGATGAAGAAAACGCAACGCAAAAGGCTGCGTACAGCATTGAGTCTGACGCCCTTTATGTACACTGTGCAGGGAAAGCCACTACGAGGACAGAAGGCAGCTCATCGGCTCCTCGGCTGGGACTGGGAGTGGGGACTAGGAAGCCACTTCAACAAGTTTTGGGAAATGGAATGCAAAGATAAGCTTATTTCGGTGCAAAAGAAGCTGAAGTCCAACAGCCTGCTAAGGCACCTGGGAAAGCAGCAGAAGATGGCCCAAGTCCCTGGGCTCCTGCACCCACAGAGGAGACCTGGATGAAACTCCTGGCTTCAACCTGGCCCAGCCCTGGCTGTTGTAGCCATTTGGGGAGTGAACCAGTGGATGGAAGATTCTCTCTCTCTGACTCTGAGTTTCAAATACATAAAACTTAATTTAAAAAATGGGTAAATTTTATTCACTGGAACTTATATATCAGTATGATGATGATGACAAATGCTATGAAGAAACCACAGGAGGCGCCTGGCCTCATGGCTGAGCCACCCACGTCCCACACCAGCACCAGCTCCTGACTCCAGCTTCCTGCCAGTGCAGACCCTGGGGGCAGCAGTGCGGGCCTCAGGAACTGGACTCCTGCTGTCCACGTGGGAGACCAGGATCACGGTCCAGCTTCCGGCTTTTGCCCCAGCCCAGCTCTGGTGGCTGTGGGCATCTGAGGAATGAACCGGTAGACGGTAGCTCTCTCTGTCTCTGTCTCTTTACCCATGTGTGTCTGTATGTTAAATTGAAACAATTAAAGGAAATGAGGAGAGGAGTATGGGGTGTCGGATGGGGCTCTAGTGAGTGTGGGCTCTGTGTCTAGGTGTGGGGTACTGCAGACTTGATCCATGGGGGTGGCTGGGCCAGTGACGAGCAAGAGTGGAGTATGGCACATGTCACGTCCAGGCTGAGGGTTTACTTGCTGTCATGAAACCCTCCAAGATCTCGCCCTCTCTTGGCCCTGTGGCCTGGGGACTGGCAGCATCCAAGACCAGAGCTGTGCCTTCTGCCTGGGTCCTTGAGTCACATCTGGGGCAGGACACTGTACCTCACCCTCCCAGAGACCACATCAGCTCTCCATCCTGACTGTGGCAGGTGATCAGGGGAGGCCTCGGGGGGTGAGGCTTGGGTAAAAGTCAGAGGTGGGGAGCGTATGACCCAGGTGGCCGTGTAGGGGGAATAATGGTCCAGAGAGCGGCCAGGGCACAGGCCAAGGTCTGGCCCATCTGGGGATGGGTGAGGAGGCTGGCCCTGCCAGTGCCCAGCGAGGAGGAGACACGGCAGGTGCTGATGGGAAGGGCCGTGGCAGGCTGGATGGAGGCGGGCCTGGTGGGCTAACAGTGAGTGACATGGGACCCTGCTGGGACAAGTGCGGCGAGTGACAGATCTTACTGAGAAGAGAGAGACGGGCCAAGCGCAGACACAACAGGGAGGCCCTGGTCAGAATGAGGCGAGAGCTGACCTCACCCCGCTACAACAGCGTGCTTTCTGACAGTTCTCATGGGAGCATCAGGCCTCTACTTACAGCCTTCTCCCTGTGGCCCAGGAGAAACAGCCCGGCTTCCTCAAACGACATCCACCTGCCTTTCCTCTCTTATCAGCCCCTGCTCCTATTCAGTTCTCCTCTCCCTGAGGGTCGTCCTCTCCCAGAACATAGTCTTGCCTCCCTACTCAGGTTTCTGGGGTCCTCTGGAATCCCTGCCATTCTACATCAGGGAGCATTTCTGAGGAAGGCCAAGGTGAGCCAAGCCACAGTCCGTGGAGGCTGGGGGAGGGGTGCAATGGGGAATCCTCATCAAGCCGCCCCTGGCCTTGGTCCTGAACTTGGCCTGTGGCCAGGGAGCTGGGGCCTGGTAGGGCTGGTGGGACTCACCCCCTTCTTTCTGGATGCATTGGCTGGGTAGGGCAGGAGCTGTCGCCTTTCTCACCCCACAATTCAGGCATGTAGTGGCGCCTTGTGCGCCGGATGGCCAGCTCCAGGGAGAAGCCACCAGTCCTGGGGAGGGAGAGAACCAGGCAGAGCAACAAGCAGAAGTTTGGGGAGTTGGTGAGAAAAGAGGCCTTGGCTGCTCTGAGGCAGCAGGAGAGACCCCCGGGAAAAGCTGAGGGCTACGAGTGCTGGAACCATGGCCGGGGCCCACTGCTGGGTGGGAGGGAGTTTTAGCACACGAGACACCAAGACCAGCACTGTGTGGCCTCTGCCATCTGCTGATATGGTTCTGGCGGGTCGTCAGCCAGGAGACATGAGTTGTATGGCAGCACAATTTAACCCTGGGAACTTTCCATTTGCCCAGGCCCATGAGAAGGTCCCTAAAAGCAGACACCAGTTGCCTGATGTTAGGGTTTGGTATTAGTCAGGCGTTCCCTAAAGGCCCGCGTGCTGAAGGCTTGGTCCTCAAAGTCTCACGTTAATCGCTCATGGGTTGGGGGTGGAACTTACCCCAGGGGCCGTGTCTGAAGGTGAGGCCTTGGGAAGTGGTCAGACTGCATTAGGTTGGCAGGGCGGAGCTCAGGGTCAGCGCACAGCGGCTTGACAAGGGGAGGGCACAGACCTGCTCCCTGCTTCTTGGCTCTCAGTGTGCTCCCTGCTCCACTCACGAACTTCATTGCCAATCTTCCTGCCTCACCAGACACGTGTCCGGTGCTTGCAGCCCACCCAAGCTGGGACTGAGAACCTCCAAAACCATGAACCCAAACGAACTTCCTTCGTAAGGAGCTTGTTTGAAGTATGTTGCAGCCATGAAAAGATGACTGGTACAGCCAACAATCTCGGATAGGTAGAGCTAGAAATCGACTCCTGTATTTCCTGAAATCTTCCAGGAACTGCCAATCTATTCTTACAAAGCTGTGAAGATGTAGGCAGTTTGGGCTAAGCTGCTGCCCGTGATACCAGCATCCCCTATCAGCGCCCCTGGCTGCTTCACTTCCCATCCAGATCCCTGCTACTGCACCTGGGAAAGCAGTGGAAGATGGCCAAGTGCTTGGGCCCCTGCACCCACGGTGGGAGACCTGGATGGAGTTCCAGCCTCCTGGCTTCAGCCTGGCCCAGCCCTGGACATCGGAGCCATTTGGGGAGTGAACCAGCAAATGGAAGTTCTCTCTCTCTCTCTCTCTCTCTCTCTCTCTCTCTCATAAATACATTTTAAAAGGCTGTCAAAGTGCTTGAGGTTAACTCATCACATATAACTTCATCCAATCAAAAGCTATGTAGCACTGGTGTGTGCTACAACATAGATGAGCGTTGACAAAAATGTTTCCAACTCAGAATAGCACACAGAGACGGGACACAGGAGGGCGGCTGCCAGGGACTGGGGTGCAAAGGAGGAAGCCACTGGCTTCCTGGATACAGGGTAAGGAAAGTGCTTTCACAACTAGACAGACAGGGTTGCACAACATCGTGAATATACGAACTGCTTGTGCATTTTACACCGCAAAGTGATAATTTTACTTTGTACGAGCCGCACCTTAAGGAAAATATTAATTCAATGCAGTTCACTGAATGCAGGCATCTGGTGAGATACCTCATCGGTCCCTTTCTCAAAGGATTTTGAGAAAGGATCTCTTCTACTTCTTCATGGAAATCTAGTGGCTGCAACTAGGAATGGGCTTTTCCTGTCACGTCAGACAATGCTGCAACCCCAGCCCTGAGAGAATACCTGAGATTTTTACCCCTCAGTGCGTTGGGATCAGAACTAAAGGCTGCTGCTCCCCTCTCCTACTCACCTTCACAAAGCAAGACCCAGTGATGTGAGCATGAGAAGCATTCACGGCACGCGGCCAACCCAGAGAGAGGTCCAGGCATCCCTGTGTCCCGGCTCACCCAGCTCTTAGTGGGCACACAGATTTCGTCCTTATCCCTACCCCCACACACCCAGACCCCAGCCAAGGCGGCTGAGCGCTTCCTCAGCTCAGTTCTCCGCCTCCTCACCCTGGCTGCACACAGCATCCATCTGAGACTTAAAAAACAAGCTGACGCCGAGCCCCCCTCCACCTCCCCCGCCAAGACCAGTGACACTCACACCCATGGAGGAGTTTTCCAAGCTCTCGCGGCCACTGCCCTGTGGCCCGGCTTGGGGGCCCCTGAGTGCACTGCCTCTGAAATTTCAGGGTGCTCAGGTCCTGATGAGCAGACAACATCGTAACAAACTGCCCTGCGCAGCTCTCACACACCACCCAGCTCACACCTTCACAGCTCACTTAACAGCATCTACACAGCTGTCCTCTCCAGCCAGCACCTGCCCACGGTCCACACATTACTGACGGCTACCGAGGCATCCTCACTGCCTCCCGCCGCCCTCACTGGCTGGCCTCCAAGCCAGGATCTGGAGCAGCCTCAGGCTGCTCACAGGGCGGTCCCAGACTCTGAGTGCTATTAGAGCCGCCAGCTGGCGAGGCCGAGGCCCCCTGACCATCACAGTCGTGCCGAAGGCCCTGTTTGCAGGCAGGCATGGGGCCGCTGCCCGGCTTCAGGGGGCAGCAGCGCTGGGCCATCGGTCAGTGCCCAGGAGCCGAGGGAGGGCAGGACCCCAACTGCAGATTCAGCTAAGTGCTCTCAGCCCACAAGCCTCACGCGGTGGCCTTGGTGGCCTTGGGTGACCCCGGCCCGGAAGCAAGCAATCAGGAGCGAAGGCAAAGCCCCCCGACCGGAGCAGCACAAAGTTCTTACTGAGGTATCTGGCTGCGAAGGCTCTCCTCTTGCTGGCAGCTGTGGGCAGCATCACGAAGCCGGCAGTGGGCACAGATCCCCTCTGAGTCCTTTCGATAGAGAACCCACCGCATCCTCAGGCAGGCAGGCTAATTCCTGCTTTCCAGTACCAGATCAGCATCTGTAGGAAAGAAACAAATTTAGAATGCCCTTTATCTGGTGCTTGCTGGGATTCCAGACGAGAAGCGCGAGCGGTTGGTCCCCGCTCCCCGAGTGTACCCAGGGATCTCAGCATGGCCTTGGGGGAAGTCCTGGGGTCTCTGGGTATCGGTTCCCCAAATCTGTAAAACGGGAAGTCACGACCCCGCCTCCTGGAGGTGATGGGGGGTGAAGCAGACAGTGCAAGTGAGAGGCTTCATGAATCTCAAAACTCTAAAACACATGTCTTAGATAATTAGCTGGGAGCTGTGTTTCCCAGGCAGCCTTGAATGCACACTGCAAAGGTGCAGGGCAGCTCCCAGAAGGCACAAATGAGACCCTCCCTTCCACCCCACACAACCCCCACCTCACCGCCCTGCTCCGCCCCCAGCCTGCAGCCATTGTGAATCCCCTTAGTGGGGCTCTGGAGGAGCCGGTCCCCACCCACAGGCCAGACAGCATGGGTCCCCACCCACAGGCCAGACAGCATGGCTTCCCCATTTCATCTTGGGAAATTGAGCCTCTGTCTGGCAGCATTCACAGCTGTGGACAATTGGAAGGCGCACTGGGCACGGAGGCAGCCCCAGGCTGTTTGCGTGCTCAGCCACTGCCATCACTGACGGTGGTCAAGGTAGGCCCCCAGGCAGTGTTTAAACACACCAGGGGTTTCTGCAGCCAGAGGAGCAGCTTTGGCTCCAGAATTCTAGAACATTCTTCCCCGCACCCTCCTTGTCTCTTTGCTCTGCTGAATTGAGCTGGCAGAGTTGTAATTAGAAAAGCAATCCCATTTAGGGAGGTGAGGCAGGCACAGCCAGCACTTACTGCGCTGAGGGCAGGCAGCTCCTTCCCACCCCGGGGGAGCCTGGGAAGCAGGAGCTGGGGCTGTCACAGCACAGAGTGCGGGTGGAGGTGGACCTGGGGCTGGGTTGTCTCAGCGCATGCCTCAGGGATGGGGATCCCTGGGCAGCCCCTCGAGAGGAGCCCCGAGACAGCACAAAGAGGCCAGGCTGTGCTGTTGGCAACGACTCAGGGCAGCGGGAGCGGCCAGGGCCAGCAGGTAAGCACTCGGGTGCCTGCATGTTCTCAGTCCCCAGGGGGCAGTGAGTGGCCTGCTGGGCAAAGCTGAGAAGACAGAGCAGGGCAGAGGCAGGGAGGAGCCAGAGGCAGGGAGCTGGGTGGGGTGGGGTGGGTGGAGCTGGGCAGGCCTTGGCGACCCTCTGAGAACAGGGTGACATTTTCCTACAGGCATGGGACTGTGGGCAGGGGGTGACGGGGAGAACTGGGGAGTGAGAGGGAGAAACCCACCCCATGACCTGGAGTAGCAGGGGCTTTCCACTTAGCACTCGACACCCAAGGCCGAGTTTCCCTGTCTCCAGCGGTGTGGGCTGGAACACAAGCCAGGCGGGGTAAATACAAACCCAGGCGCCAGCTGCAGGAGAAGCAAGTTCCAAACACGGCCTGGGACCCGGTGACTGCTAATCGGGGGTTCACTGCTGATCTGACACCCCGGGCTGTTGTTATACCTGGCCTCTGTACACCTTCCCAGTCGTCATTTTCTCTTTGGGGCGAAAGGGGACACTAATACTATGAAGTAAGAAGCTTCAGGCTCAGGGAGCAAAAAGCACGCCCTGTTGCCTTTAAAAATAAGGGTGTGAGAGGGGGACTCACTAGGAGCTACCTTTGTATCCCCACCTTTGTATTTGAGATGCAGGGGGGGGGGGGGGAGAGCTTCCATCTACTGGTTCACTCCCCAGGGGCTGGCAACAGCGAGAAGTGGGCCAGGTGCACACCAGGAGCTGGGATTTAAATCCGGGACCTCCACGTGAGTGGCAGGAACCCGAACCTACAGAGCGTATGCACGGGAAGCTAGAATTGGGAGTCGAGCCGGGACTTGAACACCGACCCTCCGCTTTGGGATGCGGGTGTCCCACGCTCGGCTTGAGCTCCAGGCCAAGCGCTCTCCCCAGACAGCCCCCGTCTGGCAAC
Organism: Lepus europaeus; assembly: GCF_033115175.1. Classification (NCBI taxonomy): domain Eukaryota; kingdom Metazoa; phylum Chordata; class Mammalia; order Lagomorpha; family Leporidae; genus Lepus; species Lepus europaeus. Next base: position 78,229,867 of record NC_084843.1, on the reverse strand, counting down.
GGGCTTCAGGCACGGCTGGAGCCTGGGTCTCCCGTCAGTCTTCCTGTTTGCTTCCAGGGCCGCGGCCAGCAAAGCTCCCTCATAAAAAATGTCCGAACGAGCTTCAGGCGCCAACAGGAAGAAAGGGCGCTTCCCAGGAGGCTCTCCGCGGCCCCTCCCTCTTCCCCCAGATAGCCCCTCTCTGGCCCAGGCCCTGATTGGGTCGCCCGTCCATCCCTGAGCCAATCCAAACCAATGAGATGCGCTGATTGGCCATAGCCGCTGGCTGTCATCCCAGGAGCCCGGTGGGGCCGCTTTCCCACAGGCATTGGGCTGGTATAAGAAAGAGCCGCCGCTAGCGAAGCTGACAGGTGCCACGGGGAGAGGGGACAGGGCTCCGGAAACCAGGGGCCGCTGAGGGACAAGGACTCGGGGGGCAGAGGGGCCGCTCTCCAGGCACCCACCCCAGCCCTGGCCTCCCCTGGGGCACCTGCAAAGGCAGTGGGGCGGCCACGCTGGCCCTGGCCATCCGGCCCACCCGCTGGCTGCTGGGGACTTCGGCCATAGTTTCTCAGCACCGAGTGTCAGTACCCCAGGTGGGATTCGCAGGGCCGCGGCTGCGGACTGAGGCCTGGACACAGGCCTGGCTGAACCGCGAGCGCAGGGTCCTGGGCTCCGCACCCCGCCCTCCAGCATCGGGAACCTGGGCTTCGCTGTCCCCCTGTGCTCACCTGGAGCTCTGGCCGTGCAGAGGAGCCCCTGCCTGGGGGCCTGGGGAGCCTTCCCCGCGGCTCGGCCTCCCAGCCCCCCTCTCCCTCGCCTGGGCGGCCTGGCCTTGGCCCCGGCCCCCACGGGCAGGGCCGCGGACATCTGCGCGGGCTGAGCATCCTCGGGCCGGATCCCGGCTCCTCGGGCCTCTGGGGCTCAGGCTGGGACGCGGACCCCCGGCCTGCACCAGCAGGCTCGGGAAACGCTCCGGGGTGAGGCTGACCTCCGCCGGGCAGGGACGCGCGCCAGAGGCGGGTCTGGCTTTGCCCGGGTGCAGAGCGCCCCCTGGCGGCCTCCAGCTGGCGCTGCCGCCCTAATTCTGCACCATGGCCTCCCTCGCCCATTTCACATCCCTTGTGGTGCCCAAGCTCAGGGGCGCCCGCTGTCCCCTGCAACCTCACCTTCCCCTGAGCCGCGGTGCTGCTGGCAGGGCATGCGGGACTCCCAGGGCTTTATATACCGCAGCTGGCTAGTCTGTCCTGCGTCTTCCCTGTGGGGAAGAAGTTGGGGCCCCAGGAGGCACGAGCCAGGGAGCAGCAGCCCCCGGGTCTGAGCCACTTCCCAAGGCTCCCTGACCACCCAGATGGCCCCACTTTACAGATAGGGAAACCGAGGCCAGACAGGTTTAGGGCTGACCCCCAAGGCTCCAGAGAGCTGCAGGCAGCATCAGTGCCATTTGGTAACCAAGTGGCCCTCTCTGACCTGGCCTCCCCATGGGGGCCGGGGGGGGGGAGGAGACAGCCCCCGTCTCTCGGTGTGGGCCAGCCTCCCACTCACCTGGGCTCCGCAGAGCCACTGCACTCTTGTTCCTGCTGACCAGGGCAGTGGTGGCTGCCCAGGGACTGGCAGGCAGCCTGGGAGAGTCTGATTGGGCGTCTGGGTGGTGATGTCAGAAACGGGGGGGGGGGGGGGAGTGTGAGGCAGGCTGGCATCCGCCCTGAGCACTGTGGCAACCTCCTGCCTCCCCCTGCAGGCCTCTCGGAGCGGGGCAGGTGTCATGGTGGAGCAGGGAGCCACAGGACCACAGGAGAAAGGGGATATAACTCCCACCCCCAGGCCAGGGCTCAGGACCCATAAGCAGCAAGCTGGGGGTGGCTGTTCTGGGCCTTTCCAGCCCCCACAGCCACTGGGAACTCCACTGGAAGCTGTGTGCCAGGCCCGGTGAGAGGTCTCCCCCCACTCCAGGCTTTCTGGGGGAGGTAGACGGGCTGTGGGAAGAAGGCAGAGTCAAAGCAGGTGGGACAGGAACCTCTTTCACTGGGTCACTGGGTGCGTGAGGGTTTGTTTGTTTTGTTTTTAGATTTATTTAGTTATTTGAAAGGCCGAGTTATAGACAGAGAGAGGGAGATCTTCCACCTGCAGGTTCACTCCCCAGATGGCCATAACAGTCGGAGCTGGGCCATTAGGAAGCCAGGAGCCAGGAGCTTCCTCTGAGTCTCCCACGTGGCTGCAGGGGCCCAAGCACTTGGGCCATCTTCCACTGCTTTCCCAGGTGCATTAGGGAGCTGGATTGAAAGTGGAGCAGGCGGGACTCGAACCAGAGCCCACATGGGATGGCAGCATCGCAGGCAGAGGCTATACCCACCACGCCACGGCGCCAGACCCTACAAAGGGCCCCAGCTTGCAGGAAGTGCTCCCGGCTCAGCCCCTGGGCAGACCGCTTTACTTGACCCTCAAACACTCCCCGTGCCCTGGACCCTGGTGAAGTGGGGCTTCTGGGAAGCAACGGCCGATTGTGGCTGTGTCTCAGGCGCTTTCTGGGGCCTCCCAGGTGGCTGGCTGGGAACTCCCAACCCTAGCCAGGACCTGGAACCTGGCCCCATCTGTCTCCGTGGGTCAGAGCATGGGAGTTTTGGAAGCACACAGAAATCAAGGCGACCACGAAGGTTGTCTCAAGCGTCTGGTCGATGAGTTATTAGACCCCAGTGGTAACAAGCTCTCTGCCAGCCCACACCATATTTCTTTAACTTTGGGGGGATTTTTGTTTTCACAGCCACTAAAAGAATTGGAAAGGAAGGTGCTGTTTTATGTGCGCACAAATTTAGGTTAAGTCGGGGACGTGGGGATGGTCTCAGTGTTCTTTTTGAAAAGGACTTCTTGTTCCAGGTCGCAGAAAAACCGAATTAACTCTTACGGCGACTGGACAGTCCTGGCTGTAATTGGCAGTTATGGCCAGGAGATGGCACTCGCAGCACACGGCTGACGGTCGGGTCGGGTGTTTCCGGGTCCGAGCAGGTCCTGGGCTGGGGACGGTGGTGGGGCGCGCGGGGCAGGTGCAGCCGCAGCTCCGGGGGCAGGGGGAGTCTGGGAGCGCACGCCCCCTCGCCGGCTGGCCGCTGCAGGAGGGAGAGGGTGGGAGCGGGAGTGGGACCAGGTGTGGAGCGTAGGGAGGACCGGGGATACCTTAGGGTGAGGATGGAACGCGTCGGGCCGGGATGGGGTGCCCAGTTCAGCGCGGAGCTCAAGGCCCGACGGGCCGGAGCTGGGGACTGGCCGGGACCGGCGAGGGCATCCGGTCGCCTCCAGCCGAGACAGGAGCACCCGGTGCAGGAGTGCGAACCTCCCGGGGGCCCGCGTCTGCAGCTAAGCTCATAGGTGGCCTGGGTCGGGAGTGCAGAACCCACGCAGGGTGCCAGGACACCACACCACGCGCTAGCACGTGCGAAGATGGGAATGTGCACAGACTTCTTGGCCTCAAGGCAATTAAATAGAATCAAAGATCCCATCGCCCAGGGGATCCTGTTTCATGCGGGGGGGGGGGGGGACAGAGAGAGCACCCATCCGGTTTATTCCCCCAGTTTGCTATGGCCTGCACCCGGCTGAGGCTGAAGCTGGGAGCCAGGGACTCGACCTGGGTTCCTCTGTGTGCCCGGTAGGGACCTGCTGGCTGAAGCTGGCGTTGGGAACAGAGTTGGGAGTCGAACCCAGATCCTCTTATGTGGGTCACCAGCAGCATAACCACAAGGCTGCACGCCTGCCCCACGTGATCCAGTTCTCAAGGTTTACTGCCCACACGTTGCTGGTGACCCAGTTTTATCAGACAACGCAGCAGGAGATGGTCAGAAGTCAAGTATTGAGATTAAAAATGTAGGAGTAACAACTAAAGGGCAGAAGTAGAATTTATAACTCAGCCCAGCAGAGGATAAAAGACAAAAAAAAAAGGCAAGAAAACATAGTTCTCTCAAAGGAAGAGAGAAAAAACATATAAAAGAAAAATCAGGTAAAATAGATATGAGTACATCAGTAATCATTGTAATGTAAAATCATTAGGCTTATATTTAAAAATATAGATGTTTACAGAAACACACCTAAAAATAAGAATAGAAATATAGGGGATGGTGCTGTTAAGTAGAAAGTTAAGACTCCACCTGCAGCTCTGGCATCCCATATGGGCACCGGTTCGGGTCCCTGCTGCTCCACTTCCGATCCAGTTCTCTGCTGTGGCCTGGGAAAGCAGTAGAAGATGACCTAGATCCTTTGGCCCCTGCATCCGCATGGGAGACCTGGAGGAAGCTCCTGGCTCCTGGCTTCGGTTCAGCGTAGCTCTGGCCGTTGTGGCCAATTGGGGAGTGAACCAGCGGATGGAAGACCTCTCTCTGTCTTTCTCTGACTCTCCTCTGTGTAACTCTGACTTTCAAATAAATATCTTTTTTTTTTTTAAAAAGAAAAGGATCAGAGAAAAGGGTTGTCCTTGTGGTAACTAGACAATTTCCAACTGTTGGGGGTTCTCAGGTCTTGAGCCTGGGTCTGTTCCCTCTTGTACACTTTCCTAAGTAATCATCCCCATTTTTATGGTCTCCAAATACCATCTGCTCTGGCTCAGCAGGTTAAGCCACCTACAAACCTGGCAGCCCATATGAGTGCTGGTTCGAATCCTAGCAGCGCCACTTCCCATCCAGCTTCCTGTTAATGCACCTGGGAGAGCCGCAGAAGCTGGCCCAGGTGCTTGGGCCCCTGTTCCCCACGTGGAAAACAGGGGTGGAATTCCAGGCTCCTGGCTTTGGCCTAACCCAGACCCAGCCCCAGCCATGGCGGCCATTTGGGGAGTGAACCAATGGATGGAAGATCTCTCTTTCTCCCTGTCTCTCCACCTCTCTCAGCCACTCTGCCTTTCAGATAAATAAGTCTTTAAAGCCAAACATCACGTGCCATGTGGCGTCCCAAGGCCTCTCAAATCTGACATGTTCAGATCCTGCGGCTGCCCACTCTGTCCCGAGCTGGGTTTTCCTCTCCGTGACGGTAAATGTTGTCGCTCTTACACACCGGCCAGAAGTACAGGCAGAAACAACCTGCAGCTCACAGCTGGCATCAGCCCGGGCGGCTGTGGGGACGCAGCCCTTCACCTGGGAGACTGAGACAACCTCCCGGGAGACGGTGACGGTGTCAGAGCTGAACTTGGCTGGCGTCCACGGCTGCAGCACTGCCACCCCCTCCCCCCAACAGCTGGTGTCAGCAGCTTGTTTGGAGAGTACAGAAGCTGGGAGTGAGTCGGCTTCTCCTGTATTAACTCAGCGGGTCACAGGCACAGTCCTACACCCAGTACTGCAGCTGGGACCAAGACGACAACTCCCCTGTGGGACTCCCGTCGTGGGTCCACCCCACTGCTGACCCCAACACACCTGGAGAGTGGCCCTATTTGTAACCTTCCCAGACCAGAAATAGAACAGTGACGCAGGTGAGTGGGTTAACAGCCTGCAGGGCATCCATATGCCGCGGACCCAGCTGTAGTAGAGAGCCCGAGCCTGGATGAGTTATAACCAACAGACGTGTTTTGCACAGCTCTGGAGGCTGGAAAGTGGAAGATGAAGGCCCCAGCAGGTGCAGGCTCAAGGTGGGGGCCCCGTCTCTGCTTCCAAGATGATACCTTGTTGCTACGGGTAACAGAGGCGGTAGCTGCTGCATGGTAGCCTGGCGGAAGGAAGGGAAGGGCAAGAGAGGGCTGAGCCAGCTCCCTCCAGCTCCTCTAGTTGTTATTTTATTGAGAGAGAGAGAGAGAGCACGCGCCCTCCCATCTGCTGGTTCATTTCCCAGATGCCCACAATGGCTGGGGCTGGCCTGGGAGCCAGGGACTGCGTCCAGGTATCCCAGCTAATTCAGCCATCACTGCTGCCTCCCGAGTCTGCCCTGGCGGGACACTGGAGTCAGGAGCAGGAGCTGAGAGTTGAAGCCAGGTACTCTGAGGTGGCCCATGGGCATCTTAGACCACACCCTCAGTTCCTTTACAAGGCACTCCAGAGATGCCCTCCCCCCCACCCCGAGCCCTCCTGGCCTAAACACCTGCCCAAGGCCCCACATCTCAGACTATTGCCTGGGGGGATCAGTTCCCACGTGGATCTTGCAGGGGACGGAGCCATTTTAACCCCAGCAGAGGAGGGAGTGACTGGCGCAGGTCCCTACTCTGATGGAGCTCAAAGATTCCATACTGCCTGGTTCCGTTTCTAGAACGTTGTCAAAACGGCAGGCTTACAGAGGTGCAGGTCAGGGGTGGTCTAAGGCTAGGAACAGCAGGAGGCAGCTCTGTGTGGGTGAATCTACAGCTGTGATGAAATAGGACAGCCTGCAGAAGGTCAAGGTCAAGGTCAGCTTCCTGGCTCTGACGTTGCACTTCGGTCATGTACCATGTAGCCAGTGGCAGAAACTGAGTGGGGAGTGCCTCAGATCTCTCTGCACTGTTTTTGCAGCGTGCTGTGTTTCTGTCTTCATTTCAAGATCTAAAATTTCAAAGCGGCCAGCGCCGCAACTCACTAGGCTAATCCTCTGCCTGCGGCACCGGCACCCTGGGTTCTAGTCCCGGTTGCCCCTCTCCCAGTCCAGCTCTCTGCTGTGGCCCGGGAGTGCAGTGGAGGATGGCCCAAGTGCTTGGGCCCTGCACCCCATGGGAGACCAGGAGGAAGCACCTGGCTCCTGGCTTCGGATCAGCGCAGTGTGCCGGCCGCAGTGGCCATTGGAGGGTGAACCAACTCTGTCTCTCTCTCTCACTGTCCACTCTGCCCGTCAAAAAAAAAAAAAAGTTCAAAGCAATGCAAAACGATGTTACTCGCTAGTAGCAAGCATGTCCACTCCTAATCTATTATGCATAGAAATCACAGGTTAGGATGTTAAAAAGACATTAATATGTATTATTTTTATTGTGTTTTTAGAGATTTCTTTAAAACATCAAAAGAAAATACTTTGGAGATTATTAATGAATATGGAAAAACAAAATGGAATGAAATTCAATTTTTTATTGTGATTTTACAAACGTAAAATTGATGTAAGGGGCCGGGGCTGTAGCTTATTGGGTGAAGCCACCTCCTCCATTGCCGGCATCCCATATGGGCGCCGGTTCTAGTCCCAGCTGCTGCACTTCCAATCTAGCTCTCTGCTATGGCCTGGGAAAGCAGTAGAAGATGGCCCAAGTGCTTGGGCCCCTGCAACCTGCATGGGAGACACAGAAGAAGCTCCTGGCTCCTGGCTTCGGATCTGCCTAGCTCTGGCTGTTGTGGCCATTTGGGGAGTGAGCCAGCGGGTGGAAGACTTCTCTCTCTCTCTCTCTCTGCCTCTGCCTTTCAAATAAATAAATATTTTTTAAAAATTAAAAAATCAATGTAAACGTTAAACTGTGGGCAATTCTGGTGTTCATTTTCTATCCATCCAGTGGCCAGCCGGAAGGTTTTTGTCCCGCTGCATGTGTGTGGGTTTGCAGGTGCAGACCTGCCTGCACATAAGCCTTTCAGAGTAAGTATGTAGAACCACCGTGAATACACGGAGCTTCAGCGAGCCCCTGGAAAATAGGATTAAAAGATAAATTTATTTTGGTGCAGCAGAAGTTTGAAATCTGTGCTGTGTGGGACCACTTCATCTGCATATCGGAGTCACTGGTTCAATTCCCAGCTCCTCCTCTTCTGACCCAGAGTCCTGCTAATGCTTACCCTGGGAGGGAGCGGAGGATGGCTCAAGTGCTTGGATCCCTGCCACCCATGTGGGAGACCCAGAATGAGTACCAAGCTCCTGGCTTCAAGTTGGCTCAACCCTGGCTGTGGACATTTGCGGAGTGAACCAGCAGGTAGAAGATCTCTCCTCTTCTCTGTTTATCAAATGTATAAAGAAAATCTTTTTTATTTAAAGATTTTTTAATTTGAGAAGTACAGTTACAGAGAGAGAGAGAGAGAGAGAGAGAGAGAGAGGTTTTCCATCTGTTGGTTCACTCGCCAAATGGCTGCAACAGCTGGAGCTGGGGTGATCTGAAACCAGGAGCCAGGAGCTTCTTCCGGGTCTCCCATGTAGGTACAGGGGCCCAGGGACTTGAGCCATCTTCCATTGCTTTCCCAGGTCATAGCAGAGAGCTGGATCAGAAGCATCTATATAGGATGCTGGTGCTGCAGGCAGAGACAGCCTGCTATGCTACAGCACCAGCCCCTCGAAAATCCTTTTTTTAGAAAAAGAAATACATGCATATGAGGTTGAAATTAAAAAAACTCTTGGAAAATATGTATCTGGAAAAAGACCATTCATTGATTTCAAAATTTTTGCACCAAAATAAATTCATCTCTTCAAAATGTTATTGATTTATTATTCATTTATTTGTATTTGAAAGGCAGAGAGAGAGAGAGAGATTGAGCACCTGCTGTGCTTGGGGCTGAGCTACAGAGAGGACCAAGAAACACTGCGTAACTCGAGAGCCCCCACCACCACCCCACCACCCCACCGCCAAGCAGGCAAAGAGGCAGCTGTTAGAAAGCTGTTTGCAGAATGACTGAGTAGGTGAGGAAGTGTGGGTTACCGCAGGGGATGGGAAGGAGAGACCCTGATCCCAAAGGGCAGGACCGAGGGGAAGCCATCTCCCCGATTCCACCACCCAGCAACTGCTGCTGGGGGCAGCTGCTTCCAGTCCCCACCGGCGTTTTCTCTATGGATTGATTTTGTCACAGATACCCTTGACGGCAGTGTGAATTTGGTGTGAATTTGCCATTACCTTCCTCACTACTGCCCGTGAAGAAGGGTGTTGTGCCCATTGTGCTGACGTGGAAGCTGAGGCTTAGGGCCAGGCAGCTGATGGGGACAGAGATGGGACTCGAACCCACGTGCTCTGACTCCACACTGGTGCTCACAGCCAAGACCCCAGACTGCTCTTTGCTTTCTAATATTTTTTTTTAAAAAGATTAATTTATTTATTTGAGGGACAGAGTTCTAGGGTGGGGTAGGGGGCAGAAAGAGAGATCTTCCATCCACTGATTCACTCCCCAAATGGCTGCAACAGCTGGAGCTGGGCCTATCCGAAGCCAGGAGCCAGGAGCTTCTTCTGGGTCTCCCACATGGGTGCAGAGCCCCAAGCACTTGGGCCATCTTTTACTGCTTTCCCAGGCCATAGTAGAGAGCTGGATCAGAAGTGGAGCAGCCAGGACTTGAACTGGTACCCATATGGGATGCTGGCCCTGCAAATGGCGGCTTTACCTACTACGCCACAGCGCCAGCTCCTATAGTATTATTTTTAAAGTCTCCTAAAATTGGGACCTGTGTTGTGGTAGAGTTGGTTAGTCAGTTGCTTATGACGTCAGCATTTCATATCAAAGTGCTGACCCACTTGCTCTACTTCCGATCCAGCTCACTGCTAACGTGCCTGGGAAAGCAGCAGAGGGTGGCCCAAGTGCTTGGGGCCCTGCACCCATGTAGGAAACCTGGATGGAGTTCCTGGCTCCTGGCTTTAGCCTGGACCAACCCTGGCTTTTGCAGCCACTGGGGCTGAACCAGTAGTTGAAAGATCTCGCTCCCTTTCTCTCTCTCTGTAACTCTGCTTTTCAAATAAATAAATTAATCTTAAAAAACCAGAATGTCCTTCTTTAAAAAGAAAAGTGTCTGAAAATTGGACATTCTGGATTCTTCCTGATGTGCAGAGGGTTTGCTATTACGTTCCTTCGTGTCCGTACGTTTCGCCCTATCACTTTAAGAAGCACGGGAGGCAGGTCTACAACAGCCCCTCCAGCTTGGGTCCTCGGTTTCCCGGTGGACTCACAGGAGGGTGAGATAAGCATTCGAGGTGTGGGCGTTCTGCTACAGCGTGACACAGATGTGTGGTCACATCCGCCCGTGTTCCCAGCCCTTGTCCCTGTGGGTCACGCTTTCCCCGGAAGCACAGGAGGTTGCTTGTGCAGGGGACCGAGCCAGCTATAGTGAGACTGCCTGTAAAATTCCCCCCCAAACTTGAAGTGAGCTGCGGCTGAGGTCGCAGAGTTCAAGTGGGCTCCCGGGGCTGGTGCCCCAGCGGATCTGGCCGGAAAGCAGAAGTGGTCTCGCCTCGCTGCCCCTTCCCCTCCTTCAGAATGCGGCAGCCCCTGCAGTGGCACCGGGTGGGTGGGTGGGGGGGCTGGCAGCTTCCTGGTGGGGGTGGGAGCTCTGGGCCAGCCCCTCCCTGGGTGGGTGGCCCAGCGCAGTCTGAGCCCTGTGTTGTGTTGGGATTGACGGCAGGGATGGGGACCCCTCCCACGAGCAGCAGCGGGGATGGCCGCTGTCCTTGCCTTCCGCTGGGCCCCTGCAGCCTCGCAGCCACCAGTCATCCCCGAAGTCAGAGCAGCCCCAGGAGGCGGAAGGGGCTGCCCAGCAGCCCCACGGGAGATGCAAAGGCTCTGAGGGATCCTGGGTCTGCAGCCGAAGCTGCTCACTCCCAGCCTTTGCTTCTCCACTTCTCCTGGGTCCTGTAGCCCCGGGGGGACCACGCTGGGCTTGGAGCAAGGGAGAAAGGGACATTGCTCGTTGTCACCTCTTTCTAGGCGACGGTGGTGTGCTGCCAGGTGCTTGGAGGAACATACTCGTATCTTATTAAAAATATGCATGAGATATTTGCACTGCAATAAGTTTATATTTTTAAAAGATATTTTATTTGAAAGGCAGAGTTACACACAGAGAAAGACACACACACACACACACGCATTGAGAGAAAGAGAGCGAGAGCGAGAGAGAGAGAGAGAGAGAGAGATCTTCCATGTGCTGTTTTATTCCCATAAATGGCTGCAATGGTTAGGGCTGGGCCAGGCTGAAGCCAGGAGCCTGGAACTCCATCCTGGTCTCCCACGTGGGTGGCAGAGGCCCAGGCACTTGGGCCATCTTCCGCTGCTTTCTCAGGTGCATTAGCAGGGAGCTGGATCAGAAGTGGAGTAGCTGAGATTTGAACTCGTGTTCAGTTGGGATATTGGCATAGCAGGAGGCAGCTTAACCAACTGCCACACGGTGCTGTAAATACATGACCATCAGTTGAGTCTTACAGAATTGCTTTCTTTGATTTTTGCTAAGCTCTCGTGTATGTGGCCAACTCATGGTCTCAACTGAATTGTGATTTGACAAATGGAGTTCCATCTCATCTACGTGGTTTAATCCAGCGTGTTTACAGGAAGTCTGATGTGTGATGTATTTTTTTTAAAAGAATCTTCCATCCACTGGTTCACTCCCTAATTGGCCGCAATAGTGGAGCTGTGTCGATCCAAAGCCAGGAGCCAGGAGCCAGGAGCTTCTTCCAAGTCTCCCTCGTGGATGCAGGGGCCCAAGGACTTGGACCATCTTCTACTGCTTTCCCAGGCTATAGCAGGGAGCTGGATCAGAAGTGAAGCAGCTGGGACCCGAACAGGTACCCACATGGGATGCAGCAGCTTTACCCACCACACCACAGCACCAGTCCAGTGATGTATTGCTAAGTGATTCCTCATCCTCATACAGATTATATTGATGAAATCAAAGCCTCTTGGGGGCCTTAGCCTTGTACTCACATGTGTCAGGCTTCACTCATTTGTCAATGGGTCAGTGTTTGATTTTCAAATACTAAATAAAATTTTTCTCAATCTATTGTCCTATTTGCAATGTAAGGACTTTAGAAATAACACAGCTTGGGGTTGGCACTGTGGCGTGGTGGGTTAATCCACTGTCTGCAGCACTGGCATCCTATATGGTTACCCGTTTAAGTCCCAGCTGCTCCACTTCTTTTTTTTTTTTTTTCTTTTGACAGGCAGAGTGGACAGTGAGAGAGAGACAGAGAGAAAGGTCTTCCTTTTGCCGTTGGTTCACCCTCCAATGGCCGCCGCGGTAGCGCGCTACGGCCGGCGCACCGCGCTGATCCGATGGCAGGAGCCAGGTGCTTCTCCTGGTCTCCCATGGGGTGCAGGGCCCAAGCACTTGGGCCATCCTCCACTGCACTCCCTAGCCACAGCAGAGAGCTGGCCTGGAAGAGGGGCAACCGGGACAGGATCGGTGCCCCGACCGGGACTAGAACCCGGTGTGCCGGCGCCGCAAGGCGGAGGATTAGCCTGTTGAGCCACGGCGCCGGCCTTGCTCCACTTCTGATCCAGCTCCCTGCTAACGCACCTGGGAAAGCTGCAGAGGATGGCCCATGTGCTTGGACACCTGCACCCACGTGGGAGACCCAGAAGAAGCTCCTGGCTTCAGATTAGCCCAGTCTGGCCATTGTTGCCATATGGGAAGTGAACCAGTGGATAGAAGACCTCTCTCTCTCTCTTGTCTCTCTGCCTCTCTGTTTGTAACTCTGCCTTCCAAATAAGTAAGTCTTATAAAAAACATGAAAGAAAAATAAATAAAACTGTTCAAGTTTAGTCTACTAACATTTTCTCTACCATAACAATAACAACAACAACAACAACAACAAAAACAAAAACATAAAGCAAGCACTTATCTGTAACATGTTCCAGTTTCCATGGTGTGAATCCTCCCTCCATGGGTAACTTTAAAAAATTTGTTTGAAAGGGAGGTAAGAAGGGAGGGGCACACACATACACACACACGCACAGTGAGAGAGAGAGAGAGAGAGAGAGAGAGAGAATGAGTGTGAGAGACCACCCTGCTGGTTCGTTCTTCAAATGCTGGATCTGGAAGCCAGGAACCCAATTTAGGTTTCCCACATGGGTGACATTAAGGAATCCTGCCACTTGGGCTATCACTGTTGCCTCCTGGGGTCTGCAATGGTGGGAGAATGGAGTCAGGTGCCGGCGCTGGTATCAAACCCCATTTTTTTTTTTTTTTGCATCAAATGAAACTTATCTTTCAATTGTATTTTCCATCAACTTTTTGAAGTATCTATTTATTTTTCTTTCTTTGGGCCAAATAGAATTTCACTTTTATAGAGAATATTGGCTTTGAAATCCAAGTATTGTCAGTGCTACGTATTCATTCTCTAGTTCTTAGAGTTGATTCATAGAGCAAATAAGAGACCTGCAGCTAGCTAACACAAATAGTTTAGACCAAGATAGTATAACAATAACAGGACACAAAATATGGAAAGGAGAGGGGAAGAGCTAGTGTCTGTCTTCCACAGCAGTCCATGCTGTCTTGATTTGATACCATGAACCACTCAAAGTTACTGGAAAGGTATAAAAATATTAGGACAAGGTGGGAAATCTTCCTGCAGAAGAATAGAATAAACTATAAGCGGCAGATCAGAAGAGAGCAGGGAAGAGGAAGAAGAAGTGTTACCAGGCTGACTTTCGTACTTTTTCTGTCTAAAGTTCTGAAATGAGTATTCCCCAAAGGGAGTTAGTTGAGGTTGCAATGGCAGCCATCAGAAGAGCTAAAATCAGTCACTCGTAGGGATTTTTTTTGAGCAGGTGGAAAACGCTCATGGACAAAAGAGCAACTCCTGTAACCCTTGTTATCAGTTGACTTTGCTTGCTGTGTGCAGCTACAGTGTGGAAACTCAATGCAACCAAACCACGCTCGCCATTAACAGAGCAATGGCTGCTCCCAGCAGGCTGGATGTCGCGTGCTGGGCGGTCATCCCTTCAGTCAGCTCTCTTGCTTCCCGCCCTGTGTGCAAGCATCCTGAGAGGACCCAAGTCACTCTATTTCCCCCTCGGAAGGTGCCTTGGCCTCCACCTGGCGCCGCCCCCTACCACACCCAAACCAGCGGGCTGTCTCCCATCCCACCACCCATATGCAGTGCGCCTTGCCAGGCGGCTCATTCTTACTCTTTAACCCTTGTCCTCCCAACTTAGGCGCAGGGGGAGGCTGGAGCTGGCTCTGAGCCTGATGGTTTGAGACATTGTGTCCTCATTCCAGGACAGGTAAGCCAGCGTCGCATCACATTTGATGCTCCCTGCAGATAAGATGTCAGTGCTGAGGGTCCCACAGTTGCCTCCCAAAAGCAGGGGCTGCAGACTGGAAAAGGGGCACAACCTTCCCCAGGAATCCAAGGGCAGGGCTGCAGCCAGGAAGGCGTCTTCCTCTTGTCTGTCCCCAAAGGCACCCAGAAGTCATCCAAGCGCCCACATGCAGGGCGCTGGTGAGCAGGGGACAGGGTCCCGACCTGCCAGTCTTGCACAGCTACCTGCTTTGTTCTCACGAGAATAAAATCCACTGGCAGCAGCTGTGGCTGTCTTCATCTTTCAGACGGGGTCTCTGAGCAGGTAAATAACATGACCCAGGGCCTCCCCCTTCTCTCCTGTCGCCACCCACAGCGAGTTGTGGCTACTCTGCCAGCCTCATGGCTCCTGGAATGGCACCCTGGGGAGGAGGATGGCAGGGTCTCCAGGGCCTGGAGCCATGCCCGAGTGGAGGTGCCCAGGCGTCACGGTGCTGTTAGCAAGGCGGCCACTGGGGTGTGGCCCCAGCCCCATCTGCAGTGCCCCCACCTCTGCTCCCACGGAAGCTGCGATCCGGGGCCAGGCTGTGCAGGGCAGAGGAGGCCCGGGACCAGGGGAAAGAGCTCCCCTTCCTTGGCACCTTCTTGTTTATCCCGCAGGATCCCAAGGGATGCTGCTCCCCAGAGATTCCGCCAAGCCTGAACCAGACTGATCGTCCAGGAACAGAAGCTTGGCCACACTGCCCTTTCTGCCCCCACCACGCTGCCTCCCCAAGCTACTCCCGCGGGAGTTGCTAACCTCACTCGGCGGTGCTCCTGTCCCCACCAACCCCAGCCTCTGAGGCCCAGAAAACATTACTGTCAGCCCACCGCCCCTCGCCATGCCATGATGGCCACTTGTCACTCAACACATCCCTCAGCCGTCTGCTGGGGACTGGCTGTAAAACAACCCCTTTGGGAACGAGAAGGTCTGGCCAGGGTCCCAGGATGGTAAAGGGCACTGAGGAAGCAGCCGCTCCATGCCCCCACCCCACTTTCATAGAGCAGCTGGAGCAGCCTGGGAGTAGCTGGGGTGTGCCTGACCTTGGTGACTGCTCTGACTGGGGGGCTGACCTGCAGTGACCCATAGGGGCCTGTTCACTGTCCCTGGCCAGACCCCAGGGTGGTCCAGGTCTTCACTGATCCAAATGGAGCTGCAGGTGTACAGAGAGCTCCTCCCCCCGGGGTGGGGATAGCGGGGCCGGACTGCAGGGGAGAGAGCCCTGGAAGGAGCCGCTCACGGCTAACCTGCCGTCAGTGCTGTGGGCAATGCTCTCTGCCTGGGCGCTCCTCCAAGACGCAGAACCCGCCATCCCAGAAGCCACTGCCCACAGGTGCCACGTGGCTGCCCTCCTTCTCGGCCAGGCCCCTCAGCCTGCAGGCCAGGTCCTTGGGTGCCACGCCCCTTCCTCATCCCCCTGGTACAGCTCCTCCAGGACTCCATGCCCCGAGCTGGAACGCCAGCCTCTTGTACCCTCCATAGTGGGTTACCTCCACCGTCCTGTGCATCTGTTTGCTGGGGCCCCTGCAGTGCCGTCTCCCTGGGCTCCTCCTCATCTCTGTGTTGGGGAAGGAGGTGGCCAGTTGACCTGGACGGTTTGGTGGTCATTTCATTCTTCCACAATGAGGGGAATCCTCAGGGCCTCCTTGGGGAGAAGCGACCGGAACCTAAAACACGCTGGACATGGCCTTGGACACACAGCACCCCCTGGATTAGGAAGCATTTCAGAAAGACCAGCATGCCAAGGCTTCGCCACCGTGGCTTTGCCACCCACGCTTCTGCCGCCAGCTTGGTGCAAGACTCCATCCATCATGGGTGGGCTGGGTGCAGCACCAAGGCAGTGGATGCCTCTCTGCTCGCTCTGTCCCCCACCCCTCACCTCTGCAGTTGCTACACCCTACAGCTCAGTTACACCTGCTCCAGCTGGGACCACTCCTGCCCAGGCTCCCTGCCGGCTGGCCCCTTCTCGGGGTCTCCCTGGCATTCTGGATCCCCGGCCTCGAGCTAGGAACTGACTCCCAGCTGGTGGCCCCTCTACTGTTCTCAGTGCTGAGTGTTTCTGGCTCCTGATTGCTTTTTAGTTTAGTGTTTGCATGTCACTGTTGTTCTTTCATGAGTCAACAGTAGGCACCATTGGCTTTAATGTTTAAAACTTTTATTTATTTACTTTTATTTGAAAGGCAGGAGGGAGGGAGAGGTCTTCCATCTGTTGGTTCACTCCCCAAATGGCCACAACAACCAGGGCTGTGTCAGGCTGAAACCAGGAGCCTGGAACTCCATCTGGGCTTCCTATATGGGTGGCAGGAACCCAGACACTTGAGCCATCATTTGCTCCCTCCTAGGGTGTGCATTAGTGGGAAGCTGGATTGGAAGCAGGGCTGGGACTCGAACCCAGGCACTCGAGCTGATATGGGATGCGTGTATACATGCATCCCAAACAGCTGCTTTAACCACTGCATCACAACACTGGCTTTTGTTCAGTGGTGAGAAATGGATCTCATTTTCTTTTCCTCTGATTTTTGTCTCTACCTGGCTAGCCCAACACCACTTTTTTTTCATTTATTAAACTTTTATTTAATGAATACAAATTTCCAAAGTACAGCTTATGGGTTACAATGGCTTCCCCCCTCCCATAACTTCCCTCCCACCCGCATCCCTCCCCTTTCCCGCTCCCTCTCCCCTTCCATTCACATCAAGATTCATTTTCAATTCTCTTTATATACAGAAGATCAGTTTAGTATATATTAACTAAAGATTTCAACAGTTTGCCCCCATATAGCAACACAAAGGGAAAAATACTGTTGGAGTACTAGTTATAGCATTAAATAACAGCCAACTCCACTTATTAACAGTCACTCTTTCCCCATTGATTTGAGATGTCCCCTTTGTGCTCGCTAAATTTGCATATGTCACCAAGGTTATTTCTGGATTTTCTATTCTCTGTCATTCTCGATGTGACACCGTTTCCATGACAGGTTGAGAGTATGTTTTAATGTCTAGTAAACCTAGACGTCCCTCCTTGCACTCTTTGTTTCTTTTCTTTTTTTTTTTTTCCAGTACTAAGCACGCTAACCAAGTTTAATGAAAAGAAGTACTGAAGAGAGTGTTTTCCTCTTTTTTTTAAATTTATTTATTTATTTGAAAGTCAGAGTTACACAGAGAGAAGCACAGAGAGAGAAGGACAGGCAGAGAGAGAGAGAGAGGTCTTCCATCCACTGGTTCACTCCCCAAATGGACACAATGGCCGGAGCTGTGCCGATCCGAAACCAGGAGCCAGGAGCCTCCTCTGAGTCTCCCACACGGGTGCAGGGGCCCAAAGGCTTGAGCTATCTTCTGCTGCTTTCCCAGGCCACAGCAGAGAGCTGGATCGGAAGTGGAGCTTCCGAACCAGCACCCATATGGGATGCCAGCACTGCAGGCGGTGGCTTTACCCACTACGCCACAGCACCGGCCCCACTGTGTTGTTTTTTTCCACTGAAGCATGTTTATGAAATTCAGCCACATCGAGGAGAGTATCAGCAATTGTGTTCTCTTTACTGCTGGCTTGAATTCCGTTATATAAATACACCCGATTTGTTTATCCATTGTGCACTGGCGGGTACGCGAGTTGTTTCTGGTTTTAGCTATTATGAATAACACTTTCACAGTGTCCGTGCATCACCTTTGTGTGTGTGTGTGTGTGCTGTGTTTCCATTTCTCCCGGGAAAGCACTGGGAGTGGAATTGCTGGGTCCCGTGGTCCCTTTGTAAGGAACCATTCAAGTGTCTACAGAAGCCCCTGAGTTCTATTCCATGTACTTTCTGGTTGTTCCAGTCCTGGCTGCTCCATTTCCAATCCAGCTCCCTGCTGTAGCCTGGGAAAGCAGTGGAAGATGGCCCAAGTCCTTGGGCCCCTGCACCCGTGTAGGAGACCTGGAAGAAGCTCCTGGCTCCTGGCTTTGGCCTGGCCAAGCTCTGGCTGTTGCAGCCACTTGGGGGGTGAACCAGCAGATGGAAAACTTCTCTCTCTGTCTCTTCCTTGCTCTCACTCTCTCTGTGTGTGTCTGTATCTTTGTGTATGTGTGTGTCTGTAACTCTGCCTTTCAAATAAATAAAATGAATCTTTGAAAAATTAAATTAAATTTAAAAAATGAAAAAAAATAACGGCGCACACTGTAGCACAATGGGTCTTGGGAGTAGTATAACTATGGCTGTGGCTCATTAGTCTAACCCTCCACCTGTGGCGCCGGCACCCCAGGTTCTAGTCCCAGTTGGGGTGCCGGATTCTGTCCCAGTTGCTCCTCTTCCAGTCTAGCTCTCTGCTGTGGCCTGGGAAGGCAGTGGAGGATGGCCCAGGTCCTTGGGCCCTGCACCCGCATGGGAGACCAGGAGGAAGCACCTGGCTCCTGGCTTCGGATCAGCGCAGCGCTGGCTGTGGCGGCCATTTGGGGGGTGAACCAATGGAAGGAAGACCTTTCTCTCTGTCTCTCTCACTGTCTAAATCTGCCTGTCAAACAACAACAACAACAACAACAAGAAAGAAAAGAAAAAGAAAGAAAGCAAACTGGAGCCTGTTGTGTTTGGGCAAGGCAATATCTAGGCTGCTGTGTGCACTTCTTGGCTCTCTCAGGGTGATTCCCAGAGTCCTACTGTGCTGTGCTCTTTACCCCTTCTCTACCCGCAGACAGAGCAATGAGAGATGAAAACTCCCGTGGGGGTGGTGGAAGCCCTGATTCCTGCCGGGGAGTGAGAATGGCGCCAGCCCAGGCTTGCAGCCCAGACCTTAGGCCCGACAGGGCTCCTGTCTTGCCTGTTGACAAGTTTGCAGCATCCGAGACCTGGGGTTTCCTTGCAAATGTCGTGTTCTTCTCAGCTGTATTCCGTCTCTTGATGATGCTGGCTGTCACTTAGGGTTACTCCTACATGGTCAGTTGGTTCTGGGAGCTGCAAACAGACGATGAGCTAACTTGAGCGTGAAGGACCAGGCCTTCGCGCCAGCCGCTGTCTTTGCTCACGTGGCTACACCTTGCTGTCAGAGAGGACAAGCAGACATTGCGTGTGAACGGCTGTGCTGGCTGGCCCTACGCGGGTGATGCTGTGGACAGGTGATAGGAAACGACTCAACCTAACATAACCAAAGGAGTGAGAGCATGGCTACCAAGTTCAGAGAACCGCATGCTATGATTTATATTGAGTGCTCCACAGTTGCCACCTGATGCGGAGGGCTCTTTGGCAACTCAAGTTGGTTTTGAGGCTGGAGGAGGAAGGAATTCCAGTGAGAGGCTCCAAGGCTGGCTGGGAGGGAGCTCAGGACCCCGTGCATTGTCGAGGGACACAGTGTAGACGCATCTCTAGCTGGAGATGTGACCTACATGTGACCCTTGCAGAAGGAGAGCTGTGCGTGGAGGGTCACACACGGCGAGCTAGCAGCCGATGTAGAACTCGGATCTGTGCCACTGGGCAGTACTTTCCCTTTTGGTCCTTGGCCCCGCCCAGAACTCCCTGACCGCTCAGAGCGGAACCTCAAGGGACCTTCCCGTAGCTCCCGCCCGAGTCACCCGGCCGGGACCCGGGTGGCCACGCTGGTGGCTGGGGGTGGGCAGAGTCAAGCATCTGCGGACTCCCCACTTCTGCTTTCTCCAGGAAATGAGCAGGGCCCAGCGCGAGTGATTCACACGGAAACGGTGTTGGAGAACCGACGGGGCTGGGCTAGCTTCTCTTCCTGGAGCCTGGGCCTGGGATGGGGGCGTCCATGCCCTCTGACCTCTGCCGCCCCTGACTGCCACCTGGCCAGGTAGGTTTCCTGCTGGGCCGCCCAGGGGTGGGCGTGGAAGGGCCCGGCTGTTGGGGTAGGGCCTACCAGCCATGTACGTTCCCCCGGGGAGGCGCAGCAGGGGCCACACGTGATCAGCAACGCCTGGCCTGCGCTTGTAGGTGGGGGGTGGGGGTGAGCTGAGGAGCCAGGAACATGTGTAGGGTGGGTGGCCCATGCGCTGGGGCCACGCCACTGCCGTGCCTGCCCCTGCTGTTGTTGGCTGAGCCACGCTGGGCTCCAGCACTCTCCTCTGGCCACAGGGCAAGCCCTCTCTCTGAGTTCTACTGAGGAGAGGGACACTAAGGCACCCGGGAGGGACTGACGTTGGCCAACGCCACTTGTCAAGGGGATGGCCAGAGGGCGCCGACTGTGAGACTCCTCCCCTCCTCCCCTCCCCGGGCAAGCCCCCGTGCAGGCCTCTGAGAGTGCAGAGCTGCAGGGGCCAACCCCAGATGACCACGGGGAAAGCAGGGTCGGTCCCAGCTCTGCCGTCACCCGGCTGGGGTAAGTAGGTGTCCCCTATAGGTCTCGTTTCCCTCACCGGAATCACCACGTCAGAACTTCCAGACGTCAAGGTTGAGTAACTGCTCCTCTCCTCTGCCCCCGGACAGAACCTTCTAGAACAGGGAACCAACTCTTTGTCCCACTTTGTCTGAAGCACTGAATATAACAAGGGTTTATACTTTGTTTTATACTTTTCCCCTGGAGCGTTCTGATTTTCACAGGATTCTCTGGCAGGTCACGGGTTTTCCTTATTCAGCAAATATTTATGGAGAGGTCACTCTCGGCCAGGCGCTGGGCAAGGAGGGAGGCCTGGGTGCTGTGGGTTTCGGAGGGGGTTCTGAGGAGGGTGCCTGGTGGGACCAGGGTGGCCGCCTGGGGTGACGGGCGGGCTGGGAGGTTGAGGAGGGGTCGGGTGAGGGCGGGCCTTCCTATCTGTGCGTCCTGGGGAGGAGGAGGGCTGTGTGTCCATGGACTGGGGGAGGTTTTCAATGCTGAGCAGACCAGATGGGAGAGAACACTTGGTGTGAAAAGTAGAAGGAGTGAGAACAGCGTAAACCCCGCGCTGTCACACCTTGCTTTGGCTTTTTAAGATCTTTTCTCATCTTCGACGTCCTCTGCCTTCAGAGGCAGCTCCTGCCGTGGACGTGGGGTTTGTGATTCCCTGACATTTCTTTCTAGTTTTACCATGTGTATTGAAATGGCCAAACACAGCTGTTTCATTTTGCAGGCTTGTGAATGAGGAATTAAATATTCTTTTAAGACATACACAGCGGATCAGAAGCAATGTTTATGAAATTTTTTTCCTGTGGTTGCAGGTGTCTCTGCTGTTGTATGATATTCTATAGTCTGTGTTCAGTGTATCTTTCTGAGATTTGAAATGTTTCTGGTTTTTTTCCTATCATAAGCACTGTTGCTAGAGCTATTTTTTTTAAAGACTTATGTATTTATTTTGAAAGAGTTACAGAGAGAGAGGAAAGAGAGATCTTCCATCTGTTGGTTCATCCCCCAGATGGCCATAATGGGCCAAGCCGAAGCCAGGAGCCTGGAGTCTCCCATGTGGGTGGCAGGCACTCAAACACTCGGGTCGTCTTCTGCTGCTTTTCCCAGGCCATTAGCAAAGAATTGGATCCAAAGTGGAGCTCCCGGGACTTGAACCAGTGCCCATATGGGATGGCAGCATTGCAGGCAGCAGCTTTACCTGCTATGCCACAGCTTCTGCCCCAGAACTCTGCCTGTACAATAGTCCCCTCTCATCTACACTTTCAAGTTCTGTGGTCAACTGCAGCCCCAAGGTTCCAGAAATAAATGATTCATATTTTTAAAAATGACTTTTACTATGGTGTAGTTCTATAATTGTTGGGGTTTTTTTTCGAAGATTTATTTACTTATTTGAGAGTCAGAGTTACAAAGGGAGAGACACAGAGAGAGAGGTCTTCCATCTGATGGTTCACTCTCCAATGGCTGGAGCTGAGCTGATCTGAAGCCAGGAGCCAGGAGCTTCTTCTGGGTCTCCCACACAGCTGCAGGGGCCCAAGGACTTGAGCCATCTTCTACTGCTTTCCCAGGCCATAGCAGGGAGCTGGATCAGAAGTGGAGCAGCCAGGACACAACTGGCACCCAAAGGAGATGGCAATGCCACAGGCGGAGCCCTGTTGTTTGTTTTTAACGTGATACTTTTTACTGCTTCTAGTTTATAAACTGAGGTTCATCACAAGTACTTCAGTACTGTGCGTGGCTTCAGGCCTCCTCTGGGGGTCTTGGAAAGTAGCCCCACGAAGCCGGGGGGGCTACTGTACATAGACCCTATGTGGCTGGCGGGGGGGACTCCTCTAGAGCATAGATCCTAGAAACAGAGGAGGCGGAGGGAAAGGAATATGTATCTTCAGTCTTAGCAGGTGATACCAGCTGCTTTCCAACATGAGTGTCTCACGTGGCCCTCCCGTCTGCCTTGCATCAAAGTTTCTCTTCCTCCGCCTCTGCACCGGCAGCTGGTGCTGTCAGATGTTTCGTCTTTGCCAGCCTCATGGAGAAGAAAAGCATCTACCCGTATTTTAAAGTTGTAGTTCCCAAATTCAGCTTGGGCGTGTTTTACGTCTACCTGGATCCCTTTTTCTGTTTCTGTCTTTTGCCCACTTCTCTGTAGGGTTTTCTGTCTTTTCTGCTATCGATCTGCTGCATTTCTTTCTTTTTTAAAAAAAGATTTTATTTTTATTTATTTGAAAAACAGTTATAAAGAGAAGTAGAGCCAAAGAGAGAGAGGTCTTCCATCCTCTGGTTCACTCCCCAGATGACTGCAAGGGCCAGAGCTGAGCCGATCCAAAGCCAGGACCCAGGAGCTTCTTCTGGGTCTCCCATGCAGGTGCAGGGGCCCAAGGACTTGGGCCATCTTCTACTGCTTTCCCAGGCCATAGCAGAGAACTGGATCAGAAGTGGAGCAGCCGGGACTTGAACCAGCACCCACATGAGATGCTGGCACTGCAGGTGGCAGTTCTACCTGCTAAGCCATAGCGCCGGCCCAGATCTGCCGCATTTTGATAGAGGTTCTGGTGTCACTCTTTTGTCATCAATGTAGGGATGTGTGTCGAAAACAGATTCCTTTTTCTTTTTTGTCTCCTTGTGTTCTTTCTGGTTTTGATGAATTTCAGACAAGTTTAATTTATCCATTGATTCCTTTACGATATGTCCTTGTTTGGGTTATCTAAGACATTCTCCGTCGCTATAAGGTCATAGGTTATTCTTTCATCGATTTTACATTTTTAAAATTTTGCTCTTTCCATTTAAGATCTTGGTCTACCTGGAGATTTTTCTGTATGGGATGCAGCAGGAGATAAGAGCTTTCTTGTATGGACGGCTAAGATTCAACCTCATTATTCAAAACAGTGTATTCTTTAGCCACTGAGCTACAACAGCCTTGTTGTAAATCAGGTTGTGCACAGGTGGGTCTGTTTCTGAGGTCTCTATTGTGTCAGTCTGTCTATTTTTGCTAATACTATACAATGTTATTACTTCTAGCTTTGCAGTAAAGATTGCTATCTAGAAAGATGCTCCTTATTTTTTTCTTCTCTCATTATGGCTTGGCTATTTTTTAGTATTTTATCCCTTCATAGACATCAGTGTATTGTGTTCGACAGAATAACTGTTCATATATTTTTAAAAAGATTTACTTATTTACTTGAAACTCAGAGTTACACACAGAGAGAAGGAGAAGCAGAGAGAAAGAAAGAGACAGAGAGGTCTTCCATCCGCTGGTTTACTCCCCAATTGGCTGCAACTGCTGGAGCTGCGGCGATCTGAAGCCAGGAGCCAGGAGCTTCCTACGAGTCTCCCACACAGGTTCAGGGGCCCAAGGACTTGGGCCATCTTCTACTGCTTTCTCAGGCCACAGCAGAGAGCTGGATCGGAAGAGGAGCAGCTGGAACTAGAACCGGCACCCATGTGGGATGCTGGCACTGCAGGCAGCGGCTTTACCCACTACACCACAGCGCCGGCCCCCTATTTGATTAGAGAGAAGAGAAATATTCAGCACATCGGAGTGCCTGTTTGAGGCCTGGCTGCTGTACTTTCAGCTCCCTGTGAATGCATCTGGAGGGCAGTAGATGATGGCCCAAATACATGGACCCCTGCCACCCACGTGGGAGACCCAGATGGAATTCCTGGCTCCTGGCTTCCTCCTGGCCCAGTCCTATGTGTTGTGGTCATTTGAGGAGTGAACCAGTACAGTGGGTGGAAGATCTCTCTCTCTTGCTCTGCTTTTCAAATAAATAAATGTTTAAAAAATGGTAGTGGTGGTAATGATGAGAGGGGAGAAGAGTGCTCAGCCCGCAGATATTTTCCCGAGGGTGGGAGTTGACGGTGATTTAGGTGCAGGAGAAATTGCAGATGACTCCATCTGGGTCCACTGAGCCCGGGTCAAACCTATAGACGCAGGGTTGAAAGGCCATGGTGACTCAGGAGTATGGGTTTGCACCTGTAATCGCGGCCATGCCTATCAGATACTAAAGCAGAGAGATGAAGTCTTGGAACCCTTCCAGCTCCATGGCCATGACCCGCACAGTAGAAAATCAAGGCTGTTTGGCCCACAGAGGCAGAGGAGGGAGATGCCAGGAAGGGGGAGTTTCTGAGAGTTCATGCATTGGAGAGCAGCCACGTTTTACTCATGGCCAGCGCCTTGCACTTGCTGTCTCCCTAGATGTGCAGCACACGGGGCCTCTGCAGATGGAGTGACGCGGCCAGGCAGCGTTCTCAAGCCCTGGCCTTGGCCCATGGTCCTCTCGCAAGCAGCTGAATGCATTAAAAGTTTTAGGCTCGCCGGCGCTGTGGCTTAACAGGCTAATCCTCCGCCTTGCGGTGCCGGCACACCGGGTTCTAGTCCCGGTTGGGGCGCCGGATTCTATCCCGGTTGCCCCTCTTCCAGGCCAGCTCTCTGCTGTGGCTCGGGAAGGCAGTGGAGGATGGCCCAAGTGCTTGGGCCCTGCACCCCATGGGAGACCAGGAGAAGCACCTGGCTCCTGCCATTGGATCAGCGCGATGCGCCGGCCGAAGCGGCCATTGGAGGGTGAACCAATGGCAAAAAGGAAGACCTTTCTCTCTGTCTCTCTCACTATCCACTCAGTCAAAAAAAAAAAAAAAAAAAAAAAAAAAAAAAAAAAAAGCTTTAGGCTCAAACATCTAGACCCATGCTATCCAATACAGGAGCCACTGGCCACGCTCAAAACATGACCAGTGTGAATCAAGATCTACTATAAGGGCAAAACACACACCAGATCTCCAAGATATTGCAAAGGAGCAAAAAAAAAAGGGGGGGGGGGCAGATATCTCAGATATCTCCGTATCTCAAGGATATCTAGATATCTAACAATTAATTTCCTATTGAAATCAAAATACTGTGGCTTCAGTCTGCTCTCAGTACGTACCTGAGAGGATGCCTTGAGGATACCAGACACCGGGGCTGCTCCAGCTCCTTATGTACAATGGTGAATTATTTGCATAGATCCTATGCACATCCTCCTGAATTCTGCCTTCAGCTCTAGGTCACTCACCACGCTGCATACCGTAAATGCTCTGTCAATTTCTTAGGGACTATTGACAAGGAGAACAGTGTGCACCTGTTCAGGGCAGACGCAAATTGTGCCCCAGATACTTTCAACTTGCAATCGGTTGAATCTGTGGATCGGGAGCCTGTGGCTGTGGCAGGAGGACTGAGGTTACACAGGACAGAATTTAGAAATTAATTTCCCCTACTCTTTCCTTTTGTAACGTGGCTTCCAGAAAATTGAACATCACACCTGCGCTCTGAACCTGTGGCTGCCTTTACTTTCCTATTGGCAGCACCCACAGAGAAATGATGTCTTGTTCCATGACCAGAGGCTTTCGTGGGGGAACGAGGTTAGAGAAGCATGGGAAGTTAGGGAAGTGAAAAGCTGCCGGCCTCACAGAGCTTCAAGGAGAAAGAAAATATGGAGGGGCGAAGGATGCTTTGGGAACTGCGATCACCCAGGCTCTCAGCAGGGTACAATGCAATCGCATTTTACCCTCGGGTTGCAATCAGTTTCATGATTCCCATTTTGCAGACGAGAAAATGGAGGCTCAGAGAGATAAGGTTCTCTGCCCTCAGATACCAGATGACTAAGCTTTTTAACATTTTTTTTTTTTATTTGACAGGCAGAGTTATAGACAGTGAGAGGGAGAGAAAGAAAGAAAGGTCCTCCTTCCATTGGTTCATTCCCCAAATGGCTGCTACGGCCGGCGCTGTGCTGATCCGAAGCCAGGAGCCAGGTGCCTCCTCCCAGTCTCCCATGCGGGTGCAGGGGCCCAAGCACCCGGACCATCCTACACTGCTCTCCCAGGCCATAGCAAAGAGCTGGACTGGAAGAGGAGCAGCCAGGACTAGAACCCAGCCCCCATATGGGATGCCAGCGCCCCAGGCAGAGGATTAACCAAATAAGCCACGGAGCCAGCCCTAAGCTTTTTTTTTTTTTAAAGATTTATTTATTTATTTGAAAGAGTTATACATAAAGAAAGGAGAGGGAGAGGGAGAGGGAGAGAGAGACAGAGAGAGAGAGAAAGAGAGGTCTTCCATCCACTGGTTCACTCCCTAGATGGCTGCATCAGCCAGAGCTGGGCCAATCCAAAGCCAGGAGCCAGGAGCTTCTTCCAGGTCTCCCATGCAGGTACAGTGGCCCAAGGACTTGGGCCATCTTCTACTGCTTTCCCAGGCCACAGCAGAGAGCTAGATCAGAGGTGGAGCAGCTGGGACTAAAACCGGCACCCGTATAGGATGCTGGCACTGCAGGCGGTGGCTTTACCTGCTATGCCACAGCGCCGACCCCATACTAAACTTTTTTTAATTTTTCAGATTTATTTGTTTATTTGAAAGGCAGCGTGTGTGTGTGTGTGTGTGTGAGAGAGAGAGAGAGAGAGAGAGAGAGGTCTTCCATCTGCTGTTTTATTCCCCAAATGGCCACAACGGCTGGGGCAGGGCCAGGCTGAAGCCAGGAGCCTGGAATTCCATCCGGGTCTCCCACATTGGTGGCAGAGGCTCAAGTGCTTGAACCATCATCCGCTGCTTTCCCAGGTGCCTTAGCAGGGAGCCGGATGGGAAGTTGGAGCAGCGGGAACTCAAGCCGGAGCTCGTATGGGATGCCGGCATTGCAGACTCGACTTGACCCACTGTGCCACCACAAGGGGACCCTCCACCTGGCTTTAAAAGCAGGTGCACCCTAAATTAGCACAGCCACCGAAGGGTTGCAGAAACAGCACTCGGGGAGCGGCTCCGTCGTCAGCCACAGGCAGAAGTGTGCAAACTGCCCTTTAGGCAAATAACAAACGTCTCTTCTGAGGATTCTCCTTCCGGGAAGATGCGCAGGAAACTAAGTCACTGTGGCAGGAGGTCCTTTCCCCAGCTCCCCCATAACAGCAGCAGAGACCCCTGGACACCCAGCTATAGGGAATGAGGGAATCAGTTACAGGAGCCGGACCAATAGGAGCCTTTGCAGCCATTACATCTGACAGTTTAACAAAACAGCTCACCATAGAGCATGTTTACGATCCGTGATCTGCAACTGATGCAATTCTGTACTTATCCATTGCAAGTAAAATATGATTTCAAAAATAAGATGCAGAAATGAAAGAGAGAAATGCTTGCTGAACTCTTTGTTTTCAACATAATAAGGACGTTGCCCAGAGAGTACAATTATTATGTGCCAGTTCAGAAATAAAATCAACAAGTTAAAAACTTGTCTCAGGATATCTTTATATGCACATAGAATTGAGGGATAGGTAGCCAAAGGTGAATAAAGACACAGGCCCAGGAAGAAACTGCTGGAGTTCTGGCCGAAACGCGTGGAGATTTACCGATGTTGAGTGTGGATCCAGCGGGGGAGGGAGAGAGTGGCCCCCAGGTGCTGAAAGCGTGTCACAGGGGCAGGATCCCACGCCACTGCAGAAGTTTGTCCCCGGAGTCCCTGCTTGAAGAAGGCATGTCTCTTAGGAGAGGGAAGAGGGCAGGGATCTCGAGGGCACAGCACCCAGGTATAGGAAGGCGCTAGCCCCAGGGCTTGGGCCCTGAGGCAATTGCAGGTGCAGGCACGGGCCACGGTGTTTGGAGACCACGGAGGATGAGAAAAGGACAGGGAGAATCAGGGCGGGTGAATGTCCTGTGTTGAACGTTGAACTGGGTGAGGCAAAGGGGACAGCGAGTGGCTCCTGTTCTTCTGCTTGAGCCTTTCTCACACCTGTCAGTTGCACTTGCTCAGACTATGGGAGATTGGCAGCTCCACCTTGGCGTCAGAAAGAGGGCAGCCCCCCCACCCCCAACTTGCCCCCACAATCATCCCAAGAGATACTTCTTTCCTCGGGCATTTTGCAGATGCCGGAAGAGTCTCATTCTACAGGCACTTAGTGTGCTGTGCCTCCTGTCCCATTTAATGGCATTTTGTAACTGATAGGAACTTGGCATTGAGGGTGTACGGGGCAAGAAAGGGAAAGTGCATTGGCGCTGCACGAGAGTGAGGAGCGCTGTGGATATTCTAGGCAGCGGCTGCTGGGGACGAGGAAGAGGCCAGGACTCACCCAGTGCAGACTTGATTCTGCCTGACTCACAGCCACGTTCTGGCACAAGCGGTTTTCACTGCCGGGCTTCCCTTCGGAGGATGGAAGCTTGATGTCCCCTCCTGCCTTGCTGTAAGCTGAGACTGTGGTGGAGAGGAAGGTCCCCTGCCGGGTGCGGCTGCGTTCTGCTCACAGGAGGGCCTGCGGGTGGTGCAAGTGGGCACCGGAGAGGGTCAGGGTGATGTCTGTGTCCAGGGCACAGCCCTGAGCTGAGACACGTGGGGTGGGAGGAGGGGAGGTGCGGGCAGAGGCAGAGGTCAGGGTAGGGCTGGACATTTCCGTGAGGAAATGAGGCAAGGGATGGGGTTGCATCTGTATCGCCGAGGGAGGGGCACTGGGAGCTATGGAGGACATTAGCATAAGGGAGTGGGATGGGGAGGGAGGGAGGGCCCCGTGGAGGCAGGGAAGCTGGGAGGGGCAGTGGAGGAAGGCGCCTGCCCAGAGAGACCCCCTAAGACAGCAGGCACAGAGACCCTGTGCCATCCACTCCTGTCGCATACTGTGACACGCTGTGGTTCCCTTTGGTGGCATCTTCCCCTCTCTGGGGTAGATAGAAGGGTTAGGTCTGCCCTTGAAAAATTCCGGTACACTGGCTCTGTGGGAGACTTGTTCTGGCTAAACAAATACTTGGCTCTCAGAGGAGAGGGTCTCTGAAACAGGGAGAGCTCCCCTGGCAGACACTTCAGGAACGCCTGCTCCCAACACCGGGTGTTACAGGCGGGGAGACTGAGTCACCGAGCGTCCATGACACTCAGTTGCCAAAGCGCCGTCCCCTCCTCGTCATTGAGGACGAAGTCATCACAGGGCACAAGCGTCCCTTTTTCTCATTCATCTGAAATCAGAGTTTTGGGGTCTGGATCTGTGTGGCACAGGTGGACAGGTTGCTGGAGAAGACTGGTGACTCCTTTTGGGGGCGCGGTCGGTGGGTTGTGCCCTGGTCTTGCTGCACTGTTGATGAGCCGTGAGAATGTAGACAGCCTGATGTCTCACAGGCCTGGGAAGGCAAACTCCCAGACCCGGCGGCTTCACAGTCTCAGCCGCGACTTGGTGCCCGTGCTGTGCTGTGCGTGTTATCTTTGCAATGTCGTCGGCTGAACAAGGCGATGGTGCGAGCAAGGCTGACAGGTGTGGCAATCTTAACAGGTGGCCGCAGGGGCAGGGAGGGTGCTGCGGGTTCCTCTGCGGGGTCATTGCTCTGGGGGATGGGAGGGTGAGGAACGTGGAGCACCCGTGTTCCTGTTTTCAATCCCCACCCTCTCCTGGCTGCAGGAACTCTCGCCCGGGGCCATTTCAGGCCCTCCTGTGTGGCCCTGCACTTCTCCTGAGTGTGTCCACGTCCCCTCTTGCTCTCTCTGCATTGAGGCCTCTTCTGCCATCTCTCCCTTGTCCCCAGGAAACCAGTGCTTTCCCTCTGCCCCCTCAGCTGGAGTCCTGCTCCTGGGTGGCACCCCACAGCCTGCCTCCCCTGCTCCCCATCCCAGGAGGCTGTGAGCACATGGAGGCGGCGTCTGGGCCCTGAGAGCTGCTGTGTTTCAGCAGTGTCACCCTCGGCTGAGAGCTGCCTGGTGACGCCCAGGACTGCTGCACGGGACAGAGACCACGCCCACCTGCCTGGCATTCGGCACTCAGCACTCTCTTACCACAAACACCTTGCCTGCTCAGCTCTGGCTTCTCCTCGACACCCTGGCCATGTCCCCACTACTTGCAGCCTGGAGGACCCAGCCACTTGCTTCAAGTGCTCGTCCAGATCCCTCGGTGCCTACCGTGGGCACCGTTTGATGAAAGGATCCAGCCAGGACCCGAGTACCTCTTCCCCTGGCAAACCGCTGTGTGAACCCAATTGGAGTGGTGGAGGGGGCGCTGTGTCTCCTGTGCCTGACCCGGGGTCTGGTGGTTATTAGCTGCTGGATTTCAGACAAGTTGCTTGTTTTCTCTGAATCCATTTCTCTGAGCCTCACTTTGCCCATCTGTATATTGAAAATAATATGTGCTTGGTTGGCGCCGTGGCTTAACAGGCTAATCCTCTGCCTTGTGGCGCCGGCACACCGGGTTCTAGTCCCAGTCGGGGCGCCAGATTCCATCCCGGTTGCCCCTCTTCCAGTCCAGCTCTCTGCTATGGCCCGGGAAGGCAGTGGAGGATGGCCCAGGTCCTTGGGCCCTGCACCTGCATGGGAGACCAGGAGAAGCACCTGGCTCCTGGCTTCGGATCAGCACGATGTGCTGGCCGCAGCGGCCATTGGAGAGTGAACCAATGGCAAAAAGGAAGACCTTTCTCTCTGTCTCTCTCACTATCCACTCTGTCAAAAAAAAAAAAAAAAAAAAGAAAATAATATGTGCCCACTCTACAGATTTTCTTTTTAAAAGATTTTTTAAAGCTTTATTTATTTATCTGAAGGCAGAGTTAGAGGGAGAGGTGATCTTCCATCCTCTGGTTCACTCCCTAAATCGATGCAACCACCACGGCTGAGCCAGTCCAAAGCCGGGAGCTTCTTCCAGGTCTCCCATGTGGGTGCAGGGGCCCAAGCACTTGGACCATCTTCTATTGCTTTCCTTGGTACATTAGCAGGGAGCTGGATTAGAAGCAGAGCAGCCGGGACTTGAACCCGCGACCATATAGGATGCTGGCTCTGCAGGCAGCAGCTTTTCCCGCTACGCCACAGTGCTGACTCCTACAGGTTGTCTATATTGGATCACATTAATGTCTCTTGTTAGTAGATTCTCATTCATCTACAACCATTCCTAAGCTGTATTTCCTTAAGTTTCGGGAGAGCGCGAGTCACCCATTGGTTCCGCCATTGGAGAAATGCGCAGTTAAGGAGGCGGGGCTCCTTGGTGACACTCAGCTGTAGCTAAGCTGTGAGCATCTGGCCAGGGGAACTGCTCCCTGGCTGTTCTGGGCAATGTGGAAGTCAGACACATATTGAAATACAAAACCAGCCCCTTCCGCAGCTCGCCAGGAGTTCCTGTATTCCGTTGTTGCTGCAAAACCCGCAGAGGTGTGTGCTGGCTGGGAGCATGGCGCAGCCTGGGATCAGAAAAGGGAAGTCTTGGGGGCCGCGGCAGGTTTCACTGAGCTGCCTGCTTCCTGCACACTGGAATCTTGGTCTTTGGGGAAATTCTTGCACTTCTGCAAACAGCCGGAGCCGCTGCGTCTCCCCTTGAGTCAGGCTGGGCAGGATGTAGGTCTCCAGGGTGCTGATCCTTAACTGCAGGCCTACCCAGCCCTTGGCTTACATCAAAGGTGGGGACCCTCGCCTCCTAGGGGGACTTCCCTGGCAGGGGAGGTGAGCGAGGCAGCCTGGGAGGGACTGCCCAGGGGACAATGGTGCATTGGAGGGGAGGTTTTGGAGGCAGCCACGTCTGGGCTTCCATGAGTTACAAGCTCTCGCTCCAGGCCTAGGTTCCTTATATAAGACGGCTTCCATCCTGTGCATGCCTTATGGGATCCTCGTGTGCACTGTACCTAGCCGCGGTGAGGCTCGGCTCCAGCACCCCGTAAGCCGCTTTCTTCTCTCACACAGCACGTGTCTGGTGTGATGGTTCCAGGGTGGGGCCGAGGGGCGGCCAGGGCTTGCAGTACAGCGGGCGAGGTGGACAGCACAGGACACTACTTCCCAGGTCCCTGTCCCAGGTGTCCCCCCTGGAGATGGTCCTGAGATGTGGTCCCTGTGCCACGCTGCCTCCGCACCACTGGGGAACTTGCTTTGTTGTTGTTTTTAATTCCAAAGGCAGGCACACCTGCACAGAGTTTCCATTAGCTGGTTCACTCCCCAGCTGCTTGCAACAACTGGGGCTGGGCTAGTAACTGAAGCCAGAAGCTAGGGACACCAGCCAGGTGTCCTAGCTGGGTGGTGGGAGCCCTATGATTTGAGCCGTCACTGCTGCTTCCCAGAATGTGCAATTCGCTGAAAGCTGGAGTCAGGGAGTAGAGCTCGGGGCATTTACCCCAGGCACGCTGATGGGGCCCACGGGCATCCTCAACAGTGTCTGAGCTGCTGGGCCATACAGCTGCCTCGGAGGACTGGGTTTTCAGTGTCACCAGCATTGCAGACAGAGGCTCAGCGCTGGAGCACTGCCTTCAGGGATAGCGGCTCCCAGGGGGCAGGTTTTAGGAGGTCTCAACTGTTTGCCTCCAGGCCCTGCCCCCAGGCTGGCCGTGCAGCCCAGCAGGCAGGCATGTCAAAGCAAAGTCCCCTGTCAGCTCCTTCCTTGGGCATGTCCACAGGGAAGCCTCAGGGCTGTTCCTGCAGGCTTGGGTCACTGTGTGAGCACACCTCCACGCTGCTGGAACTCGCTGTGACTCGCCTCTCTGGAGAAGGGGGAGTCGTGCTCATCCCCGAGCCGAGGGCTGCTGGGAGAATGAGAACAGTGTGGTGCCTGGAGCCCGCTCAGCACGGGCCCCATGCGTGGCCAGTGTCCAGGAGATGCCGCTGTTGTTGTAGTCATTATACTGCATGAACCTCATCTCCTTCTCTTAGTGTTTAGTTAGCTATGTATGAATAAATAGCAGGAAAATGAGGATAAATACACATAACAAAAATGCTCATTTTAACCATTTCTAAACGCATGGTTCAGTGGCATAAAGTAATTCAACTTGGTGTGCAAGCGTTGCCAATGCTCATCTCCAGGAGTTTTTCTCCTTCTCAAACTGGGCCCATTAAACAAGAACTCCCCTGGTTTCCTTCCCCTCATGCTTGGGGAATAGCACGCTATTTTCTATGCGTCATATGAGTGGAATCAAGTGGTATTTGTCATTGGCTGGTTTTCTTTCACTTACCAGAATGTCTTCCATGCTCATCCATCTTGTAGCGTGGGTCAGAATTCCATTCCTTTTTTTTTCTTTTTTTGATATATTTATTTCATTTACTTGAAAGGCAGAGTTGAGAGAGAGAGAGAGAGAGAGAGGACTTCCATAGGCTGGTTCACTCCCCAGATGGCTGCAACAACCAAGACTAGGCCAGGCGGAGAACAGCAGTCTGGAACTTATTTGGGTCTTGCCCATGTGGGTGCAGGGGCCCAAGCACTTGGGGCATCTTCTGCTGCCTTCCCAGGTGCATTAGCAGGGAGCTGGATTAGAAGCGGAGCAACTGGGACTGGAACCAGTGATCATATGGGATGCCGGCTTTGCAGGTGGAGGCTTAAACTGCTACACCACAGTGCCAGCCCCAGAATTTCATTCCTTTTTAAGGCCAAATTCTATTTCCTTGCATATGCTTGTAAGTATATGTGGAGGCTTCAAAAAACGTTCATGAAAAATCAGAATTAACAGAGATATGGGTAATGGGTAAAGGTCCTGCCTGCAGTGCTGGCATCCATATGGGCGCCAATTCCAGTCCTGGCTGCTCCACTTCCGATCCAGCTCTCTGCTATGGCCTGGGAAGGCAGTAGAAGATGGCCCAAGTGCTTGGACCCCTGTACCCACTTAGGAGACCCAGAACAAGCGCCTGGCTCCTGGCTTTGGCTTGGCTCAGCCCCAGCTGTTGCAGCCATTTGTGGAGTCAACCAGCCAATGGAAAACCTCTCTATCTCTGTCTCTCCCTCTTTCTCTCTCTCTCCCTCTCTCTACTTTCAAATAAGTAAATAAATTTTAAAAAATGAGGTGTAGATTTTCCATGAGCTTCGTGAAGCTCCTCCTTGTGTCCCTAGTGTGTGCATGTGTGTGTGCGGGTGTGTGTACGTGTGTGTCTCATTTTGTTTAAGACCCACTCACTCCTTGTGGTCAATGGATGGCGTCCACTTTCTATCAGGAACGCTGCTGCTACAGCGTGCACACACCGATATCTGTGTCTCTGCTCTCAGCTCCTTTTGGTATCCTTATATTTTATGTAACCGATCCACCTTGGTCTATTACTACAGCCCATTGGACAAAAATGTCAGTCATCAATAACTATATAGTCTTTTCAACTGGATTCAAAGGTGAGTGAGAACTTAAGGAGCAGTCTCCCCACTTGATCAACATGGAGACCGACTCTGACCCGAGTGTGGCTTAGGTTGATAGATCTTCCTTCCTTCATCCCCTTTCCCTCCCTCCCTTCCTTCTTTTTTCTTTCTTTGCAACTCAGAGAGACAGACAAAGAGTTCCCACCCCCTGATTGACTTCCCAAATGCCCACCAAAAGCCATGGGCTGGGCTAAGGGCCAGT
Source organism: Lepus europaeus (assembly GCF_033115175.1). Taxonomy (NCBI): domain Eukaryota; kingdom Metazoa; phylum Chordata; class Mammalia; order Lagomorpha; family Leporidae; genus Lepus; species Lepus europaeus. The sequence continues at coordinate 78,195,478 of NC_084843.1, read as the reverse complement.
GGTGGGAGCCGGGAACACAATTTGTGTCTCCCATGTAGACGACAGGAACCCAACCCCTTGAGCCATCAGCTGCTGCCTCTCAGAGTGTGCCTGAGCAGAGACCTGGAACCGGATGGAAACGGAGTTGGGACTTGAACCCAGCTGCTCGGATATGGGATGCAGGTGTCCAGGCCACTTCTTAATGCATATGCCAGAGCCAAGCATAACCTTTGAAGTCCACTTTTGTTTCCCTTGCATTTGGTTATTCGCCAAGGACATTCTCCTAGGTGTGCCCTGACGTTGTCGGGTTTCCATCACTATTTGCATGGGAAGGCTGCTGACCTGTTGTCTCAGCGTGGGGCTGAGCTGTGAACGGAGCACCCCCGTCTGCTCTTCCCCCTACTTCAGCCGAGCTGTAACTTGTAAGTTCTCCTCGCTCCTGCGAAATGGTGGTAAAGCAGGAAGTGAGGCCCAGCCGCACCCTGCAGAGGGGACTTTTGGGGAACAATAGTAGATTTCTTTGTCTCCCTCCTGGGGAGCTCCAGGTGGAGGCCAGGGCCCGCTGAGGTCTGGCTCGGCTCCTGCAGAGGGAGGGACTGGCTCTTGGCTGAAAAAGAAGGTGCAGCAGTTACAGCCACGCCTAAGCGGCTTTGCTAGTGCACTCTGTGTCATCGGGACCCAATGTAGACGGCAAATGGCAGACGGTCAGCCTTCACACTGGGCCCCTACAGTCCCCGAGCGGGACAGCAGACAGCAACAAGAAAGGTAGGTAGGATTTTAATCTTCACTCATCAAAGCAACCCTTGGTTCCCAGGTCCTTTAGGCTTCCCTGTTGGTGCACCTGCTGGGCCCAGGGCACCGATGTCCTGGGCAGGTGCATAGGACGCCGCTTTGGATGATTCCAGTCTCTGCGGGTTGGGTCAGGGAACTGGCACTTGGAGAGCTGGGCTGCTTTGGGCTCCCAGCCCCCGGCCCCAGTGCTGCTGAGGTCCTGGACACTCTGTCCCTCTTGGGCCACTGCAGATGGGTCACCTGGTTCCTGTACACAGTGCTGTGCCCCTCGCCACACAACCCACACACTCACAGCCCCCGCGGGGCCTCGGCCACATTTGACGACTCACTGTCCTGTGCCTCTGCTGTCCTCCATGCATAAAGAACGCGGTGGGGCTGACGTCACCAGGCCCTCGTGGGAGGAGAAACCCAGAGAGGGGAAACAGCTCTGTTTAGACACCACAGCGGCCAAGCTGGGCCTGGCCCCCTGCCTCTGACTCCCACTCTGGCTGCCTAAGGGGGCTGGTGTCTGCTGGGGGGAAGCAGGGGCGCTAGCACGGGGCATGGGGAAGAGGTGACATGAAGGAGTGATGACACTGGGCTGGAATGTCACGCTCCTGAGCCTGACCCCAACAGGGAAGCTCCAAGGCAGGCTGAGGTCTCCGGAGAGCCTCTACACTTCCTGTCTGTAGTGTTCCAAGCCACTCTCTGCCCCTGGTGCTAAGCAAGCCCGGGTTTGAGCTTTGTGCCAGGCACCAAAGTCTGGGCTGGGCTGTTCATAGGTCTATGGAATCCGTTTCTTCCTTCCTTCCTTCCTTCCCTCCCTCCCTCCCTCCCTCCCTCCCTCCCTCCCTCCCTCCTTCCCTCCTTCCTTCCTTCCTCCCTCCCCCCCCCCCCTCCTTCCTTCCTTCCTTTCTTTCTTTTTACTTATTTATTTGAAAGGCAGAGATGCAGAGAGAAATGGAGAGGGGAGAGAGAGAGGGAGGGAAAGAGGTATCTTCCATCTGCTAGTTCACTCCTCAAATGCCTGCAGCAGCTGGAGCTGGATGGATCCGAAGCCAGGAGCCAGGAGTTTCTCCCAGGTCTCCCATGCAGGTGCAGGGGCCTAAGCACTTGGGCCATCCTCCACTGCTTTCCCGGTTGCATTAGCAGAGCTGGATCAGAGGTGGAGCAGCCAGGTCTTGAACCAGAGCCCATATGGGATGCCGGCACTGCAAGTGGAAGCTTAACCTTCTATGCCACAGCCCCAGAGCCTTCTGCTCCCACCACCGGCTGGCCAGAGGACCATGGGCGAGTCACATCTCTGCTCGGGTCTCAGTGCCATCTGGGGTCCAAAGCTGATAGCTTTGAAACTACCTGGTGGTAGGAGGATTAAATAGAAATGCCCATACCAGGAAGGCACTGGTAAGTGCCTGGGCATTGGTTCCAAGCCCGTGACACTCAAGCGTGAGCTGTGGGGCTTGCGACTCTGCGCTTGGAGCTGCGCACTGCCTTGGGTTAGAGTCAAAACCACAGAGCCGAGGCCGGCAGAGTGCGTTTGTTTTTGTTTTTTTTTCCAAAGAGTAACGTATCTTAGTGGGACAGTGTTTTGTTTTTTTTAAGATTGATTTATTTGCTTGAAAGAGTTACACAGAGAGAGAAGGAGAAGCAGAGAGAGAGAGGTCTTCTATCCTCTGATTCACGCCCCAGTTGGCCACAATGGCCAGGGTTGTGCTGATCTGAAGCCAGGAGCCAGGAGCTTCTTCCAGGTCTCCCACAAGGGTGCAGGGGCCCAAGGACTTGGGCCATCTCCTACTGTTTTCCAGGCCATAGCAGTGGAAAATGGAGCAGCCGGGACTTGAACCAGTGCCCATATGGGATGCTGGCACTGCAGGTGGCAGTTTTACCTGCTACGCCACAGCACTTGCCCTGAGTGCATTTGTTTAACTTGCTGGTGTGTTTGTGTGTGTGTGTAGGGGGGAAATGCCATAAATATTTTTGGGTAAATGTTTTATTTTTTTAAAACTTTCTATTTCAGACTAGGTTTACAAAGCAAAAATTGTGAAGTGGAACAAGGGGTACCTCTATACCCCACACCCACCTTCCCCTGTTATTAGCGTCTTCTGTTGGTATATTTGGAACGTTCAATAAACCACACTCAACTTCCCCTACTATTAACATGAGTCTGATGTATTTGTCAACACTAGTGAAGCACACCCAGCTTCCCTAAATTTTTTTAAAGATTTGTTTATGTTGAAAATCAGAATTACAGAGATAGAGGAAGAGACAGAGAGAAAAGGAGATCTTCCATCTGTTGGTTTGCTCCCTAGATGGTCACAACAGCCAGCACTGGGCTAGGTGGAAGCCAGGAGCTGGGAGCTTCATCCAGGTCTCCCACATGGGTGGCAAGGGTCCAACCTCTTGGACCGTCTTCCATTGCTTTTCCCAGGCCATTAGCAGGGAGCTGGATCAGAAGTGGAGTGGCAGGACCTGAACTGGTGCCTGTATGGGTTGCCACTGTTGCAGGCTTAACCCACTGCACCACAACGCCAGCCCCACTATTTGCAATTTTTCAAACCAACAAGGGACCAGCTTCTGGAACATACTGGTGCAAAGCTGAGGCTCAGGAGAGTGAGTTTGCACGCAGAGGAGGGAGTGGGCTCGCAGGTGGATGGGGAGATGCCTGCACTCACCAGTAACTTAGACACACATCCGCATCCAGATCACAGGGACAGCCTGCTTGATGTCACCCCACCTGGCACATACAGAATGTCGGGTGCGGGGTGGCGGGGAGGTAGCAGGGGAGTCTCCCGTGTCTGTTGGAGGGAGTGAGGTGAGTGGCCACTCTATGGAAGTGTCTTAGCTGGTGGCACATGGCTGAACTGAGCCAGCAAACATCCTTGATGAGTTGTGCTGCCCCTTGCACACACTATCAGTCACATGCAACGTCATGAGGGGACTTGCGCAGGAATTACCCAGCCCTGCGTGGGTAATCTAGCCACCTGACCCTGTGGGTGTGGACAAGCGAAACTGGCGTGTTGTCTTCCACTTGGGAACAGGAGGCAGCAGTGGGAGGAAACAAGAGAAAACTCAGAGCCCCATGTTGGGTCTGAGGAGACAGAAGAGACGTTGATGGGATGCAGGTGCACAGAAACAGAGCCTGGGTGTCTTGTCGTAGAAGGCTCCCGGCTACTGCAATACGGCCTGCCGAGCAGGTGCGTGGGCTCGCTGGGGAGGACGGGAACAGGGTGAGGAGTGGAGGTCCCAGGAATAAATGGATAGGGTGCAAAGCCAAGAAGGATCCAGTTCAGATCAGGGCGGAGACTAAGAGGGTGTGGACAGCTCCAGCTGTCACACAGAGGGTCAACCCTAAAAACACAACAAAGACCACCCCTCCTCGCACCACTGCCGTTAGCCCCTAGCCAACCACCCAGCAAACGCAAAGGCATAAACAAAAAGTTTACCTTTACAATATCAGGAGTACATTCCTATCAAACTGGATAGTCACAGACAAAAACAAGAATATCACCAATCTGGGGCTGGCACTGTGATGCAGCAGGTTAAAGCCACCGCCTGCAGTGCCGGCATCCCATATGGGCGCCGGTTCTAGTCCCGGATGCTCCTCTTCTGATCCAGCTCTTTGCTGTGGCCTGGGATACCAGTAGAAGATGGCCCATGTCCTTGGGCCCCTGCACCCATGTGGGAGACCTAGAAAAAGCTTCTGGCTCCTGGCTTCGGATTGGCGCAGCTCCACTGTTGCGGCCAATTGGGGAGTGAACCAGCGGATAGAAGGTCTCTCTCTGTGTCTCTACCTCTCTATGTAACTCTTTCAAATAAATAAAAAAAAAACTTTAACAAAAAAAGACTGTCACCGGTCGCTTTTCTGGATATGCACCCGTTTTGCCTCATGGACTGACGTGGCTTTTGTCGTAGGAAATGTGTCATCGTTTTAACAGCCTGCCATTCTGTGTGCACATGAATCATTGATGTCCTTATCGCTCCTCGTCAGCCTTGAGATGAAATTAAAGTGCCTTAAATGTGCCCATCTTTTTAATTTATTTTTAAAGATTTATTAATTTATTTGAAAGTCAGAGTTACACAGAGAGAGGAAAGGCAGAGAGAGAGAGGTCTTCCATCCAATGGTTCACTCCCCAATTGGCTGCAACGGCCAGAGCTGTGCTGATCTGAAGCCAGGAGCCAGGAGCTTCTTCCGGGTCTCTCACACAGGTGCAGGGACCCAAAGACTTGGGCCATCTTCCACTGCTTTCCCAGGCCATAGCAGAGAGCTGGATCAGAAGTGGAGCAGCCGGGACTAGAACTGGTGCCCATATGGGATGCCGGCACTTCAGGCCAGGGCATTAACCCACTGTGCCACAGTGCCGGCCCCAAATGTGCCCATCTTAAGCTGACATTTCTGGAGCTTTAACACACGCGTTCCTGTCTCCACCATCGGGACGTAGGCCTGGCCATGATTTTCATCACAAGTTTCACAACCACCACAACTCCTTCATGACTCTGCTCTGGTAACTTCCCCATCCCAACCTCAGTTTCCAGCTGATCTACTTCCTGTCCGTGCAGATTTTTGGGTTTCACGTACATGGATTCACTGCGTTGCAGTCTTCAGGAGCTCGATTCTTCCCTGCAGAGTGTTTTGATATTCTGTGTGTGGCAGTAGTGGTTTCCACTTTTATGGCTTTGTATTACTCCCCTGTGTTTTTCTTTCTTTCTTTCTTTTTTTTTTTAAAGATTTTATCTATTCATCTGAGAGGCAGAGTCACAGAGAGAGGGAGAGATAGAGAGAAAGGTCCCTCATTTGCTGGTTCACTCTCCAAATGACCACAATGCCTGGAGCTGGGCCAGGCTGAAGCCGGGAGCCAGGAACTTCTGGCTCTCCCATGCAGGTACAGGGGCTCAAGAACTTGAGCCATCCTCCACTGCTTTCCCAGGCCACAGCAGAGAGCTGGATCAGAAGTGCAGCAGCCGGGTCTTGAACCAGCGCCCCTATGGGATGCTGGCGCCGCAGGTGGAGGCATAGCCTACCATACCACGGTGCCAGCCCCATCAATTTCCTTGCTTATAGGGAGAATGAACACAGTCCCCTCCGTGGTTGCCATAGAAGAGTTTGCATAAAGAGCCCAGCATCGGGCCTGGTCCAGCCTGGATGGCCCACCCGCATCAATCACACCTAAATCTGAAACTCTTGAAAAAAGCCTTCCTTAATCTCGTCGGTTTCAGGTTCGTAAGGAGCCGTCTGCAGCAGGAACTAGACCGAGTGAACGCGGCCCCTGGTGGCACAGCACAGTCACCGGGAAGCGATGTGGCAGGCGTTTTCATTTTTGTTTTATTTGTTCTGAATTCAGACCTGCTTGGCCGAGCCATGGAGGCAGAGGCTCCTCCCGAGGCTGAAGACAGAACTGAGGAGCCAAAGCCCCAAGATGAAGGGCAGCCCCTGGCCATGCAGCTGGGGCTCCCGCGTGCAGGGCAGTCGTCCCCTGACCCCGCTGGCCTCTGGGACCTGCTGGAAAAGAAGTTTCTGGAACACCGGCAGTTGGCTGACAGGAGCCCGGAAGAACGTCGGGAGAGCCTGCTGTGTCTTCTCCCCCTGTTTCTGAAGGTCAGAATTCTTGGTTATCAACGCTCTGTTATTAACTGACGAGTAATAATTGTGCATACTTACGGGGGTATGGTGTGATGTGTCTTCTAAAAATGTGTCTAATTTATTTGAACAGAGAGAGAGAGAGAGAGAGAGAGAAATTTTCCATCCACTGGTTCATTTCCCAAATGTCCTCAACAGTCAGGGTTGAATGAGTCTAAAGCCAGGACCGGGGAACTCAGTCTGGGTCTCTCAAGGTTGGGGGCGGGGAGGTGGCGGCAGGAAGCCAAGTACTTGAACCATCACCTGCGGCCTCCGAGGGCGTTAGTGAGGAGCTGGAATCAGGGGTGGAACCAGGATTCGAACCCAGATACTGCAATAAGGGATGCAAGCATCCCTTACACATATACATATATACATACGTATGTAATATATATGTGTGTATCATGTATACCTGCATATAGTATATAATGTATATGATAAAATCACAGTGTGTATTTAGCATATATGTCACCTCAAACATTTTTCTTTGTGGTGAGAATGTTCAGACTCTTCTGGTTACACAGATACTTCCAAAAATTCATGGAAAATGGAATTAAATGATAAATTCATATTAGTGCAAAATGTTGAATTCCATGCAGAGTTTTCTCTATAACATGCATTTCCATGAGCTTTTGGAAGACACGTTGAATGCCTGAATTTTACTTTTCTACACCAAAATAAACTTTACTTTAAAAAAAAAAGGATTTATTTGGGGCTAGCACTGTTGCATAGCAGGTAAACCTACCACCTGTGGCGCTGGCATCCCATATGGGCATTGATTTGAGTCCCGGCTGCTCTGCTTCCAATCCAGCTCCCTGTTAATCCACCTGGGAAAAGCCAGGGAAGATGGCCCAAGTGCTTGGGCCCTTGCACCAGTGTGGGAAACCCAGAAGAAGCTCCTGGCTCCTGGCTTTGGATGGTCGCAGCTCTGGCCATTGTGGCCATTTGTGGCCATTTGGGGAGTGAACCAGCAGATAGAAGAGCTCAGTCTCTTTCTGTCTCTCTCTCTGTAACTTGGCCTTTCAAATAAATAAATCTTTTTTAAAAAGGATTTATTTAATTAGTTTGAAAGGTAGACAGAAAGAGAGAGAGTATATGAGACAGAGAGAGTGAGATCTTCCATCTGCTGTTTCACTCCCTAAATGGCTGCAACACCCAAGGGCTGAAGCCAGGAGCCAGGAACTCCATCTGGGTCTCCCACATGGATGGAGGGGTTCATGCACTTGCGCCATCTTTCATTGCTTTCCCAGGAGCGTTAGCAGGGAGCTGGATCAGAAGTGGAGCAGCCGGGACTGGAACCAATGCTCTGACATAGGATGCCGGCTTTAGCTGCACCACAACACCGGCCCCCATGAACTTAACTTTTACTTGCGTTTCTCACGAGCTTTTTGGGGTGCTTTGTGCTTTGAAATAAACGTTCTTGGTTGTTGTCTTGAGTCATCGCTCCACTGCTATTACATTGAGTCTGTAAGGAAAGGACGCTGTGCTCCTGGGGACACTTTGGGGACAACTAGATACTGAGGTTGGAGGTTTTACCGTGGCCTCTACTCACTTTTTGCAGGTTGGAGCCTGGGGACTCTGAGATGAAGGCAATTTGGTTTCTGGGGAGGGCTCAAAACCTGGCTCCTGTGTGGCATCTTCTTGCCATGATCTCCAGTGGCGGGAGGGGGAAGGGATCTCTCTCTCGGGCTTCTGTTCTAAGGACGCAAATCCCATTCACACAGGAAGAGGCGAACTCATCTCCCAAAGCCCCGACCTGCTTGTCCCATCACTTCCGGGATTGGGATTTCTACAGAGGAGCTTGCTGGGGGGAGGGGAGGGACACCCACCAGGGACACCCACCCAGCCCCTAGCAAGAGCACTGCGCCACTTGATAAGGGTGGCAAGCATCACTCATCTTCCATGGTGGGGAGGGGCTTGGGAAGGACTGACAGACGGCTGCTCAGTATTCCTGTCTGTGTCGTTCAAGCCAGTCCTAGGTTGGGAGACTGTACTCCCAAGAGCCGGGACCTGGTTCTTCTCCTGTCCTTATTGTTGAGTTAGGAATTCGTTCATTTGTTGGGCACACACACACTAAGTTCCAGTAAGCCGTGCTAGGTTGGTGAGGAAGGCAGAGAGAGGTTCTGCCCTCCTGGGGCGGGGGATGGCATCTCGGGCACAAGGCATTGTGCTGGATGTGTTTCTTTGGGCTTGCAAGGGTTCGAATTCAATGAATGCTCATTTTTGCAAAATGGAAAGCTTTCAAATGCAAATCAGATTTCCAGTTTCTCTTGGAAATCTTGGCAGCTGGTAAGTACTGCCAGTTGGGTAGAAAGAGTTAGGGGCAGCCCTTTTAGCCAGAAGATGACCTTGATCCCCCAATTCACACAGTGCACCACTCCCTATCGTCTTTCACCCAGCTCACGTCACTCACTCATGTGATTTCACTCCCCTGGCTTCAAGCTTGCAGCCTCGCATGGAGCAGTTCCTACTTTAACTGTCTCTTGATATTGGTCCGTGTTTCCCAAACTCAATTCCAGTAATTGGAGACATAACAGCCCTGTTTCCTAGGAGCATTTATGTCTGTCAGAGCAGGGCTCAAGTCTCAGCTCGCGCTGTGCATCCTAGCATGGCTGAGCCTCAAATTCTTGATCTCTAAGGGGAAGCAGTGGCATTTTGCTGGGAAACTGAGAGGATGTGTACAGCCCCACCTGTGAAAAGCAGACGTGATTTTCGTTATGTATCCATCGCTTCCAGGACACCAGCTGCACTTGTGCCCGAACTCCTGAGACTCCATCACCCGGCTTCTCCAAACTGCTGACACAGTCTGCTTCTCCTTGGGTCCCTGGAGCCCACCTCTGATGAATCCTGTAGAGGAAGAATATTGCAGGCTTCTTATCATTTTCTTAATATCTATATTCTTTTATTAAGTCCCATGTGCTTAAAAACCTGTTGTGTCTATTAAGTTATGACTAATAAAACCCCGCCAGAGCCCTGGACCTTCTTCATTAAGAGTTAGTGGTGGAAAGGAGTGTGGGGCAGGTGGACGATTTTTCCCAGGTGTAGTGCAGATAAAAGCTGAAGGTGGAAAGTTGAAAGTAGATGTGGCAAGATGAAAGTAGATGTGGAAAGATACAGTTGATGAAGATGGAATGTTCATTGGAATTTAGGCCCTGTGTGAAAAATTCAAGTTTGTTGCCACTCTCTTTTGAATTTTGTACTAGTAATGTTCTTCAAAGCTTTCTGGGAAGGCTCTTCTGGGAAAGTTACACCATTTCCTGTTTGCCTAAAAAGTTACACTGTTTCCTGTTTACCTTGACTGTTCAGGGCAAAGCCTTATGCATACCTCAGTTGTCATGGAAACCTCACTCCACCTGAGCTCTGAGAACCTTGAACACACAGGACAGAGTCCTGAACCACTTTGCTTGCTTTATCCTCGACTCCTTTTCCCGAGGAAAATTAAGATGATCTGGAATATTCTTGGTCCCCGGGCAAAGCATACAAGTGACTTTGAACTGCTGTCCCTGCTTGGACAGGGCTGTGTCCCTGGGTTGTGGGGGGCCTTGACTGTCTGGCCCAGCCTGTCTATCAGTGAGACCTAGGATGGAAGGGGTGGCCGAGGTGTGGTCAAGGGTAGAGTGAAGGTTGGTGGCAGGGTGTGACCCTGGCTCAGTGCTGTCTTACGTAGCCGCCTCCCTCAGAGCCGCTGCCTCTCATCTACTTCCCAGGGTGCTTGCTTGCCTGTAGCATCTTTGTGTTTTTTTTCTTCCAAACACGCACAGGAAATGAGCTTTCCTGTTATCCCTGCCATGGCTGACATAACAAATCTGCATTAGCTGCTGGGAAAGTACAAAAATGAGCTTGGTTTGTTGCACGGTAAATTGCTGTTGAGCGGGAGAATGACTGCAGGTTGCTAACCCACGCAGCATCCTGGTTGATGTCTTTTTTTAAAATTTATTTTATTTATTTGAAAGAGTTACAGAGAGAAAGGGAGAGACAAACAGAGACACAGAGAGAGGTCTTCCATCTGCTGGTTCACTCCCCAAATGGCTGCAATGACTGGAGCTGGACCAATCTGAAGCCAGGAGCCAGGAGCTACTTCAGGGTCTTCCACGTGGGTTCAGGGGCCCAAGCACTTGGGCCATCCTCCGTTGCCTTCCCAGGTGCATTAGCAGGTAGCTGGATCAGAAGTGGAGCAGCGGGGACTTGAACCGGCATCCATATGGGATGCTGGTGCCAAGGCAGAGCCTTAGCCCGCTACGCCACAGCATCGGCCCCACTCTGTGCATTTTTGACTTAGGATATTTTCAGCTTTGGATGGGGTTTGTGGGTACTCCATTCTGAGTCAAGGGATGTGTGCATTAGAAACGAGGCAGAGAGGTGAAATGGTGCCCCAGGCTCCAACAGTCAGCAAGGGGCAGAGCCGAGACTAACCCAGGTGCCCTGATGCCCTGGTGAGCCTCATTGATGAGAGCTAGGTAATATTCACCGAGCTGGAACTCGCTCATCGGGCATGTGTTGACTGTTTACAAGTCCTCATAACAACTCTGTGGACTAGCTGCTATTTTTACCGCAGCTCTTAAATGAGGAAAGAGAAGTTTAGAGACATTATGTAACTTAGTCCAGCTCACCTGGGTGCTAGCAAGGGAGGAGAAATTAGCCGGGGTATCTTGCCCCAGGTCTTTGTTGCTAACCACTGGGCTTCCTTGCTCATGCTGGAGGCTGCAGGATGGGGCACAGAGAGAATGTCACCCCCTGCACGCCTGCTGTTTGGACAGTTGGTCTAGGATGCTGCAGGCATCCTCCCGTTTTCCTGGAACACGCAGCTCTGAGAAGCAGGTTGCCCTGTTGTCAGGAAGTCCAAATAGCCCTGAGTGACCTTGAAGCTGCACTTGCTGCTTGCTCACGGCCAGCGCCAACGGTGCCGTCCTAGAGGTTTGCGTTTGGTGGATTTTGCAATTTGAACTACAATAAGTGAGACGAGCTGCTTAGAAGGAAGGTTTGCTTCAGCGGACGGTTTCGGAGGTTCACAGCCCAGGTTGGGCACCCCCAACAGTCTGGGGTCTGGTGGCAAAATGTGTACAGATGGGAAGCAGAGAGACACATGGAGCAGGCTCTGCTCACAGAACCAACCCCGTCGCGAGACCTGCCTTCCAAGGGCATGCCCCCACGGACCTAAAGACTTCCGTCAGGCCTACTGCCAGACGTCACAGTACAATGAAGTCTCTACCCTTATTCCACCCATCATCAACACTAACCCATTAACCGTGAACAGAGACTTTGGGGCTTAAACACCTGAATGAGACTGGGGGGCCAAATCCGGCCCAGATCAGAACAGAAGTGGTTCTCTTAGTCCTTAGCTGAGTGGAGCAGAGGAGACCTCTCTCTGCCGATTCTGCAGAAATTACTGCTCCATGAGCAAAATAAAATGATGGCTGTTATTTTAAGCTATTCCGTTTTGGGTGGTTTGCCATGGAGCAGCTGATGACAGAATAATAGGCGACGAGGGGAGGAGTCCATCCATCCCTTGGTATGGAAGTGTTGGAATAGATCTCCGTGGTCCTTAGAGGTGGACTCTGTGTGTGTGTGTGTACATACATGCATGTGTGCACATGTGCTGTGAGGCTCAGGACACAGCTGATGCTGCAAGCATCATGCCACAGAGGGTGGTCATTCAAACCCAGAAAACCATGTGTGGCTCTAGCTGACAATTCAAGCTAAACGTGCCATTGAATCTAAAACAAGGACATCCAACAGTTATGAACGTGCTTCCAAAACTTGTCGGAAACATAGAACGGGAAGATAAGTTTATTTTGGGGCAAAAGCATCTGAGAGCCATGCAGAGTTTTTTCATAATAGGTGTTCCCTATGGATGTTTGAAAAACTGTTTTCAAGTGTGTTGTTCAGAGTGTAGACGGTGGCCGGTGAGGGCAAACTGCTCTCCTTGTCCCCTCCTAACTCTACCCCACCTTGCAGTGGATCCTGCAGCATGGTGTATCCCCAATTTGGGGGAGCGTTTTTGTTGTTTTAACAAAGTCTGGGTGCACGGCTTCTCTGTTTAATTTACCATGTCACAGCTGCAGGGAACCCTCACAGAAAGTCTTGACACTCCCCCCCCCCCCCCCCCCCCCCCGTTGCTGCAGGAACACTGCGATCACACTGGAAAACTGGAAAAGCGAGCAGGTTCTCTGTGCCTTCCAGAAGCTGAGTTTGTCTCCCATCTCCTCAAGAGCATTTGTCATTCCTTATTTTCCTTCGAGACCACGGCATCATCTTCTTGCTCTTTCTTCCATGGGAGGGGACAGCTCCAAGGCAGGAGGGTGCAGCCTGGATAATGTTAGTAAATAACATTTTGTTTTAAAAAATATTGAGCAATATGCTCCCAGCATGCAAATCCCAGTTTGGGGGGAAAAAATGAAGGCCTTTTGGAAGCTGCCTTAACTCTTCGGGGTCTCCACGGTGCCATTGAGTAAATGATTGGCTCTGTGCATCCGATGGTCCCCTGGTGGCCTGAAAGAGGTATTGCATCCTCCGGTATTGCCTGCGTTGGTCCCAGGAAGGAGCAGCGCCTTGGGAGGTGTGGCTCGAGTACAATTACTGCTCAACTCACAGTGGGCCCATTTGCTTTATTGTAGAGGGCCTCCTGGAGTCCCACCGCTCCAGGGACAATATAGATGCTTCTGAGTCAACTGTCAGCAAATTGGTCTTCGTGGGTTTTGCCGGGGCAGGGAAGAGGCACTGGTGTTTGTTAGGAAGACGTTGTAGCAGAGTTCTCAGGCCTGGGAGAGAAATCATCCCCCCGCAGAATTTCCAAGCCCACAGAACTGGTCTTTTCTTGCCAAGGATTTAACGTGTTGGGGGTGGGGAACAGCTGGTCCCCAGGCGGTAGCCATGAGCTTCGTGTTCAGGGAGATGGCTGGAACAGATGCTCTTGCCTTCCCGGTAGAGGAGGATCTCAGCCATGAGAGACAGGGATGGTAGGCAAGGCAGCCAGGTGTAGGAAGGCAGGTGCAGCCCTCAGAGTGCACTGGCACCCTCCAGGCAGATCTGAGTGAGAGAATGTTTCCAGTCACCTGGACTGCGGTGAGCAAGGTTTGCAAAACCTGATGGAGAGAATATAGCCTGGCAGGCCAGGTAGGCGTCTCAGCAAAGAAGTGGGAGCCCACTTTGCATTTATGGGGGTTTTAAGGGAATAGGGTCCAGTTCTTCCTGCTGTTTCTCATTCTATCTCCCTCCCCCCATTTCTCTGCACAAAGAGAAATGAGCTGTGAAATGAGTGAAATTCCTCCCAATTTCTTATTTCCCTACCAACCAACGTCTTGAGTCCGGATAGCTCTCTTAGCACAGAGCAGATGATTCTCTCGGGGAGCTTTCCTTTGGGGGAAGGCTGGGAGCACCCATAAAGTTATCGGAGTGTGGGCAGGACTTTGCAGTGTAAAATCCCAGGCTGCTTCCAAGGTGAAGCCTGCTCCACTCCTTTCCCGCAGGTGCCTGGTTTTCCTTAGGCCCCTTTCACACCCACGGGCTCATTTCCATCTTCCTGCCTGACAAACATGCAAACGCTCCTGGGGTATGCACTCGCGTAATCGAACTAATCCAACTCTCCACTCTGCCACGTGCGCGGACTAACCAGCTCAGCCTTCGTGTCTGCAGAGCGGGCATCAGCATAGAGGCGCCGGAGGGGCTTGCTGTGAGGCTGCGTGGGAAAGCCCTCTGCGCAGGCGCGTGAGGCCCCTGTGCGTCGCAGGCTTGGTAACTGTAACTGTCCTGTTCACTCATCAACTATTGGTTCGAGGTCTACCACGCCCAGCAGGGTTCACCAGTAAGCGAGCACTTCTATTGTTTTAGCAAAGTTCAAATGCACTGCTTTTTTAAAAGTTTAATTTTTTTTACTAGAATTTTATTTACTTGAAAGAGTTACACAGAGAAGGAGAGGCACAGAGAGAGAGAGAGAAAAGGGTCTTCCAGCTGTTGGTTTATTCCCCAGATGGCTGCAACTGCTGGAGCTGCGCCAGTCCGAAACCAGTAGCCAGGAGCTTCTTCCTGGTCTCTCACATGGGTGCAGGGGTGCAAGGACTCGGGCCATCTTCCACTGTTATCCCAGGCCATAGCAGAGAGCTGGATCGGAAGTGGAGCAGCCAGGACTCAAACCAGCGCCCATATGGGATGCCAGCACTGCAGGTGGCAGCTTTACCCGCTATGCCACAGCACAGGGCCTGGAATTTTCTTAATCAGTGTCACTTACTGTTTGTCTTGCATAGATCCCCTCCTCCAGTCTCCCTTGTGTTTTGCTTTCAAATCAACTCGCTCAGTCTTTTCCCTAGCAACCCATCCGGGTGTGGATCCTGCCCCATTGTTTGTTAGCTACATTTGCAAATACTTCTCCCAATCGGTGTCTTTCAGTAAAGAGAAGACTGCAAGGTTCTGGCGTTTCACATAGTGCCCTAGCAAGAAAACACCTTCAGAAATGACTTCCCTGTGGGATTCTGATGCTCTCCTCAACTCTTCCAGATGCAGGAGTTTCACTTAAACATATCCAGGCAGGCCTTTCGGTAGGAACTTATCTGTGTGGCTGGGCCCAGCACAATGGCAGTTTGTGGGAGCGACTGGGTGCCAGGGGGGTGTGCACAGTGGCCTGCCTTTGGGTGGTCCCTGACACCCGGGCTGAGGGCAGCCACTCCTCTCTGAGCACTGGGAAGAGGTTGTCTGAGCCCTGGCCATGACAGCACAGCGGGGGAGAGGACGCCTGCCCAAGGGCTCTGCAGGAGAAGCAGACATGCCAACAGTTCTGTACAGAGACCAGGAGGAAACTCTCACCAGAGAGCTACCTCCCGAGTAGAATTCCAGAAGCCACGAGCTCTATGAGAGCAGCCTATGTCACCAGGGGAGGACGTCAGAGGAAGACAATGAGTGGGTAGGTTAGAACGAGGGACGGGACAGATAAGGAAACTTTTAAGGACACTGAGAGAGGGGACATTAAATACGGCAACCTGGACTGGGAAGACTTTCGGGAGCCAGAATAGAAAAAGGGGTAGAGATTTGAGAAGTTTGATTTTGCATATATCATAAATTCCAGGTTTCTCTTTGGTAAAACCAAATGATATAAATTGAAAGACAAAATGACAACTTTCAAAATAATTGTAATTACGTTATGGACACTTCTTTTATACATGAAGAGTTTTTTTTTTTTTTAAATAATAAAATAGTGAGACCTCATACTAGGGGAATAAACTAAGAATAAAGACAGGGACTGGCCGGCGCCGCGGCTCACTAGGCTAATCCTCCGCCTTGCGGCGCCGGCACACCGGGTTCTAGTCTCGGTCGGGGCACCAGATTCTGTCCCGGTTGCCCCTCTTCCAGGCCAGCTCTCTGCTGTGGCCCGGGAAGGCGTGGAGGATGGCCCAAGTGCTTGGGCCCTGCACCCGCATTGGAGATCAGGAGAAGCACCTGGCTCCTGCCATCGGATCGGCGCGGTGCACCGGCTGCAACGCGCCAACCGCGGCGGCCATTGGAGGATGAACCAACGGCAAAAGGAAGACCTTTCTCTCTGTCTCTCTCTCACTGTCCACTCTGCCTGTCAAAAAAAAAAAAAAAAAAAAAAAAGACAGGGACTGGCGCTGTGGTGTAGGTTAAGGCTCCACCCATGGCGCCAGCATCCTATATTGGTGCCGATTCATGTTCCGCCTGTTCCACCTCCGATCCAGCTTTCTACTATGGCCTGGGTCCTTGGGCCCCTGCGCCCGCTTGGGAGACCCAGAAGAAGCTCCTGGCTTCCGATCAGCCCAGCTCCCACTGTTGCAGCCATTTGAGAGTGAACCAGCGGATGGAAGAGCTCATTCTCTCTGCCTCTCCTCGCAGAGAGAGTGAGTTCTTCCATCCGCTGGTTCACTCCCCAAACAGTCACAATGTCCAGGCTGAAGCCGGGAGTTTCTTTGGGGTCTCCCCCATGGGTGCAGGGGTCCAAGCACCCTCTGCTGGTTTTCCCAGGCGCATTATCAGGGAGCTGGAGCCAAAGCAGAGCAGCCGGGACTCGAACTGGCGTCCATATGGAATGCCACGGGAGCTTTAACCATTGCAACCCAGTGTCGTTGAAGCCTGGGCGAGCTCTGAGGACCATATGAGAGGGCGCAAGGAGACACGGGAGGCGACTGTGTAAGGGAGTGAAGGGCCATGCAGACAAAGCGGCCGTCCATGGAGGCGGAGTGCAGCGGGCCTGGGGAAGGGGCGGGCCCGGCTCTGCGTTTGACCTTCCGGTTGGAGGTGTGGCTCTGCAGGTCCCTGGAAGCTGCTGAATGCGCAGGCCTGGCCGTGAGGCCCTCGGCTGGGCTGGGAGGGGGCTGTGGTCTGGGTGCACCTGAGCCTGGGTGTGCGAGGAGGACGCGCGGCCCGTCCCCAGGCCCCGCACGCATCCCTCACGCGCTGGCCGTCCTGTGGTTGCTCTCCAGGCCTGGGAACACTCCGTGGGGGTCGTGTGCTTCCCCAGCCTCCAGCGGCTCGCAGAGGACGTCTCGGAGCAGCTTGTCGAGGAGATACAGAGGGCCCTGGCTGGGAAGCCCGCAGGTAAGGGAGCCCAGGGCTGCAGGACAGCCCCTCTCCGCCTTCTCCGGGCCTTGGGGTCGTGCCTGTCCCAAGGCACCGGCTCCACACTGCCCTGAGAGCCTGGGGGCTGGGGGAGAGGCGGGCTGGGGGGCCCTGGGGAGCTCAGCTGCTTCCAGGTCACACATACGGGTACACACACAGACCCTCGCATAGACATCACTGTCCTCACACTGAACACACAGGGAGACACACACACACACACACACTGTCCTCACACTGAACACACAGGGAGACACACACACACACTGTCCTCACACTGAACACACTGGGAGACACACACACACACACACACTGTCCTCACACTGAACACACAGGGAGACACACACACACTGTCCTCACACTGAACACACAAGGAGGCACACACACACACACTGTCCTCACACTGAACACACAAGAAGGCACACACACACACACTGTCCTCACACTGAACACACAGGGAGACACACACACACACACTGTCCTCACACTGAACACACAGGGAGACACACACACACACACACACACTGTCCTCACACTGAACACACAGACATGTACACACACACGCACACACACACTGTCCTCACACTGAACACACAGGGAGACACACACACACACACTGTCCTCACACTGAACACACAGGGAGACACACACACACACACACTGTCCTCACACTGAACACACAGGGAGACACACACACACACACTGTCCTCACACTGAACACACAGGGAGACACACACACACACACTGTACTCACACTGAACACACAGGGAGACACATACACACACATACTGTCCTCACACTGAACACACAGGGAGACACACACACACTGTCCTCACACTGAACACACAGGGAGACACACACACACACTGTCCTCACACTGAACACACAGACATGTACACACACGCACACACACACTGTCCTCACACTGAACACACAGACATGTACACACACACGCACACACACACTGTCCTCACACTGAACACACAGGGAGACACACACACACACATACTGTCCTCACACTGAACACACAGGGAGACACACACACACACACTGTACTCACACTGAACACACAGGGAGACACATACACACACACATACTGTCCTCACACTGAACACACAGGGAGACACACACACACTGTCCTCACACTGAACACACAGGGAGACACACACACACACTGTCCTCACACTGAAAACACAGGGAGACACACACACACACACTCTATCCTCACACTGAACACACAGGGAGACACACACACACACACACTGTCCTCACACTGAACACACAGGGAGACACACACACACACACTGTCCTCACACTGAACACACAGGGAGACACACACACACACACTGTCCTCACACTGAAAACACAGGGAGACACACACACACACACTGTCCTCACACTGAACACACAGGGAGACACACACACTGTCCTCACACTGAACACACAGGGAGATACACACACACTGTCCTCATACTGAACACACTGGGAGACACATACACACACACTCTATCCTCACACTGAACACACAGGGAGACACACACACACACTGTCCTCACTTTTACATACTGGGACACACACAGATATATCAACACACAAAGACACACATAAGCACATACTATACCACTGAACTTCATACAGACTTTACACACATACACACACATGCACAGACCCACAAAGACACACAGACACTATATTCACACTACCCACACAGAGACATGTAGACAACAGACACGCTGCACACAGTAGGCCACATACAGACCCTACACAGGCATGGAGATACAGACACAGGGTCAGGCCCAGGACTCCGGGGCAGAAGGGCTGCGCTCTGAGGTGCACCTGCTGTCAGCAGAGCGCCTGGCCCTAGAAAGGCACAGAGGTTGCCCGTGGATCTCTTGTGGGGTCTCCTGTGTTCTCACGGGAGCAGGACCCCGGAGGCTGAGTAGAATTTCCCTGTGGCTGTGGGCTGTGGAGCAGGAGGGAATCCCAGGGGCAGGAGTGGCTGGAGCATGGCACAGCTGGCACGGAGGCCTGCAGTGGGAGCAGCTGGCTGTACAGGAAGTTGGGTGAGGACACTGGGCTGCGGAGCGGCTAGCAACTGAGCTCTCCCTCCTCGGGCAGTAGGGAGCCACGGCGAGCTACAAAGCAGGGAGGGTGGCCCCACCCAGGCTGCCATCCAAAGGGGTTAATCCGGCAGACGGTCAAGCGTCTAGCACTGATTCAGGTGGGCCTGGTGGTGTGTGTGTGTGTGTGTGTAGGCAGGAGGCCAAGTTCCCCTAACAACGCCCAGGCGCCTCTCATGGGGATGCAGGGGAGCTGGGTGGCCAGGTACCTGCCCCGGCCAGGGGGTGACACTTTTTTTTTCTTTCCAGAGCAAGCACGGGTGGCGGCTGGGCAGCTGCTACAGTGGAAGGAAGACGCGGGGCAGGATGGGCACCTGCTGCTAAAGTCGGTGTGCGTGCTCACGGGGACGGACTCGGTGCGTCTCGGGGCTGGAGCCCTGGCCAGGCACCCTGTGGGCGGAGGGAGGTCCAGGCGGGCCACAGTGTGTCCCCTGACACTGGCAGATTGCTTCTCCTCCCCAAGTCCCCTTGTGCTACAGAGCGGAGATTGAGGCTGGAACCCTGCCCTCTTGGAGAGAGCTATGGGGGAGCGGCTGTTTCCCTGCCTCTGGGGTTGTGTTTCCCAGGGGCTGAAAGTGCCCCTCTCCCTTCCAGGGGTCACAGTGCGGATTAAAGATGCTGTGTACTGACCATGTCCTACGTGTGGCCAAGGCTGGGTGCGTCCCATGCACAGAGGCAATTTTTTTAAAAAGATTCATTTATTTATTTTGAAAGGCAGAATTACAGAGAGAGAGAGAGAGAGAGAGAGGAGAATCTTCCATCTGCTGGTTCACTCCCCAAATGGCTGCAGTGGCACAGGGCTGGGTGGCAGGGGCCCAAGCACTTGGGCGATCATCCCTGGCTTCCCCAGGCATGTAAGCAGAGAGCTGGATGGGAATTGGAGCAGCCGGGACTTGAACGGGCACACATACGGGCTGTCGGTTTTGCAGGCGGCAGCTACTGTGCCACACTGCTGGCCCCTCCACGGATCCTGAGTCTGATTATGGAGCTGCCGCCGTGTTGGTGATGGGGAAGTCGGTTTTCCCACGTGTGGGGCAGTGGCTGGTCTGACTTCAGAATCCCTGATCCAGGCCACAGCTCACTATATTGCTCCCTGTTAAATACAGCCTGAATGAGGCCCACCTGTATGTACCTGTCCTGCGTGTGCGGGACCCCGGCCTGGCCGCGGTCACACTGCCCCACCGCAAGGCTGGGGGCCTGGCGCTGCTTCCCTGAATGGTTTGCTGATGGCTGCTGTCCCAGCCTCTCAGGTGGACAGCAGATGGGAGTGGTGGGGGCAGCCGCTGTGTGCCGGCAATGGCGCTCAACGGCAGAGACAGGGAGCCAGTGCGGCGCTGTCCCCAGCGCAGAGACACGGGGTGGGTGCTGGGCCCAAGCCTGGAGCTGTGACTGCAGTGCGGGTTGCGGCTGCTGTCTGGGCAGGCCTGGAGCCTGATTGTGGGAGTCAACTGGAGGGAAGATAGCAGCCTCCCGCACAGAGCGAGGGCCCGCCTGTCCCTGGGGAAGACCCCCTGGGGGTGCATGGTGACCTGCCTGTCCCTGGGGAAGACCCCCTGGGGGTGCGTGGTGACCTGCCTGTCCCTGGGGAAGACCCCCTGGGGGTGCGTGGTGACCTGCCTGTCCCTGGGGAAGACCCCCTGAGGGTGCGTGGTGACGAATGATCCGGAGGGCTTGCTTTCAACGGAGCAGGCAGCCCCTGGAGCAGGGGCTGGGGAGAGCCGTCAGAGGGAGTCATGGCTGAGCAGGTGTTAGATAAAGTGGGGAGATGACCCGGAAGTGGAAAACCCTAGGGGAAAGGTCAGGCCCAGCAGCCTGCCCGATATTCTGGATTCTTCTTCCTTCCTTTTTCCCTCACTCACCCGTGTGCTTGCTAGGGGAGCCAGCTGCGTGGGAGGTTGTGTGGACAACACCCTGCAGGTTGGGCAGACACGTGTTCCCGTGTGCTTCACACACACGTGCTTGCATGGACGCGCGCACACACACACACATACACACGCACACAGTCGCTCGAGTGGAGCTGCTCGAAGAGCGGCCCCAGGAAGCCCCACCAGGCTGGCCTCCATCCTGGCCACTTCCTGTGCTCCTGCCCTCTCTGTCTGGTACCCTGGGCTGTCACCGGTCACCCATTGGGCAGCCTTGGTCTCGGCGAGGTCATTGGTCTGAATGTGCGGGTGCAGTGGGCCGTGCTGAGGGCTCTTCTGCTGCCACCCAGGCCTCACTGCCAGGCTCCCCGCCTCCCCCAGGGGCTGTGATTTGTTAGGCCCCTCCCTCCCTCCCCTCTCCCTCCCTCCCTTCCTCTCTCTCCCCCCCATTCCTGCCGTGTCTCAGAAAGAGCTAACACCAGACACACGGTAGACCTCCATGTGGACCTGATCCTCAGGGCACCTGGCGTGTGGATCCTGGGACTGTGTGTACCTCACACTTGAGCACACGGAGCCAGAGAAGGCACAGACGGCCGCAGGGGCCTGGCCACGGCCTCTGCCGCCTGCTGCCCTGGGGTCACCTGTGTGTGCTCACGTGCGTGTGCTCACGGGTATGCGCTCATGGGTGTGTGCTCACGAGTGCATGCTCACGGGTGTGTGCTCACGGGCGTGTGCTTCCCCTGCAGGAGACGCTGGGCAGAGTGGCTGAGTCCGGGCTTCCGGCTTTGCTCCTCCAGTGCCTTTACCTCTTCTTTGTCTTTCCCCTGGAGAAGGACGCGCTTTCCCCCAGTGACGTTCAAGTTCAGAGAATGTTCGTGCAGGTGAGTGACAGCAGGAGCACCCCCCGGCCAACCAAGACCTCGCTCTGGGAGCAGACTGGGTGCTTCTCCTTGGAGGCGCTCCTGTCCGTTAGCCCTGTCCCCCTAGCTCACCTCCTGCCCCCACACTCTGCATCTCCTCCCTTGCTCCCCGCCTCCTGTATCTCTGCCTCCTCCCTTGCTCCTCCCCCCAGCTCAGCCTCCCCTGCCACCCTCCTGGACACCTGGTGCCTCCTCTCCATCACCAGCTCCGTTATAATCGAATGAGGCCGCTGTCACCAGTGTGGCCCATCGTCGAGCAAGGTACCATGCTGCCCCTGGCGGGGGTCACGGCCGCCAGCCCTATCTGCCAGCCTGGGGTGTGTGTGGTGTTGTCAGCCTGCGTCTGTGCAAGCGGGGGTGCAGCGAGGGGTCCCAGAGTCCAGGGTCACAGGGCTTGTTCGCTCATGACTGATCTGTGATGTCCCTCCCTACTGTCCTCTCCCAAGGCGTCTCGGGCTGATGAGCGAGAGTCCACTAGGGGAAGGCAGGGGGAGTGCAGGGTCCCGGGCAGTGCCTCAAACCTGGCAGGTGGGTTCCCAAGCGCCACTGGCCGTGGTTCTTCCTGTGTCCCTCAGTGTCCGTTTCAGGGTAATTCTGAAGCTGAATCATCATGCCGGCGGGAACCCCACGAGTTCTGGAAGCTTCCAGCTAGGGTGGGCTTTCTCCTGAGCTGCCTTTGTGGAAACCCAGCTGCATTTTCCCATCTGAAAAACCAGATTCTAAGTGGTGGCCAGGGCGCTGCCGGGTCGTTGCCACCTGGCTTTTAGGAGCCCTGCAGGAAGTGAATGCAGCTCCTCCCTTGGACAGACGGGAGCCTCAGGGCACAGACTGTCTGCAGCCAAGGGTCTTCCTTGCTCCGTGCCACAGAATACACAGAGCTGCTTCTGAGCATAGCTCCATGCCAGACGTACGCAGCTCTGCCCTCGCAGTATCTCAGCTCTCAGAGGCGACACAGAGGTGAGGGGAGCCCCGCAGGGAAAGCAGGCCGTAAATAAATGCATAATTATTTAAGAAAAAGATTGATTTTTTTTGGAAGGCAGAATGACAGAGGGGAGAGAGAGAGAGATTTCTCATCCACTGGTTCACTCCTCCAGATGTGGGCAACAGCCACGGCTGGACCGGGCCAAAGCCAGGGGCCAAGAACTCCATCTGGTCTCTTGCATGGATGCCAGGGACCCATACGCTTGGGCCATCATCCGCTGCCTTCCCAGATGTATTAGCTGGGAGGTGAATCAGAAGCAGAGCAGCTGGGACTCAAACCAGACTCTAATATGGAATGCGGACATTGCAAGCAGTGGCTTAACCCACTGCCCCCAGTCCTTATAGGGATCAGGAGCAGAGCAGTGGTCGTCTAAGCCCAGGCTGTGGTCCCATGGCCACACCGACCTGCAAGCGAGGCTGGGAGATGGGATCCACAGCCCTGCTGTGTGGCTGCCAGCTCCAGCCCACTGCTGGAAGGGACTGGAGCAAGGAGCAGGCTCATGCCATTCACCCCACCGGAAGCAGGTGGACCCCCCAAGACCCCAAGGGAGGGCTTGTCCATGTAGGACCCCTCAAGACAGGCAAGGGCATTTGGATTTTATTTCAAATCCCTCTACTGGTCGCAGGGAGGCTGGGCTGGCGGGGCTGGGGAGTGCACTTGGGAGGTTCTAGGAAAGCTCTCAGGATCTTGCGGGGAGAAGTTGGGGTTGAATGCCAATCTGGAGTTCCAGAATCTCTTTTTATGTAGCACAGGGTCCTGTGAACTCTGTACCTTCACTGCTGGTGGCAATTTTTTTTTTTTTCTGTAATTCCATACAAAACGACACCAAGGCCGATCACTGCTTTGTTCCTAGGATTCGCAAAGGGTAGCTGTTGCCTGTATCGGGATCACACATGCAGACCTGTCCCCAGCCCTGCCATCGTCCCCCGGCTTAGCTCTGCCGGCCAGACTGGCTGGGGGCAGACGGTGATCACGTCCCTCGGGCTGGGGACTCGCACATCCATGCTCCCGAGCTGGAGGGGAGGCATCCGTCTCGGAAAGAGGCTTCCTAACCAGAGTCTGCTGGGCTGTGCTTCCTTCTTCTCCCCAGGTGTTGCTCAACATCTGCAGTGACTCTCGGGGCCTCGAGGGACTTCTCTCGGGCAGTGAGCTCCAGTCTCTGCTGATCGCCACTACGTGTCTGCGGGAGCACAGCTGCTCTTTCTGGAAGGAGCCCACCTTCTGTGTGCTGAGGGCCATCTCCGGAGCCCAGAACCCCAGCGTCATCCAGCACCTCAAGGGTAGGTGCCGGGGCCCAGCAGCTGCTTCCCTCGAACACTCAGGGTCAAGGCCGAGGGCCCACCCTCTAACAAGACCCTGCGATGCCCTCTGTGACCAAGGGAACAGCTGTGTCCAGTACAGCACTCTGTGTTGGGGGTGCTCCTCTTATGAAAGTGCTTCATTTTAGACCGGCACTGTGGCTCACTAGGCTAATCCTCCGCCTGTGGCACCGGCACCCCGGGTTCTAGTCCCGGTTGGGGCGCTGGATTTTGTCCTGGTTGCCCCTCTTCCAGGCCAGCTCTCTGCTATGGCCCGGGAGTGCAGTGAAGGATGGCCCAAGTGTTTGGGCCCTGCACCTGCAAGGGAGACCAGGAGAATCACCTGGCTTCTGCCTTTGGATTGACGCAGTGCACCTGTGGCAACATGCCGGCCATAGATGCCACTTGGGGGGGTGAACCAACGGAAGGAAGACCTTTCTCTCTGTCTCTCTCTCTCACGATCTAACTCTGCCTGTCAAAAGAAAAAAAAATGCTTCATTTTGTTTTAAAAGATTTTATTTATTTATGTATTTGAGAGTAGAGTTACAGACAGAAGGAGAGAGAGGGAGAGGTCTTTTATCTGCTGGTTCACTCCCCAGATGGCCACAATGGCCAGAGCTGGGCTGACCTGGAAGCCAGGAGTCAGGAGCTTCCTCTGGGTCTCCCATGTGGGTGCAGGGGCCTTAGGACTTGGATCATCTCCCGCTGCTTTCCCTAATGCTATTTTGCTGTGGGGAACATAGAGAGTGGCAGCTCGTGCTGAGGCTCCCAGCTAGCGAGGAAGGAAGTTGAATTTCAGAGGTGCAGAGGCCTCTTCCCAGCACTTTAGTTGCTGCTCTGGGAATCAAGTGGAGGGGGGATGGGCATCAGGGCGGGACCCACACAGCCAGGGTGTGGACTCGGGCTCCTCACCTCCCGAGTGCCTCAGCGCTCTCACCTGGGGATACGGCAAGCGCTGCTGTGGCGCGTGGACTGCCGTGATTCCCCCGAGAGTGGACATCGAGCGCTCAGCCTGCACCAGGCCCCCAGGAGCTGCCACGTGTGGTCAGCCTTGCATCGCCACGGCCTGGGGTCCATCAGAGGCAGGACGCTGAGGGAATCAATTCTGTTAGCAGCCCCGGGCGCTACCCTTGGTTGGCATCAGCTGTCTGCGGGGACTCGGGCAGCGCTGGGAAGTGTGGAGACCAGGGTGGCTCACAGAACCTCAGGGAGGTGTGTTGGCCTCGCCTCGGCTGCTGGTCCAACACAGGACAGAGGCTGGCTCCAAGGTGGGGGCGCATTTAGAGGAGGGGTCAACTTTAGCTCCCCTCCCTATCCACTGTGCAACTTTTCTTAGCTCTGTGGCCGAGCAGAGCAGGGGTTCACAGCAGTCCACCCCTTGTGCCAACCGCAGTGTAGGATGTTCTTTTTGGGGACCCTTGGGGGTCTGAGTCTCCCAGTGTGACCTGCTGGTCCACAACGCCTGCCCTTGGGGGCTGCCTTCTTCCTGGGGGCCTCCTTGTCATGGGGAGGGAACATCAGTTGGTGACAGCCAGGAAGACCCCACGCGCCTGAATGTAACTGAGTCTCTGGAAGACGGCTCACTCCAGCCCGGGGACTCAACGCTCCCCGTGAGGCCAGGCCCCCATGAACTGTGCCCAAGTCCTCTCCAGCAGGCGAGGGGCTGGGGTGGACAGGCTGTGGGCGGGAGGGTTGCAGGGTGCTCCCAGTGCATGGGTCTCTGCTGGAAGAGAGACAGCCCCCCGCTGGGGCCACCTGCCACCCGGGCCTCCTTAGGGGCCGTGGCTCCTGTGGGCTCGTGGGGTCATTCCAGCAACTCCTGAAGCTGCCCTGCAGGGCCCGCAAACATTAGACTTCTGAGTCGTCGGGGCTGAGAGTTCAGTGTACCTTCACCAGGTGCTTATCACCTTTCCCGACCCACTGTCCTGGCTTTGCTAGTGCACGCCAAAGAGCCTTCTCTCAATGGCGGTCCCTCAACAGTGACCCACCCAAATGCAAATCTGATCACATCTCTCCCTGGGCTCCCCCACGCTCTGGTGACCTGTGAGCTCCGCGCCAGGCTCGGCTCCGCCTCTGAAGCCCCCACTTCTAGGCACCAATCCCTGGCCTCCTTGGGACCCGAAACACACCATCGTTTCGCTGCCCAACGTCCCTGTATCTTCCTGCACTCATCTGCCTTCCCCGTCCTTGCTTGCATCCAGCTGACTTCAGCTCAGACCCCTGGCTCACTCCAGTGTTGCTTCTCCAGAGGTGCTCAGGTCCTGAATCTCGCCTCTCATTTTCTGGTGGCCCTGGGCTCTCCACCTGCTGAGGGTCTGGGGCACAGAGCGCACAGGCTATGGACCTCTGCCGGGTCACCTGCTGGACCTGCCGATTGTAGCTCTTAGGATGGAACTTCCCATGAGGCAGCCTCTCGATCCGGGACCCAGCAGCAGAAGTTTTGCACCCTTTCTCATTCATGTGCGATGCTCAGCTGAACGTGGAGGTGGGGGTGGAGGAGCATGGGGTGACCCTGGCCGGAATCTCTGGCTTCTGAGCTCAGCTAGGTTGTGCTTCCTTTTCCGCAGCCACCGACTGTGTGCGGCTCTCGCTGCAGAACCTCTCGCGGCTGGTGGACACGCTCCCCGCGCCCGAGGCCAGCGAGGC
The DNA here is from genome assembly GCF_033115175.1 of Lepus europaeus. NCBI lineage: Eukaryota > Metazoa > Chordata > Mammalia > Lagomorpha > Leporidae > Lepus > Lepus europaeus. The sequence continues at coordinate 78,168,729 of NC_084843.1, read as the reverse complement.
TGTGAGCCTGATCCTGAGCTTCGTGAAGGACTCGTACCCCGTCTCCTCGGCACTGCTCCTGGAGTTCGAGAATGGCGAGGGTTACCCGCTGCTGCTCAAGGTGTTACTGCGGTGAGTGGCGGTGCCTGGCGGGGGTGAGGAGGGATCCTTAGCACCAGAGCCGCAGTCCCTGGAGCCATCGGGGTGCTCGGAGGGATGAGCCCGATTCTCAGCACTGCAACAAAATACCCAAGGAAACTAACGTTACAAAGACAGGGCTTTGTTCTGCTTGCAGTTTGGGAAGTTCAAGTCCAAGGTGCAGCTGATTTGGTCTTTGAGAAGGGCAGAGATGGTAGGGCGTGGAGAGCGAGCAAGGGAGCACCCCGCAGACAATGAGAAAGCAGAGAGAGATAACAGCTGGCCTGAGTCAGGCTTTCCTAACAGACCCCTTCACAGGGGCCACCTAAGGACCTCCCACTGGGCCACTTTCTGGGCACCATGGTTGTCCTGTTTCTGCCCCCTTAGTCTCATTAACTTCCGACTCTGGGGTTGTAGTGTCCGTGTGCATTTGGGAGCCACATCTCCCTCAGACCGCAGCGGACTGCTTACTGCAACATTGCAGCATGTGGGGACCACTGCCTAGGGGATCCAGCGGCGACAGCGACTCCAGCTTCAGCAAGCCCACTTGCTGGTGGTACGTGCCCCCGGCATGCCGGCTGGCTGAGTTCCGCAGGTCGGAACCCACACACTTGCCTCCGAGAGCTTTCTGGAGCTGCTGTGAGCTGTGCTGCCTGTGTCCTTAAGGAGTGTCTGGGAATTGACAAACCCTCCCCCTCCCCCAGGGCAGGGAGGGGGGCAGCGGGCAACTCTTGACCTTGACCTACGGGAGCTGCTCTGTGCTCACAGGAGTGATGGACTCCAGGCGTCCCGTGAGGCTCTTGCTTGATGGTGTTCTTGTGCCAGCTCCCATCCCTTCCCTGTCCCCCACGGCCCCCACCCTGCTGGCATCCTACGGGATCAACTCCCAGAGGAGATCCTTCTCTCTGCAATCCTTGAATGGTAGGAGGCCGAAGCCACAAGACACTGTGCAGCTGGGCGTGGGCCCATTTCCTGCACTTGCCCTTGTTTGGGTCCCGGGACTGGAGGAGGGCAAGGGACAGAGACCAAGATAGATCCCCGGATGGTGACCTCCAAAAGGAGCCTGCCCTACAGAGCGCCAGGAGGGCCCCATCTCAGCTCCTGGGTTTGCCCTTCGGCAGGAGCCGCTGTCCCGCTGCGAGCACTGGCACTCCTGAAACAGCAGGTGGGAGGGTCTGGAGGGGCCCCTCTGTAGGAGGAGAGCAAGGCAGCCGCCTGCCTGCCGGTAGCTGGAGCCAAAGCAGCCCCAGCCTCACGTCCACACAGGCTCCAGCAAAACCCAGGTCTTCCCCTCCCTTCCCTTTGCCGCTCTTTGGAAGTGGGAAGTCTCTCCTTTCGCAGAAGTCCCTGCGCTGCTGGTGCCTGAAACACATAGATGTGGGGGAGTGGGCTTCCTGGAGCAGGCGCTGTAGCTTTTCACAGCTTCTTGTATACAGCACTTACTCCTTAGCTGTGGGGGAAAAGTTCCAAAGCACCCAGTACCTGCCTGAAACCAGGGAGAGCCTGGATTTTTTTTTTTTTAAAGATTTATTTATTTATTTGAGAGTTACACACAGAGAAAAGGAGAGGCAGAGAGAGAGAGAGAGAGAGAGAAAGAGAGAGAGAGAGAGAGAGAGAGAGGTCTTCTGTCGCTGGTTCATTCCCCAAGTGGCTGCAATGGCTGGGGCTGTGTTGATCCGAAGCCAGGAGCCAGGTACTTCTTCCAGGTCTTCCACATGGGTGCAGGGGCCCAAGGACTCGGGCTATCTTCTACTGCTTTCCCAGGCCATAGCAGAGAGCTGGATTGGAAGTGGAGCAGCCGGGACTTGAACTGGCACCCATATGGGATGCTGGCCCTGCAGGCAGCCGCTTTACCTGCTATACCACAGTGCCAGCCGGCCCTGAGCCCAGAACCTTGTATGAGTCACTATTTTCCTGTCCATACACACCCATGACAGGTTCAACTTATAAATTAGACACAATAAAAGATCAACAACTAATAATGAAACAGGGTAATTAGAATGGCAAACTAATAAAAGTGATTTCATGCTTATAAATTTACCTCTAAAATTTTCCAAGTCCGTATTTTCAGACGGAAAACAAAACTGTAGATGAAGGAGGGGCTGAGTGTTCTGACTGCATTTAGGCCCGAGGCCGATGTTTGCTGACACAGTGGTGTTTGTCCAGGGCACCAAGTTCCTTGCCTATTTGCCGAACCAGCTTGACCCTGGGTCTTCCTCACCATGGCAGATCTGTGTTGTCTCTGCAGAGGTGCAGGGAGCCGGCCTCATCTGTCCCCACAGGTACGACGGGCTGGCCCCAGGGGAAGAAGACCACCACCTGGAGGAGCTGGTCGGGCTGGTGGTATGGCTGACGACCTGCGGGAGGTCGGAGCTGAAAGTGTTTGACAGCGTCACTTACCCTCAACTTGACGGCTTCAAGTTCAATCACGAGGCTACTGGTGGGTGCTTCTGTGTCTCTGGGTGAGTGGGAGAGTGAGAGCCGTGCCCTGGCAAGGCTACGAAGGTCATGTCCCTTCTTGCGCACCTGCCGGTGCCGCAGGAGGGTCTGGTTCTGGCGTAACCTTTGGGGAGAATTACCTGTGGGTCTTACGGGGTCCCTTGCGTGGATTTTCCCGATGTGCATATGAGGGAGTTTGTCTTCCGTAGAGCTGAGAAGAAGCATTGCTTTAATAAGCAGAGGTTCTCGAGGAATGGGAGAGGCCACGGTGCTGCCCCAGCCTCTGCTGTGCCTTGCTCGGTCCCCTGTGCTTGCACAGTGGGGACCTGGGAGAGCCACCCGTGGTCGGAGTCAGTGACTCCTCTGTGCTTTGGGATACCGATTGGCTGATGAACTGAATCAGCATTCAGGCTGCTGGCCCTCTGCCCCATGCTGTGTGAACCGGCCAGGAGTCTGCCCCCTGAAAGTCCTCTGTAGGGACTGTCACACTTACACTGGGCTGTGGTCTGCTACATGAGTAGGTGGTAAATGTTTTGGCCATGACATGAGCTGGGACAATCAGGAAACTCTGGCCAGTGGAAGTTTTTTACAGACCTTGTGACATTGTGCCAATTTCCAGCTTTATCCATATTCTCTCTGAAATCACTGATCTGATCAAGAAGAATTGGCACTTTTTTTTTTTTATTTGAGAAGCAGAGAGACAGATAGACTTTCCCTCCACTGTCCACTCTCCAGATGTCCACAGTAGTCAGAGTTGGACCAAGGCTACAATCCTGGTCTCCCAGAGAGGTGGCAAGAACCCAGTTGCTTGCTGCCTCCCAGGGTCCTGGAGTGAGTACTGAGGGCTAAGTGAGGGTTGTCGGAAGGGGTGCAGCCAGCAGGTGCAGCCTGGAGAGGCATGGTGCCTGAAACAGAGTAGGGTGAGGCTGGAGAAATAAGGGCTCTGTAGAAAGAGGCAGGGAGGCTGCAGAGCTGCAGGGGCCAGGTGGAGAAGCACTAGGGGGCGGGACACCCTGTGGCAGGGGTCCGATCAGCCAGGAGTTTCAGAAGCATCTCTGGCATCCAAGGCAGAGAGCGATGGGAGCCGGGAGCTTTCTGAGCAAGGGTCTCCCGGGTGAGAGAGAATGAGGCTTAACCTGCAACCTGGAGGGAAGGACTGAGATGGGTTAGTGAGGTGCATGTATTGGACAGCTTGTCTAGGAACGAAGCTGACTGTGCGTAGTCATCTTTAAGATCATTTGCTTTTAATCAATGGAAACCAATCCTCTCAGCCCAGAGCCATCCAATGGAAATACATTGCAGGTCGTATTTCTGACTTTTAAATGGTAACAAAAAAACACAGGTTAAATTATTCTGGGGCATGTATTTTATTTCACGCAGTATGTCCCCAGTATTACCATACAAATGACTGTTAGTAGGACCGGATTCAATCTTTGCTCGTGCTGTGTCTCAGGAGTCCAGAGTCTATCTGACACTCACGGGACAGCTCCATTCTCAGTGGCCACAGCTGGAGTACTCGGTTATCTGCTGTGTCTCGCATTGTATGCTCTAGCTTGCCTCGCAGCCTGGCTGCTGGTGTTTCTGGATTTCAGATAGGCAATGTGTGCATAGGAGCTGGGAAGCTCAACCTGAAATGCCACAGTCTCGTGATAACCCAAGCTCATGTTTCTAGACAGAGGCGGGAGAACTGACTGGGGCGGGGCTTGTTCTTGTGTCCATTTTCAGGGGTGACCGTTAAGAATCTCCAGGCCTTCCAGGTCTTGCAGAGTGTCTTCCACAAGGCCAGCGACTCTGTCCTCTGCATGCAAGTGCTGTTGGCCATCAGGACCATGTGGACCTGGAATGCTCGCAACTTCTTCCTGCTGGAGTGGACGCTGCAGCCCATCTCGCAGTTTGTGGAGATTGTGGCCCTGAAGCCGGTGCCGGTGCAGGTGCACTTCTTCCAGCTGCTGGAGGCGCTGGTGTTTGAGCTGCACTACGTGCCACACGAGATCCTGCGCAAGGTGCAGCGTCTGATCAAGGAGAGCCCTGTGCCTTCCTGCACCCTCGTGGCCCTGCGGAGTGTCCTCAGGATTGCGGGCAAGGATCCGCTCTTCACTGACATCTTCCGGGACTCGGGGCTCCTGGGCCTGCTGCTGGCCCAGCTGCGGAAGCAGGCCAAGATCATGAGGAAGTCAGGTGCTGTCCAGCTGTCCCGAGAGGGAGGTGGGTGGATGGCCTGGGGTCAGTGTTCACTTGGCCTGGTCTGTGTGCCAGGCCAGCCGCCTTCCGCTGCAACAATCAAAGTGAATGAGCCCATGCCACAGGGTGCCAGGGAAGGTGCCCTCAGGACACACAGGAGCCTCCCATTCTCCCTGTGAGGAGGCCGGAGGGACAGGTGCAACTTTCCACAGGCCTGGGGCTAACGTGGGCCCGGTGAATCCTCAGCTTTCAGCGTCTCCTGCCCTGGACACTAGGTTTGTAGATGGCAAGACAGCAGGGGCAGTGGAAGGGAGCAGGAGCTCAAAGGGGCCTGGGCGGCCTGCGCCGTGGCTCGCTCGGCTGGTCCTCCGCCTGCGGCACCAGCATCCCGGGTTCTAGTCCCGGTTGGGGCGCCGGGTACTGGTCCTGGTTGCTCCTCTTCCAGTCCAGCTCTCCGCTGTGGCCCGGCAGGGCAGCAGAGGATGGCCCAGGTGCTTGGGTCCCTGCATCCGCATGGGAGACCGGGAGGAAGCTCCTGGCTTCAGATCGGTGTAGCGCCAGCCATGGTGGCCATTGGGGGAGTGAACCCACGGAGGGAGGACCTTTCTCTCTGTCTCTCTCTCACTGTCTAACTCTGCCTGTCAGATAAAAATAAAAATAAAAATAAAAAAGGGGCCTGGGCTTCTAGGGGTCCTATGGGGTCTGCTAGGAGTGAGAGGGTCTGACTTGGCTCACTCTGTGCTGTTGGGGTGACCCACCAGTGCTTCGCTGGCCAGGCACCTCCCTCTGCATCTTGGTCCCATCTTTGTGTGCCCCCTGGCTCCTTGGCAATGCCCCCCTTGCTCTTACTGCAACCCCTGCACTGTGGGATCCTGTCTAGGTCCCTTGTGTCCTCATGGGGGTGCACAGTGAGCTAGGGGCCGGGGCTGTTTCTTGGCCCCACTTATGCTGCTGGGATCACTGCATGGTGCTTGTGCCTCCCGCCTGCACCACCTTACAAACACGAAGGAGGGTGTGAAAGCCCCCTTCCCCTCCTCGTGGTGTCCACCCCATGTGTTGACACCTGCAGGGTATCAACCTGGAGCAGGATGCTGGGTTGCAGGAGCCTGGCCTCTTACCTTCCCGTCCTCTCTTCTCCCATTGCACTGTCTGGGAGGAGCCGAGGGCTCGAGCCTTGAGCTGCTCTGGGGATTGTGCTTCAGCCTCAAGCCAAGGTCGTTGCTCTGTCTGTGTCCTGAGCCTCCCAGAGAGGAAGAAGCTGCAGGAGGGAGAAGGGGATTGGAGTCTGCCCACTGGAGCCGCAGTCCTGGCTGTGTTAGCCACAGGCTGGGAGGCCCTGAGTAGGTTCCCTCGTCCCTAACGTGGGCCTCTTTCCTGCTCTGCAAGGTGCAGGTGGTCCCATTTGCATCAATGCCCTGTTGTGAGAATGGAACGAGGAGGTACCTGAAAACACCTGCTGTTGGGTCTGGTATGTGGCAGGTGTCCCAGAGGCGTTCGTCCCCGTGGGCCTGTGGCCCCGGTGCTCCTGCGTGGGGGACCCAGAGGCCCTCCAGGACGAGTGCAGGACCCTCTCCAGGAACAGGGCTGTGGGTGGATGAGCCCCAGGAGGCTCTGTGTGTCTGGGCCCTGCCGCCAGGCCCTGCACCGTGTTTGGCTAGGTGCTTCTCATGACTGCTCGGCACCCTCTTGTTTTCAACCCCTTTGTGAGAGGAGTCACTTGTTGGCCACCTTGCCTTGCCCGGTGGCTCCCTGCGAACACTTTGCTTGGCCTTTTCCTTTCGTGTTTCTGTGTGGTCGTAGCTGGGGGTGGCTTTGTTTCCCAGAGCTGTGACCCCTCTTAGGAGAATCTGAACTCCGTGTGAGCTGCTGCAGCCACTCTTACTTTGTGGTTTCGGTTGTTAAATGCGTGTTTTCAGAAGCATCTCATTAAAAACATCTCGTGTTTCTGAGCTGCTCTGTCCGCTGGCTCAGAAACTCTGCCCATTCCCCAAGTATGTGTTGGGCTTCTGATTTGTGTCAGGCATGTTCCTGGCACTGGGGAATCAGGGGTGCACCAGGAAGCCTGGTTTTGCCCTTGTGGATCCAGCGAGCCTCCTCTTTATTCCAAATCTTTCTCCCTCTCTCTCTTCTCTATAAGATTTATTATATTTATCTGAAAGGTAGAGTTACAGAGTGAGATAGAGAGAGGTCTTCCATCTGCTGGTTCACTCCCAAAATGGCCACAACAGCCAGAGCTGGGCCAGGCTGAAGCCAGGATCCTGCAGCTTCATCCAGGTCTCCCATATGGGTAGCAGGGGCCCAAGCACATGGGCCATCTTCTGCTGCTTTCCCAGGTGCATTAGCAGGGAGCTGGATCGGAAGTGGAGCAGCCGGGACTCAAACCGGTGCCCATGTGGGATGGGATGCTGGCGTTGCACATGGCAGCTTAACTGACTGTGCCACGGTGCTGGCTCTACTCCAGAATCTCGCGAGCTTCTCCAGAGCTCAGGTGTGAGCTGGAGTCCTCCCTCCAAGGTATGAATGGCAAACTCTTTGAAGTCGGGAGAGGAACGTGAAGGAGGCAAGGGTCTGCGTATGAATCCTGACAGCGCTTCTCTAAGAGTGGTCCCCACACCAGCCCGAACAGCGCCACCGGGGATCTTGTTAGAAAAGCAAATGATCGGACCTCACTCAAGACTCATGAAGCCTAGCCCGGGGCTCTGGGTTTCTATAACAAACCGTCCATGGGTTGCTGCTGAGGTCAAGTTGGAGAAGCCATTGCTGGGAGAGTGCGGCAGGGTTAACTCATGGCCTGGGAGGCACGCTCCCCCGTGTTGGAAGCATTGAACTCACGTCTCCTGCAGAGGACAGAAAACTAACAGAAGTCAGAGATCTGGGGTCATACCATGGTGCTTAATTGTTCTTGTTGTTTCTGAAACATGGCAGGAAACAAAGAGTCGAGTCCTGGCGCTCAGAACCCAGAGAGAGAACTCACTTGCGTGATGCTGAACGTCGTGGTCACACTCTTGAAAGGCTCGGTGCGAAATGCAGGTAAAGGTATATCCAGTCTTCCTGGCCATTGCTTCGGAAAGCATGGATGGTTTCCTGCTGACCTGGGTCAGTGTTCAAAGGTCATGTTCGGCCAGCGCCGCGGCTCACTAGGCTAGGCATACTAGGTGTGCCTGTGGCGCCGGCACACCAGGTTCTAGTCCCGGTTGGGGCGCCGGATTCTGTCCCGGTTGCCCCTCTTCCAGGTCAGCTCTCTGCTGTGGCCCAGGAGTGCAGTGGAGGATGGCCCAGGTCCTTGGGCCCTGCACCCCATGGGAGACCAGGAGGAAGCACCTGGCTCCTGGCTTCAGATCAGCGCGGTGTGCCAGCCACAGCCGCCGTTGAGGGGTGAACCAACGGAAAAGGAAGACCTTTCTCTCTGTCTCGCCCTCTCTCACTGTCCACTCTGCCTGTCAAAAAAAAATTTTAAAATAAGTTCATGTTCAAGGAAGAACCAGCGCTGACCCCAGGACCAATGTCCGCCTGCTGGTTGGTGTTCAGGGATCATCAATACGTTGGTAGACACCTTAGTCGGTGCTCTCTACTTCTAAGGATATGAAATAAAGTTAGTGATCAATGAGGCTATGCTTAATCTAGCATTTTCTTTTAAAGATTTATTTATTTATTTATTTGAAAAGCAGAGATTACAGAGAGAGAGAGAGAGAGGGAGAGGGAGAGGGAGAGAGAGAGAGAGAGAGAGAGAGAGAGGTGTCTTCCACCCACTGGTTCACTTTCCAAATGGCTGCAATGGCCAGGGATGGGCCAGGCTGAAGCCAGAGGCCAGGAGCTTCTTCCCAGTCTCCCACGTGGGTGGCAGGAGCCTAAGCACTTTGGCCATCCTCTGCTGCTTTCCAGGGTACATTAGCAGGGAGCTGGATTGGAAATGGAGTAGCTGGGTCTCGAACTAGTGTCCATATGGGTTGCTGGCACTGCAGGTGTTGGCTTTACCCACAATGCCACAGAGCTGGCCCCGGTCTAACATTTTTTAAATGCATGAGATCACAGGGACACCCTCCCCCATTTTCAAGTAAAACCTGCACTTACTACAGTACTTTCAAAAAATGTAGGCCCCAAGCATAAAACAGGCAAAGACAGCTAGTCATTTATAAGACGTATAATCTGATGTACTCACTGCCCATGCTGGAGTCAACAGCTCCATGCACCAACACATTTTAGTTTCCTAAGATCGTGTGAGTTCCAAGTCCTTAAAGAACAAATGCACAATATGTATATATTTATATGTTATATAAGAAATGCACCAACAACGTCGCATGAGTGGGTTTGGTGATTTGGCCATCTTTATCTGAGGCCTTCACGGGTTGATTCTCCCAGATGTAAAAGGTTGGTCATTTCATTATTGCAGAAGGAATCTCTAGTATCAGTCTGCAAAGGGTTCTGTGGAGGTGCTGGTTAAGAGGCACATTTCTAGGCCAACTCCCAAACATTTTATTAGTAGTGGACCTAGGAAGAGTGCCAGGATCTGCTTAATTAAAGAATATACTAGGCTGGCGCTGCGGCTCACTAGGCTAATCCTCCGCCTGCGGCGCCAGCACCCCAAGTTCTAGTCCCGGTTGGGGCGCTGGTTCTGTCCCGGTTGCTCCTCTTCCAGTCCAGCTCTCTGCTGTAGCCCGGGAGTGCAGTGGAGGATGGCCCAGGTCCTTGGGCACTGCACCCACATGGGAGACCAGGAGAAGCACCTGGCTCCTGGCTTTGGATTGGTGCAGCGCCAGCTGTAGTGGCCATTTGGGGGGTGAACCAATGGAAGGAAGACCTTTCTCTCTGTTTCTCTCTCTGTCTAACTCTGCCTGTCAAAAAAAAAAGAATATATTAATTAATTAATAAAAGATAGATAGATACCCCCCCCCCCAATTCATTCCCCAAATGCTGAAGCTGGGAGCCGCAGACTCCGTCTGGGCCTCCCACCTGGATCACTCACCTCCCTGCATCCAGCTTAGCAGAGAGCTGGAGTCATGAGCCAGAGCTGGGGACCAAACCCAGGGACTCTGATGTGGTACAGGGTCATCCTGACCCACATCTTAACCATCAGGCCAAATGCATGAAATGCATGGCCCCAGGGATCTCCCTTGAAGGGGGTTTTCATGTAGGAAGCACCGGCCCATACCTGGAGCAGCCCTGCCTGAAGTGGAGTGGACCTGCTGAAATCCACAGGGAGCCATTTGAAGCATGCCATTCCTGGATAGCTCCTGTTCCAGACAGATGGCTCCACATAGCGATCCTGGGGGAGGAAACGCTTGGAACTGCTTCACAGCAAAAATGTACCACCAGCCGGCTTCCTTATGTCCCCCACCCCATTCTACCTGGAAGCAAATCCGTCCTTACCTTGGGTGCTGGTTTGCTTCCCGCTAGAACTGTGGCAGAGAGAGGAGACACTGCTGGGAAATGAAGGGAGAGGTAGATCTAGTTTTATTGTACAGAGACTCTCTAGAGTGTGTTTCTGCTATCTTGATCTTATCTTCTATGGGCAGATAGTGGTCAAAAGATTTTTTAAAGAAGTATTTTCTTTTTTTTTAAAAAGATTTATTTATTTATTTGAAAGTCAGAATTACACACACACAGAGAGAGAGAGAGAGAGAGAGAGGGAGAGGGAGAGAGAGAGAGAGAGGTCTTCCATCCGATGGTTCACTAGTGCCACAGTTGGCCGCAATGGCTGGAGCTGTGCAGATCCAAAGCCAGGAGCCAGGAGCTTCCTCCCAGTCTCCTGAGCAGGTGCAGTGGCTCAAGGACTTGGGCCATCTTCCACTGCTTTCCCAGGCCACAGCAGAGAGCTGGATGGGAAATGGAGCAGCTGGAACTCAAACCAGTGTCCATATGGGATGCCGGACCTGCAGGCGGTGGCTTTAACCTGCTACGCCACAGCGCCAACTCCCTGAACATTTTAAGAGAATGCTTTCCTCGAGATTTATGCTAAGGCTCTGATTCCCCTGCCCCGGCCCTCTGCCCTGGCTGCGGCCCCATCCTGTCCGTCTGGCCCGCAGTTGTCCTGAAGGACCATGGCATGGTGCCCTTCATCAAGATCTTCCTGGATGACGAGAGCTACCGGGCGGCCGCGCTCAGCATCCTGGAGCAGCTGTCCGTGATCAACGCCGAGGAATACATGAGCATCATCGTGGGCGCCCTGTGCTCGTCCACTCAGGGGGAGCTGCCACTCAAACTGGACCTCCTGAAGGTGATTTCCCAGCCTCCCGTGAATAGGCACCAGGGGGCTCACGCATACTCATCCATTCACACGGCTGGCCACTGTCCTCTTAGGCGGTGCCCGCTGCTGTGGCAGCAGACCCTACGTCCTCAACAGCCTGACACACTAGAGACTTCTTTCTGGGGTTTAGTCCAGTCAGTGATTGGGGGACTGTCACCCGGAGACAGCTGTCACCTGGCTGTCTTAACTCAGCCAGCAGATCAGAGAGGGAGAGACCCCGGGGAACTGCACAAGGCATCCTTGTTCAGGTCTAGAATTGGCAGACAGTTCGGCAGAACGCTGGGCAGGACCCACCTGGATGCAAGGGATGATGGGAATGTAGTCCTTGGCTGGCAAGACCCAGCTGGATGCAAGGGGTGATGGGAAATGTAGTTCCTGGCTAGGCAGCTAGTGACACTGTTTGCTGTAGACAGGGAGCCTTGTTGGTGGCCAACACAGCTGCCTGGTTGGCTTGAGTCCCTCGAGCGTCTCGCAGTGGCCAAATCTGATGCAGAGTGTCTGGGGCGTTCGTGGAACGAGACATAGGCCTGAGCAGCTGGGAGCTCACAGACGCGTGAGCCACGGTTCCTTTGCAGGGCGGTCAGTGTCCTGGGCAGACACTGAGCATGGGCTGCTGTGGGAGCAGAGAAGCGGGGTGGGGGAGGCTCGCAGAGGTGGGGGCGCGTGAGCTGGGAGAGGAAGTGCAGAGTGGTCAGGTGTGTGGAAGTGGTGCAGGGGGCGAGCGAGACTGGCTTGGGACCCTTGAGTGATGGCGTGAACTAGAGGCTTCGGCTGGCTTGCAACGAATCACCAAAGGGCCTCGGAGTAGTTGAGGGGCTGTCATAAATATCACCCCTCCCCTCCATCCGCCCCACTCCAGTCCCGATTTCGGTGCTGTTCCTTCTTCCTGTTCCTTTTGTGCCTTGGGGTCTGTGCGGTTTTCTTTGTATTGTGTTGTTGGAGGAAAGAGCAGCGGTAAGGTGGACTTCCACCCTGGGAGCTCACTCTGGGACTTTCCGTGCATAAAACAACACGACTGCCCACGCTGCGTTTATGTGTCATTGACGAACCCCACCTGATTACTGATGGATTAAAAAAAAGGGGAGTTGCTCCGACTCCCCAGATGTGGTAACCATCAACCTAACTTATTTATATATGGGGATATCTCTGTACGGAATATTTTTACAATGTAGAAAATGGCGTTTGGTTCCTTGACTTCGTTCCTCTGTAGGGCCAGTATCAGACGTTGACATGGTTGCTCTGGCCATCGGGGCTTCATGTGGCCATGGCATCACGAGTGGTCCCTCCACTGGTGACTTTACAGCCACAATGATCACGCCTTCACAGACAACAAAAACCTAGGTTATTGAACCTAGGTTATGGACCCACATACCAGCGCAGATGATGTATAGGAAACAAAAGGAGACTTAATTGTCTTTAGAAAGACACTTGCATGCCATAATTACAGGAGTTGAAAGGATGGCAAGGCAGAGAGTAAAAGAAGGCAGAGGAATACCAAGAACTGGTAGAAGTTTCTGGTGGGTGTTTAGCTTACTGGAGAAGATTCCAGTGTCCCACGTTGGAGAACTGTGCTTGATTCTTCACTCTGCCTTTTGACTCCAGCTCAGGCACACTGTGGGGAGCAGCAGGGAGGCCTTCAGTAATGGGGCCCCTGTGGGAGACCTGGATTGAACTCCTGGCTGCTGGGTTTAGCCCCAGCCCAGCCCTGGCCACGTGAGCATTTGGGTCCGCAGATAGGAGTATTCTCTCTCTCTCTCTCTCTCTCTCTCTCTCTCTCTCTCTCCCTCTCCCTCTCCCTCTCCCTCTCTCTCTCTCTCTCCTCTCTGTCTCTCAAGTTAATTTTCTAAATAGATAAGAAGAAGAGTAAATGCAAATTTAGAGTTGGACAGGACCTTACATTTCATGGGGTCCAATGTTTTTTTTTTTAAGATTTGTTTATTTATTTGAAAAGGAGACACACACACACACACAAAGAGAGGTCTTCCATCTGCTGTTTCATTTCCCAGATGGCTGCAACAGCCAGGGCCGGGCTAGGCTGAAGCCAGGAGCTGGGAGCTTCATCCAGGTTTCCCACATGGGTGGCAGGGGCCCAAGCACTTGGGCCATTGATTGTCTGCTACTTTCCCAGGTGCATTAGCAGGGAGCTGGATCAGAAGTGGAGTAACCAGGACTCCAACAAGTGCCCATATGGGATGCTGGCATTAGCTTCTTTCTTTTTTTAAAGAATTGTCTTATTTATTTGAAAGACGGAATTAGAGAGAGAGAGAGAGAGAGAGAGAGGTCTTCCATCCCACTGGTTCACTCCCCAAAATGGCTGCAGGGGCAGGAGCTGAGCCAATCTGAAGCCAGGAGTCAGAAGCTTCTTCTGAGTCTACCATGTGGGTGCAGGGGCCCAAGGACCTGGGCCATCTTCTACTGCTTTCACGGGCCATAGCAGAGAGCTGGATTGGAAGAGGAGCAGCCAGGACTTGAACCGGCGCCTATATGGGATGCTGGCACTGCAGGTCAGGACTTTAACCCGCTGCACCACAGCGCCAGCCCCTGGCATTAGCTTCTTAACCCACACGATGTTGCAACACCGGCCTCAGTGTGGTCCAGGCATCTAATAAAAAATGGGTACTTGAAAAATTTAGGAAAAGTGGAATGAAGCTAAGTTTATTCTGGTGCAAAAAAGAATTGAAATCTAGGCATAATTTAGCTGTAGCATGCACTTTGCACAAACTTTGAAGCCCTCTTGGCTTGGACAAAGAGAAGCATCCAGAGAGCCTCAGTGACTGGACTAATGTCACACGACCGGTTAATGGCGAGGTTGTTTGCTTAAGGCTGGCAGCTGGAAGTCCAGCGGTCTTTCCACTGCGCCACACTGCCTGTTGCGTTTTCCTGTGTCTCAGGTCAGCTTGATTCTTGTGTTTGATTGCAAGAGGGTAGGCACCACCAAAGCAGCCAGAATTTGGGTTTTCTCCGGGTGAACAGGTGTTTCTGACGTTTCTGGAGTGAGCGCCCAGCAGCCCCGCAGGAAGGGGAGTTGTGCTTCTGCCTCTCGGGGAGGGAGGGGAGCAGTGTTTTTGTGTGCGAGGTTGGGAAGAATGTTCTGTGTTCCCGGAGGGCTCCTCTTGTTGACCCTGGAGTCCAGAGACGCCTTATTGGAGTGCCAGCCCTGGGGTAATAGGACTGTGTGCGCCTCCAGAATTAGCAGTGCAAAGCCATTATGGTGTTTTACAGATTCAATATCATTTCCGAGCCGCACTCTGAAGAGAGCCCATGAGGCGGGAACGCGCGGTGAGCTTATTTAACAAAGTCGTAGCCGGCTCTCAAGTGCTGTCTTCTCCCTGGATGCCGCGTCACTGCTGGGCAGCAGGGAGGCCCCAGAGCTGCTGTTGTCCTCACTGCTGCTGCCGCAGTGGGTGATGGGGCGGGATGCCCCCCCCCCCCCCAGGAGTCCACTCGAGGCTCACTCACCATGGACGGGATCGGATGCATGGTGTACATATTTGTCTCTAAGTCGTCTTCAGAACCCCTTGGCACTTTGGCTACAAAGACGTAAGATGAGCTGTTTCTGGCTGTATCTCCCCTTTTAGAAGTGGAGAAGTGGCCGGCGCTGCGGCTCACTAGGCTAATCTTCCTCTTGCAGCGCCGGCACACCGGGTTCTAGTCCCGGTCGGGGCACCGGATTCTGTCCCTGTTGCTCCTCTCCCAGTCCAGCTCTCTGCTGTGGCCCGGGAGTGCAGTGGAGGATGGCCCAAGTGCTTGGGCCCTGCACCCCATGGGAGACCAGGAGGAAGCACCTGGCTCTTGGCTTCGGATCGGCGCAGCGCGCTGGCCGCAACATGCCGGCTGTAGCAGCCACTTGGGAGGTGAACCAACGGCAAAAGGAAGACCTTTCTCTCTGTCTCTCTCTCACTGTCCACTCTACCTGTCAAAAACAAAACAAAACAAAACAAAAAAAACCCACACAAGTGGAGAAGTGAAGTGGCTCCTGCCTGCAGGTTTTGTGTCGGTAAAGTGGGTGGGCTGTAGGATGAGGGGGACATGGGGGAGTGAGGGTACGGAAGGCAAGGGGAAAGGCGGTCCCCATGCCTGACAGAGGGTTGCCAACACAGCTGCCTGGTTGACTCGAGCACACCGTGGCATCCCTGTGCCCCGTCCCCGTGCCAAAATCTGCCAGCCACTCCAGGCAAGACCAGCCAAGGGCAAGTCATTTCCCAAATCCAGCGGTGCTTCCAGGTCGACACGAAAGCACACGTGACTTCACCCCCTAATTCTGGCAAACGATAACCGAGTTAAAGAATAATGTAAGCAAATGAATTTCCTCTCTGTGGCCGGGGGAAGGGGGGGCGTGATTGGGTTATGCCCAAATTCAGATTGATTTGCTAATATACATTTAGCTGTTCAACTCGGAGCTTAATCGCATTAGCTCACCAGTCTTCCAGCATGACACATGGAAAATTATGAGGAATAACAAATAATAGAATGTGAAATAAATCCTGTTAGTCCTAACGTAGTTAGCGCTTTGCTGCAGGCATCCATATTATAGATCCAAGCTGGAGGAATACTAACTCAGAGACGATGACATGCTAACCGAGTTAAGGACGAGAAAATGTGCTTAACGCTGACCTTCTTTGAAATGTGTCAACCCTAGCCTGATTACTTTGACTTCGGCTGATTAAATTTACTCCCTTCCTCGGACTCGGAAGCCTGTGTGATGCATGAGCCTACAAAGTTGAATGACAGTAATGGAGACCCTCCTCCCAGGCTCTGGGGTCCTGACAAATCGGTTCCCGAAGTCGCGAAGTATTTATTTGCCTTTATGATAGAAATGTCTCTCTTTAGTCGCTATGAAATTAAGCCTTTGTAATTGGATTTTGCACTCTTTACTTTATGACTCTGCAAATATGAAATTAACCCCATCCTCAGGAATAATAGAGCCGTCTAAGTTCTAATGAGATTACCCCCATTTTAGATAATGACTCGGAATTTCATAAATCAAACACAGCAACAATTAAGGACAGCCAGCCCTTCCTCCTCCCCCGCCCGACGGAGGAAGAAAATGGCCGGCTGGGAACTGCAGGGGGCGGGCCCTCGAGAGAAGTGGACGGTGATGAAGGCCAATATTGGGTAGCTTCTGTTTTGACAATACCGGCCTTCAGCCCTCTTTGAATGATGGCGTTCTTTTGAGCAGTATCTGGCTGCAAGCTGGACAATTCAAAGGCAGATCCTAGAGGGAAAAGGGGGTTCATGGTCATCCAAAAAATATTTTATTTATTTATCTGAGAGGTAGAGTTACAGACACACGGGGGAGGGGGAGGGAGAGGTCTTCCATCTGCTGGTTCACTCCCCAAATGGCTGCAACAGCTGGAGCTAGGCCAATCCGAAGCCAGGAGCCAGGAGCTTCTTGCAGGTCTCCCACATGAGTGCAGGTGCCCAAGGACTTGGGCCATCTTCTATTGCTTCCCCAGGTCATAACCAGAGAGCTGGATCGGAAGTGGAGCAGCCAGGACTCGAACCAGCGCCCATATGGGATGCCAACGCTGTGGGCACTTAGCCTACTGTGCCACAGCGCTGGTCTCAGACCATTGCTTATAACCTACTTGTCTTTGTCTTTCTATCATTCTCCCGCTTGGGTATTTGTTTTGTCATATGTCCTATCATTCACAGAACAGTTTCATTCATTGGTTTTCTCTGCCTTTAACAAGAAGGAGTATTGGGAGCCTCTGAAAACAGGTTCGTGTCATCAAGCTGGAGATTTCCGGATGTGTTTGAGATGGGTTCATTTTTCACCACACACATCATGCGACCAGGTGCAAGGTCAGGGTGAGATGGTGAGACGTGTGCATGCCACACGCTAGCGTGGAGCCTTGTGTGTGTGTGATCAGTTGGAAGGAAGGGGCTGCAAGTGCCACATGTGTTGGGATTAGAGTGCCTTTCCAGCTCTGTGGCAGAAATCGTAATTTGTGGGAAGTGAGATGTCCAACCATGGCAGGCATACCTTCCCCACACCTGCCTTAGGCTCTCTCGGCCCCAGGGGTGGGTGGATGGGGCAGATGGCTTTGGGGGCTGTCCACACAGAGGAAGGCTTTCCCTGGTCTATACCGTGGGCTTTCACACTCATGGAGAATCAACATTCTAGAAGACACTTGCCCTAGCAACATACGTGCTTGTCTTTGAGGATCTGTCTGCAAGCAAAATTCTCTCTTGGACTTTGAGCCAAAATCCGACTCAGCCAGGTCTTGGCCTTATCCGGGAGGAGAAAGCAGTGTCGTTGCTATTTTTTAAAAAATGTTTTGAGAGGCAGACACATGCCCACACCTAGGGAGCAGAAACAGTGACAGGAAGAGAGACAAACAGAGATCTCTTGTCTGTGGGCTCACTTCCCAGATGCCCACAGTGGCCAGGACTGGGCCAAGCCCAAATGAGGAGCTGGCATTTCAGTCTGGTGGTGGGGACCCACCATTTGCACCCAGGGCCTGCACTGGCAGGGACCCAGACTCAGGAGCACCGCTGGGAGTTGAACTCACATACTCGTCGTGGGATGCGGGTGTCTTACCTGCCAGACCAGATGCCGGCCCCCCCTTTTCCTTCTTTATAACTAGGCAAAGATCGGTTTCAAGGGTTTACCACACTTTATGTTGTTTATCTGTTGTACATATAACCATGGCCTTTCCTAGTTACTACAGTCTTTGTTTTTTGTTGTTGTTTTTAATTTATCCAATGTCACAAATGGGGCCATGGGAGCCCTCGAACGGCTGCTGGGCCACCATTCCTCTTCCTCTTTGAAAGAATCTGTGCGGTGACACAGTCCAGGATCATCCTATGTTCTGCCCTAAATGTGACACTGATGACCCGCCAAGCAGGTTGGCTTCTTCCCTCCCTCCCTTCCTCCTTCCTTCCTTTCATTTGTTTAAAAGCAGAGCAACAGAGAGAGGAGGAGGGACAGACAGAGAAATATCTTCCATCTACTGGTTCACTTCCCAAATGGCTGCGGCAGCCACATCTGAGCCGAGCTAAAGCCAGAAGTCAGGAGCTCCATCTGGGTCTCCCATGTGGCTGGCAGGGGCCCACATACTTGGAACCTCTTCTTCTTCATTTTTTTATTAAAAATTATTTATTTATTTATTTGAAAGAGTTACACAGAGAGAGGAGAGGCAGAGAGAGAGAGAGAGAGAGAGAGAGAGGTCGTCCATTCTCTGGTTCACTCCACAATTGGCCGCAACGGCTGGAGCTGCGCCAATCTGAAGCAGGAGCCAGGAGCTTCTTCCAGGTCTCCCATGCAGGTGCAGGGGCCCAAGCACTTGGACCATCTTCTACTACTTTCCCACAGTAAGAGAGCTGGATCAGAAGTGGAGCAGCTGGGTCTCGAACTGGCGCCCATTTGGGATGCCGGCACTTCAGGCCAGGGCATTAACCCGCTGCACCACAGCGCCGGCATCGTAACCTCTTCTGCTTAGCCTTCCCATCCACATTGACAGAGAACTTGATCAGAAGTGCAGAGGCCAGGACTTGAACCCTCGCTGCAGTCTGTGATGCCCATGTCGTCGGCGGTGGCTGACCCTGTGGCACAGCAGCGCTGGCCCCAGTTTAGGTTTCTTACAGTGGAATCCAGAGTCTGAGAACAAAATCTGGCAGGGACAGGTGTTTTTTCTCTCGCTGGTGTTAGAAGACACATTACCTGCATTCTACAAATGGAGCTGGAGACCTCTCTTTCATAAGCATGTGACTTCTGTTTCATAGTCCTGTCCCCTTTTTTGTGTGTGAACTTTTATATCCAGTCCCTTCCTTCCTTTCCCTGCATGCTACCAATTCTGTTTGTCCACTGACTTCCCCGTGTCACCCCAAGCCTTGCCATTCCAGGTGCATCACTGCTCCCCGCCCACTCCTCCTGCCCAAAGGGCAGTTTTTCTTTTCTTTGTCCCTCTGGACTGTGTCTCAAGGCATCCCGGAGTTGACCCCAAACTGTGCCCGCTCAGACAGTCCCCCTTCTCCTGTCTCATTCGTGCATGAAGTATCAGGAAGGGTAAAACCCTCCAAAGCTCTCTCCTGCCTCGGAGCAGAACCAGGAGGACTGACTGCCACTCTCCAGGGAACAGGCGGAAATGGCAGATTCTAGGTGGGGTCTGATGCTGTTTATGGGATCAGTAAATCAAAAAGTAACTCACACGGCGATCTTTCGTATTTATCTGATGTTCTGAAGCTTTGTCACAGAAGGAACATGGCTTAAACGTGGCCCTCCTGCCCCCTCCTTTTAGAAACAAGTATTGGATACCTGCTGTATACCATGCGTTGCAGTCCATGAATGGTATATGGTAAAGGCTCACTAGGGATTTGACTTGGGAAGGAGATGGAAGTGTGCCTGCCCCACAGGGCTCTCAGTGACGGGCAGGGCGGTGGGCTCTACAGGCTGTGCTGTGAGTAGCACCCAGGGGCTCGCCACACACAGTCAGCACCCGCTGTTACTTCGATGTATTCCATTCCTCTTCCCTGAAAGCCTTCTCACACCAGGTTTGAGTCGATTCACTTTATTATCTCTCCTCCTCTAACAGATGCACCCACCAGAGAGGGTGATGGAGAGTCACAAGCCACTTCGATGCGGGTTCCGTAGTGGCTCTGGCGCTCAGCATGAGGGGATGGTTTATCACCCCCCCACCGCCGCCCTGCAGGGAATGTTGTTAAGTGCGTGTGAGGCCGGCAGCAGTGAGCAAGCTCTGGTCTCTGATCTCATGGTGGAGATCATGAGGCTGGGGGAGAGAGCTGGGATGCTTTTCAAGGCGCTGCCGTAGAGTGTGATGAGAGTTTTGGTTCGGGGACCGGAGAGGGCTGTGTGAGCGCTCCCCCCACCCCGGGGTGGGTGGCTGGGTGGGGTGTGAGCTGGAGGTCCGAGAAAAAGCTTTCTGGATTAAGTGAAGACATGGGACAGTTAGATGTGGGTGTAGGCTTTTGGCATGGTCGTCTGAAAGAAGGCATCCATGGGTAACCTAGCTCCGTGTTCACCGGCTCTGCTGGTCTTGACGGCTTTATCTCTGTTTGCAGTCTCTACTCCGGATCCTGGAGAGCCCCAAAGGCCGTGCTGCCTTCAGAGTCTCCAGCGGGTTCAACGGGCTGCTGTCGCTGCTCTCCGACCTGGAGGGCTCGCTTCAGGACCCGCCGCCACAGTCGTGGGGAGCGGGGTCCTCCCAGCAGACCCTGGAGCTGGTGCTGCACACCCTGTGTGCCCTGTCTTCAGCCCTGCACCTGGACCCAGTCAACGGCGACTTCTTCAGGAGGAGCGGGCTCTTCGAGAAGCTGGCCGAGGACCTCTGCCTGCTGGGCTGTTTCGGGCCCCCAGAGGAAGAGGACGGGGTTCCTCGGCAGCCCTCGGCCGACTCCCCCAAGATCAGGCCTTTTGCTGACTTGCTGAGAGCTGCCTTTTCCCCACACAGCCCCCTCCCTCCCAGGGCACAGAGCTGCCTTCAGATCCTCAGCTTTCTGGACAGCATGGCCAGCGGCACGCTCCACCTGCGCAGGGACCTGAAGGAGTCCCTGGGGGCCGGGCAGGAGCAGGCTGGGGATGCCCCGAAGAGAGAAGCCAGCAGTGACCCCCAAGACAACTTCAAGCAGTGGCCAGACCTGGAGGAAAGGTAGAGTTTTGCTGCCTCCTGCCTTGGGGGTCATCCGTCTATCTCTGTCTCCCATTTCTTATCCAAGCAGCCTGCACAGGTGCAGCAGGTGCGAAGACAAAATGACACAATGGCTGTGCGACTTTCTTGCCTTTAAGTGCAGGTTGCTGGGAGCTGGCAGGAAATCCAGTCTGAGCAGCACAGCTTGGAGAATGTGTGCAGGGCACCTGGGAGCCCAGGGCACAACTCAGCTGATAGATTTGCTTCCTCCTTTGGCGTCTTCCATGCTCCTGGGAGCTGCTCCAGGCCCTCCCGGGTGTGCTGGGGACTTTTGCTTTCTGTGATTTTCTCTCTTTCTCCGGGGCACTGCCAGCAGTGGGGTGAGGCCCCCCTCAATTTGCAGGACAGAAACCAACATGTCTGGCCCAGTCTTCTGTTCTTTCTGGCTGTCTCTCCTCCCTCTAACTCAGCCACTTGCTTCTCTAATTTCTGAAAGCCAAACTCCTTAATGGGAGCAGACTTTTGTAGGCAACCTTTTACTTTCATTCTTTCATTTGCATAACAAGGAAGTTTACAGAAGTCACAGAGCACAGAGGGTCATCCCCAAACCGCTGTTGGGTTGTGAAAGAAACTGCAGAACACAACAACAGTATGGCAGGCTTTTTTTTTTTTTCCCTATTCCGCTAAAGCAGGAATGACATGAGACCAGCTAACCTTCTGAGAGTCACCACGTGTTTTTCTCCAAGGGGAGCCCTCATGGGGAGATTTCAGTGTTGGAGCCTGAGGGTGGGAGGGATGCACATGGAATCCCCACATCTGGAGATAATCATAGAGTTTTGGTTGGTTTCATTTGTTCATCTGGTCCATTAATTGGTTTCCTGATCTTGCATTCCTGCACGAACCAATTCCTTCTTGATATATTTGTTGCTGAGCTAGATGAACTTTTTTAAAAAGATTTATTTATTTATTTGAAAGGCAGAGTTACAGAGAGAGAGAAGGAGAGACAAAGAGAGAGAAAGGTCTTCCATCCACGGATTCCCTCCCCAAATGGCCCCAAAGGCCAGAGCTGGGCTGATCCAAAGCTAGGAACCAGGAGCTTCTTCTGGGTCTCCCACGTGGGTGCAGGGGCCCAAGCACTTGGGCCATCTTCCACTGCTTTTCCAGGCCATAGCAGAGAGCTGGATGGGAAGTAGAGCAGCCTGGACATGAACCAGTGTCCACATGGGATGCTGGCACTGCAGGCAGCAGCTTAACCTACTGTGCCACAGTGCCGGCCCCTAATATTTTTATATCGTCTTAGATAATTGTCGTCACAGTGTGGTGACCTGTTTTCTCACCAGTGGTGTGTCTTATCTTAATGCTGCCTTTCTCTAGCAGTGACTGGACTTGTTCAGCTTCCTGGTGTTCAGTGCAGGCCTGGAGTTTCCCCCGTCCTTTCGTTTTAACCCTTCTGTGTGCTGATGTCTTAGGTATTTCTCTTGTAATGAGAAGAATTTTGTTTTTTTACTTTGTTTTAAAATATAGTGTCATATCTTTGGTCATTTAACTGGAGACTGTGGTTTATTTACATTTTTAAACTTATTAATATATTAGGATGATTGCCACTTTGTTGTTTTCATATTTTTGGTTAGTCTTTTTCTAACCATTTTTTTTCTTGCCTTCTTTTCAATTACTTATTTTAATTTAACTTTGTTCTTCTACCATGGAACGTATTCTCCTCATGATTATTGTTTTAATGACTGCCCTAAAATGATTTAACAGGTATTTTAATAATGTTTAAACAATATCTTCACATTCTTTTCAATTAATCTGTAAAGACTGTAGGACTCTTAAATGAAATTTAAGGGGCCAGTACTGTGGCATAGCAGGTAAAGCCACTGCCTGCAGTGCCAGCATCCCATATGGGCCTCAGTTCGAGTCCCAGCTGCTCCACTTCCAATCCAGCTCTCTGGGATCTCTGCTATAGCTGGGAAAATAGTAGAAGATGGCCCAAGTCCTTGGGCCCCTGTACCTGTGTGGGAGTCCTGGAGGAAGCTTCTGGCTTCTGCCTTCAGATTGGCTCAGCTCTGGCCATTGCCACCATCTAGAGAGTAAACCAGTGGATGGAAGACCTCTCTCTCTCTCTCTCTCTCTCTGCCTCTCTGTAACTGCCTTTCAAATAAATCTTTTTTAAAAATTTAATTTAATAATCAATATAGCAATTATATATAATTGATAATTTAATAATTAAATACAATTATCTCTTTCCAACTTATACATTACTTTTTTTAAAAAAAGATTTATTTATTTGAAAGGCAGAGTTACAGAAAGAGAGAGAGAGAGAGGGAGAGAGGTCTTCCATCTGCTGGTTCACTCCCCAAATGGTCCCAATGGCCAGGGCTGAGCCAGGCTGAAGCCAGGAAGTCAGGAGAAGTCCATTCAGGTCTCCTACATGGGTAGTAGGAGCCCAAACACTTGGATGACCTTCCACTGACTTCCCAGGAGGCTTAGCAGAGGGCTGGATCAGAAGTGGAGCAGCTGGGACTTGAACCGGTGTTCATATGGGATGCCGGCATCACAGGCAGTGGCCTAACCTGCTGCGCCTCAATGCCAGCCCCATGCATGACTGTTGTACAGTATTTTAATTCCATCTTGTCTTAGTTAATTCGTCAACTAATATATTTATTATTACTCTTTTAGCAGTATTCATTTGGGGTTACCAATAGACTTTCCATATGTGTCCTCACCATTTTTTCTTGCACCCATAGCCTTCTACTTGGGATTATCGTCCATGTACTTGTAGTACACGGACTTCTCTTTGGTGAAGGTTTGTGTGGAGCAGACTCTTTTGGTTTCCATTTGTCTGAAATGCCTTTATTTTATCCTAATTGTTGAAGGATAGCTTTCCCAGATTCACATTTCTTACAGCACGTAGAAGGGTTCCCCTAGCTGTTGAGTAGAAATTAGCTCTTTTCATGGTTCGTCTTTTAAATATAATTTGCCATGCATCATTCTTCCTGTTTTGTAGTTTTGTTACCGTGCATCTGGATATGGATTATTTTTAAAGTGTGTTCTGCTGGGTATTCGTCCCGTTCGATGTGTGAATTTGGAAATGGGTGTGCTTTGTCAGTTCTGGGTGCTCTCTCGATTGTACCCCCTCCCCCTTTATTCTCTTGTGAACTTTGGGACAGCCGGACGTGTGCTTTGCTTTCTCCATTCTGTGCTCTGTGACTCAGCTTCCCTTCCCCCTTTTCCTTCTCTTTGTCCTTCTGTGGTTTGTCCTGCACCATTTCTTTTCAACTTTCTTCCAACTCACTGGGTCTCCTATTAGCTGTGTCAAATCTGATGTTTAATCTAGACATGGAGGGGTTTTTTTCCTCCAAATATTATTTATTTATTTATTTATTTGAAAGGAAGAGTTAGAGGCAGAGAGAGAGACAGAGACAGAGACAGAGACAGAGAGAAAGAGAGAGAGAGAGGTATTCCATCTGCTGGTTCACTCCCAATGGCCACAACGGCCAGAGCTGCGCCAATCCGAAGCCAGTAGCTAGGAGCTTCTTCCGGGTCTCCCATGTGGGTGCAGGGGCCCAAGGACATGGGCCATCTTCCACTGCTTTCCCAGGCCACAGCAGAGAGCTGGATTGGAAGTGGAGCAGCCAGGACTCGAACCAGCACCCATATGGGATGCCAGCACTGCAGGCAGCGGCTTTATCCACCATGCAGTAGCGCCGGCCCTGGTAGTTTTTTTTTTTTTTTTTTTTTTGACAGGCAGAGTGGACAGTGAGAGAGAGAGACAGAGAGAAAGGTCTTCCTTGTGCCGTTGGTTCACCCCCCATATGGCTGCCATGGCTGGCACGCTGTGACCGGCGCACCACGCTGATCCGAAGGCAGGAGCCAGGTGCTTCTCTTGGTCTCCCATGGGGTGCAGGGCCCAAGCACTTGGGCCATCCTCCACTGCACTCCCAGGCCACAGCAGAGAGCTGGCCTGGAAGAGGAGCAACCAGGACAGAATCTGGCGCCCGGACTGGGACTAGAACCCGGTGTGCCGGCACCGCAAGGGGAGGATTAGCCTATTGAGCTGTGGCACCGGCCGGAAGTTTTGTCTTTAAAACTTCAGTGATCATGTTTCATAATTCTAGATGTACCATTTGTCCTTTTCCAAACCACCCTGATTTCAGAATCCTTTTCCTTGTTTTATCTCTGGTATTTCTTCCAGTACATGAATCATAGTGTTTCCCTCTGTGACTTTTGAGAATCTCATTGTACAGTCTGTTGGTTCTGTGGCTCTCGTTGCCCGTTTCTTGTGTGGTGCGTGACTCTTGGGGGTCGGTCTCGGCCCGTGACCTTACTTCTCCTGGAATCCATGCAGACCACCCTCCTCCTGGCTATCCCACCTCTGCAGACACGTGAAGCCTCTGCGAGGCCGCAGCTGCCCCTTTGCAAGCCAGGTCTTGGCCAGATTCCTAGAGGCTGCTCTTGTTGCTTTATGTTGGGGAGAATTCCTTTCCTGGGGTTCCAGATCCTGTGTTCAGCAGAGCTGTCCGAGAAGGCTTGCTCCCTGGCCTTGCTGACAATTTGCATGCTGACGTTTTGCATGTATTGGGTCTCAGTGTGTGTGCTTGTTCTGCCTACTCTGCCAGCTGTCGGAGAGCAGCGGAGTGCTTGTTAGCACCACAGGACAGTGCTGTCAGGTGATAAAAGAGCAGTGGTCATTTGTCGACTGTCTCTGGGGGCTGGACACTAGCTGTTTCTTTTCATTTAATTCTCTCCCAAATCTTGAAATTTTACCAGAAAGGAAACCATGGCTTAGAAAGAGTAAGTCACATGGGCACATGTGGGGCTGCCTTTGGTGATAGGCAGAATTTGAGCCTGCGTGTGTGTGTGTGTATCTATGTGTGTTCTTCCTGCCTTTTGTGGAAATTCCCATAACAATGACAGTGACCTGCCCAGTGTTCTGACAGCGCGGCCTGCAGGTTCAAGTTCAGGCCGTAGCCTGCAGATTGCGTCAGCCCCAATTCTTTGCAGTCAGCCCTGTGTCTGATGTCATCTTTGTTTCACAATGAGTCATTTCTAGATTTGTAAAGTGTCAGCTTTCATAAAAAAGAGCACTGGTTCCTCATAGGGTGATTGGGTTTTACCCGTCAGGTGGTTGGAGCCGTGGAGGCCTCTGGGGAGGCCGTGCCTGAGGGGGTTGTGGCTTACGAGGACCACTGGCTAGGAGCCTCTCAAAGCAGGGCACCCCTGCTCCTTCCTGGTTCCTGCCTTCTTGTTTGACTGCTTTAGCTCCTGCTGGGTCTTGTGGTCTGAATTTTTGCCTTGGCTCAGCAAAAAGAGCCGCCCGATTACCTGCTCCTTGGACCTCACTTGTGGCTCTAACTCGTATCTGCAAGGGCACATGGTTTCAATGGGAAGGGGTTTACACCTGTGGGTGCTCTGTGAGAGACCCCTAAGCCATCTCTTGTCTTCCCCTGCTGCTGGCCGTCTCACATCCTCATGCTGGTCATTGCTGTCAAAGCAACGTCCCCTCTTCGGTGTGAGTTTTAGCCATAACTTGAGTTATAGCTCAGTGAGGTGAGTTGGGTGGCCAAGCCAGATCACCAGAGGGGACAGTGCAGACCCTGGAGTCCGCATGAGGGCCAGGTGGGTCTTTGCAAGGCACAGATGTGACTGTCATGGCCACTTGGAATGCCTGGCTCCCAGGATAGTTGGACATTGTTGCGTTGGCTTGAACAACCCTAGGAGCGCCCCCCCCCCCCCCCCCCCCCCGCTGCGCAGGGCCATTGCTCCCAGCCTCATCCGGCACCTTGCCGCTGGGTTTCCAATGAACGTCGCACACATACCCTTTTCTCTGCCTGGGATGCCATTTGCTGTACCTGGACTGTGGCTTCTATTGCTTTGTTGCTCTGTTACTTCCTCCAAGGATCCCCATGCCCACCCCGCCCCGCCCTGGGCTGTCCCAGCCTCATCCCCTAGGCCAGCTCGGGTGACTGCCCCATGTCCTCTCAGCATCTGCCGCACTGATCACTGGGAACGTCAGTAACTCTTCGTGTGGCTGTTGTTGTACGATTCCTTGAGGTTGAGCTCACACGTACAGTCATGTCATAGCCTCCGTGATGAAGACACGAAACAGCCCCCAGCCCCCAGCCCCCTGCGCCCCCAACTGCCGCCCCATAGAGCACATCTTTTCTCTACCCCAAGCCCTGACAGCCGTTGGTGTTCCCTAAAGCTCGTCTTCTCCAGAAAACCTCACACGTAGAGGCAAACATGCGCTGTCCTTGGGGACCAGCTTCTTCTACGCAGCACGCCACCAATGAGGTTCCACCATGTTGTATCAGTGTCGTGACTTAGCTTTTCATTTTTTCAGTAGGCTCCTTCGCAGGTAGGAGGGCTTTAATTGTGACGAAGTTCAGCTGATCCGGTGTTCTGCTTTCCCTGGATTATGCCTTACAGAGATCTCTTTGTCTAGCCAAGGCTGGGAGGATTTTCATCCATGCTTCCTTCCAAAAGCTCTATAGGTCTATACCCTTAAGGTTGGTTTTGTTTGTTTGTTTGGCACCACATTTTTTTTTGGGACATGGAAATGTCTTTCTTCCAGGGCTATTTGTTGAAAATATGACCCCTTTTTCATTTAATTGTCTTTGTGCCTTTGCAAAAATCACGTGTGTATCTCTTTTTCTAGACTCCGTTCTGTTGCTCCCTGTCTACTGCTTCTCCAGTGTTGCCTTCATTGCTGTTGACAGTGAGTCGCCGCATCAGCTAACCTGAGTCCTCCACATTCCTTCTTCCTTTTCCGCTTTGCTTTGGTGACTTCTGTGCCTGCATCTTTGGATATCCTCGTACCATGTGTATGTCGGGACCAGCTTGCCTGAATCCACAAAGTGTCCTGTTGGCGTTTGAATTGCCATTGTATGAAATAGACTGGAGGAGAATTGACAGCTTAGCTATGTTGACTAGTCCGAGCCACAAACAGTGTGTATTAGGTCTCTGGTTTCATTCACCCATCTGTAGCATTCAGCACACACAGCTGCTTGCTTTCTTAGATTTATACCTGAGTATTTAAATTTTTTGAGCACTATTCTAAGTGATGTTTAAAAATTCTATTTTTTTTTTTTTGCTTTCTAGTCTATAGCAACTTGATTTATTTTTATATGTAAGCTATGTATGCTGGGGACTTGCTAAATTCAATGATTAATTCTAGGAGTTTTTTAAAAAATAGATATGTAGACAATGACATTAGCAGTGACTAGGGGCACCTTTAGAGTTCCTTTCCAACCTGCGTGGTCAAGTGGAATGTTGAAAAGGAGTAGAGAGAGTGGACGTCTCTTCCGCATTCTTAATTTTAGGAGAATGTTTCTAATCTTTTTCCACAGAATATGGTACCAGGTGTGGCTTTTTTGTTAATGCCCATTAGTAGGTGATGAAAAATTCTTATTAATGTACTGAGAGATTTTTTTTAAAAATATCGTATTAAATCTTTCAAGTGATTTTTCTACATTAATTAGATGATCATGTGATTTTTTTTTCCGAAGCTTATCAGCATTATGGGCAATGTTGACTGATTTTTGCATATTGAATCTGCTTGCATTTGTGGGGTAAGCCCAATGGGCCATAATGCCTTATTTGTTTTGTATGCACTTAGATTTGGTTTGCTAATAGTTTGCTGAAGATTTTTGCCCCCATGTTTATGAGGGATATTGCCTTGTCTCCTGGTTTTTGTATCAGGTTAATCCTGGCTTCATCAAGTAAATTGGGAAGGATTCCCTTTCTCTTCTATTTTGTGAAAGAAGTTGTGTAGAATTGGAGTGACTTCTCTTTTCAGCGGATAGTAGAATTCACCGGTGCAAACACTGGGTCCGGAGCATCCTTTGTGGGAAGGTTTTAACTCCAGATTCACTTTTTGTAGTGGCTATAAATTATTCAGTTACTCATCTCTTTTTGCTCAGGTTTTGGTAGTCTGTGGCTTTGAAGAGATTAGTCCATTTCATCTAAGCTGTCGAATGTGCAGGCCTGGAGTTATCTGCAGTGTTTTCTCATTGTCCTGACGTCTGCAGGGCCGGTGGCAGGGCTGCCTCTTTCATTCCCGACATCGACCCTTTGTGTCTTCTTGCCTTCGCCTTTGGTAGCTTACCTGGTGATTTTTCAGTCTTTAAAAGGCTTTCAAATAAGCAGACTTCCATTATTTTCTTCACTGGTTTTCAGTTTTTAATTTCATTGATTTGTTTTGCTGTCTTTATTATTGAATTTCTTCTGTTTGCTTTTTTTTTTTTTTCTCTTTTAATAAACAGCGTCAGGAGGTGGAAGCTTGGATCGTTGATTTGAGAACTTTTCTGTTTCATCATGTACACATTTAATCCTACACATTTCACTCTAAGTACCATATTAGGAGCTTCTTAGAAATATTTTTATGTGTATATTTTTATATAAGTTCCAAACATTAAAAAAATCTTCTTAAAAATTTCTCTTTGACCCATAAATTGCTTAGAAATATGCTTAAATCCCAAGCATTTGAAGGTTTCAAAGCTTATCATTCTGTTACTCATTTTTAGGATATAGTTTGTATGATTTTACCTGTTTGAAATGTTTTAAAATTTGTTTTATGTCTCGGGGTAGAGCCCATTGTGATGAATGTTGAAAGAATATATACAGTTGTTGGGTAGAGTGTTTGATAAATAGTTGGTTGCTATCCAATTCTGACTTCGATGGGTTTCTGTTTCTTTTTCCATCGGTCACAGCAAAAGAGTCTTGAAGTCTCATTTTATGAGTGGGGAGTTGGCCATTTGCCCTTTCAGTTCTCTAAGTTTTTCTTTATGAGTTTGGACGACTTGCACATGTATTTTTGGTATCTACCAGTCATTAATCATTAGTAATTCAATCTGGTTATTGCTGATAGTTTTCCCTTGTTCTGAAGTGCCCATTCTCTGGTATTAGTAGAACCACAGCTGCATTCTTTGGATTAGTGCTAGCATAGTACACACTTTTCTATCCTTTTACACGTACCCTATCTATATAATTTTATTTTAAGATGGTATGGAGCTTTGTCTTTATTTTTCCATTCTGACAATATCTGTTTAATAATCATTTCATATAATTATTACTGTGTTTACACTTAGGTAATATTATCATTTTATTATTTGTTTTCTCATTTTCATTCCTCTGCTTCTTTTTCCTGACTTATGTGGGTATTTTAAGTATATTTTAGTATTTCATTTGGTTTTATTTATTGAATTTTCATCTATTTCAATGCTTTAAATAAAGATTTTAATATCTATATGTAACTTTTAATGGACTGCTTAAAATTAATATTTTACTACTTAAGGGATTACAGAAGTTTGTCTCTAGCAAGTCCCTTTAACTTTCCCTAATCTGTCCTATGAGGCATCTAATACAATGTGGTTGTCAACCATCATACAGATATTTAAGAACTTACAAGGAGAAAATAGTGCATTATACTTATCCAAGTATTGACTGTTTCTATTGTTCTTTCTGCTTTCCAGCTACCAGATTTCCTTCTGTTATGGTTTTCTGCCAACTAAAGAACAATTTCAAGTATCTTTTTTATAACAAGTCTGTTGGCAAGAGATTCATCTGGGAGTATACCTGTTTTGCATTAGTTCCTGAAGGATATTTTTCCTGGATATGGAACTAATTTTTCACATTGCTCTGCAGCTCTTAAAAACTGTCGCCCCTCTGCCTTCGACTTTCTCATGAGAAGATCCACAGCCATCCAGGTGGTTGCTCCCCTGTATGCAATGTGCTGCTTTCTCTGGCTGCCTTCAGGATTTTTTTATTGTCTTCAGGGCTCAGCAGCTTAGTAATGATGTGATTGAGCATGGGTCTCTTTTGTTTCTTTTGTTTGGATTTTAGTAAGCTTCTTGAATCTTTAAGCATATGTGTTTAACTTCATTTGAAGAAAGAATGGCTAAAAATGTTCCAAAAACATTTTTTTTTTCTTTTTCACCAAACTCTTGGAAAGTGGATTGGAAGAATCAGTGTCATGAAAATGCCCATGGTGCTGGAAGTGCTTTGTAGTTGCAAGGCAATGCTTACCAAAATGCTGAGGGTGTTCTTCACAGAACTAGAAAAAAACACTGCTCAAATGTGTATGTAACCACGAAGTCCCTTAGTGATCAAAGCAATACTGAGCAAAAGGAACACAGCAGGAGGCATCACACTGCCTGATTTCTTTTTCTTTGACAGGCAGAGTTAGACAGTGAGAGAGAGAGAGACAGAGAGAACGGTCTTCCTTTTCCGTTGGTTCACCCCCCAAATGGCTGCTACAGCCTGTGCGCTGCGCCAATCTGAAGCCAGGAGCCAGGTGTTTCCTCCTGGTCTCCCATGCGGGTGCAGGGACTCAAGCACTTGGGCCATCCTCCACTGCCCTCCCGGGCCACAGCAGAGCTTGAGTGGAAGTGGAGCAACCGGGACAGAATCCGGCACCCCAACCGGGACTTGAACATGGGGTGCCGGCGCCGCAGGCAGAGGATTAACCTAGTGAGCTGCGGCATCGGCCATACACTGCCTGGTTTTAAAAGATATTACAGGGGCTGGCGCTGTGGCATAGCTGGTAAAGCCACTGCCTACAGTGCCAGCATTTCATAAGGATGCCAGTTCGAGACTTGGCTGCTCCACTTCTGATCCAGCTCTCTGCTGTGGCCTGGGAAAGCAATAGAAGATGGCCCAAGTCCTTGGGCCCCTGCACCCGTGTGGGAGATCCAGAAGAAGCTCCTGGCTGCTGGCTTCGGATTGGTGCAGCTCCAGCCGTTGTGGCCATCTGGGGAGTGAACCAGCAGATGGAAGACCTCTCTCTCTCTGTCTCTCCTTCTCTCTGTGTAACTCTGCCTTTCAAATAATAGATATTACAGAGGCAGGCATTGTGGCCCAGCTGGTTAAACCACCATGTAGGATGCCGTATCCCATATTGGAGTGTCTCTCCAGGGCCCAGCAACTCTGCCTCTGATCCAAACTCCTGCCCACGTGCCCAGGTAGGCAGCACATGATGGCCCCCATGTGAGCTGATGAGATTTCTGTGTTGAGCAATTTCATGCTGTACCCTGGAGGTTTGAATGTTACCTTAGGAACTCTGGCTCTTGTTGACGTCTTATGGGGAGTGTTGATTATTTGGTCCTAGCAGACATGATTGGGTTCAGATCACAAGTTTCTTTCTTTTTTTTTTTTTAAAAAAGATTTATTTTATTTATTTGAAAGAGTAACACACAGAGAGAAGGAGAGGCAGAGAGAGAGAGAGAGAGAGAGAGAGAGAGGTCTTCCATCTGTTGGTTCACTCCCCAATTGGCCGCAATGGCCAGAATTCTGCCAATCCGAAGCCAAAAGCTAGGAGCTTCTTCCAGGTCTTCCACATGGGTGCAGGGGCCCAAGGACTTTGGGCCATCTTCCACTGCTTTCACGGGCCATAGCAGAGAGCTGGATCAGAAGAGGAGCAGCTGGGACTTGAACTGGCGCCCATATGGGATGCCGGCACTGCAGGCAGTGGCTCTACCTGCTCTGCCACAGTGCCTGGCCCGAGACCACAAGTCTGTATCCACCTATGTGCCCCAGCATTAGTTTAGCTCTTAAAGACTTTGCTGGGCAATTTGATGCACCGACAGTCTGCCTCTTCCAGAAGCCAGTCTCCAGCGGTGGTTTGCCCCCAGGCTGGGTCAGAAGGCACACGTGCACAGTCAGGATTGAGCTCAGCACTAATCCACAGCCTGGCAGTCACACCTCCTTCAGCCACCTCCTGGTCATCCTCTTCCTAGCACAGTGCACACCGTGGGTCCCAGGAGCCACTCCCACTTCCTCTCCTGTCTCCGTTCTTCCCACAATGACATCTGGCGCTGGGGGAAAAAGAAAAGTCAGTGGAGGTCTCGCCTGTTATGCAGAGGTTTCTTGGAGCTCAGAGCCTTGGAGTCTGCCTGGCTGCTCCTGCTGCCACCACGCAGGAACCTGCCCCGAGTCTGGGAAGGGAAAGAATGGAGAAACAAAGCCAGGAGATCCCCCAGGGAATCTAATTTGTGTGACCTCCAGGAGCCTCACTTCTCTCCCTCCAGCCCAGAGAGAGGACTCCAAGAGGAGCTGTTTCCCCGCCGCCTGCACCAGGCGCAGTTCTGGGTGCAAGGGCACCTGTGCGTTCACAGCAAAGGATGCTGCTGAAGGAGAAGCCCCAGGGAACTCATTTTTCAGCTCCATGGTGCTTTGGGTTGGGGTTTCCTTCTCTGCTACCATTTACTTTTAGTCTAAATCAGCATTTAAATGCAGCTCCACTGGCATTTAAATTACATGCAGTGTATGGGGCATAGCAGAAGGTGCCCGCACCACGGGGGGGACCCAGAAGTGTGTGTGTGTTTAACCTGTTTAATCTACAATGAAAGCTTCTTAATCTTTCCCATTTCCAGAAGGAAGGGAGGGAGACCCGGACTCTCATGACCTTTGAGTGTCAACTGTGAACCAGGCATTACGTCTGAGGGCACTAAAGCAGTGCTGTATGTTTGTTGGAGGGAAGGGCGGCGCCGTGCAGGAAACTCGGGCTCAGATGCAGCCATTCAGGGCCACCCAGGCGGGAGGTGGTAGCCTGAGGCTGTGGGTCCTGGTCGCTCTGTCCGTAAGGGAAGTCCAGAGAGTTCAGCGAGAGGAGGGAGCGCCTCAAAGGGCTCGTGTCTGAAGCGCTGCTTTCCCTCTCTGCAGGGCAGAGGAAGGTGACGCCGTGATCGTGCATCCCGGGATTGTGTGCACCATGGTGCGGCTGCTGCCTCGGCTCCACCACGAGGACCACCCGCAGGTACCTGCCGACACACACGTGCCCAAGACAAAGCCCGCCTTGGTCACGTGACCCATCCCAAACTCCCTGTGGCCTGAGATTCCTTTTCTTCTCTTTGCCCTCAGTGCCCTGCGTCAGTGGGGCCATCCTCGGGAAGCAAGCATCAGTATATCTTGGGCCTTGGATTGAGCTTGTGGTGCCCCCTCCCCAAGGCTATGCAAAACAGGTGACTTCTGTTGGCCTAGGTACTTCTAGAAATAACCATGGAACAAAAACAAATGGGGGAAAAAATTCTGAAACCTTCACCTGGCAGGTCTCAGGCGCTAAGCCCCGCACCTGGGACTGGAGGGGGACAGGAGGACACGGGCCACCTACACATTGGTCTGCCCCATGGGTGCTGGCTGAGGTCTTGGTCCTGTACTCCTTGTAGGGAATACAGGGCTAGCACAATGGGCAAAACAGGCACTGTCCCTGGAGCATGCACCTGTGGTGGGGGTGGGGAGGTGGTGACAGTGCACACAGATAAATAAAGACCCTCAGAAATGGATGTGCAGTTACACAGGGCGATGAACAATAGCAAGGGGCAGAGCCGGGTGGTGAGGGAGAGAATGATGGGGTAGAGGAGGGGACAGGCCCTGTCTGATCTACTTTAGGTGAAGAGGTGGAGGGAAGCTGTCTCTTAGGTGGTGATGTGGAAGCAGAGCCTTGAAAGACGTGGAGCTGTTAGCCAGGAAGGAGGGATCTTACTGCGGGCAGCGAGGGCAGTGCCGAGAGAACTGAGCAGCACGTGGACTCTGGGCTGGGCAGGGGCAGGCTGGAGCCTCCCAAGGGTGACAAGGAGCCTCTCTCAAGGGAGTGGGGATGACACGGTCAGGTCTCTGTATCGACAAGGTGTCCTGGGCTGTTAGGTGCAGAATGGCCTGGGCACAGCATGTGGGGAAGCAGTGAGGGGCAGCCGTGGGGAAGCTTCGCCTGCAGTCATTGGCCCCACGGGGGGAGCTGTCTTTAGAGGGGGGACCTGAGGAGTCATGTGAAGGAGGGGGTCAGGTAGCCTCTACCGAGGTCAATGTACAGCCCCAAGATGACAGTCAAAGGGGAGCCTGGTTCCAGCCCCGTCACATGTGGTTGTCGAGAAGGCATGGAACCTCAGAGCAGACGAAACCATCCGAAGCACACATATCCCGGAAGCTGTGAGGAGGAGCCTGGAGTTGTTAAGGAAGACCTAGAAGATGCCCCACGTTGCGGTGGGACGTCAGAGAACCTGGTTCTACGCCCAGCTCTGCTCCGGGCTCCAGCTGCCTGCTGCTCCCTGCTCTTGGAGGCACAGCAGTGATCACTCAAGTGCCTAGATTCCTGCCACCCATGTGGGAGACCCGGATGGGGTTCCCACTCCCAGCTTCAGCCCCAGCCTTGGCTGTTGCAGGCGTCTGGGGGATGAACCAGCAGATGGGAGCTCTCTCTACTTCTATGTCTCTGTCTGTCTGCTTCTCAAATGAATTTTTTTAAAGGAAGAAAAGAAAATGTAGCACTTTAGATTTATTAGCAGATGAAAGGAAGTCAGTTGAACTGATGGCTACCAGGCCCTCACTGTGGACTTAACTCTCCTAAGCGGTTTTGTCGGGGGCGATCTCTCTTTTTGTAGCCAGTGGGGAAATGCAAGTTCAGATCATTTACATGACTTTGGAGGATTCCCAGTCGGTGCTCCTCACATTGAATGTGGTCCTCCCTGGGTTGCCTTCCAGTGAATGAGCAACAGGGGCCTGGCACTTCTGGGAGGTGACGAAGGGTCCAGCTTTGCAGGAGTAGGAGTTGAAAAGTAGGCAACACACTTCAGGAAGAAATGACAGCTCGTTGGCATGATTAATCCCAGCCCGACAGTGACAGTGACCCCGGTACAAATATTGCAAGCCCTTCAAAGTCAGTGGGAGAAGTGGATGGAGGAGAGAAAGTCTTGGTGTGCAGGGGTGGGAATGTTTCCACCTGGAGAATGTGTGGGATTCAGGGCAGCTGTGTGTCAACATCTCCCCAGTGCCTAGGCTTGTTCTGGTCCCTGCTGCTCTGCAGAGAGAGAGAGAGAGAGAGAGAGAGAGAGAGATGGCAAAGCGGTAATTTAATCACTGGACAGAGCCATATGTGAGGGACTTCAAAAACATTCGTGCACAATGGACCTAAAACACAGGTTTCTTTTGGTGCAAAACATTGCGAAAGCCATGCATAGTGTTTGCGTGCTACATGTGCACATGACCCTTTGGAGACTCCCCTACAGACAGCCGTGGAAGGGAGTGTACTTCACAGTTGTCAACAGTGGTGGGCAAGGAGGAAGCCTTGAGGCAATGGGGCCAGCAGCTGGGCCATTCATTCGCACGATTCTGCGAGTCAGGACGCTGGACAAGGCCCAGCAGGGCTGGTGATGCTGGTGGGGTTAGATCAGCCATGGTGGCCTCTTCACTCACAGAGCTGCTCTGACCCTTTGCAAGGCCTGCTCACATGGTGAGGGGCTCCTGGGCTGGCCCAGCTGGGTCACACAGCAGGGGCCTTAGTTCAAGCTGTTGGTTCTCCTCCATGTTGCCCTGTCCATCTGGCCTCTTCCTGTGTCCCCACTCCTCACCCCCAGGAGACTCTCCAGCAGGCCACACAGCAGCTCGTGACTTCTGAAGGCTTATGTGTGGGACAAGCTAGGGCTGTTCCCACAGCTTTCTAATGGTCCATTTGAGCCCAGGCTCAGCTTAGACCCAAAGGGAGAAGACGCACACCTCCCATGCATGTGTCCAGCAGAGGGACTTCTTGGCAGCCATCTTTAAAGACCAACCGTGACACGGGTGGTTGGCCTGGAGGTTAAGACCTTGGGTAAGATGATGGCATCTCACGTCAGAGGACTTGAGTCCGATGCCCAGCTCCTTCTGCAGCTTCTTGCTACTGTGCACCCTGGGAGGCAGCACTGATGGCTCAAAAATTGGGTTTCTGAGCCGGCGCCGCGGCTCACTAGGCTAATCCTCCACCTCGCGGTGCCAGCACACCGGGTTCTAGACCCGGTCGGGGCACCGATCCTGTCCCGGTTGCCCCTCTTCCAGGCCAGCTCTCTGCTGTGGCCAGGGAGTGCAGTGGAGGATGGCCCAAGTCCTTGGGCCCTGCACCCCATGGGAGACTGGAGAAGCCCCTGGCTCCTGCCATCGGATCAGCGCGGTGCGCCGGCTGCAGCGCGCCTACCACGGCAGCCATTGGAGGGTGAACCAATGGCAAAAGGAAGACCTTTCTCTCTGTCTCTCTCTCACTGTCCACTCTGCCTGTCAAAAAAAAAAAAAAAAAAATTGGGTTTCTGACACCCATGCAGGAGATCTGGATTTAGCTCCCGGCTGCCAGCTTTGGCCTTGGCCCAGCCCTGGCCATTGCAGGTGTTTGGGGTGGGGGGAGGATGAAATAGCAAATGAGAGTCTCTCTCTCTCTTTCTCTGTGTGTGTGTGTGTGTGTGACTGCCTCTCAAATAAATACATTTAAAAATTTTTAATTAAACAAAAGTCCAGCTACTGTAAGTAATTGCCGTATGCATTCAACTGCTGGATGAAAGCATTTGACCCCCCACATCGAATGTCTTCCAGTCAATGATTTCTCAAAACCTGGGATCTTACCTTCTGTGTCTGACTGGTCACAACAAGGTTTGCCTGGGGCATAGCGGAAACCCATGCGCACTGGGGTCATCTCTGAGCTGTGAATCTCCCGCCGTGGCTCTTTGCAGTGCAGGTGCACGTGCTCGAGGCTCCGAAGTGTTGTGTGACTGCCCACGGTCCTGGGGTCCCACACTCCAAGTCGTGTTTGACGAGTGAGTCTCTGATCTTGCCGCTGTCACAGAAGGCCACGTCCCGCCAGGTGGGCATTGCGCATCTTTCCAGGAGCCATCAGCTTCTTGTGGGGACATCTGGCTGCCTTGTCTGTATTCACAGAATGCAGCCAACCTCCTTGTCATTTCGATGACCAAGCCAGTGGTGTGGGCGGTCTTGCTAGTGCTGAGCTACGCATTCTGCACAACCCACAGCAACGAGGGCGGATGGAGTGACACAGAGCAAAGAATCTCCCCGGCTGGGTTTCAGCTTAAACAACTCGAGTTGCCACATCCCAGAGTGGAGAAGAACTTCTGCTCTGTGCTCAGCCCGTGAGAGTGATGGGACAAATTCAGTAGGCAACTGAGAATTCCATTTGGGGCGATACTTCTTCTATATTCAGGTCACAGTAGGTAATTTAGAAAAAGTCTAATTCTCCCTCACTGTCTCTCAGATATGCAAATGAAACGTAGCGGTGCGTTTTCTCAAGTATTTTCTGCAGATGCCAAGTCAGCAGCGATTAAACGTTGGCTAATTACCGTAGTTGATTTCTGAAAAGGGGTGGGGGAGGCCTCCCGGCAACAAATAGAACAGTAAATCAAAGGATTTATTTGCGGCGCAGGCAAATGCGGGAGCAGAAGTGCCTGCAGGCCTCTGCAGGTTTGGGTGCAGGAAACCGAGTGCATTTCAGTAGATGGCAGTGTGACTAAAAAAATAGAAGGCAAGGCCCCCTGACTCCTGGGTCTGCCGTGGGGCTCCTTGTGTGCTTACGCAGTTTACATAACTCACATGTTCTTCCTCGCCATGGGTGAGAAATTGATGACTTTCCAAGGGACTGGAGTCAGCTTAGGGGCCATGACTTAAATAACTTCGCGAGTGCTCTGTTCTGGTTTCTTTCCAATTGTGGCTGCTCTCACCATCAGTTTGTTCTGTGCACAGCCCAGAGGTGTTTTTGCCCCCTCCAAAAGTCCCTCCAAAATGCGAGCCCTGGGAGCTGGTGTTGAAAACGAAGAATCTGGTTCTCCTTCTGCCTCTGGTGCCATGGCCCGAGTTAAAAACTGGTGGCAGGCTTGCTCCTGAGTACAAGGCAAAACGAGAGTCCAGCTCAGTTCTCTTGGAGCCAAGTTGGCCCCAGAAAGAAATAACTGCCCAGAAAAAGAAAAATACTTTTCCAGTACACTCAGCAGCCATGAGGGTTTTGCTATTAGGGATGTGGCCTTGGGCCGGACCTCTGACCTGTATTAGGAGGACATCCCAGGTCCAACTGCTACCCCCACGTCCTCCAGGGCAGTGGCCCCCAGGCAGTTCTTAGCAGAGAGATATTCACTGCATGTGATAGCCATCACCCTCAGCGTGGGAGGACCAGAGGTGGCACACAGGCTGCGTGACAGCAGCAAGAGTGATGTGTTTGCATCTGCTACTAATTACCAAGCACCTGCTGCGTGTCTTTGAAGAGGTGGAGATGATCTCACTGGAACTTAGAGTCAGGGTTTCCTCAAACACGGCAGGCAGAGAAGTGTACGAGACAGAGACATCGTGACGGCCGCAGCACAAGGCCCTAGGACAGAGAGGCACGGCACTTGAACGCAGCTTAGAGAAAAGGTGTGTGCGTGACAGATTGCAGAGAGAGGGAAGAGGCGCTCCAGTGCAGAGAAGCAACGGGAAGATGCCTGTGCAGGCCACTGGAATAGTTCAGCTGGGCTAAGACAGACTCACGGGGTGGGAAGGCCGTGAGTGAGGGGGCTGGAGAAGTCAGCTGGAGCCACATTGTGAAGGGCCTTGGTTGCATTTTCTTGAGTTACTTCCCATCATTATCATCATCATCATCATCACCATCCTCCTCATCACCACCATTATCATCACCATCACATCACCACCATCACCATTACATCACCACCACCATCATCACCATCATCACCACCATTATCACCACAATCATCATCAAATCACCACCATTATCATCACCATCATCACCATCACATCACCACCATCATCACCATCATCACCACCATTATCATCACCAACACCACCATCACTACCATCACCATCACATCACCACCATTATCATCACCATCCCCACCATCATCACCACCATCATTACCACCATTATCATCACTATCACCATCATCATCATCACTGTCACCGCCACCATCATCACCACTATCCCCACCACCACCACCACCATCACCATCACCATCCCCACCATTATCATCACCATCCCCACCATCACCACCATCATTACCACCATTATCATCACTATCACCATCATCATCATCACTGTCACCGCCACCATCATCACCACTATCCCCACCATCACCACCACCATCACCATCACCATCCCCACCATCATCACCACCATTATCATCACCATCCCCACCATCACCACCATCATTACCACCATTATCATCACTATCACCATCATCATCATCACTGTCACCGCCACCATCATCACCACAATCCCCACCATCACCACCATTATCATCACCATCACCACCATTGTCACCATCATCATCGTCACCCGATGAGCACTGACTGTCCCGGGGCTTGGTTCAGGCTCTGAAGACGGCCGACTGTGAGCTTGGCAGCTGCAGAGCCCTGGGAAAGTTCCTTGCCATCTTTGACCCTTAGCTCGTCTCTCTGTGGGACGCTGGTGGGTTACACGAAGAATATGCAAGTGCTTAGTGTGGCGGGAGGGACTTGGTGGCATGGGAAGCTTGTCCTGGCTGCTGTGGCTGCTGTGGCTAGGTGCCAGAAACTCTGCAGACAGTTGTCACTCCGTCTTGATAAAATCCTGCAAGGTGAATTTCAGTATTCCTGCTTAGCAGGTGAAGGCTTGAAACTTGAAGCAACTCAGTGAGAGTGAACAGCCTTGCCAACTGATGGCTTTGTGTGTGTGTGTGCACCTGGCCTTCTACCACTGTGCCAGGCTGGCTGATAGGCCTGGGAGGTTATGGGAGCAATGACAGGCATGGGAGGGATTGCTGTGTATCCTCAGACTGCACCCCGAGTTGCTATCAGTATGTTCCAGAGAGCTAAAGGCTGCTGCAAGCTTCCTGCTGCTATGGAAACGTCCAGGTGCAGTCTGATGGGATGGAAAGAGGTTGGGGTTCAGAGCTGTGTGTGTCTGTCACTCTTCGGTGCCTGTGTTTGGAAAATCTGAGTGTCATTTTCTGGAATGAGCCTGTGTTTCAGATGCACTGGACTAATCGCATGGGTTTCAAGTAACTAAAATATTGACGGCGTTAATGGCCCTGGAGAGCATTGTATAAGCGCAGGCCATTTGGATAGAGCCATTTCCTCCAATAGACGTTGGTAAAGTAGGATCCTTGCTTTGTTAAATTATAGCGCATTAGACATGTGTTGAATTTCTACATTTCCTATGCTCTTTCTCACTGAACCCCATCCCCCCAAATATTTCTGTTACTCCAGTGTTGTAGGGGTAGAGGGGGAACAAAGAGAGTTTGGAATAGAGAGATGATAGATAGATGATAGATAGATAGATAGATAGATACAGATAGAGGACAGATAGATGATAGATAGATGATAGATAGATAGATAGATAGATAATAGAACCAGCAGTAGTGTGGTATTCATCTTGATTGAAGCTTGAACATGGTGCTAGGTTGAGAGTCAGAAAACCTTGCTTGGATGAGAGGCTGTGTGAGTTGTCCCTTGAGTAATGAGTGGGAGCTTAGGGAGGGGGTTGGCATGGACTTTGCCCACTTTGAGCTATGCTGGGCCAAGGGGGAGAACACCACTATGACCTGATCACGGGGTGGGGTGGGGGGGAGACAGGTGGGAAAGAGAGAAACCCTTCGTAAATCTGAGATCCTGGGGCTTCAGCTGCCGAGGGCACGGCCTGTCCTGTGTGTGTTGTTGGCAAAGGCGGCAGGTCTGGAGCAGGAAGGCAGGCAGCCAGCCACGTGCATCTTGGTCTTGGTGTCTTGGTTACAAACCTGCCCTATGCATCGAGGAGGCCAGGCCCTTTGGCCAGGGTTCTGCTGGTTTGCTGGGAGCTGCGTTCTCTCTTATACCCAAACCAAGAACACAGACTCCCGGGCCCACCACGCTATAGGAGCAGCACAAATGAACATGTCAGGGTGCAGGACTGTGGTGCAATGGTCTGTGCAGTCTTTGGTCTCTCAGTCTGTCACTGCTCTCTCCCAATCATCACATAAAGAACATTGCAACCAAGTTGGAACACCTGACTAGTTCCAGTGTGAGCGGATCAAAAGTCCCAGGTTCCTTCACGGTGAGGGGAGCTGGCGCTGGACTCCTCATAGTCTCCCCATTGGTGTCGAGACTAGGTTAGGAGGTGCAGCTAAAGTGATGGGACTCTGGGGACTGATGCCCCGACATCCCCCTGAGACCCGTGTGCGCCAGGAGAGAAAGCTGAGAAAGAGAGAAGGAGGTAGCATCCGCAGCGGGACAAAGGCGGACTTGGAGTCTGGCCTGCTGAGTGCAGGGAGCGGAGCCGTCCTCAGCGCCACAGCACAGGTCACTGCGCGATCACGTGCCTCGTGGGTCCAGCCTGCCCGCCTGTCGGGTGACCCTGCGCTCTCAACAGAATCCTAATTGAACCACCACCCCCTTTCCTGCCTTGCGAGCCATCTGTGTTAGGAAAATCAATCCATTTGGAGGGGGAGAGACCAGACTGGTTTCCTGCCACTGCTCATATTTTCACGAAAACCCCATTTTACTGGAACCAACGTTGGAAAAAACAGCACATTTTATTCAAAACAAGGCAGTATTGGTATTGACAGAGCTGCAGCGATAATGAGGACGATCAATTCTCCCTCCTCCATTATGGGGTATTGAGCAATTTTGGAGTCAACTTGTGGCATTATAAGGCAAGCTCAGCAGTTCTTCCCTTTGCAGACTTTCTCCTTTTTCTTTCTTTTTCGCATATTTAGATTTTTTAAGTATTCCTGTTCTGGTGTTGGGGCACGGAGCAAAAAGTGAACCAAGAAAAAAAAAAACCCAAAAAACAAATAAACAACAACAACAACAAAACCCAGAAGTCTGCCAATTAATATGCGTGATTGCAGGTGTTTCTGTATTTCTTGTTGATAGTGCATGATGATATCAGTTGTGCATCTTGTCCCGTGCAGGCTGTGGCCCCAGCTCTCACCCCCAAATGAAGCGGGCAGGTGTCAGCTATGAAAGTCCCTATTCTGGGAGAGGGGAGTTGGAGACAAGAGTGTGGGTGACCCTCTTCTGTTTCAAGGACAGTGGACACAGGGGCAGAGGTGGGGCTGGGGTGCCCAGGACGGGCCAGTCTGAGTCTGAAGACCTGGAAGTGGGGGAGAGTTCCCCAGTGTGCAAATGGTGATGATGGAGGCGGGTCTGTTAGGTGACTGCCACCGTTTCTACCCACAGTTTCTGTCCCCGTTGGGCTGCCTGTGTCCATCCACAGCTCAGGCTCACGGGAAGGGGGTCCACCTCCTCCAGGTGGTGAGTTCTGTCCTCGATGCCGGTGACACCAGGGAGTACTGGCAAAGCCACGAGAGTTCACCCTGGCAGAACCTTGCACGCCAGATCACTCCAATGGCATTTCATCCTGTCCAGAATTCACTTGTTATTTATTTTTGAACATTTTGATTTATTTGGGAGTTGGAGAGAAAAGGGAGGGGGAGAGAGAGAGAGAGAGAGAGAGAGAGAGAAATGAACCCATCTGTGTTGTTCATTCCCCAAAACAGGCAGGGCTGGGCCAGGTGAAATCCTGGAGTCTGGAGTCTGGAACTCGGTCCAGGACTCCCACATGGGTGGCAGGGACCCAGCCACTTGAGCCATCACTGCTGCCTCCCAGGGTGTGCATTGGCAGGGAACTGGGGTCAGGAGCTGTAGAGCCGGCCGGGTATCAAACCCAGGTGCAGCTATGGGATGTGGGCATC
Organism: Lepus europaeus; assembly: GCF_033115175.1. NCBI lineage: Eukaryota > Metazoa > Chordata > Mammalia > Lagomorpha > Leporidae > Lepus > Lepus europaeus. The sequence continues at coordinate 78,125,716 of NC_084843.1, read as the reverse complement.
TTAAGCGCGGGCTGGGCCACCTGCTTGCTGCCCATCTCTTACCTCAGAAATGTTGCTGCAGCAACGGGGCCATCGCCGCTGTCGGGCAGGGGCTGTGAGTGTTGCCGGGTTTGGAAGGCAGGTGGGAGGATGGGAGGTGAGACACGTACCACTCGTTTAACATCCAGAAGCTGGTGAGAAGTAGTGGAAATGCATCTTGTCCTACATGTTACTCCTTCAAAGATATCCCCAGATAGTTCAAAAAGTTTGTAGGGAAACGGAATCATTTTCTTCCGAATATTTGGAAAAGGCACATATCATGAAAAAAAAATCATGCGTGGATTTCAAAATTGCCTTTGCACCAAAAGAAACTCTCTTCCAATTCTATTTTTTTTTCCCATGCATGTTCAGAAGGACTGGCAGGCGCTACAGGCTTGTGAGCAACCTCTGGAGGGGGTCTGAGTTATTTCTGTCTGTTTGTGATAGGAACATGCTCTTGCCATCTTTGGGGAGGGGACCCCTTATGTGACTGCCTGTAAGGAAAGGAGCCAGGGTCAGACACAGGCTCTGCCCTTACCATGTGGCCCTGCGCAGGTCACTGCCCTGGGCTCCGTTTTCTGACCTGTGAAATGGGGTTGATTCTGGACCTCGTCACAGGGATTGCTTCAACGCTCCACATTCAAATGCTTAGGGAGCAGGACTTGGCACATCTGGGATACCCAGGAGTTACTCTCATCACAGGAAGAATCCAGTCTGCACCATAGAGGCCAGGGCTGGTCTTCCTTGTATCCCCACGCCCCAAGAGCTCCATGAAATGAGTGAGGGGCCTCAGGGACCCCCTTCCATCCGAGAAAACGAAGTTCTGTGCTGGAACACCTGCCCTGCTGCGTGGAGGCGGCTGATTGTCTGTGATCCCATGGGGGCAGGGGCAAGGCCCTACTCATCTTTGCCTCCCCAGGGCTGTCCCCTGGAAGCTGACGCTGCAAGCCCACTGAATACTTGTTTGAGGGAGCGGAGGATGAACACCCACCCCCGAGGGGGTGCAGCAGGCATGGGCCAGGGTAGGGGCGGTCTCCTGGTCTTCACGGCTTGCTTTGGTCACCTCTCAGCTTTCGGAAGAGATCCAGTGCTCCCTGGCCAGCCACCTCCAGTGCCTGGTGAAGTCGGAGAAGAGCCGCCAGGTGATGTGCGAGGCGGGCATGCTCGGGACACTCATGAGCTCCTGCCGCAGGGCCCTGGCCGCCGGCAGCGGCCCCCTGCACTCGCGCCTCGTCCGGATTTTTGAAAAACTTGCTTCCCAGACCATCGAGCCGGACGTGCTGAGGTACCGAGGGCCCTGTGCTGTGTCCTGGCTGGGGGCACCCCGTGGGCCGCAGGGACAGGGGTCCCGACACCCCCTCCTCGCTCCTCCGCAGAGCACCGACTTGTCCGGGCATTCAGTGCTGGAAGTCTACAGACCATAGTGCTGGTGCCCACGAAGCAGATCCCGCCTGCTCCCCTGGGGTTGGCGGGGCCGGACAAGGGGTTTACAGTTTACTAGACAAGCAGCGGAGGCGTGGAAGCCTTGGCTGGGGGCTGGCAGCTGCAGGGACTCCCAACACAGAGGGGCTAGGGCATGCACCTCTGTATGCTGCTCGGGGTCCTAACAGCAACAGCAGGGACGGAAGCTACCCAGGGAGCAGCAGGTGTAGAAGATAAGAAGGCAGAGGACAGGCTGTGGGCGGGAGCGCAGGAGCCTCCCAGGGACCCTCCCCTGCCCAGAGGGTCACGCCACCCTGCTGACACACACAGGGGCCAGTGCAGGGAGGGGATGAGGGTGACCGCTCCAGCCAGCAGGCATGGTGCCCAGGGGCCGGGTCAGCCTCTTTCAGCTGCTGGGCATGTGGGCTGCCAGACAAAGCCATGATGTTGGTAAAAGCAGTCAGTTCCTTTAGGAAATGATACAGCATGGATGGCAGAGGCCTGCCTTGAGACTCCTGAATTTGGGGGCTCTGCGGCTGGGTTATTGGGACGGTGCGGCTCTCAGAGGGCCTTGCAGGTGAAGGGGGCAGAGCACAGGTAGGGGTGTGGCAGGTCATGGAGCTCAGGGGAGCGGGCAGGATGGAGCTGGGGAGAACTTCTGCCTGCAGCAATGTCTTCACTCGCTCTCCTGTGCGTTCTGATGTACAGACAGTTTCTCGGACTCGGTATCGTCCCGCCTCCGTCGAGCGCAGTGAGGGTCCTCAGGCCATCTCGGGCGCATCGAGGCACCCCCGGCTGCTCAGGTGAGGACAGAGGAAGGAACTGGGGCAGGCTCACAGGACTGGAGAGAGAGTTCGGCAGCCCTGCTCTGGGACAGTGGACAGCAGGTGCAGGGAGGCGGGCAGGTGTCAAAGCTGATTCTGTCTGGAGAAAGGCAGGTGTGGGAGGAGCAGATGGAGCTCTCTCCACGCAGGACAGGTGATGATGAGCCTGGGCTTCGGGGCGTGAGTCAGTGATAGGACGTCCTTCACTGCCCAGCGGGGCCCAGGTGTGCAGGGACGGGGCCGGGGGGGGGGGGGGTCTGCCCAGCTCAGAGCTCAGGGCTGAGTTACGGTGTCAGGAGCCAAAGCATCAGGTGACTCCTAAAGAGTGCTGGTCCAGGGGACAGCTTGGGGGAGAGAATGGCGTGGATGTATTCGGGGTAAGATCACCTGGCATATTAGGAAGAGGGCTCAGCTGAGAAGCCAGGATGTAGAGCCAGAGGCGGGGGCTGAGAGATGTGTTGGAGACAGGCTGCTATGAAGCAGGGGGCGGGCCCTCAGGCCGAGACAAGGCCCCCGTGAGTGGCTCCAATGGGGCAGGCCACAGGCGGCAGTGGGACGTGGCTGTGTTGGAGAGGGGAGCACCCTGGAAGGAAGAAAGGGGCAAGTTCCTGTGGCGGGTAGGTAATTGCCACCGCTCAATGCCATCCAAGCCAGCAGATGGAGCAGGCTGGGGTCCAGCAACCCCCCTGGGGGATGGCTAGGGGGTGTCTGCACTGGGGCTGTGGCAGGGACATCAGACCAGTGGCCAGGAGAAAGGCAGGAGTGCTTTGAGCAAAGTCGCATCTCTTCTCTTGTTTAGGGAACCAGAGCGCAACCCCAGGAGGGGCCGAGGGGCGTGCGGGAGCCATCTCTGACTGGTGCCCTGGGGCGGCTCCGGCCCTTAGGCCCTCAGGGACGTCCCCGGACGCCGCCACTGCCCTCCAGACGTCGCTGAGCCTCATCTCCATGACCTCCCCACGCAACCTGCAGCCTCAGAGGGCGGCACTGGCGCCATCGTTTGTGGAATTCGACATGTCGGTGGAGGGCCACGGGTATGCGGGCCCTCACATCCTGGAAAGGCCTCTTCTTAATTTCCCAATGAATTAGAACACACAGGACAAAGCCGAGGCTCCCACGGGCTCTGGCCAGCTGGCCGAGGAAGGTGTCTGGGTTATGGACATGTCCCCGGGGCGTGGAGGGCCAACTGCCTCTCCGCTGGTGCGGCTGTGTTTGGAGTGCCCTCACATGCTGTCCTGCCTCCAGTGTGGCTTCCTCCCCCTTGGCCAGCCCACGTGCACCTGCTGCTTTCTGTCCCCAGGGGCTGTGTGGTCTAAGCAGGGGCGAGGCCCCCGCAGGAGGACAGGGAGCAGAGACGTCCCAGCCCAGAGCAGCCGGCTTGGTGGGATGGATGTCTTGACATGCTTTTCTGTTCCCAGCTCTCTGTTTATTCCCACGCTGGCTACCGTTATGGGATCCGGCACCGAGTACTCCATCTCGGGAGGAATCGGGACAGGTAGGCACTTCCCAGGGAGGTCAGCTGCCCGCCTGCCCCAGGAGTGGGGCCACAAGAGGTCCTGACTGCCCAGTTCCACCAGGTGTCTCGGGAAAGGGTGACCCTGCTCTTTGGTCCTGAGTACCTGGGGTCAGAGCATCCCTCAGCTCCCCGGTTGCCCTCAGAAGCAGTGGCCTGTTCGTTGTGTGTCCCAAGTGTCCAGGCTCACGGCTGGGGCTCGGTGGCAGACCTGGTCCCTGGGCTCGGGTTTGACTCATTTAGTTTGTGTCAGCTGGCCCTACAGCTCTCTCTAGAGAGAAGTGTGAGATCTGTGCTGACGGCCCCACGAACTACGCAGCCCTCAGCAAGTGGTCCCCGTGGGGACAGCCGGGGCCTCAGCTGCTTCACACAGTGCTGTGCTTGGCTGACGTGCACCGGGCAGAATGGCGCCAGTACTCAGGGGCTGCCTGGACCCGGCACTCTGTGTTAGGAGAACTGGATCCCAGGTTTCCACGGGAGGGTAGGTGCTGAGGACCCAATGCCTTCCCAGCCCACCAGTGCGGGCAAGCCCTCTTTCCACGTCAGCGTGGCACCAGTGGTTGCCAACATGGCTGCTGCTTCTGCCTGCACAGTGAGGTCAGCATCCCCGTCTCGGTCACTACCGCTGCTACTGTGTGGGAGGCCAGGGGGCGCCCTTTCCTGTCCAGTGTTTGGCTAAGCGAGGTCAGTGTCCTCCGCCCTGCCTGCCGGAGTCTAGATAAGCTGACGGGGGCCCCTTGTGAGCCACCTCAGGGCTGCTGACACTGCCTCTGCCCCTTTGGCGAGGCAGCACGGAGCGGAAGGGGAAGGCGCGTTGGTGAGTGAGGTCGGACCTGGGCTGGCCCCCGGCAGGTGCCGTGGCTGAGCTGAGCCGGGGGCCGCAGAGGGTCCTCAGCAGGACAAAGACCTCAGGGGTGCTGTGTTCCCTCCCCAGGCGCTGCCAGAGTGTTCCCTCCCCCCGGGGGCCTGACTTTCTCCTGCTGGTTCCTGATCAGCCGGCCGGCCGCGCCCACCGAGGGCCACCCGCTGCGCTTCCTGACCGTGGTGCGTCACCTGGCCAGGACCGAGCAGCCCTTCGTCTGCTTCTCCATCAGCCTCTGCCCCGAAGACCTCTCCCTGGTTGTCTCCACGGAAGAGAAAGAGTTTCAGCCCCTGGGTGAGGTGCTGGGGTCTGAGCTGGCCCCGCCCACCTTAGGGGAGCAGGGCTGTGTCAGACGCTCTGGACAGGGGTGGGGGTGACCCCAGATTCCTCCCCAGCATTTGGCATTGCCCCTGTGGGTTCCACACCTGGAGAAAGGTCTGTAGTAGTTGTGCGGTGTGCCCCTGCGGCCTGGGCTCTGGGGTTACAGCTGGCAGGTGGACAAGACCCAGCGCTTGGCCTGGCTCTAGAGGTTGTGCTCAGAAATCTTCCAGAAGCTCAGCTCCGCCCTCCCAGGGTGGCCAGGGGCAGTGGCCAGGGGCAGTGGCCAGGGCCAACTCCCGGGGCTCTGCCTCATTGGGAATGAGGCTGCTGCATCCTTCCCTGAGCAAGTCCATGAGCCGAAGTGGCCTCACCATGCCCTCGGAGCTCAGCCTCATATCCTAGGGTTGGCCCATGCTGCCAGGGCCGGCTGGTGACTCTGGGCACCCGGGAGCCCGGTCATCCCGTAGCAGTGCTGGTGACAGGTCCTGGCTCTGCCCGTTGGACCTTAGCCTTGTTCTCCAAGGTCACCTGCCCAAGGTGGCCATGCCAGGCGTCGCTTAGCTACCTGTTCCTGCTCCTTTTGCGTGTCCTAAGAGTGGCACTGTTTCTTAGCACAGCACCTAGGAGGATCGGAGGATGACCGACACATGTGGCACAGGCCACGGCCTGCAAATTGGCATCATCACAAACCAGTCTAGTGCATGGGAGACCCTGGGTTTGAATCCTGCCTGCATCACCTTGGGCAGAGTTACCTAACCACACTTGAGGATAGCAAAATGAGTGTAGTGGTAGTGCCTGCCCCTCAAGGTGGTGGTGACAATTCAGTGTGTTAGCACTCATAGCAGTGCCCACACCTGGGTCTGGCACCAGGGGTGAAGGTTGAGGTGTTGTTTGACCAGGGCACGTCCCCCGCAGCTCTGCTGGGCCATTGCAGCAGGTGCAGCACCGGTGACGGCCAGCGTTCCTGTTCTCTTCCAGACGTCATGGAACCTGAAGATGATGCTGAGCCCTCGGCAGGACGCCAGCTGCAGGTCAGATGCGGCCAGTTGCTGGCCTGTGGTCAGTGGCATCACCTGGCCGTGGTTGTCACCAAGGAAATGAAAAGGAATTGCACCGTCTCCACCTACCTCGATGGGCAACTCACTGGCTCAGCCAAGGTGAGATGGTTCCTGGCGCACGGCTGAGCTCCCCAAGCCTCCTGCCTGGAGGGGCCCCTGTTCACTTTTCTTTAGGGTGTAGGGTTGGAGCCTAATGACCCACCCAGGAGACTGGGTGGAGCCCAGGCACAGCACGGCTTTATATCATGGACTGAAGGTCACACAGACTGGGCAGAATGCAGACAGGGGACACGGGGCCAGATCTGCAAGAGTGGTCCTAGGAGGAGGCAAGTCTCCAAAAAAATACACAAACTTCTCGCAGTTTAAGTTCCACGTGCTCCAGGGAGGTCTGGGCAGCGCTTAAGGTCTGAGGTCTCCTAGGAGCTCCTGGGACACACGTGGTCACTTTGGTGTGTGGTCACTTTGGTGGGTGCCGTGTCTTCATTCTCATCTGTTCTGGAGAGTGGGCTTGTTTCCGTCTCCCTTCCCAGGCTGTGTGGCTCGTCTGTGGAATAGTTCATGAGCCTTGAGGTCAGGCAGGTCCTTTATCTTGAATGCAGCACAGGGCTAACACATGGTAAGCCTGCAGTAAACGTGAATTCACGGCCACAAAGGGGCTCATATTATGGTTGGGTGGACCGGTGCATGGATAAAAGAGGACTGCACAGGACCAGCCAAACCAAGGGCAGGCACCAGGGAGACTGGGAGTGATGGGGCACCAAAATACACCCAAATGTGCCATGGAGGATGGCCAAGGCCAAGTCTTGCAGCGTTCATTTTCCAAGGTAAGGTCAAGAAGTTGGGTCAGGACCAGCAAGTGGAATTTAACCAGGACAGAGACCGAGCACTGTGCCTTGTTGTCAACATCCACTGGGCAAGAGCAGGGTGGGAAAGCTCTCGCTTATGTTAGCAATGATCATTTTAGCTATTATTATTATTATTATTACTAGTTTATTTGAAAGACAGTTACAGAGACAAAGACAAAGACAGAGAGAGAGAGAGAGAGAGAGGGAAAGAAAGAGGGAGAGAGAAAGGGGTCTTTCATCTGCTGGTTCACTGACCAGATGGCTGCAATGGCCAGAGCTGGGCTGATCCAAAGCCAGGAGCCAGGAGCTTCTTCCAGGCCTCCCACGTGGGTGCAGGGGCCCAAGCATTTGAGCCATATTCCGCTGCTTTTCCAGGCCATAGCAGAGACTGGAATGGAAGAGGAGCAGCCAGGACTCAAACCTGCACACATAAGGGATGCCAGGCTTAACCAGCTGTGTCACAATGTCTGCCCCGTCATTATTTTTCCTATGCCTTATATGAAAGTTCCCTGCCTTTTAATTTGCATTTTCTTAAGGGCTAATGAGGTTGAGTATTTTCCCATGCGGTTATTTGCATCTGTGCGTCTTCTTCAGAGATGTCCACTTATATCTTTTGCCCACTTTCTAATTGCATTATTTTTATCAACAGTTGTGTTATACGGGTTTAAATATATATATATATATATATGTACATATGTGTTTTATTATGTATTATATTCACTAGTCTTTTGCTTTATATGTGATTTGCAATTAATTTCTCCTAGACAGTAGCTTCTTTTTATCCTCTTCCACTTGGGCAAAACTTGTTAGCTTAGATGAAGTATAAGTCATTACTTTTTTCTTCCATGGTTTGTGCATTAGGGATCAAGTCTAAGAACTGTCTGCCTGGCCCTCGATCCTGAAGATTTTCTCCTACTTTTTTTCTGTGAACTTTGTAGTTTTACATTTTGCATTGAAGTTTATGAACCGTTATGAATTAATTTTTGTACAATGCATGAGGTTTAGGTTGAAGTTCATTTGTGTGCTTATGGAGTCCAATTGCACCACCAACATTTGTTGAAGGAGCCTCTGTTTCCTCTATTGCATTGCTTTTGCATCTTTATCAAAAATCAGGGGGATGTATTTGTGTAGATTTATTTATGGCTTCTTTTTTCTGTTTTATTAATCCATCACTATTATTCTACCAGTACCACATTATCTTATACCCATATAATAAGTCTTTTTTTTTTTAAAGGATGTATTTATTTGAGAGGCAGAGTTACAGATAGAGAGAGGGAGAGACAAATAGAGAGGTCTTTAATCCTCTGGTTCACTCCCCAAATGGCTGTAATGGCCAAAGCTGGGCCAATCCAAAGCTGGGAGCCAGGAGCTTCCTATAGGCCTCCCACTTGGGTGCAGGGGCCTAAGCACCTGGGCCATCTTCCGCTGCTTTACAAGGTCATAGCAGAGAGCTGGATCAGAAGAGGAGCAGCTGGGACATGAAGTGGCACAGGCAGAGGCTCAACCTACCACATCAGAGCGCTGGCCCCCATATAATGAGTCTTATACTGGATAGAGTGATTCTTCCCAATTAGTTTTCTTTTTAATAGTTTAAGCTAGTCTAGGACCTATGCCTTATCTTTCTTTTTTAAGAATTATTTTATTTATTTGAAAGAGATAGAGTGAGCGAGAGAGAGAAAGGTCTTCCAATCCACTGGTTCACTCCCCAAATGACCGCAATGGCTAGAGCTGAGTACTTCAGCCGTCACCTGTTGCCTCCCAAGGTGTGCAGCAGCAGGAAGCTGGAATTGGAAGTAGAGCCAGGACTTGAACCCAGGCACTTGGATAGAACATCCAAGAGGCATCTTAACCACTGCACTGAAGACCATACTTAGATTTTTAAAGAAATATTCATTGCCGGGGCCGGCACCGTGGCTCACTAGGCTAATCTTCCACCTGTGGCACCGGCATCCCATATGGGTGCTGGGTTCTAGTCCCGGTTGCTCCTCTTCCAGGCCAGCTCTCTGCTGTGGCCTGGGAGTGCAGTGGAGGATGGCCCAAGTGCTTGGGTCCCTGCACCCACCCGCATGGGAGACCAGGAGGAAGCACCTGGTTCCTGGTTTTGGATCAGCGCAGTGCCGGCCGTAGCAACCATTTGGGGAGTGAACCAACAGAAGGAAGACCTTTCTCTCTGTCTCACTGCCTATCTATATCTGTCAAAAAAAAAAAAAAGAAATATTCATTGCCATTCTCTGCGTGGACATGTCATCTGCAGACACACAGTTTTATTTCTTGTTTTCCAATCTGTATGTCTACAATGACTGTTGCTACATTAGACTTCATTTGCCAATACTAGGCATTTGAGTTCTTAGTGGAATGATTTGAGGCAAGAAAGATGGCCTTTTGTGTCTCAATATTTCTTAGCAAATTTGTTCCCAAAGCTACAGGGTTTTTTTTGGACTCCCACTAGCATTTTATATTTCGTTTTTTGCTGCATGTCATTTGGATTTGCCAGTCATTTTTAAAATTCTGTAAATATTTATTTATTTCAAAGTCACAGTTACAGTGAGAGATGGAGAGAGTGAGAGAAAGAGAGAGAGAGAGAGTGCTTCCATCCACTGGTTCACTCCCCAAGTGGCTGCAACAGCTAGTGCTGGGCCAGGCTAAAGCCAGGAGCCTGCAACTCCATCCAGGCCTCCCTCTGTGTGGCACAGACCCAAGCACTTGGGCTATCTTCTATTGCTTTCCCAGGCACGTTAGCAGGAAGCTGGATTAGAAGGGAAGCAGCCAAGACCCAAATCAACGCCCATATGGGGTGCCAGCATCATAGGCGGCGGCTTTACCCACTATACCGCAATGCCAACTCCTAGATAAATTTTTTTTGAGACAAGGATAAAGTGCATCGTATTGATGCACTGTGCATTTATTTGATTAGTTCTGGGGTTAAGCACCGCTCAGTCTGCAAATTTCTTTTGTATGTCAACAGATGCTGTATATTCAGGCCCTACCTGGGCCTTTCTTTTCCATGGACCCGTCTTCATTTGTGGATGTTTATGGATATATCGCGACCCCTCAACTCTGGAAGCAAAAGTCGGCATTAATCTGGCGTCTTGGCCCTACATATCTCTTTGAAGAATCCATCTCGCTGGAAACCCTGGAGGCTCTCATCAAACTGGGCCCGCGATACTGTGGTAACTTCCAGGCTGTGCATGCCCAAGGTAGGCAGCCTTGTGATTTATAATATGTTTGCTGATACGAGTTCACATGTGGACATCCAGTTATTTATAGCAATATTTATAAGGAGCAGCTCAGCGCGGGTCAGTCATTAGGAAAGACCTCTGGAATCGGATCATTATATATTTACAACCCAGCAGAACATGTCACAGCGCAGGAAATGACAATATCCTTTAGGCTTCAACCCCGAGCCACCTAATGGAGGAGGTGGCGGGTTATACTGTCAGCGAGAGAGAAGAGAACGAGATAAATAAGTTACATTCCTTTTAATGAAGAAGCTTTTTAACTAAAGGATACTGTTGTTGTCAATTATTAAACAGGCAGACAAAACATCCACATCTTCCTTATTGATCGTTGGCTGTTCAAGCAAGGAGCCGAGCTTGCTGGGCTCCATCAGATCGAGGGGGTCGGCTCCCAACTGGGAAGAATGATAAATGTGACGGTGCACAGGGGCTCAGGGCATGGCCCAGGGCCGCTGAGGGCTGTCGAGGGCCCAGGGGATCTTTGCACGTCACTTCCTATGGCCGCGCCAAGCCTGGAGCCGAAGTCCCGCTGACCCCGGCGTCGCGTTGCGCTTCCCTTGGAGCTCACTGGCTCTCATCCTCTTGGGCCTGGCGTGCTCCTTCCCAAAGGGGGTGCTCCTGATGGGCACACGGCTCTTAGTCCCTGGTCCTTTCAGCCCCGCCTGTTGCCTTTTGAGATGTCAGCTTCCTTGTCACTCGTGTTCTGGTTTTGGGGAGAGAGAAAGACTATATACTTCAAAGGTGTCTTATGTAATTTTAAAGAGCTTTATTTGTTTATTTGAAAGGGAGAGTTACAGAGAGAGGAGGTGAGAAAGAAAGGAGAGAGGAGAGAGGAGAGCGAGAAGGAGGAGGAGGAGGAGGGGAGAGAGAGAGAGAGAAAGAGAGAGAGAGAGAGAGAGAGATCGATCGATCGATCTTCCATTGCTGGTTCACTTGCCAAATGGCTTCAATGACCCGGAGCTGGGCCAGGCCAAAGCCAGGAGTCAAGAGCTTCTTCCGGGTCTCCCATGTGGGTGGCAGTGGCCCAAGTACTTGAGCCATTTTCTGATGCTTTCCCAGGCACATTAGCAGGGAGCTGGATTGGAAGCCGAGCAGCCAGGACTTGAATCAGTGCCTATATGGGCTGTCAGTGTGGCAGATGGGGGCTTTACCTGTGTGTGCCTCAGTGCCGGCCCTGATAAGATGACTTAAACTCTGACCATTTTACACATGGGATGTCTGTTTTACGGTAGTGTCAGTCTTGGGAGAGCTCCCCCACGATTTTCCGTAAGCATCAGAGAAGCATCAATGGGGCAAATCCCAAGACATGCTACCCACGACACACAGAAACGCACGCCGCCACAGCACAGGTGCATCCTCCCGCTTTGCCCTGAGGCCGTGGGCGTTTCATCCTCTGAGGATGCCTTTTCTCCCCTGCAAAGGGAGCCGGCCCGTGACTCAAGGTGTGTCGTTCCAGGGGAGGACCTGGACAGGGAGGCTGTGCCCCTGGTCGCGGAGGAACGCATTTTCTTTGGACTTCACGTAGCCAGCTCCTGCACCACCAGCATCGCAGACATCAGGAGCGCCTACAACGAGGTGGACAGCCGCCTGATCGCCAAGGAGGTGCGCCTGCCGCCTGCCCTTGCTGCTGTCTGCTGGCATCTTGGTCTTCAGTCTTGCTTCTGCATCCACCGCCCCCTTCTTGTGAAGACACACACACGTGCGCGTCCAAGTCCATTGATTACAATAGTCTTTGCCTCCCCAGTCCATAATCTCCCCCAAGACGGAACCTTTTTTATTTATTTTATTGCTCAAAGAAGAAAGCAGGTGCTCTTCACAGTACAGCAAGAACCAATGGAAGGTTTTTAAAAATGTATATTTTATTTAAGATGTATTTATTTATTTTTAAAGTAAGCATTTCAGAGAGGAGAGAAAGTAAGCCTTTCAGAGGAGAGAGATATTCCATCCACTGGTTCACTCCCAAATGGCTACAAGACTAGTCTGGGCCAGGCCAAAGCCAGAACCCAGGAGCTTCTTCTGGGTCTCCCCGTGGGTGGCAGGAGCCCAAGGACTTGAGCCATCTTCTACTGCTTTTCCCAGGCCATTAGCAGAGAGCTGGATCAGGAGTGGAGCAGCTGGGATGTGAACCGGTGGGAAGCCATTGTTGAAGGTGGTGGCTTTACCAGTTAGGCCGTGATGCCGGCCCCGGTGGAATCTTTTAGATTTCTTTGTGACACAGAGAACACTGTTGAACCTCTGTTTGGGTATTCATGATGTGGCCCCATTGCAAAATGGTCTTTGGCTTGCTGTGATTTTTGTAAACGTTTATCTTATGTATTTGAAAGGCAGAGTTAGAGAGAGAGAGAGAGAGAGAGAGAGAGAGAGAGAGAGAGAGAAAGGCAGAGAGATTTTCTCTCTACTGGTTCCATCCAAATGGCTGTAATGGCCAGGTCTGGGCCAGGCTGAAGCCAGGAGCCAGGAACTCCATATGCGCCTCCCACGTGGGTAGCAGGGCCCCAAGCACTTGGGCCATCTTCTGCTGCCTTCCCAGGTACATTAGCAGGGAGCTGGATCAGAAGTGGAGCAGCTGGGACTCATGTGAGAGTCATGTGAGATGCTTGGCCCAACCTGCTGTGCTGCAAGGCCCAGCCCATGTTATTTACTTATTTATTTGTTACCATACGCTTGCAACAGCCAACGTGCTCATCAATGAGGACACCATTAGAGTGACAGCTTCTATCTCCTGCATGCTTGCGTGCCCTCCTCTCTCTTGCTTGGAGCTGATGAACTCGGGCTGCTTTGTGTGTGTGCTCTTCACCCTTCTGGGCAGAGGCCACTTCTTTATAGTGAGCTTGGGAGGTGTGGGGACTGGGAGGTGTGGACACAGCCCCCACTTTGGAAGGTGACAGCTTACGGCACTAGCTTCCTGCCCCCACTGACCCCTCACCGTGAGCTGTCGCCTATGCACAAACTTCTTCTCACTTCTGGGAGGAGTTTAGCTTCAGTCCCCTGACACCGGTTCAGTTAGCATCATGCACTGATCATCACGCACTTGTGCCACCCCCGCCCTGCCCTCCGGGAGCTCACAAGTGGCAGCTGCCCCTTTGCCGGGATTTTCTTGCACCTGACTGTCGCCAGTCTCTCCAGATGAACACTTCGTCCCGTGACAACGTCACGCCTGTGTTCTTGATGAGAAACTCTGCCGGCCACCTGCCAGGCTGCCTTCGCACCATCGGCGCCGTGGCTGTGGGCCATTTAGGTAGGTCTGGCTGTGATCGCTTCACTGCTGGTGGGAAGAAGGCTTTGTGCACCTGCGGATTCTGCCGGCAGGCAGGATGGTGCATGCAAGGGGGTGAGAGGAGGGAGCACCAGGGTTGGGAGGAGGCAGACAGAGAGCTGGTGTCCCCGGGGGCGTGGGGCTCTGTCCACCTGGCCGCAGCCCATGCTGGCATCTTCACTGGGGAGCACAGGTGGCCATGGGCAAAGGCAGTGGTTGACTGATGGAAGCTGCTGGCACCACACAGCCAGGCAGAGCGAAGCAGTGAGCAGGTGCGAGGGGCCAGCCCAGGAGGATCAGTGAGGCAAACAGGAGCCCAAGGTCAGTAGCTGAGGAATTGAGACTCAGGGCGCGTGGCACTCTGGACCTAGGACAGAGGCAGGCAAGCCGAGGCCCCCACTGACGACCCAAACAAGGCTCAGCGCAGGGTCCCTGCCATCTTTGATTTTTCAGAGGCCCCTGCCCTTCTGCCCAGCCTGTCCCCAGGGCACAGGCCCTGCTGTCTGAGAGTGGACAGTGGCTCAGCCAGGTCACTGGGGACTTCCGGTCGCATGGAGGCTGTGACATGCTTGCCTCTCTATGCACGCAGGGGTCAGGGTGTTCCACTCCAGCCCGGCCGCCAGCAGCCTGGACTTCATCGGCGGGCCCGCCATCCTCCTGGGCCTCATCTCCTTGGCGACAGACGACCACACCATGTACGCGGCTGTGAAAGTGCTGCACTCGGTCCTGAGCAGCAACGCCATGTGTGACCGCCTGATGCGGCACATCAGCGGGTACCAGGTGACGCCACCGTCCTGTCTGAGCCTCCACCTCCCCGGCTCGCTGTCACTCCTCGGAGGCTGAAAGTCCCCCCTCCCCGAGGTCCTGAGACCCGCATCGTCGCTGTGGAGGAGGGCCAGGGACAGCCAGCCGAGGGGAGCTGTATTCAGGATGGGACGCTCACCTGTCTGGGTTCTAGAACTTTCTCTGATGAATTCCAGACTCATTTGTGGTCTCCCCGCTCTAACCTCTGCATGATGAGATCTGCTAAGAGACCAGGCCGCAGAGCCAGACTGCTGGGGTTGAAATCCTGCTGCTGCCTCCGACTTGCTGCCTCAGTTTCCCCTCCTGTCAGACATGGGCTGTCAGACCTCTTGCATCAGAGGGTTGCCATGAGGATTAGACAATTGCCTGCAAGTGAAGGCTTGCCATTGAGCCTGGACCAGAATAAGTGCTCAGAGATGTTAGCCATGTTTTAGTTCTGTTATTATTCTTACTATTATTCCTTTACCTGAAAGGCAGAGAAAAAGAGAGATCTTCCACGCACTGGCTCATTCTCCCAATGCCTGCACAACAGCTGGGGTGTGTGTTAGCAGGAAGCTGGAATCAGGAGTCGGAGCTGGGACTTGAATCCTGTCATTCTGATGTGTGACACAGGATCTGAGTCTCCACTAGGCCAGATGGCCACTGTAGGGACAGCCAACACAGAGGCTTGGTGGGAGGTGTCATCTTAGCCTCTGAGATGGGTTTGGCAACTGAGCCAATGGTCGGGATCCCTGGGCCCCCATCCGGGAATGGATGCTTGCATGTCGGCTGCTGGTGTCGGACAGAATGGCAGAGCTGATGTGTGTGGCCTGAGGCAAGGCTGGGAGAGCACCGTGCTGGTGGGACGCAGCAGGTGCAGTGGAAAGATGGTAGTTCTGAGGACGCCGTGTGTGCCCACTCCTCAGATCATGGCGTTTCTCCTGAGGAAGAAGACCTCGCTGCTGAACCACCGCATCTTCCAGCTGCTCCTCTCGGTCACTGGCACCGCCGAACTGGGCTTCAAGTCGTCCGCCATCACCAACATTGGTGTCTTCCAGAATATTCTCTGCAATTTCGAGGTAAACCAAGAACGGCTCTGAGAGAGAAGAGAGAGAGGGAGAGAGAGAAAGTTTGTGTGTGTGTGAGAGAAAGACAGAAAGTTAGTGTGTGTGAGAGAGAAAGACAAAGTTTGTGTGTGTATGTGAGAGAGAGAGAGAAAGTTTGTGTGTGTGTGAGAGAGAGAAAGTTTGTATTGTGTGTGTGTGAGAGAGAGAAAGTTTGTATTGTGTATGTGAGAGAAAGTTTGTATTGTGTGTGTGTGTGTGAGAGAATGTGTGTGTGTGTGAGAGAGAGAGAAAGTTTGTATTGTGTGTGTGTGAGAGAAAGTTTGTATTGTGTGTGTGTGAGAGAAAGTTTGTATTGTGTGTGTGAGAGAGAATGTGTGTGTGAGAGAAAGTTTGTATTGTGTGTGTGTGTGTGTGAGAGAGAGAGAGGAGAGAGTATGATAGCAAAAAAATATGCTAGGAAAGTCTGAAATTTCCTGTACACCCAGCAGGGCAGCTTTGTCAGTAAATGTTTTGGAGCCCAGGCACCTTGGTTTATCATTAAATCCTGCCACGTAGGGGCTGTGTGGCCTTAGGCAAGTCTCTTAACCTCTCTGAGCCTCACTCTTCTCGTGCTGGAAATACAGGTCATCATCCTGTCCTCAAAGGCTGTCGTGGGGGTTAAACCAGAGAGCTTCAGAAAGGAATTTAAAAGTGTCAAGTACCAAATGCATTAGAGGGATTTATGTATTTATTTTAAAGATTTATTTACACACACATGCACACACAGAGCGTCTATCTGCTGGTTCACTCCCCAAATAGCCACAACAAACAGGGCCAAAGCAAAGCCAGGAACCAGGAGCTCTGTCCTGGTCTCCCACGTGGGTAGCAGGGGCCCAAGCACTCGGACCACCGTCTCAGGTGCATTAGCAGGGAGCTGGATCAGAAGCGGTGTCGCTGGGACTCGAACCGACACTCTGATATAGGATCATGGAATAGAAGCGGTGGCTTCACCTGCTGTGCCATGACCCGAGCCCCCACATGAGGGTTTCACAATGTTATCCCCATTCCTTTGGATGGCCCTTTGCCTTTCCAAACAATTCTTTTGAATCGTCTCTTGAGAGTTGCCTGATAGTACGCCTGAGGATCCCTGACCCATGTAGAAAACAGGATGAGGCACTGGCCGTGTTCTGGGCATAGGGTGACTCTCAGGACCCACAGCCAGATGGCCGTGGTGGCACAGCAATGAGCTAGGTGGTCCAGGAGGCAGGCACAGGGCCCCTGGAGAGTGGGGTGAGTGAACGGTCAGTTCAGCTTGGGAACTCTGGGACTAAATCAGGCAGCTTTCCAAGGGCAAAGGACTTCCCAGGTTGACGGGGATGCAGCCATGGGGTTCCAGGGCACGCGGCTTAGTGGGCACCTGCAGGTTTGTCCTGGTTGCAGGTTGAGATGAGCTCAAAGGGCAAGGGAGGGAAGATGGGCAGAAGGGGCCCAAGGGCATGGCCAATGCTTTGGCCTGTAGGTGAGGAGATCCATGGGAGCATTTTCAAAATTGTTTCTTTATTAAAAATTAAAATGTACTTCTTACAGAATATACTGGTTCCTCAGAAGCTGTGAGGGCCCCCTGCAGACGCCCCGATCTGCACACACTCAGGTTGTGTTTGCATCCGACCTGCACACGCCCTGCTGTACCCTTGAATCCTCTCTAGATAACTTTGCAGGCCTAATGCGATGTGACTGCATTTTTTTAAACATAAAACTGCATATTTACATAAAATAGCTGTTGTGGGGGAATAATGGCTTGAAAAAGCCTGTCTGTGTTCAGTGCAGATGCAGCCATCACAAACCTTACGAAGCAGTGCACATTTTTTTCAAATACGGTGTTTTCCATCTGCAAAGCCACAGATGCAGAGGTCAAGGACCTGGGAGTGGAGGAGAAGCCTCCTCGCCCAAGTTCCAGTGAGCTGTTGTGGAATTCGGTTGCACTGTCTTCTAGCACTTTCTATGTGTAGTACGTACGTTTTAGGTCTCACTCAGGATCATACTCTCAAAACTGTTTTGGCCGGTGCTGCAGCTCACTAGGCTAATCCTCCGCCTGCAGCGCCGGCACACAGGGTTCTAGTCCCAGTCGGGGCACCGGATTCTGTCCCCGTTGCTCCTCTTCCAGTCCAGCTCTCTGCTGTGGCCCGGGAAGGCAGTGGAGGATGGCCCAAGTGCTTGGGCCCTGCACCCGCATGGGAGACCAGGAGAAAGCACCTGGCTCCTGGCTTCGGATTGGCGCAGCGCACCGGCCGTAGTGGCCATTTGAGGGGTGAACCAACGGAAGGAAGACCTTTCTCTCTGTCTCTCTCTCTCTCTCTCACTGTCTACCTCTGCCTATCAAAAAAAAAAAAAAAAAAAAAAAAAGGAACTGTTTAAGGACTTGTCTCAAATCACAGACTCTTAAAAATTTTTCTCGCAAACACAGAGAAACAGAATAGCATTCTGTCATGTAATTGTTCGTGGTGCCTTCACCATTCCTCTGTTGTCGAATTCTCACAGGATTTCTGTATTTTGCTGCTGTGAGTGCTGGTCAAAACAGGTCTCTTGTGCATGTATTTCTCTCACTTCAAAGTTTTCCTTTAGAATAAATGACTAAAGTTGAGTGATGAGCCTGGAGCCTTATGCAAACAATTTTTAGAGGGCTGATAAGTTTTGCCAAGCTGCTGGTGTCCAAGGAAGCCGGCTGAAGAATATCATGTTAGAATTTTCGGTGATTTTAGGTGTGTTTCTCTGGTGGCAAGAGCCGCGTCCAAGAGATTGGCCATGAGAATCTGGCAGGCACCCAGACGGAAGATTTTGAAACCTGAATTGAGGAAATAGTAGTAGGATAATGAGCAGGGTCAACGGGGGAATCTGAAATTATTTTATTTATCATTTTTGGAAAATTTACTTATTTATTTGAAAGGCAAAGTTATATAGAGAGGGAGACCCACACACATACCCAGAGAGTTCTTCTGGTTCACTCCCCAAATGGCCACAACAGCCAGGCCTGGGCTAGGCTGGAGCCAGGAACCTTTAACTCCATCTGGGTTTCCCACATGGGTGCAGAGGCCAAAACACGTGGGCCATCTGCTGCTGCTTTCCCAGGTGCATTAGCGGGGAGCTGGATCAGAAGTAGAGCAGCCGGGACTCTGACTGGCGCCCATAAGCAAAACAACAGTGGAAGAAAAAAGGAGGGAAAAGTAAAAGTGAGAATGTAAATGAATAAAATAGAGGCAAAATGCATCATCAGGGCCAATTATTGGTTCTCATAAATGTACAAACCTGTGTTAAGACTGGTCCAGGAAAAGAGAAGGCACCAATACATAAGATGAAGGAAATAATATTAGGAAAGAAAAGGGATAGGGTCACAAACAGCACTGGTAAGTTAGAAAATTTAGCTCACCTGAACAATCTTGTAGGACATCGGAGTTTCCAGATCTCACTCAAAAAGAAAACATCCAAAGGATCTCATGACCACCAAATACACTGTACGAAACTCCACGTCCAGGGTGGGTGTTGGGGCACAGAGCTAAGCTGCCCACCTTCCATATCAGAGAGCTCTGGATGGAGTCCGACTCCTCTTCTGTCCCGGCTTCCTGCTAATGTGCCTGGGCAGTACGGAAACTGGCCAAAGTGCTTGGATTCCTGCGCCTGGCAATCCTGGCTCCTGCTTTGGGCCCTGGCCTAGGCCTAAGGCCAGGTGTTGTGAGAATTTGATGAGTGAACCAGCAGATGGGAGACTCTCCCCCCTCCCTTTCTATCAGTCTGCCCTTTAAATTAAATATATAACGCTTAAAAAAATAAAACAAACAAAGGCACATCCAGAAGAGCGCTTAGCTCTCGGGTTGTTTGTAGGGAGCGTGTGCTGGAAAGGAACTAGACCATCACAGACTTACAAACTCTTCCAGGAAACAGAAGAGGAGAGTACTTCCGGTTCATTTTCTGAGCTAACCTTGATACCAGAGTGATAAAAGAATAGTACTGGGAATGAAAACAAACAAACAAAACAGGATAATCTTAACCATAAACAAAGCCACAGAAGTTCTAAATGTGATATTAGAAAATGGTAAGATAGAATATTTTATTCTTTCTGAAAAAAAAAAAAAAAAAAAGAAAATGGTAAGATAAGAGAGACTGAAGTCTTACTAAAGCCTGGGTGTGAAGTGGCAGCAAATATGGGGCAGTTAAAACACAAATGTCAGAAGAGAGTATTGTTGGAACAAGTCGTTAGAAGAGATGGAGGGTCTGGTGACACAGGGTGGGTCACTGAACGAGTGGAATCCACTGAAACTAGTGTGATGCAGGGAGGGGCAGGAAGTTGACAGGAAGTGGAGAGGCAGGGAGGGACAGGAAGCTGACAGGAAGTGAGAGGAGGGAGAGACAGGAAGTTGACAGGAAGTGAGAAGCAGGGAGGGACAGGAAGTGGAGGACTTTCGAGTCTTACACTTCCGGTTTCTTAAAGAAGTGAGAGACCAGCTCATTTCTGAGAATCAGGCCATCACGCAGGAGGGGAGGAAGCCGCAGCTGACCCATTATCCATGTGGTATTCAGGCTCATCTGATCCAGACGCCTCAATGCAGCCCTTAGGCAAGGCTACATGACACAAGATCACAACCAGAATATTTCATTATCCACCGTTTGGTGTCATGCACAATAGTTTCCAGAGGGCGTGCCAGCTTATTGTCCCAGTGCTCTGGGCAGGGGAGCACTTTGGAGGGAAAAGTCTGGGGGATCGCATTGCTGGCTTGGAAGGTTTGGGCCTGCTTTTCCCAGTTGTCCCAGCTCACAGCACCAGGCCAGGCTTAGTAGAGACTGGCTTCATGCATGAATGCCCCAGAATTCTCCAGGTGTGCACCCTGGGGTGCCACTCTTGGCTTCCCCCAGCCCCCCACTGGAGCCACATTAGCCCACACCAGCTGTCGCAATGGGCAGCTTTCTCTGCCTCCTCTCGCCTCTAGCAAGAGGTACCATTTGGGAGCTCCAGCTCTTTTTGCTGCCACACGAGTGACTCTTACAACCTCACGTTCGAGCCTTCTACATTCTGGGCCTTGGGCATTGTTGGTATTTACGGAGAAAGACCAGTCAAGCAGTCAGAAGGGAAGTGGAAATGAAACAGAAAGACCGAGCATCCACTCTGCCCCACCGCAGTGGTTAGCTGCGGGTTTTGTTTACTACGAATGAAAAGACCCGGAGAGCTCAATGTCGCCCTCAGAACCTCAGGGCATCTCACATCTGTGTGTCTCTCACTGTTTTTGTTTTTGTTTTTGTTTTTGTTTTTTTGACAGGCAGAGTGGACAGTGAGAGAGAGAGACAGAGAGAAAGGTCTTCCTTTGCCGTTGGTTCACCCTCCAATGGCTGCCACGGCCGGTGCGCTGTGGCCGGTGCATCGCACTGATCCGAAGCCAGGAGCCAGGTGCTTCTCCTGGTCTCCCATGGGGTGCAGGGCCCAAGCACTTGGGCCATCCTCCACTGCACTCCCGGGCCACAGCAGAGAGCTGGCCTGGAAGAGGGGCAACCGGGACAGAATCCGGCGCCCCAACCTGGACTAGAACCCTGTGTGCTGGCACCGCAGGCAGAGGATTAGCCTATTGAGCCATGGCGCCGGCTTGTCACTCACTGTTTTGTCATGCGGGGGCAGGCAGGGTGGGCTGGGGACAGACTTTATAGATGAGACAGGTAAAGAAAGTATGGCCAGTATAAGTGGGGTGTGGCATATTTGGTACAACATAAACCTGGAAAGTGAGACCCGGCTTCTGAGTCCAGTCCTAGCCATTGCTGGTGGTGACTGGGATCTGTTTCTAAATGCCCTGTCTCTTCCTTTATTTTCTCATCTGTAAAGTGGGAACACTGGCATTTGCATGGCTAGACAAGATGCATGAGGCATGTTGGGTGCATGGGCCCTGTGCCTAGGGCTGGGCAGACATGGAAGGCAATGACTGCAAATGTGCTTGGTTGTAACCCAGACCTACAGTGACGCGCCAGGCAGCAGGGGAGATGGAGAGGGCTGCACGTGCATTGGGTTTAGGGCGCATTTGTGTTGTCTTCCAGCTCTGGATGAATACCACGGACAACTTGGAGCTTGCCCTCTTTTCCCATCTTGCGGAGATCCTGCAGTCACCAAGGTAGGCTGGGTGGTGGCAGCTACAGGCTTCGCACTGAAGTCTTTGTGTCAAGGGGAGGGACCAAGAGGGCCGGGTGACCAGTGGGTCCAGCTCCCAGTATACCGGGTCCCCAAGGAAGAAGCACATCCCTTCCCATGGCTTGTATGCCGTGGGATCACCTTGAGTGGTAGAAGGGCCGGTGCTAGGGGCTTTGAGCCCTCCATTGCTGCCGTGTAGGGGGGCCCGCAGTTACATCCATCAAAGGGAAACCGGCTCCTCTCCCCTGCTGCTCCTTGCCCTACTCTCGCGCTAACCGACATCCTGGCGTCACTTTGTCAATCACTCAGGGCTCTTTTTGGTTGCATGTGGCAGAACTAGAACTGAAAGCAGCTTCAAGGAAGGCAGGTGCAAGAAGGAAGTCACCCGGGGGTGCAGGTGCAAGCCGGAGGCGCAGACCTTCGCTGGGGCGGAGCTCCATCACCTGCCCTTGTCAACGCTTCCTTGCAGCAGTGAGGTGGCTCCCTGGCAGCCCAGACACACGCCCACTTAGCCTGGTCACCCAGAGGGAGGACTCGTCTTCACCACCTAGTGCTGACAATAGAATCGAGTCTCACTTGGCCAACTGGGGCCCGAGAGCCAGGCCAAGAGCATGGTTTCCCCTCTGGAGTGGGTGGAAGGTGATGAGACAGAAGGAGCTCCCAGAGCAAACCAAGGGCTAGGTTGAGAGGCAGGGAGAAGGGAGCAGGGCAGCCGAGGCCGGCAGCCCACCTGCAGGGCCGCTGTCAGCGCCGCTGGTGTTTTCAGTTTACAAAGGGTCTTCAAGGGTTCGTGTTAGATGGGATGGAAAGTTGTGAAGTCTGTATGTGTGGGGGCTCTGCAGTCAGTTCACAGGAGCTGCGTTTTCTGGATAAGCTCTGCCTGCAGGAGCCAGGAGCTCCATCCAGGTCTCCCATGGGAGTTGCAGGGCCCCAAGACTTGGGCCATCTTCCACTGCTTTCCCAGGCACGTTGGCAGGGAGCTGGATTGGAAGTGGAGCAGCTGGGACTCGAACCGGCACCCAGATGCTGGTGTGGCAGGTGGTAACTTAACTCGCTGCACACCGCAAATCTGGTACCTACATTTGTCTTTTCATTTCCTTTGCCTCTTCCTTGAAACCAACTTCCCTATCAGCCCCTTGTTAGTGAATATCTAGTGTGGAAACTTCATGCCTCATTCTTTTTTTTTTTAAAGGTATTTTCTTTTTTTTTTTCTTTTTCTTTTTTTATTTTTGACAGACAGAGTGGCTAGTGAGAGAGAGAGAGAGAGAGAGAAAGGTCTTTCTTTTGCCGTTGGTTCACCCTCCAATGGCCGCCGCGGTAGGCGCGCTGTGGCTAGCGCACCGCGCTGATCCGATGGCAGGAACCAGGTGCTTCTCCTGGTCTCCCATGGGGTGCAGGACCCAAGCACTTGGGCCATCCTCCACTGCACTCCCTGGCCACAGCAGAGAGCTGGCCTGGAAGAGGGGCAACCGGGACAGGATCGGTGCCCCGACCGGGACTAGAACCCGGTGTGCTGGCGCCGCAAGGCGGAGGATTAGCCTAGTGAGCCGCGGCGCCGGCCATGCCTCATGCTTAGTGCCAGAAATCCAAGAAGACTAAGACAGAGGGTTGAAGGGAGGGAACACGGACCGAGCTGCTTATGTACTCGTTAATACCAAGAAGAGCGTTCGAGAGCAGCCATCTGCCCAGCCTCACTCTCCTACACCTGCCCCCTCCTGCCTTCCGCCTTCTGTCTGTCCTGGTCCCTGTTGTTTTCTGAGAAACGGACATTTACTTTGGGAGCTGTTGGGGGGCGGGGGCAGTGGAATTTACTGGAAATCAGATTTGTGATTATCCGAAGGCGGGGGCAGTGGGTGCTTGCGTTCTGTCTCTCCCCTCTGACCGTCAGTGGCATCTCTCTCCACTTTGTGGTTTGGGGCGGGCAGGAAGATAACTCGTGCAGACAGGCTCGTGGAGAGCCGTGCACCTGCCCGTCATGAGGACTCCTCGGCCCCGGGCGCATCTGCTGCCTTGGTTCTGAGTTTTCCGAAGCTGGCATTAGTTGTCCCCGGGGCTCTGAATTGAAAAGTCGATAGCTGGGGTTTGTCTTTGAGGGAGGTTTCTGGGTGGGAGAGGGGAGTGGAAGGGGCTGGAAAGGCACACCCGAGCCGCTCCAGCACCCGCAGACCCTCGCTCCGTGGGCGTCGTCTGACAGCATCTTGACGATTTGCCAAGAGAGCACTGGAGCCAGAGGGCCGGGGGCTGAGCCTTTTTAGCAGAAACACAGTGGATTTGGTTCATTCCAGTAAAAGCTTTTTACGGACTTTCTCCTGGGGCTCGCCAGGGAAGGGCCCAAGAATGCTGAGGTCGCTCACCAGGCACAGCTCATACCCAAGCTCGTCTTCCTCTTCAACGAGCCCAGCCTCAGCCCCTCCAGGATCCCCAAGGTCATTGCCATCCTGGGCTCTCAGCTGAGAGGCCACTTCAGCATCCGGGACGTGCTCAGGTACTTCACCACGCTGTGCCCCCCCACCCCCACCCCAGGGGAAAGGGCAGGGCCTGGGGAGGTGGACCCCAGTTCACTTCTGACCACACTCAACCCAGCGACTTCCCCTGGAGCCTTCTAGAAGCTTCTCTCTGTTCAGGATTGAGAGTCGAGAGGAGGAGCAGGTTTGTGGAGTCAGCGTAGGACCCACAGGTTTCCCACCAAGGCCACATGTCTATCGCCCCCTGGTGCTCAGACACCCCTGCTGCACCCCCAGAAATCAATAATTGCCACCTGGGTGGCCATTCTCCCCAGCAGGTGCCCCCAAGTCTGCCCCCTGCAGGCTTTCCTAGGGACAGTCTCAGCTGGCGGCACGGGTAACCTTTGCTTCCCTAGGCACATATGTAAATTGATCTGCCAGAAGGAACTTCTCTGATGAGTCCTGGCCCGAGGTCTCTGGAAATACTGCATTGAC
Organism: Lepus europaeus; assembly: GCF_033115175.1. Classification (NCBI taxonomy): domain Eukaryota; kingdom Metazoa; phylum Chordata; class Mammalia; order Lagomorpha; family Leporidae; genus Lepus; species Lepus europaeus. The sequence continues at coordinate 78,101,436 of NC_084843.1, read as the reverse complement.
CTCTGACTTGACTCCCGTTGGGCCCTGGGAGGAGCCTCACGGGGCGGGGGTGGGGGGGTCTGGGTGTGTGCCCAGCAGACATAGGGGAGGCCACGGTTGAGTGTGTGTCCCTCCCTCCCTGTTGCTTCAAGGATCGGGCTGTTTATCGTGTACACCCTGAAGCCATCATCGGTGAACGAGAGGCAGATGTGCGTGGACAGAGCCTGGGACCCCTCTCTGCCTGGTGAGCCCACCTTTCCGGGATGCTGGTTGGTCTGAAGGCTGCAGGACAACCCCCAGGGTGCCCTCGAGAGGCACCGCTTTTCAGAGGGGTTGAGACAAAGGAAGGGAAAGGCACCCCCAGCTGAGCAGGGGTTCCCGAGCCGTGGCTTGTGAAGCCGTCATTTTCTGATTAGGGTCTCAAATCAGCCGAGTTGCATACTCCTGATCCAAAGGCTGCAGTGGCTTCTAGGCCTCTTGGATGAAGCCAGTTCCCTATAAAGCAGCTCCTGCAGGTGGGATTTGTCCTTTATGCCTTGGCCCTTGCCCCCCTGCCTGGTTGAATTCTTGCCACCCTCCACATTCCTGGCAAGCTCCGACTGCAGCGCTCAGGAGCAACACAGTGTAGCCATGAGCGCCCTCCATCCGTGCTCTGCCTCTGCTGATCTCCGCAGCAGTGCCCTCCCTGCCCCTGCACCCCACTAGACCGGCCACTCCCAGGTTAAATCAGCGCCCAGCGTTATCCCCCAGATCTGGGGTTTGTTTCTTTGAGTCCTTTTCTCTCTCCCTTCCACAAGGCAGCAGCAGCTCTCTCTCTTGCTGTAACCCCTCTGTTATGGCAGCGTGAAGGGCGTGATTACTGCTTTGTCCTGGGCCCTCCACATCTGTGCCGTCATGACAGGAGCCTCCCGCCACGTGCAGCCATTCCAATGTAACATTTAACTAAGTGGCATTAAATGCTATTAAAACTTTAACTCCTGGCCGGCGCCGTGGCTCACTAGGCTAATCCTCTGCCTTGCGGCGCCAGCACACCGGGTTCTAGTCCCGGTCGGGGCGCCGGATTCTGTCCCGGTTGCCCCTCTTCCAGGCCAGCTCTCTGCTGTGGCCAGGGAGTGCAGTGAAGGATGGCCCAAGTGCTTGGGTCCTGCACCCCATGGGAGACCAGGAGAAGCACCTGGCTCCTGCCATCAGATCAGCGCGGTGCGCCGGCCGCAGCGCGCCAACTGCGGCAGCCATTGGAGGGTGAACCAACGGCAAAAGGAAGACCTTTCTCTCTGTCTCTCTCTCTCTCACTGTCCAGTCTGCCTGTCCAAAAAAAAAAAAAAAAAAAAAAAAAAACAACTTTAACTCCTTACACTGCTCATACTCCAAGTGCCCTAGAAGCCCTTGAGGTTGGTGGCCTCTGTATGGGACAGGGCGGATAGGAAACACTTTTTTTTTTAAAAAAAAAGATTTATTTATTTACTTGAAAGAGTTATACAGAGAAAGAAGGAGAGTCAGAGACACAGAGAGAGGTCTTCATCTGCTGGTTCACTCCCCAGATGGCCGCAATGGCTGGAGCTGTGCCAATCCGAAGCCAGGAGCCAGGAGCTTCTTCCAAGTCTCCCACGTGGGTGCAGGGGCCCAAGGACTTGGGCCATCTTCTACTGCTTTCCCAGGCCACAGCAGAGAGCTGGATCAGAAAAGCAGCAGCCAGGACTAGAACTGGCGCCCATATGAGATGCTGGTGCTTCAGGCCAGGGCTTTAACTTGCTAAGCTGCAGCACAGGCCCCACAGACTATAACTTTAAAAACGTGCTTCTACTTAAAGCTAAATTTACCATTCTTAGGACCTTTTCCTTTTGACGGTATGCACATGGAAGGTGCCTCTAGTTAAAGAGAGCTTCAGGAGCCTTCCTGCTATTCGTGCTAAGTATTGTCCTGAAGTTCAGAATCGAATGCCAACATTCGGGGTCCCATCCGTGGCCCAGTTCCTAGGCGAACTCAGCATCTGGTGACGGCGATAGCTTACGGCAGCCGGTATTAGGCCTCTTTCCATGCGTTTTCTCTCCAATCTGAATTTGCTTTTTTGTAGCTGGAAGCCAAACATCTGGAAAGACAATCTGGCTCAGAACCCAGTTGCTGGAGATGCTGCTCAGTGTAATGTCTTCCCCTCAGCTTCATCTGTCCTCGGAGTAAGTAGCTCCAGGAAGGGCCATTTGGCATGGGGCTGCCTTCACACCGGGTACGGTAGTCAACCCTCTTAATGCAGAGCTCAGCATCTCTGGTCTGTTTGCTACCACGCGTCTCCTGCACCAGTCGGAAACACGATTATGTTCTCTCCACCCAATCAACCAGACCTTGCCCTGAGATATTCTATTGTGAATGTGAACTGGGCCTGGGTAGCCAGAACAGATTTGGTACCCTCACGATGAAGTCCTCGGTCCCCGCTGCTGTGGTGTGGCTGTTAGCTGTTTTCCAGTTGTGACAATTACTGACTTTGATGCCCTGTGCTTAGCAGAAGACAGAGTGGAGAAATGGTTAGCCTGCCTAGCATCCCTCAAGGAAAAGGCTTGCTAATTGCTGTTGGTAAATGTAGTGGCTTTTGCAAGTTGGACAAAGAGGTATCTTTCTTCATTTAACTTTCAAAGTAAAGTGTTAGCCTAAAGCAGATTCCATGAACTGTCCCCCACTGCCTGCCTGTTTCATCTCTATCTGGGAGTCATTGTTTAACACCTACTGTATACCACACTACTCCTGGCTCCCAAGACACAACACCACTGAGCGAATCTGCCCAGCTCCCTGCGCTCGCTGAGTTTACATCTTTATGTGCCCGGGTTTGGGGTGTGGGGAGGGAGTTCCCCCTCATAAGGCAGCATTGCAAAGAGTGTTTGTGAGTGTTCCGACCTGCAAGTCTTTACGTTCCTAGAGACAAACGTGGCAGGACTGGAGTTGGCCTGCTCCCGCCCCTTCCTTCCCCATCTTTTCAAAAGGCAGTGTGGTATTGCGCTCAAGCACCTGCCCCAAGCGTCGAGATCTTCTGGGTTCAAATTGCACGTCTGCCCCGAGGAAGCCAAGGGAGGTTCCCAAAGCCCTGGATGCTTCTCTCTACTCCTCCATCAGAGAATAAAAGTAGTACCTTCCCTAGGTGGCTGTGGTGAGGACGAGATGAATTCATGTGTGGGTAGCCGTAAAATGGTGCCTGCGATACTCGACATACTCTGCACACTAGCTTGTATGGTCACTGTTACAGTCACCATCACCAGCGTCATCACCACCACCTTCACCATAATCATGATCACTTATCACCAGCACCAACACCACCACTGTCACCCTCATCGTCCTCATTACTCTCATATCATCATCATATCAACGTCATCAGGAACTCTGCCAAAGTCAGCTCTTTAGTAAGTATCTGAGGCAGGCCCGAGAAGAAGAGGCTCTTCACTCCTCGGTCCGTCTCAGTCCCAGGGGCCAGCAGCCTCACTCCCACCATGCCTGGCCTGCGAGCTGGCGCTGCTGCCCAGCACAGAGGGAGCTTCCCTGGCTGCCAGCAGGCCGAGTCCTCTGCGGAAATCATCGTCTTGTTGAATCAGTCACCCACCTTCCTTGCCTCCAGCACCTTCCAGTCTCCTCCACACATCTGCATTCTCCAGACTTACTAGAAAGCTCGTTTCTGGAAGTCACAGTTTGTCATGGCTTTTTGTGATGGTTTCAGAGATGCACAAATATGGGACTATCCACTTTAGAGTGATTTTAGCTAGTGTCTTTTTTAAAGGAGGTAGATAATCAGTATGTCTCTGTTAATGGTGATTCAGTTAGATGGATGGCTACTCATACGTTGCATAAGGATAAAAGTGAAGTAGAGAGCTCTTAAGGCCAGGTACACTTTTTTTTTTTTTAAAGATTTTATTTATTTATTTAAGAGGCAGAGTTAGAGAGAGACAGAGAGAGGTTTTCCACCCCAGATAGGTCACACCCCAGATAGCTGCAATGGTAGGAGCTGTGCCGACCCAAAGCCAGGAGCCAGGAGTTCTTCCAGGTCTCCCACATGGGTGCAGGGGCCATCTTCCACAGGCAGGTACACTTGTACATCCAGCTTTCCCATTGCTTTGAGAAGTTTTGGCCAACTTAGGCCACAGCGATTCATAGGCAAATTCTGTCATCCTGTAGCAGTCTCCTCCTCACTGTTGTTTTAGAAGGCCGTAAGTGTGTTGCTAGTGCCGGCCAGATGCACGCCTTGCCTTGCTTTTCCTAGGTGACTTGTGAGGCCGGATGCTGTGTGTCTTTTTCTGGACAAGTCTCTTGCTCGTGGGTGGAGAGATAATTGATCGCATTGATTGATTCCCCTCAGGCTGAAGGAAGAGCTGTTCTTGAACCTGGGGCCCGACTGGTTCCTGCTGCTCCTGCAAGGCCACCTGCACCCCAGCACCACGGTGCTGGCCCTGAAGCTGCTGCTGCACTTTCTGGCCAGCCCCTCTCTCCGCGGGAGGTTTAAGGACGGCCTGCCTGTGGGCTCCTGGGTGGAACACAGCTCCGAGAACGTGCACGTTATGATGGGTGAGCATGCGCAGTCGTCTCCAGGAAACCGGGCATCACCTGTTCCTGCACCCGTGGTGGCTGAGGGGAACCAAGTCAGCCCCTCCCCACTTGAAACCTGCAGCTCTGTGCCCTTGACTCTCAACTCCAAGGCCCGCACCCAGCCGGCCACAGCCCCCTCTGATTTCCTTTGTAGCACCCCTGTGTAGTCTCCCTGCACGGTAGCCGCTTCCCTCAAAGCCTCCTGGCTCGGATTTCCTGGGCAGTTTCCACCTCCTCTTCCAGGCAGGCCTCTCCTCCTGGGCGTGGATTCCTCCTCCAGGGCCAGTGCCACTTCCTTCAGGAGACGAGGAGCCCGCCCTGAGTGAGGGCCCTTCTGTTAGGCTCTCGTGATTGGCCCCTCTGCTGCTTATCACAGCGGATGCATGTGTTTGGTTTGGGTATTCGACGGCTGACTGGCTGTCCCACCCTCTCCCCTGTGAGCTTTGTGGAAACTCTAGGTCCTTGTGGCCTTTTTGTGTCTTGTGTAGTAGCTATACAGTGAGTATCTGTTTCTGAATGAATGAATGATTGAATGAATGAGCATGTCACAGACAGTGTAGGAGTCACTCTCAAGCATTTCTTGTGCTCCCCTACGGGTAACGTGTTTCTACGGTACGGGGGTGGGGGTGGCGGAGGACTCCCCTCCCTACCCTGGCAGAAGCAGGCTCGATCGTCCCCAACTGTGCCTCCTCTACAGACAACCTGAGGGGCCACCCTCCCCCGGCTGAGCAGAGCCCCTGCCTGCTGCCCGGGTTCCGCGCCTTGAGCGACTTCCTGGAGAACCACGTGCAGATTCCGGAAGTCTACCTCATCGTGTGCGCCTTCTTCCTGCAGACGCCGCTTGCCGAGCTGGAGGACGGGCCCAGGGTAGGTTCTTGGGTGGCCCTTGGGGCGGAGCCACCCTCGTGGGTTCCTGACTCTGTCCCGCGACGCTCTCGCTTGATGCTGTCCAGTTTCCTTCTCTCTCGCGGTCCTGCCCCTTCCTGGATGGCGCCTGGGTGCCCTCACCTCCTGGATTCCGCCTCCCCTCATTTCTCCTGGCAAGGGGCTCACTTGGGTCAGTCCCATCTTTCTTTCTTTTTTTTTTTTAAGGTTTATTTATTTACTTGAAAGTCAGAGTTACCGAGAGAGAGAGAGAGAGAGAGAGAGAGAGAGGTCTTCCATCCACTGGTTCACTCCCCAGTTGGCTGCAGCAGCCGGAGCTGAGCTGATCCAAAGCATCTTCCAGGTCTCCCATACAGATGCAGGGGCCCAAGCACTTGGGCCATCTTGCCGTCTTCTACTGCTTTCCCAGGCCACAGCAGAAGCAGAGTAGCCAAGACTTGAACCGGCGCCCATACAGGATGCCAACACTGCAGGCAGCAGCTTTACCCACTATGCCACAGTGCAGGCCCCTAGTCCCATCTTTAAGTAGTTCTCCTTCTGGGTACAGACTAGAGGATTTCGGGGCGCTGGGTGGCTCTGCCTCAGCGCCCCGCCCTCCACCACCTTCTCCCCACTGTTGCTGGGGGAGGCAGGTGTTTCAAGGCATCCGTTTTGATTCTTCCCACTCCTTGCCTTTTTTCTGTATTTGCAGCTTCTCCTTTTCCACGGACTCTCTCCTTCCAGCCCCTGGTTTGTTCCGCTGCTCCCGCTTACTGCCCTTGACCGACACCCTGGACCAGCTGCTGCCCTCCTGGTCACTTTCCTGTCCTTCCCTGACCAGATTCCTCCACACAGAGGTCTGTGCTCGCTGGACTCCCCGTTGTGCCATCCGCACCCTCTTACTCACTCGCCCCAAATCCACGGGCTTGTGTGCCTGCAGGATCTGGCCCTAACCCCTAGTCAGCATCACGTTGCTGCATCGCTGGGTGCCCGGCGTGTCTCCCTAGCGCTGCCCCATCTCGCTGCCCTTCACGCTCTCACTTTTCTGCATCGTCTCCCACACAAGACCAGCGCCCACCCTGTTACCCTCACTGGTCCCTTCTTCCCTCTGTCGCCTGCCTGGTGGGAGGTGTCCATGCTCAGTGCACAGCTCCAAACGCACCGCCTGCTTAGCTCCCTTAGACAAAAGGGGGCCCATTTGTGCCTCATGTGTCATCTACCTTTACCCCACACAGCACCCACAAACTGACAAGGAGGCTTATCTGCCTCCTTGGAGACTTAGCACTTAACCACTGGCTCCTACCTTCCGTTCACCTTCCTGGCACCCGGCTTGGACACTGAACTGCATTGACACAGGGGAGGGGCCTGTACCTGCAGAGAGGACACTGGCGATGTCACCTCTCTTGCCTCCCCTTATTTTCCATGGGTCTCTGTCTTGATCTATGTTTCCAGGACTGCAGGTCATGCTTCAGAGTTCTCTGTGGGCTCTGCTGCGTTCGTTGAGATGCTACATTTTAATTTCTCTGGGAGCATTTCATAGGAAGCGAATGGCCGTGGTGCCTGCTCAGTGTCGCGACCCATGAGAGAGGTGTTACGTATTTTTTTTTTTTTTTTTGGACAGGCAGAGTGGACAGTAGAAGGAGACAGAGAGAAAGGGCTTCCTTTTTGCCGTTGGTTCACCCTCCAATGGCCGCCGTGGTAGGCGTGCTGCGGCCGGCGCACAGCGCTGATCCAATGGCAGGAGCCAGGTGCTTCTCCTGGTCTCCCATGGGGTGCAGGACCCAAGCACTTGGGCCATCCTCCACTGCACTCCCTGGCCACAGCAGAGAGCTGGCCTGGAAGAGGGGCAACCGGGACAGGATCGGTGCCCCGACCGGGACTAGAACCCGGTGTGCCGGCGCCGCAAGGCGGAGGATTAGCCTACTGAGCCACGGCGCCGGCCCGAGGTGTTACGTATTTTATATCACTTGGTATTCAGACAGTTTTGCAGCACAGGCAAGGAAGCTGAGCTGCCAAGAGCCTGAGGTGCTTGCCTGAGCCCCACTAGCAACAGGGCAAAGTCAGGTGCTCCTGTTTCCAAGCCGCAGTGCCCTCCCCTCCTCCCCTCTCTCACCTGCCCCCTAAACCTTTCCTTCTGTGCTGTGGATCATCTCACTTACGGAGGTGCCCTGCTGCACGCTTACGATGTCCAGGCCCGAAGAAACCAAACCGCACCCGAGTTGTTTGTGGGTCTTCAGCGCCTGGCCAGATGTGTGTATTTCTCTCATGCACCCTCCTCCGGCCTGGAGTTTTCCACACAGGCTAAACCCCGAGTCTGCTTCCCTCTCCCCTGCGGGCTCCCTCGGTCCACGTGGTGCACTGGCTGCAGAGTTGGCCCCCGCCCCGCCCAGCTGCAGGTCCCCTCACGGCCCCCGCCTCCTCTTCCAGGACAGCCTCGACGCCATGCTTCAGTGGCTGCTACAGAAACACCACCACGAGGAAGTGCTGCGGGCCGGGCTGTGCACCGAGGGCGCGCTGCTGCTCCTGCAGATGCTGGGAGCCACCATGAGCCAGGTGAGGCCCCTTCCCCCCAGCCCACATCACCCCGGGAGGTTCTGACCGTGACTTTGGCCAGCAGCTTCCCCGCAATGCCATTTGTGTGGGTCTGTTTGCAGCGGCTCTAGCAAAATGCCCGAGACTGGGTAATGTGCAGAGAGTGTACTTAGCTCGTGGTTAGGGAGACTGGGCCATGCAGAACCATGGCACCTGCTGTCTGCTCAGCGTCTGAGGGCCTTCTTGGTGCACGGTGACACGGAGGAGGTCCTGCCTGGAGAGACAGAACACGCTGCTAGCTCAGGTGTCTCTTCCTCTCCTTTATTATTATTATTATTATTATTATTATTATTATTATTTTTTGACAGGCAGAGTGGACAGTAGAGAGAGACAGAGAGAAAGGTCTTCCTTTTTGCCGTTGGTTCACCCTCCAATGGCCGCCGCGGTAGGCGCGCTGTGGCCGGCGCACCACGCTGATCCGATGGCAGGAGCCAGGTGCTTATCCTGGTCTCCCATGGGGTGCAGGGCCCAAGCACTTGGGCCATCCTCCACTGCACTCCCTGGCCACAGCAGAGAGCTGGCCTGGAAGAGGGGCAACCGGGACAGGATCGGTGCCCCGACCGGGACTAGAACCCGGTGTGCCGGCGCCGCAAGGCGGAGGATTAGCCTGTTGAGCTGCGGCGCCGGCTATTTTTATTATTTTTTGACAGGCAGATTTAGACAGTGAGAGAGAGAGAGACAGAGAGAAAGGTCTTCCTTCCGTTAGTTCACCCCCCAAATGGCCGCTATGGCCAGCGCTGCACCTATCCAAAGCCAGGGGCCAGGTGCCTCCTCCTGGTCTCCCATGTGGGTGCAGGGGCTAAGCACCTGGGTCATCCTCCGCTGCCTTCCCAGGCCACAGCAGAGAGCTGGACTGGAAGAGGAGCAACCAACCGGGACAGAATCTGGCGCCCCGACCGGGACTAGAACCCGGGGAGCCGGCGCTGCAGGCAGAGGATTAGCCTAGTGAGCTGTGGCGCCCGCCCTCTTCCTCTCCTTTTAAAGCTGCTGGTGCTATCTTGGGCGCTCTGCCCTCATAAACACCTCTGATGTCCATGAGCTGCCCCCAGATCCATTCACAAAAGGAATCTGGGAATTGGCCGGCGCCGCGGCTCACTAGGTTAATCCTCCGCCTTGCGGCGCCGGCACACAGGGTTCTAGTCCCGGTTGGGGCGCCGAATTCTGTCCCGGTTGCCCCTCTTCCAGGCCAGCTCTCTGCTATGGCCCGGGAAGGCAGTGGAGGATGGCCCAGGTGCTTGGGCCCTGCACCCCATGGGAGACCAGGATAAAGCACCTGGCTCCTGCCTTCGGATCAGCGTGGTGCACTGGCTGCAGCGCACCAGCCATGGCAGCCATTGGAGGGTGAACCAATGGCAAAGGAAGACCTTTCTCTCTGTCTCTCTCTCACTGTCCACTCTGCCTGTCCAAAAAAAAAAAAAAAAAAAAAAAAAAAAAGGAATCCGGGAATTGAGTTTCCAGCACACAAACTTCAAGGGAGCACATGCAAATCAGAGCGCCCAGGACTTAGCCAGACAAACACAGAAGAGGTGAGACAGGCTCCAAGGCTCGGCTTAGATGTGCGACAGCAGTGCCAGCCTCCTGAGCCATCACCAGGAGACACCTGCGTTTCCTCTGCCCGCACAGTTGGCTTTCTTCACTGGGACATAGATAGGCATCAATCAGAGGGGACATCTCTGCCGAGCAGGGGGAGCTCATTGCCACCTGCAGCACAACGGTGGGCCTTGCCCGGGAGTGACCTGTGAGGCCGAGACCTGGTGGCTGCCACCATGGAGGTGCCACAGTGAGGTGTCTGGAGCAGGGGGCCTTGGGACTGGCCCCTTGAGGTCCTCGAGAGGGGCGTGGAAGGGTCTTTTAGACGCGGGGCAGGTGTGAGGAGCCAGGGCCATGTGGCCTAAGACAGCAGTGCAGATAATGAACTAGGTCAACCAGAATGGACCTCAGTGCCTGGAAAAGCACCTGTAGACACCAAGGACAGTGGGGGGCCCGAACACTTCTGTTAGAGAGCCCGGTCGCCTCTAACGTTGGCGCTAAAGAGCAAAGCCTCCAGCAGCAAAAACACCTGCTGTGCATGCACCTAGAGCTTTCGTGGGATGTCCTTCCAGATGGCACTCAGAGACTACGCCTTGCCCTGATGCAGAGACCACAAAACCCTCCCATTTTCCCCCTCCCTAATGTTTTGTGGCCATGTTTCTGTGGCCATAAAGTGGAACAGCACGGGAAGCATCTCTATTTACAATGGAGCTTTATGCGGCTCCTCGGAGTGGTTATTGTCGTAAAGAGCCTGCTGTGGGCTGCCTTCTCCAGCTCGATGAGCTCCTTAATGCAGATTCTGGGGTGGGGGAGAGTGGGTGACAGCACGACGCACGCCTTTTCTCTCGGGTGTGCTTCTCGCAAAGACTGCCTTTGACACCACACACGTGTACCCCACTCACTTGCATGCGTCCGCTGTGCAGCACACATCCGGATCTCTTGTGCAGCAGCTCGCAAGTGCATTCTCACAGCCTCGGCAGCCTGGCCAACTGCATGACGTCTTCCTTGTTGCATTGTTTGCATTTATCATCACTGGGGGTGAAGCCACTTTTCAGATGCTGTGTGACTATTTCTTATCATTTTTTTACAGTAAATTACCTGTTATTTATTTATTTATTTATCTATCTATGTATTTATTTTTTACAGGCAGAGTTAGACAGTGAGAGAGAGAGACAGAGAGAAAGGTCTTCCTTCTGTTGATTCATCCCCCAAATGGCCGCTACAGCTGGCGCGCTGCACCGATCCGAAGCCAGGAGCCAGGTGCCTCTCCTGGTCTCCCATGCAAGTGCAGGGCCCAAGGACCTGGGCCATCTTCCACTGCACTCCCGGGTCACAGCAGAGAGCTGGACTGGAAGAGGAGCAACTGGGACAGAACCGGCGCCCCAACCGGGACTAGAACCCGGGGTGCCAGTGCCGCAGGCGGAGGATTAGCCTTGTGAGCCGTGGCGCTAGCCTATTTATTTTTTAAAAGATTCATTTATGTACTTGAAAGAGCAATGGAGAGAGGGACACACACACACACACACACACATCTTCCCCCCCCCCCCCCCCCGCAGTTTCACTCCCCAAATTCCTGCAATGGCTGGGGATGGGCCAGGACTAAGTCAAAGATTCCATCCGGGTCTCCCACATGGGTGCAGGGGCCT